>NW_025999402.1:7380000-8835000 GCF_019419815.1 Pyrus x bretschneideri
CCAATTGCTTTCCTTCCAATTGAACCTCATTCGGGCATTCGGTGACCATGCTATCAACCAAACCGAGTTTCTCAACTTGTCTGCGTCTAAATTCGAGCTTCTCAACCGATCCTTCAAGTTCCCTCTTTTTCGCTTCGAGTTTACGGGTCCTCTTCTCCATTGCCCCGATGACTTCTTCTTTCGCTTCGAGTGTATTACAGCATTCCACCATTGATTTCTGAATGAGACCAAGTTTTATAGTTTTAAACTCAACCTCTTTTCCTTTCTCCTCTGCCAAACTCTCGATTTCCTGCAATTTTCGGGCTTTCGCTTCCACTTCCAAGTTAAAGTTTAAAACTTTAGCTTCCCATTCCTTCTCCCGGTCCTCAATCTCTCGGTTTCGGGTCAGAAGCGAGTTCCGTTCCGAGTCAAAGTAGTCCTGGAGCTCTTGGATTCGGGTCAGGAACTGCACATTCCGGGTCGAGCCGTCAGAACCCAAAACGTCCTTCCATTGCTGGGCAAGATGGCTCTGCTTCAACTCCCTTTTCTCCATTGTTGGGCTTCTGTCCCAAACAAAGAAAAGAAACAAAACAAAAACCCTAACTGTTACGACCTCCATGGCGGATGAAATTTGAAGAAAAAAAATGAGAAACCCTAAAACATAGAAGGTGCATTTTCAATTTTCCTAAAAAAAATTATAAGGAAAAAAAAAAAAAAAACCTGAACAGATTCTGAGATACTGGAAGAGAATGTGAGCGGGAGGTATAATACGACGGCGTAGTGACATACCTGCGTTGGGGATTTCGAATTTGCTCTTGAATCGACGGCTATGGCGGAAGGAGCTTCTTCTTCTTCTTCAACACTCCAACGTTCAGTAGCTCGCACAGGTGCTACATGCATTTGTTTCATACAAATTTCATCTGGGCCGTTAGTTTAATGATTGCACAAAGCAACGGACAAGATTCAAGCTAACCCGGATCATGCCAATTTGAACGAGTCTTTTGTCCGTACGGCTAGTTGCCACGTGTCTACGTTTTTCCCGCTTTGGCCTACAATCAGAAAAATCGTCCGTGCGGACCACGCTACCACAACTACCAACAAGCCAATCAACCGCGAGATTCGCACTGTTCAAGAGAAAGAGAAGGGGATCCCGGACCTCTCAATTTTGTAAAGTCAGCTAATATGATAGTTGGTTTGGTATTGTTGTTCTTTGAAAAAAAATTGCTTTTACCGTGCTGTGAAAATAAGCAGCAGAGTGTTTGGTAAATTTTTTTGTAAAAATACTTTTGGAAAAAAAAAAAACAGTATTATAGTGTTTGATAAACTTTTATGTAAAACAGATGTGAAAAAAAGCTGATTTTTCAAAGTTGGGTTTTGCAACTTTGTGTTTTTGGCTTTTTTCACCCAAAACTGTGAAAAAAAGCTAAAGCTAAATGCTTACCAAACATGAAAAAGCTCCTAACTTTTTTTGATAACCACTTTTTTCAGAATCACCTTAGTACCAAACTAGGGCTAATAGGTGCTGTAAAATTTGAAATGAGTGGTTCAAATTACTCAGTCCATGATCCACATCGACTTGCTCTAGCTAATACCAACGTAGAAATGCCCATTTGTTTGTGTCTGACGCCAAACGAACTAGTCGCGCTTGTGTAAAAAAAAAAAATCTCTCCTAAGATGGTTTAATTTGATCTGTTTTGAATTTGGCTTAATTAATCTCTTTCTATTTAGTGGGATTACTTGGTCTTTACTTAAAAGGAAAAAAATGATAAATATAATAATGCTTTCTTTTTCTTTTTATTTATTTTTATTTTATATATACCAAATTTTGGTGCTACAGGTTCTATACCAATGAAAACGCTATCCTCATATTTGAAGACTTGGGAAAAAGAAAAAAAATTGGTTAGAACATTATGCTCCTCCTCTTTCTGCATTCAAGTTTAAATCTCATATTTCGTAATTAGATGAATTTGATGTTGAATATCAGTGGTATAGAAAAAATCCCCTTTTTTTTTTTTAAGAATCCTCGTATTTAAGTTTTAAAGTACATAGAAATTGATTTAGAATTTCATATCAGCAAATCAAATATTTAGCTAAAAGACTGTGTGTATGTGTGTGTGTGTGTGTGTGTGTGTGTAAGAATTAGTCAAGACACTAGAAAGTTGTGCCCGCGCGTTGCTGCGGGATTAAAAATTGTAAGAAAGATTATGTTTGAAAGATTTAAAGACTATAAGATAAAAGATTAATATTATTTACATTGAAAAGGAAATGATGATTTTTACATATGAAAGATTTTATATATGCAGCAGACACACCAAAAGTTGCAGAAGTTGTAATGTATTATCTAGAATAACAAAATATGAGAAAAGTAGTTTACTGCAACGCTAAAAGGTTTTCTCCAGTACTGTTGATTGTTGAGGAAGCAGCCTAGGCAAGGAAAGAAAAATATTGAAACACATGAAATGAATTTATATGACAGTAGAATTATACCGTGAAGAAAATAAGGATTTTGTATTGTTACCTTTTTCAGCAATTTTACAGCACCTCATCAAACTGTTGTGTGTTTGCCTTTGTGATTTGTTTTGGCTCACTATCTTAGATGTATAACAAAGATTGAAAAAGACAAATTTATATTAGATAAAAGATGGTTGAAAAATAGGAGAAAATATTGTTTGCAATTTAAACTAAATACGGTTGAAAAAACGTTCTATATCAAATACGGTTCATACATCTGTCTTTGCAATTTAAACTAAATGGTGTAATACTTAATTGAATGAAGAAAAGATATATATAAACACAAAAAAAAAAAAAAAAAAAAAAAAAAAAGTAATTCAATTTCTTCAAAAAATGAAAAGCTAAAAAAATAGTGTTTTAAGTTCCCAGTTCTCACCGTAATGAACATAACGATATCGTTTTATATGTTCAAAAAATAACAGCATTGAAAAAACTCATTACTAAAAACTTCAATTTGACGAAAACATGTCACCTTTTATCACATCCAATTAAAGTAGTGCAACAGCACACTGACACACTTAAACATGGAAACTCATATACTATTTGACAATGTAAAATCATGCAAACTCTAAACATTAGAAATGGATTCTAGAAAGTAAAAATATTTCCTTATATATGTTAAAAAAATTAACAAATTTTCAGTGAACGATCACAGAAAAGGTATAGAAAGGTAACCTAATTTCTTAATTCCAAAAAGGGGAAAGATAAAAAAAAAAGGGTACTAAGTTTTTAGTTCTTACCATAACCAAAATTATCATATTGTTTTAATTTGAACTCGGGTTGATTTCCGTCATCAGCATTAATAGAACCAGTAATTTCAATCCATGTAAGCAAATGATTAAATTCGACTCAATATGACCAATTTTCAATTCAACTAAACCAAAAAAGTAACCACAATCAAACTAACCTCTCCGTCCCATATGGAGTAAAAAACCTTGTCTCCTGTTTTATCCTTCGCAAAGGATGAACTGTTCACTCTGTATATACAAAAAGAACACAGGATAATTTTGAGCACCGTTTCAAAAACCATACATAGACAGTATTATATAATAAAATCCAAATATAACACAACGAATGAACCTTAATGTAAGGTACAACAGCCTCCGATTACTTCTCATTTGTCCTTGCAATGAATATGTCAAAAAGACAAATCACCATTGAAAGAGGAATCCTTCTAGTGCATTAATTGCTGCATATTCAAATCTAAAAGGTTTACTCTCCAGAAAATTACTCAACATACTTACTGTAAAATAATCACAAAAAATCTTTAAAAGAATCCATACTATCAGATTATATCATCGCATTTAATGAATTGTTATAGTTGCATTCCCCCGTTAATATAACCAAAGCAGGTTCTTATAGTTACCTATTTATCTTTTTCATAAAAATGAATTCTTTTAAACTTTACACACCAAACATTTTGTCTGCATATGAATCCTTTGGCTTCTAACAGATTAGTGATTAAAAATCTGGAAAACAAACACTTTCGAAATTTCAAACAAAAACATCATTGCTTTAATCACACATGCACACACACACACACACGCCTATTCTGAATTCATAAAAGAGAACAAAAATTATACATGCTTCAAGATAGCCATAATTTGAATTATAACCTACAACTTTAGAGGAAATTAAAAGGCAAAATCAAGCCAAGCCTACAATTCAGCCATTAACTCGAAGAATGATTATCCATTTTTAAATAAGTGTGCAATCCAATCAAACCCAACAACCATCCAAAGCAAAATCACACAAAATTAACAGATGTCCAAGCATTGAAAGAATCACCAAAAAGACATGCACTTTGAAAAAGAAGAAAACTTACAGGGCTTTTATGTCTTGTGAGATGTCCAACTGAAGTACTTAATAGTAAAATATTATTATCATCATTGATAACTCTCTTCTATTACATGTTATGAGCCTTCCATTTATTACCCATTTCTTGGGAAAATTTACCCAATTATATTCGAAAGCATGAGACATGATAGTAAAAACAAAAACAAATTCAGAAGAAATCAGAAGATTCAGAACTATTAAAAATTTCAACATTTCTTAACAACTATTTAGTAAGGATCAAAAAATCATGCCATCAAATAAATTTGAGGAAAAAAAAAAAACTAAATTTAAGTTGAACAAAGGTGACACTTGCCTACCCAGAAATTCAAACCAAATCCCCAAAAATTTAAGTTGAATAAATGATAGCAACGAACTCCGATCTCCATCTCCTTCCAAATCCAAAAGAACCAAAACCCATACAGAAAATCTCAACGATGGGCCAGAATTCCTGAGAAAAATTCAAAAAAATTAGACAAAGATGGTGCTTTTTGCTGAAAAAAAAAAAAAAGGAAAATAATCGATCTTTTCAAATAGAATCGGACTTGAGTGTACGTACCGATATGAACGCTTTGAGGAATCGTGGAAAGAAAGCTGAGGTATGGGTGAATTGGTGGTAGTAACGGTGGAAAGGGATCTGAAGCCTGAAAATTTCATATCTAAAATCACACCTCAGCCTGCAAGTCGAATCAAAACCGTGGAATTTCAAAAGCACTCACCTTAAACACAAAGGTCTTCGCAGGCTTCAAAGAAAAGTCATAAATTCGAAAAACCCGATCTCCTGAAACCGAAAGCAAAACCAAATTAACCATCATCACCCAGAATCCGAAGCTACAAACAAAATCCCCAAAATCACAACCAAAAACAAATACCCGAGCACTCGAGCTGAGTTTTGAAAGAGAAGTCGAGCTAGAATCCTAGAAGCCGTCGCCGGCCAATTGAATCATCAGAGATAAGGCAAGGATGAGTGGGTATTTTAGATAGAGAATCAAGCGACTGGATATTTCGATATGCCGTTGGAGATTGGAACGATCCGGATGAATTTTGGTTTCGGGATTCTAAGGTTGGATGAACGCAGGGTTTTTTTTTTTTCATTTCAGGAGAGATGAAGCAAATGAAAGCAATTGGAAGCCACTGGAAGCAAATGGAAATCCTGACACTATGGGCCAAATGATCCCGATGACGAACACGTGGAACTAACACGCAGCAGCAGATAAAAGTGGAAGAAGCTGGAACCCTAGAAAACACAAAACGCACGCACGGATGGAAAGAAAAATGAGAGAGGGGCAAAATGGCCAATTCACCATTCAACCCCACTAAAGCTGAAAAAACATGAAGAGAAAGAGGGGCAAAACCGGTGGAGCACTGTTAATGAACAGTGGTTTTCACCGGGTTTTAGTATATATAAAATTTCGTTTCATGTATCTCTCAAGGTTTTGCAACATAACCTGTTTCCACATAAACAATTCTACCTTGAAGTCAGTCAAACTAACTGCTCCTCCTAAATGCAAGGCAATGCAACTCAAAAGAAAGCAGCTGACAGCAAGCTATCAAACTTTGCAATTAGCAGGTTACTAGAGGCTAACACTACGGTCGAGTTTTTCGGTTTTACTATGCACACGAGTCCATCAGGCCAGCTGTTTGAGGCGCTTGCAGTTACGCTGTTCTGGCGGTTTGATCTTGAAGGATACAAGGTTGGTATTTGGTTTCTTCCCTTTCTCCTGCTCTCCTTCACCCTTGGAGCCAACAACTGGAACCGAACGTCTCCAATCCAACTTGTGCTTTTCCAGCTTAACTATCTCTTTTTCGATGCCGTTGTATGGGAATTCTGACTCGAGATGATTGTCTTTGATGCAATGAATCGCAGCGCTCAGATCAGCTATTTGCTTGTCTACCACCTCATTCTGTGAACAAAATTAAGGCTTGAAATTTGTATATTTGTATCGAAGAGGGTAAATGATCCTGAAATTAACTTTTTATGAAGCAGCAGCTATTGGAAGTCCAAAGATGTATGTACCATTTCATCAAGTGATCTTTTTACCAGCCATTTTGTGCAGTAAGACCGCCTTGCACCTTCCACATATTCTTTTAAGAGTGGTACCGGTGGGAACCTGGCAGATAAGTTGAAGCCGCAAATCAATCTAACAGCTTCAATCAGTTGCTTCCTTTCAATAAGATCTTGAACAAAATCTGCAGCATTTAAACAAAATTGACCGATTCATCAAACAGCTCCAGAGAAGCTCCGTAAGGAGAATTGCAAATTATAATCCATCCTCAATGAAAATTCACTCTAGCCTGTAAATAATCTCTTTCTAAACTTCATGTACTTTTTCATGATAAGTTATATTGACCCATGAAGTTTCCCATCGATCATCTTCAAGCCATTTGCAAATATTAGACCAATTAAATCCCGAAGGCAGTATAAAACCGGCTCAAATCTATCGCCCTAGCACAATGGATGCAGGAATCGCATCTAGGACTCTCAGATACAATCAAATATAGCCAAAATTGGTAAACTACCAACAGAAACAGATAAGAGTTTGGTTCTGGAACAAAACACCACAGTATGAATCAAGAGACTTACCAGGGATCATATCTGCAAAACCAACTGCTTGGCATGATTCCAAAGCCTTTTTGTGCAGACAAATCGTCCCGAGAAGCTTTACAATCTCATATCTGTTAAAGGTAGAAACCAATCCATATGTAGCTACAAAGTTCAAAAACACCAAAATCTCCATTGAATTTTCAGCATCAACTCTCATTTTTGCTTTCCACTGTACTGCTAGCTCTATTGCATTTTTTTTAACATGTGGCCCAATTTTCATGGAGACTTCCGTTAGATCATTCAACAGGGAAATGCTATTCTCCACGACAGCTGATTCACAGCCAACATCTCTTTTTCTCCAGCATTGAGACAAAGATTCTTTAATCAACTTCAAAACTAGTTCTGCTGGGTCCATTGACATTTGTAGATCAAGAAGCATTTCGTTCTGCACTGACTCGTACTCACTTAAATGCTCATCCGTAGAGCCCTGCAAATTCATTGTATCTGTGGTTGCACTCGGTTGAAGATCCAGAGAAGAAGAAGCTGCGACATTTATAAGTTGTGAAGATTCTTGTTCCTCAATTTTGATAGGGAAAGAAACGCTGTTGCTCGCTGTGTAATTGCAAGAAGAACAAAGAAAAGGATTATTTGACAGTTGTGCTTTACTGAAGACTGAAGACTGAAGTGGTCTATCAGACACCAAATCGTGTTATGTGCAAATTGGAGACAGAGGCTGCCTAAATGATCAAACAAGAAGAATTTGTAAAACTCCAATAGCAAGATCTGGGATGAAACGGTTCAAAGCAAGAGTATGTGCGGCACCAGACACCTTCACTAAGATACTTAAACGATAAATGAGAAGAGAACATGACACAGCAGAACGAAATCCTTAGATAACACAGTTATAAAAGTGGGATGAGTAAAACTGATTACGTTTTTTCAGGCCAGCAAAAAGGAGCTAGTAATTACTTCGAAAACTTTAAAGCTCTATCCCCTACATGATATAACAACTACTTATATTAAATGAATAAAAGATAACGTAAATAAAACCGAAAAAGAGCTTACCAGGTGCCTTACTTGTGATACCAAGGGCCTGGCATAGTTCAGTTCCTTGCTCGTGCTCAGCCACTGTACCAAGAAGACTCTGAAGCTCCTTCGAATCATAAGCAGTTGTGATTTCATACACAGCAACAAGCTCCAAAAAACCCAAAATCTCCAATCCATTCTCAGTCGCCACAGTCATCTCACCCTTCCATTCAGCTGCCAAAGCCCTTGCTTCTTTTCTCACCTGAGGGTTGATTTGTGGTGAGAATCTCTTCAACTGCTGTAACAAAAAAATACAACTCCTCCTAATAACTGTCAAATCAAAGGCAAACTCAGTGGTGTCCACGGTCTGATTTGAAGGATAAAACCCTTGCATTGCATCCAAAACGAGCTTTGCTGGGTCAGATGACGCCTGAAGACAAGCTGCGATTTCGCCACATACAAGATCAGTTCTCGTCCAATTCTCATTCATGAGAACCTGCAAGCATTTGCCATCCATGGAACAATTAGTCTTCTCCTTGGATTTCAGATTTTGGATGTCTTCCCTGGATTTTTGCAGCGACTCAAATTGTTGTTTTTCTGATTCGAGCTTTCTGACCTGTTCTTCAAGCTGCCTCTCTTTCATTTCAAGTCCATGAGAACCTTCTTGTAACAACTTCTCTTGAGAATCCAAATGTTGTTGGCGTTCTTGAATCATCGAATCAAATTCTTTTTTATTCGATTCAAACTCTCTGACCTTTTCCTCAAGTCGCCCTTCTTTCTTTTCAAGTCCATGGCAACCTTCTTGTAACAACTTTTCTTGCAAATCCAAACATTTTTGGCGTTCTTTAGCCGTCAAATCAAATTGTCGTTGTTCAGATTCAAACACTCTGACCTGCTCTTCGAGTTGCCTCTCTTTCATTTCGAGTCCATGGCAACCTTGTTGCAACAACTTTTCTTGTGAATCCAAATGCTTTTGGCACTCTTGAACCATCAACTCAAATTCTTGTTGTTTCAACTCCACTGCCCTGATGGTTTTCTCTTTGGATTCAAGTGTACGGTAACATTCCCTTATCGATTTTTCAACGGCACCAAGTATCTTCCTTTTCGATTGAATCTCCTTGTGACATTCTTCGAGAGATTTATGCGCCGCCTTAACCTGCTCTTGTTTCGAAACAAAATCTTTCATGACATCATCAATAGACCCCTTCATCGAGTTTAATCGCCTTCCGTTCAACTCAGTGACCTCCTTCTTCATCTTCAGCTCTCTCGACTTCTCATCCAAACTTTTCACAATCGAATTCAATTTCTCCGTTCGCTCTTCGATATCATTTTTTATCAAATCAAGTTCCCTCGCCTTCCCCCTAACCGATTCCTCGATTTCCAACAACCATTTTTCCTTACCACCAACCTCCCTTCTTTTCTCTTTCGCCAATCTCTCGATTTCATACAATTCCTGAGCTTTAGACGCCATTTCCGAGTTAAAGTTCAAAACTTTGCCCTCCAACTCCTTCTCGCGCTCCTCAACCTCCCGCTGCCGTGTCTGGAGCGAGTTCTGCTCCGAGTAAAACCGGTCCTGGAGCTCCTCGAACCGGGTCTGGAGCGAGTCAATGTGGTCCAAGAGGTGCTTCCACTGCGGGACCAAATTCCTTTGCTTCAACTCCGGTTCATCCGAACCGGACACCATCGTTTCCATCGCTGGCGTCTCTGCAACTTCTGCAAACAAAAAAATATTAATTTCTGAAATCCGACGCCGTATGAAAATGCAGAACGAAAAACGATAAAACCCTAAAGTTCCTTGGCGATCAGAGAAGGTACATTTCCAATTTTCTCAGAAGCAAAAACCCCTAAAACAGAGGAGGTGAAATGTTGAACCAGAATGCGAGAGAGAGAGCTAAAATACGACACCGTATCGACGTTCCTGAGTTGCGGCTTTCAGTTTTGCTGCAATACGACGACGTATCGGCTATGGCGGAAGCTGCAAGCTTTCTTCTTCAGCTCGACGTTCTCAGTCCCTCAGAGCTCATGCAGTGCTCAGTGGGTTAATTATTGCAAGATGCATCTGGGCCGTTGGTTTAGATGTGTGGTGAATGAACGGATAGGATTCAGTCTAACCGGGTCAGGCCATTAGGCCAATCAGAAACGAGTTTTGTTTCCCTATTGGCAAATGCCACGTGTCTAGATTTTTCCGCATCGGTCAAAATTGGTCTTATGTTAGAAATACCTTTTTGCTGCAGGGAAACAAACAGATCCATATTTGTGTCAAATTTTGGTGGGACTGCAACCTATTTAAATAAATAAATAATTATTAATATTTTTTCTTTCTATAAAAAAATTTGATAATTTTCTTTGGGAGAAAGGACCGAGAAAGTACGATATTTATTGCAAGAGTGATTCGTATTTGTTTGAACGGTCACAATTAACTCATCATGTCAATATCTTACGTTTACTTTTTATCGACAGGAAGACAAAGAAGAAAGTAAGAAATGACAAGAGGAATGACAGGAGAACTAGAGTAGAGAGAATCCTACTTTGATGTTGTTAAAACTATGTCGAAACTTTCAAACCAACTGAAGGTTAAAGAGCGTCGCACAATAGAATACATTTTTTTTTAATTTATTATTATTAAAGAAAGGGAAAGAGTTTGAAACTATTTAAGAGGGAGTTTTATATCCGGAACACATCGAGTTCGAAACTATTTAAGAGGGAGTTTCAAATCCGGGACACATGAAATACATCAATATTAAAGCAAAAGAGAAAAATTGATAACATAATGTTCGTAACAGGTAAAAAAAACATAATAAATATTAAAAATATCAAATAATCCATTCCATGACACTTCTACAATCTCATCTTTCACTTAAAAATCATATGAGAATTCTTTCACTTAAAAATGCTATGAGAAATCAAATACTATTTTACCTCAACCAGATAAATTATTTCAAATGTGCATTAAACCAAGAAGAAATAATCAAAAGCTAAAAACAAAAACTTAACTCAAGAAGTTATGAACATTTATCTTTACGCTTGTAATCAAGCTTATACGAAAACAGAAGAGGACATATATTGAGTTATCAGCTGAAAAAGTTCATAGGTTGTCTTCTGCATAGAGAGAACAAAGCCTATACTTTGGCATCAAAATAGGAAAGCCATTTGTTTTGATTTGCTATCCAAATGGTAAAAATTCTACGGTGTACCGTTTGGTATGCTGACGGGACGGAACGGAACAGAACGGAACTGGACAGGACGGGACAGAACGGAATGGAACGGAATGGAGGTTCCGTGTTATGTTTGGTATGCACAGGACGGAATAGGATGGTTGTTCCGTTTTGCGTTTGGTAACGCAGGACAGAATAGAACTAAAAGATTAAATGACTAACTTAGTCTTGTTTCGTCTGTTGTTTGGTACATTGTTTATGCATAGGACGGGACGAGATGGGATATCTTCAAACAAAGAAAATGAAAGGATTGTACAGTGTTTATGCGTGGGTAAGTCCGAGATGCTAGCTGAACTCAATGGCTGTAGTTCTCAACGTGATGGAGCTTACATCGACTATTCGGTGTAGAAAGAAGAGAAGACTAGCGGCATTGCAGTTCTGCCTGGACGCAGTCACCAAGTAAACATTGTTATGCTGTATAAACAGGTAGCTCACGCCATTAACATGAACAACTGGATCATAAGACTTCGGATCAACAAGCATGGAAAGAAAAACAAAATGCCACTATCAATTTCTACTATCACATAACAGATCAAATCCAAATTTGCAGGGGAATAATTCATCAACAAACGACAATTCAGTTTCGCTTTCCTTCGTTTTCTCGGCAACCAATCAGTTCCCCAAACAATTACAAGATAAAAAACGCAAAAATTCTGGAAATGGAGGTGTTAGGGTTCCGGGTTCTTTTAATTTCTTTCTCTTCAAATCAAACACAGAAAAATCCCAAATTGTTTTTTTTTTTTTTTTAAATTTACAGAGGCTTCGTCGAATCGTCGGATCTGCAAATTCATTTCAATCAATTTCTGCGTCTTCGTCATCGTCCTCCCTGCAGCGTCGTCGTTGTCGTCGTCGGCTTGGCTATGGTGACTGCGCCGGAGAACAAGGTGCAGCCATAGTTGGGTTCGGATGGGTTTGCTGGGATTGGGTTAGCAGTTGGGTTGCTGGGTTTGTGGTGGAGGAAGAGAAGGCTACAGGAGGAGTGTAGAAGAGAGGGAGGTTACGGTAGAGAAAGGGAGGTAGACAATGTAATTAATGAAAAAGAAGAGGGGTATTGTTGTCCAAAAAAATATAATTTTATGTTCCACGGGGATGGAACGAGTTGTTCCATGGGACAACGTGTTCCCCGATTTTTGGGTGCACCAAACGTGAGACGGAACGCCTCGTTCCACTACATTCCGTCTCGTCCCATGTACCAAACAGTACCCAAAGTATCCTATACTATGGGTTTATAACCGTTAAATCTTGGTCGGTATATTTTTTTTGTCAATAATATTCTAGCAGTTAAAACTTCGGAGTCTAGAATACTCTAGAGCACCGTAGAAAGTCACCCCAAATGCTTTGAACTACACTAGCTAGAATTTGTACAACATCCTAAGACACACACAATAATGTTTTCTAAACATGTCAAGGACTGTATTCCATCTCCAGGTTTCTATACTACAAGAGTCAGTCAAATGGAAGTGGTGCAACCCACAAACAGAAAGCAGGCTGGCTACCTACCGTATTCGTGTCGTAGATACAATTACGTGCGACATAAGGACGCCGTTATAATCGTATAAGGACGGTGTAAACTACAATCAGAACTGCACACTGGGGTTGAAAGTGGTTCATCAAAGTTTACATGTGTGGAGGGTTTCCTGCTAGGTTTCTCTACGGCCAAAACCATGAGTGCCGGGCAAGAACTGATTAGAGTTATATAATCCGGCATCCTGCATACAACTGAAATCAGTACCAATCTCATGCTCGTTGGAAGCCAAAGGAAGCGGCGCAGGGAATCCAAAATTTTGAGCCAGCTGAGAGGACCACCTTAACTGCATGGGACCAAAATTAGCACCAATTTCATGGTCCATAGCAAACTGCAAAGGGTGTCCATGGTTTTCATACAGCTGAGACGATGAAGTTAACTGCTCGGAAACAAAACTGCAACCAGTTTCATGGTGGTTGGCAAACATACTAAACTGCCCAGGGTGTCCATCATTATTTCCAAATAGCTGAGATGACGGATTTAACTGCGAACGGAAAGTTGTGTAGGATCTAGCAGCTGCTGCAGGAGCTGTCGGATGACTTCTATTTTGACGTTTCTCTGGTGGTTGAAACTGGGAAGTAGAACTAGTACTGCATCTCTTCCTTCTTTCCTGTTCTTGCTGTTCACACCTGGAGGCAATCCCCGTCGGCAAGAATCTCAAATTCTCCTTTAGTCTTTCCAGCTGAACTATTTCCAATTCAATGTCCTTATACGGGTATTCGGACTCAAGATTGTGATCCTTTATGCACTGAAGTACACCTCTCATATCAGCTATTAGGTTGTTCATTACATTATCCTGTGAGAAAAATATAAGCCATGGAAAATATATATTATATATACACTGAGGAGTCCTTGGTTTAACTATTTAAGAAGCATCGCTATTTCGTTCAAAAAAAAAAAAAAAAAAGAAGCATTGCTATTGGATGTAAAGAAGAAGTAAATTTACCTTTTCATAAATTGTTCTCTTTCCCGGCCATATTGCACGGAAAGACTTCCTTACATCCTCCACATATTTATTTAAGAGTACTACCGGCGGGAACCTGTCAGTTAACTTGAAGGTGCAAATCAATCTAACAGCCTTAATCAGCTGTTTCCCTTCAATCAGATCCCGAATAAAACCTGCAAAACAAAATTGCAGGTTCATCAAACTGCTTCAGATCAGTTTCGGAAAAAAATGACAGTTTCATCACCCAAACCTGAAGTTACTGTTAACAAAGGCATTAACAAAGAAGACGATTTTTTTAGTCAGTAAGCAACCCCTAGCTATCACCCTGGCACTACGGACACAGAAATGACATCTAGGTATTCACAGTTACAAACATCTATAGCCAAAATATTGTAAACTGAAGAGAAATGTAATGGAATACAAACATCACACTACGAATGCCATGTTGTTGAGAAACTTACCGGGGATCTTATCTGCAAAACTAAGTATCCGACATAATTGTAGAACCGGTTTATTCTGACATATGTTTCCAAGAAGCATCACAGTCTCATCTACACTCAAGGTAGAAAGCAATCCATATGCAGCCACAAATTGCAAAAAACCCAAAATCTCCCACGAGTTTTCTGCATCGGTTCTCATTTTTGCTTGCCACTGGGCTGCTAGCTTTACTGCATCTTCTTTCACATCGAGGGCAACATTTGTTGAGATTTTCATCAGCTCATTCAACATGGGAATGTAGGTCTTCTTGAGATTGGCTATGAAACCAACATTTCTATTGCTCCAGTACTGATCAAGAGATTTTTGCATCAACTTCAAAACTACTTTTTCCGGGTCTACTGGTAGTCGTAGAACATCAAGCAATTCGTTATTGGCTGAGTCATTCCCACTTAAATGCTCATCTAGACAGTCCTGCGAATTCCTTGCATCTGTGGTGGCAGTCGCACTTAGTTGAAGAATTGGAGAAGGAGAAGTAGCTACATTTCTGACTGTTGAAGGTTCAGGTTCCTCAATTTTGACAGGGACTGACAGGGCGCTATATACTATGGAATTGCAATAGGAAACAAAACGAGGCAGCACACAGATCAGTACCTGAATAATTCTGAATGTAATGTATCAAAAGATATCTACAACATTATGTGCCATTTGTGCTTCTACTCAAGCATTAACCAATATGTGGCGGTGAGCATAGCTTTTTGGGTCAAATTATACTGAGAAACATTAAATATATATAAACAAAATACCCAAAAGATAAATAATAAAATGTTTCTTTTTCATAGTTCAGATATCAGATGGTATATTGAGTAAATTAGAAAGGCACAGCCTCAAAGTCAAATTTGAAGTATACAGAAAATTTACACCACTGGCCAATATCAGAGAACGAGTAGCCTACCCCAGAGTGTACCTTATTATTAGACTCTCATAATGTGTTCTACGCTGTTGAAAGCTAGATCCAAAGGAGGTGTGTGATGCATAACTAAAAACATGCCCGTTACTATCCAAATGACTAAACAAATACCAGCTAATGCAGTGGCGGAGCCAAGATTTTTTTAAGAAAGGTCAACTTTAAATAGTAAATAGTATCTATATACGCAATGCAATCATTGTAAACATTGCAACTTTGATATCCCATCCGTTATTATTCCAAAATCAGAATCAGAATGAGAATGCGAAACGCTCGCATATCATTCTTAAGAAATTCAGATATAAATATATGTTTTAGTTGAGAAGAAAATCCCTCGCATGTAACACACACACACACACAGATATATGCTTTAGTTGAGAAGAAAATGACAGTTCTTACCAGATGCATTGTATGTGATGCCAAGGGCCTGGCGCAGTTGAGGTGCATGTTCTGGGTGAGAAACTAAAGCAAGAAGACTTTGAAGCTCCCTCGCATCATAAGTTGAGGTCAACTCAAGTGCCGTAAGAAGCCACAAAAGACCCAAAACCTCTAAACTATTTTCCACCACCACTGTCATCTTTTCCTTCCAGTCATCCACCAACTTAATTGCTTGTTCTCTCACCGGACGATTAATCGGTGGTGATAACCTCTTCAACTCCTGTAACAAAAGAACACAACTTCTTCTAATAACTGTCAAATCATAATCAAACCCCTCGTTGTCCCCAATCGAATTTGAAGGGTAAAACCCTTGCATTGCATCCAAAACCAATTTTGCTGGGTCTGATGACGCTTGAAGAAAAGCTGCCAATTCACTACTCAATAAATCAATTCTCTTTACACTCTCTTTCATGAGTAACTGCAAGCCTCCACCATCCTTATCGATGCTGAAGTGATTACTTGTGGAAGAAGAAACAATGACACTGTTAGCACGGGCAGAATTTCGGATCGACTCAATATCTTCTTGTTTCAATTCAAGTTCTTTATGCCGCTGCTCAAGTTGCGTTTCTTTTAATTCAAGACCATTAGATAATTCTTTTAACAACCTTTCTTGTGAATCCAAATGCATTTTTCCTTCTCGAATCAATTTTTCAAGTGAATCCAAATGTTGTTCCTTCAACTGAACCTCATTGATGCATTCATCCACTCTCTTTTGAATCAAACTAAGATCCGCAACTTTTGACTCGAATTCTTTCTCTTTCAATTCGAGTTTATTGAACCACTCCTCCATGGATTTCTTCAGCAAGAAAAAATCTTTCACTTTCAAATCCATTGCATCAATTATTTTCTCTCTTGATTCAATTTCCTCAATTGATTTCTGAATCGTACTAAGCTTCTTCTCTTTATCCTTCGTCTCTCTGTCACATTGATCAACCTTTCTTTCCGCCTCTTTAGTCTGCTCTTTTTTCAAAGCAAGTTCTTCCTTCTGCTCCTCAATTGACCCCCGAATCTCATTTAATCGCCTCTTTTGAAACTCAATTTCCTCATTGTATATCTCTAACGTTCGTAGAACCCCTTTCAAGTTTTCCTCCTTGGACTCAACTAACTTTGACTTCTTTTCCACAGCTTTCTCATACCAATTCAATTTACTTCTTCCATGTTCAATCCCTTTCTTTATCGAATCATACTCCCTCTCCTTCTCACTAACCCATCTCTGAACTTCTTCCAGCCGCTTCACCTTAGCCGAAAGCTCCTTCTTGTGCTCTTCAATCGATGACTGACAGTCCCACAAGGAGGACTCGAGTGATTCGAGCTCATTTGATCTCTTTTCAATCAACCTCTCAATTCCACGCAATTCCTCGGATTTGGCTTCGACTTGGCTCTCTAAAACTCCAATTTTCTTATCCTTATCCTGGACCTCTTGGAATACGCCAAGGATCTCGGCCCGGGTGGAATCAATGCAGTCCAAAAGGCCCTCAAATTGCAGGGCCAGTTTTCCCTGCCTCAACTCAGATTCTTTCAACTTCAAACCTTTATCTTCCATTCTAGCTTTCCTTCCCCTGTAAAAACCCTAACTTGTTACTGACGACACGGCCACGAAGAAGAGTCAATTACAAAGCTCAAGCAAATGAAAAATAAACACAAAAATCCAGGTTGCCTCTGAAAAAACTCTCCTGCCATGGAAGGTACCTTTCCCCAAAACCCTACAAACAGAGTAACAGGGAGAGCAGAAAAAAGCATTGTGCTTGGTATCACTGCCATGGAAGGTAAATTTTCCCCAAACCCTACAAAACCTATTCATTTTCTCACAAATTGAAAGAGAGAAAGGGAGCCATTGGACATACCTTTGAGTTGGGTTTTTCAAATTCTCCTAGCAGTGGATTTTGTGGAAAAATTAGGGCAGACTTCTTCGTCTTCAACCTCCAACCAGCGCCTGCAAGTGTCTGTCACTTTTCTCCAAGCCCTGTGTGGAGCACCGGAGATGTCAGGAGGCACTGTCGTTCAACGCTTCTGAATCACACAGATGATTCTATACAATACTGTGCTCAAAGATCATACATCTGAAATGACAGTCGGATAGGGTTTTAAAATTTGACACGTGTCCTTCATTTTCAACTTTTCTATTGTTTTGTATTTCTTAAAAATGAGCATTTTTGTTCACCAATGTGATGTATGCTCACCATTCTATTTTTTACCGTTATATGATTTGAATTTCTAAATTCGTGTAGTGGATAAGCACAAATCTTAAAATTCAAACTCATCTAACGATGATAAATAAGGTGATGAGCATACACCATACTAAATGGTAGTGAGCAAAAATGCACTCTTCTTAAAATGGGAATTTACTGTTTAACCAAGCAACCAAAGTTATGAAAACATTTAATCAAACACTAATTTTCTTTCTTTCATTTATTGAGAAGGTCTCGTTTTGAAGTGCTTTTGTTGGAGAAGATATTTCAGTCATTAGTGATCATGATTTCGAATTTAAATTTATCTCCTCAAAATCGCTTGGATAACGAAAATGTTTCGTTAAAAGTATTAGAGATTTTAATTCACATTTAACGAACTTATACAATGTGTTATTATACTCACGTACTAATCTTGCCTTTCCAACTACCTTCTAACTAAATTATATATGACAAATCAATATGGTGAAAACATTCAAGTTTTCTTTAATATTAAGTGGTACAAAAAAGAATTAAAAATAGAAAATTTAATGACTTTGGAAATAAAAGTTATAACAACTAAAACACATTTGGCAATGTAGCATATAAGTCACACTTGAAAACATTAAACATGTAGTTTGGGGCATAATAACACTCTTTACAAACTCGATCATTATAAAATACATGGATTTGTTTTTAATCGTCTGTTAATCATTCTCATTTAGTCATGACCTAACGAATAAATATTCATTTAAATACTAAAAACAATGACACGCGTAACTATATTATCAACGTTAAAGATGAAAAACTATTATATTTGACGTTTTATGCATATGAAAGTGCTATTCACACACTCATTTTTACCTCCAACACATCCTTATAATTTTTTACCCTTGATCTTCTTCATTCATTCGATCTGACGGTCGAAAAATTAATAGGGTTATCCTCTGCATAAATATTATCTTATTTGTTCAACGATGAAAGAATGAATGTTCCCTCGTAAATTTACTATCAATAATTGAGATTAAAACATTAAAAATATTAATTTATTGCATAAAGAAAAAGTAAACTCATCGCCGTAAATGCAATTTGCATGCAATGTGAAGAGAGTAGTACATTGCACAAAAATGGCAAAACGAAACGAAAGAGAGAGGGTACTAGTAGTCTAGTACTACATATTTAAGGGAAAAAACAAGAGAGATCTGATATCGGTGGGTCCGCACCAAAATATTGGAAATTGTTTGTATCCGATTGCCAGCTTTTCTGGAAGGTTTCTTTCTTCAGTGAGATAATATAAATGTGTCTTTTTTCTTTTCAGTACGCTGGGCTGACTTAGCATTCACCAAACAGGAAATTTTTGTCTCTGTGAATTAATGAGCTATGAAAACAATTTGTATACGAGAGAGTAAATTGAACGAATGGTTTATCAATTTTAATTAAATTAGAGGAATGATCATTTAATTAAAAATTCATTAGCATTAGTTTTTCAACTCATCAAAATGTATAGTTATGGTAATTTTCGTTAATTTTGTTAGAATTTTCGTGTAACTATTGCTACAAATAGGGTCTATCAAATCAACAAAACGTGTAACTATGGTCATTTTCGTTAACTTCGTCAGAATTTTGTCAAAATAAATTATGTTGAAATAATCATTGGTACAATTAGGATAAAATTGATGGACCATTGCTCTAATTGGTTTAAAGTTGAGGGATCATTTCTCCAATTGGATAGAAGTTGAGGGATCATTTCTCCAGTTGGATAGAAGTTGAGGGATCAATGATAATAGATTTTTAGTTGAGGGACCATAGCTGCATGTTTTGATGAGCTGAGGGACCAATGGTAATGAAGTTTTAGTTGAGGGACTATTGCTTCATTTGAGTTAAAGTTAAAAGACCATTACTACAATTTACTCTCTATGAAATTAATATGCCAAAACATGATGTTTCGTACTAATAAAATGAAGATACGTAGATAAAAACTTAAACGTTCTTATTTCATTAGTACAAAATGCTAACATGACGGTGGTTGTGCCATGCAAGTCCATCCTGAATAAAAGATTAACAATAATCCACCACCCTCTAATTAGTTAAACATGAGGGCTAATGATGATAAGTTGATAACAAACGATTATGAGAACTTATGGAGAGAAACTTACTTATATCGGGGGTTTAGAGCTCGTGTAAGTATTTTTAAAATGATTGAAAATGTTTTTAGATAAAATATTTTTAGGTTTCAAAAGCACTTCAAGTGTTTTCTGCAAGAAGCATGTAAGCACTTTAACTGTTTTTCAGTATTTACTTACAGTTTTATTAAGAATTTATTCTAAAAACATTTTGACCACAAACCTCTTTCAGCCATTTTAAAAGCATTTTCAAACAAGTTCTTAATTTTCTCTGTCACTCGGTGCAAAAACCCCGAGCTCAAACCCAGTAATCCATATGGGCCTAGCTAGGGCCACATCCAACCCCACTTGCCCAAGAATCGTAGTCACATATCCTTAAATTTGTAATTTGATACCAAGGTTGGAGAATTAAATGCTTTAATCCGAACTCTTAATATCAAATTTAAGCTTAAGTGACCATCCTTGAAGGCAATATATCATTGTATACCAGGAAGTATTGAAGCAATATTCCAAACTAATCACATACTTCCACCGTTTTAACTTTTTCACACATATTCATGTACGTGAGTAACTTGGCACGTATTCTTGTACGTGAGTAACTTGAAATACTGCTGCAAGGAACTCGTCTATAAACATTGAACATCTATATTAATGTTTTCAAAATACTAGTCCAACTACGTCAAAGATTTCCAAAACTCTTGGATCCAAAAAAGCCAAGTGAAGATTTCAACAACTGAGCCACAAGAGGGTGGCAAAAATCAAAATCAGCACGCACAATTGGTTCTTCAAGGTTAGCATGCATGGCTGGTTCTTCGTACTAGGTTTAATAATAGCCATATGTAGGAGGGTTGGGCCAGAACATGTACATGTAGGCAGGAGGGACGGTTGACATTCGGTACGGTGTAGCTGCTGGTACATGTATCCGAGGACGTTTACTTTGACGTTGTTGCCGTTGAAATGTGGAGTCGGAAGCACTGGCACTGCGTTTCTTCTCGTTTTTCTCCTCTTGTTGGACGTTGGAGGCAAGAGATTTCTTCTCTGATTTCTCCTCTTGCTCGACCTTGGAGGCTGATGGTTTCTTCTCCGTTTTGCTCTCTTGTTCGACCGCGGATGCAAGAGGGGGGTTCTCTGTTTTCTCCTCTTGTTCGACCGTGGAGGCATGAGATGGGTTCTTCTCTGTTTTCTCCTCTTGTTCAACCGTGGAGGCCAGAGACGGTTTCTTCTCCGCTTTATCATCTGGTCCAACCTTGGAGGCAAGAGAGGGCTTCTTCACCTTTTTCACCTCTTGTCCCACCTTGAAGGCAATAGACAGTTTCTTCGCTTTTTTCACCAGTTTCTTCACTTTATTCACCTCTTTTCGGACCTCGGTGGCAGGAGACGGTTTCGTCTCCTCCTCGCCGACCTTGGAGGAAGGAGGGGATTTCTTCTCTTTCTGTCCGACCCTGGAGGAAGGAGAAGCTTTTCGCTCCTCTTGTCCAACCTTGGGGCAAGGAGACTGGTCCTCCTTTTCCCCCTCTTGTCCGACGTTGGAGGCAGGAGACGGTTCATTCACCTCTTGCTCGACCTTGGACACGAGAGATTGCTCACAACGTCTCCAGTTCTCCTTCATTTTTTCCAGCTCAACTATCAGCATATCGATGCCCTTGGATGGGTAATCAGACTCGAGGTTGTAATCTTGGAAGCATTGAGTCACAGCTCTTAGATCAGCTATTAAATGGTCTACAACCTCCTCCTGTGAGCAAAAGTAAGCCTTGCCGGATAAGCATTTAAATTGGATGGCTTAGATTTAGGAAGCAGATATCAGACGGTCCAAAACAGAGTGAAAGTACCTTTTCATCAAGTGATTTCTTTTTCCTCCACATTTTCCTGCAAGACTTCCTTGCACCCTCCACATATTCTTTTAGAAGCCGTACCGGGGGGAACTTTTCAGCTATCTTGAAGGTGCAAATAAGTCTAGCAGCCTCTAGAAGTTGCTTCCTCTCAATTAGCTTCTTAACAAATTCTGTTACATGTAAAACGGAATTGCGTGATCATCAAACTGTCAAGAGACGTTTCAAAAAAAAGAACTGCACTCAATGAGCAAATGCATTAACAAAGGAAATCATATTTAAGATGGAAAAGAAATAACAATCATAACTAAGCCGGAAAACACAGTTCCGTGAGAAAACACATGTTTAAACGATACTCTCATCTAGGAGAGGATAATTCCACAAACTAAATTCCGAACCAATCAAAAAACACATTTCTGCAAAAATTTACAGAGCTCCCGAAAAACATGAGCTTACAATGTAGAACAAATCCAGACGAAACCAGCCAAAAGAAATCTCTAAACAAGATTTTACTTAACTTTGTCGTGCATTTTCCTATCCCTCATCTCGTCTCATGAAGTTTATCTTCGGTTTCTAAGTCATTATCCAGCCATTTGCTAATACCCAGTAGCTCCTGGCGGCAGTGTAATACGAAATCCAAGATAACTAGGTTTAAGAACCCGAAGATAACTATTCAAGAACCCAAATATAACTAGAGCACAATATAACTATGAGTCTAATCTATGACATCTAGGACAATGTTGTTAAAAACTTTAGCCAAAATATTGCATAGTTCAGAAGAAATTAAATACCATTCCAAGAAATAAATGAGCAATAGTAAGTGGACCACAAACAGCACACTATGAAAGCCAATTTTCAAGAAATTTACCTGGGACAAAACCAAGTGTCTGGCATATTTTTAGGGCCTGCTTATGCTGATAAATCATCCCAAGAATCTTTTTGATCTCATCTTCATTTAAACGATAAAGCAATCTGTATGTAGCTAAAAACTGCAAATATCCCAAACTCTCCGATGAATTTTCAGTGTTGCCCTTCATTTTTGCTTCCCACGTGTACGCTAGCTTTATTGCATCCTCTTTCACATGAGGTCCAACATTCGGAGAGACTCTCATTAGCTCCTCCAGAAGGTCGATCATGCTTAACATGAAAGTTTCTTCTAAAGCAACCTCTCCTCTACTCCAGTATCGAGCAAAAGATGTTTGAATCACATCCAACACAAGTTTTGCTGGGTCTGATGACATTTGAAGAGCAGCCAACATTTCTTTTTGCATTGAATGATTTTGTTTCATATGCTCAATTAAAATCCCCTGCAAAGTCCTTGCATCAATGGTGGCACTTGGTTGAAAATATGGAGAAGATAAAGTTGCTTCACTTTTGGCCAGTGAAGATTCAGGTTCCACAATTTTGACAGAGGTTATGCTGCACTCTATGCAATTACAGTAAGGTACAAAAAATGGTAGTAGATAGGTTACCGAGGGTAATTCTGAATTTAAGATTTTACTGAAAGATATTTATATCATTCTGTACCAAAATAAAAGAGATACTAATAGCATTCCGTGCCACTTGTGCTTTCAGTGAAGAGATAAGGTGCGGTGGTGGTAGCATACCAATTAGGTATAAATCTTATTTTGCATAAATGTCAAAGCATCAGATGGTATTATGTGGAAACTGGAGAAAGTGACTGCCTAAAAATATAATTTAGCATCAAGGATGAAAATCATGAAATGATATACTGATGAGCACCATGTGTTTGGCACCAGCACTGAGATCACGGCGAAATAAATCAGTAGAAAAAAACATGGACAAGAGATGCTAGGAGCCTCTAACAACATAGTTATAAAATGACCACACAGCAACTATTACGATTTTCTGACTAGGAGACGGGATAAAGTATTTAGGAAAAATCAAATAAAAACACTTCTTTGCAGAATACAACTAGGCCTAAAAGGATCTCTTGTTTAGAGATATGCTTAAAACTCATTGCTTATTAACTTCTTAAAGTAAATGAACACTCTACGGTTGTACTCGAAAATGCATAAGTATAAAGCAAATCTACAACGCAAGAACTATAAGCATTCAATTTCCCTTTTTTCCATCTAACGCGGAAACATATTCAAATAAGGGAAAGAGAATTATACAAATTAAAATTCAGATATAAATATGAATAAAAGAAAAAAGCTTACCGGGTGCCTTATCTGAGATGCCAAGGCTCAATCCAGTAGCCTGTGCAACGTGTGCTTGCTGACCAGCCACAAGAAGAAGACTTTGAAGCTCACTCTCAGGATACGTGGAGGTCAAGTCAAATGTAGTAATAAGCAGCAAAAAACCCAGAACCTCCAACCCATTTTCTACTGCCACCGTCATTTTATCCTTCCAGTCACCTGCCAACTTTCTTGCTTCTTCCCTCACCGGAGGATTAATTTGCGGTGAGACTCTCTTTAACTCCTGTAACAAAAGAATACAACTCCTCCTAATAACGCTCACGTCAAAATCACACTCCTTATTTTCCACAACCAAACTTGAAGGGTAAAACCCTTGCATTGCATCCAAAACTAATTTGGCGGGGTCTGATGACGCTTGAAGAATCCCTGAGATTTCGGTACCCAATAAATCATGTCTCTTCAAATGCTCGTTCAGAAACAACTGCAAGTCCTTACTACTCATGTTGATGCTGGATTGGATAATTGCGGGCAAAGGAACAGAGGGATTGTTAGCAGGATTATGTTCCAATTGCTCAATCTTCACCTGAGAATTAAGGATATTAGTCTTCTTCTCCAATGCCATTTTCTTGGAACGTTCTTCAGCGGATTTACGAATAGAATCAAACTTTCTCTGCCTAAATTCAAGCGTTCTGGCCTGTAGTTCAAGTTTCCTTTCTTTAACTTGAAGTCCATTGGAGAGTGAATCCAAACGCTTTTCATGTTCAAGTATCATTTGTTGGAGTGAATCCAAATGCTTTTCTTTCAACTGAACGTCATCGAAGATATCATTAACCCTCCTATCAATCAAATGAAGTTCCTCTAGTTTCTGCTCAAATCCTTTTTCTTTCAGTTCAAGCTTCTCCAACCATCCGCAGAGTTCCCTTTCTTTATATTCAAGTTTACAGGACCACTCCTCCATTGGTTTCTTGAGCAAACAAAAATCCCTCTCTTTCAACTCCAATTCCCTAATTGCATTCTCTCTGGATTCCAGTGTATTAGAGCATTCAGCCAATGACTTCCGAATCAAACTAAGTTTCTCCTTTTTCGATTTCATCTCTTCCTCACATCCTTTGATCGATATCTCAATCAAACTGAGTTTCTCCTTTCTCAATTTCGTCTTCTTGTCACATTCTTCAATCGATCTTTCCGCCCTTCTAATCTCCTCCTCTTTCAAATCATACACTTTAGTCCGCTCCTCAATCGACTCCATAATCGAATTTAACCGCCTCTCCTTCAACTCAATATCATCTCCGTACTTGCTCAACACCGTCCTGACCTCTTCCACTTCCTTCTCTTTAGCCTCAATCTCCACAGACCTCTCTTCCGCATTTTTCACAAACCAATTCAATATCTTGTTCCGCTCTTCGATACATCTATCAATTGAATCCCGCTCCCTCTCCTTCTCTCTAACCAAGCTTTCAACTTCCGAAACTTGCCTCTTTTTAACATCGATCGACAAATCAACCGATTTCAAGCGGAGCTTACCTGATTCATACTCCTTCACTTTCTCCGCAATCGACTTCTCGATTCCACGCAATTCCAAAGCTTTGGCTGCCATCTCCGAGTCGAATCTCAACTCTGACGCCTCCAGCCGCTTCCCAAGATCGTCCATCTCCTTCTCGCGGTTCTCGAGTTCTTGTAATCGGGTCCGGATCTCGCTACGGGTCGACTCGAAGTGCTCCTCGAGCTCCTTCCACTGCAGAGAAAACAGAACGACGGAGTTCGCTTCGGCATGCAAGCTCTCGTACGCTCTGCAGAGGCTGCTCTGCCTCTCCTCCGAGATTCTCAAATCCGCCTGAATCTTGTCCATTCTTTGCCCTAGTTACAAAATTTAACCGCGCGGACGCAGCCACGGTTGGTGGAAGAAGTGGCGGAGCTGGAAGAAGAAGGCGAAGAGAAACCCTAGCGCCGTGTGGAGATTTTCCCGCCTTTGTGAAGGTTCGGTTTCTTAAAACCCCTAAACAGAGTAACGAGAGCGCAGAGAAAAGAGAGCGTTTGTGTATTGTTCAACTACTGTGTTCACGTGTTATGCTTCAGAGATTACAGGAGGGACACCCAATGCATGCAATTTGCCACGTGTCCAACTATTTCGTTCGTATTGTTTTCTTTCATATTTAGGGGATGTATTCAATTGAGAATTTGAGAGATTTTTATGGAATTTAATTGATTTGTATAGATTTCATATAAAATTTTGATTCAATTCCTTCAAAATCTTATGGGAAGATGTGAGATTTGTGGATACTTAAAATACACTACGAAATCTCTCCAATTTCCTCTAATTCCTCAACTTTCTCAAATGCTTAGGGGGTGTATTCAATTGGGATTTTGAGGGATTTTAATTCTTTTAATGAATTTAGGGTATTCAATCAAGATTTTAAGTGATTCTCTGAAATTTAAGGTGTATTCAATTAGGATTTTAAGATATTTTATTAAAATCCTTAGAAATCTAGGTGTATTCAATTAGAATTTTAAAGAAATTTACAACATTCCAGGTGTATTCAATTAGAATTAGAATTTAAAGAATTTGGAAAAGTTGAGGAATTAGAGGGAACTGCTAAGATTTTGTAGTTAAGCATCTACAAATCTCACATTTCCCCATTAGATTTTGAGGAAATTAAATTAAAATTTTACATGGAATCTCTACGAATCGGTTAAATTTCATAAAAATCTATGGATAAATCCATTAAAATCTCTCAAATTCCTAATTGAATACAACTCTATTAGTCATTTAATTTTTTTGGAAAGGATATTTAGTCATTTAATTGACTGCATTTTTCCCACCACGACCATGCTAATATTTATCCTGTTGAACGGATTTAAATTTCAAAATTTGTAAATGGATAATGGATTGATAACAATCTCGAAATTTAAATAAATCTCATAATAATAATAATTTGAATATTGTTGACAAATTAAAATGTCGATTTTGTTCAACCCAACCTTAAGGATAAAAATCTTGTATTTCATATTCGCACGCTCGATAAATGAATTTTTGTCCTCTGAGCAATACGTGAAGAAAGCTCAGGGCTTATTTAAAAGTTATTTTAAAATGACTTAAAAAAATTTTGGGTGAAATTGTTTTTGATTTCCAAAATACTTCCGTTCATTTTAATCTCATTCCTAAAAACTTTTATTTTTTTAAGCAAACTAATGAAAAGAGCTTGAAAATTTTAAGTTTTAACAAAATAAAGGGTAAAGTAAATAGTATCAGAATTGATATTTTAATGTAAAAATGTGATTTTTCATTAAAATGAACAAGTACTAAAAACTTTTCGTTAAAGTTCCCATATTTTTTTTTTCTCTTAATTTGGTGTTTTAAGTTGTGGTGCACAACATGAATGCATTTCAATGATTTTTGCCGTGGAGTTTTTGTCAATCACAACTAAATCAAAGTCACATATTGTGCACGTGAGAAAGAAAGGAGTTGTTCATGTGTTAACAAAACACGTCACTTATTATTACAATGTAGTGATATTCCTCTTCACTTGTAAGTGAGAGATCTACGGGTTCAATTTCATCAAAGACGAATTGTGGCAAAATCGAACCACATTGTTATAGCTAGTCTAGTGTGAGAAAACATTAAGACTTGTTTTGTAAGTGCTTTTAAAAGAATTGAAAATGTTTTTTGTAAAAATGTTTTAAGAACTAATCCTTCGTAAAAATCCAAAATGGATCATGAAAAAACCCTTTAGGTGCTTCCTGCAAGAAGCAAATACATGGTGCTTCGCTTAATTTCACCAAAACATTTTCAGTCATTCAAAAAACACTCTAAAACGAGCTATAAGGTTGTGGATACATACAACTCCAAGTCAAGTTTGGACCCAAAAAAAAAAAAAAAAACAAAAACAACACTATCTATGCCAAAGGGTATTTACAATAGTCAGGTCAGATTATGTCGCCTCTCCTAAATAGTGGTAGTGCAACTTACAGAAGACAACGAGTTGCCAACTTATAGTGCCACCATAAAAACTAAGGGTACATTACGAGGAAGGTATCCGTAAGCAGCATTGCGAACTAGGACGGGACTTCAGAGTTACGCAGTGGTCTTTCCTAGTTAGTACGTATAGCAGGTTCATACTCGGTCTAATCACGATTCGGCATGGCTTTGAAAATTCTCCCCAGGCAACGGACCTGGCTTCCGATAGCCTGGGGTGATTAGTGGTGATGAATAGGATGTACCAGGGGAAGCAGATGTCTGATTATACATATTTCGACGTTGTTGTGGTGGTTGAATGCGGCGAGGCAAAGTGTTGGGTTGACGTTTCTTGCCTCTTCTGTGTTCTTCTGATTCAGCCTGGGAGGGAACAGATCTTTTCTGCTCTTGTCCCTCAACAGTGGAAGCAAAAGGCTTTTCTGCCCCTTGTTCGACATTGGAGGCAAGAGGTTTGATGTGCTCTCGTCCCTCAACTCTAGGGGAAGGAGACTTTTTCTGCTCCCGTCCCTCAACTTCGGAGGCAGGAGACTGTTTCTGCTCTTGTCCCTCAACCTTGGAGACTCGAGAATTTTTCTTCCCTTGTTGTTCAACCTTGGAGGGAGGAGATGTCATTTGGCGTCTGCGATTCTTCTTCATGTTTTCCAGAAGAGCTATTCGTGTTTCAATGAACCTGGAAGGGTACTCGGACTCGAGGTTGCAATCTTTGATACATTGAATCACAACTCTAAGAGCAGCAATCTGGTCGTTTACACACTTATCCTGTGAACAAAGGTAAAAAGTATGAGTCAGTAAATGTATATTTACATTGAAGATATCGGATGTCGAAAGAAAATACAATGGTTACCCTTTCAGAAAATAATTTATGTCTCTTGCTCATTTGAATGCACAACAACTTCGCATTCTCCACAAATTCTTCCAAGAGTGGTGCTGGCGGGAACTTCTCAATTAACTTAAACGGGCAAATCAATCGAACGGCCTCAATTAGTTGCTTCTTTTCAATAAGACCCCGAATGATTTCTGTTGCATATAAAACAGAATTGCAGGATTTATCAAAACTGCTCCAAAGAAGTTTCAAGACGAAAATATCATAGTAGTGCCACCCAAACATAAAGAAGGTAACGTTGACAAATGCATTAACAAGAGGAAAAAAATTTAAGATGGAAAAAGATGCAAGTTAAAGCAGAATCAAAATTATGCAAGGAAAACACAAAATACCAGTGAGCAAGAACACCAACTCAGGAACTCTAAATCGTAAGAGAGGATAATTGTTCCCATATAGATATCAAATTAATGAAAATATACACGTCGGGGGAATTAACTGAGGCCAAAAAGATCATTATGTAGATAATCTCTTCATAGCTTAACTTTATTGTACATTTACCCATCTCATATGACGTACTTACTGTTGGTTTCTTAATCCCAGGAGCGGCTTCTCTCCTAATCTATCTTCTCCTAACCCACCTAAACTTTAAACCTCATCATACAGGTGTCATATTAAGATCCTGTGGCTCCGAACAATTTTAAGTTTTTGTTTCATTTTTTTTCCATTTAAAACATATAAGCAATATACCCAATTAGGGAAAGAAAAGAATAATGCGAAAACTAGGAATGACAAAGAAATAAAAACTGAGAAGTCGAATTGTCAACCGAAAATTGCATACTAATTTTCATTGCTGTTTTCAAAAACCCTGGCAACTGTTAGTAAATTGTGAAACTATTATTTGTTGAGTGGAAGAAAAAGATTGAGCAACTTGGAATCCCTTTGTTTTGAGAACAAGCATCATCATACTCCGGAAATTTGTAACCCTGCACTTTTCACAAAAGGATTTGAATAGAAACAGAAAACTACCTATCAGATTAATCCACCAAGATTGCAAAATTTATCAGCAAATCAAACAGCTACCGGTCCAACATGTGTCTCTCAATAAAACCGTCTTTCGAGCTTGTAATTGCAGCATTCTTTTCAAAATTATGACCTACGTCCTACTTTCCAATAAAAAAAAGGGCTAGAGAGTAGGATGGGGTCTAATATCTTGAGGAAGAAAGATTATAGAAGGTTGAGAAAGCTTCACTCTTGACATTGAAGAACAGGGATGAACAGATGAAGTTCTTTCATGTGTAAGAGAAAATTTCTCATTCTTATTCTTTTTATCAACGTATTTTCTTCTCTCTCTAATATTGCTATCAATTTTGTGTATGTTTCAATTGGAAAGAAATAAGAAAGACTGAAAAAAGTTTTAATCCACGATTTTGTATTTCACACATTGCATGGTGATATTAAAAGCTTAGTTTGGTTACGAGAGAATGGATTAGGAATTTAGGACAGAAGCCGCTACCATCTCAATCATCTATAAAGCGTTAAATAACACCCAAGCCATCAGCTCCTTCAGGCAGTATAAAACCAACAAAAAGTAACTATCACACTAAGGGGCACAAAAATGGCATCTGGGACACTTATAGTGACTGATACCTATGGCCAAATTTGGGGAATTTTTAAAGAGAATTTAAATAGCATGCCGATAAACTAATTTGAGTAACTACCACACAGAGAAATTAATTTAATAAACTTACCAGGGATCTTATCAGCTAAACCAAGCGTCTGACATATTTCTAGCGCCTGCTTCTGCTGAGAAATCCTTCCAAGCAACACTAAAGTCTCTCTATTAAACATGGAAAGCAGTCCATATGTAGCTATGAACTGCAAAAAACCCAAAAGCTCGAGGGGTTGGGTACTGGCACCAATTTTCAATTTCCAATTGATTGCTAGCTTTAGAGCATCTTTGTTAACATGATGTCCAACATGCGGTTTAATTCTCATCAGCATGTTGAGTAGTGAAATGTAATTTGCCATGACAATTTCTTTAAAACCAGCATCCTCTATTTTGGAGTATTTATCAAAAGAAGTTTGCATCACATCCATCACAAACTTTTCTGGTTCTGGTTCTGATGACGATTGAAAAGCAGCCCAAGTTTCGGTCTGTGTCAAACGATCCCTACTGAAAAGCTCATTTAAAAACCCCTGCAAATGAGTAGCACTAGCATCTCTGGTGGCAGTTAGCTGAAGATTCGGAGAAGAACGAGTTTCTGCATTTTTTGCCGGTAAAGATTCTGGGGCCTCAATTTTGGCTGTGGTACGAAACAAGAAAATGCAGTGGGCAGGTTAGAGAGTGAATAGTTCCAAATGTAACATATCAAATGTATCCAGAGCATTGTGTCCTGTCGTGCTTTGAGTCAAATGGTAAGGTGTGGTGTGGGTGTGGTGGTCATAAGCTATCACTTCAGAATCCTATCAAAGCAAAATGTACTTGTTTTGCAAACTTGCAAGCATAAGATGGTATTATGGGGAAATTGGAGATAACGATGGCCTAAAAGACCAATTCGGAAGTATATGTAAAATGTGCAATAAGAGGATCTAAGATGAAATGGCATCAAAAGAAGATGAGATAAATGAGAAGAAAACTTGACGCATGCTATAAACGACCAATTATGAAGTTCATGAAAAAAATTGCAATAAGATTAATTTCCCAAAAAAAAAAAAAAAAAAAAAACTATTTTGGAATAAAATCTAAGATGAAATGGTAAAAGAAGAGATTCTTCTGAGATAAGAGAAGAGAACTAGATACACTACGTAATTGCAAGATAATCTGTCATCTTTGCAAAATATGACAACCGTTGCAAAAATTTCTCAAGGGACTAGTAAACAATCCTGCTCTAAACTGCAGACACTCTAAGGCATGTCGAATAGGAAAATTTTCCATTCTTAATCGGAAGAGATAAGTTTCCTTAGTGAAAAATTCATCTTCTATGGACAACAAACGAGCCCTTAAAAGGCATCGTTGCTGCTGATATACAGTTCTACTTATTGACTGAACAAGGGTGAGAAACATAATAGGAACATTCGACTTTTCAAAGTAAATCAGGAAACCATTCATATATGTATGCAATAAAATAAAGAGACAACACAAGCAAATTAGAAATTTAGATATAAATATGAACAAGCAAAAAGATTTTACCAGGTGCCTCACCAGTCATACCAAAAGCCCAGGATAATTCAGTTGTGTGTTCATCCTTAGCAACAATCGCACAAAGACTTTGAAGCTCCTTCGCATCATAAAACGAGGTGATTCCATATGTACTAACAAGCCGCAGAAAACCCAAAACCTCCAAGCAATTGTCCGTCCTCATTTTAACCTTCCAATCACCTGCCAACTTAATTGCTTCCTCTCTCACCTCAGGGTTAATTTGGGGGGAGACACTCTTTAAATTCTCCAACAAAAGGCTACAAGTCATCCTAGTAATGCGTAAATCAAAATCACACTCGCTTTTGTCCGCACTTGAATTTGCATGGTAAAAACCTTGCATAGCATCCAAAACTAATTTTGCCGGGTCTGGTGACGCCTGAAGAGCAGCTGAGATTTCACTACCCAATAGAACATATGTCTTCAAATGCTCATTTATGAACAACAGCAAGCCTCTACCATCCATATTGACGCTGGACTGGTTACTTGAGGTAGAAGGAACAACAACATTGTTGGCAGGGATATGTTCAAATTGCTCAATTTTCACATGAGAAAGAAGAATACTAGTATTCTCTTTCGATTTCAGGTTTTGGGTGCGTTCCTCAGAGAATTTTTTTATCGAATCAAATCCTTTCTGCTTCAGTTCAAGCTCTTTGGTCTGATCTTCAAGTTGCCTCTCTTTCAATTCCAAGTTTTTGGCGCGTTCTTCAGTGGATTTTTTTATCAAATCAAGTTCTTTCTGCTTCAATTCGAGCTCTTCGTCAAGGTCTTGAAGTCGGTTCTCTTTCTGTTTAAGTACCTGCGAGACAGATTCCAAACACCTTTCGCCTTCCTTCAACTTTTGGAGTTCCCCAGCTTTTAACTCGACAATTCTCTCTCCCAATCTAACTTCCATCTCTTTAAACTCAAGCTTACAGGACCACTCCTCCAATGATTTCTCACGCAAGCACAAATCTTTATCCTTTTTCGAGTCTATTTCCCTAATCTTTTTCTCTCTTGATTCCAGCGCATTCGAGCACTCCACTAATGACTTATCAATGACAACAAGTTTCTCCTTTTTCAGCTTCAACTCCTTGTCACATTCTTCAACCGCCCTTTCCGCCTCCGTAATCAGCTTCTCTCTCCATTTCAACTCTTTGTCGCACTGTTCAACCGCCCTTTGCGCCTCCTTAATTCTCTCTTCTTTAAAACCCAGCTGCTCCTCCTGGACCTTCATCAACTCTTCCGCCCCCATAATCTGCTCCCCTATCGAATTGAACTCCTCCTTGCGCTTCTCAATCAACCCCCTAATCTCATTCAACTCCCTCTTCTTCAACTCAATCTCTTCGACACACTTCTCCAACGCCTCTTCAAACCCCCTCGCTTCCTCCGCCTTCACCTCAGCCAATTTCGACTTCTCCTCCGCCACCTTCAACTTCTCCTCCACCCTTCTCTCAACCCAATCCAATTTTTTCTGCCTCCGCTCAACCCGCCTCTCAATCGAATCGCACTCCCTCTTCTTCTCCACAACAAAACCCTCAGCCTCCATCAATCTCGTCTCTTGCACCACAACCTCATTGCTACATTCCTGAATCAATGACTGGAGAGAGTGCAAGTGGTTCTTATTCTGTATAACATCCTCAACCTTCTCGTCGATCAGCCTCTGAAGCCCCCCCAACTCGTCCGCTTTCGATTCGATTTCAGAGTTGAACTTCATCTCCTTCGCCTCCAACTCCCCGTACCGCACCTGGACCGCCGTCTCGCGACGGGCGAGTTCCCGGAGTTGCAACTCGAGCGAGTACCGAGTCGACTCGAAGTGCTCCTCCAGATCCTTCCATTGCACGGCGAAGATAATAAGCGCAGTCGCCTGCGCGTGTACGCACTCGTACGCCTTGCTCAGACTCCTCTGCTTCGTCTCCGCCTCCTTCAGTTCCGCCTGTATCTTCTCCATTGTCTCCGCCGCCGCATAAACCCCAGGTGAAACGTCGTCGTCGTGCCGGAGAAGCCAAGAAAAACAAGAAAAAGAGAAGATGGTAGTGCTCGGAAACCCTGGTTAAAGCAAGACTGCTTGCCGTTTCACACGGTAGCCGGAAGGGGTAGTGGACTAGTGGAGTGAGTGGAGTAGTGGAGACAGCGGTGGGGCCACGAAAGCATACAGGACGCCACGTGTGCGAATCTGGATGCTTGAATCCTTGGGCCCAATTGAATGGAATTGCTTTACTGTTTGACTTTAGGACCCTGGACCTGGACGACAATTATTGGATTGTGATACCGTGGATGTTAAACTGCCGCAAATTCGTCTGCGATGGTAATTTCGTAAATTTACTCTACTAAATATCTTCTCTTTCCTCTCTGACCCCGCCATATTGTCTTTTTCTCGTCGGCCCACCATCTCTCTTTTTGAGGCTTCATAAAATTTTCACATTTTAACCGTTTTATCGTATATCTTGCAATTATTTTTCGTTAATTACTATTTATGTTTAATATTAAATACAAAATTAAAAATAATTTCTAACGCAAGATATACAATAAACTGTTAGGATGTGAGGATCCTTAGTATTCTCATAATTTGGATCCAATTGGGATCCAAATCCCATCGTCTTATCCCCATCATCTTTTCCTCACCGACCCAACCATCTTAATCATGGTCTTTTTCATTTTTTTAAACAAACGATATTATGTACATGAAAAAAGAAGAGATGAGCTTAACTTCATAATAATTTATTAATAATGTAGTTCAAATTCGATTTTAGCAAAAATAAAACCCAAGACAAAAGAATACCACGATGGTGGTTTTTGTTGTTTCCGCGAAACGAAGATCATTCACTTGGCCAATGAAGCGGGCCAACCTCTTTTTGGCTCTCCACTATACTGCGTAGCCATTGACTCGAGTTTCACAAATCAACGAAAAGAAAAAATTATTCCTACGAGGAGATCTCTTTTGGTTGCCATTTCCCTTTCAATCGAGGTCATCCCCTTTTTCATCCTCCCCACCTTTCGGTGGCTTAAGGCGTAGGAAAAAGATTCACCATAAGGAGAAAGATTTTAAGTAATTCGATCAAACCGATCGGGAATCTCATCGTACGAAGTGGCTCTTCTCATTTTTATATTCCTTTAAATTTTCTTTTTCTCCTAACCCAATCATATTCTAACTTTTTTTTTATGAAAATTTGTATGTATGTATTTTTTAATTTGCATTTTGTTTTTTTTCTGATTTTCTAAATCAGTATAATCTTTTTTTAAGTATAAACACACTTATTTATATGTTGTATAATAAATTTACTAAAAAAAATAAAAATTTTCCTACCAAACTATCGCCTTTTGAAGCCTTGCAGCACGAGCCATTAAACCCATTCAATGTCAGTTGATCTTCAAAGTATGATGGTTTGGTTTCTTGGCATCTAATAGCCATTTTTTTTTTTTTTTAACAAATTGGTGTCAAATAGTTGAACAATAGTTTTCTGTGTTGTCAAGTAGCTTAACGATAAAAATAGGTGTCAAGGTTGATCAATCGGGTGATTTAGTAACAAGGTACAAGTAAATATTGTGGGCTCAACGTTCTATATTAGGAGTTAAGGATAAATACAATTCATGTTTCTCAACATTCTCCTCACCCTCACAACACTAGTAAGTACAATCTTGTGATTTCCCCGAGATGAATCTTCTCAGTTTGAAGGTTACAACTAAATTCTGAAATCGCGGTAAAAATTCTTGTACACGAGAGAAGGAGAAGGATTACAAATCTCAATAGGCCGACGAAGTAAACCCCAACTTTTTTCTGAAAGTTCCTTGGAGAAGCGTTCGTCAGGGCTTTATACGAACCACGAATGAACCTGTTCAACAATTTCAGCAGAAAGAATCAATTGCTATTGCAATAAGGATGCCGGAAAACCAAGCAACGATAATCTTTTAGATCTCAAGCCAACTTGCCAGCTACAGTTCATTTATGAATGATGGCAACCGTATATATATGAGATAACGAGGATGAATGGAATATTTGTCGAGAATGTCGTGAGATCATGTCAGATTCAGTATTTCAGTGCATGAAATAATAATGAGACAGATACCCATGTATGAAAATAAACACAGATACGCATGTAAGGAAATAAACAGATTCTTATCGGTGTCAAATTGCAATGAAGGAGCAAGCTGCATGCACAACAAAGTAAAATGCTTCACCCCTTGCCGTTTAATTTATAAAAAATTTGAGTCAGGAAGAGGTTGAGGCTTTTGATGCTATATAGGATAAAACAAGTTGGAATGACGAGCTATTGGATCAACTGATGGCATTTATATTCCAAGTGATAGGTAGTCAAAGTGAAACCCATGATCCACCAAGTATTCATTCTAGGAAACAGATACCTGAGCCCACGAGAAGAAAATACAGGGTTCGAAGGTGATACTATCCGGGCAGATTATGATTGACTTTGTCACATTTATCCAGGAAATATGGAATTCTAAGCATGGCTGGACAACAAAAATTCCCAAGAATTGTCCTCTTACTGATTACTACACTTCAATGTAATATACTGCTCTAACTAAACATGAACCACCTCAAATATGCCGAAAAACATTAAAGCACTAGCATAGGTGAGAATCATCTCATGACTAGTGAGATACAGACAGACAGTTATTCAGTAGCCCAAAATATCGTAACTCACTTTTGGTAAGATTACTAAGAGGATATAGGCAGATAACACTGCAAAGTGATGCTTAACGTATAAGTGGATTGTGGAGGGTATAGATTCTATATAATGATCTACTCCAAAAACAATGAATTATCACAGGTATATCAAATTTTCTAACTTTACATGTTTAGGAGCATATATTTGTTAAAAACAATGTCATATACAGTGTTGGCACAGAAAATGTACTCATAATTCTAAAGCACTAAACAGAGAACTACTTACACGCAGGAAGGTGGGATGTGTCGGCAGAAACAGCACAAGCAATCCCCAAGTTATGAAGAGCACCCTTTATGACTCCACATGAGAAATGGAGATGCATGTTTGGTTCTTCTGCTGCCTTGTTTTCAGCCGCCTCGGCATTTTCTTGAGACAAGTCACCATTTTCGGAAGGATCGAGTGACATGCGTGAAACCCAACGAAACCGATTATCTTGCAATACAAAAGTACCCTACAACACAAACGAAAACCATCTTAGCCTTTATCAAATTCACACATTGACAAAGAACCCCAATTCAACTCGATTCTACACAAATTACCCTATGATTGGTCTTTAAGTTGTCAATCTGCTTCTTGAAGAGCTCGGACCAAAAGTCCTTGCAGATGAACTTAATTGCATCCAGATGATCAGTAAACCGAGGCCGCTCCATCGTGTACCTAACAAGTGAAATTTATCCATAATCACACTCCTATTCCTACAATTTACAATGAGCACTATTTTGTTAACTTTAAATTATAAGTAGACCTAGAATAGCATAGGATTCAATGCCACACACATATGCTTTACTTTCCCACATTTTCTCAGCAACCAAACACTCTAACAAATCATTACAAACGAAAAAAGAGAAAAAATTTCGAAATCAAACACTTCGAATTACTATTCCACATTTTCTCAGCAACCAAACACTCTCCCAAATCATTACAAACGGAAAAAAGAGAACAAATTACGAGATCAAACACTTCGAAAATAGGCATTTCAGATCTAAAAACCCAAAAATCTGTGAGATCAAACAAATCCAATTCAATTACAATGAAATAAAGGAAAGAACAAGAGAGGGCAGGGTGGTTAGGATATAGGCGGGGAAGTGTACCGCTCGGAGAGCTGGTGGCCGACCTGGTAGCCAATAGCGTCGATCCTACTGGCGGCGAGCTCGGGCTTGTTGGCGTATAACCGATTGCAGTACATAGAGACCATCTCTGTCAGTAGACTATCCACGCAGCTCTCTGAGACCTCTCTCCCCATCTCTCTCTCTCTCTCTCTCTCTCTCTCTCTCTCTCTCTCTCTCTCGCGCTCTCTCTGTATTTTCTGAGATTTTCTTTGTAAATTGATTTTTTTCATAAAAAAAAAAACAAACAAAGAAAATAGATTCTGAGAGTGGATTATTGGGCTTATAGAATATGGGCTTGGTGTGGGTATGGAAGAATTGGCCCATTGGGTGATCATAAAGCATTACATCGTCTCATAAAATAAAACTTAAAATATAAGCGTTAAACCTCCATTCCTAAATCATCTCCAACTATTGAATTAAAATAAGCTTTGGAGAGAAAATAATATCTTTTGGCTAAACTCCCTAGAAATTAAGTCTAGTTTAAATTATTCTACACCCACCAAATTGTTATATTTCAAACTTTTTTTTTGTTTTTACTTATAATCCGACAGTTGTGATCAAATTTAACGGTAAAAAAATTACAGCCCAAAATCAAATCTAATGTCTAAAATAATTTTTTTAAAATCAAAATTCACTTTATTTATCAAAATTTAAATATTTTAAGATTAAAATGTTCATGAAGATAAATTAGGATAATCTACATAAATTTTATTTTCAAAAAATTTACCAAAAAAAATTAGGCTAAAATCATCATTTAATAATCTTGGGCAAAAATTTTAAGTCATAACTATTGAAGAAGAAAAGCAGTTTATCGGTTATGACTTAAATTTTTAAGCTTTATTCCTAAGAGCAAGTCCACCCCTAAAAAATGCGCTGGCACCTAACCCATTTAATCCACTCAGTGAACTGTGATAGACCCCGTGAATAGTTAAATTGGTCAAATGCATCTCAACCCCTAAAACTACATAGCCTAGTCAAATTTATTAAAATATTATTAATTTTTATTATAAAATAATAATTCAACCTTTAATTTCTGACTTTTTAATAAAATAATAATATTTTTATTAAAATATTTTTAATTTCTGCATCTCCACCCTTCTTCCTCGTCGCTACCGTCGTCCACCCCTCCACTTCCCTTCCATTCCCACCGTCGCCTCCAAACCACCTCATCTCATCCTCTGACGTCGTCGCCATCCTGTCCTTCAAATCCCAAGCCGACCTCAACATCAAGCTCCTCTACACCCTCAACGAGCGCTTTGACTACTGCCAATGGTAGGGCATCAAGTGCACCCAGGGCCGCGTCGTCCGCTTCGTCCTCCCGTCCTTCTCTCTCCGACACCACGTTGGCGTCAAATGGGTTGTTCCATGGGTCTGTCAATTATGGGCTGGCCTATGGCCTGTTAGGCTGGGGTGGAGCAAAAAAAAGGGGAGGCCGGCCCATTTTTCAAGCTGGGTGTCAGCCTATCAGGCTGGGGTGGAATTGCTCTAAAGGTTAGAAATGGTCTAATTGTGAAGAAAAATAAAAATATTTTATAAACACTCATTTTTATTTTAGCATCCTGTTAATTTATGTTATATTTTTTTTAAAAAAATTATGCACTTTATTTTTCTTCTTTAGTCACATTTCTTTCCATTGATTTTTCTTTTACATTATTCAATTGAAAATACAGGGAAAGAAAAATGGGGCATGAAATTATTTTCTTGTTTTCATGTTCATATTTTTTTAAGTAATTGTTTTTTTCAGATTTGTTATGTGCACTTGTGGATGGATATCATTTTCTTTATGAACTGAACTCAATTTTGGGGAAAATGCCAATGGGAACATGTGATATATACTTGATTAATTCGTTTATTTTTTTTTATAAGCATTTTATTATTGCCTTATCATTATGTTAGTTGGCAATATATATAAAAAAATCGATTTTGGTAATTTTGTCTTTATACCAAACCCAAAATTAAGATCTAGTGAAACTACCACGGGATGGATCAATGGTTCAGTACGAATTTCAGGCTCATATTTTGCACGGCATGTTCTAGATTCGATTCTTGTCACTGGTAAATCGTATGATAGTAGCTAGAGGAAGGCTAAAATGCAGTTATGAGTTTTCTCGGCTCTCGAAAAGATAAATTGTCATGGTGAACCCCTTTTATAAAAAAAAAAAAGAAAAAGAAAAAAAAAAAACGAAGATAGATTGTTTATGATTACGGTCCTTGTAACGTGCATGAAGTCCTACATTCCTGCTCCAAACTTTTTATTTTAATGCGCGGGAGAAAGCAACAAGCCGACAGCTAATTGTAGGTTTTGGATGATACTAGCAAGCGACTCTTTTTTCTTTATTTATTTTTTTTTTTGTGACATTTTGATTGAGAGCAATCAAACTAGCAAACTCTCTCCTAAAGAGAGAAATCAAACGAAATTCTAAGATAAATTTTGGAAATTATTTAAACAGAAACAAAATAAAAAAATAAAATTATGTAGCCGCTCCACATCCTTTGAACATCCGAAAGCCATATCACATGATTCACACATATAATAGAAAATATCGTGTTGGTGAATCATGATGAACATAAAATTGATTATTTAATAATTTCATATACCTAATATCACTGCCCAGCTACTACACACACACACACACGCATCATGATGAACATAAAATTAATTATTTAATAATTTCATATACCTAATATCACTGCCCAGCTACCACACACACACACACACACACACACACACACATATACATATATATATATATATATATATATATATATATCTATCTATCTCAACTCCATGCATCCTCATTCGGCTCACTTAAAAGGTTAAACTCACTCACATTCGCACACACCACGTTAGTGACGATCAGTCGAAACTCAAGTATGGGATCGGGTTCCGAAACAGCGTCTCTAAAAATTCCTATCATTGATTTCACAAATAGTGGCAGTGGCACCACGCCAGACCAAGTAAGACATGCACTTGAAGAGTACGGTTGTTTCGTGGCGGCGTATGACAGAGTTCCGGCTCAACTTGTTGACAAGGTAATGGCCCAGTCTAAGGATCTGTTTGATCTGCCCACAGAAACCAAACTTAGCCACACTGGCGACGACGTACTCCGTGGATATATTGGACCAAGTCCTAGGCTTCCTTACTCCGAGACCTTTGCGATTAGTCATGCTACAAGCTTCCAAGATGTGCAGAATTTCATGAACCTCGTGTGGCCTGCTGGCAAAGATAACTTCTGGTAATATTAATCAAATTAATATATTATCGTTCGTGTTAATTTCTTATCACATATTTTGCAGACATTTGCGTGGAACATGTGTGTGTGTGTGTGTGTGTATAATTTTTTTGGTTCGTTCGCGTATATGTGACATAATATGGTTCTGAATTTGCTTGACTTCTATCTTCGGTTTAATTATTATTTTTTTAATAAATGTTTGTTATATATGCATGTACATGTGCAGTGAAACTACTCACAGTTATGTGAAGTTGATAGAAGAGTTGGGTGAACGGGTGATGCGATTGTTGTTCGAAAGCTATGGTGTTGCAGCGAAGCACTATGAGTCCTTTGCTGCTTTCAATGACCACGTTTTTCGATTAATCAAGTATAGAGAAATGAAAGACATCGACATCACTGGTACTAGTGTTTGGTTTCCAAACCATAGCGACGCAAGCTTCATATCAATACTTTTCCAGCACCAAATTGGCGGTTTAGAAATCAAATCCAAGGATGGAACCTTTGTGGGTATTGACGCCTCACCTGGCCACTTCATAGTCTTCGCAGGAGACATGTTGCAGGTAAGTATGAGTTAATTGAAGGATAATGTTATGGAGACCAAATTTGTAAATCAAATGATGTGTGATGTGTCATCAATAAAAAATAAGTACATTAATCAATACTTAAGCAATAATCTAATTATCAACATCCACATTATTTGGTTTACAAAACTTGGTGTAGAAATTTAGTCTCCCTAGCATTATAAAGGTCAAATTAGATATTTCTTTAAAGGGGTGAGATATCCACACACTCCTTTTTACTTCTCATACATCCTTCTAATTTTCGGCTGTCGGATCAGATGGATTGAAGAGTATCAAATAACAGAAATTAAAAGGGGTGTGTGAGAAGTAAAAAGGGATGTGTGGATAACACCCCAAATGAAAAAGACTAACGCTACACTTAACCATTTTTCATATCATATTTGTATAATCTCTCTAATAAAAGTATGGCACACCAACATATGTGAGTTTCATCTCTATTAGAAATATGATATTAATGTGATATGAAAAATGTAGTAAGAGTAATATTTTTGAATGAAAAATGACCTATGTGGATGATATCATTATGATATCCATGTAAGCAATAGCTTAGCTCACAAGAACATCCTCTAAAAAAGGAGAAGCATTTATATGGAATAGGTTCACCACCATATAGTGTCCATGTCCAATAACATTGTCGTATGCAAGTTTTTATCCACTTGGCAATGTATGATTGGGTCGGAACTTTATGTGGCAGTGAATCCATTCCGTGTATGTTGCTCTCTAAAAACTGAGTACCAACTAACTTGATCGGTGTGATTGCAAAATATAATTAAAAAAATAAAAAAGACAATTTACAGATTAATTAAAAGGACTGATGGTGAACAATTGGTAACTTTAAAGTTGCTTAAAGTTTTTTTGCAGACTTCTTCTTCTTCTTCTTCTTTTTTTTTTTTTTTTTCTTTCTTACGTATGATATTAGTTATACTAAAGATAAAAAGAGTAGACTAAACCTTATAATAAACTAACAATAATATGACTCAAATTTGCATTTTGCAAACTTCTAAAAGATGGAGCAAACTCGTATATATACACTCCTAAACCATGCCCCGCCTTCACACTTCAACATCCTAAATCATGAGTATTAAAACTTATAGCGTATATTATTCATTAATTAATTATAAATGATTGATTAATTTGTTAATAATCAGATTTGGAGTAACCAGAGAATAAAAGCTTGCAACCATCGCGTCAGGATTTGGGACGTGAATGTGGAAAGGTGCTCAGTGGGAATTTTCATATTCAACAGGGGAACAATACAACCACCAGAAGAAGTAACCGATGAGAACCACCCATTGTGCTACAAGCCATGTGATGGTCTTGGCTATATTACTTTTGCTTTCTCCAACCTGGATATGACCGGTCGTATCAAGGCCTACTGTGGTATCTGATACTAATACCACCATGAAATGATATTTATACATGTATTTTCTCCCATGATTAGTAAATAAGAGTTGTGCATGCCTAGAGATATGTGGTACAATTGATATTTTATGCCCCACCCTGAACGGACGGGTAACAAATCACCGTGTGTAATCAAGATATCTTGGATTCAATAAATGAGACTAATTAATTTGTGTATCATATATTTCTTTGTTGAATGATACTTCTATCTGCGCTATAATTGTTCCTTGGTCCTAATTTAGATAATAATAAAGGAAATGTATGATTCTAATTATAATATTTGTATAATAAATAAACATTAATCACAATTGGATGGACATAAGTTTTGTACTTCTTTAATTATCTTGTAAATTAAGGGCTAACTTCCATAAATGATAGATGTGACATCCCACATCGCCCAGGGGAGTGATCCTTATATGTATATTCTCATCCCTACCTAGCACGAGGCCTTTTGGGAGCTCACTGGCTTCGGATTCCGTAGGAACTCCGAAGTTAAGCGAGAAGGAGGCTAGAGCAATCCCATGATGGGTGACCCACTGGGAAGTTGCTCGTGAGTTCCCAAAAACAAAACCGTGAGGGAATGGTAAGCCCAAAGCGGACAATATCGTGCTACGGTGGTGGAGCGGGCCCGGAAAGTGATACGCCCCGGGTCGGGATGTGACAATAGAGGGTTGGGAAGAAAATAGATCTTAAGGGTAAAGTTGAAAACATAAGCCAACATTTTTTTAATTTTCTATCCATTTAAACATAATTAACTACATGTGGTTCATGCCACTTAGTATTACGAGTTAATAGTACTCTTCTCTACTTGTAAGTGAGAGGTTTTAGATTTGATTTTCATTAAAGGCGAATTTGAACCACATTATTGCTAACTCATTGTGAGATTTAGCCCACTCGGCTACCCTCTTTGTGTAAATAATATCATTTGTTAAAAAAATAATAATAATAAAAATAAAAAACTACACGTGGTTGGTTTGAATTCAGTACTTATAAAAGAAACACAACCATAAATGCATTTATTAAAAACAATAAAAGAGCAATATCGCTTGTTTAAAAAATAAAATAATGATGAATACTTTTATTTAATTTGTTTTCGTTGAGAAGTAATAATTAATCAAAAAATAAATTGAGAGACACAACAAAAAGCTAGTGTGTTCTAATAAATTAACATTTAGTTGCACTACAAGTAATGTAAGCAAAGGTTAGTGCTTCTTTGTCACCATTTAAAGAATAGTTTGCATTGTTTACTTTTTTAGTCACTACAACATCAAAGTAGTGTGGTTTGGTCCTTGGGCCGCCAGCATCAGTGACAATTGCAGCGCAACTCTTGAACTATCATACATTATTTTTGCTAAATAAAACAAATAGTAAGTCTAGTGATAATATTCTATATTAATCATCACGGGATGATTCAATAGTTGGAGATGAATTTCAGGCATATATTCTACATGACACATTCTAGTTTGATTTCTAGTGCTGGTGAATCGCATGATGGTGGTCAAGGAAGGCTGAAATGCCTCTGTGAGTCTTCTCGACCCCCAAAAGGATGGACTGCCGTAGGAAAGCCACCAGCTAATCTCTTTTTTAAAAAGAAAAAATGATAATATTATCTATATTACTAACGATGTATTTGTTTTGTAGAATATCTTTGTTAATTTCGAATTCTGGTAATCATGGTCGTCAACTTGCAGCAATCCATATTATGCCGAAGCAGTTGGTAGGTATTTAAAATCCAACCACCAACTTCAGCGAAGTGAGATGTTCCTAGTTTACTCCTTGGTCGGCACAACAAAAGTTGAACTAATTGTTGAACTTCACAGTGATCTAGTAACATTATCTTCAGGTTCTAAAACCCAAGGCTGAGACATCTTTCTTTCTCAGCCCTAATTGCTTTGGCACAAAAGTTAGTAGAGTATTCAACACCACCACCAGCTCCATTCTACTCACCCAACCGAGTTCAGTTGCGAGTTGACATGCCATCATTCATACAAATGATGTATATTCTATGATTTTTCCTTTCTAAATTGAATATTTTTTTTTTCAGAGCAAAGAAAAAAAAATAGATTTTGTGAGGGGAATATTGGGCTTATAGAACATGGGCTTGTGGGTATGTGACAATTGGGTGAAACTTTTTTTTTTTTTTTTTCTTTTCTTAACAAATAATATTATGTACACTAAAAAAGAGGGGGTAGATTAAGCTTCATAATAAGTTAGCAATAATGTGATTCAAATTCACTTTCGACGATAATCGAATCTAAGACTTCTCACTTATAAGTGAAGAGAAATACTATTAGACTATTTTTGAACACCCTATTAATTTATGTTCCTTGATTGCGTAGACTGAAAAAAAAAAAGGACGTGAAAATCATTTCGACATAAATAGTCTCGAATAAACACTGTTTTGTTTTTCATTATTATGTTGTTATTTTCAATTTTCAGTGAGTGGTGAAGTAAGGCTTGGATGGAGGTGAGGAGTGGAAGAATTTTCGCCGGTGGGACTGAGCGCTTGGCGAGTGGTTTTCCAGTGTTGGTTGTGGTTGGGCGCCTTTTTTGGCCGGGGTTTTATCACTTATTTTATTTTATAACAAGTTAACCGCAAATAAAGTTGAAAATAAATGTCTACATTTCTTAATATTAAAGTTGACACATGTGGTGTGGTACAGTAAGGGAGTAGAAATTTCTTTTCCTCCAAATTTGCCGGCTCCAGTCTCCTACTCCCACTTTTCTCTTCTTCTCCTTCTATAAAGAAGTTAAGAAAAGATGTTGACGGATTTAAACGTAATCATTCAAATATGAGGAGTCTGAAGGGAAATTAAATTTTGAGAGAAAAAAATCCTACTCCATACAATAAGTTGGATGTATAAGATTTGAACAACTTTTCTATCAAAAAAGCATCCATATATAACATTAAAATTGAAATTGGTTTTATAAAGATAGATGATGAGGTATCTTTTTTCTTACTTTCCGATCCGCTAAATCTTACTAAACCCTAGTTCGTATCAGACTAGGATTGGAAGGATGTAGAATTAATTAGTGAGTTATAAAACCTTTTTTTTTTGTGAGAAACAGAATACAATCCCATTCCTTACAGGCTTAGGAAACCTAAGCCTCCTCGACTTAGAATTTAGGGACATAAGCTAGCTATATATATGTACATTACAAGTTACTAGAGTTTGTATACCGATCTCCGTTAAGCAATTAAATTCTCCGATCCATATATTATTGGTTGATTGATATCCAATAATCATGCAGCCATCATCCAGCGAGATATGTATACACCATTTTGATAGCCTGGCGTGGGTGAACGACGATGCATGCCACAAAGAGATAATGATTAGGCAGGGCAGGAAGGCTTGGTTATGATCAATTTAAGGTACTACAAAACAACAGGAAGAGGTTGGATTAACGAAGACGAAGAAGAAGAAGAAGAAACAACTGGTGGTACACCGATAGTTAGAGGCTTTCGTTTTGAACAATGTGTAACAGCTGAAATATTATTAACGGTGCGCCTTTGCTCTTTCAAACTGACATATTCAGCAGAGCGCATTGCTAGGGATCTTACAGATATTCAAGTCCCAGAAGAAGAGCAACCAAATATTATCGCCAAAGTGTTTCGGTTGATTGACGAACAAGACGTCGTCCCCTTCCAGACTATTGAAGTCAACATTGAGGACTTCACTGCGCATTTGAGACGCCGTCACCCAGTTGTACCTAGTAGGATTAGTGAGACTGAAGTCAAGTATATTCCTGCGACTAAATCATCCATCGACGGTTTGGAGAAAGTGAGATTACTTGATCTCCAAGGCCTGTTAAAAAAAGGAGCAGCAGCTAATGATACAACGTCGCTTTTCTGCGTTATTTGCATGGAGGGATTTTTCAACGTTGACGGCCAAGGTCATGATCACGTTGATGATGATCGAAGTCCACCACTTGCTCGCATGCCCTGCAAGCACCTTTATCATGGAGACTGCATTGTTCAATGGTTGGAGACGAGCCATTTGTGTCCCTTGTGCCGATACCCAATGCCAACGATGCCATGATACCCAATGCCAACGACAAGAAATGCGTTGCAGATGTTGATAGACAACTACACCGATGGCATGGACCAAGACTAGCTAGCTAGCGATCTAAAAACTACACTGATACTACGTATTTTTAATTGATTGATATCACTATATTGGAATGTTGTTAATGTAGTTAGTTTTTTTCTTTAATTCACATTATTTTTATTATATAGACTTCATAAGATCTCGAGACTCTGCATTTAAGAAACATGCATTAATTTGCGTTACATAAGATTTGGTCATGGCTGATCACTAAGAAGAAGAACAAGGGAAATTTTATATGTGTTTAGCGAAATACGACCTTTATATATATATATATAAGTTTAAAATTACTCATTTAGAAAAATAAAAGCCTCTTTAAACTTTCCTCCTCTCAATCGTCATATCAATTTGAGCTCCCGACTCTACACATATATAATTAAACTCTTTATTTTATTTCACTATAACAATATTGACAAATTAGAAAAAAAAACAATTAAAATAGCACTAAAAAGTGGAATGTACGTTAATCATACAATAATATGGGTCGGTCAAATAGTCGACGAAATGCCTCACCTTTAAAAACTAGAATTTTATTTATTTATTTGCGATGCTCTACCATTGGGATGCAACGAGGGCAAAGTCTTGAATCTACCACTACTTAGTTGTTTCCCGATGAACCAACTTTCTAGTTTTGCTAAGTGGCTCTTTACCACATTGATGAAGAAGAATGTTACCTTTGTACCACGGCATGGGTTCTAATCCCGTCGACTTCCTAATCTAACATCTAATCTAACAAATTTATCGTTTAAAAAAAAAAAAAAAAAATTTACGTTGCTGTGGGGAAAATTTTAAAACAAAACTTAAGTCGGGGGCGGGAGGTTATATAATCTGTCCCATAAATACCCACATATAAGGCCAATTTAAATCATCTGCTCTCTATCTGCTGCACTCATCGCATTGAATAAGTCCAAGTCAAGAACATGCCCCGATTTTGAAGAAAACCAAGGAAGATCATGGGGAAGCGAGCGAAAGTCAGGTACTTTCGCTTCACCTTTTTGTCATTTTTGAATTGTTTTACTCATCCTTTTCGTCATTTTTTACTGTTTGGTTAATGGGAAAAAGACAAGGATTCTCTATCCTTCTAGTTTTGATGCTCTCCTGTGCTCTCTTATTTTGTATGGTCACGGTTAAGTTACGTCAACATTTTATATTATTTTTTTATAGAGATAATAAGATAAAAATGAATAGTAATATAAAATGTTGACGTGATTTAACTGTGACCAAACAAACAGGAGGGCACGGGAGGGTACCGAAACTAGGAGGGCAGACAATCCTTGTCCATGGGAAAAAGGGTTTGGGTTATAAAAGGAAACAAGTGATGTCATCGTCCTCGTAAGAGCAACTCCACCGGGCCAATTAGCCTGATGGACCGGCAACTTTACCAACTCAATAGTTAAAGCTGCAAGCTCCAGTCTAGAGGGCGATTGGGCAGACCGGGGGGGGGGGGGGTGAGTGAAAGGCTCAGCTCGAGAGCCCGAGGGCAAAGTGATGCAACGTTGACGTCAGGGTGGTGTCAGCCACTATTTAATTATTTTTGTGTCAGGCGAGTGCACAACACGCGCGCGTAGGGGTGCAACCTCGACAACATTTCAGGCGCTGGGGCCCACGGTTTAGACGGCAGAAATGTTACCGTTGGTGGCCACGTGTCACGTTCTCGTCCGTTGGATTTCAACGATTACTTTTCCTGGACTGTTGGATTTCCATCGATAAAAAAAAATATTTGAAACTTTCGGCAATATCAGCCGTTGGATTTGAGATCAATGGTCTACATTATTCACCTTTATAAATTATAAAAAAAAGAATTAACATTAAAAAAATTTGAAATGTTACCGTTGTGCCATGTGGCACATTCTGGCATGTTGGATTTCAAATTTTTTTAATCCAACAGCAGAAATTATTCAAGGTAATAAAAAATCTTAAAAATTAAAAAAAAAATTTGATTTTCACTTTTCTATAAATACTTTCTCATTATCTTCTACCTTACACCACAATTTCATATTTTCTCAAATACTTTCAACCACATTCCAATCTTTCTCTCAAAGTTTCAATCCAATTGGTTTCTAACAAAATGATTAATGATGCAAGTACGAATTGGACGCTTATTGAAGATGTTACGTTGTGTTCTAGCTGGGTTGAAGTTACTCATGATCGGATTACGGGTAATGAGATGCAGTTGCGAGAAATGTAGAGTCTTATTCATACCAATTATCTTGAGAAAATTGGTGGGAAATGAACCAAAGAATCGATGTCCAATCGTTGGAGAATATTCAGCCAATCGTTTAGTCTTTGGAGAGACGCCTTGGCACAAGCTAGTGCTAATCTTCGAAGTGGGGAAAATTTAGCGGATCATATAACAATATATTATTTATTTGTTTGTACTATACCCAAATTTAGATTAGCTACTTTGATTATAATTATTTCTTCTCCCGCATTGTGTAGATACTTCAAGCACAAGCTTCGTATAATGCCAAAACCAAAAACAAAAACAAATCATTCACCTGGTGGGAATGTTGGGGAATATTGTCAAAGATTGTCCTAAATTCAGAGTTGTGCCTGTCGGTCCAGAAGTTGTCTTGAACAACACCCCTCTACATTATACGCCCGTTCTTGACTCACATGTTCATGAAGCCGACACAGAAGAAGTGTTGAAAATGCCCCCTGAACAAGCATCGGGGTCGACCCGTTATCTAATTAGGCCGCAAGGGAAGAAGGCTTCAAAGAGAAAAGGGAGTGCTTCCAAGAATGATTATGCAAAATATATAGAAGAACTTGCTCGCCAAGGTGAATTGACTTTGGTGCGAGAAATGGCCAAATTTGAGGCTGATAAGGCTAGAAAAGAGGCAAAAGTTGCAGTTGTTGAGAAATTATTTCAAGCTAATGAGAGAGAAAGAGAGCTACTTAGGCAAGAAAGGGAAGAGTTTAAAGAAGAAATAAGGGCTCAACAAGATTGTGACATTATGAAGGAACATAAACTATGAATAATGATAGAGATTTTGATTTTGGTGTGTGATTTTTTAGGATGGATGGTGGGTTATATGGAGGAAAAAAAAAAGAATAAAATTGTAGATAATGCCGCATAGTATGTCGTCATTCGTTAAAAAGGTAGGTCACAAGTTCATGACTTTTGTATTTTAAACTCATCAATTTTGCCTTCTACCCACTAATCAATTGCTTTTGTTTCCCAATTATGTTATAATTTCTACTAATTTGTTCGCGTGGCACATCTGTGAAGCACACGTGTTAAAGTTTCAAAAACTATAATAACAAAAAATAAGTGAAAACTTTAAAAATAAAAAATTTAAACCAAAGAAAAAAAGTTAAAAAGAATAGTAAAAACATGAAAATGCAGCCACCGAACACTTGATCACTCACCCACTTGTACCTAAAACCTCCGGCCAACCACCCACTCCCTACATCCATTCCCACATCTCCGCCACCAACTCCTCCCCTTCTACACTCCGTTGACTTCTTCATCGTCTTGGCCAGAATCGAGGTCGACGTTGTTCATGGTTTTTTTCTTAATAAGAATTTCGAAAACTTTCTCGAATTGGCTTCAAATCATAACCAAAATCTTGTTTAAACTCTCTAATATTACTCAATGATTGTTAAAGATATGTGAATAGCCTCAATTTGATTCTCCAACAAGATATCTATAAAAAACATGCATCGAGTAAAATCTTCTAAGTTCATTGGGATCGACTTCTCTATTAAATAAGCACATATAATTAAAATTGAAATTAGTTTTATAAAGTCCATAATAGGGTCTTAAATCCCCTACCATCATTTTTTCTCAAAAACAAACTATGGTACGTTTAGGGCTGGGTTCGGTTTTTTGCCAAAAACGAAACTCAACCGAAATTTCAGTTCGGTTCTTTTTTTTATTTTATTTTATTTTTCTTTTCAAAAAATGATAAAAAAAAAATTAAAATCTGAAATTTTAACATCTTCAACACAATCATAACATAAATCGAGAGACTCACCCATCGAGGACAACATTTCAATCAAAATCTTCTAATTGACAACATAAGCATTACTATCATAGGAACAACAAAAACCACTAAAAATAAATAACTAACAACCCCACAACACAAATTACAACAACAATTATATTCATTTAGCTGAAATTTAAATAACTAACAACCACACAACACAAAAATCGAACAAAATCTGCAAACTGGCTTACTCTTTTCTTTGGGATTTCACTCGGCAAGTGTGGGCAAAGTTTAGGGTTTGCAGGACTTGTGGGCTGCTATTGATGCAGCAAATTATGAAGAGGGAGAAAAAAAGAAGATGATGATTAGAGAGCAAAACAGAATGAAGGTCTGGTTGGGAAGAAAAAAAAAAAAGGGAGAGAAGAATGAAGGTGCGGCTGGAGTCCAGGAGAAAGAAATGAAAGAGAGGGACAGAAAAGAAAAAGAAAGAAAGAAGATGGAGAGATGGTAAGGTGCGGCTAGGGTGAAAGAGAAGAAGGGGGACAAATAATAGGTTAGGGTTTAGGGTTTCTAAATGCTTTTTTTAATATTTTGGGCTTAAAGTTTGGCAACACATTGCACATTTTGGCTTACAAATTGGGTTTAGAAAATAATACCCAAAACAGATAAATAAATAAATAAATAAAATATTAATAATTAATTTGGTTTGGTTTTTAGACCATTGAAACATAAATCAAACCAAAAGAATTCGGTTCGGTTCAATTTTTTAGGTCTCGGTTTGATGTTCGGGTTGATTTTTTTCGGTTTTCAATTTTTTGAACCCACCCATATAAGTACGTCTATCTTTATGGTACGTTTGATTTTAAACGTACCAATATTATTTTGGTACATTTGGTTGCAGATGGGGTCATTTTGATTTTCATAAGGAAACGCACGATATTATTTTGCTAAAGATTATTTAATCATTTTTTCCGATTTTAGTTTGCTGTATTCGTTAAAAGTAAGAAAACTACATCAGTACATTAGTTTGCTGATTGTGTTTTCTGGCATGGGTCCATGTACAGTTTTCATTTTTTATTGTGTATGTATTTCTCATTTTTGTCAAAATTTAAATTGTATGATTATCCATAATATTAGTCATAATAAATAAGATTTAACCCCACGTAAAATGGGGGTAAATGCAGCGCCGGAGCCATGAAAGACCACTGACTTCTTTTTTTTTCGCACAGAAATGTTTAGCGCCATGGGTATGATTTTCAAGGGTTTTTTTACGCTCAAGATACCGATCGACGTTTTTACTTTTCTTTCATAGAGTTTGATTCCTATGGAGTTTAGACAATCTGTTGCTTGTGAGTTTTGAGGAAGACTTTGGCCTGGCAACTTGTGGAGGGAGAAAGAATGTTAGAGAGGCTTGGGGGTTTAAGTTTAAAAAAGAAGATGATGAGAACGACACTATACCAGACCTAAACAACATTGGTCATCGCACAACAAAGTAATTTTTATAAGATCAAAAAAATATTTCATATTGAGACATTTAGACTCGTTCTAAATTATAATTTTGGCTCAACCACTTAGTAGGTCAATTGAAAAATGAAAAAAAAAAGGCACTATGAGAGTAAAATGTAGTCGAATTAAAACTTCAAAAGCGACAAATGTTTAATAAAAAAATGGATATGTTAGGTGGTGAATCAAATTGCCTCTTTTATTTATTCATACTTGTCCACAGATATCATCTTTTTTATTCCACAAATATAAACCTAAACAAATTGGTTCAGATACAAGTACATGAGAAAACTCTATCGTCGTAACAAATCCCCCAGTCGCATCCAGGAGGGCATATGTGGCGGCATTCCCAAAAGAAAGTGCACCTCACTTGCAGTTGATACAGCGAACTTGCAACTCCATATATGCCTCTTGCTGCTTCACTTTCTTTTGAAAAGCCTGCCAATGTATAAATATTATAATTCTGAGTATTCATAGAGAGAATCTTGGGTCGTGACACGCTCGACCATCTGATATTAAAAAATTATATTAATGTGTTGCCGACATGTCGTTCATCTATTCACTTCATTGATGCTTAAATTGTATAGTTATCCATATCATGTCAACACACTTGCGATTGAAAATGTGTGTGAAAATCAACTAACAACGTGACACCAATAGCTAGCTTGTGAAGCGGGTGGGGATTGCTGACATATAACCATACAAGTAAATATGTTAACGTAATGCAATGTGAGAAAGACTTAAAAGAGAAAAAAACTAGAAGAGTCACCAAGAAAGTTAACTCGAGTGTCGATTTCTCCACTATTTTTGTTTCTAAGCGTTGAAATATGTGATTAAGTAATGAAACTTCGAGTGCAAGATGAAAATTGTGGAGATTGATGTACCCTTATTTATAGTAGGATTATCATTATTTTCTTATTAACAAAAATAACAACGAGTCTAATGATTGGAAAAAATTTCATCTAGATATAGTAAAGTGTAAAGTATTTACAATTATTATAATATGGTATATGTATGATCACATAATTTCATGAATCAAATGTCAAAATCATGAACCATTTTTGTTTTAACCAAAATGCACATGAACTAATTTGGTAGGCTGAAAGCCTGAAATGACTCTGTGCGTCATCTCGGCTCCTAAAATGTTGAACTTTTGGGACTTCACAACTAGCTGGTTCCTTTTTAAAGAAAAATAAAATGCACATGAACTAATTGGTAGCATAATTTTTTCCTTTCAAAATTGATTTTTATTTTCCTTTTGTTCGGGTTATCGGCTCAGTGCATATAGTCCAAATTCATGTATATTACAATTTTCGCCATCATATTTTATATGGTTACGCAATTGTCATATACTTTTTCTTTCTTTGTTTTGCACTCAATTGAACTTATTTGTCATTAACTCCGTTATTTCTCTCTGCTTACAATTGATTTACAAGTGAGAGAAGTTAAGTTTGACTTTCATGGATAGTGAGCTTGATACGTAATTATTATTGTTGATTCATTATGTGACATAGTTCAATCTCTAACTATTGTATAAAAGAAATATTGCTTAAATATGTTAAAAGTAACAATGAATATAATTGAAATTCTGAAAGAAACTTGACTGTGCGAGTTCAGTTGGAATAGCTACGTTAATTTTTGTTTCGAGAAAAGACGGCCTTCATAGAAGAGATCGTTTTGAGTTGGAATTGTTATTTAATATTGTAGCATGTGATTTAAACACTTTCTTTTTTCTTTTCGAATTTAATGAAATTTTCTATCGTCTTTACTCCACAGAAAATTCGAAAGATATCGATTTGTTCAGGTACAAGTACAACGGCAATGTCCACGATCACAAACTCCAACGTCGCATCCTGGAGGGCATATCTTACTACAGTCCCACCAAAAAATGCAGCCACCACCCTCCATCGGCACTAGCTGTGGCTTCTTTTGACCTTCCAACGCTCTGAAAGATGGCAAACTTGCAACCTCCTTTGTGTTTCTTGCTGCTTCAATTTCGTTTGAAAAACCTGCCAATCAATACAAATTTCAATAACAAGAACAACAAACATTTATACCACTAAATGGTGTTGGCTGTAACAAACATAACGCAATGTGAGAGATACCAGAGATAACGACTAGGAAGGCGACCAAGAAAGCCAATGTGAGTGTGGATTTCTCCATGTTTCTCTCCTCGTAATCCAAATATTACAATCGGTAATGTAGTTTGTAGTGCAAATGAAAATGATGTACAATATTTATAGTGAAAGGGTCGTCATTATCTTATCAAAAGACATGTCAATAACTGAAAAAAATCTTCTGGATATGGTAAATAATAAACTTTTACATCTGTCATAATATTTTAAATTATGTGATTGCATAATTTACACATAATTTAAAATACTAATTAACTGAAAAAATCTTCTGGATATGGTAAATAATAAACTTTTATATCTGTCATAATATTTTAAATTACGTGATTGCATAATTTACACATAATTTAAAATACTAATTAAAACGTACATGAATTTTTTTTTGTGGCCAAATTGTAAATGAACTAATTAATTTTGACCAAAAAAAAAAAAAACTAAAGGCTTGTTTGGTATCCTATTTGAAATTTTTTATAATTTCTCAAAACATTTCTTAAGAAATTTTCTTGAAACAATTTTCTTTAAAACTCAAAAACTTGTTTGGTATGCGATTTAAAATTTTTAAATCTTACAACTTAAACTGGACAAAGAGATCCAAAAAAAAGGGGTCAAGAGAGAAAGAGGAGAGAGGAGGAAAGAAAGTAAGAGATGATTGGAGGAAAAAGAAAGAAGTGAGAGAATCGGAGGAGATAGAGAGGAAGAAGAGTGAGAGAAAAAACCGAAAGAATAAAGAGAGCGAATTGGAGGAGAGACGAAAAAGTAAAAAAAAAATAAGAGAAGGGGGAGAGAGAAAGAAGAAGAAGAGAGAGAGAGAGAGAGATTTGGAATGAGAGGGGAGGATGAAGAGAAAAGAAAGGAGTGAGTTTTAAGTTTAAAAACTCTAAAAACTCATTTTTTGTGTTTTTAGATAATAGACTATATTTTTTAGTTAGACTTGAGTTCAGTTTTTTAAAATAATCATACCAAACAAGTTTTTAAGACTTAAAACTTGAAAATTGTTTTTAAGTTTAAAAAGTTGAATTCAAGTAGAGTACCAAATACGCTCTAATTAAATTAATTTGTAACACTTGACAGTAAATCCACGAATTCATATACCGATAAATTGGTTACCGTTGATTTTTCTCTTGGTTTCATGTCTTTACACAGAGTTTGAATCTTTTGGTTTATTGTAAGATTTAATTCCATATTTTCATATATTGATGGTATATCCACGAATTCATGTATTGATGAATTTTCTCATAAATTCTAGAACTTTTAATTTTGAACTCTTTGAGCAAAGATAAATGTCAAATATTAATTTGATTATTGAGGTATCAATGTCAGATTTTCTCTTTTTCTAACTCATTTTTTTTTATATAAATGATATATGTAGGATCCACATTTAAAATGAAATCGATAAAAATAATTTTTAAGATTTATAATTGATGCATTAATAGGATGCACACAATAAAATAATTAGAAAATTAATTGACAGCACATTTTTTTCATATCGATTGAACCTTTTTCTTACCTTCAAATTTGATTGTGTGACATTTCACTCATCTGGAATAAAAAAGGCACATAGTGCATCTCCAAAGCTTATGTGACACTTTGAATTTTTTTTTTTAAATTTTATTCTCCATCCGATATGTCAAATTTAAACTATAATTTATTACATTATTTACTTTTAATAAGTATTTTTAAAAATATAATAATAATAAAAATAGTAAAAATCATTTATTAATCACTAAAGATTTGAAGTTGCTATCAAAATAAGAAAGAAATAATTCAATAAAATAATAGTTTAAATTTCACATATCAAAAAGTGGACATAAGCCTTTAAATTTAAATTTTATGTTTAAAGTTTGACACATCTCCTTTGGAGATGGTCGTAATTAATATATATTACTATTAGGGACAAATATGGAATAAAAAGGCATAGCATACCAAAAATATACACCACATAATAACCTTACAAGCTAAATAATTTCATGCAAGTATGCACTCTTATTGGACACTACTAATATTACACAATAGGATTTTTGTGTTTAACTGCTTTAACATACACGGATATTATAGTGAAATTAAAATAACTAACAAGCTTTTTAAATCTATACACTATCTTGATGGGATAAGTGTAGTCTCGTGAAGGTTTTCAAAGATGTTACCAAAAAGCAACCCGGAAGGCCAAAAATGTCAAGAACTAAAGAGCTAGGCGAGGTTCAAGCACCTGCACCACCCTCTCTGAAACCCATCCCACCAGATTTGACGGAAGGACTACTCATACAACGCAAAGTTTAAGTTTAAGGACGAAGAAAACTAATATGAGAGTTCATGGACAGAAACTAAACATGGCATAAAGTTCAGAAAACTTTGCTCCCCACGCACCCTAATCTATTTTATTTTTTAATGTTTTAAATTCTTTAAGGGTAAAGGTAGTTCCTTCAAAACACCATGCCTTGAAAACAAGTACATACCTTATCGGAAACAAGAAAATGTGTGTATCTAATGTCTCTACTGTGATTAAATTTGGCTAGACTGTCCCCTATAAACTTCATCTGTACACATCTAACTGGCACCGATGGTTCTAGCTTCATGCACATGTTCTTCAAGGGTGTATACAGTATCCGATAGCAACGCTCATGATCGCCACCATACAAACAAAGAGGAGAGGAAATCCGACTTGGACTACTTTCACATCCACACCTCTTATACCCAGTTGTGCCTGCAATCATTAGTAAGTCTTAATAACTGCAAACACGAGTGTGCGGAGTTAAAGAAATTAGCACAGTAGTATGAAAATTACGACAAACAAACCCAAAATAAAACTTCATAATCGATTCATAACATTTAAGCTCATATCATTGTTCATCGGTAGACAAACAACAAGAGTTGCGAGAATAGAAAACGGAAGGGGCGCAAGAAATTACTAATTGCTGCTGTATATTTCTCGTCTCTTGAATGCTTGAACTCCTCTCCTCTGTTAGCTTTGAAATAGTAACTTCAGCCTGAAAAACGCCAATTAACTCAAAGTTATAAAGAACGGAAAACTTGTAAGATTGCATTTTGAGAACTGTTCGTGTAGTGTATAACCAATAACTAAACTCTTCGCATAATGTAGAGGAACACTGCTAGAGGTCAGTTTCTACAGGCAACGTAACCGCAATAATATCATATGTTTCGAAACAAAATTCTGCTAAAGACCAAAACCTGGCTCAGCTTTAATTCAAGTGCATTTAGCTTTGATTTCATCTCTTGGATATCCTTCACTAACTTCAAATCTTCCACAATCTTTGTTGCATTCAACTCCACATCTTTTTCTAGTTTCAACTCCGTAACGTTTGGCGGTTTCAACTCCACATCCTTTGCTGATTTTAGTTCCACGTCATTTACAGGTTTCAACTCCGCCTCTTTTTCGGGTTTCAACTCGACCTCTTTTTCGGGTTTCAACTCGACCTCTTTTTCGGGTTTCAACTCCACATCCTTTGCTGATTTTAGTTCCACATCTTTTACTGGTTTCAACTCCACATCCTTTGCTGATTTTAGTTCCACATCTTTTACTGGTTTCAACTCAGCCTCTTTTTCTGGTTCCAATGCCTCATATTTTGCTGGCTTCAACTCCACATCTTTTTCTGGTTTCAACTCAAAATCTTTTTCTGGTTTCAATTCAAAGTCTTTTCCTGGTTTCAACTCTACATCCTTTGATGGTTTTGGCTTCTCATGAGTATCCGTTGATGGCTTTCGCATCTCATTAGTAGCCGCAAACTTCACATCCTTAGTAACCTGGTCCAAAATAAGAACCACAAAATGATTTTGCATGGTGTTCTTGAACCACATAACAGTATACCAAGAAATTATTCGGATTTCCTGAAAGTTTTCTACTACGCTGAGTTGTCAGTCATCGTTATGTAAATATGCTGTTTAAGCGATAATGCAAGGCACTTGGAGAAAGTGAGCATGATGGATCAATACATACAGAAAGCAAGCACATGGGAAGGAAGGAAAGGGAGGGGAAGAGGGAGGGGGATAGAGAGGAAGAGAATCAAACATTGCCAAATAAGAATAGATTCTCTAACCTGGTTCAGCGAAGGGAGGATTTCAACTCCACCAAATTGATCTTTTAGAACTGAATGTTCATAGCCGAGCCCCTGCTTCAAGTCTACCTTCATTGGTGACAGCATTGGGGAATTGGGTGGACTAAAGAGGGTTACTCTTAGCTTTTTCTCTTCAATGTACTTGCCACCGTCTTTAGAAAACTGTGAATGTAATATGTAAACAATGAGAAATCAATACAAAATCTCCAGACCAAAATTAACTACCAAGACTTACCATGCTAGCGGTAATATCCTCATCAGTTGTCCGAGAAGAAACAATCGTGCTCTGGATTAAAAACTTATCTTTGCATTCCATATCTACCATACCAGTTTGTGGTGCTTGCATTGTAACTATGTTGACAAAATTTAAATGGTTATAACAAGACCCAGTAAAGAAGAAAACAATTAGAAAGTTAAATGCAATCTAAAACCAAAGAAATGATGTCGTTACATTGTGATTGAATCATGTGCCAAAAAAAATGATGCCTAAAGCATGTAAAAGCAACTGGAAAACCTTATAGTAGCTAAGCTATTCCATCCACGAGGAGACAGCGTATATTAAAAATGTCAATGTGCAATATAGAATATAATGATCTGGTTTTCTCCTGTCATCTTAAACCGAAAATTCAGAAGTGGAACTTAAACGTCAAACTTCATGCTTTTCTACATACTGATGAAGTAATGCTTACATGAACAATCAAACATTAACACATGCTCAAAACGTACCAAACGAGATACATGAAAAAGCATACCCGAAAACTCAGAAGTTGATTTCGGTAAGACAACACCAACATTTGGGCGGACACAGTATTTCTTAGGGGACGTAGTCTTAACCTGCAAATGTCATTGCCAAATTACAATCCAACTAAAATTTGATCAGACTCAGCGAAATACACAAAAGCAGTTTTCACTAATTTGATAAACAAACAAAATGCAATATGCACCTTAAAAGCAACATAGCTGTCGGTCAGGTTGGTAAGCCGAATCGAGCATGAGCTTTGCTTCTTCAATTCAACTACAAAAACAATTTCGCAATCAGTTTACAATTCAAAAGCAATCAGCAAACAAAGCCTAACCTACCTAATACGAATTTGAATCAGTCTGTTCAGTATTCATAGTTTCAAAATCGATGTTCTTTTCGATACAAAAAGAACTAGAAAAAATTCAATAGCATGAAATCAGCTGATCCAGCAACACCAAAACGTAACAAATTTTCAAACAGCGATTATTGTAGCAGTGATCGAATACACACTAAATCACAAAGAAAATGATTAGTCTGCCATCGACGAACTTACACAAGAACTTCAATTCGTTTGGTTGAATCTCCAACAGCTGCGTGTTCATTGTTACTGCATACAAATGTAACAATGTAAATATTTAGAAATTAGAAACACGTATGATGTATCTGTATGCGTATATGATCGTGTATATTAGTGACTGACCGGCTGTTTGGTTGCTGAGAAAATCTCAGAAACAAAAACTTTACTAATCGATTACGAATATGATTGAAATTATCGAATCGTCGGGACCCAGTAGAATAATTTTTATAGAAAAGTTGCGAAAAAGTTTTCGAGCACTAGATCCCAAAACAAAAAGAAGAGAATCGTGATAAAATCTGTCGGGAAAATCAAATTCAATCAACTTCCATTTTCCCGCACTCTGCTTTTTTCTCAGCAACCAAACAGACACAGACCGGATAAAAATCAAAATACAAAATCAATAACGCCGCTTAGAGAGAGAGAGTTGACTCGCTTCTCACTCACTCGGATCGTCAAAACGCGTTCAGTGGAGATGGACTTCGGGAAACGACGACGTTTCGATCAGAGAGAGGGGGGAAGGAGGTTGAGGAAGCGTTTACCGAGGGAGAACCGGAGAGGAATTGGGAAAGGCCGCGTTTGGATGAATAATATAATATAATCGACAGAATAAGGATGGAAAGGTGATTTGATGGAATCGATAAATCCAAGTAGGATCTCAAGTAGTGGATTCTAGAGAGAGAAAGAGAGAGGGGAGAGGGAGGAGAGAGAAGGATGTGTTTGTGTGTTTGGTGGCCTGAAACAGTACAGCGGGAGCTTAATAATATATTGACGGTGAGAAGGAAGTGATGGGCAACTAACACGAAGCAGTATTGCTGCTGGTGGAATTCGTATTCTCACCGGGTCATTTTTGTCAGAATTCTGGAAATTCGTAAATCGTATTTGTTTATTGTATATCGTATCGTCATAAATTATTTTAAATATTTTTATTTAAAATTAAACAAAAATATTTAATAAAAACTAATCGTATGATATACGATGAATGAACATAATTCATGAATATTTGAGATTCTCACCAAAAGATCCTGTTGGGTGCTGGTGTGCGTTAGTTGTACCCGCCGTTTGGATGGTGGGCTACTCCGCCTTGCTTGCTCCACTGGGTTGAGTTATACCGAATCCTGTTTTTTATTATTTACTCCATTGGGTAGGGTTGAAATGAGGCGGGAGCCCAAACAAACAAACAGGCCCAAGGAAAAACATCAGGGCCGAGATTAGGGATGAGCAAAGGTTATGGTGGGTCGGTAACCGCGATTATTTACCCATAACCGTTTACCCGTTGGGTAATTGCCTAAACGGTTATACTCATATCTATAACCGTTTATAAACGGTTAACCATACCTATAATTGCATACCTATTTAACTATAACCGTTTATTTATTTAAACGGTTACCCATAACTGTAACCATGAAATTTAAATGGGCGGGTAACCACGATTACCCATATCTGTGGGTATTTTGCCCATCCCTAGCTAAGACTAGAATGTACAACCTGGCAAGTTGCTTTTTCGCTATTGGCATGTCCAAACTCCAACAAGTCTATTTTTTGGGTCGGTTTAACTCACCGCCTTCAAGTGGTGGTGATACTTATTATCATTTGATGAATTTAAATTTTGATATTTGCGTTTACTCACTAGACAGATCTAGAAATTTAAATACATTCAACGATAATAAATAGGTTGGTAATCATTATCATCACTTAAGGTAGCTGAGCAAACATATTCCATTCTCACTTACTTTGTCATTTTAAGTTTTAACCATCTCATTTCTTTTAATACAATGTGCACTTCACTAGCCGTTAAAACTAAAAATTTAGTTTCTTTTTGGTAGACAAATTATCATTTTAGTATAATTTAGTTAAAAGTAATTAAATTTTAATTTTAAGTGCTAGCAGAATACATGTGACATGAGAAATAATGAGAAAATTGAAATAAAAAGATAAGAGAGAAGGTTGGTAACACTCTCCTTCAAACTTTACGCACAATCAAGTCGAATTAAACCAAATAAATACTAATTGATTAAATGGAAGACCACCATTAATTGGGGTTTCGTATGAAATCAGCCAACAAAGTTGGGATGTGAGAAGGTTCAAGATCCATAGCACCAAGATCAAAATTACCATACGCCCGAAGAGACTCGGCATCTTTTCTTAAGATGGTTTGCTTTTTCCAAATAATTTGGTCATGCAAAGAGTAGACCAAGAAGAATTTGTTGCACCTTGAATTATCCCATCCGAATTTCATGCTCATTCAAAGTTAACCAAATTAAAAATTCAAAGCTCATACTTTTCTATATATATATATTTTATTTATAATAATTCAAAATTTACATAGTTTTTTTGAAGATTTATTCAAAGAGAATTCAAATTTAAATAATTACATTTTTTTAACGAGTGATATATATATCTTTGGCGATAATCGAACCTAAGATATTTCACTTACAAGTGAAGAGAAATACCACTAAACTGTAGTACTAGGTGACAAATGTTTCTACTTTTAAATCATTAGTTCGAAAAGAAACTATGTATTTTAGAGTTTATTTGAGACCGCTCATGTGGAAGCATATTTGTTCACAAGTGCTTAAATAGTTAAATTTAAAAACAACTCAAGTGTTTACTAAAAAAATATTTGAAAGTGCTTCAAAAAGAAACACCTAAAATGTGCTTCTACAACTCATAATTAATATTGACCATTAAAAAAAAAAATAGTTCGAAGCACTTTAGGGTTGGTTTGGTATTGCTGTGCTTTGAAAAAAAGCTGATTTTGCTGTGCTATGAGAATAAGCGGATGTGAAATAAAGCAGCAGAGTGTTTGGTAAACTTTTTTGTAAAAGTGTTTTTGAAAAAAAAAAAAACAGTATTATAGTGTTTGGTAAACTTTTATGTAAAATAGATGTGAAAAAAAGCCGATTTTTCAAAGCTAGGTTTTGCAGCTTCTTGTTTTTGGCTTTTTTTCACCCAAAACTGTGAAAAAAAGCTGAAGTTGAATGTTTACCAAACACAAAAACAACTCCCAGCTTTTTTTGATACCAGTTTTTTTCAGAATCACCTCAGTACCAAACCAGGTCTTAGATTGTTGAAAAATGCTTTTTGCCATTTCAAAAAACGTCACAAACAACAGGGAAAGTTTTTAAGTCATAAGTTGAAATTCTGGAAAAGAAATCAGAAATGAGAAATGCTAGCGGTATTCTTTTAAAAGTGAAATTCTGTCACCTTATGATTTTGACACAAAAATTAACGTTAAATTATAAATAAACTGAAAAGTCATAAAAATTCCTACTTTTTAAAGAGGGGAACTTTAACAAAAAATTCCTGGTAACTGTTTATTTTAACGAAAAACCATATTTTTACACTAAAAAATCAATCCTGATACTATTCATTTTACTCTTTATTTTATTTTTATTGTTAATATTCAAAATTTTCAACCATTTTTCATTAATTTTATTTTAAAGAGTTCTTCGACATTTCACGTCGTAAATTCAAGAAAACAGCCAACTTTTTCAGGCCCATTAAGTCGAAAGCATTGTACCGTCCGTCCATGATGAGTCAGTGACCATTTCAGCAGTCACTCTCTCCTGCCTTCTGTCACATACACGTGTCAGTCACAGAATCCTTCTCCCTGTTCCATAAATACCCACCTGCAAACGACCCTCTCTTTCTCACACTACTCCTCTCCTTGGTCTCGCCGTCTCAGTCTCTCCCTCTCCTTCTAATTCGGTCTCGCCGTAGCTCCACCAATGGCCGCCGTCACCGGAGCTTCTTCGATCTCCCTCATCCGCTCCTCCCCCCAGCAGTTCCACCAAAATCTCGTAAACCCATTTCTTTAATTACACTGTAATTTACAATTTTGATCATATTTATTTTTTACAGTTTTCTTTATATGCTTTTACGAACCGAGCGCAATATCGTTCTAAGAATCATATAGCCGATCTCGCTTAATACGAAAAAGCTTTGTTGTTGTTGTACTTTACATGCTTTTAGTTTTAGTTTTTAATTGCAGTGAAAGTTAATTATGTTGGTATTGTTTTTCTCGATTATATAGCTTTATTGGGTTGGTGTTGGAATTCTGTGATTTTACATATATAATGCTACATTTGAAATTGTACCCAATTGCCCATGTTTTCATGGGTATTGAAAAAATGCATGAACAATTCGCATTTTACTGAATTTTTTATTTGAATTTTATTGAACAATTCATCTTTGAACAGGCATTATCCAGGGCTAACGGTTTGAGATCAGTTTCACTTGCTGGCTATGGAAGAAGTTCCCTCTCTTTCGGGCTGCAACAACGTTCGGCCCGGCTTCGCGTTTCCTGCGCTGTATGTGTTTGTTTGAAGTGCTCTTGTTGTTTGTTATGATTTTTACAGTTTGAATTTTGCATTCACAATATCCTGGGGTTTCATTGGAAGTGTCGAAAGTTTCAGTCTTAAAGGTTTAGATTGGATGCACGATCAATCCGAGCTTTATACTTACGATGTAACAGTTTAAAGCTCGGATTGATGTGAATTGTGAACACTATTTTGTAGGCATGTAGCTGTAGGGATAAGTGTTTTTATGTCCGGAATGGAAAAGCCTGCCATTGTTAGAGTGTTTCTTGAGTTTACCCGAATTAAGTCAAATGGAGTAAAAATTAAAACTTTGATAGTTATCTGGTAGTTGTGAGCTGTAGTAATGTTAATTGTCCTTCATCAGGCAAAGCCGGATACGGTGGAAAAGGTGTCTAAGATAGTAAAGAAGCAACTTGCATTGCCAGATGACTCTGCAGTTACCGGCGAGTCAAAGTTTTCCGAACTTGGAGCTGATTCTCTAGATACGGTACATTCAACATTCATTAACATGCTACTCCGGTTTCTTTATATTTTTTCCATCCGTATTCGCAGGGAGTTCTTCTAACCAGAAAAAATATACTACATTTCACAGTAGTTACGACTATTGCAGTACTAGTGAAGAATAAGGAGACATATTGGTTATTTTGTGTGCAATCTTTCAAAATTCACTTTACTTTTAACAGTGTTCGTTGCAGTTAAAATCTTCAGACGTAGAAATCATTTTGGTTTCTCTACCGTAGTTACAGTTTCGGTATTTAAACTTCATTGTTATTTGTTGTAGTTTGAATGTGTTCTAATGTGAAGCTGCACTCCAGGTTGAGATTGTGATGGGACTTGAGGAGGAATTCGGCATCAGTGTGGAAGAGGAAAGCGCTCAGACCATTGCAACTGTGCAGGATGCCGCAGATGTTATTGAGAAGCTCATTGAGAAAAATAAGGCGTAGAAGCGATGGAAACGAGTCGAGAAGCATTTTCATTTCCTAGCCTGCTTTAGAGATAAGTACTTGGTAGACTGGTTATGTACTGGGTTGTTTTGTGTTAAATCCGAACCTCGTAGTTCCGTGGTTTTACTATAAATTTAGGAATTTTCGAGTTTCTGTTGAGTTTTCGATACTCTCGTTTCTTTTCACCGGTGGAGTTCTGATCAAATGGAGAATAACCGTACAATGTTCGCCAGACCATGCTGTTGCGTAACGATTATGGATGGTTTGGAACACTTTCCGAGCAGCTTATTTTTTGAAATTTCAGAAACTTGTGCAAGACCATACTGTTGCAAATCTGAAACAAGTGAACTTAAAAGCTTTTTATCATCGTTGAACGAGTATTTTGAGAATTGTTATGTGTAGTGAATAGACACAAATCCTATTGCCGTGTCATCGGTAGCAACACAAATTTTGGGTTACAAAGTTAAATCAAATCAAATCAGCAAATCAAATTAACAAAAATTCATTGAGAATTAAAATTTAGGCAAAACAAAAACCCAAAATTGAGCACATTACACTATCACAAACAAAAAATTGATATAGCAAACAAAAAGTCAATACCTTTGAGAATTTGGGGTTCGACTCGGAGAGCACGGAAATGGAAGAGAGAGAGAGAGAGAGAGAGAGAGAGAGAGAGAGAGAGAGTCTCAGTCTCAGGGCAATTTCCGCCTGAAATGCTGAAATTCTCATCCACGAGGTTCGGCTAAGCCATACAATGGGCAATCTAATTTGATATTGAATTAGCCATCCACGAGGTTCGAATCTAAACCTCTCACATTCAAGTAAAGAGAAATACTACCAGACCGTAATATTGAGTGACGGTGCTTATTTTCTATTGGTTTGCAACCAAAGTACCAAAGCGATCCAATGGAAATAACTAGCTAGAAAGTAACCAAATTTATAAGAGGCATATACTGTGATACTGAGTTGTGTTGTGTGCTGGTGATCAACGAATCTCACTGAGGAGTTAATTTAGTTCTAATTTTTATTGACAACCAATTATAAATTATACGGTTAACAGTAATTTTTATTATCGATCAACCAATTTTTGTTGCTTTGCCTTTTTTTCACCTTCTTTTTTTGGGTTAATTTTGCAGCTAGTAGTAAAAGTAAAGTGTGGATAACAACAATTTTCGGGAATTGCAGATAGTATATATTTAGCAAAATGTATATATACGAAGAACTTTTGAAATTGTACGTACAATTTTCTTTATATTATAAATAAAACAAATTTATTAATTATTTTTACAATTTAATTATAAAAAAAAATTGTAATTAACTTTTTCATAAATTATTGTTACAATTTAATTTAAAAAAAAAATTAATTGTTGTTTTAATTTAAAAAATGTTTTCACAACCCAAAAGAAAAAAAAATATGTATATTAAACTTTACACAACAAAACCTTTTGTTGTGTAACAGTAAATGCCACAACCATATTCGTCGCGTAACAGTAATACGCATACGATAAATTTGTGACAATTAAATAATGTTAAAATTACTCCAATTTGTTGCATGAATGTTTACTAAACAAAACGTTTCGTCGCGCAATGCCTTACTAACGCAGCATTTTCGTCCCCATTAGGACAATATGACAACATACTTTTGCCTCGTTGTATTTCACACGACAAATTAAGCTCTTTGTTCTGTTACATTTAATGCGACAAATCATTTTTTTCAACGCACAATCATTTGTTGCGCGACAAATTTCATTATTTTGTCTCACAATTTTTTTTTCATGACCTTTGTGCAACGAACTAGTTATTTCCTAAGGGCAAGGTTTTGTAGGGCAACCCCAATTTTCTGGTGGCGGGTGAGCTTGTAACATATATGGAACAATATCACACAGTTTTTGCGCATATATAGTTGCATGCCTGAAATAACACTAAATATGGAACCATATTTCAGTTTTTTTATTTTGTTGCTTTGGTATATAAGAACTAATTAACTAAATTGTGTTCTAGAATTAAGATAATTCAAATTTCTTCGTTGATTGATGACAGTATTGGATGACGATGTTTGTTTCCATGAACAACAACATTTCAAACAAATGGATATAATTTGTATAAATGGTACTTGATTAATAGCTCATTCCTCATATCTAATTCTCTCTCTCTCTCTCTCTCTCTCTTTATCTATCTATCAATTCATTTATCTAGCTCTATAGATATGGAGATGGCTGACCAGAGAGCAGAAAATAACGTCGTCTCCGGCCAACCCCAGAATAGTATTGCTGACTTTGATCCCCCAAAGAAACCCAAGACAAAGAAGTTTGCTGTTGCCTGTGCCGTTTTGGCTTCAATGACGTCTATCTTACTGGGTTATGGTAATTGTTCCTTAAAACTCATGGATATTGTTAGTGGTTGTGGTTCTCTAATGATACCCTCATTCTCCAGTCTTGTTCTTATTTGATTAAAAATATTAGCTTACTATTGCAATGTGCCATTCTCCGTTCCTACTCTTTTTGTTTTGGAAGAAACTTCTCCACCTACGACGCATGCTTATTTCAAATTTATTTACAGATATTGGTGTAATGAGTGGAGCGTCTCTCTTCATCAAAGAAAACCTCAATATCAGCGATGTTCAAGTTGAAGTTCTTAACGGTACCTTGAATATATACTCTCTCATTGGCTCCGCCTTGGCCGGTAAAACCTCTGACTGGATTGGACGCCGGTACACCATAGTACTTGCCGGAACAATCTTCTTTATTGGAGCTCTCCTCATGGGTTTTGCCCCGAACTACGCCTTCCTCATGTTTGGTAGATTCATTGCCGGAGTTGGAGTTGGCTATGCTCTTATGATAGCTCCTGTCTACACCGCCGAGATCTCTCCGGCCTCGTTTCGTGGCTTCCTCACATCTTTCCCTGAGGTTTTTTTCAGTACCACATTATATTATCATATAATATACTAACTATTTTTGTTATTAGCCAGGGTGATATGTTTACGTAAATATAAGCCTCTAAGTATTTGAAAAAAGTTATGCTTGCGAGACCATATAGTTATATCACATTTCTATATCATCTCATGTAACACGTGGTGCATACAATGAACATTCAATAAGATAAATTCATTAATTGATGTGGCATTTAAACCATCACTTGCCATGTCCGAAGGTATAAAAATATGGTAAAAAAATGTGATATTCTAACAATTTCCTCGTAAAAAGTAGGGGATTCCTATTCACACACCTCTTTTTACCTCCCACACACAATTGTTAATTTTTGTCCACTGGTTTTCTTCAATTCATTCGATCCGATGACCAAAAATTGAAAGATTGTGTGAGATGGTAAAAAAGAGCGTGTGAATAGCACCACCCAAAAAATAATGCTAAGGACACCAGATATTTATAGCACATTAGTGTATCATCTCATGTGGCAAGTAATGTATGCAACCAACGTTCAATGAGATAAATTCATTAATTAATGTGACATGTACACATCACTTGCCACATTAGATAGTGCACAAATGCCATATAAAAATGTGCTCACCCTAGAATTTTCCTAAAATATCTACTGGGTGGCGCTATCCACACCATGTTTTACTTTCCATACACCTTCTGAATTTCCGACCATAAGATCAAATGAACTAAAGAATATCAAAAGACGGAAATTAACAAGAGATGTGTGAAAAATACTAATGGATGTGTAGATAGAACCACCCTATTTATTGTTTCGTAAACCTCTCAAATGCATGCACGTGGAGTTTATATTAATAGAATTGATCATTTTGAAAATATGTAGGTGTTTGTTAACGTTGGTATATTACTGGGGTACGTATCCAACTTTGCCTTAGCCAAGCTCCCAATCCACTTGAACTGGAGGATCATGCTCGGCATCGGCGCAATTCCCTCAGTTTTTCTAGCCCTCGGCGTTTTAGCCATGCCCGAGTCACCACGCTGGCTCGTCATGCAAGGGAGACTCGGAGACGCCAAGCGAGTACTAAATAGAACATCATCTTCTGAAGAGGAATCGCAGCTCAGACTAGACGAGATTAAAGAAGCTGCAGGAATCCCCAAAGACTCAAAGGATGAGGTCGTTCAGGTTTCTAAACGCAGCCAAGGTGAAGGTATATGGAAGGAATTGCTCATTCGCCCTACGCCGGCCGTTCGCCACATTTTAATAGCAGCCCTTGGTATCCACTTCTTCCAACAAGTGTCGGGTACAGACTCTGTGGTTTTGTACAGCCCCAGGATCTTCGAGAAAGCGGGAATCACTTCTTACAATGACAAGCTACTTGCAACCGTGGCTGTTGGATTTGTCAAGACCATTGCAATCTTGGTGGCAACATTTCAAGTTGATCGGTTCGGACGTCGTGCTTTGCTTTTAAGCAGCGTGGGTGGAATGGTAGTTTCTTTTACGCTACTCGGTGTGGGTCTTACGGTCGTTGATCAATCCCACAGCAAGGTCCCATGGGCCGTCGGGTTGTGCATCGCCATGGTACTATTCATAGTCGCTTTTTTCTCCATTGGGTTGGGACCCATCACGTGGGTCTACAGCTCTGAGATCTTTCCGTTGCAGTTGCGCGCACAAGGGTGCAGTATGGGGGTGGCCGTAAACAGGTTGACGAGCGGGGTCATCTCCATGACTTTTATTTCATTGTATAAGGCCATCACGATTGGTGGGGCCTTCTTTCTTTACGCGGGAATTGCTGCGCTTAGTTGGGTCTTCTTTTATACGTTGTATCCAGAAACGCAGGGTCGATCCCTTGAAGATATGGAGGTCTTGTTTGGTAAATACCACAAGTGGAGAGAAGCCAATGCCATGCTTAACAAGACTAAGCAAGCTGATCATGGTTTTGGTGACGTCAACAAGGCTCAAATCCATTAGGAATAGAAGGGCAATGCTCAATCAATGTTTAATGCACTTTATGACGATGATCAATTCCTTTGTCTCATATATTTCAGTTATATGCAACTGTACTTACATTTATAAGAATAATTTTCATTAAAACCCAAAAACTTGTTTGGTACGTAGTGAAGTTGAAAATTTTGAAAACTTTTGGTTTTCATCTTTAGTGAAACATAGATCTCAAGCAATCGCTCCAACCATTATATTAAATTCTGAACTTTTAAGAAGAATAATGCCAAGGAACCAAATTTTCAAACCAAATTTTGTAAGCCAAATGATACGATTGTTTATGGTTGGATTATTACTTAAGTGTTGATTAACATGCTTAACTCTTATTGATGATACATCATTTGGTTTGCAAAATTTGGTTTAAAAGTTTGCTACCTAGCATTATCCTTCTTAAAAAATCACTAGACACATCACATGAAAACCCCAGTCTACCTAGACATCCATTGACTTACCTGTAAACCCTCACCCTCGCTTATCGACTCGCCCTTTATTGTTCTCTCTGATCCTAGCGTCCTTTCTAACATTTTCTAGTGGACACAAAATTTGTTGGAGAACAATTCAGAAATAAACAAAAATAACATAAATAAACAAAACTTGAAATTCTAATATTTATTAACCAAAAATACTTGTCGTGCAGAATGAAATTACAGAATAAATACATAAATTAATATAAGAATAACATTGGTACTAACTTGATTATAGAAGGTAGAGGCAAGCGTAAAAGCTATGTCATTCGAACAGTATTTCCGTCTCACTCTTGTGCTTGTGGCTCTACAACGTCTGCTCGACCAGAATTCAACTACCTAATTCTACAACCTGCACTGGATTCTAGAATTCTAGCGAATTTGCTTTGTGTGCTTACTCTCTGGAATTTTCGTACGGAAGAAAAAGAGGAAGAAATGATGATCTCACTTGGATACTGTGATTACAAATATATAGGTTGTTTCACACCCTTTCAAATACCTGTTCAACGTATTTGAAAGTACACAACTCTTTTTATGAAATGAGTTGTGTCTTTTAATCAAAACATTTTTAATTAATAAATTAATTATACAAGCCTAATCCACACAACCATAAGGCCTAAGCCTTCAATCCATTTCCAAATGATCAATGTTCTAATTACTAGACTAAAGCACTAAATCTATATAAAGGGCAATGAACCTTTAGTGTTTCCCGATGTGGGACACCAAAAGTCTCAAAACCCTTACAAAATCTTCATCATCAAGATCAATCGAGCGCACAAGTTCTGTGCTCACTTTCACCTTTTGGGAAGGTTCAGAGTCTCAGACATCTTATTTTCTTTGTTAAGTAACAAGACGTTCTATCAATATGTTTGGTAGATGTGCTTAATATATAATTGTTTGTTCTTGTTAGAACATTTAGTTAATTTAGAATCTTCTTCGTAATTGCAAGAAGGTAAATTTTTATAGTAATTATTTTAGGAATTCGTCTCATATGGGTTTTGTCAAACCCTATATATAAATATATTATACACATTGTATCAGACAAATCAGGGAATCATATTTCTATATGGTATCATAGCAGGTTGCTCTATGTATAAAACTCGACGGCCACACGTGCTCTACGTCACCTTATTTGTATTAGAGTAAGGCCAGAGAGACTAAATTTATGGACACAATTTTGAAAACTAAAGGACATGAAAGTTGATGATTGGTTTATTACTTACTCGTTGATAAACGTGCTTATTCTTATTGGTGACACATCATTTAGTTTATAAATTTAGTCTCCAAATTTGGTCTTCCTAGCATTACCCTGTGTGTTGTCCACGTGTTAGGCATGAAAATTCAGTGACACACTCTGATCCCAATAACACAAGTTACGAGACCGCAATATGCTGGCCGCCACTAAATTGATCACATGAACCCATCATGAGATAACGTCACAAGCCGACTTAGTGATGAAAGCCATCGTAAGATAATTATGATGTGAATGAATTTGAACCAAACTGTTCTTTATTAATAATCAAAACAGTCTAGTAAGAAAACCTCATCAACCTCCTCACTTGGGGACACATGTTCGAGGATGTAATCTCATCCTTATCGTATTACACCAAAGCTGATAGTAGCCTCACACAACAGTTAACACAAAATAATGTAGTGTCATATATAATCAAGAGTACAATCATGCAATTATTAAACTCATTGTCAAGCCTACTCTTCACTTCCTGGATTATCTTTGTTCTCACTATGTCCTGAGAGGTCGACAAAATAAAGTGTGAGTGGATCAAGTTTATCTAGTTAAAATCATTTGAATATAATAACCCTCGTTTTGAAATCATATATATAGTAAAAAACTATAAGTAATCAAGTTTATATCACTTCGCTTGTCATATCAAAGAATGTAAATTCCATTCACATTATCAAAGTAATTCAAGTGTATAGCAAGTAGTTGAAGTGGCATTTACCTAATTGATGATTAGTGTCTATTAACGAATTTAGATTTTACTGGAAATATCAATAACTGCATTAAACCTACGGTCGTAGCTAGCTATACAATATGTATGATGACCATTTGTTGAAAATGAATCACCAATAGTCTTAAGATATCATTCAAGTTTAACTAGATTTAAGTCTCCTCAAAGACTACTCAAGAACATAATATAATATAATATAATATAATATATAATATTGTAATATACATCAAATGGTAAGTAGAGCGTCCTTCCTCGTTAGGCTCCTTGCATGATTCCTTTTTAATAGCTACTAAATTAATTAATCATACATTCGAAGAAAAAATTAATCAACAAATAAAAATAAACTAATCTTCAATCAATTGGGAGAGGAAGAGATGGAGGAGAGTGTAGGGTGTTTGTGTATAAGAGAGAGAGAGATGCAAGGAGAAACAGCAGCCGCCGAGGGGAACAGCGAAAGGAGAATGGGAATATAGAAGAACGCACAAACCTAATTGGTGAAGTAGTGTTTGCCCGACGGAAATCCTCGACAGGCACCTTCACTCAGTCGTCGAGCAAATGTGTTTCTGCTCGTTTTTTAACACATCGATGTGGTCCTTTGTTAAAACTAACTGAAACCGTTAGTCAATGAAACTGTCCGTCGGGCAAACTGAACTTAGCCAACGAATCAGTGTTTTGTCCCGCAAGACTCAATGACTTGCGCGCCAAATTTTTTGCTAGCGCCAAAATCTTGCCCTACGACAGTCAAATGGGGAAAAATTTACGCTACGAAGGATTTTTCCGCGAAAGGTACCTTTTCTCAACGACTAAAAACCTTCATCGTGCAAATGCCTTCAAGTAAGTGCGGGTAAGGAGTTTTTTGGCACCAAATAGTCGCATGACGAGGAATTTCCCACGTAAACATTACGCGAGAGATTTTATCAAGTAAAGGGCTTTGAAATGGTCAGTGCACATTGAACTTGTCGTATTTAAAATATCTTAAGGTCTTGTTTTAATTTTGGTGAGATGGCCGATTCCGCTGCTCTTACAACTAAGCAATGCAAGGGAGAAGTATTTGGGAAAGGTAATAATTAAGTTTCTGTGGATGTAATATTTATATTTTTGGAAAAACAATTTTGGGTGAATCACTTACTGTGATTTAGAAATTTATGTTTTGTTTCCGTAGATACTGCAAATAAAAAAAACCCAGAGATCGATGCAGGCTCAAAAGGAGGAAAATGCGCAACGTATGCGAATCATTTATGATGATATGAGGGGATTGAATACGATGACGAATGTGGAGCTTATGCACGACATTCGTGTACTAGTGCGGATCAACTGTTTTACGAAGCGGGCGTCTTGGAACAATTTGCCTGAGGACTTGAAGAAGTCTATGTTGGATGAATTATCAGTAAGTGTAAATTAGTAAAATCATTATTATTTTGTTAAATAGTATATTATAACGATTAATTTGTAATTATTTTTTGTGTCACAATGTAACTATATTATTTATGTTACGGACCAACGCTTGATGAAGTTGATCGATGAGATGTTCAGGACGCATAACCGGCAGTGGTGGCCTAACGTCTAGCGACACGTAGAATTACAGGGAAATCCTGACAGACTAGTGGAGTAGAAGTGTTAATTAAGTGTTGTGGACGAATAACATATGTTTATATTTGTGTATTTGAGGACAATGTTTTTAATTATTTCTTTAATATGTATTTGAATTAAAATTTCAGTTTAATTGATTAGTTGGTTAATTTGATTTATTTGGTTAACTTAATTTGATTTAAGTTTTTTTTTATTTTACTTAATCAATTAGACAATAAACTCCTTATTTACATAAGTTTCAAAATTTCAAATAAATATTTAAATTTAATGTCTTCTGTCGCTTCAGCATTTAGGCGGCGAACTTGTCATCGCACAAAAATATTCGTCGCGCAAAGTGGCCAAAAAATTCAGGTAGATTTTGCGCCAATTTTCGACGGTATATGTTTTGAACAATGCAGGTTTCGTCGCACAAAGAGTTCGTGTTTATAATCAGATTGCTCAGCTGAAGAGGTAAAAATTGCAAATTTCGCAGCAACTGCCTCTGCCACCAGAAAAATCCAGCCTTCCTCCTTCCATTACTATCAAATCCATCCTCTAATACTCCCATCATCTCAATCTTCATCATCTCTCCCTAAATCGATCTATCCTACTGTATTCGGTATGCGTTTTTGTTTTGTATTTGAAAATTTCATTGTGAATTTGTACTAACGCCATTAAATTTGTTTTCTATAGAGCTGTTGTATACGATTATCGATTGGTGAAGAACGAAATTGGAGGTATGTTCTTTGGTTTTCAAAAATTTAAATTATTTAATTTATTTTTAAATTATGGTGTGTTAAATTGTTTGTATATAAACTATTGTGTACGTTACAAACAAAATTGTTTTTGTGTTGTACAAAGTTAATGGAAAAGCCTGCCATTGTTTGAGTGTTTCTCGAGTTTACCCGAATTAAGTCAAATGTAGTAAAAATTAAAAATTTGATAGTTATCTGGTCGTTGTGAGCTGTAGTAATGTTAATTGTCCTTCATCAGGCAAAGCCGGATGCGGTGGAAAGGGTGTCTAAGATAGTAAAGAAGCAACTTGCATTGCCAGACGACTCTGCAGTTACCGGCGAGTCAAAGTTTTCCGAACTTGGAGCGGATTCTCTAGATACGGTACATTCAACATTCATTAACATGCTACTCCGGTTTCTTTATATTTTTTCCATCTGTATTCGCAGGGAGTTCTTCTAACCAGAAAAATATACTACATTTCACAATCGTTACGACTATTGCAGTACTAGTGAAGAATAAGGAGACATATTGGTTACTTTGTGTGCAATCTTTCAAAATTCTCTTTACTTTTAACAGTGTTCGTTGCAGTTAAAAATCTTCAGACGTAGAAATCATTTTGGTTTCTCTAACGTAGTTACAGTTTCGGTATTTAAACTTCATTGTTATTTGTTGTAGTTTGAATTTGTTCTAATGTGAAGCTGCACTCCAGGTTGAGATTGTGATGGGACTTGAGGAGGAATTCGGCATCAGTGTGGAAGAGGAAAGCGCTCAGACCATTGCAACTGTGCAGGATGCCGCAGATGTTATTAAGAAGCTCATTGAGAAAAATAAGGCGTAGAAGCGATGGAAACGAGTCGAGAAGCATTTTCATTTCCTAGCCTGCTTTAGAGATAAGTACTTGGTAGACTGGTTATGTACTCGGTTGTTTTGTGTTAAATCCGAACCTCGTAGTTGCGTGGTTTTACTATAAATTTATGAATTTTCGAGTTTCTGTTGAGTTTTCGATACTCTCGTTTCTTTTCACCGGTGGAGTTCTGATCAAATGGAGAATAACCGTACAATGTTCGCCAGACCATGCTGTTGCGTAACGATTATGGATGGTTTGGAAGACTTCCGAGCAGCTTATTTTTTGAAATTTCAGAAACTTGTGCAAGACCATACTTTTGCAAATCTGAAACAAGTGAACTTAAAAGCTTTTTATCATCGTTGAACGAGTATTTTGAGAATTGTTATGTGTAGTGAATACACACAAATCCTATTGCCCGTGTCATCGGTAGCAACAGAAATTTTGGGTTATAAAGTTAAATCAAATCAAATCAGCAAATCAAATTAACAAAAATTCATTGAGAATTAAAATTTAGGCAAAACAAAAACCCAAAATTGAGCACATTACACTATCACAAACAAAAAATTGATATAGCAAACAAAAAGTCAATACCTTTGAGAATTTGGGGTTCGACTCGGAGAGCACGGAAATGGAAGAGAGAGAGAGAGAGAGAGAGAGAGAGAGAGAGAGAGAGAGAGAGAGAGAGAGAGAGTCTCAGTCTCAGGGCAATTTCCGTCTGAAATGCTGAAATTCTCATCATCTGGTAGCGGACAGAAGTGAGGACTTGTGTGGGTGGGAAAGGTGGTGGGGGAGGCGGAGAGATTTCGGCGAAATACAAGCAGAGGCCGGATAGACGTTAAGACACCGCCATTGTTAGTGGTCGGAGTTGTGAGTGAGAGAAGTCAGGTCTTTTTGCAGTTGGGGTTTCCCTCGGTTTTTTAACAGGCGCACAAGTTTAAATATAATCAAATTTTGTGACCCAATTGGGAATATAACTTTGATATGACAAAACGATTTTGGGGAAAATTTGCGAATAGAAAGAATATAAAAAGTCGCTTTTGCCCCCTAAGGTGAGGGTAACCCTTTTCTCAAAATATCAAGTATGCCCTTATGGTTGCTTCCCTAATGCGTTGGCAGACAATTTCTCTCCGACTTTAATTTTAGCCGATTATTCTTTGAACTTTTATAATTATTCAATTTCCTCCTTACACTTTGACTTTAGTTGATTATCTCCTGAACTTTTATAATACCCAATTTCCTTCCTGACTCATGGTTGCTTACTAGGAAAAGGAGATCAATATAAATGCTGAAATTAAATTACAGCATATAAATCGTCTTAGTGTATTTGAGGCGGTTTAGTTTGAGTTTTGATTGGTTTTAGCTACTGAAATCACATATATTATGATCTCGAAGTTGCAGAGAGTAAGATAAGGGAGAGAAGAGTGAACAAAAACGAAAACGTCTCTTGAGAATCTACAGCGGATTTCTTCCAATCTATTATGCCAAACACGAAGAGAGTGTGAGCAATATAGCCGTTGCTAGCTCACACCTTAGCTAGAAGTGTAGCACGCGAGTTGCACATAACAACTCAAATTAGACAGGTGACACGATATACATTTTAAAACATAATTCATCATTCAAATTCAAATTCAAGTACATTTGAGTTGTTGAAGAAGAAAAGTTGGAAATCTAATCCTGCTTATATATGGTAGAACAAGTGTGAGATTGTATTCATCAACTTTCAATTATAGATGTCTCCTATTAATTTTCTCATCTTCATATCTTTTTTTAAAAGTGTAAATGAATTCTAAAAGCCGAATACGTGTATCTTAAATATAGGATACACATATCCATCAAGTCAAAGACATGTCCATAGACCATGATACGTATCGGATGAGTATCCGAGAGTATCAGGCAAATATCTTATCCAATCAAGTATCAGATATGGATACACAATCAAACATAAGTATTTGTGCATCATAGGTGCTTATTTTCTATTTTTTTTAGTACAACGATATAGTTTACATTGAGGGAGGAGTTCGGCTAAGCCACACAATGGGCAATCTAATTTGATATTGAATTAGCCATCCACGAGGTTCGAATCTAATACCTCTCACGTTCAAGTAAAGAGAAATACCATCAGACTGTAATATTGAGTGACGGTGCTTATTTTCTATTGGTTTGCAACCAAAGTACCAAAGCGATCAAAAGGAAATAACTAGCTAGAAAGTAACCAAATTTATAAGAGGCATATACTGTGATACTGAGTTGTGTTGTGTGCACCAGATCAACGAATCTCACTGAGGAGTTAATTTAGTTCTAATTTTTATTGACAACCAATTATATATTATGCGGTTAACAGTAATTTTTATTATCGATCAACCAATTTTTGTTGCTTTGCCTTTTTTTCACCTTCTTTTTTTGGGTTAATTTTGCAGCTAGTAGTAAAAGTAAAGTGTGGATAACAACAATTTTCGGGAATTGCAGATAGTATTTATTTAGCAAAATGTATATATATGAACAACTTTTGAAATTGTACGTACAATTTCTTTATATTATAAATAAAACAAATTTATTAATTATTTTTACAATTTAATTATAAAAAAAATTGTAATTAACTTTTTTATAAATTATTGTTACAATTTAATTTAAAAAAAATTTAATTGTTGTTTTAATTTAAAAAATGTTTTCACAACCCAAAAGAAAAAAAATATGTATATTAAACTTTACGCAACAAAACCTTTTGTCGTGTAACAGTAAATGCCACAACCATATTTGTCGCGTAACAGTAATACGCATACGACAAATTTGTGACAATTAAATAATGTTAAAATTACTCCAATTTGTTGCATGAATGTTTACTAAACAAAACGTTTCGTCGCGCAATGCTTTACTAACGCAGCATTTTCGTCCCCATTAGGACAATATGACAACATACTTTTGCCTCGTTGTATTTCACACGAAAAATTAAGCTCTTTGTTCTGTTACATTTATTGCGACGAATCATTTTTTTCAACGCACAATCATTTGTTGCGCGACAAATTTCATTATTTTGTCTCACAATTTTTTTTTTTCATGACCTTTGTGCAACGAACTAGTTATTTCCTAAGGGCAAGGTTTTGTAGGGCAACCCCAATTTTCTGGTGGCGGGTGAGCTTGTAACATATATGGAACAATATCACACAGTTTTTGCGCATATATGGTTGCGTGCCTGAAATGACACTAAATATGGAACCATATTTCAGTTTTTTTATTTTGTTGCTTTGGTATATAAGAACTAATTAACTAAATTGAGTTCTAGAATTAAGATAATTCAAATTTCTTCGTTGATTGATGACAGTATTGGATGACGGTGTTTGTTTCCATGAACAACAACATTTCAGACAAATGGATATAATCTGTATAAATGGTACTTGATTAATAGCTCATTCCTCATATCTAATTCTCTCTCTCTCTCTCTCTCTCTCTCTCTCTCTCTCTCTCTCTATCATTTAATTTATCTAGCTCTATAGATATGGAGATGGCTGACCAGAGAGCAGAAAATAATGTCGTCTCCGGCCAACCCCAGAATAGTATTGCAGACTTTGATCCCCCAAAGAAACCCAAGACAAAGAAGTTTGCTGTTGCCTGTGCCGTTTTGGCTTCAATGACGTCTATCTTACTGGGTTATGGTAATTGTTCCTTAAAACTCATGGATATTGTTAGTGGTTGTGGTTCTCTAATGATACACTCATTCTCCAGTCTTGTTCTTATTTGATTAAAAATATTATCTTACTATTGCAATGTGCCATTCTCCGTTCCTACTCTTTTTGTTTTGGAAGAAACTTCTCCACCTACGACGCATGCTTATTTCAAATTTATTTACAGATATTGGTGTAATGAGTGGAGCGTCTCTCTTCATCAAAGAAAACCTCAATATCAGCGATGTTCAAGTTGAAGTTCTTAACGGTACCTTGAATATATACTCTCTCATTGGCTCCGCCTTGGCCGGTAAAACCTCTGACTGGATTGGACGCCGGTACACCATAGTACTTGCCGGAACAATCTTCTTTATTGGAGCTCTCCTCATGGGTTTTGCCCCGAACTACGCCTTCCTCATGTTTGGTAGATTCATTGCCGGAGTTGGAGTTGGCTATGCTCTTATGATAGCTCCTGTCTACACCGCCGAGATCTCTCCGGCCTCGTTTCGTGGCTTCCTCACATCTTTCCCTGAGGTTTTTTTCAGTACCACGTTATATTATCATATAATATACTAACTATTTTTGTTATTAGCCAGGGTGATATGTTTACGTAAATATAAGCCTCTAAGTATTTGAAAAAAGTTATGCTTGCGAGACCATATAGTTATATCACATTTCTATATCATCTCATGTAACACGTGGTGCATACAATGAACATTCAATAAGATAAATTCATTAATTGATGTGGCATTTAAACCATCACTTGCCATGTCCGAAGGTATAAAAATATGGTAAAAAAATGTGATATTCTAACAATTTCCTCGTAAAAAGTAGGGGATTCCTATTCACACACCCCTTTTTACCTCCCACACACACTTGTTAATTTTTGTCCACTGGTCTTCTTCAATTCATTCGATCCGATGGCCAAAAATTGAAAGATTGTGTGAGATGGTAAAAAAGAGCGTGTGAATAGCACTACCCAAAAAATAATGCTAAGGACACCAGATATTTATAGCACATTAGTGTATCATCTCATGTGGCAAGTGATGTATGCAACCAACGTTCAATGAGATAAATTCATTAATTAATGTGACATGTACACATCACTTGCCACATTAGATAGTGCACAAATGCCATATAAAAATGTGCTCACCCTAGAATTTTCCTAAAATATCTACTGGGTGGCGCTATCCACACCATGTTTTACTTTCCATACACCTTCTGAATTTCCGACCATAAGATCAAATGAACTAAAGAATATCAAAAGATGGAAATTAACAAGAGATGTGTGAAAAATACTAATGGATGTGTCGATAGAACCACCCTATTTATTGTTTCGTAAACCTCTCAAATGCATGCACGTGGAGTTTATATTAATAGAATTGATCATTTTGAAAATATGTAGGTGTTTGTTAACGTTGGTATATTACTGGGGTACGTATCCAACTTTGCCTTAGCCAAGCTCCCAATCCACTTGAACTGGAGGATCATGCTCGGCATCGGCGCAATTCCCTCAGTTTTTCTAGCCCTCGGCGTTTTAGCCATGCCCGAGTCACCACGCTGGCTCGTCATGCAAGGGAGACTCGGAGACGCCAAGCGAGTACTAAATAGAACATCATCTTCTGAAGAGGAATCGCAGCTCAGACTAGACGAGATTAAAGAAGCTGCAGGAATCCCCAAAGACTCAAAGGATGAGGTCGTTCAGGTTTCTAAACGCAGCCAAGGTGAAGGTATATGGAAGGAATTGCTCATTCGCCCTACGCCGGCCGTTCGCCACATTTTAATAGCAGCCCTTGGTATCCACTTCTTTCAACAAGTGTCGGGTACAGACTCTGTGGTTTTGTACAGCCCCAGGATCTTCGAGAAAGCGGGAATCACTTCTTACAATGACAAGCTACTTGCAACCGTGGCTGTTGGATTTGTCAAGACCATTGCAATCTTGGTGGCAACATTTCAAGTTGATCGGTTCGGACGTCGTGCTTTGCTTTTAAGCAGCGTGGGTGGAATGGTAGTTTCTTTTACGCTACTCGGTGTGGGTCTTACGGTCGTTGATCAATCCCACAGCAAGGTCCCATGGGCCGTCGGGTTGTGCATCGCCATGGTACTATTCATAGTCGCTTTTTTCTCCATCGGGTTGGGACCCATCACGTGGGTCTACAGTTCTGAGATCTTTCCGTTGCAGTTGCGAGCACAAGGGTGCAGTATGGGGGTGGCCGTAAACAGGTTGACGAGCGGGGTCATCTCCATGACTTTTATTTCATTGTATAAGGCCATCACGATTGGTGGGGCCTTCTTTCTTTACGCGGGAATTGCTGCGCTTAGTTGGGTCTTCTTTTATACGTTGTATCCAGAAACGCAAGGTCGATCCCTTGAAGATATGGAGGTCTTGTTTGGTAAATACCACAAGTGGAGAGAAGCCAATGCCATGCTTAACAAGACTAAGCAAGCTGATCATGGTTTTGGTGACGTCAACAAGGCTCAAATCCATTAGGAATAGAAGGGCAATCAATCAATGTTTAATGCACTTTATGACGATGATCAATTCCTTTGTCTCATATATTTCAGTTATATGCAACTGTACTTACATTTATAAGAATAATTTTCATTAAAACCCAAAAGTTGTTTGGTACGTAGTGAAGTTGAAAATTTTGAAAACTTTTGGTTTTCATCTTTAGTGAAACATAGATCTCAAGCAATCGCTCCAGCCATTATATTAAATTCTGAACTTTTAAGAAGAATAATGCCAAGGAACCAAATTTTCAAACCAAATTTTGTAAGCCAAATGATACGATTGTTTATGGTTGGATTATTACTTAAGTGTTGATTAACATGCTTAACTCTTATTGATGATACATCATTTGGTTTGCAAAATTTGGTTTAAAAGTTTGCTACCTAGCATTATCCTTCTAAAAAAATTTGGTTTAAATGATACATCATTTGGTTTGCAAAATTCAGCCTTCCTCCTTCCATTACTATCAAATCCATCCTCTAATACTCCCATCATCTCAATCTTCATCATCTATCCCTAAATTGATCTATCCTACTGTATTCGGTATGCGTTTTTGTTTTGTATTTGAAAATTTCATTGTGAATTTGTACTAACGCCATTAAATTTGTTTTCTATAGAGCTGTTGTATACGATTATCGATTGGTGAAGAACGAAATTGGAGGTATGTTCTTTGGTTTTTCAAAAATTTAAATTATTTAATTTATTTTTAAATTATGGTGTGTTAAATTGTTTGTATATAAACTATTGTGTACGTTACAAACAAAATTGTTTTGTGTTGTACAAAGTTAATGGAAAAGCCTGCCATTGTTTGAGTGTTTCTCGAGTTTACCCGAATTAAGTCAAATGTAGTAAAAATTAAAAATTTGAGAGTTATCTGGTAGTTGTGAGCTGTAGTAATGTTAATTGTCCTTCGTCAGGCAAAGCCGGATACGGTGGAAAAGGTGTCTAAGATAGTAAAGAAGCAATTTGCATTGCCAGATGACTCTGCAGTTACCGGCGAGTCAAAGTTTTCCGAACTTGTTGCGGATTAATAGATACGGTACATTCAACATTCATTAACATGCTACTCCGGTTTCTTTATATTTTTTCCATCCGTATTCGCAGGGAGTTCTTCTAACCAGAAAAATATACTACATTTCACAATCGTCACGACTAATGCAGTACTAGTGAAGAATAAGGAGACATATTGGTTATTTTGTGTGTAATCTTTCAAAATTCTCTTTACTTTTAACAGTGTTCGTTGCAGTTAAAAATCTTCAGACGTAGAAATCATTTTGGTTTCTCTACCGTAGTTACAGTTTCGGTATTTAAACTTCTATTGGATGGTTGTTTATTTGAAGTAGGGTTGGAAGTAGGGTTCCTAAGAGTTGGAAGCATCATGGAGTATCATGGAAGAATAGAATAATGGAAAGCTAGCTAATGCATGGATTCAAACTTTTGGCTAAAACTTAAGTGATGCTTTAGTGCATCTTAGTTTAATATCTACTTTAGGCATAATGCAAGCCTTGATGATGTTTAGTTAGGTAGAGTGGAGACCTCATCATCATTGTAAGGATTAATTAGTGGTTTAAGTTAGGTGGAGGTGTCATGGAGGGGTCTTAACTCTCCATTGTTTCCGTAGCTTTCCTCTTAGTTTTCTATAGGTTCCTCTATATATGTTTTGTTGTTCTTGTAACTAAAAATGATGAATGAATGAGATACAATTCATTCCTTGAAAATCAATATGGTATCAGAGCAGGAAAAATAACCTGCTTCTGCTTCATCCGAACGTGATCAATCCTCAAGATGGTTGAAGAAAATCCTCTTAGGTCAGATGCTGAAAGTTCACCGGTTCTTTCTTCCGGAAATATGTCTGAGGTGGATGTCAATCCAAATCAAAGGTTAAGCTCAGTCTTGTTAAATGAGTTTAATTACTTACCTTGGTCGAGAGCAGTGAGCCTTGCTCTAGGTGGAAGGTCCAAGCTAGGGTTCATAAATGGAAGCATCGAAGTTCCTGATGCTTCCTCACCAACATATGAAAACTGGCTTTGCAAGGATCAGCTAGTTATGTCATGGCTCCTAAATTCCATGGAGCGTAAACTAGCTGAAATATTCAGTTATTCTGAATCATCATTCGAGCTATGAGAGACAGTCAAGGAGATGTATGGCAGTCAAAACAATGCTGCACGTGTGTTTCAACTAAAGAAGGACATTTCCAACCTGCAACAAGAAGGAAAGCCATTTGTTCAACTTCTTGGCAGCATGAAGAGCATGTGGAATGAGTTGAAAATGTATCGGCCTCATACAACTGAAGCGTCCGTGCTACTGAAAAGGGCAGAAGAAGACAAGATATTCCAACTCTTGTCAAGCCTTGATTCAGGATACGAAGACCTACGAAGCCACATACTCATGAACCCCGAACTACCTTCCTTCACCAGTGTATGTGCAACAATCCAACGTGAAGAAGTACGAAGGAAAGTCATGAACATTGGCACAAAGACCAATGTAACTGAAGCAAGGTCTTACCTAACCAACGAAAGAAAATACAAAGTGAAGAATCCACACTTGAAGTGCCAACATTGAAACTATACTGGCCATGTTAAGGAGACATGCTGGATTTTACATCCAGAATTAAAGCCATAGTTCATGAAGGATAACAAGGGCTCACAAAGACTGAACCGTGCACCACACAGAGCCAACAATGCATCTACCTCAACCTCACATGGGTCTGACGCACTCAAGAGCTTCACAGCAAATCCGGCTGCACTCATAAATGAGTTTGCAGCATATCTTCAAAGCAAGAAAGAAGAGGTTAAGAGTGATCAAACGGTCGTTTTTGAAGATGGAAACTCAACAGCTTTGCTAGGCAAGTTCGCTGGTTTTCTGACAGACACACAACACATGTCCCAAGATGACATGCAAGGTATCATGACTGCTTTCAAAACTGCTCTTAATGTAAATATGATGCATGATTTTTGGATTGTTGATTCGGGTGCCACAGATCATATGACCAATCATGTTTCTAAGTTTCAAAAGTTTGAAAAATTTTCGCAACCTTCTCAAGTCTCAACTGCCAATGGTGAGAGTTCCAAGGTTTTAGGCAAGGGAAATATCCACTTAATGTCGGACAAAATTGAGTCAGTAGCCTTATATGTTCCTTCTTTTCCATTTCAACTTCTATCTGTGGGAAAAATCACCAATACCTTGAATTGTTTAGCCATCTTCTCTCCTCACAATGTCATTTTTCAGGATTGTCTCACCAAGAAGACGATTGGTGAAGGGTTTTATCTAGATGGTCTCTATTACATATCAAAAAGCAGTCCCAGGGGATTTCAAGCCAAGTCCAATCCATCCCAAGATAGTCAATTGTGGCATCAACGTCTAGCTCATCCTTCTCAACCTGTTTTGTCATCTTTGTTTCCAAATTTAGGGAATGATTTAATTTCGTGTGAAACCTGTCATTTGTCTAAGGACACTAGATTGCCTTTTAACCCATCCTTATCTAGGACTAGTAAAGTTTTCGAACTAGTTCACTCAGATGTATGGGGACCAACGTTTGAATCTTTTGATGGTTATAAGTATTATGTGATCTTTGTTGATGATTTCTCTAAAGCCACTTGGTTGTACCTTTTAAAGTCTAAGAGTAAAGTGATGGAAGTATTTAAGGATTTTCACAACCTTGTTAAGAACCATTTTTCTTCTCAAATTCAAACTTTAAGATCTGACAATGGCACCGAATACACGTCCCATCTCATGTCACAATATTTGAGCAATCATGGTATCATGCATCAAACAAGCTGTGTTGGCACACCTCAACAAAATGGTGTAGCCGAAAGGAAAAATCGTGACATACTGGAAAAAACAAGAGCATTAATGTTACACATGAATGTACCAACAAGATTTTGGTCCCAAGGAGCCATGGCGGCTGTGTACATCATCAATAGACTTCCTAGCCGAGTCTTGGGGTTTAAATCTCCCCTTGAAGTCATGAAAGGAAGAAAAATCGACCTCTCACATCTTAGAACCTTTGGTTGTGTCTGTTTTGTTCATGTTCAGTCACACCATCGAGATAAATTGGACCCTAGAGCTCTCAAATGCATTTTTCTTGGTTATTCATCAACACAAAAAGGATATAAGTGCTATGATCCCCAACTGAGAAAAATCATTGTATCCAAAGATGTTCGATTCCATGAAGCTAACCCTTTTTTCAGCAAGTCACTTGAAGCCACAGGTCAGGGGGAGTGTATCTTTGATCTGCTTCATCTACCAAGAATCAGCACTCCAGATGTTTTAAATGAAAGAGGTTCTAACCATGACAACAATGATGAATCTCCTACACCACTCACTGAAGTCAACAATGAAGGCACTCATCCTGATGGTTCTATGGATGATGATAACAGCGGCAACCAAGAAAATCTTCAAAGTGTGGCTGATAATTTGAACGAGGATGAGACAACTCTCCCAGTACCTCGATGCAACCCTCGGCGTGATAGACAACCTCCCACAAGACTTCAAGATTTTGTCACATATAAACCGAGGTATCCAATCTCCAATTGCGTGTCGTATCAAAAGGTGACTCCATCTATTGCTGCTTTTCTTAATACCATTTCAAGTCACAGTGAGCCTCAAAACTTTCATGAGGCTAATAACCAAGTTGTGTGGAAAGAAGCAATGCGAGATGAACTCAAAGCACTGGACCAACATAACACCTGGAGCATCACCAAACTTCCAAAAGGAAAAAGGGCAGTGGGCTGCAAATGGATCTATAAGATCAAGTTTAATGCTGATGGTTCAATTGAAAGACATAAAGCCAGGCTGGTGGCTCGAGGATTCACTCAAACATTTGAGGTAGATTACAAAGAAACATTTGCTCCTGTTGCAAAAATGAACTCAGTTAAGGTCCTATTGTCTGTTGCCATCAATAAGGGTTGGTCCATGTACCAAATGGACATAAAGAACGCCTTTCTACATGGTGATCTTGAAGAAGAGGTCTATATGAGATTGCCACCAGGACACCCTCAAAGCCAGGAGCCTGATTTGGTGTGTAAGTTGCATAAGTCGATTTATGGATTGAAGCAATCGCCTCGTGCTTGGTATGCAAAACTAAGTTCAGTTCTTCATAGTGTTGGTTTCAAAAGGAGTAATGCAAATTCATCATTATTTGTTCGCACGGGAGCTGCGAGCAAATTAGTTGTGTTGATATACGTGGATGACTTAATAATTACAGGTGATAATGCTGCAGAGATCTCCACACTCAAAAAGTCACTTCAACAAAGATTTGCAATTAAAGATCTTGGGGTGCTGAAGTATTTTCTTGGAATCGAAATGGCATCTTCTCACAAGGGACTATTTCTTAATCAACGAAAATACGTCATGGACCTACTCAAGGATGCTAATATGAGCGATGCTAAGCCTGCACTTACTCCTTTCGATAGCAAGCTCAAACTTGACTTGGGAGGCACACCACTCTCGGATATCAGCTCCTATCAGAGGCTTGTCGGTAAGCTGATTTACCTAACGATCACCAGACCTGACATCTCATATTCAGTGAGTATAGCCAGTCAATTCATGCATTCCCCCACCATCGAGCATTTGAACCTTGTAAAAAGGATCTTACGTTACTTAAAAGGGTCCGTTGGTCGTGGCATCCTCATGACGAAGAATGACAACACTCAAATCATGGGGTACTGCGATGCAGATTAGGCAGGAAATGCCATCGATCGCAAGTCCACCACTGGTTACTGTACCTTTGTCGGTGGAAATTTGGTCACATGGAAGAGCAAAAAACAAACTGTCATTGCAAGATCAAGTGCCGAAGCTGAATATCGTGCAATGGCCTCAACCGCGTGTGAGCTGATATGGCTAAAAGGACTTCTATGTGACTTAGGTGTGTTCACGACTCAACCAATGACCTTATTTTGTGACAACCAGGCTGCTATGCACATAGCATCAAATCCATTCTTTCACGAGAGAACGAAGCACATTGAAGTCGACTGTCACTATGTTCGTGAACAAGTACAGTCGCAGGTGATTCAGACACATTATGTAAAAAGCTCCGATCAGCTGGCCGATATATTCACCAAACCTCTGGCCTCTCATCAGTTTCAAAGACTCCTCTCCAAGCTTGGATCCATCAACCTTTTGGATCCAGCTTGAGGGGGAGTATTGGATGGTTGTTTATTTGAAGTAGGGTTGGAAGTAGGGTTCCTAAGAGTTGGAAGCATCATGGAGTATCATGGAAGAATAGAATAATGGAAAGCTAGCTAATGCATGGATTCAAACTTTCGGCTAAAACTTAAGTGATGCTTTAGTGCATCTTAGTTTAATATCTACTTTAGGCATAATGCAAGCCTTGATGATGTTTAGTTAGGTAGAGTGGAGACCTCATCATCATTGTAAGGATTAATTAGTGGTTTAAGTTAGGTGGAGGTGTCATGGAGGGGTCTTAACTCTCCATTGTTTCCGTAGCTTTCCTATTAGTTTTCTATAGGTTCCTCTATATATGTTTTGTTGTTCTTGTAACTAAAAATGATGAATGAATGAGATACAATTCATTCCTTGAAAATCAATAACTTCATTGTTATTTGTTGTAGTTTGAATGTGTTCTAATGTGAAGCTGCACTCCAGGTTGAGATTGTGATGGGACTTGAGGAGGAATTCGGCATCAGTGTGGAAGAGGAAAGCGCTCAGACCATTGCAACTTTGCAGGATGCCGCATATGTTATTGAGAAGCTCATTGAGAAAAATAAGGCGTAGAAGCGATGGAAACGAGTCGAGAAGCATTTTCATTTCCTAGCCTGCTTTAGAGATAAGTACTTGGTAGACTGGTTATGTACTGGGTTGATTTGTGTTAAATCCGAACCTCGTAGTTGCGTGGTTTTACTATAAATTTAGGAATTTTCGAGTTTCTGTTGAGTTTTCGATACTCTCGTTTCTTTTCACTGGTGGAGTTCTGATCAAATGGAGAATAACCGTACAATGTTCGCCAGACCATGCTGTTGCGTAACGATTATGGATGGTTTGGAAGACTTCCGAGCAGCTTATTTTTTGAAATTTTAGAAACTTGTGCAAGACCATACTGTTGCAAATCTGAAACAAGTGAACTTAAAAGCTTTTTATTATCGTTGAACGAGTATTTTGAGAATTGTTATGTGTAGTGAATACACACAAATCCTATTGCCCGTGTCATCGGTAGCAACAGAAATTTTGGGTTATAAAGTTAAATCAAATCAAATTAACAAAAATTCATTGAGAATTAAAATTTAGGCAAAACAAAAACCCAAAATTGAGCACATTACACTATCACAAACAAAAAATTGATATAGCAAACAAAAAGTCAATACCTTTGAGAATTTGGGGTTTGACTCGGAGAGCACGGAAATGGAAGAGAGAGAGAGAGAGAGAGAGAGAGAGAGAGAGAGAGAGAGAGAGAGAGAGAGAGAGAGAGAGAGAGAGAGACTCTCAGTCTTAGGGCAATTTCCGTCTGAAATGCTGAAATTCTCATCATCTGGTAGCGGACAGAAGCGAGGACTTGTGTGGGTGGGAAAGGCGGTGGGGGAGGCGGAGAGATTTCGGCGAAATACAAGCAGAGGCCGGACATACGTTAAGACACCGCCATTGTTAGTGGTCGGAGTTGTGAGTGAGAGAAGTCAAGTCTTTTTTGCAGTTGGGGTTTCCCTCGGTTTTTTAACAGGCGCACAAGTTTAAATATAATCAAATTTTGTGACCCAATTGAGAATATAATTTTGATATGACAAAACGATTTTGGGGAAATTTTGCGAATAGAAAGAATATAAAAAGTCGCTTTTGCCCCCTAAGGCAAGGGTAACCCTTTTCTCAAAATATCAAGTATGCCCTTATGGTTGCTTCCCTGATGCGCTGGCAGACAATTTCTCTCCGACTTTAATTTTAGCCGATTATTCTTTGAACTTTTATAATTATTCAATTTCCTCCTTTCACTTTGACTTTAGTTGATTATCTCCTGAACTTTTATAATACCCAATTTCCTTCCTGACTCATGGTTGCTTACTAGGAAAAGGAGATCAATATAAATGCTGAAATTAAATTACAGCATATAAATCGTGTTAGTGTATTTGAGGCGGTTTAGTTTGAGTTTTGATTGGTTTTAGCTACTGAAATCACATATATTATGATCTCGAAGTTGCAGAGAGTAAGATAAGGGAGAGAAGAGTGAACAAAAACGAAAATGTCTCTTGAGAATCTACAGCGGATTTCTTCCAATCTATTATGCCAAACACGAAGAGAGTGTGAGCAATATAGCCGTTGCTAGCTCACACCTTAGCTAGAAGTCTAGCATGCGAGTTGCACATAACAACTCAAATTAGACAGGTGACACGATATACACCATCTAGATGTTTAAATCGTAGTCGTCCATTACACATGAATACGACTTCAAACTTAGGAACATTTCTATGAATCTAAAACAGAAACCAAGCCATATCAATCTGCAATCCTCCACTCCTTGTAGCTACGTACAGAGCTTATATTTCAACAAATCAATGCACGCATGATACTCCAGAAAAAGCAATATGACATTATACTAATAACCGAACTGATAAAAAGGAAAGAGTAATGCTTATCTATGAAGCATGGATACAGATACGGATACAGTGATACAATACGACACGACACAACGATACGAAAATCTCTAAAAATTGAGATACGATATGCTATGGATACAACAAATAAAAATATACATTTTAAAACATAATTCATCATTCAAATTCAATTTTAAAAATATACGATTATTCTTTGAACTTTTATAATTATTCAATTTCCTCCTTTCACTTTGACTTTAGTTGATTATCTCCTGAACTTTTATAATACCCAATTTCCTTCCTGACTCATGGTTGCTTACTAGGAAAAGGAGATCAATATAAATGCTGAAATTAAATTACAGCATATAAATTGTGTTAGTGTATTTGAGGCGGTTTAGTTTGAGTTTTGATTGGTTTTAGCTACTGAAATCACATATATTATGATCTCGAAGTTGCAGAGAGTAAGATAAGGGAGAGAAGAGTGAACAAAAACGAAAATGTCTCTTGAGAATCTACAGCGGATTTCTTCCAATCTATTATGCCAAACACGAAGAGAGTGTGAGCAATATAGCCGTTGCTAGCTCACACCTTAGCTAGAAGTCTAGCATGCGAGTTGCACATAACAACTCAAATTAGACAGGTGACACGATATACACCATCTAGATGTTTAAATCGTAGTCGTCCATTACACATGAATACGACTTCAAACTTAGGAACATTTCTATGAATCTAAAACAGAAACCAAGCCATATCAATCTGCAATCCTCCACTCCTTGTAGCTACGTACAGAGCTTATATTTCAACAAATCAATGCACGCATGATACTCCAGAAAAAGCAATATGACATTATACTAATAACCGAACTGATAAAAAGGAAAGAGTAATGCTTATCTATGAAGCATGGATACAGATACGGATACAGTGATACAATACGACACGACACAACGATACGAAAATCTCTAAAAATTGAGATACGATATGCTATGGATACAACAAATAAAAATATACATTTTAAAACATAATTCATCATTCAAATTCAAGTACATTTGAGTTGTTGAAGAAGAAAAGTTGGAAATCTAATCCTGCTTATATAGAGTAGAACAAGTGTGAGATTGTATTCATGGTTTTAATTAAAATGAAGCTCTCTTTGTATTCATCAACTTTCAATTATAGATGTCTCCTATTAATTTTCTCATCTTCATATCTTTTTTTCAAAGTGTAAATGAATTCTAAAAGCCGAATATGTGTATCTTAAATATAGGATACGCATATCCATCAAGTCAAAGACATGTCCATAGACCATGATACGTATCAGATGAGTATCCGAGAGTATCAGGCAAATATCTTATCCAATCAAGTATCAGATATGGATACACAATCAAACATAAGTATTTGTGCATCATAGGTGCTTATTTTCTATTTTTTTTAGTACAACGATATAGTTTACATTGAGGGAGGAGTTCGGCTAAGTCACACAATGGGCAATCTAATTTGATATTGAATTAGCCATCCACGAGGTTCGAATCTAATACCTCTCACGTTTAAGTAAAGAGAAATACCACCAGACCGTAATATTGAGTGACAGTGCTTATTTTCTATTGGTTTGCAACCAAAGTACCAAAGCGATCAAAAGGAAATAACTAGCTAGAAAGTAACCAAATTTATAAGAGGCATATACTGTGATACTGAGTTGTGTTGTGTGCACCAGATCAACGAATCTCACTGAGGAGTTAATTTAGTTCTAATTTTTATTGACAACCAATTATATATTATGCGGTTAACAGTAATTTTTATTATCGATCAACCAATTTTTGTTGCTTTGCCTTTTTTTCACCTTCTTTTTTGGGTTAATTTTGCAGCTAGTAGTAAAAGTAAAGTGCGGATAACAACAATTTTCGGGAATTGCAGATAGTATTTATTTAGCAAAATGTATATATATGAACAACTTTTGAAATTGTACGTACAATTTCTTTATATTATAAATAAAACAAATTTATTAATTATTTTTACAATTTAATTATAAAAAAAATTGTAATTAACTTTTTTATAAATTATTGTTACAATTTAATTTTAAAAAAATTTTAATTGTTGTTTTAATTTAAAAAATGTTTTCACAACCCAAAAGAAAAAAAATATGTATATTAAACTTTACGCGACAAAAGGTTTACGCAACAAAACCTTTTGTCGTGTAACAGTAAATGCCACAACCATATTCGTCGCGTAACAGTAATACGCATACGACAAATTTGTGACAATTAAATAATGTTAAAATTACTCCAATTTGTTGCATGAATGTTTACTAAACAAAACGTTTCATCGCGCAATGCTTTACGAACACAGCATTTTCGTCCCCATTAGGACAATATGACAACATACTTTTGCCTCGTTGTATTTCACACGACAAATTAAGCTCTTTGTTCTGTTACATTTAATGCGACGAATCATTTTTTTCAATGCACAATCATTTGTTGCGCGACAAATTTCATTATTTTGTCTCACAATTTTTTTTTTCATGACCTTTGTGCAACGAACTAGTTATTTCCTAAGGGCAAGGTTTTGTAGGGCAACCCCAATTTTCTGGTGGCGGGTGAGCTTGTAACATATATGGAACAATATCACACAGTTTTTGCGCATATATAGTTGCGTGCCTGAAATGACACTAAATATGGAACCATATTTCAGTTTTTTTATTTTGTTGCTTTGGTATATAAGAACTAATTAACTAAATTGTGTTCTAGAATTAAGATAATTCAAATTTCTTCGTTGATTGATGACAGTATTGGATGACGGTGTTTGTTTCCATGAACAACAACATTTCAGACAAATGGATATAATTTGTATAAATGGTACTTGATTAATAGCTCATTCCTCATATCTAATTCTCTCTCTCTCTCTCTCTCTCTCTCTCTCTCTCTCTCTCTCTCTCTCTCTCTCTCTCTCTCTCTCTATCTATCATTTAATTTATCTAGCTCTATAGATATGGAGATGGCTGACCAGAGAGCAGAAAATAATGTCGTCTCCGGCCAACCCCAAAATAGTATTGCAGACTTTGATCCTCCAAAGAAACCCAAGACAAAGAAGTTTGCTGTTGCCTGTGCCGTTTTGGCTTCAATGACGTCTATCTTACTGGGTTATGGTAATTGTTCCTTAAAACTCATGGATATTGTTAGTGGTTGTGGTTCTCTAATGATACACTCATTCTCCAGTCTTGTTCTTATTTGATTAAAAATATTATCTTACTATTGCAATGTGCCATTCTCCGTTCCTACTCTTTTTGTTTTGGAAGAAACTTCTCCACCTACGACGCATGCTTATTTCAAATTTATTTACAGATATTGGTGTAATGAGTGGAGCGTCTCTCTTCATCAAAGAAAACCTCAATATCAGCGATGTTCAAGTTGAAGTTCTTAACGGTACCTTGAATATATACTCTCTCATTGGCTCCGCCTTGGCCGGTAAAACCTCTGACTGGATTGGACGCCGGTACACCATAGTACTTGCCGGAACAATCTTCTTTATTGGAGCTCTCCTCATGGGTTTTGCCCCGAACTACGCTTTCCTCATGTTTGGTAGATTCATTGCCGGAGTTGGAGTTGGCTATGCTCTTATGATAGCTCCTGTCTACACCGCCGAGATCTCTCCGGCCTCGTTTCGTGGCTTCCTCACATCTTTCCCTGAGGTTTTTTTCAGTACCACGTTATATTATCATATAATATACTAACTATTTTTGTTATTAGCCAGGGTGATATGTTTACGTAAATATAAGCCTCTAAGTATTTGAAAAAAAGTTATGCTTGCGAGACCATATAGTTATATCACATTTCTATATCATCTCATGTAACACGTGGTGCATACAATGAACATTCAATAAGATAAATTCATTAATTGATGTGGCATTTAAACCATCACTTGCCATGTCCGAAGGTATAAAAATATGGTAAAAAAATGTGATATTCTAACAATTTCCTCGTAAAAAGTAGGGGATTCCTATTCACACACCCCTTTTTACCTCCCACACACACTTGTTAATTTTTGTCCACTGGTCTTCTTCAATTCATTCGATCCGATGGCCAAAAATTGAAAGATTCTGTGAGATGGTAAAAAATAGCGTGTGAATAGCACCACCCAAAAAATAATGCAAAGGACACCAGATATTTATAGCACATTAGTGTATCATCTCATGTGGCAAGTGATGTATGCAACCAACGTTCAATGAGATAAATTCATTAATTAATGTGACATGTACACATCACTTGCCACATTAGATAGTGCACAAATGCCATATAAAAATGTGCTCACCCTAGAATTTTCCTAAAATATCTACTGGGTGGCGCTATCCACACCATGTTTTACTTTCCATACACCTTCTGAATTTCCGACCATAAGATCAAATGAACTAAAGAATATCAAAAGACGGAAATTAACAAGAGATGTGTGAAAAATACTAATGGATGTGTAGATAGAACCACCCTATTTATTGTTTCGTAAACCTCTCAAATGCATGCACGTGGAGTTTATATTAATAGAATTGATCATTTTGAAAATATGTAGGTGTTTGTTAACGTTGGTATATTACTGGGGTACGTATCCAACTTTGCCTTAGCCAAGCTCCCAATCCACTTGAACTGGAGGATCATGCTCGGCATCGGCGCAATTCCCTCAGTTTTTCTAGCCCTCGGCGTTTTAGCCATGCCCGAGTCACCACGCTGGCTCGTCATGCAAGGGAGACTCGGAGACGCCAAGCGAGTACTAAATAGAACATCATCTTCTGAAGAGGAATCGCAGCTCAGACTAGACGAGATTAAAGAAGCTGCAGGAATCCCCAAAGACTCAAAGGATGAGGTCGTTCAGGTTTCTAAACGCAGCCAAGGTGAGGGTATATGGCAGGAATTGCTCATTCGCCCTACGCCGGCCGTTCGCCACATTTTAATAGCAGCCCTTGGTATCCACTTCTTTCAACAAGTGTCGGGTACAGACTCTGTGGTTTTGTACAGCCCCAGGATCTTCGAGAAAGCGGGAATCACTTCTTACAATGACAAGCTACTTGCAACCGTGGCTGTTGGATTTGTCAAGACCATTGCAATCTTGGTGGCAACATTTCAAGTTGATCGGTTCGGACGTCGTGCTTTGCTTTTAAGCAGCGTGGGTGGAATGGTAGTTTCTTTTACGCTACTCGGTGTGGGTCTTACGGTCGTTGATCAATCCCACAGCAATAGAAGGGCAATGCTCAATCAATGTTTAATGCACTTTATGACGATGATCAATTCCTTTGTCTCATATATTTCAGTTATATGCAACTGTACTTACATTTATAAGAATAATTTTCATTCAAACCCAAAAACTTGTTTGGTACGTAGTGAAGTTGAAAATTTTGAAAACTTTTGGTTTTCATCTTTAGTGAAACATAGATCTCAAGCAATCGCTCCAACCATTATATTAAATTCTGAACTTTTAAGAAGAATAATGCCAAGGAACCAAATTTTCAAACCAAATTTTGTAAGCCAAATGATACGATTGTTTATGGTTGGATTATTACTTAAGTGTTGATTAACATGCTTAACTCTTATTGATGATACATTATTTGGTTTGCAAAATTTGGTTTAAAAGTTTGCTACCTAGCATTATCCTTCTTAAAAAATCACTAGACACAGCACATGAAAACCCCAGTCTACCTAGACATCCATTGACTTACCCGTAAACCCTCACCCTCGCTTATCGACTCTCCCTTTATTGTTCTCTCTGATCCTAGCGTCCTTTCTAACATTTTCTAGTGGACACAAAATTTGTTGGAGAACAATTCAGAAATAAACAAAAATAACATAAATAAACAAAACTTGAAATTCTAATATTTATTAACCAAAAATACTTGTCGTGCAGAATGAAATTACACAATAAATACATAAATTAATATAAGAATAACATTGGTACTAACTTGATTATAGAAGGTAGAGGCAAGCGTAAAAGCTATGTCATTCGAACAGTATTTCCGTCTCACTCTTGTGCTTGTGGCTCTACAACGTCTGCTCGACCAGAATTCAACTACCTAATTCTACAACCTGCACTGGATTCTAGAATTCTAGCGAATTTGCTTTGTGTGCTTACTCTCTGGAATTTTCGTACGGAAGAAAAAGAGGAAGAAAGGATGATCTCACTTGGATACTGTGATTACAAATATATAGGTTGTTTCACATCCTTTCAAATACATGTTCAGCGTATTTGAAAGTACACAACTCTTTTTATGAGCAGTGTCTTTTAATCAAAACATTTTTAATTAATAAATTAATTAAAAACTTAATCCGAAAATTAAAATTAATGAATTAGATTAACTTTAAATTCCAAGGCCCCAAGTGTCCCCAAGGCTCTTGTGTTGATTAATTAATATTAATTGCATTTAGGCTATATATTATACAAGCCTAATCCACACAACCATAAGGCCCAAGCCTTCAATCCATTTCCTAATGATCAATGTTCTAATTACTAGACAAAAGCACTAAATCTATATAAAGGGCAATGAACCTTTAGTGTTTCCCGATGTGGGACACCAAAAGTCTCAAAACCCTTACAAAATCTTCATCATCAAGATCAATCGAGCGCACAAGTTCTGTGCTCACTTTCACCTTTTGGGAAGGTTCAGAGTCTCAGACATCTTATTTTCTTTGTTAAGTAACAAGACGTTCTATCAATATGTTTGGTAGATGCACTTAATATATAATTGTTTGTTCTTGTTAGAACATTTAGTTAATTTAGAATCTTCTCCGTAATTGCAAGAAGGTAAATTTTTATAGTAATTATTTTAGGAATTCGTCTCATATGGGTTTTGTCAAACCCTATATATAAATATATTATACACATTGTATCAGACAAATCAGGGAATCATATTTCTATATGGTATCATAGCAGGTTGCTCTTTGTATGAAGCTCGACGGCCACACGTGCTTTACGTCACCTTATTTGTATTAGAGTAAGGCCAGACAGACTAAATTTATGGACACAATTTTGAAAACTAAGGGACATGAAAGTTGATGATTGGTTTATTACTTACTCGTTGATAAACATGTTTATTCTTATTGGTGACACATCATTTAGTTTATAAATTTAGTCTCCAAAGTTGGTCTCCCTAGCATTACCCTGTGTGTTGTCCACGTGTTAGGCATGAAAATTCAGTGACACACTATGATCCCAATAACACAAGTTACGAGGCCGTAATATGCTGGCCGCCACTAAATTGATCACATGAACCCATCATGAGATAATGTCACAAGCCGACTTAGTGATGAAAGCCATCATAAGATAATTATGATGTGAATGAATTTGAACCAAATTGTTCTTTATTAATAATCAAAACAGTCTACTAAGAAAACCTCATCAACCTCCCCACTTGGGGACACATGTTCGAGGATGTAATCTCATCCTTATCGTATTACATCAAAGCTGATAGTAGCCTCACACAACAGTTAACACAAAATAATGTAGTGTCATATATAATCAAGAGTACAATCATGCAATTATTATACTCATTGTCAAGCCTACACTTCACTTCCTGGATTATCCTTGTTCTCACTATGTCCTGAGAGGTCGACAAAATAAAGTGTGAGTGGATTAAGTTTATCTAGTTAAAATCATTTGAATATAATAACCCTCGTTTTGAAATCATATATATAGTAAAAAACTATAAGTAATCAAGTTTATATCACATCGCTTGTCATATCAAAGAACGTAAAATCCATTCACATTATCAAAGTAATTCAAGTGTATAGCAAGCAGTTGAAGTGGCATTTACCTAATTGATGACTAGTGTCTATTAACGAATCTAGATTTTACTGGAAATATCAATAACAACACTAAACCTACGGTCGTAGCTAGCTATACAATATGTATGATGACCATTTGGTGAAAATGAATCACCAATAGTCTTAAGATATCATTCAAGTTTAACTAGATTTAAGTCTCCTCAAAGACTACTCAAGAACATAATATAATATAATATATAATATTGTAATATACATCAAATGGTAAGTAGAGCGTCCTTCCTCGTTAGGCTCCTTGCATGATTCCTTTTTAATAGCTACTAAATTAATTAATCATACATTCGAAGAAAAAAATAATCAACAAATAAAAATAAACTAATCTTCAATCAATTGGGAGAGGAAGAGATGGAGGAGAGTGTAGGGTGTTTGTGTATAAGAGAGAGAGAGATGCAAGGAGAAACAGCAGCCGCCGAGGGAAACAGCGAAAGGAGAATGGGAATATAGAAGAACGCACAAACCTAATTGGTGAAGTAGTGTTTGCCCGACGGAAATCCTCGACAGGCACCTTCACTCAGTTGTCGAGCAAATGTGTTTTTGCTCATTTTTTAACACATTGATGTGGTCCTTTGTTAAAACTAACTGAAACCGTTAGTCAATGAAACTGTCCGTCGGGCAAATTGAACTTAGCCAACGAATCAGTGTTTTGTCCCACAAGACACAATGACTTGCGCGCCAAATTTTTTGTTGGCGCCAAAATCTTGCCCTGCGACAATCAAATGTGGAAAAATTTACGCTACGAAGGATTTTTCCGCGAAAGGTACCTTTTCTCAACGACTAAAAACCTTCATCGTGCAAATGCCTTCAAGTAAATGCAGGTAAGGAGTTTTTTTGCACCAAATAGTCGCATGACGAGGAATTTCCCACGTAAACATTATGCAAGAGATTTTATCAGGTAAAGGGCTTTGAAATGGTCAGTGCACATTGAACTTGTCGTATTTAAAATATCTTAAGGTCTTGTTTTAATTTTGGTGAGATGGCCGATTCCGCTGCTCTTACAACTAAGCAGTGCAAGGGAGAAGTATTTGGGAAAGGTAATAATTAAGTTTCTGTGGATGTAATATTTATATTTTTGGAAAAACAATTTTGGGTGAATCACTTACTATGATTTAGAAATTTATGTTTTGTTTCCGTAGATACTGCAAATAAAAAAAACCCAGAGATCGGTGCAGGCTCAAAAGGAGGAAAATGCGCAACGTATGCGAATCATTTATGATGATATGAGGGGATTGAATACGATGACGAATGTGGAGCTTATGCACGACATTCGTGTACTAGTGCGGATCAACTGTTTTACGAAGCGGGCGTCTTGGAACAATTTGCCTGAGGACTTGAAGAAGTCTATGTTGGATGAATTATCAGTAAGTGTAAATTAGTAAAATCATTATTATTTTGTTAAATAGTATATTATAACGATTAATTTGTAATTATTTTTTGTGTCACAATGTAACTATATTATTTATGTTACGGACCAACGCTTGATGAAGTTGATCGATGAGATGTTCAGGACGCATTACCGGCAGTGGTGGCCTAACATCTAGCGACACGTAGAATTACAGGGAAATCCTGACAGACTAGTGGAGTAGAAGTGTTAATTAAGTGTTGTGGACGAATAACATATGTTTATATTTGTGTATTTGAGGACAATGTTTTTAATTATTTCTTTAATATATATTTGAATTAAAATTTCAGTTTAATTGATTAGTTGGTTAATTTGATTTATTTGGTTAACTTAATTTGATTTAAGTTTTTTTTTTATTTTACTTAATCAATTAGACAATAAACTCCTTATTTACATAAGTTTCAAAATTTCAAATAAATATTTAAATTTAATGTCTTTTGTCGCTTCAGCATTTAGGCGGCGAACCTGTCATCGCACAAAAATATTCGTCGCGCAAAGTGGCCAAAAAATTCAGGTAGATTTTGCGCCAATTTTCGACGGTATATGTTTTGAACAATGCAGGTTTCGTCGCACAAAGAGTTCGTGTTTATAATCAGATTGCTCAGCTGAAGAGGTAAAAATTGCAAATTTTGCAGCAACTGCCTCTGCCACAGGAAAAATTCAGCTCCTCCTTCCACTACTATCAAATCCATCCTCTAATACTCCCATCATCTCAATCTTCATCATCTCTCCCTAAATCGATCTATCCTACTCTATTCGGTATGCGTTTTTGTTTTGTATTTGAAAATTTCATTGTGAATTTGTACTAATGCCATAAAATTTGTTTTCTATAGAGCTGTTGTATACGATTATCGATTGGTGAAGAACGAAATTGGAGGTATGTTCTTTGGTTTTCAAAAATTTAAATTATTTAATTTATTTTTAAATTATGGTGTGTTAAATTGTTTGTATATAAACTATTGTGTACGTTACAAACAAAATTGTTTTTGTGTTGTACAAAGTTAATGGAAAAGCCTGCCATTGTTTGAGTGTTTCTCGAGTTTACCCGAATTAAGTCAAATGTCGTAAAAATTAAAAATTTGATAGTTATCTGGTCGTTGTGAGCTGTAGTAATGTTAATTGTCCTTCATCAGGCAAAGCCGGATGCGGTGGAAAGGGTGTCTAAGATAGTAAAGAAGCAACTTGCATTGCCAGATGACTCTGCAGTTACCGGCGAGTCAAAGTTTTCCGAACTTGGAGCGGATTCTCTAGATACGGTACATTCAACATTCATTAACATGCTACTCCGGTTTCTTTATATTTTTTCCATCTGTATTCGCAGGGAGTTCTTCTAACCAGAAAAATATACTACATTTCACAATCGTTACGACTATTGCAGTACTAGTGAAGAATAAGGAGACATATTGGTTATTTTGTGTGCAATCTTTCAAAATTCTCTTTACTTTTAACAGTGTTCGTTGCAGTTAAAAATCTTCAGACGTAGAAATCATTTTGGTTTCTCTAACGTAGTTACAGTTTCGGTATTTAAACTTCATTGTTATTTGTTGTAGTTTGAATTTGTTCTAATGTGAAGCTGCACTCCAGGTTGAGATTGTGATGGGACTTGAGGAGGAATTCGGCATCAGTGTGGAAGAGGAAAGCGGTCAGACCATTGCAACTGTGCAGGATGCCGCAGATGTTATTGAGAAGCTCATTGAGAAAAATAAGGCGTAGAAGCGATGGAAACGAGTCGAGAAGCATTTTCATTTCCTAGCCTGCTCTAGAGATAAGTACTTGGTAGACTGGTTATGTACTCGGTTGTTTTGTGTTAAATCCGAACCTCGTAGTTGCGTGGTTTTACTATAAATTTATGAATTTCCGAGTTTCTGTTGAGTTTTCGATACTCTCGTTTCTTTTCACCGGTGGAGTTCTGATCAAATGGAGAATAACCGTACAATGTTCTCCAGACCATGCTGTTGCGTAACGATTATGGATGGTTCGGAAGACTTCCGAGCAGCTTATTTTTTGAAATTTCAGAAACTTGTGCAAGACCATACTGTTGCAAATCTGAAACAAGTGAACTTAAAAGCTTTTTATCATCGTTGAACGAGTATTTTAAGAATTGTTGTGTAGTGAATAGACACAAATCATATTGCCCGTGTCATCGGTATCAACAGAAATTTTGGGTTATAAAGTTAAATCAAACAAAAACCCAAAATTGAGCACATTACACTATCGCAAACAAAAAATTGATAAAGCAAACAAAAAGTCAATACCTTTGAGAATTTGGGGTTCGACTCGGAGAGCACGGAAATGGAGGAGAGAGAGAGAGACTCTCAGTCTCAGGGCAATTTCCGTCTGAAATGCTCTCATCATTTGGTAGCGGACAGAAGCGAGGACTTGTGTGGGTGCGAAAGGCAGTGGGGGAGGCGGAGAGATTTCGGCGAAATACAAGCAGAGGCCGGACGGACGGTTAAGACGCCGCCATTGTTGGTGGTTGGAGTTGTGAGTGAGAGAAGTAAGGTATTTTTTGCAGTTGGGTTTTCCCTCGGTTTTTTAACAGGCGTACAAGTTTAAATATAATCAAATTTTGTGATCCAATTGGGAATATAATTTCGATATGACAAAACGATTTTGGGGAAAATTTGCGAATAGAAAGAATATAAAAAGTCGCTTTTGCCCCCTAAGGCAAGGGTAACCCTTTTCTCAAAATATCAAGTATGCCCTTATGGTTGCTTCCCTGATGCGCTGGCAGACAATTTCTCTCCGACTTTAATTTTAGCCGATTATTCTTTGAACTTTTATAATTATTCAATTTCCTCCTTACACTTTGACTTTAGTCGATTATCTCCTGAACTTTTATAATACCCAATTTCCTTCCGGACTCATGGTTGCTTACTAGGAAAAGGAGATCAATATAAATGCTGAAATTAAATTACAGCATATAAATCGTGTTAGTGTATTTGAGGCGGTTTAGTTTGAGTTTTGATTGGGTTTAGCTACTGAAATCACATATATTATGATCTCAAAGTTGCAGAGAGTAAGATAAGGGAGAGAAGAGTGAACAAAAACGAAAACGTCTCTTGAGAATCTACAGCGGATTTCTTCCAGTCTATTATGCCAAACACGAAGAGAGTGTGAGCAATATAGCCGTTGCTAGCTCACACCTTAGCTAGAAGTCTAGCACGCGAGTTGCACATAACAACTCAAATTAGACAGGTGACACGATATACACCATCTAGATGTTTAAATCGTGGTCGTCCATTACACATGAATACGACTTCAAACTTAGGAACATTTCTATGAATCTAAAACAGAAACCAAGCCATATCAATCTGCAATCCTCCATTCCTTGTAGCTACGTACAGAGCTTATAGTTCAACAAATCAATGCACACATGATACTCCAGAAAAAGCAATATGACATTATACTAATAACCGAACTGATAAAAAGGAAAGAGTAATGCTTATCTATGAAGCATGGATACAGATACGGATACAGTGATACGATATGACACGACACGACAACACGAAAATCTCTAAAAATTGAGATACGATATGCTATGGATACAACAAATAAAAATATACATTTTAAAACATAATTCATCATTCAAATTCAAGTACATTTGAGTTGTTGAAGAAGAAAAGTTGGAAATCTAATCCTGCTTATATATAGTAGAAGAAGTGTGAGATTGTATTCATGGTTTTAATTAAAATGAAGCTCTCTTTGTATTCATCAACTTTCAATTATAGATGTCTCCTATTAATTTTCTCATCTTCATATCTTTTTTTAAAAGTGTAAATGAATTCTAAAAGCCAAATACGTGTATCTTAAATATAGGATACACATATCCATCAAGTCAGAGACATGTCCATAGACCATGATACATATCGGATGAGTATCCGAGAGTATCAGGCAAATATCGTATCCAATCAAGTATCAAATATGGATTGACACGCCCCGACCCCGATATTCCCCGAATACCAAGGTAGGCACGTGCTGGCCGACACCCGAGGGTGACGAAAGCCATTTATTAAGTGCAAATGCTGAAAACAAGGGATAAATAAGGTTTATAAATATAAAAGAATAATTAATATGTAAATAAGGACCGTGTTCAGAGCACACCTCTAATCTAGAACACTAAAAGAAAATAATATAAAATTGAATGAAACAAAGGAGTGGGTCCTACACCGAGAGGACTCGAAGATGCCGATGCGGAAGTGCCTGGACGTCGGGATTGTATGCCTCGATTCTAAGTCCTGAAGGGGGCGCAAAACAAACATGAGTGGACCAGGTTGATATATATATAATAAAACAGTTATCAACATACTAACCCCCAGGTTTTATGAAAACACAAGTATAATGAGAAACATAGGTTTTCCGAAATCTAGCATGTCGTGCAATGTCTCAAATCATCATTCTCATAAACAATAATAATCACTAGTGAATGTCCGATATAACACTTCAGGCCCCATGCCGGCTCCCCGTCTCTGAGCACACAGTCAGAGGAAAATGCACTTCAGGCCCTTTGCCGGCTCCCCGTCTCTGAGCAGACAGTCAGAGGAAAACACATTTCAGGCCCTATGCCAACACCAAACCGTCGCCCGGGACGGACCGGATCTATCCCTACGTCCCGTAGCGGAAATGACCACTAGGTAAGTACAAAACCAGTGAACATACATATATTGAAAATCAACTTCATAGTATAAAGTCATCCATCATCTATACTATAAAGAGGTGTTCTAAACATGTTCTAAATATCATATCGTCATCCATCAGATATGCTATAAGAACATGGGTTATAGGAAAAATAGTAATAATTCAAACTAGCCTTAGTAAGCATGTTATCTCGTAAAACGTTCATAAAACATAATCGTAAAGTCATGCTTTTCTGTGTATGCAATTCTACCATTAAAACATGCATTTTTAGAAGGGGTCCACTCACAGTACTTCGCCGTCGAAAAGACATGCCATCTAGCGAAGAAGGAAACGCCACAGATAATTGCCCCTAAGCACATAAATGGTACATTTAGTCAAACTCTACTCAACCAAAAGAATTTGGGAAAACGGACATCGGAAACGGGTTCAGGACGTCGAAATTAGCCTAGGAGGGGTTCCGCACGGAAACCCAAAAAGTCAACGGTCAAAGTCAACATTGACCGCTGACCGGTCAAAGTCAAAGTCAACGCTGACCGTTGACCGGGTCAACGGTCAGACCGGGTCCGGGTCCGGGTCAACGGGTCAAACAAGTCTGGGCTTGGATCCAGGTTGGGTTAAAGGGTTTGGACTTGGGTTGGATCCGGGTTTGGGCCTAAAGGGTTTGGGTTAGGATAATTGGGTTTAGGTTTTAGGTGGGCTGAGTTTGGGCTTTAACCTCACGGCCCAATGGCCCAATTAAAAAGGGTTTTGGGCTTGGTTCACACGGCCCTAAGGCCTTTGGGGTTTTAAAGTAAACAAAAATAAAAATAAAAACAGAAAAGGTTAGGGTTTTGGGCCAAATACCAAAACAGGCCTAAGGCCCGTGGGGGAAGGAAACGGCCTGAAGGCCTGGGTGGTTTCTTGGGCTGGGTTTCCCGCCGGAGAAGAAGGCCGGAATTCGGCCGGAAAATTCCCAAGCTCCGTTGGAGCTCTAAACTCAACCAAAACATGTCATTCAATATACCAAATTGAAGCCCCGAAGATAAGGAATCGAAATATACCCTTGGTTCCTGTCATTGTGGCCGGAGTTGGCCGGAAAACAGCCTGGAAGCCACCGGTGTCCGCCGGAACTGGGTAAGATTCAAATGAGCATAACTTCTTCAATACTCAATGAAATTGAGTGAAACAAAAAGGAAAGTTGTAGTTCTCAGCGAGACGAAGAGATTGATACCTCGCACGCCGGCCAACTCGCCGTGGTTTGGCCGGAAATTGCCTCGAAAGGGGCGGTGCTCGCCGGAAAATTGGGTGTGCACTCACCCGTGCCAAAAACACTCCAAAACCTTGGAATTCAAGAACCCAAACTCAATAACCACATCTAGGCAAAGTCTAACATAAGAAAAGAAAAAGAAAAAGGGCTTACCCAATCGGAAAACAACCAAAACTCGCCGGAGGTGTTCGTGTCCTCCCGGCGCCGCGAGCAGGGGAAAGAGAGAGAGAGAGAGAGATGCAGTTGAATGGCGATGATGGTGATGATTTCCTCGAGTAGGTGTAGTTGTGGGTGTGTGTGTGTGTGTGTGTTGTCACGGGGAAGAAGAAGAGAAGAATGGAGGAGTTTTCAAAAAGAAAGGAAAAAGGTGCAGACAAAGAAAGAAAAGAAGGAAAGAAGAAAAAAAGAAAAAGAAGAAAGAAGAGAGGAGGGACACGGCAGGGGGGACAAAACAGGGGGTGGGCCCCTTGGGCTCACCAATTAAGGTTTAAAAAACAATTTTAAAAAGGAAGGTATCCCCCAAACTTAGTGAAAATACAAAAATACCCATTTTCTTCAGTAAATCCCGGGACGGGTTGTTACATGGATACACGACCAAACATAAGTATTTGTGCATCATAGGTGCTTATTTTCTATTTTTTTAGTACAACGATATAGTTTACATTGAGGGAGGAGTTCGGCTAAGCCACACAATGGACAATCTAATTTGATATTGAATTAGTCATCCACGAGGTTCGAATCTAATACCTCTCATGTTCAAGTAAAGAGAAATACCACCAGACCGTAATATTGAGTGACGGTGCTTATTTTCTATTGGTTTGCAACCAAAGTACCAAAGCGATCAAAAGGAAATAACTAGCTAGAAAGTAACCAAATTTATAAGAGGCATATACTGTGATACTGAGTTGTGTTGTGTGTAAAGGGATAAGTAGTCATAGCTAACAGCTTGTACAGCTGTCATTTATAGATGTAACAGTTTTGTAACTAATCTCTGTATTAGAGACCTAATTATGTGTAATTAGGTACTAAGCTTTGTTAGAGAACTGTATATATATTGAGTTGTAATTCTTACACATTAAGTAATGAAATACAAAGAGTCAGTTTCTTATATGGTATCAGAGCTGTTGAATAAAAGTTTGACACTGAGAGGCATCGGGACCAGTAACAAGTATGTCATCGACATACACCAAGACCATCACCAGAGAAGGAGCAGAGCGCACAAACAAAGAGCAATCAGACTGAGAATTAACAAAACCAAGAGAAAGCAAGGTGCGACCAAGTTTGTCATACCAGGCCCGAGGGGCTTGTCTTAAGCCATAAAGAGATCTATTTAGCTTGCAGACAAAGGAAGGCTTAGAGGCATCAACAAAACCAGGAGGTTGTTGCATAAACACCTCCTCTTTCAGAGAACCATGAAGAAACGCATTACTAATATCCAACTGATGAAGAAACCAATCATTTTGGACAGCAAGGGTTAATAAAATGCGAATGGTGACTGGTTTGGCAACAGGACTGAAGGTTTCTGTAAAATCAAGACCGGCTTGCTGGTGAAATCCCTTGGCTACAAGGCGAGCCTTGTACCGATCAATCGTGCCATCGGGTTTCCTTTTAATCCGGAACACCCATTTGCAGCCCACAAGGTCTCTCTCCGGCTTCTATCCCCTTCAAGGTCTCTCTCCGGCTTCTTCTTCACATACTGCTCTTCTTACCACTAAAGTTTCGTTGAAGACATGGCATCACAGACTTGGTCATCCTTCCTCTGCTATGTTTCAGAAAGTTTTAAATAAGCAGTGTCTTCCCTCCATTGGTGACAAGTCTGTATCTTTTTTTTGCACAGATTGTGCAATAGGCAAAAACCATAAGCTGTCTTTTTCTCCTAGCACTAGTTCTACTTCAACTAGTTTAGAGTTACTCCATTGTGATGTTTGGGGTCCGTCTCCAGTTCTTTCTGTTACTGGTTACATATTCTACTTGTTGATTGTGGATGATTTTACTAAATACACATGGCTGTTTCCTATGAAAGCTAAATCTGAGGTCTTTTCTCTCTTTGTCATCTTCAAGGCCTATGTTGAGAACTTGATTGGTAATAAAATCAAAATCTTGAGATCTGATTCAGGGGGTGAATTCACCAGTTCTGTGTTCAATTCATTTCTCTCCAGCAATGGCATCTCTCATCAATATAACTGTCCTCGTGACACTCATTTTCAGGCTGTTAAACGCATTCTTCGGTTTCTCAAAGGCACTATTGATCAAGGCATCTGGTTCAAAAAGGGATCTCTGCAGCTCACCGCTTTCTCTGATGCGGATTGGGCTGGCTGTGTTTTTGATCGTCGCTCTACTTCTGGCTATTGTATCTACTTCGGTTCCAATCTTATCAGTTGGAGTGCTAAAAAGCAGCCCACTGTTGCCCGTTCTTCCACTGAGGCCGAATATCGCTCTCTTGCCCTTACTGCTGCAGAACTTACATGGATCTGCAAGATTTTCAATGACATTACTTTCCCTCTTTCTCATCCCCCTATACTGTGGTGTGACAATGTTTCTGCAATTTCTTTGGCTTCCAATCCTGTCTTTCATGCGCGCACTAAGCATGTGGAGATCGATTACCATTACATTCGGGAACTTGTTCTTGCAGGTTTGGTCAAGGTGCTCTATGTCCCCACTGAACACCAGGTTGCAGATATTCATACTAAGTCCTTACCCAAGGCACGATTTCATTTCCTTCAATCCAAGCTTTCTCTGGGTTCTCCTCCGATTAGCTTGAGGGGGTGTAAAGGGATAAGTAGTCATAGCTAACAGCTTGTACAGCTGTCATTTATAGATGTAACAGTTTTGTAACTAATCTCTGTATTAGAGACCTAATTATGTGTAATTAGGTACTAAGCTTTGTTAGAGAACTGTATATATATTGAGTTGTAATTCTTACACATTAAGTAATGAAATACAAAGAGTCAGTTTCTTATAGTGTGCACCAGATCAACGAATCTCACTGAGGAGTTAATTTAGTTCTAATTTTTATTGACAACCAATTATATATTATACGGTTAACAGTAATTTTTATTATCGATCAACCAATTTTTGTTGCTTTGCCTTTTTTTCACCTTCTTTTTTTGGGTTAATTTTGCAGCTAGTAGTAAAAGTAAAGTGTGGATAAAAACAATTTTCGGGAATTGCAGATAGTATTTATTTAGCAAAATGTATATATATGAAGAACTTTTGAAATTGTACGTACAATTTTCTTTATATTATAAATAAAACAAATTTATTAATTATTTTTACAATTTAATTATAAAAAAAATTGTAATTAACTTTTTTATAAATTATTGTTACAATTTAATTTAAAAAAAAAATTTAATTGTTGTTTTAATTTAAAAAATGTTTTCACAACCCAAAAGAAAAAAAATATGTATATTAAACTTTACGCAACAAAACCTTTTGTTGTGTAACAGTAAATGCCAGAACCATATTCGTCGAGTAACAGTAATATGCATACGACAAATTTGTAACAATTAAATAATATTAAAATTACTCCAATTTGTTGCATGAATGTTTACTAAACAAAACGTTTCGTCGCGCAATGCTTTACTAACGCAGCATTTTCGTCCCCATTAGGACAATATGACAACATACTATTGCCTCGTTGTATTTCACACGACAAATTAAGCTCTTTGTTTTGTTAAATTTAACTCGACGAATCATTTTTTTCAACGCACAATCATTTGTTGCGCGACAAATTTCATTATTTTGTCTCACAATTTTTTTTTCATCACCTTTGTGCAACGAACTAGTTATTTCCTAAGGGCAAGGTTTTGTAGGGCAACCCCAATTTTCTGGTGGCGGGTGAGCTTGTAACATATATGGAACAATATCACATAGTTTTTGCGCATATATAGTTGCATGCCTGAAATGACACTAAATATGGAACCATATTTCAGTTTTTTTATTTTGTTGCTTTGGTATATAAGAACTAATTAACTAAATTGTGTTCTAGAATTAAGATAATTCAAATTTGTTCGTTGATGGATGACAGTATTGGATGACGATGTTTGTTTCCATGAACAACAACATTTCAGACAAATGGATATAATTTGTATAAATGGTACTTGATTAATAGCTCATTCCTCATATCTAATTCTCTCTCTCTCTCTCTCTCTCTCTCTCTCTCTCTCTCTCTCTCTCTCTCTCTCTCTCTCTATCTATCAATTCATTTATCTAGCTCTATAGATATGGAGATGGCTGCCCAGAGAGCAGAAAATAACGTCGTCTCCGGCCAACCCCAGAATAGTATTGCAGACTTTGATCCCCCAAAGAAACCCAAGACAAAGAAGTTTGCTGTTGCCTGTGCCGTTTTGGCTTCAATGACGTCTATCTTACTGGGTTATGGTAATTGTTCCTTAAAACTCATGGACATTGTTAGTGGTTGTGGTTCTCTAATGATACACTCATTCTCCAATCTTGTTCTTATTTGATTAAAAATATTATCTTACTATTGCAATATGCCATTCTCCGTTCCTACTCTTTTTGTTTTGGAAGAAACTTATCCACCTGCGACGCATGCTTATTTCAAATTTATTTACAGATATTGGTGTAATGAGTGGCGCGTCTCTCTTCATCAAAGAAAACCTCAATATTAGCGACGTTCAAGTTGAAGTTCTTAACGGTACGTTGAATATATACTCTCTCATTGGCTCCGCCTTGGCCGGTAAAACCTCTGACTGGATTGGACGCCGGTACACCATAGTACTTGCCGGAACAATCTTCTTTATTGGAGCTCTCCTCATGGGTTTTGCACCGAACTACGCCTTCCTCATGTTTGGTAGATTCATTGCCGGAGTTGGAGTTGGCTATGCTCTTATGATAGCTCCTGTCTACACCGCCGAGATCTCTCCAGCCTCGTTTCGTGGCTTCCTCACATCTTTCCCTGAGGTTTTTTTCATTACCACATTATATTATCATATAATATACTAAATATTTTTGTTATTAGCCAGGGTGATATGTTTACGTAAATATAAGCCTCTAAGTATTTGAAAAAAGTTATGCTTGTGAGACCATATAGTTATTTCACATTTCTATATCATCTCATGTAACACGTGGTGCATACAATGAACATTCAATAAGATAAATTCATTAATTGATGTGGCATTCAAACCATCACTTGCCACGTCCGATGGTATAAAAATATGGTAAAAAAATGTGATATTCTAACAATTTCCTCGTAAAAAGTAGGGGATTGCTATTCACACACCCCTTTTTACCTCCCACACACTCTTGTTAATTTTTGTCCACTGGTCTTCTTCAATTCATTCGATCCGATGGCCAAAAATTGAAAGAATGTGTGAGATGGTAAAAAAGAGCGTGTGAATACCACCACCCAAAAAATAATGCTAGGGACACCAGATATTTATAGCACATTAGTGTATCATCTCATATGGCAAGTGATGTATGCAACCAACATTCAATGAGATAAATTCATTAATTAATGTGACATGTACACATCACTTGCCACATTAGATAGTGCATAAATGCCATATAAAAATGTGCTCACCCTAGAATTTTCCTAAAATATCTACTGGGTGGCGCTATCCACACCATGTTTTACTTTCCATACACCTTCTGAATTTCCGACCACAAGATCAAATGAACTAAAGAATATTAAAAGACGGAAATTAACAAGAGGTGTGTGAAAAATACTAATGGATGTGTAGATAGAACCACCCTATTTATTGTTTCGTAAACCTCTCAAATGCATGCACGTGGAGCTTATATTAATAGAATTGATCATTTTGAAAATATGTAGGTGTTTGTTAACGTTGGTATATTACTGGGGTACGTATCCAACTTTGCCTTAGCCAAGCTCCCAATCCACTTGAACTGGAGGATCATGCTCGGCATCGGCGCAATTCCCTCAGTTTTTCTAGCCCTCGGTGTTTTAGCCATGCCCGAGTCACCACGCTGGCTCGTCATGCAAGGGAGACTCGGAGACGCCAAGCGAGTACTAAATAGAACATCATCTTCTGAAGAGGAATCGCAGCTCAGACTAGACGAGATTAAAGAAGCTGCAGGAATCCCCAAAGACTCAAAGGATGAGGTCGTTCAGGTTTCTAAACGCAGCCAAGGTGAAGGTATATGGAAGGAATTGCTCATTCGTCCCACGCCGGCCGTTCGCCACATTTTAATAGCAGCCCTTGGTATCCACTTCTTTCAACAAGTGTCGGGTACAGACTCTGTGGTTTTGTACAGCCCCAGGATCTTCGAGAAAGCAGGAATCACTTCTTACAATGACAAGCTACTTGCAACCGTGGCTGTTGGATTTGTCAAGACCATTGCAATCTTGGTGGCAACATTTCAAGTTGATCGGTTTGGACGTCGTGTTTTGCTTTTGAGCAGCGTGGGTGGAATGGTAGTTTCTTTTACACTACTCGGTGTGGGTCTTACGGTCGTTGATCAATCCCACAGCAAGGTCCCATGGGCCGTCGGGTTGTGCATCGCCATGGTACTATTCATAGTCGCTTTTTTCTCCATCGGGTTGGGACCCATCACGTGGGTTTACAGCTCTGAGATCTTTCCGCTGCAGTTACGCGCACAAGGGTGTAGTATGGGGGTGGCCGTAAACAGGTTGACGAGCGGGGTTATCTCCATGACTTTTATTTCATTGTATAAGACCATCACGATTGGTGGGGCCTTCTTTCTTTACGCGGGAATTGCTGCGCTTAGTTGGGTCTTCTTTTATACGTTGTATCCAGAAACGCAGGGTCGATCCCTTGAAGATATGGAGGTCTTGTTTGGTAAATACCACAATTGGAGAGAAGCCAATGCCTTGCTTAACAAGACTAAGCAAGCTGATCATGGTTTTGGTGACGACAACAAGGCTCAAATCCATTAGGAATAGAAGGGCAATGCTTAATCAATGTTTAATGCACTTTATGACGATGATCAATTCCTTTATCTCATATGTTTCAGTTATATGCAACTGTACTTACATCTATAAGAATAATTTTCGTTAAAACCCAAAAACTTGTTTGGTACGTAGTGAAGTTGAAAAGTTTGAAAAGTTTTGGTTTTCATCTTTAGTGAAACATAGATCTCGAGCAATCGCTCCAGCCATTATATTAAATTCTGAACTTTTAAGAAGAATAATGCCAAGGAACCAAATTTTCAAACCAAATTTTGTAAGCCAAATGATACGATTGTTTATGGTTGGATTATTACTTAAGTGTTGATTAACATGCTTAACTCTTATTGATGATACATCATTTGGTTTGCAAAATTTGGTTTAAAAGTTTGCTACCTAGCATTATCCTTCTAAAAAAATCACTAGACACAGCACATGAAAACCCCAGTCTACCTAGACATCCATTGACTTACCTGTAAACCCTCACCCTCTCTTATCGACTCTCCCTTTATTGTTCACTCTGATCCTAGCGTCCTTTCTAACATTTTCTAGTGGACACAAAATATGTTAGAGAACAATTCAGAAATAAACAAAAATAACATAAATAAACAAAACTTGAAATTCTAATATTTATTAACCAAAAATACTTGTCGTGCAGAATAAAATTACACTATAAATACATAAATTAATATAAGAATAACATTGGTACTAACTTGATTACAGAAGGTAGAAGCTAGCAAAAGCTATGTCCTTCGAACAGTACTTCTGTCTCACTCTTGTGCTTGTGACTCTACAACGTCTGCTCGACCAGAATTCAACTACCTAATTCTACAACCTGCACTGGATTCTAGAATTCTAGCGAATTTGCTTTGTGTGCTTACTCTCTGGAATTTTCGTAAGGAAGAAAAAGAGGAAGAAAGGATGATCTCACTTGGATACTGTGATTACAAATATATAGGTTGTTTCACAACCTCTCAAATACCTGTTCAGCGTATTTGAAAGTAACAACTCTTTCTAAGAGCTGTGTCTTTTAATCAAAACATTTTTAATTAATAAATTAATTAAAAACTTAATCCGAAAATTAAAATTAATGAATTAGATTAATTTTAAATTCCAATGCCCCAAGTGCCCCCAAGGCTCTTGTCTTGATTAATTAATATTAATTGCATTTAGCCTATATTATACAAGCCTAATCCACACAACCATAAGGCCCAAGCCTTCAATCTATTTCCAAATGATCAATGTTCTAATTACTACACTAAAGCACTAAATCTATATAAAGGGCAATGAACCTTTAGTATTTCTCGATGTGGGACACCAAAAGTCTCAAAACCCTTAAAAAATCTTCATCATCAAGATCAATCGAGCACACAAGTTCAGTGCTCACTTTCACCTTTTGGGAAGGTTCAGAGTCTCATACATCTTATTTTCTTTGTTAAGTAACAAGACGTTCTATCGATATGTTTGGTAGATGTGTTTAATATATAATTGTTTGTTCTTGTTAGAACATTTAGTTAATTTAGAATCTTCTCGGTAATTGCAAGAAGGTAAATTTTTATAGTAATTATTTTAGGAATTCGTCTCGTATAGGTTTTGTCAAACCCTATATATACATATATTATACAGATTGTATCAGACATATCAGGGAATCATATTTCTATATGGTATCATAGCAGGTTGCTCTATGTATGAAGCTCGACGGCCACGCGTGCTCTACGTCACCTTATTTGTGTTAGAGTAAGGCCAGAAAGACTAAATTTATGGACACAATTTTGAAAACTAAAGGACATAAAAGTTGATGATTGGTTTACTTACTCGCTGATAAACGTGCTTATTCTTATTGGTGACACATCATTTAGTTTATAAATTTAGTCTCCAAATTTGGTCTCCCTAACATTACCCTGTGTGTTGTCCACGTGTTAGGCATGAAAATTCAGTGACACACTCTGATCCAATAACACAAGTTACGAGGCCGTAATATGCTGGCCGCCACTAAATTGATCACATGAACCCATCATGAGATAACATCACAAGCCGAATTAGTGATGAAAGCCGTCGTAAGATAATTATGATGTGAATGAATTTGAACCAAACTGTTCTTTATTAATAATTAAAACAGTCTACTAAGAAAACCTCATCAACCTCCCCACTTGGGGACACATGTTCGAGGATGTAATCTCATCCTTATCGCATTACACCAAAGCTGATAGTAGCCTCACACAACAGTTAACACAAAATAATGTAGTGTCATATATAATCAAGAGTACAATCATGCAATTATTATACTCATTGCCAAGCCTACTCTTCACTTCCTGGATTATCCTTGTTCTCACTATGTCCTGAGAGGTCGATAAAATAAAGTGTGAGTGGATCAAGTTTATCTAGTTAAAATTATTTGAATATAATAACCCTCGTTTTGAAATCTTATATACAGTAAAAAACTATAAGTAATCAAGTTTATATCACATCGCTTGTCATATCAAAGAATATAAATTCCATTCACACTATCAAAGTAATTCAAGTGTATAGCAAGCAGGTGAAGTGGCATTTACCTAATCAATGACTAGTGTCTATTAACGAATCTAGACTTTACTGGAAATATCAATAACTGCATTAAACCTACGGTCGTAGCTAGCTATACAATATGTATGATGACCATTTGGTGAAAATGAATCACCAATAGTCTTAAGATATCATTCAAGTTTAACTAGATTTAAGTCCCCTCAAAGACTACTCAAGAACATAATATAATATAATATAATATAATATAATATATAATATTATAATATACATCAAATGGTAAGTAGAGCGTTCTTCCTCGTTAGGCTCCTTGCATGATTCCTTTTTAATAGCTACTAAATTAATTAATCATACATTCGAAGAAAAAATTAATCAACAAATAAAAATAAACTAATCTTCAATCAATTGGGAGAGGAAGAGATGGAGGAGAGTGTAGGGTGTTTGTGTATAAGAGAGAGAGAGAGAGAGAAAGATGCAAGGAGAAACAGCAGCCGCCGAGGGGAACAGCGAAAGGAGAATGGGAATAAAGAAGAACGCACAGACCTAATTGGTGAAGTAGTGTTTGCCCGACGGAAATCCTCGACATGCACCTTCACTCAGTGGTTGAGCAAATGTGTTTCTGCTCGTTTTTTAACACATCGGTGTGGTCCTTTGTTAAAACTAACTGATACCGTTAGTCAATGAAACTGTCCGTCGGGCAAACTAAACTTAGCCAACGAATCAGTGTTTTGTCCTGCAAGCCTTAATGACTTGCGTGCCAAATTTTTTGTTGGCTCCAAAATCTTGCCCTACGACAGTCAAATGTGGAAAAATTTATGCTACGAAGGATTTTTCCGCGAAAGGTACCTTTTCACAACTACTAAAAACCTTCATCGTGCAAAGGCTTTCAAGTAAATGCGGGTAAGGAGTTTTTTGGCACCAAATAGTCACATGACGAGGAATTTCCCATGTAAACATTATGCGAGAGATTTTATCAGGTAAAGGGCTTTGAAATGGTCAGTGCACATTGAACTTGTTGTATTTAAAATATCTTAAGGTCTTGTTTTAATTTTCGTGAGATGGCCGATTCCGCTGCTCTTACAACTAAGCAATGTAAGGGAGAAGTATTTGGGAAAGGTAATAATTAAGTTTTTGTGGATGTAATATTTATATTTTTGGAAAAACAATTTTGGGTGAATCACTTACTGTGATTTAGAAATTTATTTTTTGTTTCCGCAGATATTGCAAATAAAAAAAACCTAGAGATCGGTGCAGGCTCTAAAGGAGGAAAATGCGCAACGTATGCGAATCATTTATGATGATATGAGGGGATTGAATACGACGAGGAATGCTGAGCTAGTGCGGATCAACTGTTTTACGAAGCGGGTGTCTTGGAAAAATTTACCTAAGGACTTGAAGAGGTCTATGTTGGATGAATTATCAGTAAGTGTAAATTAGTAAAATCATTATTATTTTGTTAAATAGTATATTATAACGATTAATTTGTAATTATTTTTTGTGTCACAATGTAACTATATTATTTATGTTACGGCCAACGCTTGATGAAGTTGATCGATGAGATGTTCAGGACGCATTACTGGCAGTGGTGGCCTAACGTCTAGCGACACGTAGAATTACAGGGAAATCCTGACCGACTAGTGGAGTAGAAGTGTTAATTAAGTGTTGTGGACGAATAACATATGTTTATATTTGTGTATTTGAGGACAATGTTTTTAATTATTTCTTTAATATGTATTTGAATTAAAATTTCAGTTTAATTGATTAGTTGGTTAATTTGATTTATTTGGTTAACTTAATTTGATTTAAGTTTTTTTTTATTTTACTTAATCAATTAGACAATAAACTCCTTGTTTACATAAGTTTCAAATTTTCAAATAAATATTTAAATTTTATGTCTTCTGTCGCTTCAGCATTTAGGCGGCGAACCTGTCATCGCACAAAAATATTCGTCGCACAAAGTGGCCAAAAAATTCAGGTAGATTTTGCGCCAATTTTTGATGGTATATGTTTTGCGCAATGGAGGTTTCGTCGCACAAAGAATTTGTGTTTATAATCAGATTACTCAGCTGTAGAGGTAAAAACTGCAAATTTTGCAGCAACTGCCTCTGCCACCAGAAAAATTCAATCTTCCTCCTTCCATTACTATCAAATCCATCCTCTAATACTCCCATCATCTCAATCTTCATCATCTCTCCCTAAATCGATCTATCCTACTATATTCGGTATGCGTTTTTGTTTTGTATTTGAAAATTTCATTGTGAATTTGTACTAATGCCATTAAATTTGTTTTCTATATAGCTTTTGTATACGATTATCGATAGGTGAAGAACGAAATTGGAGGTATGTTCTTTGGTTTTCAAAAATTTAAATTATTTAATTTATTTTTAAATTATGGTGTGTTAAATTGTTTGTATATAAACTATTGTGTACGTTACAAAAAAAATTGTTTTGAGTTGTACAAAGTTAATGGAAAAGCGTGCCATTGTTTGAGTGTTTCTCGAGTTTACCCGAATTAAGTCAAATGTAGTAAAAATTAAAAATTTGATAGTTATCTGGTAGTTGTGAGCTGTAGTAATGTTAATTGTCCATCATCAGGCAAAGCCGGATACGGTGGAAAAGGTGTCTAAGATAGTAAAGAAGCAACTTGCATTGCCAGATGACTCTGCAGTTACCGGCGAGTCAAAGTTTTCCGAACTTGGAGCGGATTAATAGATACGGTACATTCAACATTCATTAACATCCTACTCCGGTTTCTTTATATTTTTTCCATCCGTATTCGCAGGGAGTTCTTCTAACCAGAAAAATATACTACATTTCACAATCGTTACGACTATTGCAGTACTAGTGAAGAATAAGGAGACATATTGGTTATTTTGTGTGCAATCTTTCAAAATTCTCTTTACTTTTAACAGTGTTCGTTGCAGTTAAAAATCTTCAGACGTAGAAATCATTTTGGTTTCTCTAACGTAGTTACAGTTTCGGTATTTAAACTTCATTGTTATTTGTTGTAGTTTGAATTTGTTCTAATGTGAAGCTGCACTCCAGGTTGAGATTGTGATGGGACTTGAGGAGGAATTCGGCATCAGTGTGGAAGAGGAAAGCGGTCAGACCATTGCAACTGTGCAGGATGCCGCAGATGTTATTGAGAAGCTCATTGAGAAAAATAAGGCGCAGAAGCGATGGAAACGAGTCGAGAAGCATTTTCATTTCCTAGCCTGCTTTAGAGATAAGTACTCGGTAAACTGGTTATGTACTCGGTTGTTTTGTGTTAAATCCGAACCTCGTAGTTGCGTGGTTTTACTATAAATTTATGAATTTTCGAGTTTCTGTTGAGTTTTCGATACTCTCGTTTCTTTTCACCGGTGGAGTTCTGATCAAATGGAGAATAACCGTACAATGTTCGCCAGACCATGCTGTTGCGTAACGATTATGGATGGTTCGGAAGACTTCCGAGCAGCTTATTTTTTGAAATTTCAGAAACTTGTGCAAGACCATACTGTTGCAAATCTGAAACAAGTGAACTTAAAAGCTTTTTATCATCGTTGAACGAGTATTTTGAGAATTGTTGTGTGTAGTGAATAGACACAAATCATATTGCCCGTGTCATCGGTATCAACAGAAATTTTGGGTTATAAAGTTAAATCAAATTAACAAAAATTCATTGAGAATTAAAATTTAGGCAAAACAAAAACCCAAAATTGAGCACATTACACTATCGCAAACAAAAAATTGATAAAGCAAACAAAAAGTCAATACCTTTGAGAATTTGGGGTTCGACTCGGAGAGCACGGAAATGGAGGAGAGAGAGAGAGAGACTCTCAGTCTCAGGGCAATTTCCGTCTGAAATGCTGAAATTCTCATCATTTGGTAGCGGACAGAAGCGAGGACTTGTGTGGGTGGGAAAGGCAGTGGGGGAGGCAGAGAGATTTCGGCGAAATACAAGCATAGGCCGGACGGACGGTTAAGACGCCGCCATTGTTGGTGGTCGGAGTTCTGAGTGAGAGAAGTAAGGTATTTTTTGCAGTTGGGTTTTCCCTCGGTTTTTTAACAGGCGCACAAGTTTAAATATAATCAAATTTTGTGACCCAATTGGGAATATAATTTCGATATGACAAAACGATTTTGGGGAAAATTTGCGTATAGAAAGAATATAAAAAGTCGCTTTTGCCCCCTAAGGCAAGGGTAACCCTTTTCTCAAAATATCAAGTATGCCCTTATGGTTGCTTCCCTGATGCGCAAGCAGACAATTTCTCTCCGACTTTAATTTTAGCCGATTATGCGAAGCCAGTAAGCTCCCAAAAGGTCTCGTGCTAGGTAGGGATGAGAATATACACATAAGGATCACTCCCTTGGCGATGTGGGATGTCACAATGCATACGACAAATTTGTGACAATTAAATAATATTAAAATTACTCCAATTTGTTGCATGAATGTTTACTAGACAAAACATTTCGTCGTGCAATGCTTGACTAACGCAGCATTTTCGTCCCCATTAGGACAATAGGACAACATACTTTTGCCTCGTTGCATTTCACACGAAAAATTAAGCTCTTTGTTCTGTTACATTTAATGCGACGAATCATTTTTTTTTTAACGCACAATCATTTGTTGTGCGACAAATTTCATTATTTTGTCTCACAATTTTTTTTTTTCATGACCTTTATGCAAAGGACTAGTTATTTCCTAAGGGCAACCATAAGGCCCAAGCCTTCAATCCATTTCCAAATGATCAATGTTCTAATTACTAGACTAAAGCACTAAATCTATATAAAGGGCAATGAACCTTTAGTGTTTCCCGATGTGGGACACCAAAAGTCTCAAAACCCTTACAAAATCTTCATCATCAAGATCAATCGAGCGCACAAGTTCTGTGCTCACTTTCACCTTTTGGGAAGGTTCAGAGTCTCAGACATCTTATTTTCTTTGTTAAGTAACAAGACGTTCTATCAATATGTTTGGTAGATGCGCTTAATATATAATTGTTTGTTCTTGTTAGAACATTTAGTTAATATAGAATCTTCTCCGTAATTGCAAGAAGGTAAAATTTTATAGTAATTATTTTAGGAATTCGTCTCATATGGGTTTTGTCAAACCCTATATATAAATATATTATACACATTGTATCAGACAAATCAGGGAATCATATTTCTATATGGTATCATAGCAGGTTGCTCTATGTATGAAGCTCGACGGCCACACGTGCTCTACGTCACCTTATTTGTATTAGAGTAAGGCCAGAGAGACTAAATTTATGGACACAATTTTGAAAACTAAAGGACATGAAAGTTGATGATTGATTTATTTCTTACTCGTTGATAAACGTGCTTATTCTTATTGGTGACACATCATTTAGTTTATAAATTTAGTCTCCAAATTTGGTCTCCCTAGCATTACCATGTGTGTTGTCCACGTGTTAGGCATGAAAATTCAGTGACACACTCTGATCCCAATAACACAAGTTACGAGGCCGTAATATGCGGGCCGCCACTAAATTGATCACATGAACCCATCATGAGATAACGTCACAAGCTGACTTAGTGATGAAAGCCATCGTAAGATAATTATGATGTGAATGAATTTGAACCAAACTGTTCTTTATTAATAATCAAAACAGTCTACTAAGAAAACCTCATCAACCTCCCCACTTGGGGACACATGTTCGAGGATGTAATCTCATCCTTATCGTATTACACCAAAGCTGATAGTGGCCTCACACAACAGTTAACACAAAATAATGTAGTGTCATATATAATCAAGAGTACAATCATGCAATTATTATACTCATTGTCAAGCCTACTCTTCACTTCCTGGATTATCCATGTTCTCACTATGTCCTGAGAGGTCGACAAAATAAAATGTGAGTAGATCAAGTTTATCTAGTTAAAATCATTTGAATATAATAACCCTCATTTTGAAATCATATATATAGTAAAAAACTATAAGTAATCAAGTTTATATCACATCGCTTGTCATATCAAAGAATGTAAATTCCATTCACTTTATCAAAGTAATTCAAGTGTATAGCAAGCAGTTGAAGTGGCATTTACCTAATTGATGACTAGTGTCTATTAACGAATCTAGATTTTACTGGAAATATCAATAACTGCATTAAACCTACGGTCATAGCTAGCTATACAATATGTATGATGACCATTTGGTGAAAATGAATCACCAATAGTCTTAAGATATCATTCAAGTTTAACTAGATTTAAGTCTCCTCAAAGACTACTCAAGAACATAATATAATATAATATAATATAATATAATATAATATATAATATTGTAATATACATCAAATGGTAAGTAGAGCGTCCTTCCTCGTTAGGCTCCTTGCATGAGTGACGGTGCTTATTTTTTATTGGTTTGCAACCAAAGTACCAAAGCGATCAAAAGGAAATAACTAGCTAGAAAGTAACCAAATTTATAAGAGGCATATACTGTGATACTGAGTTGTGTTGTGTGCACCAGATCAACGAATCTCACTGAGGAGTTAATTTAGTTCTAATTTTTATTGACAACGAATTATATATTATACGGTTAACAGTAATTTTTATTATTGATCAACCAAATTTTGTTGCTTTGCCTTTTCACCTTATTTTTTTGGGTTAATTTTGCAGCTAGTAGTAAAAGTAAAGTGTGGATAACAACAATTTTCGGGAATTGCAGATAGTATTTATTTAGCAAAATGTAGATATATGAAGAACTTTTGAAATTGTACGTACATTTTTCTTTATATTATAAATAAAACAAATTTATTAATTACTTTTACAATTTAATTATAAAAAAAATTGTAAATAACTTTTTTATAAATTATTGTTACAATTTAATCAAATTTTTTTTTAATTGTTGTTTTAATTTAAAAAATGTTTTCACAACCCAAAAGAAAAAAAATATGTATATTAAACTTTACGCAACAAAACCTTTTGTTGCGTAACAGTAAATGCCACAACCATATTTGTCGCGTAACAGTAATATGCATGTCACATCCCGGCCCGGGGCAGATCACTTCTCGGGCCCGCTCCACCACCGTAGCACGATATTGTCCGAATTGGGCTTACCATTCCCTCACGGTTTTGTTTTTGGGAACTCACGAGCAACTTCCCAGTGGGTCACCCTTCATGGGATTGCTCTAGCCCCCTTCTCGCTTAACTTCGGAATTCCTACGGAACCCGAAGCCAGTGAGCTCCCAAAAAGCCTCGTGCTAGGTAGGGATGAGAATATACATATAAGGATCACTCCCTGGGCGATGTGGGATGTCACAATCCACCCCCCTTAGGGGCCCGACGTCCTCGTCGGCACACACGGCATCAGGGTTAGGCTCTAATACCATTTTGTCACATCCCGGCCCGGGGCAGATCACTTCCCGGGCCCGCTCCACCACCATAGCACGATATTGTCCGCTTTGGGCTTACCATTCCCTCACGGTTTTGTTTTTGGGAACTCACGAGCAACTTCCCAGTGGGTCACCCATCATGGGATTGCTCTAGCCCTCTTCTCGCTTAACTTCGGAGTTCCTACGGAACCCGAAGCCAGTGAGCTCCCAAAAGGCCTCGTGCTAGGTAGGGATGAGAATATACACATAAGGATCACTCCCTGGGCGATGTGGGATGTCACAATGCATACGACAAATTTGTGACAATTAAATAATATTAAAATTACTCCAATTTGTTGCATGAATGTTTACTAGACAAAACGTTTCGTCGTGCAATGCTTGACTAACGCAGCATTTTCGTCCCCATTAGGACAATATGACAGCATACTTTTGCCTCGTTGCATTTCACACGAAAAATTAAGCTCTTTGTTCTGTTACATTTAATGCGACGAATCATTTTTTTTAACGCACAATCATTTGTTGTGCGACAAATTTCATTATTTTGTCTCACAATTTTTTTTTTTCATGACCTTTATGCAACGAACTAGTTATTTCCTAAGGGCAAGGTTTTGTAGGGCAACCCCAATTTTTTTGTGGCGGGTGAGCTTGTAACATATATGGAACAATATCACACAGTTTTTGCGCATATATAGTTGCGTGCCTGAAATGACACTAAATATGGAACCATATTTCAGTTTTTTATTTTGTTGCTTTGGTATATAAGAACTAATTAACTAAATTGTGTTCTAGAATTAAGATAATTCAAATTTCTTCGTTGATTGATGACAGTATTGGATGACGGTGTTTGTTTCCATGAACAACAACATTTCAGACAAATGGATATAATTTGTATAAATGGTACTTGATTAATAGCTCATTCCTCATATCTAATTCTCTCTCTCTCTCTCTCTCTCTCTCTCTCTCTCTATCAATTCATTTATCTAGCTCTATAGATATGAAGATGGCTGACCAAAGAGCAGAAAATAACGTCGTCTCCGGCCAACCCCAGAATAGTATTGCAGACTTTGATCCCCCAAAGAAACCCAAGACAAAGAAGTTTGCTGTTGCCTGTGCTGTTTTGGCTTCAATGACGTCTATCTTACTGGGTTATGGTAATTGTTCATTAAAACTCATAGATATTATTAGTGGTTGTGGTTCTCTAATGATAAACTCATAGATATTTTTGTTTTGGAAGAAACTTCTCCACCTGCGACGCATGCTTATTTCTAATTTATTTACAGATATTGGTGTAATGAGTGGAGCGTCTCTCTTCATCAAAGAAAACCTCAATATCAGCGATGTTCAAGTTGAAGTTCTTAACGGCACCTTGAATATATACTCTCTCATTGGCTCCGCCTTGGCCGGTAAAACCTCTGACTGGATTGGACGCCGGTACACCATAGTACTAGCCGGAACAATCTTCTTTATTGGAGCTCTCCTCATGGGTTTTGCCCCGAACTACGCCTTCCTCATGTTTGGTAGATTCATTGCCGGAGTTGGAGTTGGCTATGCTCTTATGATAGCTCCTGTCTACACCGCCGAAATCTCTCCGGCCTCTTTTCGTGGCTTCCTCACATCTTTCCCTGAGGTTTTTTTCATTACCACGTTAAATTATCATATAATATACTAACTATTTTTGTTATTAGCCAGGGTGATATGTTTACGTAAATATAAGCCTCTAAGCATTTGAAAAAAGTTATGCTTGCGAGACCATATAGTTATATCACATTTCTATATCATCTCATGTAACACGTGGCGCATACAATGAACATTCAATAAGATAAATTCATTAATTGATGTGGCATTTAAACCATCACTTGCCACGTCCAAAGGTATAAAAATACGGTAAAAAAATGTGATATTCTAACAATTTCCTTGTAAAAAGTAGGGGATTGCTATTCACACACCCCTCTTTACCTTCCACACACTCTTGTTAATTTTTGTCCACTGGTCTTCTTCAATTCATTTGATCCGACAGCCAAAAATTGAGAGAATGTGTTAGATGGTAAAAAAGAGTGTGTGAATAGCACCACCCAAAAAATAATGCTAGGGACACCAGATATTTAGAGCACATTAGTGTATCATCTCATGTGGCAAGTGATGTATGCAACCAACATTCAATGAGATAAATTCATTAATTAATGTGACATGTACACATCACTTGCCACATTAGATAGTGCACAAATGCCATATAAAAATGTGCTCACCCTAGAATTTTCCTAAAATATCTACTAGGTGGCGCTATCCACACCATGTTTTACTTTCCATACACCTTCTGAATTTCCGACCGCAAGATCAAATGAACTAAAGAATATCAAAAGACGGAAATTAACAAGAGGTGTGTGAAAAATACTAAGGGATGTGTAGATAGCACCACCCTATTTATTGTTTCGTAAACCTTTCAAATGCATGCACGTGGAGTTTATATTAATAGAATTGATCATTTTGAAAATATGTAGGTGTTTGTTAACGTTGGTATATTACTCGGGTATGTATCCAACTTTGCCTTAGCCAAGCTCCCAATCCACTTGAACTGGAGGATCATGCTCGGCATCGGCGCAATTCCCTCAGTTTTTCTAGCCCTTGGCGTTTTAGCCATGCCCGAGTCACCACGCTGGCTCGTCATGCAAGGGAGACTCGGAGACGCCAAGCGAGTACTAAATAGAACATCATCTTCTGAAGAGGAATCGCAGCTCAGACTAGACGAGATTAAAGAAGCTGCAGGAATCCCCAAAGACTCAAAGGATGAGGTCGTTCAGGTTTCTAAACGCAGCCAAGGTGAAGGTATATGGAAGGAATTGCTCATTCGCCCCACACCGGCTGTTCGCCACATTTTAGTAGCAGCCCTTGGTATCCACTTCTTTCAACAAGTGTCGGGTACAGACTCTGTGGTTTTGTACAGCCCTAGGATCTTCGAGAAAGCGGGAATCACTTCTTACAATGACAAGCTACTTGCAACCGTGGCTGTTGGATTTGTCAAGACCATTGCAATCTTGGTGGCAACATTTCAAGTTGATCGGTTCGGACGTCGTGTTTTGCTTTTGAGCAGCGTGGGTGGAATGGTAGTTTCTTTTACGCTACTCGGTGTGGGTCTTACGGTCGTTGATCAATCCCACAGCAAGGTCCCATGGGCCGTCGGGTTGTGCATCGCCATGGTACTATTCATAGTCGCTTTTTTCTCCATCGGGTTGGGACCCATCACGTGGGTCTACAGCTCTGAGATCTTTCCGTTGCAGTTGCGCGCACAAGGGTGCAGTATGGGGGTGGCCGTAAACAGGTTGACGAGCGGGGTCATCTCCATGACTTTTATTTCATTGTATAAGGCCATCACGATTGGTGGGGCCTTCTTTCTTTACGCGGGAATTGCTGCGCTTAGTTGGGTCTTCTTTTATACGTTGTATCCAGAAACGCAGGGTCGATCCCTTGAAGATATGGAGGTCTTGTTTGGTAAATACCACAAGTGGAGAGAAGCCAATGCCATGCTTAACAAGACTAAGCAAGCTGATCATGGTTTTGATGACGTCAACAAGGCTCAAATCCATTAGGAATAGAAGGGCAATGCTCAATCAATGTTTAATGCACTTTATGACGATGATCAATTCCTTTGTCTCATATATTTCAGTTATATGCAACTGTACTTACATTTACAAGAATAATTTTCATTAAAACCCAAAAACTTGTTTGGTACGTAGTGAAGTTGAAAATTTTGAAAACTTATGGTTTTCATCTTTAGTGAAACATAGATCTCAAGCAATCGCTCCAGCCATTATATTAAATTCTGAACTTTTAAGAAGAATAATGCCAAGGAACCAAATTTTCAAACCAAATTTTGTAAGCCAAATGATACGATTGTTTATGGTTGGATTATTACTTAAGTGTTGATTAACATGCTTAACTCTTATTGATGATACATCATTTGGTTTGCAAAATTTGGTTTAAAAGTTTGCTACCTAGCATTATCCTTCTAAAAAAAATCACTAGACACAGCACATGAAAACCCCAGTCTACCTAGACATCCATTGACTTACCCGTAAACCCTCACCCTCGCTTATCGACTCTCCCTTTATTGTTCTCTCTGATCCTAGCGTCCTTTCTAACATTTTCTAGTGGACACAAAATCTGTTGGAGAACAATTTAGAAATAAACAAAAATAACATAAATAAACAAAACTTGAAATTCTAATATTTATTAACCAAAAATACTTGTCGTGCAGAATGAAATTACACAATAAATACATAAATTAATATAAGAATAACATTGGCTCTACAACGTAATATAATATAATATTATAATATACATCAAATGGTAAGTAGGGCGTCCTTCCTCATTAGGCTCCTTGCATGATTCCTTTTTAATAGCTACTAAGTTAATTAATCATACATTCGAAGAAACAATTAATCAACAAATAAAAATAAACTAATCTTCAATCAATTGGGAGAGGAAGAGATGGAGGAGAGTGTAGGGTGTTTGTGTATAAGAGAGAGATGGAGGAGAGTCTAGGGTGTGGTCCTTTGTTAAAACTAACTGAAACCGTTAGTCAATGAAACTGTCCATCGGGTAAACTGAACTTAGCCAACGAATCAGTGTTTTGTCCTGTAAGCCTCAATGACTTGCGCACCAAATTTTTTGTTGGCGCCAAAATCTTGCCCTACGACTAGACCTGGCAATTTCTGACACGACCCGATAACCCGACACGACACGACACGAAATTAACAGGTGTTTGGGTCGACACGATAACGAATCGGGTCTTATCGGGTAACCCGATAAGCACCTGTTAAGATAACGGGTTGGGTCGGGTATACACGTGGGTAAACACGATACACGATAAGCAGAATATTATTTTTATAATTTTATAACCCTTAAAAAATACTGTAATAATTATATACATTAATTTTACAATTTTATACCCCTAAAAATTATAATAAATATATATATATTAAATTAACTATAAAATTTATAATAATTATAATAATTATATATACTATAATAATTATACCCCCAAAATATTAAGTCTGTCTATACTAATTATATATATATATATATATATTAAATTTTATAAAAACTATAATAATTATTAATTAATAATTTAATATGCATGATCATGCATTGCATATTTGCATGATTTTGCATCCATTGAAATTTGATGCGTCAGGACTCAGATGTGATTTGTTTCCATTCTCAAATTTCAATAATCAATTTCTTGCCATTGCCATTTGCCAACTTGCCGCCCTTTTTGAAAAAAAAAATCAAAAATGGAGGGAAAATGAAAATGTTAAGAAAAGTTGAAAATAAAACAAAAAAGTGAGGGAATTCAATTAGGGAAAGATGTTGGAGGGAAAAGTGAAAATGATAAGAAAAAGTTGAAAAGGAAACAAAAAAGAGAGGGAAAAATGAAAATTAATAGAAGTGGTGAATCTAAGTATAAATAAACTCTAAGTGTTAGTGAATCTATCGTTTTACGAATTCTCCAAAACTAATTTCAACGATCCAAACCGTCAAAATTGTTTGTATATGCTTGGAGATCACATCAGCAAAAAATCACAAAAAAAAAACATTCAGAGATCAAGTAAACGGGACAAAGCTTTTCAACGGTTATAAATGAAAAATCACGATTTAACGGTTATTTTAACTCCGATTTTGATGATTTTTTATAACGACACTCCTTGACCCTATATGAATACAATGAATGAATTCGATATTCAATTTAAAATATTTACACAAGTGGATACCACAAAATCTTATGTTATACTTAATAAAAGTATAAATAAACTCTAAGTGTTAGTCAATCTATCGTTTTACGAATTCTCCAAAACTAATTTCAACGATCTAAACCGTCAAAATTGTTTGTATATGCTTGGAGATCACATCAGCAAAAAATCACAAAAAAAAAAACATTCAGAGATCAAGTAACGGGACAAAGCTTTTCAACGGTTATAAACGAAAAATCACGATTTAACGGTTATTTTAACTCCGATTTTGATGATTTTTTATAACTACACTCCTTGACCCTATATGAATACAATGAATGAATTCGATCTTCAATTTAAAATATTTACACAAGTGGATACCACAAAATCTTATGTTATACTTAATAAAAGTATAAATAAACTCTAAGTGTTAGTCAATCTATCGTTTTACGAATTCTCCAAAACTAATTTCAACGATCCAAACCGTCAAAATTGTTTGTATATGCTTGGAGATCACATCAGCAAAAAATCACAAAAAAAAACATTCAGAGATCAAGTAACGGGACAAAGCTTTTCAACGGTTATAAACGAAAAATCACGATTTAACGGTTATTTTAACTCCGATTTTGATGATTTTTTATAACTACACTCCTTGACCCTATATGAATACAATGAATGAATTCGATCTTCAATTTAAAATATTTACACAAGTGGATACCACAAAATCTTATGTTATACTTAATAAAAGTATAAATAAACTCTAAGTGTTAGTCAATCTATCGTTTTACGAATTCTCCAAAACTAATTTCAACGATCCAAACCGTCAAAATTGTTTGTATATGCTTGGAGATCACATCAGCAAAAAATCACAAAAAAAAAAACATTCAGAGATCAAGTAACGGGACAAAGCTTTTCAACGGTTATAAACGAAAAATCACGATTTAACGGTTATTTTAACTCCGATTTTGATGATTTTTTATAACTACACTCCTTGACCTTATATGAATACAATGAATGAATTCGATCTTCAATTTAAAATATTTACACTAGTGGATGTGGATATGTTATAATTTATATACTTAATAAAAGTATGAATCAACTATAATATTAATAATTATATACATTAATTTAATAATTTTATATCCCTAAAAAGTAAAAATTATAATAATTATATATATATATATATATATTAAATTAAATTTAAAAATTGATGACCATTGGATCGGCTGAGATTAAATCTCAGCCGTCCATTTCATAATTATATATATATATTTTATTAAATTTAAAAAATTGATAACCATTGGATCGGCTGAGATTTAATCTCAGCCGTCCATTGTGTAGGTAATCAACACTCTCATTAACTCAACTCAATCAAACACTCACTCAGTCTCTGTCTCACTGTCTCTCTCTCTCTCTCGAAAATACTCGAATCCTCGATCGACTTCGTCTTCGACTCTCCGAGACCTCACGCCGTCACGCGGACGCGGCGCCTCACGGGCCCTCTCACTTCACCTCAGTCTCAGATCAGTGACCTCACTCTCCTCGTCGTCCTCGAGTCTCGACCTCACCCAGGTCCCAGACTGTCACCCTCATCCTCACTCAGTCACTCCTCACGGGTTCACCCACTCTGTCACCCTCCTCACTCACTCCTCAGTCTGCCCTCCTCGGCTCCTCCTCACTGCACAACAAGGTAAGAAATTCCTGCAATAAACTCAAGGGTTTCTGAATTAGGGCTTGTCGAATTAGGAATTTCTTAAATTAGGGTTTCTAAATTGGGGCTTTTGGAATTAGGAATTTCTGAAATTGAAGTTTCTGAATTAGGGATTTTGAATAGGGACTCTGAATTTGGGCTTTTGGAATTAGGAATTTCTGAAATTGAAGTTTCTGAATTAGGGATTTTGAATAGGGACTCTGAATTTGGGCTTTTGGAATTCGAAATTTCTTAAATTAGGGTTTCTAAATTGGGGCTTTTGGAATTAGGAATTTCTGAAATTGAAGTTTATGAATTAGGGATTTATGAATAGGGACTCTGAATTAGGGCTTTTGGAATTCGAAATTTCTGAAATTCATGTTTCTGAATTAGGGATTTTGAAATTCATGCTTCTGAATTAGGGATTTTGAAATTCATGTTTCTGAATTAATGCATGTTTCGCCCTCTGTTTGCTTACTATTTGAGACTGAGTGCAGACTATTTGAATGCATGTTTCGCCCTCTGTTTGAGTGCAGACTATTTGTTTCGCCCTCTGTTTGCTTACTAGTTGAATGCATGTTTCTGAATTAATGCATGTTTCGCCCTCAGTCACTCTGAATTAATGCATGTTTCGCCCTCTGTTTGTCTGAGAAGCCTGCCGTTTTGAAGGTGCTTTCTTTTTGTTTGTTTTGTTAAATTATGGTCTCTTTTTTTGTTCTTGGAATCGAATTGTGGGAAATGGGATTTGGGTTAAATTTTGTATAAATTGTTATATTATTATTTATTTGATTACACCATAAAAGGGTTATGAAAAGCTTTGACTAAATATCCACTTTTAGTTAATTGTTTTCTAATGTGAACGGGGATCTCCCTGCTAATTGCTGTCTGGGTTTTATAGAATATCCATTGATTACTCTATTTCTGTGGAGTTTGTTCTCTGAATATGTGAAGTAAGTTTTTTTTTTCCTTGGGCAAAACTCAAAAGTGCAGTAATTTTTCTTAGGGTGGGGAGAATGTGAATATGTTAAAGCTAGGGTTTACTCGCAGCTAGGGTTTAGGTTTCCTTGTTTCTAGGGCTACTTACGTAGTGGTTTAAGTAGCCGTTAATAATTCCTGTTTTTATGGAACAGATTTGTTTCACGTTTCAGTTTCAAGCTTAGTCAAATACCACGATCCTAGGAGCTAGAATATCGTGGGTTGTTACGTTTATCTTCAGCTACTTTGTAAGGCTTTATAAAGCTATTGTTACCTTTGAATTCTATAAGAAAACTCTTCCTGAAACAAGCGTGCGTCGAACTATCTGTTGCTCATTTTGTTTGAAGCTTTTCTGGTTTTAACAGAATATATGTGCTTTTAAAAGGGTGAATTCTTTTCTTTGAAAAGCAAAATGCGTACGATATGAAATTGTGCAGTTATAACTTATATATGTGCACACTGCACAGTGCAGTTATAGCACACTGCACAGTGCAGTTATAACTTATATATGTGCAGTTATAACTTATATATGTGAATTTGAAATGGATATGATATGAAATTGGTATGAGCAAGATTTTAAAATTTTGTTTTTCTTTCTTGAAGGTTGAAGCAATGGATGCTGTAGAGCAAGATTTTACGAATCTTAGTGATGGAGGGTCAGTGGAAGTGACAATGGGAATGCAACCTGATCATGGAAGTGAAAATACAGAAGATACAAATACAAGTCCGGCAAAGAAAAAGGCTAGAGTGATCAAATTAGGTAAGCGAACACTCAGGTCTCCTGTTTGGAAAACTTTCAACAAATTGACTACTGTTTTTGAAGATGGTAAAAGTCGAGCTCAATGCAAAGATTGTAAGAAACTGGTAATAGATGATAGTCATCATGGGACGGGTAATATGAATAGACATTTGAAAACATGCCCTGGACAGACTAGTGGAGTATTGTCGGTGTCTGAGTTTTGTTCCCAAAACTTTGATCTTGTGGTATTCCGTGGGTTATTGGTAGAGGCCATAATCAAGCATAATCTTCCCTTTAGTTTTTCTGAGTACGAGGGAATTAGGGCTTTGTTTGCATATATCTCCTGATATTAAATTACCATGTAGAAATACAATTAAAGCTTGTGCGTTGAGGATGTTCAAAAATGAAAAACAAAGGCTTCATAATTTGTTAGCCTCGGTTGAAGGTAGAATTTGTTTGACATCAGACTTGTGGACCTCGCAATGCACTGATGGGTATCTTGCTCTTACTGCTCACTTTGTAGACAAAGATTGGAAATTGCATAAGAGAATTTTAAGTTTTTGTCACATGCCTCCTCCTCATAATGGTGTTGCATTATCTGAGAAAATTAATGCATTGGTGACTGAGTGGGGGATTGAGAAGAAGTTATTTTCTATTACTTTGGATAATGCTTCTTCAAATATTTCTTTTGTTAGCATTTTGAAGAATCAATTGAATCTTAGAAGTCTTCTCGTGATGAATGGTGACTTCTTTCATATGCGTTGTTGTGCTCATGTCTTGAATTTGATAGTTCAAGATGGACTTAAAGAAATTGATTATTCGGTGATAAAAATTCGTGAATGCATCAAGTATATAAAGGGCTCTGAGGCTAGGAAACTAAAGTTTTGTGAATGTGTTAGACAAGTAGGGATATTGGATAGTAGGAGAGGGTTGAGACAAGATGTCCCTACTAGATGGAACTCAACCTATATTATGCTAGATAGTGCAATTTTCTATCGATATGCTTTGATTCATTTAGGGTTGAGTGATTCCAATTTTACTAGTTGTCCATCTTCTGAAGAGTGGGATAAAATAATGAAGATTTCCAAGTTTTTGGGGTACTTTTACGAGGTTACTTGCTTATTCTCTGGGACAAAGTACCCCACATCAAATTTGTTCTTCCCTAAGGTCTTTGTAATCCAACTTCAAATTAAGGCAGCCATGAATGACTCTGAAAGCTTCATGAAGAAGATGGGGACTTACATGTACATGAAGTTTGAGAAGTATTGGTCTGAGTATAGTTTGATTTTGGCAATTGCAATCATCTTAGACCCTCGTTATAAATTGCATTTTGTGGATTGGGCTTACACAAAGCTTCATGGTGTGAATTCGGTTGAATTTGCAAAGGTTGATGACAAATTGAATGATCTCTTTGGTGTGTACTTGGAAAAACTTTCACATCTTGATAATTCAAATACTGCAGTGGATTCAGTGCCTATTCATCAAAGAGAATCTGTGGATGTTATCTTTGAGGTAACCTAAGTTTGTTTTTATTTACTTTATATATTTGAATGCATGTAGTATTAGTACTATAATAAGTGTTGAAATTATATTTGAAATTGACATGATGCATGCTTTTTTATGATGTAGGATTTTGATAATAATTATGATGGTTCAAGTTCAATTGAAAAAAATGAATTGCAGAAGTATTTGGAGGATAAAAGAATAGATAGAAAAGTAGACATAAATGTTCTTTCTTGGTGGCAAATGGAGCGTTTTCATTATCCGATACTTTCTCAGTTAGCACGAGATGTGTTAACGATTCCCATTTCAACTGTTGCATCAGAATCTGCATTTAGTATGGGGGGTAAAGTACTAGATCAGTATCGTAGTTCATTATTACCAGAAACAGTTCAAGCTTTGTTGTGCACATGAGATTGGCTATTTGGAAAAGGAGGTAATATATTTTTATATGGTATAATATTATTATTTTATTTCTTTTCATAATTATTTTGTTTAACTTTTCATAATTGAATGATTTTTAATGTTTGCTTTTTCTATACTTAGTTTATGCGGAAGAGAGTTCTGACGTGGAAAATCTTACTGAAAACATCTTCAACATAATTCTTGAAGGCAATAGATCAAACCAAAGTTCCAATACAATTTCATGATGTTCGATGTAAATTGAAGATTTTGTAAATGGAGGTGTAAACTTTTAAGAAAGACTTACAATCTTAAAAACAAAAACTCTTTATCCTTGCACATTTAATACTTGTAATAGATTAGTAGTGTATGTATTATTTTTTTTATTAGGCTTTCATTTTCGAGTGTAGATATAGTACTTGAACGAGAAATGTTTTAATGTTTTCAAGTAATATTTATGTCGCAATGTGTGGTATGTGCAAATTTAAAAAAAATATATTTTTTTCTTAACGGGTCATAACGGGTCGGGTCACTTTACCCGTTGGGTAAAGTGACACGACCTGTTAAGGACCCGTTAAGATAACGGGTGTGACACGACACGACCCGTTAAGATAACAGGTGTTACACGAAAACGACACGAACACGACAGACACGACCCGTTTGCCAGGTCTACCTACGACAGTCAAATGTGGAACACTTTCGTCGCCGAAAGTGCATTTGAGTGACAAAAACAATAATCCGTCAGTCAAATGTGGAAAAATTTACGCTACGAAGGATTTTTCCGCGAAAGGTACCTTTTCTCAACGACTAAAAACCTTCATTGTGCAAAGGCCTTCAAGTAAATGCGGGTAAGAAGTTTTTTGGCACCAAATAGTCGCATGACGAGGAATTTCCCGCGGAAACATTACGCGAGAGATTTTATCAGGTAAAGGGCTCTGAAATGGTCAGTACACATTGAACTTGTCATATTTAAAATATCCTAAGGTCTTGTTTTAATTTTGGTGAGATTGCCGATTCCGCTGCTCTTACAACTAAGCAATGTAAAGGAGAAGTATTTGGGAAAGGTAATAATTAAGTTTCTGTGGATGTAATATTTTTATTTTTGGAAAAACAATTTTGGGTGAATCACTTACTATGATTTAGAAATTTATGTTTTGTTTCCACAGATACTGCAAATAAAAAAACCAAAGATTGATGCAGGCTCAAAAGGAGGAAAATGCGCAACGTATGCGAATCATTTATGATGATATGAGGGGATTGAATACGACGACGAATGTGGAGCTTATGTACGACATTCGAGTACTAGTGCGGATCAACTGTTTTACGAAGGGGGCGTCTTGGAACAATTTGCCTGAGGACTTGAAGAAGTCTATGTTGGATGAATTATCAGTAAGTGTAAATTTGTAAAATCATTATTATTTTTGTTAAATTGTATATTATAACGATTAATTTGTAATTATTTTTTGTGTCACAATGTAACTATATTATTTATGTTACGGACCAACGCTTGATGAAGTTGATCGATGAGATGTTCAGGATGAATTACCGACAGTGGTGGCCTAACGTCTATCGACACGTAGAATTACAAGGAAATCCTGACAGACTAGTGGAGTAGAAGTGTTAATTAAGTGTTGTGGACGAATAACATATGTTTATATTTGTGTATTTGAGGACAATGTTTTTAATTATTTCTTTAATATGAATTTGAATTAAAATTTCAGTTTAATTGATTAGTTGGTTAATTTGATTTATTTGGTTAACTTAATTTGATTTAAGTTTTTTTTATTTTACTTAATCAATTAGACAATAAACTCTTTGTTTACATAAGCTTCAAATTTTCAAATAAATATTTAAATTTAATGTCTTCTGTCGCTTCAGCATTTAGGCGGCGAACCTGTCATCGCACAAAAATATTTGTCGCGCAAAGTGGCCAAAAAATTCAGGTAGATTTTGCGCCAATTTTCAACAGTATATGTTTTGCGCAATGGAGGTTTCGTCACACAAAGAGTTCATGTTTATAATCAGATTGCTCAGCTGTAGAGGTAAAAATTGCAAATTTTGCAGCAACTGCCTCTGCCACTGGAAAAATTCAGCCTTCCTCCTTCCATTACTATCAAATCCATCCTCTAATACTCCCATCATCTCAATATTCATCATCTCTCCCTAAATCGATCTACCCTACTCTATTCGGTATGCGTTTTGCGTTTTGTATTTGAAAATTTCATTGTGAATTCGTACTAATGCCATTAAATTTGTTTTCTATAGAGCTGTTGTATACGATTATCGATTGGTGAAGAACGAAATTGGAGGTATGTTTTTTGGTTTTCAAAAATTTAAATTATTTAATTTATTTTTAAATTATGGTGTGTTAAATTGTTTGTATATAAACTATTGTGTACGTCACAAACAAAATTGTTTTGTGTTGTACAAAGTTAATAGTAACTAACTTCGTGCGCGTTTTTTCAAAATAAACTTAGTTTCCCGTTCGAGGATTAGTTGGATTTCACACATGGCTATGAAAGCATATGATTGTGGTCCAATTGATTCTTGAATTATCCCATTATTTTGGACACTTTGGGAATGCACAGTTATGGGGCGTAGTTTATGGTTCACGGATTAGGTTTTGGTCATGGGAATTTCGGTCACAATTTTTTACATTCTTCGTGTGCCTGATATGTATTTTATATCTACGTTGTGCACTTGAAGAATTGTAGAGAGATGCTGCCAGAATTGTCTCAAGTCGAAATCTAATCTGATGGAGCCATAAACAACGTCACATAACTATGCATTCCGGAATGTGGAAATGAAATATTGGTTATTATTGTTTGCAGGGTTTGGGAAATGCTATAATTATAGGGGAGGTTCTGCCGAAATTTCGATAGAATTTTAGAGTATGTTTAACAAACTTTAATTTTTTTTCCAGCTAAGAAAAACACCTAATGTCCTTGCCAATAGTTGAACTTCATTCATTCTGCTGACGTTGTACGTGCATTCGTTCTTCATCGCTGTTTCTTCTCTCTCAAGGTAATGTTAATTTCCTTCTTTCCAAACCCTAGCTTCAAATAATATTTTTCTTACAACTAATTACTTAGTTGAATTATTATTCCCCTAATGCATGCATGCATGTTGTATATACGTAACTATATGTTGGAAGATTGACTGATTGGAGGATATCGGGAATTCCACTGATACAAGTCTAATCGTTAGTCAACTAGGGTTTGCAGCTTTTACTCAACTGATTGGAGGATATCGGGAGTTCCACTGATACAAGTCTAATCATTAGTCAACTAGGGTTTGCAGCTTTTACTCAACGTGTAAAACCCTAGGGCTTAGTCTTCTTTCCATTGTTTTTACTTGTGTTGTACTTAACCTTAAATTAAGGAGTCTTGATATTGTAAATAGATTAGGAGTGATTTGAGAAAGGTTGAGTGTTGCTCTCCCTAATCTCTTCTCCTATATATGTTGTCTATTGTAATCAGTTCATTATGAAATATACATAAAAAATTCAATATGGTATCAAAGCAAAAACCCTAAATTCATGCTTCTTTTAATTTCCACTGAATTTTTCTATGATTTAAGCCAAGATGGTTGAAGACAGTTCTTCTTAAGCTGAAAGTTCACTAGCTATTTCAGCTTCAACCGACGTTGAAGTTAACCCTAATCAACGTCTCAGTTCTGTTCTGTTGAACGAGTTCAACTATCTTCCCTGGACTCGTGCTGTTTCACTTGCACCTGGAGGGAGATCAAAGCTAGGCTATGTAAATGGCGCCATCGCTACACCTGTAGCGTTTTCCCCTACCTATGCGTCATGGCTATGTAAAGACCAACCGGTCATGTCTTGGCTGCTCAACTCCATGGAGCGTAGGATCACTGAGATCTTCAGTTACTCCGAGTCATCTATGCATCTCTGGAAACAAGTTGAAGAGATGTATGGAAATCAAAACAATGTCGCACGTGTCTTTCAACTCAAGAAAGATATCTCTAGTCTTCAATAAAAGGAAAAAACCTTTGTACAACACCTTGGCAGTCTTACAAGCATGTGGAATGAGCTCGATGTGTACCGTCCTCATACCACTGACGCCACTGTGTTGACCAAGAGAGCTGAAGAAGGCAAGATATTTCAGCTCTTGGTAAGCTTAGGTCCAGGATATGAAGATCTTAGAAGCCACATCTTGATGAACGATGTGTTTCCCTCATTCACTGGTGTTTCAGCTATCATCCAAAGGGAAGAAGTAAGAAAAAATGTCATGAGTCAAGAGACCAAAACCACTATCTCTGAAACAAGGGCTTATGTTTCCAGCAATAACCGAGAGGGCAAAGTGTATAAGGGAAAGAGACCTGAATACAGCTATTGTGACACACTTGGGCACACAATAAACAAGTGTTGGATACTACATCCAGAATTAAAGCCCAAGTTCTTTAAAGAAATAAATGGTCCACAAAGAAACCTGAACAACAATGCTTACAAGGCAAATCATGCAGCTACCTATTCAACTGAAGAAAGGGTGAACTTCATGGCCAATCCTATTGCATTAATCAATGAATTTGCAGCATATCTCCACAACAAACAAGTCCATAACCATGGAGATGAAGCTCCTGCAGTTGACGAGAAGAAGAACACAGCCATACTTGGAAAATTTGCTGGCTTCTTAGCTGAACATGATCATGTCTCGCAGAAAGATATTCCAGGTATTTCAAGTGCCTTCTAAAAATTACCAACTTGCATGATTTTAAAATCTTGTCAAAACCTGCTTAAGTGTCCTTAGCTAATGGTAAAGGTGCCTTAGTTGTAGGAGAGGGAAAAGTCACTCTACTTTCAAATCACATAGAGTCAGTAGCCTTTATATTCCCTATTTTCCTTACAAATTGTTATCAGTAGGAACCATCACCAATTCTCTAAACTGCCTAGCCATTTTTTCTCCTCACGATGTTATCTTTCAAGATATCACCACTAAGAAAATGATTGGTAAAGGTTTCTATTTGAACGGTCTCTACTACCTAGCTAAAGACACCAAAGATCCCAAGGTTTTTCAAGTCAGTTCAAGTGTTTCTTAAGATCAACAACTTTGGCATCAACGTTTGCACATCCTTCTGAGAAAGTGACGTCTTTTTTGTTTCCAAAACTGTGTAAAGACAAGCTACACTGTGATGTTTGTCACTTGTCTAAGTCAACTAGGTTGCCTTTTGATTTCTCGACCTCTAGAGCTAGTCATCCTTTTGAAATCATTCACTCAGACATTTGGGGTCCAATACTAGAGTCCTTTGATGGATATAGGTACTTTGTAACCCTTGTCGATGATTTTACGAGGATAACTTAGTTGTATCTTTTGAAATATAAGAGTGAACTTCCAAATGTTTTTCAAGATTTTCATAAACTAGTTAGTACTCAATTTGCATCAAAAATTCATGTCTTAAGATCTGACAATGGCACTGAGTATATGTCCCATAGCATGTCTCAATATTTAAGTATTCATGGCATCTTGCATCAGACCACATGTGTTGGCACACCCCAACAAAATAGGGTTGCTGAGAGAAAAAATAGAGACCTCCTTGAGAAGACAAGATCACTCATGTTTCATATGAATGTGCCCAAAAAATTTTGGTCACAAGGAATGCTCACTGCCACTTATCTTATCAATAGATTGCCTAGTAAAGTATTAGCTTTCAAGTCTCCATATGAAGTATTAAAGGAAAGAAAAATTGATCTCTCACATTTGAAGGTTTTTGGTTCCACTTGTTTTGTTCATAACCAACCTTTCCATCTTGACAAACTCGATCCCAGAGAAACTAAATGTATTTTCATGGGTTATTCATCTACTCATAAAGGTTATAAGTGCTACAATCCAACCACAAGAAAACTTATGGTCTCAAGGGATGTGAGGTTTGATGAAAACACTCATTATTTTTTTAAAGGAACTGAGTGATGTAGGTCAGGGGGAGTTCTTAAGTGATCTGGTTCCTTTGCCCAGTGTTCCTCACTATCAAAAAACTCCCACACCTCATGTCACTTTACCTATATCCCCAGAATTATCACCCTCTCCAATTACAAATCTTGAACCTCAGGTCCCAATTAGACAAAACCCTTCCAGAGATAGACAGCCCCCACTTCGCGTATATGACTATGTCACTTTCACCTCTAGGTATCCTCTCATAGATTTTGTCTCGTACCAACACTTTTCACCATCTCATACATCCTTTCTTAGCACCTTGGACAACACTCATAACCCTCAAACATTTCAAGAAGCAAATGAACTTGCAGTTTGGAAAGATGCAATGAGGGATGAACTACAAGCACTTCATGACAATAAAACCTGGAGCGTAGTTAGCCTTCCCAAGGGAAAGAAAGCTGTGGGCAGTCGTTAGGTGTACAAAACCAAGTTCAACACAGATGGGACCATTGAAAGACACAAGGCTCATTTGGTAGCTCATGGCTTCACTCAGACATATGGCTTGGATTACAAGGAAACCTTTGCTCCAGTTGCCAAAATGAACACGGTAAGGGTCCTATTATCGGTTGTTGTGAACCAATCTTGGCCTATGTATCAAATGGGTGTGAAGAACACCTTCTTACATGGTGAGTTAGAAGAGGAAGTGTACATGAAACTACCATCTGGTCATCTTCAATCTCATGATCCTAACATGGTTTGTAGACTGCATAAATCCATTTATGGATTGAAACAATCTCCACGTGCATGGTATTCAAAACTAAGCTCGGTAATTGAAGCATTTGGTTTTCAAATAAGCAATGCCAATTCCTCTCTTTTTATCTGTGTTGGTTCAGTTGGGAAGTTGATTGTGTTAATCTATGTTGATGATCTTATAGTGACAGGTGACAATATTGAAGAAGTTCACTCTCTCAAGCTTGCTCTTCGAAGCAAATTTGCAATCAAGGACCTGGGAACTCTCAAATATTTTCTCGGTATTGAACTTGCCACATCATCGAAAGGCCTCTTTCTCAATCAAAGGAAATACATCCTTGATCTTTTGAAGGAATCTAACTTACTGGATTGCAAGCCTACCCACACTCCTTTTGGATAGTAAACTCTGTCTCCATGATCATAGTAAGCTCCTTTGCAATGTCACTGAATATCAAAGGTTGGTAGGCAAACTCATCTACCTCACAATAACGCGCCTTGATATTTCTTACGCTGTGAGTATTGTCAGTCAATTTATGCATGCTCCTACATTAGGACACATGCATATTGTGAAAAGAATTCTTCGATATCTCAAAGGGTCCGTTGGTAGAGGGCTTTTTATGCAAAAGAATGATAGCATTGCCATCATGGGTTATACAAATGCTGATTGGGTGGGAAATTTCCTTGATCGCAAGTCAACTACAGGCTTCTGCACATTTGTAGGTGGTAATTTGGTAACATGGGGAAGCAAAAAGCAAAGTGTTGTAGCTCGATCCAGCGCAGAGGCTGAATATCGTGCTATGGCTTCCACTACTTGTGAACTTGTTTGGCTGAAAAGCCTTCTGTCTGATCTAGGGTTTCCAAGCAATGCACCTATGCCTATGTTCTGTGACAACCAAGCCACCATGCATATTGCTTCCAATCCTATTTTCCATGAGAGAATGAAGCATATTGAAGTAGAGTGTCACTATGTTCGATCCCAAGTCCAATCAAAGATTATCACCACTCATTACACTCACAGTCATGATCAACTGGCTGATATCCTTACTAAGTCTCTCCCTACGGCTCAGTTTCTGTACATTCTATCCAAGCTTGGTTCAAGGAACCCTCTTGATCCAGCTTGAGGGGGAGTGTTGGAAGATTGACTGATTGGAGGATATCGGGAGTTCCATTGATACAAGTCTAATCGTTAGTCAACTAGGGTTTGCAGCTTTTACTCAACGTGTAAAACCCTAGGGCTTAGTCTTCTTTCCATTGTGTTTACTTGTGTTGTACTTAACCTTAAGTTAAGGAGTCTTGATATTGTAAATAGATTAGGAGTGATTTGAGGAAGCTTGAGTGTTGCTCTCCCTAATCTCTTCTCCTATATATGTTGTCTATTGTAATCGGTTCATTATGAAATATACATAAAAAAATTCAATACTATACCTGCAGGCCAAGGCTTGCTTTGCGAATTGCGAATTGAGAATCACGATGGGGAGATTATTTGTTTGGGAAGTAGTGCTTCTTGTGTGCGCTGCTGCCACAGCCACCGAGGCAGATAGCCTGAGTAAAAGTCCGGTAGGTAGTTGCTTACCAGTAAAAGGAACCAACCTTCCTCCTGCAGATAGAACGGCCGAGCTCTTACACAAGTATAAAATTCCAAGAACCATGGTGTTTGCTTTCAACAACTCTGTGATGAAAAGTTTAAGAACCCTCAAATCAGAAACTCCGTAGCTGTAATGTTTCCAAACGAGCACTTAAAATCCCAAGACTCGGTTGTGAGATGGTGGCTCTCGAACTATGTGGATCCTTACTTGAATGAGGTAGACATCAATTACATTGTTGTTGGCGATAAAGCTGTCCAGGACAACAGCGCTGATGTCCTGTGGGTCATGAAAGCCGTTCGACGAGTGCTGGCTGGACGAGAAGTTTTTAGGGCGTGTCAAGGTGACCACATTATTTGATTACGATAAGACCATGAATACTCTTTATCTACCTTCAAGGGCGACCTTCATACAAAAAGCCAACAACGACATTTCGGATATTCTCCCATTTTTGAGAAACCAAGTAGCACCTCTCATGGTCAGTGTGTATCCTTACTGGGGATATGTACACAAAAGTCTTTCGATGCACTTGGATTTTGCGCTGTTTAAATCGAAAAACCCTTGTTGGATGCCATGGTGGATGCATTTTACCGTGCAATGGAGCGGGTGGGGGTGTCCGAAGTTCCTATAGTGATCGGATGGCCAACTGCCGGAGGAGAACACAACGTCACGATGACACAGAACGCAGCTATCTTTAACCAGAACTTGCTCAAGCATTTGGAGGCTAGAAAAGGGACGCCAAAAAAACCTCAGTTCGCCATTGAAGCATACGTTAGGTCCTTGTACGATGAGAAGGATAAATCCATCCACCGATCCTACCAATCCTTTGTAATCTTTGAAAACAATGGAAATCCCAAATACACTTTGTTTAAAAAATCTGGCAACTAGCTTGGGCTAATGTATAAGATGCATCAAATTCCGTATGTAAATTGTACAATCAATGATATCCCAGAAAAGTATTACATTCGCTCCTTGGAAGTGCTTCATGAAAGAATTACACAGCAAACGATTCTTCCAAAACACACTTCAAGGGCTTCCAGTTAATTTAAAAGCACTAATTTCCACTAATCATGCCGTTAACGAAGGAGTTAAGGTTCATTTTGATTTTAACCGGTGCATAACAGCACTTGATCAAGTTGATCATTTCTAATTTAAACTCAGGCAGTGATTGCATAAGCACTAAAAATCTCAGAAAGACAACTTTCATTATTTTGTGACTGGCAAAAGCAACACGACACAATGGCATCATACAAACACCTAAAGGATACAGTACATTGAAGTATTTTGGTATCCAGTAACATATGGACTTCTATATACAGCAAATGTGATGATCGGATCCTCTTGTGACTACGTTCTAGAATTCCCGGAGAACCATGACCACCGTCGATATGGAGGTTAGTGTGTCACTCCCAATCAGCGTCAAAGAAACCAGCATCTTTCATCTCTGAATAGTACACATTCTCCAAATGTAAATCTTCCTCCTGTTTCATCCAAACATCAATTACCAATGCGAAAAGCAATAAATAATAAATACTATCGATAAAAACAGAGAGTTACAAATACCTGGAAGAAGTCTGCCAGAAATGTTACATACAAAAGCGGAAGATAAAAGGCGTGATAACAGACAATAGTAGCACCATATAGCCTGCAAACAAAAAATTTGAAAATTACTTAAAAGAAGCTCTTTAATATTTGAATTAAAATATTGGCAAAATAGACACTTCAGATCAATGACCAATTTACACGCATACCAGAATCCAAATCCAGCCCCATTTCCAGTAAGCAAGCAAGCAAACAGTGCTAGTACGTTTAACGTAAACATGATAGCGGTATACTTGTAGAATGCAGGTCTTGCTGCAGAACAAGAAAAGAGACATCACATTTAACTAAATAGCTATGAAATCCATGTATACATCAGATTTTATTAATAGCCGATGAACTTACCCGGTAACCTCTCTCTCCACTTGGAATGGTACATGAACAATATAAAGCTGTAAATTGCAGCAATCACTAGCCTGTGGACAACCCACAAGTCCCACTTCGTTCGATGTGCATGGTCATTATTGTCAATGAACAATGGAATGCCAAATCCAAATAGATAAATTGCCTGGAAGAGAACAGATTACGATTGTAAGTCCATTAAGTACCACAATGCTGCACCAATGTGTACTTCCAACAAAAAATCATTAGAGAACAATATGAGCAGCTTAAAATAATTAGCATATGTTTCCATTAGTATATTCTGTAACTAACAAGCATACATAGGTCATAAGGTTGAAAATCCATTCTGTGAAAAAGAACAAGCGATACCTTGAGAAGTATATCCAAAACAACAAGGATCCCTGAGATGACAAAAGTCCGTGCCAAAGCTTCCCTCCCACTTGCATAATTCCCTTGAAGCAAAAATGACAGCAAGCTTACTTCCAAAAATAGCATCCCGGAGGTTGTGAACAAAGATAAGACATTCCATGTTAGTTGTTTTCCAGGACTGCACTCCCATGCCTGAACCAAATAAGTGACAATTTAACCCCATCTTAGCAAAATTATCAAGAAATGCCTCGAAAGGAGAATTTAGACATGAACTACAAATCCTAATACGCACAACTAGAATAACCAGCATTCACCACATCAAATACAGCTAGCAAACCAGGGGCCTTTCTGGGACTGCTTCTAGAACTAGAAGGGCGAAAAGTGTTTTCTCACAACCAAAAGTGCTTCTAACTATGACAGAAAAACTTCAAAGCGGCTTCAGGGTTGTACGAGCTCTTAGAGAAGCACTTGCTAGGTGGTTGTTCAGGATTCCAAGTGCATTTCCAGGAAGCCCTTGGATTTTTAATAAACATTTTGACTTGTTTATATCAAAAGCATTTCTGGCAGAAGTGCTTCCTACATAAATAGTCCGAGATGAGCTCCAAATAACAACCATACTACTAAGTAACAAGATTCCACCAAAACTAATAACCGAAAGCCTTAAAATTTACCCACAACAATGCTACTATTCAGCTAAAAGATTCAAGTTCTAAACGAAGAACAAAGACAAAGCTGCAAACTTCCAAAGGGGGGGGGGGGGTGAAATATACGAACCTGAAAACAGCACCAAGCAAGGTTGAGCAAGCTAACAAGCCAGAGGCACCCGTAGTACGCAATCATGATATAAGAGCGGCCATGGGAGAGCTTCGAGAAGCTTTTTTTCGATTGAAACGCCAAGTACAGGACGAAGAGAAGGGAGGGCACGATCAGAGCCACATTGTGGAAGAACCCATGGCACTCGCCGAGCCAGCTGTAGAATCGGGATCCTGAAACGCCGACGCCTAGGGTTGAATTTGGGGCCTGGGTGAGTGGAATTGGGAATCCGGCTTGCGAGGGAGCTTCTTGGAGAGCTCGCATTTTTGAATGGGGGGAAACAATTAGCCCTAATTTGAGTGATCTTTGAGAGCGATGGCGATTTGGGGGTTGAAATCGAAAACCCTAACCCTATATTTTAGAGATTTGGGGATGTTTACAGAAGCGAGGACTGGAGGTTAAGGATGTGTTTGGCGGGTAGGCTTTGGGCTTTTGATTGTTTTTCCAATTTTATTTATCGGTAAACAAAAATACAAAAACTCTCAAATAAAAACATTGACAATATATTGACAACAAATTGATAGTTAGTTAATAACATTCACTCAGCGAAGGCAAAATATTTATAACTTAATCGGTTAACAGCATTTACTCATATACTCAATATTTTGACTTCCTATCCTTAAATATTTGTTTGTGTAAAATAAGAAATTAAATTTTAAATTTAGAAAGTCCTCAAATATTGAGATTTTTTTTTTTCAAATATCAAACTAACTGGATCGAATATTAACCCGAAGAAAACTATTCAAATCGACTATAACTAATAAAAAGGTTGAAGTACTAATAAATTTTATTTACACATATAATAACGATGTCTTGTTAGACAATTTGACGTAATAATATTCTAGTTTAATCTACTCAAATGGAGGAAAACAAAGGGAGCACATTTATTTTAACCAAGGTTAGGCTCATATATTGTTAGTTTGTTAATACGAGAAATGTTAAAAAGACTCTCTTAAAATGAGACTCTCCATGAACTTTGTCCCACCTAACCGTTTAACTTCAATTTCCGTGACATTCTTAAATATTGTGCCAAAAACATGAGACGGCAGAGAGTTTTATTTTGTTTTAATCAAAATCCTAGTCATATTTAAAACAAAATTATTTCAATATTTAGCACCAACTGATTCAAACCAAACGTGTCCCAATGAACGCCAAAAGCTCCATTAATTCTTTCCCTCGGCGCCTCAAACTTCGGATCGTGTTCCTTCGGCTTCCCACTCTACAATTCGTAAAAGCTTCAAGATTTTGATTCTGTTGACAAAAAAACTCTACAATTTCAAGGCCAAATTTTCAACTTTTGAATGTTTGAAACAAAAATTTGTGAAACCTTTATTCGGAACTCTGGCTTTTCTAAATTTGGTGATGGCCCTAATGTGAAATCATTGAATTTTGTCGAAAAACCGAAACGATCCGAGTTTAATTTCTTGCGTTGCAAGTAATGGCGTTCCGTTAAGTCATGAAATTTGAGGCAATAGAGCTGCATTTTCCTTCAAAGATTCATAAAGCAGGTTTCTTTCTGCTGAAGAATTCAATTTTTTCTTCATTTTTTGTTGATGTTGATGTTGATGTATGTAATTGTATTGGTAATTTCTCTCTTGGTGTTCATCCAATTTTGATGGCAGTGGAGGCAGTTAAGCTATGGATCGGATGAGGCCGGTGTATGTCAGGCAGAAGAGCAATAGCAGTGGTGGAACCCCGGGGCAACCAAGTTCGCCAATGATGTCACCAATGCACCACCATGGGAGGTCGGGGTCGGTTGGAATAGTGGGTGCGAAGAAAGCGCAGCACACGAAAGCCGCAGCGCAAAGGCTTGCACATGTGATGGCTCACAAACAAACTGATGACGATGATGAGGAGGACGACGATCTTTCTTATGATCTTGGCTTGTCAAGCGGCACAGGCAGCCTCGGACTTGTAGGCGGAAGATCAATGCGCCCACGCTCTCCAATGGTAATGGGATTATGGTTAATGTGGATGCTAAATTAGTGGACTCAATGGTTCCGATTCACAGCCTAACAACATAAAGTTTTAATGATTCGTATTTGAATGTGACATGATATCTTTATGAACATAATATGTGCTTAATTTGCATTGATACCTAAACGTTATTCTGGTATTAGTCAGTTCGTGCTGCCCAAGAACAATCTACATCTACACGGGGACGATCATCACCGTCTCTTAACTCGATGGAACAACCATCTTCTACCCATTCGACGCCAGCTAGTCGACCATATCAGTACGCAGAGCAACAGTCATCAGCTCATTCACTACCAGCAAGCCGACCATACAAATCCATCAACACGAAACCCATTAACTCTGTTGTAGAACAGCCACATTCTCTTCGCTCTTCAGTGGCTACTAGGTCATCTCAGACTTCGAACTCCAACGAATTACCTACCTCTGCTCGTTCTATATCAGGCATGAACTTTGCTCGATCATCTCAGCCAACTAATGCTGTCGAACAACCTACATCTGCTCGTTCTGTATCGGGCATGAACTCTGCTCGATCATCTCAGCCAACCCCTGCTGTCGAACAACCTACCTCTGCTCGTTCTATACCAGGCTTGAACTCTGCTCGGCCATCTCAGCCTACCAGTGCTGTCGAACAACCTACCTCTGCTCGTTCTTTAGCTGCTGCACGTCCGCAGTTAGGAACCAAGCCAGTCCACATGGTGCCAGCTACTGTACCTATATCACTTAGGCCACCCTCTTCTGCAGATCCTCCAGCTGATAATCGGAAAGAGCCAGCACCTATATCACTTAGGCCACCATCTACACCCGTTGGAACAGATGCTTCAGCTGATAATCGGAGAGATAAAAGGTGCCAAGCTCTTAAATATTTACTAATTCCTGAGTCATCATCAATACTTTCATGTTTTGATTTCCGTGGTGCTTTGATATAAATTAGGGGAGATGATTTCCGTACCCACATTTTTTCCTTCTGCACTCTTATCGTTGTTTCTGTTCGTTAACTCTCTTTTGGTTTATCAATCAATGGCTAGAAGAAAAGGGAGGAATGTAGGTCGAGGAAAAGGGAGTGCTGAAATAATTTCTCTTTTGTTCTTTAAAGTGGTTTCTTTCGATTCCTGTACACAAACATGTGTTATATCTAATAAACGTTTCTAGCACTGGCCGAACAGGATGTCTTTGGATTTAGGGACTTTTAACATGAGAGAAAATCGGGCGCAGCGTTCTTCTGCTCTAGAAGACGAGGTATATTGTCTTCTCTCAGTTTGATACTTGTTTGAAAAAAAATTTAAAGTAATAGACTTTGAATTTTAAGCTCACAGGCGAAGACTATACAGTCGAAAACAAAATATTATGCAGTGGATAATCAACTAATGAGGTGTGAATTTCATTGCAGCTTGATATGCTCCAAGAAGAAAACGAAAATCTACTTGAAAAGGTGATGCCAATGAACTAAACATTCAATGGTTCTAATGTAACATTGGTAATATATATGATACAGTTGTCGTATATTTCTTTCTGCCACTCCATTTTGATATGTGCTTCCCCAGCTTCGACTTGCAGAAGAGAGGTGCGACGAAACAGAAGCAAGGGCTCGACAGCTTGAGCAGCAGGTAATGCTTTAAATTTTTCAACGAACAATCAAGTGCAAAGTACTTATTATCACGTTTATTGGTTTGTACTTTTTTTGCTTGTTTCATGGTGTAAATACAGTTGATTTGCAGCATGAGCATGTGTATGGTGATGTGCTGGCCAATCTGATACTATTTCATTGTCTGTGTGTTATCTTTAGGTTGCTAATCTTGGCGAAGGTGTAACATTGGAAGCCCGTCTTCTAAGCAGGCAAGCTTCAAACTTTTCATGCATATACCTGCATTCCAATTCAGATTGATTATTGTTTTTTAGAATGCTAACTTTTACGTCGATATGTTTCTTTTCAGAAAGGAGGCAGCACTGCAGCAAAGGGAGGTATGTGCCGTGTTTCAACATATCTTCTGCACAGTACTAAACTTCATATACATGCACATACACACTTTGCGCTGTCTTTTGTGTGTGTGTGCATGTCATAGCGCATGTCGCTGTGGTCTAATTCGATTTGATTGAGCAAATGTTTTCCATGAGTTTGAACACGATTTATCACAGGCTGCTTTGAGAGAGGCTGCACAGACTCAAGGTGGTAGTGGTCATGGTGGTAGAAATGACGAAGCAGAGTACGAACTGAGATCACTTCGGATTATGACTCAACGAATGATACTGAGTCGTGAAGAGATGGTTTGTGCTCAGTTTTTTATTGTCAGTTCCCTTTTTTTTTCTTTTTTTCTTTTTTTTGTACCTTTTTTTACATGATTTTCAGTTTTTTTTTTATTCTTAGGAAGAGGTGGTCTTGAAGAGATCTTGGCTAGCTCGGTACTGGAGCTTATGCGTTGAGCATGGTAATTAAGTCATTTTAATCGCCAAAATAGAACTTCCTATCTTTCGAAAGGTTTCCGAAACATGGAAATGCAAATCCTCTATTGCCTAGTCACCTACAGAGACTCTTCTGTTGAAGAATTTATATTGTTCAACTGAAGGTCCCTAAGATGTCCGAAGAATGCAAATTAACCTTTTAGGAGTGATTACTGAATGACCAAAGGGTATTTTGGCAGGTATTCATGCTGAAATAGCGACATCAAGATATGAATTCTGGTCATCGCTTGCTCCTCATCCAGCTGAAGCTGTATTAGCAGCCGGACAAAAAGCGAAAGATGAGATAGGTAAGTTAGTGTTTCCATCATTATTGGTTGTCTTTTACGTTTATCTTTGGCTTCTCTCAGTATCTTTAAAACTAAACCTCTAGTGATGCGCATTATTCATGTCTTCCGTTAATTTTGGTCTGTTAAGACAACAACGATCTAGATGAAAGAGAAGATAGTCCACGAGATTTGAATGAACTCTCAGGCGAGAGAAACATTGAGAGCATGCTCTTGGTGGAGAAGGGTCTGCGCGAACTTGCTTCGTTGAAGGTGTTCCCCCAATCCTTATGATCTTACAAACATTATCTGTTTCTTTTATGATTAGCAAGTCCGTTTACTGAAACAATAAAACTCGTCTTCGTGATTGATCTGTTGGTCTGCATTGCTATTTTTTGAAGTATTGATTGCTTGCAATGACCAGTTTTCGTGTCATTGTCTCGAAGGTAGAGGAGGCGGTGGCAGTTGCAATGGCTCAACAGCGACGCCCTAGTTCAATGAAAACTGGTGTTATAGGTGAAGGGATTTTCTATTTTACAGTTGAGCAATCCATTATAATCAAATCAACAGAGAAATCATGATAGTTTCCTGACAAGTTCTTTTCTACATGTAGATTTGAAGCTACCAATTGATGGACAGTTCGAAGCATTTGGTAAGATTATCATAAAAATATAAGTTTGTAGGTTTTTTTCCTGCTAAATAATTTCGATAAAAGAAATACTTACATACAATTTGTAATTCGAAGATATAACCAATAAAGCTGAACATAAACTAAAAAATAAACAATAATAAAGTTTAAGTAGGTTATTGCAGAAGTAGCTTAACCACATTGACCATAGCAAACGTGCTTCCCTAAACCCTAAACAAAATCTTTCATACAAACACAGCAAACCTCACTTTCACGCACTACACTTCTTCTTTTTCTTTCTTGACCCTCCTCATATCCTCCTTCTCCTCCTCCTCAACATCTCATCACCATGATCATCAGTCGCCACTCTAACCCTCCTCAGCATAACCTTGAGCAACGCGTCCCTTGCATGAAGTTGATCGCAAGTTCAACCCTACCGTGATCCGAAGAAGGACCACGCTACAACTCTAGACTCTCATGCCATTAATACAATATTATACGTAATTTTTTCTTCACATGATATTTGTATCATTGGCACGCGATGCCCTAGTGGTAGTGTACTCGTGCCACTGTTTGTCTCCGTGATCTTGGTTTTCTTGGTCTAATACTTGTGTGGCAAGGGGCCTGACGTCATAAGTGAAGTTCTTATCTATCTGGTGATAGATCGCCACCATAGTTAGAATCAAGCCTACTTCTTCCAAAAAACTTGAAAATTAAGAAACCAATAATAGCATCGGTTAATAGATTATGGCCTAGGGTTACGGACTGTTGGGGTTTAAAAGTGCTTCACTACTCTAAAGATGTTTATCTCACAAAGAAGAATGTAACGCAGCGGAATTGATAGGCAAGAGAAAGAAAGAATTCTCAAAGTATTACACAAGGTTTTTATTCACTCACAAACTTAGTACAAGAGGAAACACTCAAACACTCTTAGAAGCTTTGTTGCTTCTTCTTACTTCTTACTTGACACTCTCACTTCTTACTACTTGCTCTCTTGGTTGTTACAAATGGTGTGGATGCCTTCTCCTTTTATAAGCATGGATGGAACCTTGGAGAAGCATGAAAACATCATGCTAGAGATATCTGGATAATTCCACTACCTTCCTAAGCTAGAATTATCTACACTAATCTTGTATGTTGGTGGAATCCTCACCATTCTTCTAGACTCTTCCACCAACTTGAACTTTGCTAGAATTCTCTAGCATGTGCATGGATCTTTCTTTGTGTATGGGCCGGATCAATTATTTTTGGGCCAAGACAAGATTACAATTCAACATCCCCCCTTAATCTTGTCTTGTGACGCCAATTGAGTTTCTTAGTCTGACAAAGTCTTCTTGTTTGAGTGGCTTGGTGAATATGTCGGCGACTTGGTCTTGAGACTTTACGTATTCCACTTGCACATCCTTTCTTGTAATGCACTCTCTTAAGAAATGATAACGGGTATCTATGTGTTTGCTCCTGTCATGGAATACTGGATTCTTTGCTAGAGCTATTGCAGACTTGTTGTCGACATAGATCTTTGTTGGCTCTTCTTGTCGCATTCTTAATTCTTTCAGCAAGTTTCTCAGCCAGATTGCATGGCAGACACATGAAGTAACAACTACGTATTCAGCTTCACAGGTAGAAAGAGTGACAATCGGTTGCTTCTTCGACATCCATGTGAATGCAGTGTCTCCCATGAAGAACACAAATCCAGTAGTGTTTTTTCTATCATCGGAATCTCCTGCCCAATCACTGTCGCTATATCCAGCAAGTTTGTAGTTATCAGAACTTGAATAAAGCAAGCCAAAGTTAACAGTACCTTTAAGGTATCGAAGAATTCTTTTGGCCGTTTTCAAATGTGTAGTTGTGGGATTCTCTATGTGGCGACTGATTAATCTGACATCATAGAGAATATCCGGTCTTGTGCAAGTCAAGTAGCGCAAGCTTCCAACTAGACTTTTGAAAAATGTTGGATCTACGCTTTCTCCTTTGTCATACTTGGTTAGTTTGACTCCGCACTCCATTGGCGTGCTCACGGGCTTGCAGTCGTCCATTTTGAACTTTTTCAGTATGTCCTTTGTGTAGCTTTCTTGGGAGATGAAAATTCCTTCTTCGTTCTGCTTGACTTCAATGCCTAGGTAATATGCCATTAACCCGATGTTGGTCATCTCAAATTCTTTGGTCATCACTCCCTTGAACTCTTCAAACATGCTTGGATTACTCCCAGTGAAGATTAGATCATCCACATATAAGCACACAATCAAAATATCTCCATCTTTGATTTTGACGTAGAGAGCATGTTCATGAGGGCACTTGATGAAGTTGTTTTCTTGAAAGTACTTGTCGATGCCACTATTCCATGCTCGTGGCGCTTGTTTTAACCCATAAAGGGCTTTCTTTAGCTTCAGAACTTTGTCTTCATGCCCTTTGATCTCATAGCCTGACGGTTTGCCGAATGTAGACTTCTTCTTCAAGGACTCCATTTAGGAAGGCGAACTTCACATCCATTTGTTGAATCTTCCAACTGTTTTGAGCTGCCAAAGAAATTAGTAATCGTATAGTTTCCAACCGAGCAACGGGTGCAAATACCTCATCATAGTCGATTCCGGCTCTTTGACTATAGCCTTTCGCCACTAGTCTTACCTTGTATCTTTCGACCTCTCCATTTGCATTTTTCTTTGTCTTGTACACCCACTTGACTTTGATGGCTTTGTGTCCTTCTGGAAGAATAGCGAGTTCCCATGTATCATTCTTCTAGATTGTTTCAATTTCTTCATCCATTGCTTTCCTCCACTTAATATCTTGCACTGCTTCTTGGAAGTCGACTGGTTCACAATCAGCAAAGAGATAGAAAAGTGTAGGATTATCAAGTCTTTCAGCTACCTCATAAAGATCTCGTATACTTCTTGCGCGTGGTACTTCTCTTTCATTTAGACTCCCACTTGACAATGTTGATGCTGATGAATTACCATGATTGGTTGATGTTGGTGAAGCATGTGGAGTAGTGGATTCTTGTTGAACCTCTCTTGCTTGCTCCATCATCCCTTGTTCATTCTCTTCTTCAAATTGAGGAAAGAAGTGAAGATCACCTGCATGCGGGCCAAAATCCCATTCTCCTTCTTCATCGAACGTCACGTCTCGACTGATCACCGTCTTCCCATTGTTTGGATTATACAGCTTATAGCCTTTTGAATTTGTGTCATAGCCGATGAAGATGAACTTCTCACTTTTGTCGTCGAGTTTGGTTCTCCTCTCGTCTGGTACATGTACATGGGCTATGCTTCCAAAAACTTTTAGATGAGAAATACCTGGTTTTCTTCCACTCCATGCTTCTTGCGGAGTTTTTCCCCACACACTCCTTGTTGGAGACCGATTGGATAGGTAGACAGCACATGCTACAGCTTCTGCCCACAATTCCTTAGGCAATTTCTTGTTTTTGAGCATGCTTCGAGCCATGTCGAGGATGGTTCGATTTTTTCTTTCCGCCGCTCCATTTTGTTAAGGGGATCTTGGAACTGTCAAAGGTCGACAAATTCCATTTGTTGGGGTTTAAAAGTGCTTCATTACTCTAAAGATGTTTATCTCACAAAGAAGAATGTAACGCAGCGGAATTGATAGGCAAGAGAAAGAAAGAATTCTCAAAGTATTACACAAGGTTTTTATTCACTCACAAACTTAGTACAAGAGGAAACACTCAAACACTCTTAGAAGTTTTGTTGCTTCTTCTTACTTCTTACTTGACACTCTCACTTCTTACTACTTGCTCTCTTGGTTGTTACAAATGGTGTGGATGCCTTCTCCTTTTATAAGCATGGATGGAACCTTGGAGAAGCATGAAAACATCATGCTAGAGATATCTGGATAATTCCACTACCTTCCTAAGCTAGAATTATCTACACTAATCTTGTATGTTAGTGGAATCCTCACCATTCTTCTAGACTCTTCCACCAACTTGAACTTTGCTAGAATTCTCTAGCATGTGCATGGATCTTTCTTTGTGTATGGGTCGGATCAATTATCTTTGGGCCAAGACAAGATTACAATTCAACACGGACTTCAACAGGACTCACCCTCCCCCTCTCCCCACACCCCCACGCACCCCCCCCCCCCAAAAAAAAAAAAAAAAAAACAATATGAATGCAGTTGTTAGGGTGATTTTCCTTTCTTCCTTAGGCCGCACGGAAGTTTATTTGGATATAGATGTTCTCATCTTAGCTATGGATCATGTTTCTGATATCTTTGATTCAAACCGGTTGAATAACAAACAGCAGCAGAGTATTATTAAATGATTCAAAGTTGGCACATTTTCAACATAAATTTTCTTTTAATTTTCAGTTTTGATAAATGTGTTTTGATTGTTTTCAGTACTCAGCAAAGAGGAGTCTGAAGATATACTTTTCAAGCAGGTATTGTGTTTTCCCCTTTTGCATTCTTCTAACATTTCCAAATGTAAATACCCATGACGCTGTGCAAATTTGGGCTTACCTAAATTGGCAAGAGTAGTTAGCTTCTCCACTACTTCGAATCCCCAATCTTTTAATCTTAGATTAGAATATAGACCGATTGAATAAAAAAAATATGTATGACATTTTGAGACGATGTTGTTGTAGGCTTGGCTTGCATATTTCTGGAGAAGAGCTAAAAACCATGGAGTGGAACCAGATATAGCAGATGAACGCTTGCAATTCTGGATCAACCACAACTCCAAGTCACCTGCCACCTCACATGATGCAGTTGATGGTACTCGTCTCCCTCTCTTTCTGTAATAATTAACAATCTAGCTAAGTTCATCTATTTCTTCGTGTCCGTCTTCATATAACTAGCTGCTGATTTAGTGCTACGCATGATATATGATGTCTGCTTGAATCTGATGTGGCGGGTTCTTCCGGTTTTTACAGTTGAGCGTGGTCTTCTGGAGCTGAAGAAGTTGGGAATCGAAACCCAGTTATGGAGAGAATCACGGAAATGGCTTGAGCATGATTCGATGCATAGAACGAAAAGTCTGTCCGACTTCTGATATATGAAAACTTTGTGCGCAAGCTTAAGATCAGTGTTAACCACGGTATGGCTGAATGTAAAAGAGGTCTCTTCGTCTCAAGAACACCAAACTCAATCATCAGATATTCATTCATATATTTGTGTACAAGATTTCTACTGTAGACTTGAAGCGGCCAATTGATGGACAGATTGAATCATTTGGTAAGATGATCATATAATTAATTTTCATTTCTTATATGTTTCTTTTTTTTTCTATTAATTAATTTCGATAAAAGAAATACGTGCAATTTATAATTCAAAGACGTTAATAATAAGTCTGTACTGAAACACAAACATGAACAATGCTAAAAGTTTAAACTAGCTTATTTCTGATAATTGTCATAAAATTTTGACATACATTAACGTCACTAATATAGTCATAGGAAACAATAATCAAATTAAAGACAAAGTAGCCAAGTTGACTCAAATGATATATATATATATATATATGTGTGTGTGTGTGTGTGTGTGTGTGTGTATGTGTGTGTGTGTGTGTTGTCTCTATACAATCATGTTTGAATTTCAAAATTTAGACACAATAAAATATCGGCATTGCACATAGGCATCTCAATTTTGGTTTTAGGCCACTTAAACCGGCAAAGAGGGCAGTTGGGTTTTCTGCATAGCCATTCTCCTATGCATTCGTCATGAAACACATGCAAACACGGCATCGATGGCACATCTTTTGACCCAACAAACTTGTCAATACAAATACAGCAAACCTCGCTCTCGCGCACCACACAATTTCTTTTTCTCCGGATATCCTCCTCCTCATCAAAGTCATCGTCGTGAATCTCATGATCATCGGTAGTTACTCTAGTCCTCTTTAGCGTCTTCTTGAGCAACGCATTTGTTTCATCCGTTCACCATTTGCACACGTCCAAGAAATAGTGTCTTTCAATGTCGACCTTCAAGCGAGAACTTTTGGACCCTTGTTTGAAGTTGCGAAGCTTATTAACCTCGCCTACAATCTTTCTCACCACTAGATCTACACTGAACCTTTCATCCTCGAAGATTTTGTGTATGTAGAGTTTGCAAGTGATTACAAGTTTGATGGCAGCATCGTCTAACTCTTGCAAATCAGGAATTCTTTGTGTTAATTCTTGCGGTTCTCTCATATTCTTCATCTTCTCCTTCGGAGAGATTGACGTCATACTTGTTTTTTATGGCACCATCGCTTGACCACAAGCGCAAATCATAAAATTTGCTTGTTCGTCTTTTAACATGTTTACCTTGGGCGACGGGATACTTGCGGTTTCTTCTTCTTCAGAGAGATTGACATGTATTTCATGTTTTCCGTGTGTGTGAAGTCGATTTTTAGTGTATTTTCATCACGATAATCAGGATGATCTTTGTCTAGTACTTTTGTTGGATGGGGCTTGGCGTCACAAGTGAAGTTCCGAGCAATCTGGTGATAGACTTCCATTCCGAGCAATCTATCTTCTGTGGCAAAGAGAATGTAAAGCGGTATATATAGCAATAATAATGATCAATACTTGACCTAGGCAGAATCTAGGTGCACTAAAATGATCATATATCGGTTTCTAACACAAATGGACTTGGGAAAGGATTGAAACCGCGCGACTTTGATTAAAGGATAATGCTAGAAAGACTAAATTTGGAGACAAAGTTCCAAAAACTAAAGGACATGAAAATTGGTTATTGGTTTATTACTTAAACGTTGATAAACATGCTTATTTCTATTGGCGACATATTGTGAGGTTTAACCTACTCCTTTACCCACTTAGTGTAGAGAATATCGTTTGTTCAAAAAAAAAAATTAGAATAAAAAAAAAGCTTCAAATTTATGAATCAAAGTTGTTAATAATAAGTTTGTAGATCTGTACAGAAACTCAAAAATTAACAACATTAACCCATTCATGTATGCATCATCATCAACACGTAAACCCTTAACTATCTTTGAAATCAGTAGTGCACATAGGCTTCTCAATTTTGTCTTGTGATCCGTGTTCAATATTAGGCAACTCAACGCAGTAGCGGCAAACAGGGCAGTTATCTTTTCTCTCTCTCAGCCATGCTCCTATGCATTTGCCATGAAACAGATGCAAGCAAGGCAGGTATTTCACATCTTTTGATCCAGCAACAAACTCTTCCGTGCAAACGCAACAAACCTCGCCTTCGTGCACTACGCGTCTTTTTTTTCTTTCTCCAACTTCATCACCATCCTCATCCTCGTCCTCGTCCTCCTCATCGTCATGGTCATCAGCCACCACTCTAGCCCTCTTTAGCGTCTTCTTAAGCTGTGCATCCCTTGCAATGACTCGTTCATCCGAACACACTTCGCACATGTCCCAGATATGGTCTCTTTTCATGTCGACCCTCAACCGCAGTTTTTTGGGACCCTTGTTTGAATCGGACTCGCCTATCCTACGACCCTGGTTCAGAATCCTTTCCACCACTAGATTGCGCATGGACTCACCCTTGATTATTTTATGTTCTTTAAGCATGCCAGATATACCATCCTTATTTTCTTTGTACGCATTTTGATCGTCTAAGCACCGCACGTCATGAACTGTGATTCTTAGGCCTTTGGAAGGTAACTCTTTCAGTTCTTTGTCTTGGAATATGGGAATACTTTCAGCTTCGTCGTCTTCGGATTCTTCAGAGATATTGACGTAGTACTTCTTATTTACGAAGAGTGATAAGTCGATCTCAAGACTAACCCTAGGGTTTTCAGGGCGATCGGAGCTGTCCTGAACTTGTGTGGCAAGGGGCTTGACATCGTAAGTGAAGCTCTGACATGTCTCGTGATACACTTCCATTCGATCGGAAGTAGTACGTACTGAACAATACTAGACCCAGCTAATTAACCTAAAGGGTGTATATATATATATACACACACACACACACACACATACCATGTGGAGTCGTGGACGAGGAAAAGTTGGAAACCGATCGACTGTGATTCTTTCTTTGGATGCGGCTAGGAAGTTTTATTGGGATATAGATTTTCCTCTCTTAGCTAGGATTACGATTCTGATTTTTTAATTGTTTTATTGGGATCTAGATTTTCCTCTCTTAGCTAGGATTAGGTTCTGAAAATTTTAATTTGTTTTTATCTTTACAAGAGGAGAAAATTTAATTTCTTTTTATCTTTACAAGAGGAGTAAAACTCTGATTTCTGATTCAACAGTAGCTATAAATCTTCTTCGTTTTTCCGGCAGTAGTTTTTCCAGTTTTGGTGAATGCGTATTGATATATATTTTCTAAACCAAGCATGTATAGTCTGAAAGATTTTTTTTTGGGGTTTTTGAATTTTAATCCTTCAATAAGATTAAAATTTAATAAAAATCTGGTGTTATATTAGATACTGATTTTAATCCCTTAATGTGTACTTAATTCAAATTCAAATTATATTTTTGTTTTAATATTTAATAGGTATCTTATTTAATGTCATTACATTAAATTTTAAATTCATTATAATACACATTTTAATTCATTAATTTTATTTAACTTCCTATAATTAGTGTACCTAAACGTCCGTATCATAATATATTTTACTAAATTAGTGTATAGAAATGTGCGTACCTAAATATATTGTAGTGAATTACTGGCACATAAGAAAATATGCAAAAATATAATTGTACCAAAAATTTCATACCTAACTATATGATACTAAACTAGTGTACTGAAATGTCGGTACCTAAATATATTATATTAAACTAGTGTATCAAAATGTCTGTACCTAAACATATTATACTAATCTAGTGTATCGAAATGTTCGTACATAAATATGTTGTAATGAAATTAATGGCACATAAAAAAAATATGCAAAAACATAAGTGTACTGAAAAATCTCTACAAAATATTTTCTTATATAAGATACTCACCATAATGAGAATTAAAATTTATAATATTTTCATAAAATTTAATTTATGAACACCATAAAATTATAAATAAAATTAGAGACAGTGCATACATATGCTAGCATTAAATAGAGTATATGGATTAAAATCAATTTTTAATCTTGTATAAGACATTTTTCTAAACTTCATCTTATTTACGAATAGAAATCTAGTTTTCTAATTATTATTTTTAGTACAACATATCATTAGTGGATTAGATGATTAGTTGTTAGAGAAAAAGAAAATGAGTGGGATCAAACCCACACGATGGTTCACAAACATGATCGCTAGTTATATATTTTCGAGTTTGTTTGCAATTTATTTTTGTAGGAAGCACTCCTACTAGAAGTGTTTTTGTTATAAACATTTTGAAATTGTTTAAAGTTTTTTTCTAAACATACTTAATTACACCTTTGGTTGTCCAGAAAGAAAAAGGATCCGGAAAGAACGATCACGATAATGGGATTCCTAAGATCGCCAAGAAAAGGATCCAGCTCCTTTTCCGTCCAGAAATTCTACCTGGGCACGGATTTGTGCATGCATGACCGGGGTTAATTTAGTGAAGCCACAACGACAAACCATAACAACAACAATTTTACGTCATAACGATACTGTAACAACAACAATAAAATCGGTTAATAATGAAACTCGGGCCACTTCAAAGTTCAAACTAAGCCTAGCCCACTATTCATTGTGAAATCCCCAACTTGCCACAAATTGGTTAGGTGGTGATAGAACACTCTAGAATCAAACCGTGAGAGAGAGACGGTCCCTTGTTAGTCGCACACCGCTTGTTTTAAAACCTAAAGTCAGTCCACTCGCATTTGCACAGAGCATCTGAACCGGATTGTTCGATCCATCAAACGCCGTCGTGTTCCTCGCTCTCTCTTTCTTCTCTCTAAGGGGTGTTCTGAGGTAAAAGCTCGAATCTTTTGTATCCAACAGCTTAAATTTCTCAGCTTTTTTATAATTCTTAATCGAAAGATTAGATTTTGTGATATGGGTTTTGATTCTTTTGTCTGAAATGTTTGTTGTTGTAATTATAATTGAATTTGATGATGATCCCGAGGATCTGCCTTTATTATTCACAATTTAGCAGCTTTTTTTTTTTTTTTTTTTTTTTGAATTTGAATTTGATTAGTGTGACTGAACTTAATTTCTTGATTATTTCCTTAAATTTAGTGTTTTCAAATGTTTTTATTTGTATTGTGAGCCTCATGACTGATCATAGATCTCATCATTTCTCACCAGTTGCTTGCTCTATTTTGGAAACAAAATTTTGGTGCCTTATTATGATTTCATTGTTGCATCCGTTTCATTCACTTTATATAATTGTGTTCCGTTCGTACCGTATGGAGTGTGTGTAGCAAAATTGGAGTAGGTAGAGAAATCCATGACTCAGAAGAGCAAGCCATAACTCATCTTAATTTCAATTATAATTGAAGACAGAACGCGTTAGGAGTGATTTGTTGCTTTTTGTTGGTACAATCGAGCATGTCAATTTGTTTACTTGAGCTGCTTTCTGATTTTTGTGATCCATTTGTTTTAATCAGGCCGCTGTTGTTCTTTATCTAATGGTTAATGTTGTTCAGATCACTTTGAACCATGGTGAAGGGTGTTGCTGTTCTCGGCTCCAGTGAGGGCGTTAAAGGAACCATCAGCTTTGTCCAGGAGGGAGATGGTATGTTCAATGCTAAGTGATTATTTGGGACGTATATTGCTGTAGTGTCTGTCTTTTCCGTAGAAGGGATACCAATCGGTTAAATTGATTATTGTTTTATTTAATTGCAGGCCCAACTACTGTGACTGGAAGTGTCTCTGGCCTCAAGCCTGGACTTCATGGTTTCCATGTCCATGCTCTTGGAGACACAACAAACGGTTGCATGTCAACTGGTAAGGAGCATTGACCAGTAATTGTTTCTCATTATGTTCTGATGGATTAAATTTCTACTCTATCCATATATTTTCTGTTTGTTGTATCTAATGATCAATATCAATTTGCAGGGCCACACTTCAATCCTGCTGGAAAAGAGCATGGTGCCCCTGAAGATGAGGTTCGCCATGCTGGTGATCTTGGAAACATCACCGCTGGGGACGATGGTAGAATTTTTATCTGTTTCTTTATCTGCCTGAACACCATTTTTGTTGTTTATTGACGACTTTGTGGTCATCGAGTTCACTTATTCTTTTTTGTTGTGGGTTTTGTCTACACTTCTACATTTTCCCTTTCTGTTGTTGCATAAGAGGCATCTTTTCTTGTTAGTACATATATCACGACAGTTTGATACTCTCGGGATGTGATGATTTGATACTCTCTCAGTAAAGCCAGCATAATGTGTTTTTTTTTTGTTCTTGCTTCAGGAACTGTAACCTTCACGATTGTTGACAAGCAGGTTTGTGGTTGACGTCTCTGATTATTTTTAGTTTATGCTGTTCGTAAAACTTTTGCGCTTGACCGCTCTTGAGTTTTATCTCCTCTTTTATAAAGGATACATTGTTGTTTGCAGATTCCTCTCACTGGACCACACTCTATCATTGGTAGGGCGGTTGTTGTCCACGCAGACCCTGATGACCTTGGCAAGGGTAAGCTACTCTCACTCTCTCACTCTGAAGTGGTTCCGACTTATAGTAATTAGAAGAATTACCTAGTCAGTGAGATAGGTCGAGCCTTGACATTTTTCAATGGGTCACCCCCCACTCCACCTGTCTGGAGTAGGCACTCTTGTAGTATACGGGTAGTTTTAGCCTGCTTCTAACTGCTATCAGTATAAAATAGCTTCTGTGCAGGTGCAAACCATTTGGGGCTTGGGATTTGTGGTTTTATCATTGGATTTCCTTGTGCTTTTTGTTCTTTAAATGAGCTATAGACTCGTGCGTTCGTTGGAGTTCTTTCCTATTTCGTTGGAGTTCTTTCCTATTTCCATGTAGGCATGAAAATGTTTACGTGTATGTTATTTCTGTACTGCATTGAATTGGTTTGGAATCCCATATTCCGTCTGATCTGATACTCATGTTTGGTACACAGGTGGACATGAGCTTAGCAAATCCACAGGAAATGCTGGTGGCAGGGTGGCTTGCGGTAAGCTAATTAGCTTGATCTCATCAAACAAAATACTTATATTATACACTAAATGTCATAATTTTGGACTAATCTTGTTGGATGATCAAATACTGAGGTGCTTTCAACATCACTAGAAAACAGAATGTCTTACTCAAAACAACATATAGTTTTCAAAATCTCAGTTTGTCTCCGTTTCCGTTCCAGATGAGGATGGGAACGTAAACCAAGTTGAAGTTTATATTGTATTGCGTAGTTATGTTGTTTCGTGTCCGTCTACATGCTTATATAACCGTGTTCTGTTACTATTTTTGTGCAGGTATTATTGGTCTGCAAGGATGAACTTGAGCACTAGGCAATGGACGTGGAGTTTCAGTTAAGTGTATTAAGTTCCGTTAAGTTTGAGAGAAACCGAGCATCGAACTCGTTTGAATAAGAAAAGGCATTGTCCTGTTTGGGTTTAGCTGACAATGTTTGGTGCTGTTTAAACTTCTGCAAACTGCGTTGACTGGAAGTCTTGGATCTATAAAGTGCTTATGAGTTTGATCATCTGTGTTACCTTTCTTTCTCTTATTTGTTTATGTTTATTGTTCCAAGCAATAACGTGGATATGTTTCTGTCTTTCTCTCGAGGCATAAGACGGCTTCTGGGAGAGCTAAAAACACTTTCAAACAACCAAAAATGAGTGTCATAAAAGCCGATGAAACCGCAAATGGATCAAGGCCTGAAACTACTTTCGGAAGAGCAAAAAATGTTTACCAAAAGTGATTGCAAGTCATAGAAGTACTTGTAAAAACCCTTGCAAGCATAAGGGCGTCTTACATAGGCAAATTGCAAATGGATTTTAAGGTCTGGAACTACTACTGAAAGTGATAAAAACGCTTCTTGTAAAAGCGTTGTCTGTCTTGCGGAAGCAGATTTCAAATGGATCAAGTCCTCTGAAAACAACTCACGGAAGAGCAAAAGCACTTTACGACAATGAAAAGTGATTGTGAGTCATAAAAGCACTTCTTAAAAACGCTTATGAGCATAAATATGTGTTACAAAAGTGATTGCAAATAGATCAGTGAATCATAAAAGCGCTTCTTGTAAAAGTACTTAGGAGCATAAAAGCGTATTACATAAGAAAATCTCAGACGGACACGAGACAATTTGAGTACTGATTCGAGTTTTATACAGATTTGGGCCAAACAATCAGTTTTATGCAGACTCTGGGCCAAGTAAATGGTTCTGTTTGACGCCACTCCTCCTCCTCCCGCAAATCCAAAATCCACAGTTTCTGGGGTTTGAATTTGTTGTTAATTTACCAAATTACAATCGACTCCGCTTCCCCAAATTCTAATTTATAATCTCGCCAAGCGATGTCGATCACCGTCGACAAAATGTCCGGCGACCTCCACATGACGGCGGAGCTCCGCAAATCGTTCAACCTCCTCAAGACGCACGCCGCCAAAGTTGCCAACTTTACCCTCCAATGGCAGGACCTCGAGGATCACTTCCGCTCCATCGACGATTCCATCCAGTCCGAGCTCGACCAACTGCAAAAACAACAATCGGAAGAGACCCATCTCACTCCGGCTCCGCAATCGCAACCCAAAGAACCCGAATTGAATTTCAAACCCAATTCCGAAGGACCCCAATTGAGTTCCGGTGGCGCCCAATTGAGTTCGAAAGAATCCCAACTCACCGCCACCCTCCAATCCTTGAAAACCCAATTCGATTCCGTCGAAACCCAAGTCAAAACCGAAGAGCCTTTGCCGGAAATGTCGACCTGCAATGGCGTCCCGATAAATGACGGCAAGGCGTTGCTGTTGTATGTGAATGAGCATTTGAAAGAGAGGGATTCGGTGCGTGACCGTGTTTCGGATGCGCTTAAGGTTTCTGTGGATGCTGGGAAGCTGGTGCTTGAGGCATTGAGATGGTTTTATCCATCGGAGTTGAATAAGGGAGGTAAGGAGCTTGATGTCACTGTTACTAGGAAAAGTTGTGTGATTTTGTTACAAGAGCTGGTGAATGTGAAACCAGTGATTAAACCCGATGTCAGCAGAGAGGCAATGAAGCTGGCATTGGCTTGGAAGGTGAAGGTGATGATGACTCAAATGTCCAACTCTTTGGAGGTTTGGGCTTTTTTGCAGCTTTTGGATACTTTTCAGTTGGGTGGTGAGTTTGACAGTGATGAGATTTTGATGTTTGTTAGTTGCGTAGCAGAGCGGAATTATGCACCAGAGTTGTTTAGGTCTCTTGGTTTCACCGATAAAGCCTCTGGTGAGTTTTTGGATTGCCTTCCTTTTTGTTGTTCCTATCTTTTTAGTAGACATTTAATTTATCGATTGCTTTCGGTGTTGTGTATACGTCGTTTTACTCTTATGAATTCAATTATGGGTTTGGTACGGTGGAGGTTGTGTGGCATTTTCTAAAACCAAAGCATATGTAGTTTCCTGGAAGTCTAATTAGTTTGAGTGCACCTTTCCAGAAAAAGATATACAAGCATCTGTTGGCAGTTGATACAACAATGTCACCTTGTGAGGTGATATTGTTTATTTGCAAAGAATTATTTGGGAACTTTAATGAAAAACTCCCGATACTGTTCATTTTAACGAAAAACCATATTTTTACACTAAAAAGTCAATCCTGGTAGTATTCACCTTGCCCTTTATTTTGCCCTTATCGTTAAAACTCAAAGTTTTCAAGTCCTTTTCTTTAGTTTTCCTTTATTTTTAAGTGGAAAGTTCCTTATTTGATCACCACACAACCGAGCATGGCCTCACTATCAAACATGCCACTATCAACATGCTTTTATCATTTTGTGCTTGAGAGTTGTTCCAACTTGCAGTGAGAGTTTTTGTTGCCAAAACTGTGTTTTTACCTTATTCATGATTACGGTGTGCTGTGAGTCGTTTAATGAATGTAATTGTCCTTTCTACTTTGCTTTCTTTTTGCTTCTAAGTTTGAATCGTAAAGAATTATTACACGATGTGTGGAAATTTTGAAGAGTGCCATGATAAACTGAAGAGATATATCAAAGTGTAATGAGCAACTGTTCACATGAAATATGAGATGTTAAGATAAATAAGAGGACTTCTACTAATTTGCTGTTCCCTTCTTAAAATTGTCACTGATAATCTGTCCTCTAAGAATATCTAATGAAATTTGCTCCAATAGCTCTTGGCTGTCACTTGCTGTATTTTGTCGACAATTTTGATAAGGTGTAAAGTTTATTTCACTCGAATAAGTCCTCATATAATCTTGGCATGGTACTTGGATCACATAAATTAGAGTTGCAACTGGCAACCCCAATTGTAGCATAAAAGGTTCGGTTTTCTGAAAGATAACTGAGTTTGTCAATTTCAATCTCATCATATTTATATGGAAACATATCTTAGAAGTCTTTAAGACGTGACACTATTCATTTTTTGGAGTTTCCAGACTAGTCTTCTAGAAGTATCAGCTACATGGCTAAAGGTTGCCTTTATGGTTTTAGAAGAAATCATGGGAAGAAAGCTTGCTGGTACCTATGCTCTTGTTGTCTTAGATGTCTTCTGTTACTTTCTGCTAGAATCTCTCCTGATATATTGTCTTGATCTAAGAAAATCTTTAGTTTTTTGTTTTTGCTACCTCCTTTTACCCTGAATTTATTTATTTAAACTTTTTTTGTGACTCAGATCTCATCCAAAAGCTTGTGTCAGAGAATAAGCGCCTTGATGCTGTTAGATTCAGTCATGCATTTGGACAGTTTGACAAGTTCCCCCCTGTACCCTTGCTTAAAGCACATTTAAAGTTCGTCACCAAAGATGCAAGGACAAGTTCCAAGAGGGGCCAAGAGCGTCTTAAAGCACAGGTATATGCGTTGTTTCTTTTGCCTCATCAACTGTCCTTAGACTTGGATGTTTATATAGTTTATCTAATTAAATCCCCTGCAGGATGAGGCTAGAGACAAAGAAATAGCTGCTCTAAGAGGTACAATACGATGCATTGAGGCCTACAAGCTGCTTGTTGAACCACAATATTCTCCTGAGACCCTCAGAAAACGCATCAAGCAGCTGAGACGGCAGAGAAAAGAGAGGAAAGCAACTCTGACATCTCCTGGCCCTGAGGCTCAACCGCAATCCCTGAGTGGAAAGAAACGTACTGCCCCGGCTCAGTCAAATAAGCAGAACAGAAATAAGCATCCTCGAACAGCTCCAGCTTTAGCTGCTCAAACTGTTTCTTTCAGAGGACCAGCCACAGTACGCTCTGTACAACCATCTTACATTCGGCAAGTAAGCTTGTATGACAGTCGAAGTGCAGAATACTTGTTATCATCCGCAGGAATGTCGGGACAAGCAACGACTCCTCCTAATGCTTCTTATGGCACCATTTCCACCTTGAACCCATTGCGTGCATCTCATCATCAGCAAGGAGGCTCATTCATGGGTCAAGGTGCAGAATACTCTGCTCGATACTATGATTCAGCGCACTACGCTCCTGACACTAATAATGACTTATCTGCTCGATCATATGACTTGGTGGGCTCCTCTCCTGGTACCCGTACCCAGCAGCTTGAACTTGACAGCTCGAGACTATGGATTGACGGCTCCGTCTCATGTACATACGAACTCAGCAATTGCATCTTGTGGACTCGGGGGCAGTAGTCATGTAACTTCAGATATAAGCCCATTAGTCGCACGATACGGGGCAAGGATAGCTGCAAATGGAAGGACTGGACAGTTTGGATCAGCTGGAAGCCGTACACCTGTGCGCAATGCAAGCCCGAATAGTTCCATCCCGTATGCGTATAGGGACCATGCAAGCCCGAATAGTTCCATCCCTTATGCGTATAGGGACCATGCAAGCCCGAATAGTTCCATCCCTTATGCGTATAGGGATCCGGTGAGGGCACCTAACCACAACGACCGGTCAGTGCCTTCCAGCAGTGGCCATAGCGCGCCGTCTCAGCACCCCCCGGCCATTTATCACCTTTAGCTCAATCGTTGAGTGTTGGAAACTTTTGATTTGTTATGTTTATGGATGATATATTTGATAAACTTTTTTTTGGACGAGCCCTTTTGCCCTTCTAATCGGTTATATAACATATAAATAAATGGTTATTTATATTTAAAAATAATACATAATTGTTTGCGAATAGAATGAGTGTTCTTTCAAGCATTCGACAAGTCTGTTATAATTATTGAAAAAATAAAATGCAAAATAGTTATCTATTTTCTGTTTAAGTGAGAGTCGCGACCCAAGCGGATCTAAGTGGGCTAGACAGGATAGGCGAGCACCTAGGCAAGTCCGATGACCTTTCTTAATTTTCAAACTCCTAAGAATTAATTGAGGTGATGATCAGCAGCAAAAGGGCATTAGGCAATCAAATATATCATATAAATAAACAAACATAATATGTAGATCTAGACGAAAGTCAAATGAAAATCATGTTTGTCAATATATCCGAAGTCGAGGAACATAAAAAAGAATCATGTTTGTTAATGTTTCTAAAGTAGACGATAACCAAACGAATCACGTTTGTTAAACGTTCAGATACATCGTATCCCATCGTTTTGATTCATTGTTTAAGGGCTTAGTTAATATAAATAATTTTATTTTAATACACTTTAATTACTTACGTAAAATGAATATTTACATTTATATATTTTAATGACTTAGTTAATATGAATATTTTTATTTGGATAGACGTTCCCCCGACCCTTCTGATCGCCCTTTTACGTTATATATACTAACAATTTTCTTCACAGCTACAATTTGAATTTCCCAAAGTAATGCACTTGAATAAAATTCATTGGTCACGATGCGTCCTCACTGCCTTGTCGCATTCTTTGTTCTACTCGTTCCCCTTGTCAGCGCTGCGAAAGATTCTTGAAAACCCGTAAACATCAGCGACCCGTCGGTGGTAGAACTCGGAAAGTGGAGTGTTTCTGAGTTCAACAAGGATGTCAGAAAACAGTTGGTTTTTGAGAAATTGGTTTCGGGTGGCTCCGCCGTATTCAAAGCAGGCAAACTGTTTGCGCTTCTTTTTGCGGCGAGGAATGAATCGTTGGCTGATTCCGGCGACAACTACTTGGCTGGTGCCTGGGTGCAGTGGTCGGGAAAAAAGAAATTGATTGCCTTTTACAAGCACAAAGGTCGCAAGAACTGAGGTTTACTGAGTTCGTGCGCGTGATAAGTATGTATATTTGTTGCTTTACTTGTCTCATCGTTTGTCAAAATAAAGAAATTGATGGACAATATGAATAAAGGGTTATCTGCTATTTTGCTTTGCTTATATTTGGTTTATGGATTCGCGAAATTATCATCTCCGGATCCCTTCCATCAAATCCACCTAATCAAGGAATCTGGACTCTTGAAATTTGATTAAACGGCTACAAACAGGGGCTCCTTTAAAAGATATAAAGTTATAATAACTTTAACCGTTAATCAAATTTCAAGAGTTCAGATCCTTTGATTTGATGGATTTGGTGGAAGAAATCCGGAGAAGATGCCTTTCCTATGGATTCTTCTCGTGGAATAGTTGATAAAGACAAATATATTTCGATTTTTTAGCCAAAATGATCATGAGGTTGGTATAATGTGTTACCTTGGTTTTTGAGATTTGAAATCTATAAAAGTGGTGCGTGAGTTTGTCCACCATCAATCATTTTGATCATTCCACGAAAAATTCTATTAAATAAGAATCAAAATAACAAAGATACCCTCAATTTAATAAACAATTAACCAAAATAATTTGACAACTATTAAAGAATATTTTTGTCATTTTATAATTACTTCGATGCAACAGGAGCCGCATAAGTAATACAAGTTGAGGCCACCTTCGAAGTCAAGAGTGTCTTCCACGTGAAAATGCATTGAGGCAACTCAAATGTCCGATGATCATCGAGACTTGTATCAACACGAATCCAAATCAGTTTTGATACTTCCTACAATTTCATTTTAAATTTTCATCTTTTTGAGCTAGTTTCCATAAAATACAACCGATATATCCGTCAATATTTTTGACATTTACATATCAATTCCAACAACAACCGACATTTCAAACACTGGCTATGAATATTAATTTGCAAGGCACTTAACAACAAAATGGATTCAACGCATGTTAATTTGCAGAAACAAAAAGCAAACACTACAATCATTGTCGGAAACAAAACATTATTACATTACATTACATTGAGCTCTCAGATTCAACCGATGTGTTTGTGACAAGAAACAACCCCAATCCGATGATTAGAGCAAGTAAAAGAACAAGCTATACAAAATACACAGTAGACCGAAACAAAATACACATAGATGATGGTACATTTCTTACCTTCATAAGCTATATAGCAGCAAACCTCGAAAAATATATCACGTGCTCAATGGGTTCGAGTAGAGAAATTTTTCATTATGACGTGAACATAAATGGCACACCACGTGTTTTAACAAAAGTAGTGGGAAATTTTATTTTTTAAGTTATTAACTTTTTAACATACATATCCCACCATTTATACAGTGACACGTGTTGTACTATCCAGTGTAGCTGTCACGCTGAAAAATCTCCCGTTCAAGTGAGCATATGGTATAATTTATTTCACATTTTGCTCCACTATATCTTCACAATGCTCTTATTGCCACTGAACGTTGTTGTCCCGTTCAGTTGGTGACCCGGGAACAAAGGGAACAAAACCCCGGCCTCCAAACACTGGACGCATGAATGCGTTGTCAAACTTACGCCAATAGCGATGGACTGTGTGCGTTGGAGTTGTCAGAAGATCGCGTAAGCTGGCCGGCCGTCGAATATCTTGGCCAACAAGATCATCTACAGAATCCTGCCCTAGAAGTGGAACAATGACTGATTTTGGAGAGGTTGGTTCTGACGACAACATGCTGGTTGTTTGTTTTGGTGAATGAGGCAGCAAGAACCTTATAAGAGGTTTCGTCATCAATCCGAAAACCTGAACAAAGTCAAATGACACGTTGGAACCACGGCAAATATAATAAAAGATTAAGCATGATAGAACTACTAAACTTCTGGTAGACCACTCAGCTAATTCTCCGAGAAACGGATAAATCTTTGGCAGACTACGTGCACAATTATTCGTATCAAAACAGGATCAATGAGGAAACAAAAACGTGCACAAGTTCCATGATTAACCAAGGATGGTTTAAGACAATGCTAGAATACACAGAATCCAGAGTAGATGTCTTACCACTGTGCTGACAAGAACAACAGTTATCGTGCTAGTGATCATGATTGCATTTGCTCGCAACTGCGTGTGGCCTGACCTTGTAAACTGTATACAATGAAAAACTGTATTAGATCCTTTCCTTCTTGTAGTATAGGAATCGGTCGTATATGTTCCCATGGAACGCCAATTTTTACTTTTCTCTATGACCAGTAGGTTGTAAGTAATATATAACTTGCCTGATTGTAAGCAAGTGCCATAGACACAGCACCTCTCATGAGACCAGCCCACCATATTATAACCTGCAGGAAGGAAAACAAAATGTTGGTTTAATTTGATCGTTCACTGTATCTGAAGGAAAAGAAAAAAGTAGCGTCGCTGAAGGAACAGAGTGCTTACTTGCTGCCGGAGGCTAATTTTATCACGTTGGTTTTTCTTTGTTAAGTTCGACAAGAATGATAGGGGGAAAACGAAAGCTGCTCTTCCAAGCATAAGAAGACCTAGCAGTATTGAACTCACTGCCACTGATGTTCCAGGACTGCGAATGCAAAGTCAAGCACCACATGTAAATCCACCGAAACTGGTATATGTCCTCGTGTTATGAACATATATGTACAGTGTTCAAACATTATATGTAACAAGGACATACCTGTCACTTACAAATCGCCACTTTTCAATGTCCAAGGCATCCATACCAACATAAAGGAAGATAAATGTTTCGGCAACAAATGACAAGGTTGCGAAAGCATGCCTGTAAGTGTAGAAAAATTGAAATCATTAGTTAAACGACCTATTAAACTGTGTCCTAAACAGGACCGTTACATTCAAATGGCTTGGAGGTAATATCCAAGAAGCCATACTTGGTCGTAACTCTTGAACTCTCAGTCACATTGTGCCAAGTGTAATGCGACATCACGATCCCACAAAAGAACACAGTGAGAATGCCACTCAAATAGAATAACTGCAACACACATCAAATATGTCATTACTATAGTTTTTATACGACCAAAGCAATACGATCTAACTACACACTTGAAGCCGGTAAGAAGGAAGAGCAGAAGAGAAGCTTACTTCAGCCAGTATATATGACAAGTATGCCATGAGCATCATAAGAGCAACCTCACGATCCGTAGAGTGCCTGAATGATGTTACAAACCAGGTTGTGTCAGCAAAAATATCTTCTCTACTTGGCTGCGGAGTGCACAACACATAACTTGAATATATATAAATTAATAACCATATACCTTCCAAAATAAAGCGTTTTGATAATGTAAGCACTAAGCAGCCCTGCCTACAAGAGACAGAAGTTATACTAAGGTACAAAAAGGAAGGGGGGAAAATACCAATATAGCACACTTGTATATATGGACACGCAGAAAAGAGAGAGGGACTTACAAACACTCCTAGCATAGTGCTTGCGAAAAACAAATATAAGAAGTTGCCCATAAAGTGCAAAGCAATACTGGAATCAATGTGGGTGAGATCAAAGCTCTGAATAGCATTGAAAAGGACCACAGATGTCGCATCGTTAACGACACCCTCTCCAAATACAAGACTGTAGAGTAAAGGTGTCTCATCCTGATTGAGCACCTGAACAATTGGGTAACAAACTTAGTGTAGACCTATTCGTATTTTACTTGTTTGAAAACGTATGCAACATGGATATATGCCATACCTGCAACGTGCAAACAGAATCCGTTGCAGCAAATATTGCACCGATTGCTACAAATAGGAAATTAAAATAGTTAGAACACAGATAGATCCAAAGAAACAAATGGAACAAAGAACGTGATAATACCAAGTAAGTCCCCCAACTCCAGAGTTCCAATGTCCAACTTCTTAAAGAATTGTGTAGCACCTGCATCAAGCAAAGACAAAGTAAGTTAACTGTTCAAATTTGAGTATAGCTCATAAGTGATAACCGCACTATGCACATCGGGGAAACATCATGTGTGGAGTTACGAGCATACCTAATGATATGATAGTGCAGGATACTAATGTACCAATAGCACCAAACATTACAATGGTCATGAAGTTAACAAAGAACTGCTTCTTTTTCACCTGAAACCTGATACACATAGCAAAGACCAAAACATGAATCATAAGCTCGAAGAAGAAAAAGCCAATTGATTACCTACCAATATGAGATTAACCAACACAAAATTGGAAACTTCGATACAAAAAGAGAATTGGTGTTCTGCTTGTAAGATGGAAATAGGCACAACTGATTTAAGTTTTCAAAGATAGAACGGGATCTTGAGACCTTCATATACCATAATATCTCAATACTCATGCTATCTTGCAGCGTAAGTTATTTTCAGTCTTGTAGTGCTATCATAAGCTACTACTACTACATTTTTGTGACATATAAAACAAAAATCCTAGAAAAAAACATCTCAAAGAAAACTATCATCTGTGATAGAAAAGACGACACAATAGGTAATATGCAAGCTATATTATTTTAACAGAAAACATCAACCCATAAATAGAAGTAGAAAGAGCAAAACAACCATGAACTATACATCACTGTATAACCATACATGCCAGAAAATATACAAACAGAGAATAAACTCACCCGGCATTAAAAATAATAGGCGGCAAGAGGTATATAAAGAAAAGATCTTCACTGAAAACCAAAAGATGCGAGCTTTTTCCTCTACTGATCAGAAGAATAACTACTCCGGTACAAAGCCCCTACAAACGAACCATACAAAATCAATCACAATTTGTCAAAACACACCAAGGGCATAATTCAAACTTTTTTTCCGTAAGTTCTGTTTTGTTTAAGCAGTAACTAAGCAAATACTCACAATCAAAAGGGCGGTGATCGACTCATTCACCCATCGATTCTCCTCGAGAAGATGTCCGATCACAATACAAGCTAAAAGTAGCGCCACAAATAGGTTCATCGAAACCACGGAGGAGTGGTCCGAAGTGGATAGATTTTGTAACTTTGAGATCATCATGCTCAAATGTGCAACAGCCATTGTATCCGCCTCCTCGAACAAGTTACACAGCCGAAATATATAACAAACTAATTTAACAATCTTTCAACAGAAAACACAAAAGACTGAGATTTCCTTTCAAGCTTCGAATTTGCAGAATCTTGGAATTTGCGCAATCTATCTCTCCGAACTGTCCATCTCAATGACCTTCGATATCATAAACCTTATGAACTCTGCATTAAAACGAAAAAGCACACAGCTTTTGGAATGCTAAACGTACAAATGAATTGCTTGGTTGCTGAGAAAATTGAGAAAATGCAGGAAAGCAACTACTTTAACAATGTTTTGGAATTCAAACGACACAGAGCAGCTGACTTTCCATCAGTTTCCTCCATTTTCTCGGCATCCAAACACAGAAAACAGAAAATTCAAAACACCCATCTGTCCAAAATTCCAACAATCCATAACAAAATGCTTACCAGGGAGTTTCGAAGAACATGCATAGTAGGCAAAATTCAAACTCCGCCTGGCGAATTGGGAAAAACGGTAAATACAGCTCGTGATTCTGGATAGAACGGTCTAAAATTCACTCAGAGAGAAAGAGTCCCAACAGAGGAAGCTGGAACTCAATTTCTGCTCCAAAATTCTCTGCAAAACCCCAAAACGCACACTATTGCAGCCGCAAATGCGAGGTTTTCCAAGCTCAAAAAAGAAAAGAAGATTGATTTTGCTGAATTCAAACCAAAACAATCGAAATTTTCCGAGAAAATTGAGGAAAACGAAGGGAAGTGAGAGAAAATTTTGAGAAATAACTGAGAAATACGGAGATTGGAAGCCTCTGGAAAGAGCGAGAGAAAATCTGTGGACTTATAAATGGATGAATAGTTTTAGAGAGAGAAACGGAGGGAGGAGAGAGAGAGAGTGGAGAGAGAGAAGCGTGCTTGCTTTTAAATCATGAAAGACAGAGGGAGGACAGAAAACGAAACAGGGAAGGAGGCGGATGTTTGATCCGATGAGGCCGGTGTAGGAATGTGGCGGGTAGTGTGGATCTGGACCGTTGGTTTTGTGATTTAAAATGAACGGGCGGCTGCGGGTGTTTCAGTGCTTAAATTGCCGTTGAGGAAGCTCACAGACGCCGAAATTAGATAAAGACACCAAAAATCAGCCACTCGCGTCGCTGTTTGCCTTGTGAAAAAAATGTATTCTTCAAAAAATAAATATTTCCAAAAGAAAATTTAGAACGTGTTTGGTATCTTATTCAAAAATTTTATTTTTCTCAAAACAATTCTTGAGAATATTTTTTTTTAAATAAATTTTTTTAAGATTCAAAAACTTGTTTGGTTTGAGATTTTGTTGGTCTGCAGGCCGAGTAACTAATGAGCTAACTACGTCCTTCGGTTGATGCGGGTTGTGCCAACTCGCCGGCCAAGCTCGGTCAAGGAGTAAATTTTGTTGATGTTGCGTTAAGCGTGATACTAACTTTTTGATCTTGGGATTGCGACCGAAGAAGGAACAGGTCTCGGCCTTTGAATGCCCCTTTCCTGCTGCCACTGCATCTGTATTTATAGAATAGAAGTACTTGCCCTCCACGGTCAGATAATAGATAATGTTGCAGAGTTTAATTGCAACTCTAATAGATCATCATTACAAACCTAGCTTTTCTAGGCTTGTCTCATCACCCAAAGCCATCACCTTTATTATGGCATGCATCCTGACCCCATCTGAATACATTTCAAATTTATTTTTAGCTTCCATGTGCCGGCAGATATTCCAAATCAACTGGAACTGTACTGCTCGCTTGGGATATAATTCACATCATATTTATCTGGTTGAATAAGATGTTAGGATAATTCATATCAAAAGATAATTATTATGATAAAAACCATAATATTATCCTTTAATAATGACAAAAATTATCTTCACTTTTCCATCAAACTATTGAGAGCTATGCTCACTCAACGGCCTTGATTGCGCGGGCCGATGATGTAAATTTGGATTCAAACAGATTTAAAATTATTTTTAAATCTTAAAACTTATACTGAACAAAAATATTCAAAAAGAGAGGATCACAGGAGAGGGAAAAAGATGCAAGATGAGAAAAGAAAGAAAGAGAGGTTCAGACGAGTGAGGGGGAAAGATAAAAAGTCTATATGATTTATTTTTCAAGTTTACCGAAAGTGAAATGCTAAAAGAACTCTCTCAAGAGTTAAACTTTTTATTAACTCTCTATCATCTCATTAAAATTCTACTTTTAAGATAGAATATCCTTAACATTTCACTTGTCGAAGCTCAAGCAAATTAATAATTAATAGAAAATGACATATTTGTGTAAACTTTAATGAAAAGGTCTTAAATCTCCTTGGTTTTTGGATTTCATGATCATAAATTACTTTTGGCTTGACAAAAAATGAAAATCATAAATTACTTGTGAAGTGGTTATTAATCCAGTTTACCTAAAAAAAAAAAATATTACTTGTGAAGTCACGAAAGTCCTTTTTCATGGAAGAGCTAGGGATACATAATGGGCATAAAAAGTGCATCGGATCATGAACGCCTTGACCTTAGAATGAATTAAGATTACATATAAAGTTACACGTATATTTTTTTCTAAGAAACGATATTCTCTACACTAAAAAGTGAATAGCAGGCTAAGTCTCACAATCGGTTATTTATAATATAGTTCAAATTCGCTTTTGACGAGAATCAACCTAAAACAATTAGACATACATTTTAAGAAAAAAATCATGTTCAAAGAAAAATAACAAATTTAACTAAATACTTTAGGATAGGCCACAAATTTAATTGCATTGTGGATCCATTACTAGATAAAAGATATTGAAGATTACCATTTTGTCCTACACGTATTTTTTTTATGGAAACTTTAACGAAAAGCTTTTGGTAATGTTCACTTTAACGAAAAATCACATTTTTACATTAAAAATTCAATTCTGGTACTATTTATTTTACCATTTATTTTGTCCTTATTGTTAAAACTCAAAATTTTCATGTTTTTTTCATTTATTTTTTTTTTATAAAGGATTTAAAATATTTCTTAATGTCCGGGGTTGACTCGTAGGATTTAGGATTTTGAAAGATCTGTCAAGGTTTAGAGTTCATAAATTTTGGTTTAGGGTTTTTTTTTTTTTTTTTTTTGAGTACATAAATATTTTTGCACTAAGAGAATAAGGAGTTCGGTGAAGCCACACAATGGGTGGCCTAATTTGGTATCGAATTCGCCATCCACGAGATTCGAACCTAAGGTCTCTCACTTTCAAGTGAAGATGAATACCACCAGACCGTAGTATTGAGTGGTCATAAGACTAGCTTTGTGTGTAGGTGTAGATTGCCCAAAACCTATGATTTAGATCCTACGGCCTATGGGATTAACGTAATGAATTTTGTCATTTAAAAAATGTTACGTTGCGTGATAATCACAATTCATTAGAGGGCATAAGTACTTATATGACCTTGATACGTCAAAGTGCTTTTTACCAAAACATTCTCAAAGCATGATCTAAAAACTTAATCGTGTGGACAAATCACTCAAGTAATCCGTTCGAATTGAGGGTAATTTGATTCATGCCACAAATCATTTTTCCAACTCTTCCTATCACGTTTAGGACTCTTTGATTAATGCAGTTATGTAAGTGTATTTGTATTTAACAATAGTCAATATGCATGTTTTATTGTACAAAATAATTGCACAAAATTAGTAGCCATAAGTGACACACCCCGACCGAGATCAGGGCATGCTGGCCGTCACGTGGAAGTGACGTAGCCATGTGCACAGTGCGGAAGCTAAAACAGTAAAATAAAAGTGTAAATAATTTAAAAACTAGCAATTACAGAGTGATAGAATATGTGCTAGCGTAAATACGACACTGAATTCAGAGCCTAAGGCCTACAGCAGTCCAAAAGAAACAATACAACAAAAGTACACCCGAAGGTGACCCTACGTAGGTGAGTATCTGTCAGAATGCCGGGACGTCCCCCGAACGAACCACCAGACCCGCTAGGCTACTAGAACCTGGAGGGGCGCAAAAACAAAAGCGTGAGTGGGCAAAACAAATCTCTTAGAAAACCATTTCATAAAACGTAATATAACCCCTCGCCGTAAAACCTGTATACTTCCCAGAAAATAAACATATAAACGTAGGTATAAATATGCCAAGTATACTCAAGGGTATGCCAACATGCTCAAGGCCTCATAATAACATGCAAGTGCTCAGGTATGTATATCACATCAATATTATAATGGTCTGGCAGCCGGAGTTCCCTAAGTGACCTGTACGGCTGAATCTAGAGCTCAAATCACAACTCAATCACTAAACCTGCCCACGAGTCGGAACCACCTATAGTGGTCTGTACGACAAGCCTGGGTGCAATACATATAAACGCTCTAGTACTACGATCACGTGAAGGCTGTGCGAATAATCGCGGGTCACCTACGAGTCGGAACCACCTATAGTGGTCTGTACGACAAGACTGTGCACCTAACTTGGATTCAAGCTGAGTGTGTGGTGCGGGAGGTGAACGACACGTGAAGGACTATGCCCTACTCTGGCGGGAGCACTAACACCGGGGGTGCAGGTTATGAGCTCTCTAAGCACCTCTAATCGCTACTTAATGCAAATGATAAACCATGCTTACCTGGCACTTACCTGGGCCGCCACAGCACCAACATACATGTAAATGACTTAAGAATAAATATATAAACCAACTCATATGCCACTAATCATGTAATATCATCAATCATATAAAATTAATAACGTAAAACGAGGCATTTATACTAGTTTCTGGGAAATAACATGTATATAGGTATATACGGAAAACAAAAGCCCACTCACTGATATGTAGAAGGGTCGTAGCCCCCCTGCCTCGAATGTGCACGCTCGTCTTCGGGATACGTGTCACCTATATGCGAAATAACTATAAAAACGTTAACTTTAAAGCACATAACCGTCCGTTCAAAATAACTTCTCATACATTGCTCAAAATGGACAAATGAATATACCAACGTGATCTACACACCCTCACGATCACAACCATATTTTTAAAATAATTTTTGGACACGTCACGCGCCCCCACGCGCCAGCACAGACACGGGTCCACGCGCCCCCACGCGCGGCCACGTGACCCGCACGCTGACGGCGTCAGGTGACGCCGTCAGGAATATTCCCTGGAATATTCCGTTAACCTTGACTGACGCCGTTACTGTCTGTTAGGAATATTCCGTTAAACCCTAACGGAATATTCCTCTGTCTTCTCCGGCCAACCCCCCTCGCCGGCGCCGTCGCCGTCGCCGGAAACCTGCAACTCGCCATATCTCACTCATTTTTCCACCTTTTTTCATGTTTCTTGCACCAAAATCAACCTTAAAGCTAGTAGAATAAGTTCCAACGAGTTTTAAGGCCTAAAAAGTCCAGATTATACCTGCCCAAATCTTCAAAACTCGGCCAACTCCAACACCCACGTTTCTGACGTCCAAACTCGCCCAACGAGCTACTCCCGAGCTCCTGGGAACCTCACCAACAACACTATGAGCTTCAAATGTCCAAAAACTCGATAAATTACTCTTGCATGAACAGTACTCAAATCGGCCATTTTCGAAACAACGTGAAAACGAAGGATTTCTCACCTGTAAAGGGTATGGCTGTGCTCGCCTCGACCTCACGAGTTCAATGGTGTAGCTGGTTTCCACGATCTGTTAGGATTTTGTGGGTTTTGGGTTTGGTCCGTACATATATGGTGAATAAGAAGGGGAAAGAGAGAGACACGGGAGAGAGAGAGTGACAGAGACAGAGCCAAAGGGTGAGGGTGACAGTGTGTATGTGTGTGTGTGGCCCAAAGCTTGCCAACACCACACAAACAACCAAACAACCTAACAAAACAACTAGGGGTAAAATGGTAATTTCACGCGTACGGTTCCGATAATTCCGGGACGGGATGTCACAATAAGCGCTTATCAAATAAACATTTAGAAGTGATTTTAAAATGATTGAAAATGGTTTTGGTGAAATTTTTTTTGAAATTAATCCTCAATTGAAATTCAATTGGATTGTAAGAAAACACTTTGAGTACATATTGCAAGAATTCTTTCAAAAAACACTTAAAGTGTTTGCAGAATTCAAAATCAATTTTACAAACAATATTAATCATTTTAAAAACATTTTCAACCGAATCCTATATTACTGGCTGGAAGGCCTTATGACTATTAATTTTGTTTGGGTTATACATGAGGATTTGGAATTAGCAAAAATGATTTGCACAAGAAAGGAGTAGAGACAAGAGTAGTCGAACGAAATAAGTGACCATCCCAATCCAAATGTAGTAAATGATAAATTTTTTAATATGATCGGTATTTAAAGTGATACATATATCATATACAAATAGTGGAATATATGTGTTAAAAATGTAATAATTTAAAAAATAAAATTTTCTACTATTTCTATAAAAACAAGTAATATATTACCTGTATTCCCGTCATAATGAAATTTTTTTCAAAGTAAATTAAAAGTTTAGTGGATAATTATGTATTTGTAATAACGACGTGGTGCGGCTGCATTCGTCATATATCTAATCTTTTTTATGAATATCTTAAGGTTAGCCACTGAGAGAAGCACAGCTGGCTAAGCTGGCTCTGTCGCAAGCTGGTCCCTGTCCAACTTCTTCGACGTTGATGTGAATAATCAAGCAACTCTTTTTTATCTCTCTGTTTTTTTTCTTTTTTTGGGTATTTGGTTGTGTTTCTCTTTGCCTTTGCTTCTTATTGTTTTCGACAACAGATTCTAATTGTGTTTTATTTGAGTTTTTCTTCTATGTACCAGAGTATAACATGGATCGAATTTTAAATTGTCCAATGCTTTGACTATGATCAAATAATAAAATAAAATCTCCCGTTATCACGGTGAATATCGTACAATAGAAGATAACGAAACTTAATGAAAGGAATAGAGAAGAGAGACTTAAGTGAAAGTGAAGTGGTAGAGCCTACCAACATTTCCAACTACTGATTGATCGGAGGAGAAACATTGTAATTCAGACATCCAATTGTTTCTGATTTGAATTATGCATGAAGGTTGTAGTTTTTTGCAAGAGAAACAAAAGCACTCTTCGTAAGATCAATTCCAATGGTGAACTAAAAGCCAAATTATCCCCCAAAATTTCCTTCCAAACCCACCCCAACCCAAGGGAAATTTTAGGCTAAATGCTAAATGCTAAACCAATGCCAAATTCCCCCCAAAATTTAGCCCAGAAATCGGAGTGGACTCCACCCAATATTTATCGGAATTTAAATTTTTTTAGATTAAAATGTTCATAAAATTAATTTACGATAGTCTACATATTTATTTTTTTTTAAAAAATTTAATTTAACAAAAAAAATAACCTAAGTTCATTCTTTAATAATCCCGGGCTAAAATTTTAGGCTATAACGATTGGAGCAGAAAAACTGTTTCTGGGCTAAAAGCTAAATTTTCTGAGCTAAAAAATTTGACTTTTAGCCCAACTATTGGAGATGGTCTAAGAGTGCTACCAATAATTATCAACAATATTTTGAGGTTGGAGAGATTATTTAGTAGGCTGGAAATTCTATTTTCGGTACACCAAATATCATAAGATAAGTAATTGAAAGTGTATTTTTATTCAAATGTATAATCACTTGTATTATGCCGACATATTGAAAAATTTCTCTAAAAGTTTGGTCCTTCCACGTGTTATGTAGGTAGATTTAGATCTTGGTGGGTGGATGTATGAAGGCCAATTAAGGCTGAGTCAAGTTGGCCAACTTTATGATTAAAAAATAATAATAATTAAAAAGTAGGGCAACTTTTGAAACTAACTTACGGATCAGAAAATGCATGCATTATGGCGGGGATCACGTGAAAATGCATCCAAAATATCTATCAATTGTATATTATGTATTTTCTCCTCAATAATTATGTTTTTATGAACACGGAATTCTGCTGATTTATAATCGATGTTTGTAAAAATGAACAGAAGCATACTAGATCTTGTTTAAGTAGTATTCATATTGATCCCAATATCAAAATCCTCCTGAAGTACATACAGTTTCACAAAAACATCAAAAATACAGATTACGACGAAATATAATATTCATTACTAATTCGAGATATCTGATTATGGCTAATTATTATGTTCCTTAACTCAATTTCTTTTCGGATATAACAAATATCCCTTCTCATAATAATATTTGTATCAAAAACAAAAAATCAACTCCAAAAAACTTTATTACGAACAATATCCGCTAAATCCCCTAAATTACAATGTTTTGTTCATACACTTGATATGCATAAATACTTATCAATTTGATGGTCGAAACTTAAAACAGTGTTAAAAGTAAAAAGAGGTATGTGGATAACACTATCTTACTTTTATCTATATTATTACATGTCGATGTTAAATTAAACAACTATTATTTTCTCGCACATCATATTTGCATGACAAGAACTAGCCAGCAATCTCTGAAAAGTCGCACCAGCAGTATGAGGCGACACCACGATCGTATTATAATGCAAACAAATTAAGAAGCTTTGAATCTCAGAGGAAATTTATATTTAAAAAAAAAAGATTTGATTAACAAATCTTGTAAGAAGAAAATGTATATAATTAACAAGAGATTTGGATGGGCAACAGAAATTAATTGAGATTAATTAGCACAAGACAACGATCACCTGAAGGAAAAAAAAATTATGGAAGATGGGAAAACTCGGTCTTTTGTAATTAGTACTAATGAAAGATGTTTCCATTTTTCTTCTTATTTTAATGAATAAATAATTGATGTTTATGGTGATTTAGATGGGATATCTTCATGGAATAATAATTATAAGTTCATTTGAAATCGCTTTTAAAATGCTTGAAAGCATTTTCGATAAAAATGTAATTGAATCATGAAAAAACAATTTCAGTACTTTTGAAATTGAAAAATATTTTTTCTAAAAGTTTTGAGTCTTTTAAACGAGCACCGAATTATTGGGTTTGCATCTTGTTGATCATGCACACATTGATGCAACATGCAGGGTCGTCTTTTTGGGGTCTGCCTTTTTTGAGACATGCATTTTTCTTGTCTATACTGTTATAAAGGGTTATAATAATTTTCACTTTAAAACTGGTTTATGATAACTTTTTTGTCTATAATTTATAACAGTGTCGAACTCATCATAATTTCAGACACAACCAAATCATTCACAAAATGTTTATCATTTGTGTATAGGGAATTGTTATTGGCACTCCAAAAATCTCATTCTACACTTCAAGCTTTCAATATTTGAAAAGAAAAAATACACTTGTGAAGAGTGCAGAATGAGATTTTTGAAGTGCTAATAACACTTTCCTTATGTATATATAGATCAATTCATATGTGATACAAACACGACACATATGTACATAAGTAAAACTAAAGAGAATTGTTATTAGCACTTCAAAAATCTCATTCTACACTCCAAACTTTCTATATTAGGAAAGAAAAATACATTTGTGAGAAGTGTATAATAAGAATTTTAGAGTACCAATAACACTTCCCAAACTAAAACAAGAGTGTGACCATATACACGGTTGTGTGTAGGGATAGGCAAATATCTATTGGTTATGTGTAACCGCAATTATTTGCCCATTTAAATTTGACAGTTACGGCTATGGGTAACCGTTTAAATAAATAAACAGTTATGGGTATTTACCCGTGAAATTTAAATGGATGGTTATGGGTATTACCCGCGGTTATAAACGGGTACCCATTTAACCGTTTATTTTAATATATGTAAAACTAAAAAAAAAAAATATTAGTTTCTAACTAGGTTTAGTATCCCGAGATATATTTGGTTATAAAGGGTCATAATATATATATATATATATATATATATATATATATATTTATGTCTCGCTTGAGAGAAAAATAAAGTTGATAAAACGGGCTAATTTTTAATATATATGATTGAATGTGCTAAAGCATTAGAGTGTTCGACAATTTTGTTTTGGAGTCTTTCGGAGTTTTGACCAATTCAAGATAATGATTACCTTGAGCATTTAGAAACATGTGATTATCAGATGATGCGTACCTATATATATTATTAGAGTTGTTAGAGATTGGAGTGAAACGGGAACCATGTATTATTCTGTTTATTTTCTTTATTAGTATCAGATAAGAGAAATGAATGTAGAAATGGACAAATGAGGAAAACCTGATTATTACTTTCTGCTTTTCATCTTTTTGTACTACCCATACGATACAAGTATACGTTTCTTTTAATGCATGTAAAAGGATTACACACCAAAACAATAAAAACCAAACTTCTACTATTTAAGCAATATAATTTTGACTTCTATTCTTCTACTTTCCACCCTTAGCCATATGTGGTTGTTTTCTTTATGTGGGCATTCACACCAATTTCACAACATAAATCATTACTTCTCCTTTGTTGCCCAGCAACCCAACAACCACCGCATGCAAGCCACGACAACCCTATATTTTGGGTCGTCACTCATTCTTTTCATACATAGGCCCCGAAGCTATTCCCGTTCACTACGTATGTATATTGTGTTTGTTTGCAGGTATAATGAACCTAGAGTTTGTACTTAAACTCGAACTTAAAGTTTTGAAAATTAATGTCATAGAAATTCGAAGTTTCATAAAACAATACACACGTAAAAATCCGGAGTTCTTGTAGGTGATTTGTTAGGATTACATGTAGATGATGCTTTTAAAAACAACTGTAAAATTTAGTTTGTGTAAATTACTTTATTGTCCATAATTTTATTTTGTAATAGAAGACAAAAATGTTTTTTCACCCTCTTATAGTTGACAAAAAGAGTTCCATTAATATATGGTTTAAATTAACTTCTTCCTTACAAATCTATTATGTGTAAATAAACTAACTTGAAATAGGTCCAATTTTATGGAAAAAGATCCTCTCCGGATCCCTTTCATCAAATCCACCCAATCAATCAATCCAGACCCTTTAAATTTGATCCAACGACTACAAGCAGAGAGGCCCCTTTAAAAGTTATAATAACTTTAGTTGTTGGACTAAATTTTAAGGGTCCGAATTAGGTGATTTGGTGGAAGAGATTCAGAAATGATTCTTTCCCAATTTTATGGCCTAACAATTAGATTAGTCCAATTTTTAGTTATTTTTTTATTTAGGTCCATGAATAGGACTCCATGTGTCAGCACTTTTTGTTGTTAGGTTGATACTTTGCATTGTGATTACTATTTTACTCTATTATAACTATTCAATGGAAAAAGAAAAAAAAAAATGATACGATCGGTACTTTGCCATCTATTCTCGTAAAGCATAATCGCTAAAAAGATAGCGACTAATTCCAATAAAAGTCGCTACCTTTATACCGATCCATGCCTTTTCAATTTTTTTTTTCAGTTTTTATTTTTTATTTTGTTAATGTTTCTTTTATTTCTCCTACCATAACAACAAACTATCATATTCATGTTTTTCAAAATATATTTTTTCCATGCAAAATATATTTTAATTCATTTTTAAACACTTGTAATCAATGATTTAAAACCTAAATTTAAAGATATTTTTCTATTTTTTTACTTTAAGAATCAATAAAAAATAGTTTCAGGACCTAATAATCGGTAGGATCACATCCAAAGGTTTTGCAATATTTTCCTTAACTCCAGTGCAAAATATTTCTTAAAGCTAAAAATTTCAAAATTTTTTTTTCACAAAAAACTGTGTGTTATAAGCCAAAGTTAGAGTCATTCTATTCACACCACATATTTTTTAAAATTAATTTATGATATTTCCAAAATTTCGAACGCCTATAAATCTCTTGGGGGGGGTCTCACTATTAGTTATATTATTTTTCTTTTTTTTTTTAACTCAGGTACCCTATTAGTCCGCATAAACCCATATTTCAGCTGATATTTTACAATCTAAACTACCTATCATATAAGTACCTTTACAGTCTAAACTACATGTCATATAAGTACTTGTACAAGCTAAACTACCTATCATACTATAATATTAGTCGGCATAAACTTAGATTTCAACTGATCTTTTATAATCTAACCTACTTATTATATAAGTACTATGACAATCTGAACTACCTGCCATATAAGTACTTGTACAAGCTAAACTACTTATCGTATTGTAACTACCTATCATGGTGGAATAAGTAAGTTTACATGATTCTAACAGTAAGATGTAGTCTTCCATCTTGGTAATGTTAAAAGCCCCCGAAGCTAACACAATCAATGTCAAAAAGCCTCTTGAGCAATTACTTACATAAAACAATCAATGTATAATGCTCGCGAATCATGTAGACTATAATCATGTAACAAATACCAGCAAAAATGAAGCTTACTGTTGTAAACGACTCAACAAAAACCTGTAAAATTACTTGTAGTTCTCATAGCTTCATGCGAATTCAAATTCAAATTTGGATACTAATCTGCAGGAATCGCAAGGAAAATTCAAAACAGGAGTCGGATAGAGTTTTTGATGAAACGACGAGATTTGATGAGTAACTTTTTTTTTATTTTAATACAATGATATATTTTATACTAAAAAAGATGAGAGTTTTTTATGAAATGATGAGATTTGATGTGTAACTTAAAGTTCCATGTTAATTCTGGAAGAGTCATGATAAAACATTCAACGATAGTTGGTGCAATTTTGTTTTCAATTATGGACACTTTAATTGCTCTACTTATTAGACCCTACCTATGACTGTGCAATACATTAGACCCATATCAAAACATGCGGATTAGGATCCTCTCATGAGCAAAGGGTGAGAATCCTCTTGACCAAGCCCATCATGTCGTTGAAATTTTATCCAATGACTACAAACAGAGGGGCCCTCTAAAAGTTATAATAATTGTAGCTGTTGGATAAAATTTCAACGGCCTAATGGGCTTGGCCAGGAGGATCCTCACTAAGGATGGGCAAATACTCATTGGTTATGGATAACTGCGGTTATCCGCCCATTTAAATTTGACGGTTACGGTTATGGGTAACCATTTAGATAAATAAATGTTTATGGATATAATCGTTTACCCGTGAAATTTTAATGGACGGTTATGGGTATTACCCGCGGTTATAAACGGGTATCCATTTAACCGTTTATTTTAATATATGTAAAACTAAAATAAAAAAAAATAAAAAATTTCTATCTATGTTTAGTATCCCGAGATATATTTGCTTATAAAGGGCTATATATATATTTATGCCTCACTTGAGAGAAAAATATAATTGATAAAACGGGCTAATATTTAATATATATGATTGAATGTGCTAAAGCATTAGTGTTCGACATTTTTGTTTTGGAGTCTTTTGAAGCTTTAACCAATTCAAGATAATGATTACGTTGAGCATTTAGAAACATGTTATTATTAGATGATGCGTACCTATATATATATATTTAATTGGCCTCGAGTTTTCAATAAATATTTGACCCCAAAATTAGAAATTGATTAAATGGCTTGGATCGATGAACATATGTTTCTAAATAAAAATCCAAATATTTATCAAATTAGTCTATTAGCAGACTGATGCGTACTTATATATATATATATATATATATGTATACAAGAATATTAATTAACCTACAACCATGCATGATTCTTGTAATAGATTGACCATCAAATAATTGGGGGACATCGCATATATTCATAAATAATATTGCTGTTAATATAAAAATACATGTTAAATGTACTTATAACGGAATTTAATAGTTAGAAAAAAAGAAAATTATGACAAATTTCTTTTTAATTTTCAAGTTGTTAAAAAAATAGGTAGACGGGTAAAAAAAAAAAAAGAAAAGTAAATGGGTACGTAGTTATGGGTAAATGAGTATGATTAACTGTTTATAAACGGTTATGGGTATGAGTATGGGTATACCCGTTTATGTAAATACCCAACGGATAAACGGTTATGTGGGTAAAAGCTTAAATGGTTATAGGTAAATAATCGCGGTTACCCACCCACCATAACCGTTGCCCATCCCTAGTTGTGTGAAACCATACAAGAGGTTCGATCTTTATGTTTGTGGTCACATAGTCAGTGTCATATGATGAGTGGACCTTAGATCAATTTTAATTAAAAAGGTAATGCAAAGTATATTAAAGTATGTGGGGGTGGAATTAAGAAAAGGGTGTGTTATCCACACACTTTTTACACATCCGTCTTAATTTTTGATCATCGGATCGAATAAATAAAAAAATATAAAAAAACATGTATAAGAAGTAAAAACGGATGTGTGGATAGCACTGCCCGTCAACAAAATGTAGGATGTGATTAAAAGTTAAAACAAACCTGAACAAAAATAAATAAAAATCATTCAAGATTTATTTTGTTTTTTCTTCATACAATGTATGCCCGTGATTGCTCGAGACGGGTCGTTCCGGCCCGAAGAACGCACTAAATAACCAAAGCCCAAAAATAGTTTCGATAATTACTCTGGTTTATTTAGGATTCGTTTGAATGTGCTACTTTATAAAGCGCTTTTACTCACTAACGTTTTTTGTTTGTAGCACTTTTCAGTAAAGCTTATGTGATGAAGTAGTTTGTTTGTTTTTTGTTTTTTTGTTTTATCAATGAAGAAGTAGTTTGTTGTTTGGCATGCAACTAACTAAGCATTTTTGTATTGTATAAAAGCAATTTTTTCGGAAGAGGATCCTTTTCCTAAGGATCATAGGGATTCCGTTATCGTGATCATTCATCGTACATCGTGCGATCAGTTTTTTTTAGGTATTATTTATATTTAATTTTAAATTTTAAATTTTGAAATGATTTATAGCTGTACGATATACGATAAGCAATCACGATTACAGAATCCCTAAAATCTCTAGGAAAAAAATCCGACGAGAATCCTTTTTCCCAATTTTTCGACCGTCAATTTGTTCCTTCGTCAAAGTATAATAAAACGACGGCCACGTGGCCTCTTATTATTGGGTAAAACAATCTCACGGCGAACGCCGTCAGCGCATAGGAACCGCACCCCCCAATCCACAGTCGAATATTGCTTCTCTCACTCTCTGTTTGCACAGTGGGTTTTTTAATTAGGGTTTTTCTACATTGACAGCTTACAATTCTCTGTCGTTCGATTAATTCATCGGAGTTCATCCGGGGAAGACGACGACAATGGGCGCACAGAAAAAAGGTGCATCTAGGGTTTCAGAGGACCCTGAGGAACTGGCACATGTCCCCTTGCAGGCCATCCTCTTAGCTGATAGTTTCACCACCAAATTCCGACCCATCACACTCGAACGCCCCAAAGTATATATCTTTCTCTCTCTTTATATCTATATGCATGCATTATATATATATATGTGTGTGTGTGTGTGTGCGCGCGCGCGCGCGCGTATAGCATATGATTTATATATATGTATGTATGTGTTTTGACATTTGTGTGTATATATTTACATGAATGTATATATGTAAATGCAATTCAAATAGTTTATAATGCTGTTTTAGAGGAATGGAAACAAGGGCTTTCGGAAAATTTGCGAAGTTTCGATCTTTTTTTTTATTGGTTTTCGATGATAGTTTTGGAAATTTGCAACTAAACAGATATTATCGTGGCTAATTGGGTTAGTATAATGGTTAATTGGTTTAATTGAGCTTAAGGAATGTTGATAACTGTTTCTGCTACTAGGCTGCTGGCTTAAAACTTTTAACATGTTTTCGACTGCTCTTGTTGAACGCTAACACTTGACGGTGAAACTAGAAAATGAAGAAGGTATTAAGAAGTTTTTTGTTTGAATATTTTGTGTGGAGATGATCTTATAGGTAGTGACATCTGTATGCGCAACAAAGCTATGAATACAAGTATTCTATGTGCATTGTCATGTTTACTGCTTTTTTCTTTTGTTCTGATGAAGGTGCTGTTGCCGTTGGTAAATGTCCCGATGATCAATTACACCTTAGCATGGCTTGAATCAGCTGGCGTCGAGGAGGTTTTTGTTTTTTGTTGTGCTCATTCTAAGCAAGTGATTGATTATTTGGAGAGTTCAGAGTGGTTTGCTCAACCAAACTTCACAGTCACAACGATTGAGTCACATAATTCTGTTAGTGCTGGAGATGCTCTGCGCTTGATATATGAGCGCAACGTGGTATGTTCATATCTTAACCTTATTGTGTTTTGTTTTGTCTATGTTTCCAAATATACTTAGACTTATATCTATATTCTTCATTTTGAGATAAGATCAATAGAGGCATGATGTTTGTGATTTTGAAAAGTAGGAATCCCATTTGAACTGGGTCGATGGTACATGACATAATACAAGGCTCTGCCTCTATACTCAAGATATTTTATTTCATCACAAATAGAAGACTTTCCCCCTTTATTCCAAATGACATTATCACATCAGGTCACTAATTCTTAATATGGTTAACTTGTACTAGAGTTACTCTACTTTCTCTGAAATTTTTGGATAATGTAATAGAATCTGAGATTTGTAGGGTGTTCGTTCCCCCTTTTGCCGCTACTCCTGTAACTATTTATTTTTTAGTGAGGTTAATTTAAACATATCCTGAATCTTTACAGTTGCAACATTTTTTGTACACTAGAATTTTTATTATTTTCCCTCTTTCCTCTACAGATACATGGAGATTTTGTCCTAATTAGTGGGGACACTGTGAGCAACATGTCACTTACTCAGGTGCTTCAAGAACATAAAGAGAGAAGAAAAAAAGATAGTAATGCTGTGATGACAATAGTTATAAAACGGTCAAAGCCTTCTCAGATCACTCATCAATCTCGACTTGGCACTGATGAGCTGTTTATGGCAACAGATCCTAATACAAAGCAGCTTTTATATTATGAGGACAAGGCAGACGATACAAACGGATCTATATATCTCGATAAGTTGTTGATCGCTGAGAACCCTACAATTACTTTACACAATGATAAACAGGTAACATCTCAGCCCTGCCTTGAAATTTTGTGGCTGTTTATTAATCTCTGTAGAAAGTCTACTTGATCTTTTTGTAGTGATCCTCAATAAATCTTAGTTGTTTTACTGTCATCTGGTGGGGTCTTTCATTGTAATGTGCCTGTTGAAGGATCTTGCGGATGTTCAATTACTCTATTAGGTCTCCATTTGTACTTACCCAGTAAAATAAATAACCATAATAAAAAGTTGGTATCTGACATGGAATTTGTGTGAATATGAAAACAAAAGAGATTTGAAAAGACTCCTAATTTAGAAATTTAGGACCCTTTAGTTTGCAAAATCTCTTTGCTAATTCTTCCCAAGCATTACCAAATGAGATGAAGCAAAGTAGCCTTGTCCATGATTCAAGATTGACCCTGATTGCTTCTGTAATTAATGGAACTGAACCTTGAATCACACCTGTAGGTTTATTTGATTCATCAGTTCACCTGTATTAGGATATTATATTCAGTATAACGCTTATTAGAATCTGTAGTGATCTGTAGTTTTAGTTTTGGATTTCATGTTTCTCACTACTCTTGAAGTTAAGGGAAAAAAATTCTTTCCTGTTATTTAGGGACTCACAGTTGATAGATTTTTTGAATTCTCTTGGGGTAGAAATGGGTTTATGGCATGGGTCTCATATTATCAAAAGGCTGTTGTATCTTCTTGGGGCAATGTGGCTGATGATGCCCCTGGTGTGAATCTATTTTGCAGAATTACCATTCACATTTTTATTGTGTTTGTATGGTGTGAATCTATTCCAACAACTGTTCCACCAACTTTTTATTGTTAAAATCTGCAGGATTGCCATATTGACATATGCTCTCCTGAAGTCCTCAGCCTTTTCACAGACAATTTTGATTATCAACATCTACGTCGTCACTTTTTGAAGGGATTGCTTCTTGATGATGTATGTCTTGTATTGGACATCTCTTTGTTTATTCTGTGTTTATAGTTTACCTTGCAATTCTTCTAAGGGAACCATCTATCCATTCAGATTATGGGTTACAAAATATTCACTCATGAAATTCACTCGAGTTATGCGGCTAGAATTGACAACTTCCGAAGCTATGATACAGTTAGTAAGGACATAATTCAGAGATGGACTTACCCATTGGTGCCAGATGTGAAGTTTTTTGGGAATTCTTCAATAAAACTGGAAAGACAGGGGATGTATCGAGCATCAGGTAATGTTCTGTTTATTGATATGTGACATATAAATCGCGTATAATTATTTATGTATTTAATTTACCCTTTTGGTTTTGTTTTGTTTGTTTTGTTTTGGGAGGGGGGGGTGCTTAGGGGCAGGGGGAGGGGTTGCTAACTGTGGACGTCTTGATGAATCTTCTTTTAGATATTTAGTGTACCGTCCTGTTTTATTTTTTTAAATGATTGTGTTCTATCACATCTAACCGATATTCTAAAACCGTGGTTTGGTTCCAACTTCCGAGTGATTTTTCACTATCATGTTGGCTGTCTTCATAAAGTCATTTGTTGGATAATTGTTCTTTGTGCCAATTCTTCAAATTCGCATCATAAATGCTATATGTCATCCTTTCCTACCTTTACGATCTGCCCTTCCCTATCGAAAGTAAGATTTGATCACCTAGTATTTGGTATAATTATAACATCAAGAGACTTTATGAAGGCCAATGCTTATAAAGTATGTTGACTTTATTTCCTAAGGTCCTTGCATGCATAGATATATTGTGACTTAAGTTAAACTAATACTTGACTTCTAATTATAAGCAGTGAACTTAGAAAAAAAAAATCCCTTACTCAACTGCTGGAATAATGTGGCCTTTACGTACTAAAGTTAGCATTCACTTTGTAAACATAGTAATAGCATGCCTGGTTGCTCCTGAAATGGTTGTCTGCTAATTGTAAACTTAACCGGTTTGCTATTTTTTTAATCTTATTATGTGTGATTTGATAAACTAGCTTCTCTTCAGACATAGGGCTATCACGCTCTGCACAGATTGGGCCTTTTACGGTCATTGGGAGTGGCACCAAGATTGGGAACAACACCAAAATTACAAATTCTGTTATTGGGGAAGGGTGCTCTATTGGATCAAATGTCTCAATAGAAGGCTCCTATATATGGGATAATGCCACCATTGAAGATGGCTGCAAGCTGAGGCATGCTATTGTATGTGATGGAGTGATAATGAAGTCTGGAGCAGTTTTGGAACCTGGTGTAGTTTTGTCTTTCAAGGTATGTGCCTTTAATCCTGTTATAGCACTATTTCAAACTGTCAAATGTTAGTTCTTCTTTCTTGTCTATATAATGCTCAAAAAGAAAAAACTGAAGAAAATTGTACAATATTGTACAATACAGATAGTAAGCAGTTTACTGGCCCACATATATAGTCAGAATCTTTTTACAGCGTTATAAATTCATTTGGACTTGTATTCTAGTGCTGATAAGATCTTTAAAATCTGTTGATGTTAAAATTAAGTTCTGAAATCAAAAGATTCATAACTTATATTCCCTTGATGTTAAAATTGTGCCTTGTAATCGTTTGCAAACTCCATGTTTAAATAGCATTTTCAGTTTGCAGTGTATTTGCCATTTCGTCCTGAGAAACACCTGTATTTCTCTCTTTTACTGTTATTTTGATGTCATGCTTGATATTTTCTTAGAAGGAAATGTGAACCTTTGCCTGCTCAAATTTAGTTTGTCTTTGCAAATTGATCTTTCCTTTTTGTCTGGATTTGTATGAGCCAAATACATACATTTTGCTTGTGGTTTTCTGATGTCTTATCGATCTTAATGTGCTTTTACACTCTTTACCTTCAGGTTGTTATAGGACAAAAATTTATTGTCCCTTCATACTCAAAGGTATCTCGACTGCAGCAGCCAACTAAGCTAGATAGTGACGATGAGCTGGAGTACGCTGACAATAGCAGCGGGATTGCAGAAATGTCATGTAATGCTTTGAAATTTTGTTCCTAAGCTTCATGTTTGGTCTTGTTGAGTTCTGTTATGTGCAAAAGAATGGTCTTAGCCATGTGTAATACTTTTAAGGCATCTGCTTTTTATTAGTCATATTGCTGCTCTTTAGATACTACAGATAATTAGGCAGTAAATTTGTTGGAGTAGGATGATTTACTGGATTCTTTGTTTTATTTTGTGGATGACAATGGTTATTGATTTCCATAACTTCGTAATAAATGTCTCATGTCATCCAGAATGCAATGAATTTATACTTGTTAATTGTCTATTTGATAAAATTAGTATTGATTGTCAGCTTTGTTTGTCTGGATGTAGTAGTGGATATTGCAAACTTTGTTAGGGACAGCTGTTCAGTATTTTTAACCTCATTTAATTCCTTTTGTTTATACTAGTTATTAATAGTAAGAGGTGTAATCTTTCTCATTGATATTTATCCTTGTCATGTGGTTACCTGCAGCTATCACACCTACTGTGGATAAACTAAATGAGGAAACAACGAACCAACGAATGGAGACACAATGTTGGCCCAAATCTGAGGTTAGCTATGTAGTTTGATACTGTGTTGTCTTGTATTCTCTGTAAATGCAAAAATTGTACAGTAAGTGCACTAAAGCTTTGGTGAACGGCTAAGTGTACTAAAGCTTTGGTGAACGGCTAAGCTCGTTAAGAGTAGATACTTGGGTTTTGAAGATTTAAGACAAAAAATTAAAAAAAAATTGCTCAGACTAGCATTAATATTATGGGTGTTTGATTATTATACTTCACTCAGACATAGCATTGGATGACACAATCCCTTGAAATCTAGACTGAAAGACGACTATGTGTGGATTTATGTCTATAAATTAGTTACGATTTAGCTTGCTCACAGCATGGTCCCTCCAATTTATAGGTAAATGTGGGTGAGAAGGGGGAAGGGTGTGCATTTTTTCTCCTCATTAGTGTTTAAATGACCCTCAGATAGGGATGCCCCCAAGTGTGAGTATGGTTTGAATTCAAACACTAACAGGGGGAGGGGGGAGAATCGTTGACTTGAAAGAGCATTTGAAAATAAATCAATGACCACTGTTTGCTTTGACTTTGAACAACACCCATTCCTTTTTTTGCTATGTAAAGAAGCTTGTACATTTCTCTTTATATATGCAATGATGAGCTACAGCATTGTTTTAGTTCCATATTTCCCTCTTGTAAATAATGAGAATATTGTCTCACTTGCAATTTTTTATATGTTGTGGACTGTACTGCTGCATTTATCTTGACATTCTCTGATAACAGTTGTTATTGTCGGTCAGCTTGGTACTGGTGGGGCTGGTTATGTTTGGTCAATTTGTGAAGGAGGCCACGATGAGGAGTGGAGGCATTCAGTTGCTCCCATTCCTGCTGACAAACTTTTGGAGGCAATAGATGCTGCAGATGATGATTTGGAGCATGCTCAAGATGGCAGCTCCCTCCCACCTTCAGGAGAGTTAAAACCTGATTCTAATGATTCTGAAGGCGATGATGGAGAGTTTCGAGATGATTCTGCCTACTTTGAGAGAGAGGTGAACATTGTCAATTAGAATGCTGATGGTAAATACACACATACAAAGTTAAAACCAATCCTCAACAATTTCATTGTCATCTGCAGGTTGAAGCAACCTTTCTAAGAGCTGTGCATGAGAACATACAAGTAGACCACGTCATATTAGAAGTGAATTCACTGAGGTATTCCTTCGGTTTTCCCAATAGAACTCTATCAGTTACTCTTTTCCTTGTTATTGCACCTCTTATTTTTACATTTTCTGAAGGTATGCAAAATGTTCATTCTCTCTTAATATTTCAAGTTGTAGGCACAAACACGTATCTGATGAAACGGTGCTAACTTATATTGATTTTTTATTATTTTATTATTTTATTTATTAAACCACTCATGATTACTTGCTTTTGTTAATTTCTTCAATTCTTGCATGATCTTTTATCCATATTTTGTAATGCGTTAGTATGTATGCTTTTGTTATTGATGCTTGCCACTTTTTTGTCCATTGCAGGCTGTCATACAACAAGGTGGCTGCGGACTGTGCTGGAGCTTTATTTTATTCAATGATGAAATTGGCATTAGAAACTCCACATGGTTCACCAGGTAGCTTTTCCCGAACTTGCTATTATCTTCCCAACTTTTCATTCAAGTAAACTTCTTTATGATTGGAAACTTGTATTAACATACTTTGAGAAATATGCTTCTATTTCCATGTTTAACAATCGGCATTCTCTGGAAAAGTAAAAAGGAATAATTCAATGAGGTGCCAAAGAAAAGGTGGGTGGTTTGGGTTTTGGAAGGGTTTTTCTCTATCTATAAGTTAAGATCACATTGGGGGTAAGGCGTGCATACATGAAGTGGTCAAGGTTTTCTAAGTTTTCTTTACAGCATCCATATCTTAATTGAACAATTACATTGTAATTTTTGCTCAGCTGCAGTGTGAGTGCTATTTTCATATTACTAACGTTGTTTGTCTTGCTTCTTGACATACGGTCTTAACTAAATCTTGTTCAATTCCTTTCTTAGGTGAATTGGTTCAAGCTACTGTTAACATATTTGCAAAATGGAAAAAAATGCTGAAGTCTTACCTAGCAGAAATAGACGAGGAGGTTTGTAATTGAATCCTTTTCTTTCATGCTTGTATTCACTTCTTCAACCATTAAACTCTACAATGGTCTCTTGCACAAGTGAGATTAGTTCCCCCTCCCTTCTAGCTTCTGCAGACGTGCTGATTTCATTTTTATATCTGCACTATTCATTTACTTTCTTAAGCTTCGACGGTAGTGTGTGTGTTCCCTGTGCAATCATATTAACCTTTGTTTCCATTTGACTTGAACCACGAGTAGGTCAAATATCCTATCCTTTATAAAGCATATTAAGTCCAATAAGTAAATTTTATGTTCACTTTTTCGAGTAACTGCTGGACACCATGATCCCTTCGTTTTGACGGTTGTTAATGCTATGCTGATTATTCCTGTAGAAACTGGGTTGCTAATTTTACCTTTACAGAATTGCGATGCTTATTTTGGTTAGTGTTTTGTACTGAGTATTTTTCAACTTCCAGATTGAAGTGATACTTAGATTTGAAGAAATGTGTGAGTCCTTTAAGGAATTCTCTCCTGTGTTTGACAAGGTACGTCTTCCTACACATGATCATAAACTAAGTACTATATGTTTCTGCCAAGTGCTTTTGCCAGGCTTTTTCTTAAGCAATGAAAAGCTATGGATAAAGCCATCTCAGAAACTTTTTTGAATAAACGCTTTGCCAAAGTTTAATGAGATATTTGTTGTAACTTAGCCCTTTTTATTATCCTTAATTTCGTTTGCAATTTTGATCAGTTTAATTTATTTTCTGACTTATAATTTACTTTTCCAGATATTGCATCAACTGTACGAATTAGAATTTATACAAGAAGAAGCTATTATGAGGTGGGATGCCGAAAAGAAAAATGCAGAGGAAACAGATAGAGTTTATGTCAAGCAATCAGCGGCCTTTATTCAAGTAAGTACCATTATTTGATTTCTGTTCTATTACCTTACGCGATGATTAATAATCATTATATAATATAACGCACGCATGCTGCCATTTCACTAGGTGCAATTATTTATTCTATCAGTTATGCAAATTCACGCCAGTGGCTGAGCTTTTTTAAATGAAATACGTCGAAATTTGACATAGAAGTCTCTGTTATGTCCGTATACATTCAACTTAAGAGAATAGTTTACAATTTGGGTTAATTTATTGAATGAAAAAGAAAAGGTTGATTTCTGGCAACCAAAATTTGATGGCATGAACTTAATAGTGTATCTTTTTTAGTTAAATTTCGTATGATGTTAGCCTTGCTTCACAGCAGTTTCATCTTTTGTGTCTTATGTCTCAGTGGTTGAGGGAAGCCGAAGAAGAAGAAGAAGATGAAGAAGATGAAGAATAGGGAGCAGGTGATGTACGTAGGTCCAATTTCGTAGCGTGTGCTTTAAACGAAGCGGGATGTATGTTGAACGAGTGTTTTCAGATAATGTTGTATGGTAGAAAGGGATAGCCCTTGTCCATAGGCCGGAAAATGGGTTTTGCAAATTATCATGCACTTTGCATGTGTGTAATTTTTGACAGAAAATCAATAGTAACGTTCTGTGTATTTTTACTGTTGTTCGAGGATATTTCTAAGAGACATGGTATTGTTAAGCTTACAGGGAGAAATGTCAATGATTCTTCGTTAATATTATGTTTAAGGGTAAATTTACGTCGTTTTTAATGTAATTTAATCCTCTCTAATACAAACTTTAGTCGTAAATATAAACATCATCGGAAAAAAAGTACGAGTATAAAGTTGCAAGAACATTATTTAAGGCGTCAACCAGTTAGTACGCTAAATATGATGCTAGCCACTTATCTCGACCCGCTCTCATCACCAAAATAAGATCACCTCAAAAGATTTAACCAAATTGGATCTGTTATTGTGAAAACTTTCATTGTTCATGGGAAATATTGTGTTCGTCTATTTGTTTTAGTACAGTTAGAAGGTCGAAATGATGCTGCAGCAGCAGCAGCAGAAGGGCAATTATCTCTGCCCAAAAGTGTAAGAAACATGAAGGAAATCTGCAAATTGATGAAATTAAACACAAAAATTGAATACGATTCAAAGGAAGAATACCGAGTATTGAGGAGCAAGTTGCAACGCACACAACATTTGCAACATCTCTCTCTCACTTGTTTATTACATAACATGTAGTCAAACTCAACAGAAAAAAATTATAGATAAAAGCTACAGGAACATGATCAACAAGCCTGGAACGTAGTGAGTTGATGATGTTCACCAACGAGGGGGGCCCCCGCCAGGGCCACCTGGTCCACCAGGGCCGCCGCCGAACACTGGCCCACAGCAGCTCTCAAACAAGCAGCAGCAGCACAAGATATAAGCACTGCAGTAGCAATACACGCCAAGATGATATTAGTTAGAAAAAAACTTAAAAACAAGAATATAAGCAGCTAGCTGGTGAAGCTACATTTCGGATAATATTACGGATAATACTTAGGTCCTGACTAGACAGATATAATGTTAGTCGTAAATGAACAATGTTTGCATTCTGCTAAACTCACCAAGATGAAAGAAGGCTGCATATACCGCTACAGAGGGCACCTAAGCAACCAAAGCCCGGCGGCCCTCCCGGACCTCCTGGCCCTCCTCCCGGCGGTCCCCATGGTGGCATTCCTCTCTGATGGAGATGATGATCTGATCTCTCTCTCTTTCTCTCTCTCTCTCTTGATCAAAAAAGACCTATGGATATTTCTTCAGCTTCCTTTCTTGCTGAAATTGCAACGTAGCTATTGAAGTTGATCGGCTATATATACATAAAACTCTTGTATATCTATATATTTGTGGATAATTATGTTGAAACTTTTAGAGAGAGAGGGAGAGAGAGAGGGAGAGAGAGAGAGCTTAATGGCTAAGTATGGCATTCAATATTCTTTTCTATCTCGCTTTCTTCTTTAATTTGGTGGTTGTTGGATTGAGGAAACAACGGTCCCGTTGTTTCATCTACTTCACGGGGAAGTAACAAACCTAATGTTCATGCATAAACCTAACATTCAAACCTTCCCTTTCGTTACCGACAAGATAAACAAAAGGTTTGTCGTGGCATCATAGCTAGCTATTTCAATATTCAAAAAGTTCATACAAAATTGTTTTTTTTTTTGGTCAAAGTATAATTGTTTGGGCCCAAAATACTATGGTTGGGCCGAGCAGGTAGATGTGCTCGGCCCAAGGTGATGACAAATGCTATGGGCCGAATAATGAAACCCGGGCCAGCTGGCAGGGTCGGCCAAATTCTATCATAAGTAGTCCAGATGAATGGAAAAGGTCGAGGAAATCCTGGTGTGACCAGGATTCTCGACCGGCAAGGAATAAAGCCTCAAAAGGAGGAAAATTCAGAATCCCAGTAGGAGTAGGATTGTTCGAGTTAGAGGTGAAATGGGACAAGGACTCCCAGTCCGAATCAGAATGCGAATTGGCCTCAAGGAACGGGTGCTATAAATACAAGAATTCACACAATAGAAAGGACCTTCAAAATCAGCATACAATCGCCCTGCGCAAAACCTCTCAAACACCTTGAGATTTTTTCCTTTTCTTTTCCTGCCGACACACCTTCAGTTTGGATAAACAGCACTGTGGAAGCACCCGGCGAGCATCTTCAGTTTGGATAAACAGCACTGCTGCCGCAGAATCAGCCGACCGAGGAGCACCTTCAGTTTGGATAAACAGCACTGCGTCGAGGTCGACCGATTATCTATCTAAGTCTCGGCCGAGAAGGGTTTTCGAACCCTTGTTGGTAGAGGTCATCTTACTAAGCCTTTCCGGCATAGTAGGGTGTTACGAATTGTATTGCTCGGCGCATTGGACGCCGAGTGGTTTTATGATTGGATACTCGCAAGTAAGCTTCAGGGTTCGGCATTCCGACGGCCGAACTACGTTTACCATCAAGACATATATCACATTCGAGTACCTGTGCCCATATAGTTTGGTCTCGATTCGGCGTGCTTATACTCTTACGAATATAATCACAGTGACTGAATCAGGCTCCGACGACTTGTGAACTCCGTAGAATTAGTAGCCTTGTCTTCAGGCTATAGAACCCAGAGGCCGAGAGCGTTCCTTCCTTGGTCGCAATCGCAAGATACAGAAGTCAACAGCGCACCCAACGCGACAACATCAAATTTTACTCCTCGGCCGAGCTCGGCCGACGAGTTGGCACGCCCCGCATTCAACGGAAGGACGTAGTTAGCTTATTAATTACTCGGCCTACATTTGATGGCCACGACGGTGGCCAAGAAATATAGACAACGCCCGTCGGCGCATAGAATTGTCGGTGAAATGACCGTTCGGGCACCTGACAATTAATAGTCTTTTAAGAACATGTGTCATGGGAAAATTAACGCAAAAGGAAAAGACTTACATAGGCCGAGGAGACTTCCTGCGGAGGAATGGGGAGATCTTCATCCTGCGGGTGGATCGGCGACTTGGCCGTGGCCTCAGGGTCGGCCATGGGTCTCTTGCCGCGATCCGCCGCAGGAGGAGACGGTCGAGCGGTCGCCTCGACAACCGGAGGAGGATGGATGGGAGGAGAGTTGACTGGTCGGCGACGGCGTTCCAGGGGGACCTCTTCGCTCTCGCTCTCGACATCCTGAACAAAAAGAAAAACCTTCTGCGTTATGACCAAAAACCTAAAGGAACAAGAGTAAAAGTAGAATTATACCTCCAGAATGACCGTTGGAGAAGAGGGTCCCTCGACAGGTGCAGCCGGCTTCTCCGCGGTAGGCGCCACGACCGGTTCTGAAGCTGGAGCTGGTGCGCCGAGGGGGTCTGCCGTGGCCTCAGGAGGGGAGACGGCTGGAGAAGTCGGGTTTGGAGAAGCCGGGGCAGCCGGCATAGGAGGAGAGCCGGCAGGAGCTGGCGTCCCTGTAGTGTCACTAGGGACGACATGAATCTTCCGGTCGCCCTTCTTCGCCAATTTCTTGACGCGTTTAGAAGGGCGAGAGGCATCATCCTCTGGCTCGGCCGCTCGGTGGGGGCGTTTGGCAGGAACTGCCCGCTCGGTGGCGATGGTCCTCTTCACCAATTTTTTCGCCTTCGCCACCGCGGCGACCACCTCCACCTTCCTCGACACGCGACCCCCTGAAGAGCGAAGTAGTTAGTAACAAGGATTAAGTGATATAAAGAGACGAAAAGAGAGAAGAAAAGCGGAAAAACTACCTTGGGCCGACTCCTTGGGTTGGGCCGAGGGTGTTGACCTGGGACGGTCGCCGAAAATCTTCTTCACCAGACCTTTGGCCGAGGCGTCGAAGAATTCGCCGGTATACTCCTCCCACCAGTCCCCGAAGGTGTCGGTTCCCAAAGATTCAGGAACCGCCGGCCGAATCCGGAATTTCCTGCACTTCTCTTGGAACTCCTGGTCTGACGTCTTACATTCCCTTTCAGAGGAACCGGTAAGACGCCCTCGGCTCAGGAGAGATCGAGAGGTGAGCAGAGGGACGGGGCAGCCTTGAAGATAGCCGAGCTGCCGGGCGAGGAAGTGGGGGTGATAGACCTCCCAGCCGGCTCGGCGGGCATCGCAACCCAGAGGAAGGTCGCGAGCCAGAACAAACGACCCCCAGCGCTGACGGACGTCCGCATCCTCGGACTCGGCCCATGCTGCCGTGGGAAGCCTGAGCGAGGAAGGGTACTCCTGGCGCCGGCACACCAGGAACTCGTCATCCGAGAGGACGTCGAGGCTGAGGAAGTGTTTGAAGACCTCGTCGGCTCGGTGAGGAGGCGCCGGTCGAGAGGCCAGTTGAAGGCCGATGGCGGTTCGGTTGAAGACCGAGGGCGGCCGTTCGGTCGAAGGCAGGAACCTCCGGTCGAAGGGTGGAAAAGTAGACCTGCAACCAGAGTTGGAACACCCAGAGGGGTCCGTTCTGGTGCGGGTCAATCTTGCCAATGGTCGCCTCAGCCAGGCAACGGTAGAGGTTGGCGAGTATGGCTGGACTGAGCGCCAGTAGGCGACCATTAGCCAATGCCTGGGCCACCGGCATGTTCTCGACCAGGCATTTGTTTGACCTGGTACAACAAATGAATTTGTTGTACCAGTAGAAGAGGAAGGCCTCGTGCTCTCCCTTCCTAAGGCCTTCCTCGCCTCGGCTGGCGAAGTGAAGGATGAGAGTGTTGTAGTTGAAGAAGTTCTTGTGGAGTTTTTGAACTTCTTCCCGTGAGGGCTCCCGATCGCCCCGGCTTAGCGTCTCGACGGCCCTATCGTCGAATAGTGCCTTCAGATCGAGATGAGAAGGGTATCCGGAGAGGGCGGCATCAATTGGAAGGCCAGTTGGAGAAGTTCCAAGGATGGCCGAGATGTCGAGGACTGTGGGGCCGAGAGGGCCAAAGGGCAGGATCATAGTGTTGGTGGCCGAACACCATAAACTCAGGGCCGCCATGAGCAGCTCCTTATCCATGGCAATCTCCATGGTCGACAGAATAATGGCATCATAGATGCCAAGAGCATTCCATTCCTTGCCAAAGAATGTGCTCATTCGGTCAACCCAGGCCGCCCAGGCCGTGGTGGTCGAGGGCCAGGCTCCCTGAGGTCGCGCTAGAGTCCATTTAGACCAGTCGAACCCCTGCAGCAGGGGTATTAAACACTGCTCCTTGAGCAGGTTAGTGACAGACGACGGCACGGCGTCTCTGAAGAGGGGACCCAGAATCTGGTGGGTGGTGGCCATGTCGTTTTCAAATCGCAGCGTCTTGACGGCGCTCCGATCGATGAAATCCTTGCACTTATTGATCTCATCAGAGAGCTTCGAAATGAAGGAGGCCATTTGTGGAGAAGAGAGATGTTTTGAAAGAAGGTATTACAGACGGAAGAACTGGAAGGTTTTGCTCGAACGGACAGGAGTGATAAAATTGGGATTTTGGAATTTCTGAAAGCGTAAGATACGAATGACAGAAGTATGGGTATTTATAGGCTTTTCAGATTGAAGATCAAACGTCTGGAATTCGAAAGGTACTGGAATTCGAAAAGCGCTGGTTCAAATTGGGGGAAATTTAACCGGGAAAATCTACAATCATTTCGGATATTTTGGCAACCTGCGAAAATGGGATCGAGGAGTCGAAAATCCAGGACGCACGATTGCGTGCGGCGACAGGTTCAATGCATTAATAAGGATAAGACGTTTCAATTAGTGCACGGTTTCGAGGCTCATGATTGAAGCTTTTAAGAACGGCGGAGAATCGACACGTGGCCACGCGTTGGGGGCAACGAGGAAAGTGCAATCATGTCTCATAAATATGCAGGAATAATGGTCATTAATGAAGTAAAGTAAAAAAAAAAGCAATAAACGTTTTCGCTTCTTCAAGGCCGAGGCTAAACCAAGAGTTAACGGTCGGCGACCTCAGAAGCGAGGGGGCAATGTTTGTGCCCAAAATACTATAGTTGGGCCGAGCAGGTAGATGTGCTCGGCCCAAGGTGATGACAAATGCTATGGGCCGAATAATGAAACCCGGGCCAGCTGGCAGGGTCGGCCAAATCCTATCCTAAGTAGTCCAGATGAATGGAAAAGGTCGAGGAAATCCTTGTGTGACCAGGATTCTCGACCGGCAAGGAATAAAGCCTCAAAAGGAGGAAAATTCAGAATCCCAGTAGGAGTAGGATTGTTCGAGTTAGAGGTGAAATGGGACAAGGACTCCCAGTCCGAATCAGAATGCGAATTGGCCTCAAGGAACGGGTGCTATAAATACAAGAATTCACACAATAAAAAGGACCTTCAAAATCAGCATACAATTGCCCTGCGCAAAACCTCTTAAACACCTTGAGATTTTTTCCTTTTCTTTTCCTGCCGACACACCTTCAGTTTGGATAAACAGCACTGTGGAAGCACCCGGCGAGCATCTTCAGTTTGGATAAACAGCACTGCTGCCGCATAATCAGCCGACCGAGGAGCACCTTCAGTTTGGATAAACAGCACTGTGTCGAGGTTGACCGATTATCTATCTAAGTCTCGGCCGAGAAGGGTTTTCGAACCCTTGTTGGTAGAGGTTATCTTACTAAGCCTTTCCGGCATAGTAGGGTGTTACGAATTGTATTGCTCGGCGCATTGGACGCCGAGTGGTTTTATGATTGGATACTCGCAAGTAAGCTTCAGGGTTCGGCATTCCGACGGCCGAACTACGTTTACCATCAAGACGTATATCACATTTGAGTACCTGTGCCCATATAGTTTGGTCTCGATTCGGCGTGCTTATACTCTTACGAATATAATCACAGTGACTGAATCAGGCTCCGACGACTTGTGAACTCCGTAGAATTAGTAGCCTTGTCTTCAGGCTATAGAACCCAGAGGCCGAGAGCGTTCCTTTCTCGGTCGCAATCGCAAGATACAGAAGTCAACATCGCACCCAACGCGACAACATCAAATTTTACTCCTCGGCCGAGCTCGGCCGACGAGTTGGCACGCCCCGCATTCAACCGAAGGACGTAGTTAGCTTATTAATTACTCGGCCTGCGCGCCACGTAGGTTTTGTAATTTTTATAGTCAACAATAATATATGTATATATTTTTCAACTTCTTAACACAGATGTCTTGTACGTGGACCGACCATTTTTGTAATTTTTTTATATTGCTGTAGTTTTGAGAAAAAATAACAGTAAAAAAAAGGCTAGTTGGTAAGTTTTTTTAGTTAGTGTTACGTTATGCACACCGTCGTTAAGTAAGTATGACACATACTTAAAAGAAAACAAATGACCAATAGAGTACACGATTTAAACTTAATAAATAGTATTAATCTATAGCATTAGCCACTAGTTATGTACACAGCGTATGTATTATATTTCGCTGTTTGAGGTGGATTGAATATTATTCTGCTGTCATAATCTCTATATGTTCTGTTATGTTGAACTCATCATTATATTTTACGTGGCATTCTCTTTAGGATTTACACTGTTTTGCTGCTTTTGTTGGATCTATCAGGATCGAGATAGTATCATTTTAAGTCCTAGCGTTCAAATAGTAGTTTAAAATATGTAATATAACATGATTAACATCTGTTTGGATAAGGGTTTCCTTCTTTTTCAGGTTGAAAATATGCTTAATTCAAAAGGGAAGAAACATGGTGAATCTGAAGTGAAAATAAGGATAAAAAAAAAAAAAAAAAATCATAGTTGGATAAGTGCGATGTAAATTTGATGACGTAGTGGATCGAAAATGAAACATGAAAGGCAAAAATCTAAGTATTCAAATTTGAGCTTCGTTGTCCGATTTGTGCTCATGATCCGTTGTTTTGAAGAAAACGGTATCATGAGTTCAACCTATTGCGTTGTCGTGAATATGGGCTTTTTAAGCCAAATTCTTTCGATTACTATGTTCTATTAGCACTTGAAAATTTTATGATATTTTGTTATTTTCATACTTCGTTTCATATTTGTATTCCTCAAAAATCTAGTGCAAAAGGTATTATAAGTATCCTAGGGAGCTAAGGTTTGATGTATTCATATTATTCGTTAGACGTTGACCTTTTTTCATATTCTCACTGTGGCTTTCATTTCTTACGTATTAAGATTATCGTTTGATACATTTTCTTTGTCACGTTTGCGTCTTAGTGCTACTTTTTCAAACATTTACACATTCATTCACCAGAGGATAAACATCTTGAAATATTTACACATTCATAATTAATTAACAACGTACCAAACTATGTGCTTTAGAACTTCAGAATTTGGTAGTATATATAATGCATCGGTCGAGTATTTTGTGTCGATATTTTCAATTTTATATGTACGAGTTTATTTCATGCAAAAATGAAACAAAAGTAAATAGCAAATTGTAAATTTAAATAAATTTAAAACTCAGTACTGACTCAAGATTACAACTCAGTAATGACTGGAATTACAGACTTGTTCTTCTTGACCCCAGGATCCGAAAAAAGGTGGTCGCCTATGGTTCGATCTCAATTTAACGGTAGCTAATCATTTAATTTTTTTTATTGTACTTTCTTCTCCAATATTAAATTAAACTCAAACAGTAAATGATCACGAATTATTTGGACTCGGAATTTAGTCGGAATTACAACTCTATTTCTAATTCAAAGTTATTGTACACATTCCTGCTACTACTATATAAGCTGTGTATGCGACACGAGAGATTTTTGGAAACTCAAGCCTGCTTGATGATCTCATGGAGGTGGTGGTCCAGGCGGGCCAGGTGGACCGGGGGGGCCAGGTGGGCCAAACGGAGCGGGAGGCCCTGGTGCAGGTGGGCCAAAGGGTGCGGGAGGCCCTAGTGCAGGTGGGCCAAAGGGTGCTGGAGGCCCCGGTGCAGGTGGGCTAAAGGGTGCGGGAGGCCCTGGTGCAGGTGGCCCAAAGGGTGCTGGAGGCCCTGGTGGTGGCCCACCGAAGCAGTCTTGCAATAACCAGCAGCAACACAGAAAACTCACACTGCAAAACTCCCATAAACAAAATGGTCATTTACTCAACATTTTACAACAATTTATTTCGCATTTTTGGATATGTTATGTGCATGGCTTGGGAGAGAAAGAGGGAGAGAAACGAGTAAAGATGTAGATTTATATATACATATATACGTACCATGCACCAATGAAATCAAAAAAGCCACCGAAGAGAGGACGCGGACCAGGAGGTCCTCCAAAACCAGGCGGTCCAGGAGGTCCTCCGAAACCAGGCGGTCCCGGAGGTCCCGGAGGACCTCCACCAGGTCTCATTGGTAGTTAAGCTACGCACTCACTAGGCCTATACGTACGACCACCTTCTTCAACAAAACGAAGCCTGCAGAGAATAATTAAGGTTTTATGCATCGCAGTGCAGTGCAGGGAACAACTTGTACAAGTTCTTAAGGTTGATGATAGCTAGGGTTTATAGGAAGATAGAATTAGCTAGACTATACCAGAAGCAACTACTGTATATATTGTGTTTGACCATATCCTCCAGTCCAGTTTTTAACTTTTTCTTTTTATCATCCAATATTTTTCTCCTGCCATTCTTCCCACCTACCATTCACAACTAAAACTGCAGGTTCATGTATCAAATGACACGATTTCCATTCATACTTTTGTATTTTCCTGTTGAGATCGGAAATTTTTTGGGTATTTACTGGTGTATAGTATAGTATATACAATTAAAATTGCACGTTCGTGCGTATATCAATTCATGATATGATTTCCATTTGAACTTTTGCATTTTCTTGTTGAGATTGAACAACAGAGATTTTTCAGTATACAACGGTGTATAATATAATATACATAGAATTTTGGTTGTTAACTCTTGAATTAATTACTGTATCATTGGTCTCATCAAACGCTTTATTCATTTGTTGTATACAATACACGAAAGCATGGTAAAAATTTGGACGAGGGATATGAATTAGTGTAACTTCCTCACAAGACCAGCAGGATTTTCAAAAAGCTACTCTTATTATATTTTTCATCTCACATTTGTATCATATTTTTAATAAAAATAAGATTCACATGTGTTGATGACCCAAACTAACGCCGCGCCACTTTTTATAAAGAGTCGTTAGCACGACATTGTTTTAGGTATAACGGTGTAACAATGTTACACAAACTACATATGTCGGTACCAAATCACAGTAATGACTTGCAAACAAGGAGAAAGAAATAAAATACGATTTAGAAGAGGAGAAGAATTGAGATTAATTTCTGTGGCTTTTACCCCATTTGTACCAAAACGTTTTTCTTGAATTGTAAGAAGTTTAGGGGGTGTTTGTTTTCCATCTCTAAAATTCACTAGACTGGACTGGACTAAGGGCGTGTTTGTTTCCCACACGGCCTAGATTTAATGAGACTGGCTCTCATCCGCTTCGACTAAAGGAGGGACTAGCTGGTCTTTAGCTAAACCCCCCAAAAACCATAGGATTGCGAATCCCATCTCCAAAGACGATCGCACGCTGCAAGTTTATGAACGTTGCACGTCTGCAAGCATGCTTCTGGGCAACTCTGTTTGCCAACCCATTTCCCAGATCTGAAACCCAGCCTCAGCGCTGCCTAAATCTCAACACCAAAATTCAAAATTCAAATTAAAAAAAATGCAAAACGATAACAACAATCCTAATAGAAAAATTCGTCCTTATTCTCGAAAATTCCCAGAAATTTTTCCTTTTTCCCAGAAAATTCCGAAGAGAAATGGATAGAGAAGGGGAGAAAGTAGCTTTGGACGAAGAGAAATGGAGAGATGGAGAGGGAGGAGAGAGTAGTTTTGGGGACGATTTTGCAGAGGAAAAATGATATTGAAGGTTGTGGTTTTGCAGGACAAAAGATGGAGAAAAGGAGCGTTATGGGGACGAAACTAAAGCAAGAAAAGAAAGAACTCTCCAGAGACAGTCCAGAGAGAGATTGAATAAAAAATTAAAATATTATTGAATTAATAAATGGAACGGAACTAAAGAGTGTTCTAGACACTTCAGAGACAAAATGAAAAAAGATTGAATAAAATAATATTAGATTAAATAATTTAATATTATAGTTGTTACTTATCCTTCTCGTAATCCGTTTCTATATCAAACGCTTCATTAAGTCAGTTCAGCTTAGTCTAGTATAAACCAATCCAACTTAGCTCCGAAAGCTAATCTAGTCTAAAATACTCCGATGCAACAAACACATCCTTACATGATTGTGAAAATGACACGAAAATATAACTTACAACTGTTCAATAACGTATTTTGATTCGATATTTTAAATTTTATATTCGATTTGATTTCATGCTAAAATGAAACAAAAATAAATAGCTAATAATAACTCAACAATGTCTGGAATTACAGACTTATTCTATACCGTAGGATCCAAAGAAATGGTGGTCACTTAATTTTTTTCATTGTACTTTTTAGACGTTCGATCTCAATCAAATGGTAGGTGGTCATTTAATTTTTTTCATTGTACTTCATCCTTCAACATTAAATTAAAGGAAACGAAAAGTTCAAATACTATTTATTTTAACGAAAAACTATATTTTTACGTCAAAAATTTAATTTTGATACCCTTTATTTTATCATTATTGTTAAAACTCAAAGTTTTCAAATCTTTTTCATTAGTTTTCTTTAAATTAAATCGAACGGTGAATGATCACAATTTATATGGATTTTGGAGTTTAGCAGAACAGGACTCGGAATTACAAGTCTCTTTCTAATCCAAAGTTATTGTACATGCATTGCTACTAATATATGCGCGGTACAATTGATTTCTGGAAACTCAAGCCTGCTTGATGATATCATGGAGGTGGCGGCGGTCCAGGCGGGCCGAAGGGTGCAGGAGGCCCTGGTGGTGGCCCACCAAAGCAGTCTTGCAATAACCAGCAGCAGCACAGAAAACTCACACTGCAAAACTCCCATAAACAAAATGGTCATTTCATCAACATTTGTAGAACATTTTATTTCACATTTTCGGATATGGCATGCGCATGGCTTGAGAGAGAGGGAGGGAGAGAAACGAGTTAAGATGTAGATTTACGTACAAAAATACTATCACAAAATTTACAAATTGATACCAAAAACAAATCAAAAGATGTAGATTTACATACATATATACGTACCATGAACCAATAAAATCAAAAAAGCCACCGAAGAGAGGAGGCGGACCAGGAGGGCCGCCGAAACCTGGCGGTCCGGGGGCTCCTGGGGGGCCTCCACCAGGTCCCATTAATGGTAGCTAAGCTACGTACTTACTCTTATAGCCTATACGTACGACCACCACCTTCAACAAAACGAAGCCTGCAGAGAATAAGGTTTAGGGAATGGCAGTGCAGCAGGGAACAACTTGTACAAGTTTTAAAGGTTGATGATACCTAGGGTTTATAGGAAGATAGAATTAACTAGACTAAACCAGAAGCAACCGCTTAACTGTATATATATCCAGTTTTAAAAACCTTAAAACTTTTTCTTTTTTCATTCAACACTTCTCACCTGCCGTTCTTCCCACCTACCATTCACAACTAAAACTGCAGGTTCATATATCAAATGACACGATTCCCATTCATACTTCTGTATTTTCCTGTTGAGATCGAAGAACGGAGATTTTTTAATATGTACTGTTGTAAAGTACAATATAACATACACAACTAAATTGTACGTTCATATGTCAAATGATGATATGATTCCCATTCAAACTTTTCTATTTTTCTGTCGAGATTGAACAATATAGATTGTTCAGTAAACACTGGTGTATACTATAATATACAAGAATTTTAGTCATTAATTCTTAAATTATTGTTTCATTAGTATATTCAACATTTTATTCATTCGTTGTATGTCACACACGAGAGCATAATTTTTGAAACGAGGGCTAGGAATTAGTGTAACTTTATCGCAATGGTGAAGGACGACCGACGTGTATGGTGCAAGCTTAGGGTTTAGGGTTGGGGCTAAAGGCCCGAACTAACGAACGCGTGCCACCTTTGTCAAAAAGTCGTTGGCACGACAGTGTATTAGGTGTACCGGTAGAATGGAACCAGTATCCTCGCCCGATCCATTATCTAGGATTCTAGGGATAATGCAATTGTGTTCGTTTATCGTATATATCGTGCGGTTAGTTTTCTTTAGGTATTATTTATATTTGAATTTTAAATTTTAAATTTTAAATGATTTATGACCGTACGATATACGATGAACGGATACGATTGCGTGATCCCTAAGATGCCGAGAGAATCGATCCGGCGAGGATCCTGGTTCGGTAGAATTTTACACAATATACAAACTACATGTATACGTGTAGGAGAAACAAATGACAGCGATGACTTGCAAACAAGGAGAAACAAATAAAATAAGAATTAGAAGAGAATGGAAGAGAAGAAATATATAATATATAATATATAATGAAGATTATCTTTGTCTTTTACCCCATTACACGAAACACGTTTTACTTGAATTATAAGAAATTTGCAACACTGAAAATGATACAAAAATATACCTCGCAGCTTTTTAAATTTTTTATTTTTAATCTCGATCATCTGTTTAGATATTCTATTTTCAACCTCAATCATTTATTTAGATTTTTTTTAATCCAATTATTTATTTTCGTACCATTCAATTTTACATAGTATTGAAGAAATTTTTTCACAATTTCTTCAGTTTTGCAAATGTTTAAAAAACTATCATATAACCCATCTCGTTGTCGTTTTTATTGATTTTCCAAGTTCCCCACTTAAATATTTAATAATAAAAAGAAAAAAAAAACCTTCTACGGCTTAATAAAAAGTAAAACTGCTTTCAACATAGTTTTTAACATTTTTCTTAATGCCTATGGAAAAAAAATGTGGACTAACACGTGGTTTTTTAACACAAAATTATTTTTGTTACATTTTCGCATGCGAACAATGATTGGTTGCAAGGTAGGAAACAACATTGATGATATGCACATGAAAGTTTTGGTTTGAGCTCCAAACAAACCAACGTTAAACGGCAACTGCCCGGTGTGTTTATGTTCTAATCTGCCAAACCTTTTTTCTCTCTGTTTTCTGATTAGTGCTATACAATGAAATTTCAGTTTTGAAATCCTAATTTCCATGGCAATACAATACAACATAACAGTGTCATGGAACACTTCCAAACGATCAATCTTGTATTCGAGGTAGCTTCCGGGAGTGGACAAAGTTCCGTAGACCTCTGGCCGAAAAAAAAGAAACAGCTCTCGTACCTCATCATATTCCAAACATGTTTTCCTTCGAGTTTGATTTGATTTCTGTACAACACATCACACATGCATCACAATATGGCTGCCAGCCCAACAGTCTCTCCATCGTCCGCTCGGGTTTCTTTGGTGTTGGCCGTGCTGCGAGGCCTCGCTGAAATTATGATTGCAGCAGGTTAGTAAAACTATACCCGGTTGACTAGCTGTTGCATAATTATAAAGTTTTTTGAATGAAAATATATCTCCGAATAGGAAAGGAAAAGATCAAGTTGAACCTCAACCTAAATATGAAATGCAGAAAATCTGGGAAAAGAAACAGAATGCATGAGATGATGGTGAAGTCAGTTAAGTGGGCTTACTTGATACATTTGTTATGACGTTGACGCTTTTCTGAACAGCAAGCGCTTTTAACTTGTTTCCAGTAGCTAAGACAAGCAAGCTTTTCATATGTTGCTTTTGTTCTTTGGGACTAGATGTCTTTGTCAAAGCTTCTTCAAACGCAATCAAATCATGTTGTTTGATACAAGGGAGCGAGAGCAGTATCTGGGCAACCCAATAAGCACGACAATTAAGTTTCTTATGGTAATCAGTAATTAGAGTATAATCACTACCAGCATAACCCAAAATATTAGATAGCACAAGGTATCGTAACTAACCTGCCTAGGAGTTGGATCTCTTTCACAAAGATGTATGTATATATCACGACAGTGACCAATCAAATCGGCACTTATGAAAGCATTTGACTCAAGGGCTAAACCTTGGATAATTGCAGAAAATAGATCCTTAGAAACAAATTGTAGGAGCTCCACACTATTTGTCGATACCGCTAAACCAATCAAAGAAGAACAAAAGGAAGAAACTTTTGTCATGGCTTCACCATCTGTCCATGTAAAAGCTTCTAAACATATCTGCAGCGCTGGAAGGGCAAGACCTTTGTGCTTTAAAAGGAAACTGTAAACGAAGAACACTTTGAGAGCAGAGAACTTAGGGAAAAAATAAAATTCACAAAGTTATACAACTACTACAGTACAGATTAACAGAAAAGAACTTGAGAAACCTAGATAAGAAACTATGTCAATCAAACATACCCAACCATGGAGCTTGATGCGAACGCATCCAAATCTTTGAGGGAAGATACGTCAACACGATGAACATGCCCTGAGTGCTCCAAGGAAGGAAGCCCAGTATTTAGCTGCGGCGAAGCTATAACAGAGAGGAGTGAACAAATCTCCCGTGTTAGATCCCTAAGTAGCTTTTCTTCCATTACTTCAACTTTTAAGTCCGACCCAGCTAGTATGGCATGGGCATCTGGGACCTTTGCTCTCCCTTCATGTAGAAGACCAGACCAGGAGCAACTGAGAGCCTGTTGGGAGTGTTGAAATAATGGGAGCAAGAGCCTTTCCAACCATGCCTCCCACAAATCCACAGGACAAAATTTAACCAAAGGAATCAAAACTGAATGAACAAGCAGCCGGATATGCCTGAATTCCATTGAATGTATATTCTCCACTAGAGCTAGAGCAACAGATTGACTATCCAAACATTTGTAAAATGAGTCCCCAACAGTGGTTGCCAGGCCCAATACATTGTACCTACAATTATAACAAATATCTTAATCATTAAACGAAAGAAACCTTCAAAAAAGATGCATTTCAAAGAAAAAGTTTCAAACCAACTCAAATATAGGAATACATACCCACTGTCTCTGATACCTTTCAACCAATTTCGTATGTCTGATTCATTTGACTCCACATATCCTTCCTTACTTGCGCTGATCTGGGATCCATTGGCGAAGGCTATGGTACCCTTTAGCAATTTAGGGTTTCCTTCACCAAGAAGACTGAATTTCTCAACATCACTCATGGTCATTGCAGCTTTAATCTCTCCAGGTAATATTTGGAATACAGATGGAGACCAAAGGGAATGTAAGACACGAAACAGCTGCAGATCAACAACATGCATCAACTATTACCTTGTAGTGAATAAGCTTCATAAGAAAATGGTCGAGAATGTACAACATTTAAAGTAAGTGTGAATTGGGATTTAGGAATTTTAAGACAGCTAGTTTTCAGGAGCAGCATGCTTACTTTTGGAAGAGGTGGCAGCATCCATGATAGATGAGAAGCCATTGGGTGCAAGGGCATAGAACTTTCTGTTGAATTGTGTTGTAGATTTGACTGGGCTTTTCTGGTTCCACTTCTCTTAAGTGCCTTCTCAAAGAATGTGATAGTGTGGAAAACTGACCACATAGCTGGGGTCTCGGAGCACAAGCGAACAAGACCAAGTGGTTCAGATAGATAATTATTTTGCCACTCAATCTGCGTCCATTGCTGGCTTAAAGGTTCTAGTAACCAGGCCAGAACTTCTTGCTGCTGCTGAATTCTGTACAAAGTTTACAAATGTTCAAGAGCAGAACCATCTGACAATACAAATACATGGTCAATTCAAGCAAAAGAAGCATTACCCAGCAGCAGAAGCCATGACAAGAAACGCTTCACCTAAGAGATTGTGTTCACCACGAAGTAAAGAACCTTCACTTTTCATATACGCCATGGTGTCAGCTATACCCTACATAAAATACCACATGAAAAAGTCAATAAACAGAATGGTATTTTCGAAATCTAAAAGCATGGGTTCTCTTCAGTAGGGCATGCACTCGTTGACTAAACTCTTTTGTTTTCCCTCATAGAGACCCTCGTATATTTACAGATCACAACTTTAATTTGGGGAGCATTTAAAAATCTTATTTCTGATATACATTATTCTTCTAGGAAGCAAGACTACATGCCAATGATGTGGATACAGATCTGTCAATTCTTGCAACAGTTAGGTTGATGTAGCCAACGTATGCTATTCAAAATATTGGAGATTCTACGACTGTAATTGCTAATAAAAATTACTCTGAGTGATTTAATTTAATTCTACGTCTTTCTTACCAGTGGCATATACTATATGCGTGAAAGTTGTGTATAGACAAGACACACCAGAAAATTCAAGGATGTATCAAAGAAACACGAGTCACCTTCATGTGAGGCAGAACACTTGTGTCAGCAGTTTTGGCGATACGAATAAACGATGTACAGATTTGCAGCCTTGCATACCGTGCACTACTTGTAGATGGATCCTGCTGAATAATAATATGAATTCAAAGATTCTCTAAAATACAATGAATAACAAAACGAAATTAAATAATTGAAATCGACCTTAACAACAAAAGGGAGCGAGTTTAGGAGCTCAAATAATTTATTAATGACACTGCCCACGGCATCCGGAAAATACTTCAAAAATGAACCCATTGCATCCAAGTAGTGCCCAAGTACTTCCACAAGAGCTGGCTCAGTCCATTTCAGAGAAAGAAGTTGCTGAAGCAAACCTTCAAGTCAAGAAACAAGTCATGATAAGAAACTCAGGATACAAAAATTCCAAAGCTCACATAAAGAAATGTTTAAAATAAACCTTCAAATATTCTGCATAGTCCAAGTTGAACCTCAGAATGACCCCCGGCAATTTCATTTGAACCATCGAAAATAGTGCTTACAACATTTTCTAAAGCCAACTGCATGCTTTCCATCACAGCTAAGTCCTGAAATTAGACAGAGGATGGAGATTTATAAGAACCATCACCGCAAGGCTTGCAAGCAATACTGGAATGCTAGAAACTCAAAAGATAGCAAATTGAATTCTGAAAGTGCTTGTAACCGAACCTGAGCAGGCATTGGAGAAAGCAAGAGGCTTTTGATGATTGTCTCAATTCTTTCAGAAACTTTAGAACCGGCTATAAGAGGCTTGTATAAGGCAACCAACTTGATCAGTTCTAACTGCATTAAGTGCATTCATCAGGGAAGGAAACTTTTGAAAAATGCGGGCCAAGGAAGGTCAGGTGAACTATTTTCAAGACTTCTTCTAGTGTAAACCAGAACAAAGAGAAATTTCTTATATGATGCAAGACAGCAATAATGGTCAACATGAAATGAAATGAGCTAGATTTCAAGGTTACTTTAATGGATCCTCTAATCTGAATGGCAATTACTAACAAAGTCAAGGAATGTACCCATCCATGTATCTGTACATGGAATTAATTATTTAACAGAATCCTATTCCAGAGAACCTATACATGTCGTACAAAATTTTATGCTTACTGAACTGAAGAAGCATGAGCTCATATGTAGAAACAAAAATATCTAAGTTCTATGAACTACTTACCAACTTTGAACGATACTGGCCAAAAGTCCCCTTGTCCTCAACATCATCACTCCATAATTCCAACTGCCCCAAAGAAAATGTTGTTCCGTGAATTACTTTTTCTCTCTTGAGCATGTGTTGGAAAGATACATCCAGAATTGCACTACATATTTCATCATTCAAAAAACTTAAGATTTTTCTCTTTTCAAAATCGACCGGATCAGAACCATCTCCAGCTGAGTGAGCAACAGCCTTTGGCTTTGACATCAAGTCTCTCATTAGCGCCTAAACATGCATATAAACATGAAAGACAATTAAACATGGTATGTAGCGTATGACATAGTCTCAGTTACTGGTACATTACAGCAATGATTGGGAAATTATCTTCATACCAGCCAAAAGTTGAGAGATTGAATATGAAGAGCTAGCTTAAAATGTTGGAAAAACCCCAGCATCTGAAAATAAAAAAGAATAAAATTAGTCATATTCTATTTCAATAACCAATCACTTGTTGACAGAACCAAATGAACAAGCAGCAAAGAGTTGCATATAGCCCGATGTTCTAGTTACCTGTTGCAAATAAAGTGGTAGCACAGCTCTATCACCAGCAATACATTGCAAGTTTGTGGAACCCAAAGACACCATACTTTCACATATATATTCCACAAACTCAATATTGCTTTCATCAATTACCCCAGTACCGGAGCTAGATATGTACAAAAATTCTTTGGAGACATTCATCAATATTTGAAAGATATTACTGATTGCAGAATCAAATTCGGGAGCAGAGGTATCATCAATAGGTCTCTTCCTGCATGACATAAATCGGGATAACACAACTGTTACGGAAATGTCTTAAGAAGTGGAAAACGCATAATTTATAACTATATATATATATTGAAAAAGCAATTGACAATACTATATTTCGTACCTTTGGGAAACAAGTTTGAAAAACTCACAAGCATGAAGACGAAAGTCAGGTGAAGAAAGTAAGAAACCACATCTGTACAGAGAGAGAGAGAGAGAGAGGAGATAAGAAAGAGACACTTGCCAACAGCTTCAAATCAGAATCCACCAAAACTTCAAAGTAGGATACCATACCCATGAATTATACCAGATTTAGCAAGATCAGGCAATGGAGCCCATTCAGAATATGCATTAACAGCATTCAAAGTAGCTGTTACTGTTGCTGCATGTTGTTTTGCAAGGTCAAATTGTTGTTTTCCTGCTTCACTCAACGCAGCTCCAAAGTGCCTCTCTAGTAACTGCACATTTTAATTCATTAGTACAACTCCATTGTATGCAACTTCTTCCATTAAAATTAAGGAGCCAGACATACAGTGTATAATAAAGGCAAAATTTCAGGTAAAGATTGGGTCAGCCCACGCAGCAATAGCCTTCTCCGATCTCCTGTATTAACCATTAAGAATCAGGATAAGGTATGCAGCAATCTAAATCCAGAGAACAAGCATCACGTGCATACACACACGCAATTCACAGGCAAGAGGAAAGAGTGCACAAGACGCATTTCTGAATAAACCTTCCAAGTCTTCATTGTGAACAGTAATATCTTCAGGAAGCCACCTTAGCATCATGGAGACCAACTCAGCCTAATATCAATGAGGAGTAGAAAGTAAGGTGATAACCTAAACATGTTTTAAATGAAAGAGAGTGAACAAGGAGGAAAAATATTTACTTGAATAGGACCCTTGGAGGATAATGAAACCAAAGTTGGAAACAATTCTTGCCATAGATTTAGTCCTTCTCTTCTAACCATCTGCAACAAATTAAAACAGGTGAATATTACAATGGAAAACTAACCATTGGCAGTTTCAATAGATTCAAAAGAACTGCTGTGTAAACCTCGGCAGTCAGGGCTGCTGTCTGACTTTTTAAAGCCCACTCCTCACTAGGACTTGCAATATCAGACATTAAATCAACTGTGATATTTGCAAAGTTTCTACGCTCTGTAGGGCTTAGTTCTTCCCACCGCAATCGGACCAAATGCTGCACAAAAATATGCATATTCTTGTTACACTAATAATACCACAGAACTTTACATGGTTATATAATTAGATGCTAAATGTTTCAGATAGAACTAGAAAGCGCAATCATACAGGGAGACAGAAACCTATTTTGGAAATTGTAACAAGAAGTTTACATCAATCAGGGTTTTGGCATTTTCAACAGAAATTTAGAATTATCAGGAAACTGCTTTTACATCTCAGATTGTAAAGCTTCAACCTTTTCTTTTCTAGAAACTTTGTGCCCTTTGAACACTATGTTTGTACCCTGCCCTTCTTCCTTTATTATGATCCCAATAAGGTGGGGGGAGCAAAACTTAAAATATGACATCAAGTGCAAAATAATTTACATTGCCAGGAGCATTTGGATGTTAAGGGAAACCAGTCCCACGACCTCTTGATCATAGATCATATTATCAAATCATCTCCAACAGTCCAACTAGACCACTTAAATAGTAAAAAAAAAAAATGATATAACCTCATTACATTATTGAAGAAAACAAAAGAATAATTGACGCGGTTATGTTATAGTTCCTAATAAAAGCTGCATTTTCAAATGTCAAATTTGAACTCCCGACAATGGCCTTTGGATCAGACGAAAATACTAACATAGTTACAAATCAACAGAAATCTGTATAAAGAACATTCCTTATGATCATATACCTGTAACATCTTAAATGCATGCAACCGAATTTCGGAAGACCAATCCTTCTTCACTAGAAGAAACGCAGTGTTTGCCAAAATCCGCACATCTCCGGTCTTAATCTGCACAAATTGAACAGAAGGAATAATCAACAATGGAAGATGAGACAGCTGCTTAAACCAAGTAACAGATTGCAGAACATCATAGCCTTTCAACACTTCAAAATACCAATTAACATACTGAAACTCCACCCGAAAACAACGAAATCATCCAATAAACTCCTTCAAATTGAAATCTTACGAATGCGATTAAAGAATTTACATTTCATACTTTTCATCCAATACCCATTTAACAAAAGCAACCAAATTACAAATTTTTAGAGAGAGAAAGACAAGTTATAGTTCTAATAAAGCACAGGTAAAGTTTCTAGTCAGAGAAAAGAGAAAGAGAGAGAGTACCGATTCGAGGAAAGCAACGGCTGCTTTGCGGGCGTCGGGAGTGGAGCTCCAGTCGAGAGCTACGGCAATGGCTTGGGCGACGCTGCTAGCGGCGGTGTTGCTGTTGCTGCTCTCTTCCATTGCTTTTGCCTTCTGGTTTCTATGGTATTCGCCCCCGAGAGTTTTTCTTGGTTTCTGAAGAGAGTAAGATGACGATCGTCGATGTTTCTGCAACCGAAAGAAAGAACCCACTGCGTGTGTGTGGAGGGGCGAGAGAGAGAGAGAGAGAGAGAGAGAGGGAGAGAGGGAGGGAGGAGAGAGAGCTACGGAAGTTTTACTGGCGGTTTTAGAGAGTGCTCAGTGCTGTTTAGTGGGGGTTTTAATTTAATTTAATGATCTTTTGTCGTGTAGTTTTTCTTTTTTTTTTTCCGTTCTTTGCTAACCAATTTCAATTAAATTTTTTATTTTAATTTACTTGCAGTTGAGGGTTAGGTCAGTTGAAAAATCGTTAAATTTTTCGTTTGCCGCCATTTAAGTATGTATCTCGTGTCAACAGTGAATGCATTAGGGTTGAGTTACGTTAGAAAAGTTAGACTAGTTTGTATGTCCCTTTGAATTAAATTTAAACTCGTTTTCATTTTGTAAATTAGAATAATTTAAAATGTGTCGATTAAAAAAAGTTGGGTTTTGAGGCACTGCATTGTGTTCATTTATTTTACTTTTTAGGATTGAAATTTTTTAAGATGTGTGATTTATCTAAAATAAAACATGTTTGTTGGGAAGATACTAATTTTCAAATATAAAAATGTAAATTAAAAGCATGACAATAGAATATAATAAAATATTTGCCAGACGTGATACCATGATTGGTCCAATACCTTATACCATTTCTCTTTTTATTTAATAAATAAAAGGAAAATATTTTGGATCATTCTTTTGAATTTTTTGGGCAAAGATTTTGTTAGTTCTTTATTTCTACTTTACCTTTCTGTGGTTGCTTTAATGAAAGGTTCATTTCAGAGATTGTAATTCAAATCGTCCAATGTTTTATTCAATTCTTAGGTTTGATAAATCCCTGAGTCCAACCACAAGTAGTCCAGTGAAAAAGTGCAAACAACAGCTCTTCAAAAATAGAATAGGAAGTCCTGGGTTCGGTGTTTTGTAAGCTATGAAGGGGTGGATTCCCAATTTGTCTCCTCCGAGCCTGAAAGAGATAGATGACCGTAGTTCGCCACCAGTTGTCCTCTTTTTAAGAAAGACAAAAAGATAAATGTTGAGTCCACGAGGGTGTGCATACTAAAATAAATAACCGACGCATCATTTGATGAACAAAACTTGACGAAGAAGTTGGCGTATAAACGCAACTCTTTACTAAATCATTTCACTACTCTAAGCATAAGTTTCCAACACCACACACTTGGAAAAAAAAGGAATCAAAAGATGAAGATGTACATAACAGAGGCAAGTTCTCTCACCAATCTCACCAACAAATTGAAAAATGAACAAACAAAACAAAAATCCCATGTCTTGTAAGTATTGGGGCAAAAAAAAAAAGAGAAGCTAATTGGGATTTATAAAATTAAAAAAAAAAATTGTATTTACCCCTGCATTTCTGTTGGAAAAATACACTGCTAGAAGCTGGAGATGATAAACTCACTTTTCCGGAAACTCTTTGTAACTACGCTTCCTCATATGAACTCGGTTTCAAGCCGCACTTCTCTTTCCCTTAACACGAGCATTGTCATGTTTCTCTCTAAGGTTTCCTGTATAGGATTTTGAAGTTTCTCGCCCATCGTGTCCAGTATGTTTCTTCCGTCTTGGACCACCGGCAGAAGCAGGGTCAACCAACGGACCTGACCAAGCCTGTAGTGATTCTTTAGGATAACTGAATGAGGTTGTACTGAAAGGGACATCAGGAGGAACAAGGGCAGGATCAAAATGATGTGAAGATCCCAAGGGGTAGCCAACTGCCCCATCCTGATGTGGTGGAGGAAACTTTTCGCTTTTGCTCTTTGCATTTGCATGCGTAATTAGGCGCCTTCTCTGTTTCAGAAGAAAACTGATGTGTTTAACATACTTATAAATCGAAACCTGAATCATATAACTAATGCCAAAGTCGGCCAAATGGTCACGTCATGTGTAAGAATATAGACACCAAGTGCATTAAATCAAAACTCATTTACATATGGCAAACCAAACAGGTTAATCTCATTGACATCTCAGCAGTATTCTTTTCATAAAGCTAGGCCGCTTCTATTTCATTTATCTTTTTTAACGGATACATAATCTAGAAGCATATGCATGTTCTTGACTAGCGAAAGAAGGATGTTTATGCAAATGGAAGGGTCAAGGGTAAACGATGACACAATAATTGATAGAGGCAACTTATTGGACATACATCAATATTGGACTGAAGCTCCGCATTGGCTTCTGGAGCCGGCATACCACTCCTAGGAGCCCGTTCCCGTGTGCGTGTTTTCTTTGGACCATCAGCCTGGGATCTACCAGCAGCTCGTAGTCTGCACAACCACCAAAAATTGTGCTAGTCAGACTTCACACATTATAAAGATAAGTGTGTTTATGGAATTAATTTCGCTTATGGTGGTTGAGTATCAAACATTGCCCTGTTTCAGAGATGTCTTCAAGACAAGTAATATACCAAAATAAGTATTTTGCCAAAATAGTATACTAAGACGAACAACAGTAACAAATTAGCTACAAATGTTTCAAGACAGCAGAAATGCATGTTTGCGCTCGAGGGCTAACATGACAGAAAGAATCTGTGTGAGCGAGCGAGAGATGACTCAGGGAAAGTTTACATAGAAAACCAGAAAATGAGTAACTTTAGACAAATGAGGTGTCTTATTGACCTATTTTTAATCTTGTCCAAAGCTCCATATAATAAACAGATAAACTAATAAAACCCATCGGAGTATCAATATGATCACACGAGTTCATTATACTCTATCCTCAAAGGTCCAGGCTCTGACAACATGCATGATTTATGCTAAATAAGTAGTCTTTAACAGCAAGATATCAGAAGGTGAAAGAACAAAAAGTCAACAAGACACATACCTACGAGCTTCATCGTCCCGGCGTTTGGCGTCTATTTCTTTGGTTGGAGGATACTTTGGGAGGCTAGAAGGTTCACAAGCATAAGGCTCTGACAGGAAAAACTGCAAATGAGGAAAGAAAGAGCAAATAGAGTATGTAAGCACATTTATCGAAGGAATCATAATAGATGCAAATAACCATCAATTAGCGCGCACATGATTTTCATCGTTGCAGGCATGGATCAACATATGGACCCAATTAGCATAACTAGAGTCTAAACTCTAAAGCGATGGTTAGGGACCGCACTATGAGATATGACTTGGGCCCCAATTCTAGGCAGGTAAGTGGGCGACAGTCTAAGGAACGCTTTAGTCTCATTAACATTCCAGACTGCAAAATTTAAAATCAAAAGAAGAGATGCAGAAAGTAATTATCAGTGTTGAATCTAAATCCGACAAGTCTACTGTCAAGAAACCAAGATGTGTTCTGGTTGATTAAGCTGGTAGAGAGAACTAGAGTACATAGAAAGCAGCCATACAGTATCAAGATCCTGAAATTAGAAAAAAAATATCATAGTATAATAACTCACCACACTACTCAATGCAGCTGTGGCTGTCTGACGTTCTGCTGGATCAATTGCAAGAAGAGTTTCGATAAGGGGAAATGAAGTTGGGGGAAAATCTTTGAATGTCTCTCTTATGCATCTTTTGTAAGGCTCCCGAGGCCTAAATAGCGTTGCATTGGGCAACTTTGCTTTCCTCCAGTATTCATCTGAAGGTGAACCACATAATTTGTATATCTTATGTAGTTGCTCCACCTACGTGAGCAGCAAATATGTGAGATACGCTCTACAGTTATGTCAGAAGTTTAGTCAGTGAGAAACCCTAAAAATGTTATCATCTCAGCATTTTAAAACTAACAAACAATGAAACTGGATAAGGTTGTAGCTTCAAACATCTATTTTAACCAACTGAACACAAGAAACTCAGTCTCATGAAAGTCAATTAGCTAGATGTGCGCATTGACCATTCCAATGCAATAGCTATAAATTACTTGGCGATATCTCCATTTTAAACATTAGTAGTTAAATGTCTTCCCACAAATTTAGTTTTTACAAGCAAGGATAAAAGCAAATGCAAAAAGAGTCATCAAGTTACCTCGGTACGACCAGGCATGATAGGCTTCCCAGCTAGTAACTCCGCTAAAATGCAACCTGCACTCCAGAGGTCCACGCCCACACCGTAATCAGTAGCCCCAAGAAGGAGCTCGGGAGGTCGATACCATAGAGTAACCACCCGACTAGTCATTGGATGCTTATGGTTTGGATCAAAAAAAGAAGCCAATCCAAAGTCAGCAATTTTAAGTACTCCTCCATTGTCAATCAAAAGATTTGATCCTTTAATGTCACGGTGAAGCACACCACGGTTGTGACAGTGCTCAAGTCCAGATAGAAGTTGATGCATGTAACATTTTACCTGAAATTTGAATTGTGAGATGCATCAAATTTCAAAACATCAGAAAAGTACCATAACCATTTATATATTTTTAAAAGTGGCAAATGGACTTCAAAGATTAGCGAAATACTGGCTAACCTGTGGTTCTGTAAATTTAATTTCAGGGCTTGCAGCAAGCCCAGCTAGATCATGCTCCATGTATTCAAACACCAGGTACAAACTACATGACATTCTTGACGTAACCAGACCCTCCAACTTTACAACATTGACATGATCCAGTCTCCGCAAAATTAGAATTTCTCTAGCCATAAATCTCACGCTCTCGGGCTCCAAATTGTCAAATCTAACTTTCTTTAGGGCAACAATTTTCCCCGTCAACACATCTTTAGCTTTGTACACATTACTATACGTTCCTGACCCAATCTAACATCAGGGAAAAGAAAATGAAAGAAATCAAAATCATGCACAAAAAGAATACATAAACTAAGAGCAAAACATGAAGATAAAAGTGATAGGCATTGTTCACTTAATTGCAATTTATGGCCGCCTCATTTGTAATAGGCATTCCAAAGAAGAAAACTTTGAAGAATGCATCTCAAATGATCTGATTTATCACACTGTCCGTTCAGTTCATAACAATCGACCATAATTATGTTAATTTCGTAAAAACCATATTTGTCGCATCATTTTAGGAAAACAAGCAAAGGATCACAACATCAACTTTTCCATGAAAAAAAAACCATTTCCATAAAAAGAAGAATGAAAACCTACCTTATCAATTTTCTCAAACGTGTCTGCTTTCCGTGGAATCCACCCATTGAGCGCCTCCCCACACGCCTCAGTGAGCCAGGGTGGCCAGCCGGCCGCCACTTGGGTGCCACGCGATTGCTTTGGTACATTACCTGACCTCGGATTTGGCTTCGATCGCCTTCTCTCCCCCCTCGGAGGTTTCTCACCTCCATGGACATTCTCCTCCTTCTTGCCCTCTCCCCCACCAACATGAACCTCGGCGGTTTTACTATCTACCTTCGGCACCACAACATCATCTACCTTCCCAGTAGACTCTACACTCAAATCCCTCCTCTTCCCCTTCGACTCAGAATTGACTCCCGAAGACGCTTCTCTACTAATCACACAACCCATTCGTGAATCTAAGCCTCATCCAACAAGGTCAATGCAAAAAAGCTCTTCCTTTACAACTTAACCACTACAAAATCAACCAATTTGCAACAATTAAAAACTACCCTCCAAAAATCCACACATAAACACTCAACAATCAGTCCACAACTAAGAATCATCACAAAACAACCACCAAAGATCAAATCTTTACCCTAAACCCCACGTGATTGGCACAACCCAGTAAGCAAAATCATCTAAAAAACACAAAAACCAACAAAAGGGCAGCAAAATTCACAATTTTGGAACTGGGTTTCTTCAAGATTCAGCAGGAAGTAAAAAAAAAAACTGATCTGGGTATTGAGAAAGTGAGTGAAAGAAAGAGATTTTCCCCAGAAAGTGATAGACTTGGTCTAAAGAAAAAAAGTGAGACTGGAAAAAAGAAAATGGGATTTAGAGAGAGAGAGAGAGAGTTAAAGAACTTACTGTGAATTGAGTTGAATCTGTGATTGGTAAGATTGGTTACGTGAGGTTTTTGTTTTGGAATGGAGTTTGGTGTCCTTTCTGGGTGGCTCGGACAAGACGACGAATAAAAGGAGCAGCACAGGCTCAGCCTCAGCAGATCTCCCAAATTTTCGTCAAGTCAAAGCCGACAACTCTCTTTCTAATCTACCCTCTCTATCCCTCTCTCTCTCTCTCTCTCCCCCCAAACAAAGCAAGGAATCGATTTATATTTACTAAATTTCTGGGCAAATGGAATTTGTATTTTACTTTTTGTTTTTATTATATTATATTTCTATTTGATGAAATTTTATATATTAATATTGTGTGCGTTTAATTTTGAAAAAAAATGCAGTTTATACCTAGAATAATGCTAGTTTTCCCACTTTTTATAATATAAATGAAATGATTCAGAATGAGAAAGCTGTCAACTTTCGAAAAATCTTAGGCCAACTAGGGCTCGTACAAGCGGCAAGCTCTAATTCAACAAGAATATATAAACAAAATGTCAAAAGAACTTATATTGAATAGAAAAAAAACACAAAAGTTACCGGGAAATTTAATATTATCTAATTTTTGATGCATAAATATAAAAGAAAAGCAAAACAAACTTAAAACCCAATATATACCTTTTTCGGGCTATGATGCATAAATTACTTCTTTAGTTGTTTTACAAAGTCTTTAAAGTTAGCTCAAGTGACGAGAAAATGTGTAGAAATTAAGTTAAAACATTGATCATTTTCAATGAAACAGAAAAAAAGAAAAAAAAAAAAAAAAGGGTAAATATTTACTACCCTCAAGTTTAGTGGTTTTCAATATTTGGTACATGAAGTTTTTTTCGTCCCAGAGTCATACCTAAAGTGTTAATTTTGAGCCAATCTCATACATCTGTTAGTCTGACTGTTAAATCTCCCGTTAATTGATGACGTGGCACCTATGTGTACAGTGACTGGGCGTCATGTGTCATTAAAAGGTCCATGTGGAAATTAAAAATTAGAAAAAAAAAAAAATTTGGTATTCTTCTTCCTCCCCGACATTCCCTTCCTCCCTTATCCCTCCATTCTCTCCTCAAAACGAGTCCCAGATCCCGCAACAAGTCCGAAGCTGAGAACCCAGATATGCACCAACCCACCAAACTCTTAGCTCCGATTCAACTCCTGCAAGGTGTGGATATATGCACCAACCCACCAAACCCCCCACAGAACCCAGATCCTGCAACCACCGGACTCGTTCGATTCAACTCTCAACTCCGATCTACCATCGTTGACTGATTAACGACCATGGTTCGGACCAATTGAAGAACCAGGAGGAGATGAACGTGAGCCATAGGTCGGTTCACCCAGTTGAAGAAGTACCCACCACAGAGGGGGCCGGCTCGAACTCGCTCCGGGTCCTAATGAAGGATTTTCCTGGCATGCCCAGCAACCCCGGCGGCCTCGTCTTGCGCCTCAACCAATTTTTCTTCTCCGCCGCCGCGCTCGTCGTCATGGCCACCACCTCTGACTTCCCATCCGTCACCGCATTTTGGTGGGTAGCCACCACAACTGAACCCATATCTTTTTTTTTTTTTGTTAATTCTTTTAATTATGCTTAAATTTCAATCTGATAACAATTGGGGTTTTTTATGAGGGTTTGGTGGGTTGGTGCAGAGGAGATAATGGAGGGATAATGGAGGAAAGGAAGGTAGGGGATCTGGAAAGCTCAGATCGGGTGTGGCGAAGGGAGGACTGGAGGGTGGCAATGGAGGATTCTACGGTGGAGAGGACAGAGAGCTGGGGCGTGGTGGATGGAAGACAGCTGGGCGAGGAGGTCGGAGTGGCGGGAGAGGACCTCGGAATAGAGAGAAGAAAGGGTACGGGTTGCAGAAAGAAGGGGGTTGGGGGAGGTAGAAGACGCAAACAGGTGGTTTTTGTTTTTGTTTTTTTTTTTTTTTTGAATTTTTAATTCCCACATGGACCCTTAATGACATGTGGCGCCCAATCATTGTCCACATGGGCGCCACGTCATCAATTAACTGAAGACTTAACAGCCAGACTAACGGATGTATGAGACTGTCCCAAAATTAACACTTTAAGTATGACTCTGGGACAAAAAAAAAACTTCATGTACCAAATGTTGAAAACCACGAAACTTGAGGGTAGTAAATTGATATTTACCCAAAAAAAAAGTTTAGGGTATGTTTGTTAACATTTTGCTAAATATTTTTTCATTTTCCAAATAGCAAAATAGGTGAAAATGGATTATGTGGACTGTGTTGTGAAAATATTGTCACATCCTGGGCCATCCCAGGCTCAACTCCACCGTAGCACGATATTGTCCGCTTTGGATCCCGACCATCACGGTTTTGTTTTTAGGAACTCGCACGAGAACTTCCCAGTGGGTCACCCATCTCTGGAATGCTCTTGCGCGAACTCATTTAACTTCAAAGTTCCTACAGAACCCGAAGCCAGTGAGCTCTCAAAAGGTCTTGTGCTAGGTAGGGATGAGAATATACATATAAGGCTTACAGGTTTCACTCCCCTGTATGAGGTGGGATGTTACAATATACTAAAAAAACGAAAAACACATAGAGCAATATTTAACCTAATTTATGTAGAACACCAATTGATGTTTTATCTATTTTTCAATAACAATTTTCAAAATAATAGAAAATAAAAGTTACCTTAAAAAACAAAGTTAGAGTGTAGAAAACAAAAAATCATGTTTGCCGCCATTATCATCACTAGTGATGTCAATACCATCACCACATTCTCCATCATCTCACCATCACTACCACAAGGCCACCATCTCTCACTAGCATCGTCGCCACTACCATATCCTCAACCGCCATCATCCTCGTCATCATGACCACCATCACCTCCACCGTATCACCATCGCCATAATCAACATTACCGCCACCATGTCAGCATCACCACAACATGTACCTCTACCACCACCATCTCCACCACCATATTATCCATTGTCTCATCGTTGCAGCCAAACCATTACCACCATTACCACGATCTCCACCATCATTGCCACCACCATCACCACATTCTTCATCCCTTTACCCTCACCATGATGACCAACATTGCTGCCACCATTATCCCTACCTCTCAACCACCATTTTCACAATCATTCGTCATAACCATTGTTAACACAACCATCTTCTACCACCATCGCAACCGCTGCCGCCACCAATACTACCACTACTCCAACCACCACTTATGCCAACACCACTCTCATCTCAACCACACCATACTTGCCACCACTGCCACAATTATATATATATATATATATATATATGACATTTGATGCCAGATGCGTTTTCAATGTTTCCATTCTCTGAAATAATTCTTAAATTAAACTACCATAAGCATTTTCAACTCACAAATATGTCACTTTCATTTAAAAAACAAATTTTCAAAAATTATTTTGCAAAATGTTACCGGACAAACCCTTACTTTCCTTAAAAAATCCATTAAGTTCTTCGATATTGATTACTCTACCAAACAAATTTGTTTTTAATCATTTTCATGTAGACAAGAAGGTCAACATGTTTCTTTTTCTTTAGCCAACATAGTATAAATGAAATTATTATGAAGTACTAATAACAAATTCTTTTTCAAAATTCTAAAAATTTCGAAATTCTCAATTCTGCAACAATGCTTATAACTCAATGCAAAATTCTCACTTTCACATAATAAAGCATAATAAAATTCTCAATTTCACATAAAAATGCGCATATTCCACGCAGTTGTCAAGTTGCGGTTCCACACTTTGTAAAGTAAAAAAGTTGCGCCTTTTCATTCTTCTACAGCCAAAGACAAACTAAAATTGCAAATTGCGATTGCAACAAGTTTCATTGACCAGCTTCATGCAACATGTTTGTCCATAAGAAATTAGAGGATACAGAACTGCAGAAGTAGCTTCAATTGACCACATTACTAGCAAATAAATCAAAACAACATGGACTAGATTTTATATATAGAAAATCTGTGTCACTGATTGCCTAAAGTTGAACAAAATTTGCCTGAGTCGTTCGATACAACTTTTAAAAACTCATCAATCCTTGCTCTTCTTCTTCTTCTTTTTCTCTTTCTTCTCGCTTGGCACCTCCGTTTCTTCTTCTTCAGCATGCTTTCTTTTCCTCTTCTTCTCTCCCGCGTGTTCACTTTCAACTGCAGCAACTACTTCAGCATCCTCAGCTGAATGCTTCTTTTTCTTCTTCTTTTCCTTCTTTGCAGGCTCCTCAACTTCTGGTTCCACATTGCCATTTCCGTCAGGCATGTCCTCGTCATCAGCCTTCTTCTTCTTTTTCTTCTTCTCTTTCTTATCTTCAGTAACAGGAACCTCAGCAACTGGTTTCTCGGTCTTAGAAGGCGTCATTTTCCCAAGAACCGAATCTGCTGCAGGATTATATGCCTGCGAAGAACAAAAAAGGGTTCATAATAATCAACTGACAAACTGAAATAAACATCCACAAGAAAAATATCAGACCTTGGCAGCAGTTATCAATCCTGCGGCTCCCTTCTTGCGATCCTTGTCATAGACTTCAATCTTTGGTTTGCCTTTAGCTGACCCAGCATGGTGACCTAATTCTCTGCCTTCAAGATTCCTTAACCGTGCTTCAAGCTGCACAGATGTTTCTCTATAAGCAGGTGGTTTCAAAGTGTTACAAAGAAATAATGAGAGGCAAGAGATACCTTTTGATAATTTTCCACTCCCATTGAGTTATCTTGACCGTCTCCAAGAGCATCAACTCGAATTGCCAACGCAGCTTTACTAGCAAGTGACCGAGAAATTTTACCCTTCAGCTTTGGCGCTGCTTTACCGATCAAGGATGCATGGTAGATAAGCCCATATTTTGGTGTTGCGTGCTTGGTCTTCAGTGCTCTGAAGAGGGCCTTTTCGGCTCCAAGAATCTGAACTGTGCTTCCAGGCTGCTTTGCAAGGTTCAACAAGCTACCACCATGGGAAATGAGGCGAGCACCGACAAGCTCTCCAACAAGAGCAGTCAAATTTGGTGCAATGGTGTTCATCCTATTTTTCAAATAGTCATATAGCTGAGCTCTGTACTCAGAGAGAGAAAGGACTTGGTCACAGAGTTCTTTGATGTTCATCAAATCAAGCTCGCTAACTTCTGTTCCCATGGATATCATTGCTGCATCCTTCAATTCAGTTTCAACCTCCTCTGGCAATATCTGTTATATTTGGACCAAGAACAATGAGATCCATTATCAGCATCACCATCCGTTGCCTTATATGAGATATAACAAGATTACTACCGTTAAATCTGTTATTATAACAGATATAATGGGTTCGCTACCAAGAAATAGTATGATGATAAAAGAAGGCACCCTTTGGCCATAAAGAGTATTCGTCTACAGTAACTTGATCATAAAGAATATTCAATTATATATATAAGGTCCATACAATGGGAACACATAAATCACCAAATCCTACCTCAGAGAAGTCAAGCTTTGCAGCATTAGAACGATAGCCCATCAGCTTCACGGCCTTCGCATAAAGGATGTTGTCCTGAACAATCTTAGCAAGCTCTGGAAAATGCCAACCATACCATTCTTGAACCCTCATTGCATATGTATTTAGCTCTTTATCAAGATCATCAAGCAAACCAATGGCTTGAATAACCATTGTATCAACCTGAAACACAGTAACTTATATTAGGTTTATGAAACATTGATGAACCACAACATAGTCCTGAAACATATATTCACAGTACAGCAAACCTATTGGACTTTCAAGCAGCTGTCCAGAAACATCTATTTACAGTATACAAAACTGACTGAATGTCATTTCTGATAACTTAACTTTCATTTTACTGAATTCAGTATCAGTCCTCTACCAACACCAAGTAAGAAAAACCAACAAACAGATCTTATATTTTCTTGCTATTCTACGACATGTATGCAGAAGAGTAAAAACACACGGCAGGCAACAAAGAGAATCAGAACCAAATACACTCTCTTTCTGCCTTTTCTTTTCTTTAGTAAAAAGTGAAAGCAGGTAAAGAAAGCACAGAGCCACATACATTACAACGCACTGGTGGTACATATTCGAATGACCAAATAATATCCTTTCCTCCCATGGAAAGAAATACAAAAGGTTAAAAAACTTAAATTACGTAATATAATGATATTATGACAAAACAATGCACCGCCCAATACCATTACTCCATTCTGAAAAGAAAAAAAAAATTGTATTCATAGCCACACACCTTATCAGCACTGAACTTGAGCTTGAATCGAGATAAGCTGTGAGATAAACCCAAGCTCATTGGTGCCAGATCTTGAACTTGTAGACCAGCTATGAGCTCAGTCAACTGAGCTCTTACACCTCTCATCAACTCCATCACAGCATTGTTGTGAACACAGTCTATTTTCTGCAAGAAATTAAATGCTCGACTTAAATAATATGTCCAATGTTTCACAATGGACCCAAAGTTTCACAAGTATGTCCAACTTTCTCCATAGCAGAACAGTGGCATACCAGTTTTTCCTTAATGATGTTTCCAAGCTTAGAATCAGAAACAGCTAGCGTCTCACCACTGCAGTGCGCTTTCAAGAATTTGCGTAGTCCTTTGCTGGGTTTACTGTCAATCAACAGGGTTGCTGCTTCCAAGGCTTCTGATGTATTCTCAAACTTGGAGAAAGCTTTCAGTTTCACAACCTAAACCAACACCATATACAGATTAAATATATAACTAACAAAATGCTCAAATCAAGCAGATAAACGAGAAAACTTATTTTAAACCACATGATGGAAACCAATCTGGAAGTAAAAACTGCACGGTGCCGATATCATGTGTAACAGCAATCAATAAGGATGAGCTTTCAATATAAATAAAATGCATATACATATTAAAAAGACAGACTATAGATACCTGTCTAGCTTTATCTGCACTTGAAAAATCCTTCCATAAGTCCTGCAACACCAATTAATAGGAGATAAGCAATCAGACCCAGCACTTAAAAACTGAAAAAAATAAAAATAAAAAAAAAGATAAACAGAAGAACCGATGTAAACCCGAACTCAAAAATTAGATTTCTTTTCACATTTTGTTTCATTCTTCTAAAAAACCAGATAAAAAATACATATATAAACACAGTTTCAAGACCGCAGTTACCTCAACTTTGGAGAGCTTCCCTTCATCCAGCACTTTAAATAAGGCAAACCCTGCCGGAGTCTCGAACAAGACGAGCATTTTTCCTACTCCTCAAAACACACCTACACGAAGCAAAATACAAAAACCAAAATCATCCGTCAGATCAATCATCGCATCTCCAGCCCAACATTTTTGTTATAATCACACCCCAACTCAAATATCAGTGAAAAAAAAAACCCACAAAAATTCCTAGAAAATATACCCAAAATACAAACAATCTCAAATCTTTATGCAAAACCCACATCACGGATCAATTTTCAAACTTCAAAATCCATACTTTTCACAAGAACAAAACAAGCACCCACCAGTATCTACATGCATATATGTGTGTGTGTGTGTGTGTGTAGAGAGAGAGGGGGAGAGGGAGAGAGGGAGTAAAATAGTAATTTCATGCCTTTCTCTGTGCTGAGCTGCGTCGGAAAGAAGGGGGAGGAAGTAGGAGATGGAGGGAGCAGAGAAGCGAGGGTCTAGGGTTTAAAGGAGACGAATTTCTAGAGATATTTATATAGTGTTTATATCGGATGGAGGGAACACGCTTGTCGCGGACAGGGGTAATTTTGGGCTTTTACGTATATACAGTGGACACTTTCGTCTAAGGAGTTAAAAAAGACTGCGGCGCCTCGTTACGTGGCAAGAGTACAAGGCGGGTGCAGAACGGTTGGTATAGATTCATAACACTTGCTACATTAGGGTTTTCTTTCCACCAAGCAGGATGCTCTCCGGATCTTTTGGTGAGGATCTTAGCTATTCGTGAATTATGTCTATTTATCGTATATTGTGTGGCCAATTTTTGTCAAGTATTGTTTGTGTTTAATTTTAAATAAAAATATTTAAAATAATTTCTGACCGTACGATATACGATGAACGGACACGATTCACGAATCCTCACAAAGAGGATCCAACGAGGTTCCATATTCATTTTTCACAGTGTTTTTTTTAGGGTAAATTACACTTTCATACCTCAGGTTTGGAGTCTATTTCAATTCCTTACAACATCTTCAAAACATTTCACTTTCATACTTTAAGTACTATTTTATTTCAAAATAATATATTCGTTACATTTTCCATCCATTGATCCGTTAAGCGTTGACGGCTACCATATTTGTGCCATGTAGCTGTCAAATGTGTGCCATGTGGCAAAAAAAATAATTTTTTAATTTTTTTTTAAAAACCTGAATCTTTTAAAAGAAAAGAAGAAGAAAATTAAAAATAAAAAAAAATAAAAACCCCAAAACAAACGCAACCCCCACTTCGTCTTCCCTCCCTATCCCCCACCCAACCTACAACCCAAAAGAAGAAGAAGAAGAAAAGGAAGAAGTAGGAGGAAAAAAAAAAAAAAAAAAAAACCCATCTTCATCTTCCCCGACCCCCCTTCCTTGTAACCCACCCCTTTCCCCTCCCGTCTTCCCCAAACCCACCGCACCCATCCTCCACGTCCTCCTCCGCACCCACCCGCGCACCCACCCTCCACACCCACCCTCGCACCTCACCCTCTTCCCTCCTCTACACACCCCACTCTTTAAATCCACACCCATTAGGGAAGACGGGATCTAGGTTGCAGGGAAAGGGAGATAGGTTTTTTTTTTTTTTTTTTTTTTTTTTCCTTCTTCTTTTTTGGGTTGCAGATGGGATGGGTTTTTTTTTTTTAATTTATTTTTAGTGTTCCCCTTCTTTTCTGGATTGTAGATGGGAAGATGAATTTTTGGGATGAGTTTTTTTTTTGTTCCCCTTCTTTTCTGGATTGTAGATGGGAAGATGAATTTTTGGGATGGGTTTTTTTTTTTTTTTGTTCCCCTTCTTTTCTGGATCGCAGATGGGAAAATGAATTTTTGGGATGGGTTTTTTTTTTTTTTTTGTTCCCCTCCTTTTCTGGGTTTCAGATGGGAAACATGAATTGGGGGGGGGGGTGTTGGTGGTGGTGATGGTGGGATCTGTAGGGTTTTTTTTCGTTGAAGATTCAAATGGGGTTTCGGCCAGGTTGGTGGTGGTGGGATCTGCAGGTTTTTTTTTCCGTTGAAGATTCAAATGGGGTTTCGGCCAAGGGTGATGGGATATGGGTTTCCTAGGTTTTTTTTTTTTTTTTTGTGTTGAAGATTCAGGTTTTTTTTAAAAAAAATTACATTTTTTTTTTTGCCACATGACACACATTTGGCAGTCACATGGTATAAATGTGGCAGTCACGTCAGCGCTTAACGGATCAATTGATGAAAAATGTAACGGAGGTACTATTTTGAAATAAAATAGTACTTAAGGTATGAAAGTGAAATGTTTTGAATATGTTGTAAGGAATTGAAATAGACCCCAAACCTGAGGTATGAAAGTGTAATTGACTTTTTTTTCTAGTTACAAATATGGGACTCACTCTTGTAGGGTTGATATTGGATTGAAAATTTTGGGCCTTCCATTGAAAGAAGATCTTATAAGTTTTGAACGACAGCCCATGTGTGATGTGAGTCCATAAACACACAACGCCTCGAGTCTCAGATTTAAATTGAGTACATTCACTGTTACTGTGATATCCACATGCTTTGTTCATTTAAACCCAAGAATTTCTCCTTGATGGAAATTTTGGGCTAAATATGGTTTTAAGTTTTTATTTTGTATACCATTTTATATACTTTTATTTCATGTATTTCCCCTCTCTATCATCTCTCGCAAAAATAAAATAGTTATCAAACAGGCTATAAAATGTTAAAGGTTCAACTTTTGAGATATAAGCATAACGCGAAGCACGTAAACAATTTCCAGTTTACTCATGGAGGTATTTCATTGAACACTTACTGGATTTCTTGTCATCAACTGAATCATGTTGCATATATGTCGATAGATATTGACATTTGCCGAAGCAATCTGATGAGTACCATCAAGAGCATTTATCGAGTATTGTCGACACAACCTGGCAAATGTTGCTAAGATATGTCTAACATATCTTACAATAAACACTTGATAAGCACAAAAAACCTTATACCATATTCTCCGAAGGTCCCCAAAAAACCTTCACATGCTTATTTTCTGGCCTCAGGTGGTCTTGGGACCACCTTTGTCCCAATGTAACCATTATTAGCTTATGTAACTATTCATTAGCGTCGATTTGGGCGTGTGACGCATGACTGATGCTGCTAGTTCTTGCATTCGCAGTGAACATTTGCCGAAGCAATCTGATGAGTGCCATCAAGAGCATTTATTGAGTATTGTCGACACAACGTGTTAAGTGCTGCTAAGATATGTCTAGCAAATCTTACATTAAACACTTGATGCGCACAAAAAAACTTATACCATATTCTTAGAGGTATCGTTTGGTATTTAGACGGAACGGGACGGAACGGAACGGGACGGGACGGGACGGGACATGACGGAACGGAACAGAGCGGGAGCAAAGATGCCCTCGGATGGAAACAAGGAGGAAGAAGAAGGAGACGGAGAGGTTATAATTTTGTGTTACACGGATGTGGAACGAGTCATTCCAGGGGGGTGAGGCGGAACGAAAATTCACCCAAAACTCGTCCCGTGGAACAGCTCGTTCCACTCGTCTTAGGCACACCAAACGTGGGACGGAACGCCTTGTCCCACTCTGTTCCGTCCCCTCCCACATACCAAACGGTACCAGAAGTTCCATAAAAAACCTTCAAATGCCTGTTTTCCGACCTCGGGTGGTCTTGGAACTACCTTTGTCCCAATGTAACTTTTCATTAGCTTATGTAACTATTCATTATCGTCGATGTGGGCGTGTGACGCATGACCGATGCTGCTTGTTCTTGCATTTGCAGTGAATATTTGTATACTTAATTCAACAACAACAAATATATATGCAACAACGCTCCCTTTCGATTATATAAAGCTAATTGTCTTACAACTTCTGCCTGCCAGTATATATATCTCATTCATATTTATGAAAAATCAGAATCAATGTCTCAACCTGATTAAGCTCAAAGAACAGGATGAAACTTACACATCGAGAATTCGGAAACCGAAAAAACGACTCATTTATTCTAATTACTTTGCAGAAGCATCAATGGCTTCCGCGCCTCATAAACTGCTGTGGTTCCTCACAAGATAAACTAATCACATCTATCAGAACTTCTGTATTATGTATATTTGGAATTTTGGATTAAAAATGAAGCTTACCAAGCTCTCAACTTTGTTTTGGCACGTCGTCTTGATTAGTATCCTTCTTCTCCATCTCCGGTAACACTCTCTCCTGGCTGGAACTTGACATTTTTCTTGCTGGTGGGGCTGAACAAACTGGTACAACTGATCTAATTCGAACAGCCGGTGCCATGAAGCTAGGTCGTAGTCCTCCCAGTTGCATTCTTTCAGGCAATTGCGCGGCTGAAGATGAGGGGATCCCGGTTCTCATTCTTGGCGGAGCAGGATTCCTGCTTGGAAAATTTTGTGGTCTAGACCCCGGAGAAGAAGAGGGCCTTACAGTTCTGATTATTACAGGTTCTGCAGCAGATGGCGGCCTTAGACTTCTAGCACTACTTACTCTTGGTGGATTTTGGGGCCTCAAATTGGGCCTACGAGATTCGAAACCACGATGATTTTGTAACCTGAAGTCCACTGGCCTAAAACTAGAATCCACGATTCTAGGGTGAGCATGTCCGGATTGCCCAGTTGGGTTGCTGCATTCCAGCTGAAGGTTTCCAATTTTGCTTTCTAACTCTCCTAGGTTCTGTTTCTCATGCTGAACTTGTTCCTGGACTCTTAGTTCAGCGCCGCTGCTTGCGGGACTAAAGGGATCTGAAACTATAGAAGGAGAGTACGTGGGTGATTCTTCTGGCTTTTCTTCCTGTATTTCTTGAATAGTCACCGTGGACTTGCCCCTGATCGGCGGGTTAGGAACCAAATGGTTTGAGAAGCAAAATGAAGGGCCTGAGGTAGCAATTGTAATTCTGGGTCCTGCTGAGGTCGACTCTTGCCCTCTTGCTGGAAAGTATAGACAGTTATCTGGGCGAAGCACAGATTGCATAAATGGAAATATCTGAGGAACAGATGGAGAAACTGGTAGAATAGGAAGCGCCAGCAGGCGATTTTGTTGCTGTAATAGTTGCTCTTCCCGCCACAATCCGTACATTCCTATTTCAGGGGAATAATTAGAATAACCCCAGTTATGGAATTGCATAGGATATAAGCTTGGTGTTGGCAGGGTAGATTTCTGGAAGATGGGAATGTATGTTTGCTGTCCATGTCGGCAATCATTTTGAGTATTAATACTCAGACGGCCGCAAACTTTCAAGAATACGAGCAATAATGACTTGTTCCTGTTCTTCATTGCCTCTAGGCTCCGCTGAGGAAGAAGACGAGCCATGTTGAGCCACTGCATGGATAACATAACAATTAGATATATAGGCCTTCAATGGGATACATATTTGGGAAATTTCATTGATTGAATTGTTAAGCAGCCAAAAGAAGGAAATACTGCATGCAATCTTTCAAGGCAAACCGCAAAAATGCTTGTTTGCTAGCGTGCAATTAGAAGAAAGAGAAAGAAAAAAAGAAAGATAACAGGAAAATGCATACATCTTTTCAGGGCTGCCCAAGCAGCAGTTGCAGCATTCTTCTGAGCTTGTTTCTTTGTCCTAGCCGGTTGCCCGGTAAAGCTCATTCCTGCTAGCTCAACTGTACATGAGAACACAGGCACATGGCCAGGTCCAGATCGAACAGTTGTATAAACAGGAAGGTTCAATCCAGCTCTGTGTGCAGTCTCCTGAAGCAAGTTCTTGTAAACCCCTGTTTCATCCTGCGCAGCACAACGCACAATATAATTATTCAACAACTATTTCCCGTGGCAGTTTGCATTAAGTTAGGGGATGGAACAGGGAAAATTCTGGACAGTAATAGTAAACAATATATCAAGAAGGTAACAAAGAGACATTCCATTTAAAATGCTAGTTAGTTTTAACCAGTTTTCTCATCTTTTCCTTCCTGGTTTTCCATTAAACTAAACTCTTCGACACCTTAATCAATTTGTCACCAATAAACTCCCGCAAATGCAAGGTCTAGGGATGATTCAACTTCAACATGCACAACCATACCCTTCTTTTGGGAAAAAAGAAGACAGCAAAGTCGTGGAACAGTTTTCCCTTAAAGAGTTCAATGGTATGATTTTAATTTTGTCCTTGGTGGTGGAGGAATCTGCACTCGTTGACTATCAGATCAAACGTATAAAATACAACGGACACTGGTTATGAGTATTAAATAATTAATTGTTACTCCAACAAACAAAAAAGAATCACGACATATCTACCTGAAACTAACAAATTTTGAGCACATAAAGAAACTGTTGTCACCAAACTAAAAGAAGTACTACAATTTTGCTACTAACCAATACTCTTGCAGCTAGTGCTCTGGAAGGGCCTCTTTTTGCAAGTGTGTTCAATGCTACCTCCGCTGCAGCATGCTCGGCCTGTCTAAGAGTAGGACAGAATGTAGGACTTTCAAAAGTATCTCCATTGAAGTTGACAGTTGCTTTGAATCGAGGAGCATGATCTGGTCCTTCCCGAATGCATGAATAAGATGGCAAATTGAAGCAACTTCTCTGCGCCAACTCTTGCAATTGGTTCTTATGCATACCTGTGTATACATGCAACATTTTACGTCACAATTACAAACGTGTTCTGATTTCAATGATTTAGAGAAAGAGCTTTCAAGTTTCAAAACGATTTGCAAATATATCCACACTGTAACTATAAAAAAATTGTCCAAATACCGGGAAAAGCAAGCCATACCCAAAAATAAAAACATCCCAATTCAAGTCTTTTTAAAACCATATTCCATAGCCGTAGTTTGTGAATTTATTTCTTTCAAGCAATGGATTAGTGCTGTAACCTCGCGGCACAGCAAGACCATGGAAAAACGCAAAATTACTAACAACGCACGCCTTTCACGCAAACTCAAGCCAAATAGGCAGTTGTTTGTGGGTATTCGTAGTGAGAGCAGCGTCTAAAGAACTGGTCCCGATTCTCTGTAAGTTTCCTCTTTCCAAACACTATCAGAAGTCATTCTGAAATTCCATTTTCGGCTTGCATTTTGCATCTTCGAAATACAAAATGAACCAAGCAGCTAACTACTTTCCATTTTTCATTGATCGTCAAATTAATGGAAATTCTCAATTTTTACTACAAAAATAACTTAAAAGTATCCAAAGAAACCATTTTTTTTCCACAAAAATTAATAGTTCTTTGCCTTCTTAAGCATTCTCAGCAGAAAAGTATCTCCAAATCACGATTTTTTCTTCTTTCTTCCATTTTTTTTCCCAAATTTTCTCAACAACCAAACGGAGCTAACCCAACAACAATATCCAAATCCATACCAATCTCAGACCCAATTATACCAAATAATCAGAAAATAATCACAAGAACACCAATCGAAAATCAAATGAGCTCAAGAACAAACAATAACCAGCAAATCGAAATATATCAAAACAAATGCGAAACCTGATCCGGGTAAGAGCCAAAAGAGAGAGAAAACCACTCACCTTCGCGGCCGAATCCAATTTTCCCAGAGTTTTCCCGAGAAAGTGACGGAAGAAAAAGGGCGGAGCACAAAGTTTGATGCAATACAAATACAACAGTGGCAGTAAAGTGGGGGACTTTTGTTTTGGAAATTTATTTTATTTTTCACGCCGTGCTGTCATTTTCTCTCTCTACTTTCTCACTCATCATCCGCAGATGGAAGGATCTACAGAGGGCCTGTAGAGAGAGCAGTGGCACTTCTACACTTTTGAGCTGTGTTTTTCATACGTCGGAGACCGCTAACAAGCGTCGCCGTTTTGTTAGTTACTGTGCCTACTACCTACTTGGATGAGCAATATTTCGGTGTAACCGACACGTGTTACATATTTTATTATTATTTTAAATTTTTATTCAAATTATAACACGTGTCCGTATAATTAGACTTAGGAAATGGGTGTTGTTTATCGGGTTTCTATCGTACTCACGTAATAGTGTTATCTTAACATATTATGTCGTGTTAAACTTGTTTAACATGTAACTCCATAATGACTTGATTTGTTGTAGGATTGATCTGAAACTTGTTATTTTCGTGTTGGATTACCGAGTCATGCAAAAAATTGTCATGCTTAATGTCTAGACCTGACAAGCGAGTCGTGTTCATGTCATGCTCGTTATCTTAACGGATGACCCGATAATGACCCGACTAATTAACATGTTCTTAACGGATGACCCAATAACGACCTAACATGTTAACAGGTTGATCCGAAAGCTATTATTTCCATGTCATTTTAATGAGTCATACAAGAAATTATTAGGCTTACACGTATTAATATTACATAAGTGAGATGTATTAATCAATCTATCATTCACTTATATTATAAACACGTAAAAGATACATTATGTAATAAGTATTCTAAATGTCATTCGGTACTACAGTCTGGTAATATTATTTTTCACTTATAAGTGAGAGGTCGTAAATTTGAATCTTGTGGATGGCGAATTTGATACCAAATTAAGTTGTCTATCATGTGATTTAACCTAATTCCTCTTTTTCATAGTGCAAAATATATCGTTGTATTAAAATAAGTATCATAGATATACAAAACTTTCTCTGACTTAAAGTCACGCGGCAGGTTGTTTTGCTAATTAGTGGTGGAAAAAAAAGGTCCAACCATTCAAACCGACCAAATCAAATCAATTAAAACACCTTGATTCAGTTTTCAGACTATCAAAGTGAAATCTTGAACCAATCGAACCAAACTGCAATTAGTTTTGTTTGGTTCATTTTGATCTATTGAAAAAATGAGAGTTTTAACGAAACACTTTCAGTATTATTCGTTTTTAACGAAAATGATATTTTTACTCAAAAAAATCACTTCTATTACTATTCACTTACAACATATTTTTGTCATTTTGATTAAAACTCAAAGCTTTCAAACTATTTTCATTAGTTTTCCTTTGAAAAATCGCTTAAACTAAACCAAATTGCCTACTGCCTACTTGGATAATCAATTTAGTATAATTAGGTTGTTAGTTATTTAATTTGATGGATGATTAATATTATTAGGCTGTTAGATATTTATAAGTTGATAATATACCAGGAGTGGGCATGTCAAGCCTCGTAAAATATCGACATAATGCATGTCATGATATGTCGAGCCTTGCAATCTAGATTTGGAAAATGTGTAAATGTAAGTTCTCAAACGCGTAATCCCCAAAAAAGAAATGGTATGCTTGTATCAAAGCAAAACTCCTATGTAGCCAGGTAGATTAATTTCATACATGGCATCACATGATTAGTGTGAAACACCGTTACCTTGGCGTTGCCGTTTAATATAAGTCCTTTACGAGAAGACGACCCCCATCACCAGTAATCATTGCAAGAACATTTCCCATCGACAAAGTGATGGAAACGATTGGCATCTCTCACAATAAGTTCCCTCCTCACTATCTTGGATATATATTTAGTCACATTGTGACAGTCAACACACACACGCAGATTCTTGGTGATCCTAATCAAGCTTCCTGCCGGCGTGTTTAAAAGTCCGAATGCAATGGCTAATCTCTCACTATGTCCCCATAGCAACCTGACCTTCATTGGCTCATCCACGTCACGAAGAACACAACTTGTATCCGGGACATAACCAGAAGCCTCCACTGCTGCTCTTATATCCTCTAAATGCTGATATATCTCTGCCCAATTCGGATGGGAGTTGTCTCCGGCGAAAAATGTATGAACCTGGTTTCCGACTTCAATCAAGCTATAACCCGGTATTTTTCTGAGTCCCCTTGTCCTCATGAGGCTCCGGATATAATTTACAGCATCCCATCTCCGTGCTTGAGCATAAATGTTTGATATCACAACATAAATTGAAGGATTCATGGAATCTATACAAAGCAATCTGTCAGCTGTCTTTATGCCGATATCAATGTTCTTGTGAGCCTGACATCCATTAAGCAATGCTTCAAGAACCGAACTTCCTGGTTCAAAAGATATTTGCTTAATCAATGCCTCAGCTTCTTCAAGTCTGCCTGCTCGGCATAAAAGATCCACAAAACTAGCGTAGTGTTTTTCAGTCAGCCTAATGCCACGATCTCTCTCCATGCTGTGGAATAGTTTGATACCCTCTTCCACAAGTCCGGAGTGACTACAAGCAGTTAGAAGAGAAAGAAGGGAGGTTTCATTTGGCTTATACCCCTCCTCCTTCATTCTTCTATAGATACCAAGAGCTTGCAGTCCATATCCGTGAATACCGTAGCTAGTTATCATAGAATTCCATAGGATAACATCTCTACAAAAGGCGCCATTTTCAAATGTTCTCTCAGCGTACTTTATTTTTCCACACTTTGCATACATATCAATCAAGGCTGTCATGGTAACTACATCAACTTCATGCCCATTCCGGATCAAATGAGCATGAACACTCCTGCCTTTCTTCAGAGAGCCCAAATGTGAACAGGAATGGACTAAACTAACAAGAGTTACCAAATTAGCAGCAATTCCCTCTTCTTGCATCTGACTAAACAGTTTCAAGGCTTCTTCTGCATGCCCATTTTGCGTCAATCCTACCAGCATGGCCGTCCATGTAATCACGTTCTTCTCTTTCATTCTATCAAAGACAAATGTTGCTAGCTTTATTGCACCACATTTAGAGTACAAATCAACAATGGCAGTAGACAAAATAGGATTTGGATCAAAACCCATTCTAAAAACACAACAATGTAGGATTTTCCCAGTTTCCAAATCAGCTGTTTGAGAACATCCCTGAACAAGACTCACCATGGTTCCCGAATCAAACCTACCACCATCTGTGACCAATCTGTGGAAGAAACCAAAAGACTCGTGTACCAGACCATTTTGAATGCACCCCGATATCATGACATTCCACGAAATCAAACTTCTGATGGGCATGGTCTCAAAAACAGAAAAGGAACTTCGCATGTCACCCATATTATTATACATATCCACTAGCGAGGTACGTAGTAAAACCTCATTACCCATTCCTAGTCTAATTATGCATCCATGAACACATTTTGCAAGCTTGAAATTCCCACTTTTAATGCAAACTTGAATCAAGCTTAGCATAGTAACCAGACTCGGCTTAACCCCACAACTACACATTTCTACAAACATATCAACTGCCTTACTAAACTGACCAGGTTGCACATAGCCACCAATCATGGAATTCCAACAAACAACATCTCTTTCTGGCATCCTATCGAAAAACCTTTGCGCACAATCAACCTTATCAAACTTCACCAAGAAATGAATCATCGAACTCCCCAAAAATCGATCACTTTCAATTCCTTTATCCACAGCTCTCTTAATAACTTCCATCCCCCTTCTGTAATCCAATAAGCCCATGCATGCCTTCAGCGCATAATTACACGTGTAACTATCAATCTCCAAATGATAAGAACCCATCAAATTAAACAACTCAAGGCTCTCACTGTACCTCTCTTTTCTCAAATACCCATAAACCATGGCATTGCATAGAATGGTTTCTGGTTGAGGAAATTGATCGAACACTTGGCGGGCAGTATCCAAACTTCCCAAATCCGAGTACGCTTTAACGAGTTTTGTACCCAGAATTTGGTCATTAGATATAGAATTAATGATGATCTGGGCATGAATGGATTTGACCCAGATAAGCTTTTGTGCAAATTGTTGAAAGAGTGACGAGAACTCGTGAACATTTGCAGAAGAATAAGAACAAGAAGCGTAGACTGAGAAGGAAGACGAGGGGCTGAGATTGAAGGGTATTTTGGGAAATAATCCGTGGATATGGAGGAACAGATTACGCATGAAGAAGAAGAAGATGGAAAAAACGCGGGAAATTTAACGGTTCTGAGCAGAATTTACCTCTCTGTTTCAAACTATAAAAACGGTATCTGAAAAGAACTAATATGAAATACGACAAAACATTTTGGGGTCAATTCAGAAATAGTGAAAACTTGTAATGTCATTTTCTACCCATAGAAGGACGAAATAGTAAGGGTAGTTTTGGACGATTGCATGAGACTACGAGATATCGGAGTCGTTGAGCAGCAAGGATTCCCGGCGGGAAGAACTGAGAACTCAGATAGAAACCCGTTATTTACCAAATATTTCAGGTGGTTGCAAAAAAGTGAGAGGTAAATAGTATGCACTAGTGGTTACGATCAAGATTCTAAAAGACGCTAGGCGCTAGTCGGACGGCAAGTTGGGTCTAGCGCCTAAGCAACTAGGCAGAGCTTAGGCGGGCACTTAAGCAAACTAGACAAATTTAAGTAAATTTATTATATTTGTGTAAATAAGTGTTTTTTTATACTTAAAATATATATAATTACATTATAAACTACAAAATAGAATGACATATATAATAGAAAATATTGGAACATAATGAAAACATGGGGAACATGTATATATTGTGCATTCATTTAATTATTCAACAAGTCTCTTACAATTTATTGAAAAAAATAGAATGCAAAATAAAAGTTATCCATTTTCTGTCTAAATGAGTTGCAACCTAGGCGGGTACCTAGGCTGTCTAGACGGGTGCCACAGCAAGTTTAGTCACTATTTCTTAATTTTCAATCGCCGAAGCAATAATTAGAACAATGGTCACCATAGATGTTGCCCGACCCTTGCAAAGCAGGAGTCTTATTGCCTTGGGAGCCTTATTGCCTTTTAGTGACCGTACTTTTTTGAACCTTCGTTTCCATCGTAGTTGATCAAAATGCATTCTGTAGTGTGAAATTGTAGGTTTTGTTTCTGCTTTCATCTCCTTGCTTTCGTGGTTTACGCTGGCCAAAATATTTACGAATTAGTTGTTTGGTTTGATCTTTGTGACTTACTTTGATTATTCCACAAGGAGTTTCTAGCACAACATAATAAATAACTAATAAAATCCTTAGATCACATCAAGTTTTCAGTTATCTTGGCCTTTATCCGGTGCAAATGACACTGTCATACTTCTAACATCAAACACGAAACGAAGATTTGCCTGCTGAAACGTCCCTAAGAGACTCGGTCCTGTGTCAGTAATAGGCATTATACCGAGGCACTTCAAGACTCCCTCGGTTCTTCCATTGCGGAAACAGTTGAAGGAATCATATTCCTGCCAATCCATGGATTTCGACCTCCATTGTTGTCTTCCCTTGACGGAAAAGTTTTCTTCTGGTAAGACTACACTAACTTCCGCTACAAGATAAACTGCGTGGTCATTCGATTCTAGTAAACGTAGAATCAAGTCTTGATGTCCATTAAGTAGTTGCAGTGGGTGATTCCCACGGAACTGTGAGAATTCACAAAAGCATGCAGTTATTGAAACTTTCTGTCGCATCTAAGACTAGGCCTTAATAGTAACGCTAAAGAATCATGTTCTGTTCATACAACGGATTGAGACCTCCACCAACCAAATGATATTCCCTCTGTTCTGAATTCCAAATGCACTAAAAATTTCGGTCCAATCTTGATAACAAGTTTACGTGCTTTAGAGATATTTTCTAATACGTTCATGCTGAAGGATATGAAGAGGATGACAACAAATCAAAAACCATTGCTAGCTTGGTCCAGCAAAACACCATATTCCAAACAACATCGCGCACTTCTCAAATAGTCTCGATTCTGGGGTTGATTTTGCTTGAGGTTAGGAGCTCGGCTTCTAGCTATTTGAGCCATCATGTGATGCCTCTCTTTGAGGGTGAAATTCTTTAGGAAGAGGAGTATTGATCGGGGTGGCAGTGAGCATATACAGAAGGTTGTGTCTTGGTGCAGACAGATTTGGCAATATGTCATCAGTAGAGGTTTAGTTACAGATAGGGATGGACAACGGTTATGGCGGGTGAGTAACCGCAGTTATTTACCCATAACCGTTTATGCTCATACCCGCATTACCGTTTACCCGTTGGGTAATTGCCTAAAAGGTTATACTCATACTCATAACCGTTTATGGTTAACCATACCTATAACCGCATACCCATTTAACCATAACCGTTTAATATCCGTTTACTCATTTACCCTTTTTAACCCGTTTATCTTTTTTCTTTTTCTTTTTTTACCATTACCCATTTTTCACCCGTCTACATATTTTTTAACAACTTGAAAATTAAAAAAAAAATTGTCATAATTTTTTTTTTTTTGACAATTAAACACCGTTATAGGTACATTCATCATACATTTCCATATTTTAATTTTTTAAATCCCTATACCATTCAAATAATTGAAATAATAATTTACGAACGATATTTTTAATTGATATAGAATGAAAAAGCAAGAAAATTAGTTTTAAAAAACAAAATTGGAATATAGGATATATAAATTATAGTAACAATGCTAAGAAAAGTGAGGGATTAGCTGAAATGGCAAGTCGCAACATGTTTGAGGAACAGGTCTTGGGTTGAATTAAGTGAGTGGGGCTGAGGGGAATTGTTATTTATTTTTCTAATCTTTTGGGAAAACTTTTACTACTAATCCATGTTACCAATGAAGGTAATATAATATTTGTTAAGTATTTTTGGTTACGAAAACTGTTTAGAAGACAATATTATTGAGTTATTTAACTTATAATGTAAAGTATTGACATAATATATATAATTAGCTATATAAATCATGCACTATAGTCAATAGCATAGATCTAAGTTTTGTTCGATAGAGAACATGGTTTGTGTTAATTTTACATATATAAAATAAATGGATAAACAGTTACCCGTCTATAACCGCGGTTAATACTCATAACCACCAATTTAAATTTCACGGGTAAACAATTATACTCATAACCGTTTATTTATTTAAACGGTTACCCATCACCGTAATCATGCAATTTAAATGGACGGATAACCGCGATTACCCATATCCCCAGGTATTTTGCCCATCCCTAGTTACAGACCCATATATTTGGTTGTGTACTGGATCTACAATAAGGGAAATGATTTGCGCTTGTCAGAAATAATCCATTTCCCAACAACTCTCACCACTTGAGCCAACCCGAAGGGCGATCGTAATTACTTCATAAAAGAAAGAAAAAAAAAAAAGGAAAAACGAATTCACGAAATTACTACAAGGCTTATTTTATTACTTAGTTCACAAGGCATACATGCCATCAATACAGATTACAAAGAGTACACTTCCATGTCTTACCATGAAACTAAACAGAAGCAGAAACACACAAACAGATAGAGTGGCCAGGTTATACCGATCCAACAGACGAAAAGGACGTAAGAAACGCATACAACGAAGCAGAAGCATAAAGCCTTAATTAGCATCACATGTTTTACTTGTAGGAATATTTGTCCTTGGGCTTTGAACTCTCCTTCATGTAGTGCAGGGCTCTCTCCATGTCATCCGTTGGCAGGCTGAGCCTGCCATCCCCTCGAACTGGACGTGCAGCCGCCAGTAGTGATCCACGGTTTGGCTTAGCGCTGTGGCCACTACCGTTAGCTATCATGTTAATTGCCGTTCCCATGGCACCACCGTTATGTTTGCGGTTGTGTGAGTGGTCATCATAGTTGTCGTACCTAGTGGTGTTGGAATGTTTGTACGGCTTGTTGGTGCTGTACTGATCACTGTAATCACCATATCCTGGAGGCCCGTTGTATCCACTTTGATTAGGGTAGCCGCCATAAGTTCTTGCTGGCTCAAAGGCCTGTCGTGGAGGGCTCGAAGGCCTGCTACTCCAGTTGTCTCCGGTGGCAGGATAGCCGTAATTTCCACCTGGGGGAGAGCCATGCCTGTATGAAGTTAACAAAGGTGAGTCAACACGTTCAGTAATAATCGTCTCGTGTTTAGTAACGTAGCTCCCAGCAGGTTGTGCAATGGTTGTGCTTCGAGTTTGGTCAGCATCAACTATGGTTGTGCGGAACTCGTCGGTGTCAGCGTACCTTGTTTGGCCCCACTCGTTGGTGTACGGTCTTACCCCGTTGCTTCCGGTGGTGTAGGTTGGTCCGGTGGAGTAGGCTGGTCCGGTGGAGTAAGCTGGTCCGGTGGAGTAGCCTGGTCCGGTGGAGTAAGCTGGTCCGGTAGGGTAGCCTGGTCCATGACGGTAGCTGGTCATTGCTTCAAGTTTGGAATTACCTGTATGAATTTTTTTTTTTCTGATTACTTGGATTATCGAAGCTTTAATATATGTGTGTGTGTGTGTGTGTATATATATATATGTGTGTGTGTGTGTTGGACAGACACTTCCAAGATTCCATAGCAAAACTGTTAAAGAATCATATTCTGTTGATCCATAGAATGTGACCCCCATTAACTTCCCTCGAAAAAAATAGAGAGAGATGGGTAGCAAAACTTGATTAGCCACCCATATCACCAATAAGAAAACTTACATGTTACGGGGACATCAATGTGATATATTTCAAATTAATCACACAACACGATCTAGACAAGTTAAAAACATATGGTGACATGTGACAAACTTAAAATAGTAACATATTTACGTTTAAGTTGCATGTAAGTCTCTCTCGATATCATCATACTCAGAAGTTGGAACTTTTGGCCTAAATACTCTTCCCTTGAAGAGAAACATCAAGAATCAAAGCTTAACCCTTTTGCCCTAATGCAGATTCTCTGCCTTGTCAAATTATCTCAAATTATTTGCAGAATCATGTTCTGAGTTCCAAGGGCACTCAACTTTCTTCCCTCATTTTTTAAGTCTAAGATGAAGGAGAATATAGGGAAAAAAGGCACTACTTTACATCCTTTAGAGATATTATTCCGTACTTTCGTTTCCTGTTTGACAAATCTGACACACCCAAAAAAGAAAAATAGCAAATGTTTCCGTCTTGAGAACTTACATGCAATCAAGACGTCAAAATGGCAATATTTTAAGTCAATCACACAATGTCATGTGGATGTGGGCAAAGTAACACACATGACAACGCTTGATAGGCCTAGGATACCGCTATCTTTGATCTCAAACAGAAGGTTAGCGTGGTCCTGCTACTTACTTACATATGCTAAAATCTGACCCAATTTTTTTTCAAATAATCTTCAATTTGGGACTGATTCTTCATCCCCGGATAAGAAATCAAATATCCCAGTTTCAGTAGTAAACCTATGCGAACTCGTTCGTCACGCGAATTATGATTTCCAACGGATAATATCACTATGAAAAATGAGAATCATAAAATTCCTCATGTTTCTTCTCAGAGTTTCAGACCCCAATTTCAAGTTTTCTTGCGACGCAAGATTCGGCAGAGGAAGAAAACGACGAAGATGCTTTTCTTTAGTACACAAACATCTTCCATGGAAAAATAATTACACTATAAACAAGAAGAATGTATCCAACAAAATCAAAATTTCAAGGCTCAAATGTTGGAACTTCCTCTACATGGTGATACATTGCCCGATATACTGTTCTGTCGAAAACATTCCTATAAGGATCCTCCTCCCGCTTTTTAATTAAGTACGCCAAGCTGTTTTCAATGTCTGATTGTATCTGCAAGTACAATTCGTTTGCGTTTTCTTTGTCTTTCAGGATCTCTTTCTTTCCCTTTGTTTCGATGGGCTTCCCAAACAAACAGTAATACCGTCCTGGTATCTTCGGTAGAATCCCTGGAAAAAAGAGTTGTATGTTGGCAACCTCCCCACTCGACTCATCCCTATAAACCAGAAAACGTTATAACTCAGTCTAACAATTTGCGACCATTAAGATTAGAGTTGGGAGAACACGAAAACATTAAGACGGAGATTATTACCTTATTTTTATAGAATCAAGCTTAGCGGCTTTGAGATAGTCACTCACCACTGGGATATTCATTAGGTCATTGTAGTCAACAACCAACTGCCAGATCCAACATAAGAACCGAAATATAATGTTAACTGGAAGTTAAGCTCAAAAGTAAAAACAAGGCATGGCATTGTGACATTATCTGTTTTCCGAAAAGGAAAAAAAAAAAGAGTGGCATCGGAAGAAAATAATTATAAGGCGTGTTAAGTATTGAAAGCTATAGGCGAGCGAGATTTCATAAAACTTATCATACACTATGAAACAAGGTCCATATTTTGTTAAGAATTTTTTTTGGGAAGAACAGTTTAATACAAGCTTACTTCTAGCATGTCATCTTCTCCTACAGCCGCAAATGGTACAATTGTGGCCCCAAAGCGTGCAGCCATTCTCACAAATTCGGGTTGGTCAGGCCAGAATAACTTGTATTCTTCACCCTGCCAATTAAAGAAACACCATATAGGCATGGGAAACCAAAACTATAACAGATAAATTACCAACAAGAATGAAGTGTGCTTGTAAAATCCATTTCACACACATTTAAAACGTGCAAAATGCCAGATCGAAAACTAAGTTCTTGGAATCTTGGCGCACCTTGTTATGGAGAGCCTCACGTGCACCACCAGGATAGAGCAGAACATGCGATTTTGTTGCAAGCAATTTGAATAGGTTTTTTGCTGTGACAGGTACTGCGCCGAATATTTTGAGATAGTCAAATTGGGCCAAGTTCCCGTGCTTGCCCCAAAACAACGCTGGATGTGCTACTCCACGAACCATTATGCTCTTCTCTCTTAAAAATTCTTCAACTAAAGAATAAACTTCCAATCCCAATAAATTGTGATTACCAACAAGTAAGACAGGTCCTTCATCTGGAACTCCAGCAAGACCTCTCACAATCTTCCCATCTTCCAACGTTGAGAGCATTACGGAAGCAGTAGATAGGCGTAATAATCTGACATTCATGTATTTCAGTATCAGCTCTGGCCCCAAATCAACAAATATGTTAATGGATGCAACTTAGTGGGGTCCGGGTTAGGTGCAAGTGAAACCCATACATGATGCAATTATACTGCAAATACATTTTGGAACTAACATGCCTGGAAATCTGCAACACAGAATATGAAACAAACAAATGTAAGAAAAGTATTAGGTGTTGAACCGAATTACCCGAATTGTTCATCACATGTATATTTCAATTCCCACATACTAGGAGGAAGAAAATCTGAGACATAATCATGCTTCCTTGAACGACGGTATTTGTAAGTGCCTTTTATAACTGACATCAAATTAACGCCATCTTCCTGTAATATGACAATAGAGCACATTCAGTCACATTAGCATCTTCACAAGTCAATGGCACCCGAAAAGGTAAAGCTTATATTACACAGGAACAGCAAAGTATATCGAAACTTGCATCAAAGCAAACAAAATTGTTGTCACAGTAATAGTCTAGTGTCCATTGTCAAATGGGAAATTGATATCCCAAGAGAGTTCTTGAAGCCAAAACTCAATCTTTATTCTTTAACTAGAGATTTTATCCGACTTGGGAATTAATAAAAGGTTTTGAGTTCAAAGAACAGATTCAACAATATTCAAGAAAAGAAATAAAACTGTGTACTAAATTCATATCCAGAAATGCACCTTGGTTATTAATTTAAAGTTAATGTTATTAACCATTATCCAACGGACAAATTGAAGCCAACTTAAAGATAAAATTCACCATCATCAGTCGAATGTGTTGATAGTTACATCTACGCAGTTTAAACAAAATCATTAAGGGCATTGATTTCACAACGTATGCTAAACACGTCATTACACTTGTCATCATTGATGCAGCATAGAGAAAATTCAGTAGCATCGCACCAGACTTGAAAATATACACACATCTTTTAACTTACTAGTAACAGAGTATGTCCATTGTCATTGAAGTGTCGTACTGTACAATTCTGTAACGAACGTGCCAGTCGTTCTGCTTCCTCTCGACTTGGAACCATGTTATCTTTGCCACTGAAATGCCAACATATGATTTTTACTATAAAAAATTAAAATATCAAATGTACAATTTTACGATAACATTTTTAATGCGAGTGGGAGAGAAACACAATGGCTATAGTGATTATTAACCTAGCCAACACTAGCACTTCAGCTTTAACAGCATGGAGACGGGAATTTGCATAAGCAGCAGCTGACTTGAGCAGCTTCAGCTTCCAAAGAAGAGTGTCCCTCGGTATAATATCAGCCAAAGACTGAGATGGAAATGATGGAAGTAAGTAAATATTGAAAATAAGGTAGAATCCACACATGTAGACATTTCAATGAAGTTCAAGAAAAGGAATTGAAAGCACTTCTTACGGAGAGATATGGTAGCAAATCAGTCAGATTGCGAGACATTTGTGTTAACTTTAAACTCGATGGAAGTCTATTTTCTATGTTAACCATCGCCATTTTTGTTGGATCACCTGATGGAAAGAAGGTTAAAGTAGTGACATCAGAATTCTTGTATTTGGCAGTGGAAAACGTAGGGGCTTGAAACTGCAAACAGTTGTTTCTGACCATGACACCACATGAAACTTTCCAGGAAAACTAACATCCAAAAGTTCTTAAAACTGCTTCCAACAAATATACATGGCTCCCAATCAACTTAACATTCAATACAAGATAATGCAATTTACCGACGTATCAAAAAAATTAACAACAGGAAAAGTACAATAAAAGCTTCCAAAACAATTCTTTAGTTCAACCATCCGCAAACTTATCTTTCAAATCATAGAACCTATTAATATAATGCTATTATGCTAATAACCCAAGTCTCTAGGAGACCAACACAAATGAGTTTTCTTGTGAACTGAAATCATAATCTTATTGACCTCACCAAATTCCAAATATAAAGTACCATATTCTCTTTTGCTCCTAGATTAACAATTTGATAGTAAAATTCATTTTAGTTACTGGGCTCCTAATTAAAAAATTCCTGATTGTATTGATCAGATTTGTTCCCGTGATAAGCTACAGTCTAAATACTCACATTAGCATTTCAGATTGTAAGAAACTTGAGACACAAATTCATTGGCTACGACACAGGGCTCAAAATTAGTCAAGGTTCATAACAAGACTTGCAACAAGACAACATCAAGTATTTATATCATTCATTTTAGTCCAGGGAAGATAATGAACGCCGTATCCCTGGACTGGCAGCACCCCAAGAGAATAAGCATTCCACATATCATAGTAACACAATTAACCGAGACAGTGAGTGTACCAGGCTCTAAAAGAGTCTTTTTCAAGGATTGAAAGCACAGTCAAGGGCCAAATTAGAAATGACTTATCTCACTTCAGCATAAATGTTTTTGTTAATTAGATTTCAGAGCAACAAATCACAGACCCATAACAAAGCCAAGTAGATAGGGAACAGCAATATGTAATTCATCAGGCATAGCAGCCAAGATTGGGAACAGAGGTTGCAGCGGAGACCTTTCAACTGATGTAGCTAAAATAAAAAACACCGAAATGTCAGACTGAGTTGGTGTGTTGACAACACTGCCATTAGCATAACAAAAATACATGTTGAAGAAAATTGGACTGCACAACTTATAACCAACCTGGATTGACTAGTGTCAGTACTAAATCAATGGTAGGATTACGTGCAGCAATGGCAAGTGACAGGCATCCTCCAAAGGAATCTCCTACCAAGTAAATTGGCTTGTTTGGAGATGAAGCATGCTCAAGCCGTATAGTTTCTTCGACAAATTTCACCAGCCCTAAACAGATGAAACCAAACGAAATTATTGATTAAGAGTGCCACGTTATCAAAACAAAACTGATAATTCATACATATATAAAGAATTTCAAATGGTGTTATCAAGATTAACACCTTCAAATGGTGTTCGATCATTAACAGGAATATGCAGGCATCGAACTTCAAAAGCCCTGCGTTATTTCAACGAATTATATATCAGAAGCTGCTAGAAATAGTTTACCTCCAATTTCAGAGCTAAAACCTGATTTTTAACGATACCATATTTCTCTAACAAGGACAACCATTTATTTGAATGGAATTTCCCACAAACCATAGTTCTGTTTTAAAACTGAACATAAAAGTTATCCAACTTCCCAAGATCCGAACAAAATTTTGTAAACTACAACAAAATAAATAATTCGAAAAACTTACTTCCCAAGAGCTTTATGGTGCAAAATGAGGCCCCATCCAGTACCATCCAGCCCTGTATATGCACAATACATAAATGATTATACAACATTCTGCACTACAGAACTTCACTCGCTAAGAAACATAACAAACACATTTTTCTCAGATGTATGCTGTTTAGCTACTCTACACGTATAGATATATCATTTATATGCAAATCACAGTGCCAACATTAGAAACCAACTTATGATTTATCATCTTTGGCAAGGCAACAATTACCAGGCAAAAACAAAAGAATCGGAGAATCCTTCAATGGACGCCCGCACTCAATGGGAGAAAACCATCGGGGAGGTCCACCATCAGGCTTAATCATCTCCTTGTTTGCATGAAAATAATCTTTTACAGTGACAGTCCCATACCCATCATCGTACAAAGGTTCCAAACTTTCAAGACCACCACCATCCTCCACCCTCTTCTCCTCCTTAACTTTAAGCCTCAAACTCCCATTCCCTCTATCAATCACAGACCTCCTTTCCTCCCTCTCCTCGATTCCGGAAGCACCATTCAAAACAACAGATTCAGATGACAACCCCGGTGAATCCTTACCACCTAAACTCTTAACCTGCAGTACACGAGTCCGAAGCTTATTCTCCGAATTCAACACGAAAAAATGAGGACCCGGAAAGCCTATAACTGATGCCATGGCTTCAAGCAAAACGCAAAAGAACTCTTTCAATACAAACTAGCACTTGGGAACACCTTAACACAGTGAACAAAACCTGCCCAATTCAGTTGGACATTCCCTTAAACCACTCTAACAGACACAATCATGCATTTAGCACAACACAAACCGTAGGGGACACTAAAAAATCGGCACAAAATTGAAACTTGAAGCAGACACAGATAAACTACAGGAAGATATAGCCTGTGAAACAAGTAAAGTCTTCAACTTTCCTCTAATTTAGCATTAACAAAACCCAGCAAATTTTTTTGGTGCAGAAAAATAAGGAAATAATATTATTGAGTGATAATCTGGATTGTACCTGATGTGGGTCTGGGCGGCCGACCCAAATAGTTGAGTTTTGTCCATTGTTATTTTGCTCTGGTTGATATTTGGCCACATGGGTCATCTGACGCTGTGGAGTTTGCAGTAATGTTGGTGAATTGCATGAAAAAGACGAGTTACAATCTTACCAGTTAGTGGGGAAGTGGCACTGTCATTGCCAAATGGAGACAACAATGCCGGAAAGGGCTGGCATAGGTGGAGAAAATTTTCATTCAGACGGAAACACATGTGATATATGTGTTTTTATGTAAGTGATGAAATTTTTTATATTTTAAGTTATCAATTTTCTAACACACATATCTTATTATTTTTATAATGATTCGTGGTGTACTATTTGGCGTTGGAGGGCTGGCTGGCTAGTTGGAAATGGCTAGCCCGTTGGCCTGATTTGGAGGTTTGGGGCCGGTGGGGCCCACAAACCCTTTGGCCTAGCCATCGGTTAGAGGCAGTTTTTGTGTCATTCCAAACTATTTTTAGCCCTATACCCCTTTGGTCGGGTCGGTTGGAGATAGCGTAAGTAGGACCAATCCAGATGGAACAAATTCCAAAGTGATGCCAAATTAACAAAATTTGCAAACTAAATGACACGTCACCAATAAAAAGAATAAGCACGGTAATCAATAGTTAAGTAGTAATGCAATCGTTAACTTTCATATTCAATTTACAAAAATTATTCTCACTAGCATTATCCTTACGTCCATTACCGCATCACCACCACCGCCTAAGACAACCATCAGCAAGCACGATTTGTGGTCAAACTTCGAGCCGAACCCCTTTCAATGAGAAAGGGAACATAACCCAAACCTGATGGGATCATGGGACCATTTCCAACTTTCCAAGTCCAACATCACTGGCCCAGGACCATAAAATGTGTTTCTGTTTCTAGTACTTTTCACTCGTTCAAAAGTTCGGCAGTCGACACGAGTTCGCATTATAATATGACGCTTGCCGGGTACGCGCATATGGGAACTTTCGGTTTTCTGTCGAGCAATTACATTTGCTTTAACAATGAAAAGCTGGTCGTTTAGACCATCTCCAACCGAAAAGTCCAGAAATCCGAAAATCATCTCTAACCAAGAACTAAATCAAAGAACTTATGGATCCTACGGGACAAAAAGGGACCAGAGGGCCAACCCGCTGGCCATCTTCAGGCAGGCAGGCAGGCGGCTGGCTAGCCCATTTTGTTTGTCTTTTTTTTTTTTTTTTTTTTTGCCCTTTTCCACTTGCCCAGCCCAGTTTCTTTATTTTTTTTTGTTCTTTCAGCCCACCTTAGGTTTCGGGTTTAGGAACTTTTTTTGTCCTAGCCCACTTTTTTATTTATTTTTTAATAGCCCTTTTTTTTCATTTTTAATTTCTAATTTTTTTCCTACACTATTTCTCATATATTTTTCACCATTTCATACTGTCTTACCTTATTTTATTTCAATTCTTTACATTCTATACTATTGCCATTTGTCCCTCTCGGTTGGAGATGGTTTTTTGTGACAGGACTAAAACGAGCCCTCTGGTCCTTGGTTGGAGATAGGGGCAACTATGACTCTGTACTGTTTATTAAAATATTAATATCTTGAAGGGCCAAAGGGCCAAAACGAGCCCTCTGGCCAGCCTTCGATTGGAGATGGCCTTAGTAAGTGAGATGTTTTAAATTCAAAAATCGCGGTGGCGCGGGACACTATTTTTCTTTTATCCAATCTTATATCTCCAGCAAAGTTTTACTGAGCCAAAATAAAGGAAAAGATAATTTTTTTTTTTTTTTAAACAAACGATATTATCGACATTAGAATATAAAACGTTTGCTGAGTACTGGGGAACTTTCGGTCCCTTGCCGAACGTTTACATTGTCTCATGAACGGAACAGGCAAGTCCCGAGCCGGAAATAGTCACACAGAGAACGTAAACATTACAGTACAACGATTCGAAGAAGCGGAATGTTCTTGCACAAACGAAATCAAGCCCGACGCCAACGGCAACCAAAACAAGAATTGAAGTATTACAATAACGAAAGAACAGTTCCAACTCCATAATAAATTACATATACAAGGGAAACAAAGTAAACAAGAAAAACTAACAGACGATACAACAATTTCTAACCAGTATAATGCAAAATTGGGGATTTCATTTTGTAGAATGTATCTGAAAATAAGAAACTACACGAAGGAGTAGCACGCGGATAACGAAAAAGAAATCTGGAAATGATGCAGAATGATACTGTCTTATTCTGTGAAACAAAGGAAAATTCCTTTCACAATAGAGTGTTCTATGGCTGGGTATTGAAACCGACAATATAAATCTACAAATCTTTCATTACCATGTGCCTGATACGGCTCTTCAGAAGTTCGAAGAAAATTCATGTTCATTTCTCATCCGGTCGAACACTCTATCTACTGCCACATGCAGACAACCAATTGACAAATCTGCAGCGTCCAGCAAAAGCTTCTGTATCAGCAACAAAGATCATGATGCCCCCTTTTGCCCAACAAGGGGCCTTCTCGGGAAGATTTGGGGAATGGCACTGGATTCCGCAATCAATTAGTTTTCAAACTTTACAAGTGTACCACGAGCGACCCCAGAAGAATCAACGTTTCTCATTAGCTTAAACACAACATCACCTGCAAGTATTAATGACAAACCTTTAAGCTACAGCTCTGTCTCGGTAGAGCTGATCCCTATCTACCGCTTAAGTGAAAAGGCTGTTTTTTTTACTACAAATTTTCAATCAATCTTAATACATCCAAAATTTGCACATTAGCGATAACAAATGCACCTCACCTCCGGAATCTAGCAGAGACTCACCTGCCCTGAATCACCCTGTAATTGAGAACCAGGTCCTCAGATTTCTTCCATATATAAGCCCGCACCGTGGCTAAGCTCATGTCTGGGGACAAGACCTGTGCATAACAAAAGGATAGGTAATAACCAATAGCAGTCACAGAACTGGTAAATTGCATGTAAGTTCAACCAAGAATACATTTAGCTGCTAATCCCAAAAGCAGAAAAAGCATTTACCAATGTCTTAAAACTTTTAGCAGTTATAGTTTCGTTAAACTTTCAATTACCACAAAAAGAAACCTATTAAAGACTTAATTTGCTAATTACTATGCAGACGTCCACCCAAGATGTTTGTCCACTTGCCTGATTATTGCACAATATCTCTATAGAAGGCTTAAGCTTTTGCCATGGCTTCAATCCAGATCGGAAAGATCCATCTCCAACCGATGATAGCTGCAATGGCCCTCCAGCAAGACCAGGAGCAAATGTGGCATCAGGATTTGCACTATCCAATGGTTTGTCAAGGACCATCTTCTCAACAACATAATTAACAACCTGCATAAAGCTTCCCATTAGTAAAGTAAAATAAATAGGATACATGTGGGTGCGCACACAACAATAATGAGTACTTGAAGAACTTCCATCATCCATGAGCTAACATGAAACGCAGAACTTACTTTATGAATTCGTAAAATACGAGGGGCGCTTAGTTTCCCTTGAGTGAGGATCTGAACAGTTGAACCTTCACATGGATGTAGATAAAAACTGCACCTGAAAAATTAACAAAAGAATTTTTCTTCTATAAGATAACACAAAAGGACATAATATTTCAAACATAATGCCTTCACTAGCAAATTGAAAATAAAAAACCATCTAGGAAAAAAGAAAGTATTATTAATTTTTGAATAAGAAAGAAGAAATTGCGGAGAGAAGGAATTAAGGCATTGAATCCTTGAAGAGAAAGGAAACAAGAACTTATGGCTTTCCTACTTTATTTCACGACCGCTCTGATCGTAACTTTAGTTTCAACGACTATTGCTAGACTGCCCATCTTTCAATAAGAAATGTCAGGGAAAAACTAAAATGGAAAGATGTCCCTAAAACTCTACAACTTAATTTTTGTAATTGCTTAAAACTCTACAAATTTCAGGCAAGTAATTCTATTTTAATCCATAAACACCTTCGTCTTCTGAAAACTGAATGGAGAATTTATATTCTCAGCTAGGAAGTAAAAACAGTATACTAAAGCAAGGAAGTTACTTGGTATTTTCTCTAGGGGGTAGGCGATTATTCAACACACAATCGAGACACCACCAAGGAAAGTCCTTCTCATCTTCAGTGCCATCTAGGTCAGTGATTTTCTTCCTCCATGGGCCTCCCTGAGAGCCCTCAGTAATAACAGAAGGAGGGGAAGTTGTAGAAAATTCGAAGGGAGGATGGACCATTGAATCATTTTCAGCATTACTATCCACCTCAATTCTTGAATGGGTAATACTTCTAGTAGTAATATCCTTTCCAGATGACACATCCCCATTAGCTGATGCTTGTGGTCCAAACCCTTGCTTTCTTTTTGCCAACCAATGAGCCAAAAGCCCTTTAAGGGTTTCTCGCGCTAGATTAACCTGAAGAATTACAAAAACTTAATTCTCAAACAATTTCGTCATGGTGCGTAAAAATAGATAAATCGGTAGACAGACTTGTCATAACTAATAAATGGTTAAATGTCACAGCTAAGGGGAAAAAAAGACAGAAATCATAGAACCCACAAAAAAGGGGGCGAAAAAAATATAGAACAGTAAAGGTTATATCTACCTTGTCATCTTCAGGCTTCCCCACAATGTTAAGGTCTGCTGAATACATCTCCGCTGAAAAGCATTGTGGGGTATCTAAATGTACAGATAAACATCCAAGTCTGGTATCCACAGTGAACCATGCAGGAATGCTCACCTGAACCAGTCAAGAAATCACTATAAAAATTCATCAACACTGTTAAGCTGAAATCACTGTAGACTAGGACGCATACCATCTCAAAAAGCTCTTCTTTTTTCTCCTCAAATTTGACCTGTATGGTACACAATATAAGTATAGATGCTTATAATGTTCCTCAATAAGGCATTTGCCTCTAACACTATTATATAATTCTAGTCAGATAATAGAGTACAGGAAAAAAGGAATATAACCTTTCCATAATCCTCAATGACAACACCCCTCGTAATCTCCCACAACTTCACTGAATCAGCAGTGTCCTGTCAAGGTCACATTGGTTCATAATATTTAATTAAGCAATGACATATAGTTTGACAACAAAACTAGATAGTCAAAGTAACTTTAAACAGGAGCATCGTCATAACAACATATGAGAAAATCAACATGATTACCTTTGTCAAGACATGCCTTCTATTGTTTAATATTTCATGTTGCACTATTCCAGGAGTTCCAGGAATCGTAAATATAGGTTCTTTATTAACAGGGACCTGGAAAACAACCACAACAACATTAATCCCCTAAACTCAAAGGTCTGACGTGGCAAATATCAAATAAGACTTATGAAGAAACAGGTACGAATATATACCATGATAAATAGAGCATGGTACATGCACATGCAACAAGAAGACATAAATTTGAATATAAAGAACAGAGTGATACTTACTAGGGTTGATCCTTCTAAGGACACCCTTGCTCTTGAAAAGGATAAATTTCCAGCCAAGAATGCACCACCTCTTTGAATAATCTTCTGGGGATTACTCCCTTCAGCAGGCCATCTATGAACTGAAGAATCTGTTGTTGCAACCCAGATACTATCATCATGTAAAGCCAACTGCAAAATGGGATGTTCCCCTGTGGAAAGCAGGAGACTCTCTCTGGTGGCCAAGTCTGTCAAGTATAACTGAGGGTATAAACAGAATTCAGTATTAAAAAAAAATGAGCAGCAAACCTGAACAGCCAATGATGTCTGAGAACAGAATTTACAAGAGAGCTGTACTCACAGAAAGGTCTCTCCCACCACTATATACATGACTAAATGTTGGGGTACTGGCAAGTGCCCAAACAGAATCTGTATGCACAGCATAAGAATGCACACATCGCTGCTGACCAAGATCCCATAGCCTATAAAACAGAAAGACTTTGGTGAACTGTATTCGCAATAAAGTACCAACCTCCTATCACATAAACAATTATATCTTTCAACTTGCACAGAATGCTAATTGTTTGCGTTGGAAGAGATGTGGATACCAACCTGATCATTGAATCAGAAGATCCTGACAAGCAAAATCTGTATGAAATTAAAAGAAAGAACAAACTATTAATGACTGTTACCAAAGCAAATTGTATGAATATAGCACATAAAACAACCCAATAAGATGAATAAATCATTCATTATCAAATCAAGATTGTGACTTGCTTGTTCAATACATTTGCTGTATCATCTATAAAAGATACAACAAACTGAACTATCCAGACCCAAAAGTTAACAGAAATCCTGTTTGAAGTACTCAATCAAGACAGCCTGTGAAAAATCTACCCAACCAACCTTCCAGTAGAATCAATCAGCAGAGCCCTGATATTATCTGTATGCCCTCTTAGTTTCATTTTCTTCGAACCTGTTCTTGGATCCCAAACACGAACAACCTAAAGGGCATCAGGATATAATTAATAGTTATTAACACTGTCTGGTTAACCTCACACACTAACTAGAAGAGGAAAATTAAAAATATCCAACCAAACTTCCGCAGATTTTTCAGAAAGTTTCATGTCTACGTGATAATAATAATAAATTTAGGACACAGCCAACCCTAGACAACAAAACATACCTTTTCCGTTCCACCAGAGACCAGAAGCGATCCACTATCATTCATTGCCAATGCATAAACTGATTCCTTATGACCTTTGGCAGAGATTGGGACATATCCATGTGGCTGAGTTGTGTGCATAGAAATGCTGTTGCTAGAGCTGATAGTACGTAAACTAGTAATTGCATTTCCAGAACCATTGACAACAGTTGAACTATCATCTTCCATTGATTCACCTGACTTTGCAACCGGAGTAAGAGCTGCTTCAAGATCCCATACAAATACCTCCCCTCCAAGTCCACCAGAGGCAACAATATTGCTCTAAAATGCGTTACACTATAAAAGGATCAGAAATTTTCTTTTCCTATATCATATTCAAGATAAAAGTATACAAATACATATGGAAAAGATGTCCGTCCATATTAAGTGCATAAACTATACAAGAACAGCAGAAACATTACAATTAGAACATATGTCCCAAGAAATCAAGATTAATCAAAAGGAAGAGAGTGTCCCTAAAATGCCTAGCCAATGCAGGCCCACAAAGATGCCAAGTACTGTTTCTCTTCCAAAGACATCTACCTCACCCCTCTTATCTTTAGTTTCTTTTCATCGAAACAAGCCAAATAAATGCAAAGACTACACATCACCAAAGGGTGATCATCTGCTCTTTAGCAGAATCCCTAAAAGAGTCCTCCACAGACACAGAAAATCACTACCTAGGAAATGTTACCCATCACTCCAAACACTTGTAGGAACTTATTCCAGATTTAAGAAGTTCAAGGGAAAGCAGAAAGATGCAATCTAAACTGTCAGCAGATTCAGGTCATCCATAAAATATGCAATGATGCCACCAAGCACAACTTGAACTATCAAATTGAACATGAAACTCTTCATATAGAATGAGTGCAATGACAAGAACCTATGCATTCACAAGGCAGATGAAAATTTGACGAGGAAATTACATATTTCTCTGCGGAAGCAAGGCATGTGACATAGTCAGAATGCTGACGAAGAGTTTTAGTACAAGTTCCACCTGACAAACAATTCCACGTCTGATGTATCCATTTGACAGTTGGAATAAAAAAAATGAATCAGTTACATCCAAAAAGAAAACACAAGTTACAAAATTAAAACAAAGCAAAACAAAGATCTAGGCCAGTGAACCTTAAGGGTGGTATCTGAAGAACAAGAAACAAGCGTATTATCACCTGCAAGAACAGCATCATTAACCTGCACAACAGAAGTACTCTCTAAGTATAAATTTTTAACTTATGCATGAAGCACAGGAAAGTAAAATATAAATTAAATATCATTTTTCTTTAAAGTAATAGAAGGACCGTATGAAAAGTGCATGTCTGGAAGCTACCCAAGCACAAACAACACAACGCTGATTTAAAAAAAAACAGTCTAATGTTGTGCCCAGCACAAGGTATTTTGTGCGCCCCACATTCTTTCATTTCATTTTCCCTTTTAACATTTTGTATGCTGATTGGTCTAGTTTAAACATCCCACATGGAAAGTTTCAGCTATAATCTGACTCCCCACCCCTGCATTATAATAAGACGACGACGACAACAAAGCCTTATCGGTTGTATGAATCCTAGAATAAAACGAGAAGAAAAAAAAAATAAAAAATCCATCCAAAATTGAAGAGCAAGTAAATCTCAGCAATTTTCATGAGAAAGGGAGAAATCTCAAATTTTAAACATCTCCACACCTTAAATGGCAAGTTTTGTTTTAAATAAACAAAACTAGGTTTAAACATAGGAAGAAAATGGTTACCCAATCCACATGAGACTCAAAGGTTGCTGAACATGTAGCAGCATCTTCAGCCAGCGCCCATCTTTTTAGTGTGCCATCACGGCTTCCAGTAAACAGGTAATCACACCCAGACACTGATGCCTTCAGTACAGACAAAGAATTTATGCCGGCACAATGCTGCAGACAGAAACCATCCAAACACGGTTAAGCATCTATAATTTAACACTAGCAAAAAGTTTCATGCAACGTATGCAGATAAAACAAAAGTCATATATATGTTGTGCTTTTTAAGTCCAAAAGTGAGATATATATTTATTAAAATATAAAATATTTTGTAACAAATAAAAACTTAATTACAGAACTTAAAATAGAAATCAGGAAAAAAGCATGGAATCAATTAACAGAAATCAGGAAAAAAACATGGAATCAATTCACCTTCGTGTCGTCAGCATCACTCAACACATATGTTAATCTCTTCTCTTTACGAGGGCGACTGGAATTGTTTGTGTTCCCTGAACTACCCACTCGGTGCATCGCATAAACAACTACAAAGACAAGTATTAAAAATTAATAATCATTGATCACCAAATAAATGTAAACAAAGAATTCCTACAAAGTGACCGTAATTTTAGAATATATTTGGTCGTAGCAAGTGTTGTAGAACAAAAGGCATTGTCGAATATAAATGATACACTTCATTTCAGTTTTAGTTATCCACTTCAGTTTTTCAATACAACGAAGGTGATATATCCAGTACAGATGATCCAATAGATATGCTTTCTCGACATGTTAAGGAATATTCTATCATGTAATCAGTTCTCAACCTATGATGAATAACTTTATGAACTTGTCAATACCTAATACAACTGTAATGAAAATAAATGAATTAGACACTTAAGAGTTAAGACCTATTAAAGTTGCTAACCTTCAAATCAATATAATTGGTATGTACATAAGGTTTTTACATCTCAAATGTAATAAATTTGACAATCCAACCTCTTCCCACTTTCTGTTGTGATATCGCCGGGACTCATTTTACTACTAATTCACCAACAAAAACATTGGCTCTTAAGATAACAGATGAAATGGTGATACTTCTTTCCCCTATACGACGCACAGCACCAAAAACCCACAGAACCTCAAACTCCCCGACTGCCCAAAACCCACAGTTTTTATATAATCGACCAAACACACTATAGAACACATGTATACCAACAAAAAAACTCCGAAAATAATTGCTGACCATCCAGAGCAATTGCAAAATGTTCTATTAAATAGTTTTCCATACCGCCATTTCGACTAACCCAATACAACTCCGATTCGTCTCAGAATTTCCATGCAACCCGTCAATTTATCCAAAAACTCCCAACTATTACTCCATCAAAGCACCAATAATCAACTCGAAAGATTGACTAAAACAGATTAACCAGGTCACCAAGTCTACTAATTAACCCGAACCTCATCGAGATGGAGACCCCACAAACACAACCAGGACAAAGAAACACAAAAACCCATTAATCATTTTCGTATATACCATTCAGATCACCAACTCAATTAATTACCATTCAAAATCCATGGAAAAATTAAAATTAATGCAAACAACAGTTGATTTTATCCACAAAAAATTAAAACTAGAAAATTGAAAATTATTGAAATTAAACAAAGTGGAAAACCCTAACCTTATCAATCAGTGAAGAAATTGGAAGCTCCCCTTTTGTGCTCCTCGTCGTCGTCTTCTTCTTATTCCACTGAGCTGCGATTTCAGAGAGTGGAAATTTTTGGGTGTGGGTTTCGATTTTATTTTGGGCGAGTCCTTTGACTCGGTTTTTTTGGGGTTCTAGTCGAGGTTAATTTCGTCTTTCCCGTGAGTATATGAATTTATGATGGGCGTGGACTTTAGCTACACACGCCGGTGAGCGCGGGTGGCCCGATACTCGCTTCGCTGGCAATTGGTTCGTGGAAGAGATTTTTTAATGTGACCGGTATATGAGGTGTGATACATCACGTGTCATTATATAAATTGTAGGATATATGTGCTAAAAAGTTAATAATTTTAAAAAATAAAATTTCCTACCACTCCTATTAAAACACGTGGTGTATTACTTGTGTTCCTGTCACAACTAAAAATTTCTCGTAGTGTGGGCCCGACTGGGGAGAATACAGAGGTGTGGTGGAATTACAAAATGGAAAGGGATCCTCTCGGGATCCCTTCCACTTAATCATCCTCATCAAAGTATCTGGGTCCTTGAAATTTAATCCAACAGCTAAAGTTATTATAACTTTTAGTGGACCTCTATTTTTAGTCGTTGGATCAAATTTCAAGGACTTAGATTGTTTAACGAGGAGGATTAGGTAGAAGGGATCCGAAGAGGATTCATTTCCTCACAAAACGACCCATCAACGATGTGGAAACGGGTTCGGACTCTAGTTATGGTAATGGGTTCGGACTCCATATATTTATGTAAGGTTTTTATCACAAATGATTCCTGAAATTGACATCACTTCTCATTTTGGTCCTTAAAATTGAAACCGATCAATGTCGTCTTTGAAATTTGGTACCACAAACCAATGTCATTCTTACTATCCCATTCCGTTAAGTTTTTAGTTACTTGGATGACGTGTTACACATGGAGACCCATACGACCAATGATGTGGTGGTGCCACATGAATTAAACATAAAAAACAGTTTTTTAATTTGATTTAAGATTTAAAAACTCATTAACAAAACTGAAAAAAAAGGTAAGATAGATAAACAAAAATAAAAATGAACCTAATACCTCCATCTCAAAATGGATTGCCGAAAATTAAAATCAAATTCGATTTGGGAAAAACAAAATCCAAAAAATGAAATCAAAACACGTATTAGGGATCTATAGGAAATAGAGTGAGAGTTTGTGAGTCACCTCCCCCACCCCAAGCCCAACCGAACCTATCCCATAACCTCGTTGCTAGTCGTTCCTCATCCCGTCCCCTTGACTTTGGTGCTTTGGAGAAGAACATGAAATTAAATTTGAAGAGGGTATGGAGAATTGGAGATGATAGTTGGAGATGATAGTTGGAGATGATAGTTGGAGATGAGGGAGGTGGCTGGGCAGGTAACTGGGTTAGTATTTTCATCTTCTTTTTCTTTTCTTTTTTTTCTTTTTTTTCAACCCATAAATGAAGATCTCTTTTTGATTGAAGAAGCTGGGTTGGTCGTGTGCAATTTTTTTTTTTTTTTTTTAATAGTTGTGTCCTTGATTTTAAATCTTTTTTTTTTAAAAAAAAGGTTAGTCCATGTGGCACCACACCATTGGTTGTATGGGTCCTCTTGTCAGACACCTCATCAAAGTAACAGAAAAATAAACGGAATGGGATAACATTGATTTGTAGTACCAAATTTCAGGGATGATATTGATTGATTTTCAATTTCAGGGACTAAAGTGAGAAATAATGTCAATTTATAGACACTATTTGTGATAAAAACTCTTCATGTAATTTCCTTTTCTTCTTTTTTTTTGATGAGCATGTAAATTTCCTTTTAAAAAATTAAGGTAAATAAAAAAAATTTCTACAAAAAAATTATATATAATTTTTTTACTAAGGAAATGAATACACAAGTTTTTGAACCTTATTATATGAGATATCATCAACCTCAGCATGCCTATACAATCGATTGCAACACAAACAACAACTACAAAAATAAAAACATTGAATGGAGTTCTTCTAGTCTAGTCTAGTCTAATCACGGATAGTTGATACTAGATCAATTGTTTTTCTTCTTCTTTTTTTTGTCCTAACTCATGATCTGAATGAGTCACACATACACCCTAGTACATGTTCCTCATCGCTAAGGACATCCCCCAATAGTGGGGGAGTTCGTGACATTTCTGATTGGATGTCTTGTGTTTCTAATAAGTTGTTTAATAGTTGGCATATTGAATCATACAAACCCTTTAAGGGAAGGGATCCCCATTTTTCAAAAAAAAAAATGAGGACACCCTCTTAACCATTAGATTTGACTTTAATGAAATTATGTGACTGAGATTAAATCACAGGCCACAAGATCTCAACCACATAATTTCATTAAAATCAAATCTAATGGTTAAGAGGATATCACCATTTTTTTTGAAAAATGGGAATCACTTCCCTTAAAGGCTCCCTTGAATCATATACATAATGGGCTGGTTTAGTTCGATCTTAACCGGATGATTATGAATTATTTTATTTCTATATTAATAGATTAATGAATAGAATATTAAATTTGGTAAGAAGATAAAATCTCAAATCACTAATTCATCTGAAATTTTTGTTTTGTTTTTTTAATTTAGTCGCTACAAGATCAACAATTCCATGAGTTTGGGTTTCTGTTGCTGATATAAAAACATTTTTTTCCATATATTCGAATACAACCCATTTTAATTAACAAAACGATAACGACTTTAACAGGTATCGCCGAAATAGCAAAGCCATATAAAGTCATCGTGGCTCATCCATATAAAGTCATCGCAGAAAAGCGATTCCACATAAAACCATCATTGGTAGACGAAACTACATCCTAATGCCTATGATGGTGCAGCCGTCAAGTTCAGTCACCAAAGTGGTCAACCTAAAAATGGCCTTCGGGTTAGTGATAAAGAAGTCAAAGAAAAGCTTTTTAGCCAAAATAATCCATAAGATTGGGATAATTCTTTACTTTGTTCCTTGTAAATTAAAATCAATAGAAGTGGTCTCTGAAATTGTCCACTATCAACCATTTTGCTCATTCCGTGAAAAATCTCCGTTAAATTGAGGTTGTTTTTGTCAAACCAACCCCTTTACTTAAACGGGTGGTTTCTTCAATTTAAGAGAGATGTTTCACAGAATGACCAAAATAATTATGATGACAATCTTAGGGACTACTTCTGTCAATTTTGAATTTCAGAGACCAAAATAAATAATTACAAGAACCATTTTAACTAAAAAGCCTAAAACTAATAGTACGTAATTTGGATACAATTTATTATCTGTTCAGAGTCTATATAGAGGTTCCCTATATTGGAAAGTGGGGGGGGGGGGGGGAATCTCTTTTTACATGGAAAATGATCCTAGAGATCCTGTGATCATGATTGTTCATCGTATATCCTACGGAAATTTTTCGTTAGGTACTATTTGTATTTAATTTAAAATTTAAAATTTTGAAATGATTTCTGATCGCATAATGTACGATGAACGATCATGGGATCCCTAAGATCCCTAGAAAAATGATTTGGCGAGGATCATTTTCCTTTTTACATAACATAAAGGATGGACCCTGAATTTAGAAACAAATTCCTATCTGTGAATTTTATTTTATCCACTGCTATGCATTTTCTCAATTAATTATTTTTTAGGGTAAATATCAGTTTACTACACTCAAGTTTCGTGGTTTTCAACATTTGGTACATGAAGTTTTTTTTCTCCCAGAGTTATACCTAAAGTGTTAATTGGACAGTCTCATACATCCATTAGTTTGGCTGTTAAGTTTCCCGTTAATTGATGACGTGGCACCCATGTGGACAATGAATAGATGCCACATGTCATTAAGGGGTCTACGTGGAAATTAAAAATTAATTAATTATTAAAATAAAATAAAAAAAGCCTAAAACCTACCTGTCTTTTACCTCCCCCCATCTCTTATTTACCCTGCAACCCCTACCCCCGGGCACCTTTTCCCTTCCTCATCCCCACGCACCCTCTCCTTCCCTTCTCTTTTCCCCAACCAAAACCCATGTTCCTTTTCTGGTATTTTCTGCAATGGTGCAAGGGTTTCCTCCATATACCTCTCATGGATCCAAGTGTCACCTTCTCCTCACCTCCTTAGATTCGGCCCTCTTTCCAACGTCCCCAACTCTGCCACCGCTTGCTCCGCCTTGACCTTCCTCAACCTTTCTTCAAACTCTCTCGATTTCTCCATCACATCGTCCTCATCTGCCTTCCCCCTCTGCATTGAGATAGAAGATCAAAAACCAAACATAGTTGAGAATTTCAAATATTTGATCAGGAACAAATAGAACCACTTCTAAAGAACCCAATAACTACCTAAAAAGAAAAGGGAACCAAGGTCAAGTCGATAAGAGGGAGACTTGTCGGCGTTGCCTTGACGGATGGATTGCAGAATAGGATGGAAGAGAGAAGGGAGGCTAGTGCAAGTTGTAGAAGAGAGAAGGGAAGGAAGGGTGTGTGTTGCAAAAGAGAGAAGGGAGGGAGAGGGTGCGGGGGGAAGAGGAAGGGAGAAGGTGCGTCGGGGAGGGGGTAAGGGTAGGGGTTGCAGATTAAAGAAGGGATGGGGGGAGGTAGAAGACAAGTAGGTTTTAGGTTTTTTTTCTTTTTTTTTTTTGAATTTTTAATTTCTATGTGGACCCTTTAATGACACGTGACACCGTCCATATAAGTGTCATGTTATTATCTAACGGAAGACTTAACAATCAGACTAACAGATGTATGAGACTGTTCCAAAATTAACACTTTAGGTATGATTCTGGAATAAAAAAATTTTATGTATCAAATCTTAAAAACTACGAAATTTGAGGATAATAAATTGATATTTAGCCTATATTTTAAATACAAGAAAATGGAATTATTGCTTCCGCATACTGTCATTTGTCACACTCCATGTTCCATGCGACGCAAGTCTCCACCAATCACATGAACCCTGGAGAAAAAAGCAAAAAAAATAAAATATAAAAATCCTCGCGGCCCTTGAAAGTTGAAACGACGTGGCTTAAGGCCGTTCCCCAAATCAATGTCGCGCAATCCCAATCTTCCTGCAGACCTAAAATTCAGAGACTTGAAGGTATGAAGACTTCGGCGTAAAATTGAATATACATGGCTCTGTGGTCGTCACCGTCAACTTCGTCGTCGCCGAAGGGGATAGTGATAACGGTGCCGGCGCTGGTTCTCATGGCGTCAGTTGCCGCAGTTTTCTTCTTCTTTCTCTTGTCCTCTTTATCGTCGCCGTGCACTTGCGGCGGCGGTGCTGGTATTGCGCATGTGGGTTATGTCGGTGGACCCAGTGTCGGCGTGTCGGAGGGCGGAGGAGGAGAGACGATATGGTCATCGAAGGAGGATGTGGAGTGGGTGAAGGATCAGATCCGAGTGAACGGGTTGCATATGCAGGATAACGTGTTGAGGAAGGGAATTAACCCTCGCACCAGAGCTCAGCAGCTTGAAGATCTCTTGCAGTCAGTAGTCTCTCTCTCTCTCTCTCTCTCTCTCTCTCTCTAAGTACTTGTATAATATGATGTGCACATTTGTGTGATTAGAAATGGGGACGTGGATTTGTGCAGTGGGATTGTGAATTTGGACATCAATTGAATTTGGCATGGGCTTTGGGAATTGGGTATTCAATTGTGAATTAGGGAACTATATTTTTGGATTCAAAGCTGCCAACTTTAATTTTGAGTACCAGTTCATGTGATTTTTGTGCCAAGTGAGGATGTGGGGGAGTTGAGATTACATCAGTAAACTTCGATTTTCATGAGATCGCATCAGTAAACTTCGATTTGTTTAGTTATGTGGACGTGAACTCGAATTTGTTGCTTAAGTTTCTGCATTTTCTTTGCACTTTATCTTTTCGATGCTAGTTTGGCAAGTTCTGTGTTGCTCTGTTTGGTTTATGTATTAGGGTGGAGAGAAAGGAAAGGATTAAGTTTTGATCATTGCCTACATTTATAGAACATGGAACTTAGACTAGATCATATCCTTTGAAGTGATTTGTTCTATTCCTATTGTTTCGATAGACATTTCTTTGTAACATGATGATTGTTTAGTTAGAGTTTTCTCATGCTTGTTTGGGAAATTCTTCTCTCTCGTTGTGCTTTAATGTGCCTGCAGTTATAACATATTCGCATGTTTGTGGGTCAATCGAAACAACAGAAATTATATGTTATGTGAATACAGGGATGATTTTGTACAAAGAATTGACCAGTAGTTTCTGAATTTTCAGATTCAAGGGTATATCTCACTATGAAGGACCTGATTCGGAAAATCATACTGCCCTCCCATGCCCTGGTGAGCTCTTGACTGAGGAGCACCACAGTAACTACGGTGAGCCTTGGGCAGGTGGGCGAGATGTTTTTGAGTTCCTCGCCCAGTCCTCTCATCTGAAGCCTGACTCCAATGTCCTTGAGATCGGTTGTGGTACCCTCCGAGTTGGTTTGCATTTCATTCGCTATCTTAATCCCGGACACTTCCACTGTCTTGAAAGAGATGAGCTCTCGCTAATGGCTGCCTTCAGATACGAGCTTCCTTCCCAAGGTCTTCTGCACAAGCGCCCTTTGATTGTGAAAGGTGACAACATGGACTTCAGCAGATTTGGGTCCAATGTTGTGTATGACTTGATCTATGCTAGCGCTGTGTTTCTTCATATGCCTGATAAGCTTGTGTGGGTTGGATTAGAGAGATTGACAAATAAACTGAAACCCTATGACGGGCGAATCTTCGTTTCCCATAATATCAAATTCTGTTTGCGGTTGGGAGGAGACGAGTGTACAAAGCGGCTCACGAGTTTAGGCCTGGAGTATGTCGGAAAGCATACACATGACAGCTTGCTGTTTAATCACTATGAAATCTGGTTCGAGTTTAGGCGGACAAAGGCTTAGAGTTGCAGAATTTATTCATTTTTTCACTGCCTTCCGTCCTACTTTAGATACGGGATGTGAAGCGATGCGTGGCTGCGGTGCTCTTGTGGTATTTGTTTTATAACTTTGGCCACCATTCTCTGAAGGTCAAGTCTTTTGACCTTCTATTTATGATTGTACTTGTTAGAGTGGCAGATCGTTTGTGCAGGAGGCTGAGGCCTGTTTTGTATTTTTGGATAGGAAAATTGTAACCTCTAAGAATTTGATAACACTTTCTTTGAATTTATATAAGCTATTCATTTTTCCTTCAGCAGTTGCTTAATAAGTTGCATGATTCCTTGTCAACTTAAATTTTCTCTGACGATGTTGTAATCACGAGAATGACCTACCTACACCGGCTACCTACACCGGCTATGTCATTGTGGTGGTTCCTTATTGTAATCACGCTTTTATTGTGACGATACGTCAATCTAATCATACTTTATTCTGAAGGTATCTTAATCTAGTCACGGTTAAATGTAGCATTATTTCAACCTAAAAATGATCTGGAAACTCAGTTTCCCAAAACCCCAAAAATGCAGACTAAAACCCTAAATCCTAATCAAAGAGAAATAGAGACCCAAAGGAGCAACATTTTCAAGAATGCATCGCTCTTCACGGATCATAAGCACCGCATTGTGCAATAAAAAATCCAACTTGCCGTCATCGTTCTCCGGCTACCATTTCGGTGATCGCAGCCTAGCTCTGTCATTCCGTTCGATATCCTCCACGACGCAGCTGGATAACTCATGGATGAACAAGATCAAAGGGGTCTTCACCGGCAACAAGACCTCTCCGGAAGAAGCAAGATCAAAGGTGAATTCACTGGTTCCGTTTAACGATAATTATTTGTTGCGTTCGATTACAAGGGTTGGCGGATATGATGAAGATGCTACAAGAATCGGCGCGTTTAAGAAGTACATTGTCGGCAGAAGCGATATTTCGATATCTCGGAGGATTTGATTCAACTGGAGAGGTTGGTTTTACCCTTTTGAATTGATGCTTTACTTGTTAAGTTCTTGCCAGAGGAAATTTCTGTTTGGTCCATTTGGCAATGTGTACACTTATGTGCTTATGCTTGTAAAGTTCAAGTTTCATAGGTTAATCTCCAATTTATGTGGGAATCTGGAAATTTCTCGCACTCTTTCTTCTGTTGAATTACTTCAAAGCCGAGTTCTTCTGCCTACTTAAACTGCCAATATAATCGCTACAGAAAATCGAGCTGTTAAGCTGAAGGAAACTTCATAATTTCAAGGGATGCAGCCCAAAGTATTTACTTATTGGCATTTCAAAATGTTCCATATCAGATCTATGTGTGTATATTGTGCGGAGGCCTTGGTTTGTTTCGATACATTTCTTTAAGATCCCAACAACACAAAATTCTGATAACGATTTTCGACTGTAGGAACTTTGCTTTTGTAACATGTCAAAAATGAACTGTGTCAAAGTTTCCCGTTGAAGTGTATCAAACTACTGTGCAAGAGGGCGGGTGCACATGAAAAGGAGAAGATTGTTAATTACCATAAAATCACACTCTTAAAATTGAATTAATATATTAATTGTGTTCAACTCAAGTGTATAGACCATTTGATTCATCATAGATTCTCGACTAATGAAATCTTTACGAGAGGATCGTTTGTGCACACACCATAATAGTTATAGATATGATGGATATATGACAAGACGGTTCTTGCATTATTATTATTATTATTATTATTTTGTGTGTTGGTCCTCTATTTTCCCAATGAAATTAAGCACTGGTTTTTGGAGTGTTGATACTAATAGCTGCTTATGATCGATGTTCGAATCTAAACCCCTTCTCTACTTTTCAAGAGATTCTCTTATATTATTAATTCACTTTGTGTCAATCGGACTAAATTTATTTAAACAGGTGATAAATATTTATTTGATGATGGCATCCTGTATACCATATCAACGTATCAAGATGGATCTCAAAAGGCTAAATCATTGCCTAGGTACATGTGTGCTACTAAACAGAGGTATTTTATTGGTACATATTTATGCCAAAGATTCTTTGTTTCTATTCTTTGGTAAAGGCAAATGTATAAATCTTTGTAATGGGTGCATAATATAGGTGCAGTTTGGGTTGGGTCATCCGATAGTTTGTAACTTTTTAAAGACGTATAAGATTTGAATTCCATGAGAGGAATTCGTAAACCAAATGCAGGTAAATCAAAATAGCAGATAACCCTTTGTTCATATTGTCCATTAATTTTTTGTTATTTTGACAAAGGATGAGACAAGTAAAGCAACACTATTTACTTAAAACGAGTATGAAATCGGTAAATATTAGTTCTTATTGCCTTTGTATTTAAAGGCTGTCAATTTCACTCGTCGCCACCATCGCACCCAGACACCAGCTAAGTAGTTTTCAGCGGGATTAGCCAATGATTCATTCTTAGCCGCAAGAACAAGCGCATAGAGACTGCCTGATCGCAATACGGATTCACCCGAAACCAATTTCTCAAATGCTAACTTTTTTTTGGCATTCTTGTTGTACTCCGAAATGCTCCATTTTCCAAGCTATCACAAAGGGGTCGCTAATGTTTACAGGGCAAGAGAGCGGACACACATTGCTCTAACCAACTAGCGTAACTTACATCTTTCGAGAATACAATTGTGTTCAAATTGAAAAAAAAAATGCCTTTCTGAGTTTGCTTCTAGAATGGCTAACAAAAATAATCTCGGACGATTAAAAACACTTTTGATACTTATGATGAAAAGTTAAAATTGTTTTTAGATCATAAAAACGATTTTTGAAGAAACACTTGAACTTTAAATATCCAAGTAAAATCAATTCTAACAAAAATGCTTATAAGTAAAAGTCTATGAGCAAAATTATGTTCTGCAAAAGTAATTTACAAACGAGCCATAACCTTCTCGCATTCTTGTTTCCTGAGCACCGATTCTCCCGAGGCCTAAATGGGGAGGTCGTTATTAAGCGCAAAACTTGAAGTTTATTGCTTATTCACGCTGATTTCCTAACATAAACAGAGATCAACATCCTTGATTCTTGCTGGCATTTGTTGACGGACAAGGATTGTTTGCCCTTCTACTTCCGGTGCTCTTCCATGCCCTCCTGTTTTGTGTGGTCACGGTTAAACCACATCAACATTTTATATTGTTTTTTTTATAGAGATAATAAGACAAAAATGAATAGTAACATAAAATATTGACGTGGTTTAACTGTGACCACACAAACATGAGGACGCAGGAGGACAGACAATCCTCTCTATCATTACAGAGTTCCTTCCAAACCTGTTGATAGTCACTCCACTCCATAGATAACGAACACAGATTCTTGTTTAATTTTAAATTCTTTTCGGGTCGAAAACAAGAACTGCTGGTGGGGCTGTGCCCATTCTCCTTCATCTCCCACTTTAAAACCTGAATAAGAAATCTCGGAATTCACCCTACATGTCGATGAAAAAATGGGATTCGAGAGGCTGGCGGGTAATTATTTCTGGGGCCATGAACACCTTGAATGGGGAAAGAAAATAATCAATCAGATGATTGTACAATGAAAATAATTAATATATACGATGGAGAACGACCCAGTATGGGATGGAGGATGTAGCATAGGCACAGATCGAACAGGAATGGGGGGTTGAATTCTGGGGCCATGAACACCATGAAAAGGGAAAAATAATTAATAGATACACATGTGATACTTAGCTATAAGAAGGAGCAAGTAAAAGGGAGTGACATCAAATGGAGAAATTGTTAATTACCATAAAATCACTCTTTAAATTGAATTAATATATTAATCTTGTTCAACTCAGTATATGGACCATCTGATTCATCACAAATCCTCGATTAATGAAACCTTTACGAGAGGATCGCTTGTGCACACACAACAATTGTTATAGACATGATGGATCTTTGACTAGATGGTTCTTACATTATTGGTCCCCTATTTTTCCCAATGAAATTAAGCACTGGTTTTTGGAGTTCTGGTACTAATTGCTACTTATGGAAGAGTTTTGAGAGAGAGAGAGGTTTGAGGTAAGGAAAGAAAATGGGGGAGAAGTGAATGAGCTGATTTCGAGAGTGAGGATAGAGAGGAAGCGTAATGGCGAGTTTGCATGGGGAAGGGGCAGACAAGCGGACCATGAACACCATGGAATAGTTACAGGCTTACGACTGCATGCGTGACAGCTATATTAACTCCACCTCCTCTTTTGGTTGTGAGATTGAAAAGCTCTAACCCAATACATGTTCTTTTAAGTAACAAAATAAATGTGTGCCATACAGATCTATACTGTATCCACTATATGACCCATATCCATTATTGTAGGGTTTTATTATGTTCAATAAAAGTTTAGAGGGAGGGAGGGAGGTTATGGACCATCTAGCCCATCTGATATATGATGGATATGTACCATCTATCCTCACAATTTAGATCCGGATGGAATCTAAATCATTAATCGTGTGCAACTCAGTTTATAGATTATCTAATTCATCACAACTCCTCGATTAATGAAACCTTTACGAGAGGATTGCTTATGCACATACAACAATTGTTATAGACATGATGGATCTCTAACAAGATGGTTCTTACATTATTGGTCCTCTATTTTTCCCAATGAAATTAAGCACTGATTTTTGGAGTTTTGGTACTAATAGCTACTTATGATCGATGGTCTAAACCCCTTCTCCTCTACTTTTGAAGAGATTCTCTTATATTATTAATTCGTTACGTGACAATCAGACTAAATTTATTTAAACATGTGAAAAATATTTATTTGATGATGTATGTTACTGAAATTAAATTTTGGTTGCATAAAAAAACAGATTTCTCCTCTTTCTCTCACATGCGTAGTCATTAGCAAGCATCTAAGAAAGTGAATAAAAACAAATGTTTATTAGAAATTACAGTCTTAGAGGATTAAATTATTTTCCTAACTAAAATTGTTTTTCCAATTGAAGTTTTTTAGTGGAGAAGGATTTATAACCAGATTCTAATTGGAATTATTATTTCAAATTTTCAAGGGGATATTGCACTAGTTTCTTAAGAGGAGCAAACAATAAGTTGTATACCTCTTAAAAAGTTAGAGTAATAGAATTCTGTGAGGGCAGAGTGTGCAAGAGAAAAGAAAAGAGATAATAGTATAATATTTCCTATTATGACAGGTTTTTTTTTCAGTCTTAATACTAGAGACTTAGCGATATTAGTCGTTGCGCTCATTATTGTTATAGTGAAAGATTATTGCTCTTACTCCGTGGATGTAGTCACATAGCCAAACCACTTAAATTTTTTGTGTTATTTATCTTAATTATTTATTTCTGGTTTCTAAATTTGTTTTAATTTTCTTATTCTTAAACGCAATATTCACAACATCTTTCTCCCACGATATCTTAATTTTGATATGATCTTCTTTTCTCCAATCAACATTGGATTTCACCTAATGCTGTTTAAATAAGATAAGCTAATAGCCGAATAACTTGTTTTTATTAATATAGTAAGACTTTGTAGCAACTACATTAATTTACTAAACATAAAGTTAACATCCAAAGTCTTTCATGATGTTAAATAAGATTATACAAATCCAATCCATAAGAGCTAGTTTTTGCCATTGCCATTAGAACTACTTGTCATGGACTCAAAATTGATCGCTCTCCGGCCATTCAAGCTATCCGACGCCGATGATCTCATGTCATACGCCGGCGGCCGGCGATGATCAAGTGACGCAATCCCTCCGATGGAAGACGTTGACAACCAAAGACGAAGCGTTGACTTTCATCAAGGATGTTTGCATCCCCCACCCGTGGCGCCGGTCAATATGCATCGACGACCGTTCGATCGGATTCGTAACCGTTTTTCCAGGATCAGATGATGACAGGCATAAGGCAGATTTAGGGTATGCCATAGCTGCAAAGTATTGGGGCCAAGGGATAACCACCAAAGCAGTTGAGGTTGCCATCTCTCAAGTTTTCAAGGACTTCCCTAATTTGGTCAGGTTGCAAGCTTTTGCTGACTTGGAGAACAAGGCATCTCAGAGGGTTTTGGAGAAAGCTGGGTTCCAAAAGGAGGGTGTGTTGAGGAGATATGGATATCTCAAGGGAAATATAAAAGATTTGGTAAGTTATAGTTTGCTATCAACAGATTAACCCTATAGGGGGATTTCTTTAGGTTGTGTGCTTCACAAACCTTTTCAATAACAAAGAATTTGCATGTAAGATCGTGACTGGTTGTATCTTGGTTCTGATTTCTCTATTTTCTTTTGTTTTTTTTTTTAAATACTGAGACGGGCTCTTTTCCTACCCGTATAGAATAGAACATTGGTGAACCAAATCTTCTTCATGTAAAACTCGACCCTGAGTTGAATTGATCATGTCATGTGCAACGTTTATCAATGATGGTTCATTAATGTCCATTGATTTAGATTCTTTCCTCCTTCCCAACTACAAATAAAATCGAGAGGAGCCCGAAAGCCCCCAACTAGTAAGTCAATCACGCACTTTTATGCAACTTCAGCAAATTCTTGAGCGTAACCGGATATCTCTCTCCATATGTATTGTATGACAAATTTTTAGGCGTCCATGCACGAGAAAGATATAAATGAGTGAGTTTGATGGGAATAAAAAGGAGAGATTATAACACAAATTTTTGTATTAATTTAAAATTTTCGTAACCACAATTTTCTGCTTTTCTTGGCGGAGGTATTAACACATAAATTACAACTCCAGCATTCTTTGAGGACTAATTATTTCTATGAACACGGTACAAAAAGGACTCCCTTCTGCAATGCAATACAAATATTTTACAATTCTTCTTCTTCCTACTTTCTCACTCTTTTCTTTTCTGTTTATCGTTTGAGATTTCGCAACTTAGAAAGCAAAGAAGCGGAATGTCTTCCTATTCACAAACGAGAGAACGAGGTTTCTTCAAGGTGTAGAATTTACTGAGATTTCTTGACGGAGAGGTGAGCTCGGGTGGTCCAGATTCGACGGAATGACAAGCCGCTGCAAGGGCTTGAGAGCTACCGTGAGTTCTGAGAACGAGGGGCGCAAGTTTGGTTCGCTACTCAAACAGAAAGAACCACCAATTAAACCAAATTCAACAAGTAATGACATTTCAAATATGCATATGTTTCAAAATTTCGTGCAACTTACGTCTGCCAACATTCCCAAATTATCCTTGCAACAAGGGGATCAAGTTCCTTGGGGATCTCAAGGCGACGATTCTGGAAACCCACTGCACCAACGACCTGCATTGGGTTCATGCCACTCCAAGGCAATTTTAGAGTTGCAAGCTCCCACAAAATGACTCCAAAGCTAAATACGTCACACCTGTATATTTAACAAAAGATAAACATTATTGTCCTTTTTGATAATCGAGATATAAATAACCCAAAGCTGTACGAAAAGAACCAGAAATATAATAGCAAGAGTTACTAACTTTTCATTTGAGTTTTCGTTGCGGAGAACTTCAGGTGACATCCACTCAGGCTAGGACATCGATGGAAATCGGACAAAAGAGAAAAAAGTGTCATAGTTAGAGTCAAGATTTACGGTCATATCAGCAATTATCGCAGATTCTCACCGTTCCAGCAGTTGATTTGGACGACAAGAAAGTGTTGTGTTTCAAGCGCGACAATCCAAAATCACCAACCTGCACAATTGAACTCCAGTCTCGTACAATTATACCATAACTAACAACTAATCAAATGGAAATCGAATCGCATTATACACAAGAAACAAGAGAAACAACATTTAAAAGAAATTTGATACCTTCACATTCCAGTTCTTATCAACCAGCAGATTTGGAGACTTCAAATCCCGGTGGACAATCGTCGGTGTACTGGCATGCAAGCAATTCATACCCCTTGCCTGCAAAATAGATAGAGGTCTGAGAAAGTGGATATGGCTGTATCATGCTCAAGAAGACAGGTAAGACTAACTCATACCACATCAAGAGCCATCTTTATTCTACGTTTCTCATCAATTTGACAATGAGGACGATGGATAATCCGATATAGACTTCCCCTGGGAAAATAAAGCACAAGTAGACCAATTACAACGGAAAGATGACAAATAAAATGTATACATGTCCAAAATCATTTGATAATCAAGGTGCAGAATTATACCTTGGAAGGAACTCTGTAATGATAGAGAGGTTTGGAGGACGTGTAACAGCCCCCATGAAAAGCACAATGTTTGGATGACGCAATCTCCGCATTATTCGTACCTTACATTGCAAAGCAAAGATCAAAGAAACAGGTTCAGTGGTTTTGGATCAATATGATATAACAGCCACGCAACCAGGCATGTGATGATCCATAAATGACTGGTTTACAGTTTGGGGTTAAGGTCGAAACGTTCTACCATTGTCAACTATATGCATTTAAAACCAGCAGCTGAGAGGTTATAAGTTTATTTTCTTAAGGAAACACAATAATTATTCAGGTTGTAAGTTTATTTTCTTTTTCTTCCTTTCCTCAAAGTCTTGGAAACTAAAAAGTACAGCACTGTGCATACAAGGGACAAGAAAGTTACTTCTCTTTTGAACTCAGCCAAAGCAGCACCCGAGAAGTCCTGATCTAGGAACTTCTTCACCGCAACTTCCTGTAAGTCAACAACAATTCACCAGCCAAACACCAGTTGGTTTTAATCCCCGTGAAATTAAATTAAAAACAGTTTCAAGCCTCTGGCAAAGAATTAAGAAGATGAATAGTTCCAGGCAGTAATGAAAAAAAAGCAAAATTCACCATGAAAAAATGATAATGGAGTAACAATTACCACAAACTACAAATCTTAGCTAACTTCAAAGGAGAGAAAAATAGTCTTGAACATATGCAATATCATTGTCAATCAAGAATCCTCAACCAAACACTTCCTAAACCTGCTTCCCAGTAAACAGAGAAGCAATTTTGGCTCATTCTGTAGTTGGTCAGCAACTGGCAACGATAATTGATAGAAAAAAATGTGACTTTTCAATGCTTTAAAAGCCACCGTACATTTGATGGTGCTAATTTACATGTGAATTTATCAGTTACTGGCATAAAAAAGAATGAACTAACTATAAACAATTTAGCATTGCCAGTCACCTAAGCAAATCAGCAAAAAATTAAGTTGAAAAGAAAAGATACTTAAAATGTGAAATGCCCAAGGAGAACAAGGGAAGGAAAACAAAATACGGGTCTGACTTCTGAGATAGGAAAGAATGAGAATATGTGATAGAGGCATCCATGAAATAAATATAAGAATGAAAATCAAATAAAACATAACAATAGCTGCAGCATATGACGTAAGGAAGAGCATATCGTGTTTATATAAAACTCACCGTGCCATGCCAATCAGCATGGTATACCTCTCCATATGAACCTAATCAAGAACAAGAAGAAGAATTAGACAGCCCCCAGGAAAGATCAGTTTTTCCTCTATGACGAACGAACATTGGCAGTTTGCCAAAATATGACAACTTTGATCAGGTATGGAACATTACCTAGTCCAATCCTTTCTCCAATAACCAGGTCTTCCCATGGAATTTCACATTCACCTACGTCAACATCCTCAAATGATGAGCTAGAATGATATTCAACCCTGCTTGAAATGGAATCAAATGACGAGTTACAACTTTCTGGATCCTTCAGTTTCAAATTGGATTCCATAAATCTGTCATGCGTTAACTTTCTAGGATCATGGGAACCAATTTCATTGTTCTGATACGTAGCATCTACTGTGTTGTTCTGTAAATAGTTCGGAGCCCTGGGTTGTTCCCCCTTAAAACTTTTGGCATCGCCATCTCTATCAAACATATTTGAATGAGCAGTTGATCCGAAACCACCAGGATTGATCTGTTCAGCAACAGTAGAGCTGGTCGAAGCTGAAGATGATGAATTGTAACCATTAGGCGCACGATTACTTTTTGGGAAGATGCCATCATACTCCTTTCTTTTAGGGACTTCATTGAAAGCATATTTAATTTTCCACATCAATGATGCAGGAGGTCGACCAGAAGCAAGATTATTTTGTTTTTTCTGAAGCTCTTCAACTTTATTCTCCGCCGGTTTGTTATACATAGAAGCTTTCCCAGGTCCTTTTATTTGGAATGGGTTAAGATCAGCAAAAAGGTTCTTTGGGTCCTCAGAGTTGTTTTGAGTATATGGAACTACATTTACATTCATCCTCATACCACCATCACCTGCATGAGCCCCACGATTCCCTCTGTTGTACTTTGAATTTTCGAAGGCTGATGAGGAAAGCTGATCTAACTGAGTTGTTCTATTCGGTATTCCAGACGAACCAACTCCACTGTCACTACTTGCACCTGAGAATGTTGGAAATGATTCTCCTTTCTCTGAACTTGGTCTTCTCTCCAGACCTGAACTACTTTCAACTGCTGAGTTTTGGCTGCTTCCCTCTCCATGTAATGGCTTTGGTCCTAGGTAAGCGATATCTGTGTCGATATAAGAATGTAAAGTAGGAAGTTTGTTCAAGTTTGGATTATACGGCTTAAAGGTAGTGTCCTTTGAACTTTGGATGTCAGTTGGTACGAGTGTTCCAGGATCAGCCATCAGATCCACCAAAAACTCCCTGAAGACAAACTATAAATTAAATCTATGTAGAAAGGTATAAACAGATCAAGTTGAGAAGTTGTAAAAATTCAAAGAAGACTGCTGCTCAACTTTAAGGACAAAAGAAATCTAATGATATACTACATTCTAAATACATAGATGACAAAATCTCCAATGTTACTGCACATTATGAAGCTATTATGTGGCTAGAAGTTGTCATTAATTAGTCAAAACTTATAATGTTTTAGAAATTGGTAAAAGTTTTGGAATAAAACCGAACTCACAGAGCAGAATAATATCTTTTTCGTAGGCTTTGCATGTACAGCCCAGCCCAGAATAATATAAGTGAAACCCCAAAACATTATACAAAAAGTATCAACGATTTAACCACAAAAACCTGCAAAAAGCAAGCCACTACCTGTCATCCTCCAACTTTATTACATTAACTGCACCGTCCTCAGCACCAGTGTAATGAACTCCCTTAAGCAGTCTACAGGGCATCTCGATATTGTCAGCTAGTACCTACATCCGAGGATACAGATAAATATACAAGATGTAGCCTCAACTTTTATTACTAGAAATTTGTAATGGTAAAATCATTAATTAAGTCCGATACAGTTCCTCTTATATTTAAATGTCATAAAGCAGAGAAATACTGATACAAGCAAAAAAACTTGTGTTATGTCAGCAAACCAAAAAGCTTCCAGTGGTCACTAACAATTTAAATTAGAAGACCCATTCATAGCATGGCTAATGTATTAAATCCAAAACATAAAATTTTAAGAGAATAAGAGAAGTTGGTTACATACATCCGAGGTGAGATGAAAATTCAAATTAGAGAAGCTAGACTTATATATTTTCTGGAAGGACAAAACAAACATCACTCTTTTAATATCAAGAGTACTGAAAATAACAAAGCCTCCATAATATAGAACACAGCTAGCTATACTAATCGTAGAAATACTTTTGCCTAAAAGTCCTAATAACTGATGATAATCTGAAAGCTAACCTTGAAAAGCAAAGCACGATGTCGGGAGAGACCAATAGTTATGGATCCAATAGGCAGTACACTAGTTTGCATTGATGTCCTCAACTCTGTGTTTATTTCCATCCATCTCGCTAATACGACATTTGCATCCTTTACAGGCCCACCCATTCGTTCGCTAACGAGTTCAGCAAGCCTCTGAACTAAAAGACCAACATTGGTGACAGGACAGTCTAAAGCAATACACTGTGCAATTTGCACCAACTCTTCCAAGACAGGATCAACTTTTCGATTTACTACTGAAACTTCAAATCCAGAACTCCCAAGGTTTGCTTCAAGATTTGTGAGAGATGGCATTTTTCCTTGAATTGCTGAATCTGGGGAAAGTCCATATACATCATAAAATCCATCAACCACTTTCTCCTCATAGTCTAGCGCATTGAACTCCTGGTATGAACAAGAGAATCCAATCCAAATCACATGAGTTAAAAAGTAAAGCAATGTCTCTTGATAGTGGTATATACAAGCAAATAATCAAGAAAGTGTGTATTTGTTCTAATTCAATATATGAAGGTTCATGAAAGATACTACATTTTTTCCTGATTGATGAAATCTACTCCCAACCACTAATGGAGGATTTTCCTATTTGACACTGAATAAGTGAGAAAGCCAGAGTAGGCTAAAAAAACTGAGCTCAGCTACACTTCCGCCATGCCTTAAACTACTCTGCATTCCAACTTGTATCCAAATTTTAGCAGTGAGTGTATTCCAAAGTTTTAAACTGATCAAAAGAAAATTCACAGGTCATTTCGAAAACTATTAAAACTGCGGGAATTACAGACCATAAGTTCATACAGCGGGGAATTCACTACCACGCTACTAGCAGGATTCTGATAGTTCTCAAAAGACCAGATCTTTCCCTTACTTAAAAATGAATTAAGCAAATTCCGAACAGTCAACCTTACAACGACAACGGTCAAACTTAATTAACAGTAAAATCTTTGCTAATACCAAATCAAACGCATGTTTTAACACAATTAACAATCAATTCATGCTCCTACACTACAATTACTACCAATTTAAGCTCATACACCAAAATTGACTACAAAAATGACTGAATTCGAACATAAAAACTTCACCAAACTCACCCAATAGTGCCGCGACAAGGTCTCTGCCGCCGCCTCGACCTTATCTCTCGAAGACTGGATCCGATTGCCGCCCAAGCTCAGCAGCGTCGCCGCCCGGATCTGATCATTCTCCGGATCATCCGGATAGTCCGAATTCGAAGCGCTGATCGCTAAGGCGAGCTGAACCTGAAACTCCTCTTCCGACATCATATAGTCCGGTCGGTTCACAGTCGTCGTCGACTCCACAGTGCCACCTCCCCCAGCGGGCACGGTCGCCTCCGGCGTCGGCGAAGACGACGAAGGACTCGCCGGAGCATTCCCTGACGTCTGACCGGACACCGTATGGTGATCGGAAGCGAGCGACGGTGAGGCCACGGTGGATGGGGAAGCCGCCGCGGCCTCGTTCGATCGGGTTGGGTCGTGGTTGCTTCCTATGTGAAGCTTCTTGAAAATGTGCTTCATCGCCTTATCTCGCTTCCTCTCTCTTCTTTCTTTCTCTACTTTCTCCGCCAGCTTGAAAAATTCTGGGAATTCCTCTCACTTTCCCTCACTTTCTCGGTCGATTTTTTCCCTCGGGTTGTCCGGTGGAAGGCGGGAGTTCTCAGCGGAGGGAAAACTTAGCGCTGTGGGTATATTGCGTTGGCCGGTTATTTAGCGGGCGCGGTCTTTGTGGAAATTACGGGATTGACCCGCGGGGATTAGTAAACGATCCAATGTGAACGGGGCACGGTGACGGCAATGGCATTTCTGTGAAATGAATTATGACCTACGCGGCGTTGACGTCCACTCGCAGAGAGGGAGAGGTGCTTTAGGAGTATTTTATTTAGAAAAGAGTAATGTTTGTTTTTGGGTTGTTTCATTAACATCCCATATATATTGTTGAATACATTTCATATTTATTTTTTTTTAATTAAAATTTATCTTAATACACCCCACTTTACTTCTAATAATATACTCACACACTACACTCTCAACGTAAACTTCAAATTTTAAACAGACAATCCACACTGTTCTGCGCATAATTCAAACAATTATCCTAGATATGGCGATCCTTTTGGGTCCCGCATGCACAGTGGAGCTCCTCATTCCTTTCTCAGTCAATACAAGCAACCGTCGCTTCCATACTTTTCTGGACATTATGCTGAAAACAATCCTTATCAATATGGGCCTTACCCACTACTTGCCTTTGCTTCTATTGCTATGACAAACACCTGCATGGTTCAGCGCAACACGAGATGGTCAAGTGACCTTAATCCCTAAATTGGAAGCTTTGTTCATTCCCATCCAGATAGGGTGGTGTTAACCGGTGGTGGCCGACCATATCTTCCATTTTCTGATGGTGCTCCATTTGTATATTTAATTAGGTCAAAATTGTCATTGCATATTAGGACTTACAAGTTATTTAAAATGTAGGGCGTATTCAACATTGTTTGGGGTGCTAATAAAAAAATCCTTGTTTTTTTTTATTGTCGAACGATATATTTTGTTTGATTAGATGTTAAATTAACCACATACAGAATTTGAACTCACGCGATCATGCAAGGCCCAACACATTTCCACTATTGTGGTAAAGGGTAAAGGGCCACTTGCAGAAAAGAGTAATGTTAGAAAGACTATACATTTAATTAATAATTTAATCGCTAATAACTATGTCACATTTTTCATACCATATTTATATCATTTCAATAAAAGTCACGTGTGTTCGTGGGGTAGGTACAAATATGATATAAAAATATTGTAAGTGGAATTCACTAAAAAATTGGTCTTTCTAATGAATGAGGATCCTTTTTGGATCCTCCAATCACGTTTGTTCATCGTACATTGTGAGGTCAGAAAGCATTGCAAATTTTTTATTTAAAATTGAATATAAACAGTACTTGACGAAAAATGACCACACGATGTACGATAAACGAACATGATTGGAAGATCCCCGGAATCCTCACCAAGATGATCTTCATTCCTTTCTAACGTCACAACTATGAATATAGCTTGCCAACCAGTTGGTGAGCACAAAATCGAACAAATCTCATATGAAATCCAACGAAGCTGGGAGCAAAATCTAAGGCCATCTTGTACCGAATGAGTGCCAAAGGGCTCCTTTTAGCCCTATAGCTCTACAAGAAATTATATTTTAATGAACAATGCTATGCCATATTTTATACCATCTCCAACTGAGGGGGCCAAAGGGCCATAGGCCAAACATAGACCCTTTGACAAAAAACCATATCTAACCAAGAGGGCCAAAGGGTCATAGGCCAAACCTAGCATTTTGACAAAAAATCATCTCCAACTGCGAGGGCTAAAAGACCATAGGCCAAACATAATTTATTATTTTAATTAAATTAAACTAACATATTAAAATAAGGTTTTTGACATATTTTGAGTGACACTTGTCGCCAAATAAATAAACCTCCAGATTTCTTATATTTATATAATCTCAATAATTTTTTGGACAGGATTTCGAGTAACACGTGTCGCTAACGTGAGTAACTCTCCAGATTTCTTATCTTTATGTAATCTCAATAATTTTTCAGATAAGATTTCGAGTGACATGTGTTGCTAAAGTGGGTAACTCTCCAAATTTCTTATCTTTATGTAATCTTAATAATTTTTCGGATTGAATTTTAAGTGTCACGTGTCGAGATGTAATTGGTTGTACAGATTTTAGATATGATTATTATCTACGTGACACTTCTTATCTTTAGCTTTCAATGTTGTAGGAATGGTGTAAGTATATATAGGAAAAAAATTCAAATTCCAACGGTAACCTGACAGCAACATGACGTTAGCTAGCCGTTGCTAGTTGGCGTCATGCTGCCGCCAGGTAGCCATTGACATTCAAATGGGCTAAGCTAAAAGGCTGGCAAAATGTCAAGTTTGACAATCTGGCGCTGGAAGGCTGGGCTGGGCTGGAGGGCGGGCTGGCTGGCTGGAAATGGCCAGCCTGTTGGATTGATTTAGGGGTTTGGGCATGGTGAGGCTCACAAGCGCTTTGACCTAGCCTTCAGTTGGAGACGATTTTCGTGTCATTTCGAGCTATTTCTAGCCCTATGACCCTTTGGCTGGATCGGTTGGAGATGGCCAAAGGGTGCTAGCGACGGCGATCGTCCTCTCAAATTTGTTTTAAGTTATCAGTGAGATGACTCAGAGAGAAAGAGAGGAGAGAGTACAAGAAAGAGAAATATAAGAGAGAGAAAGCTGAGGGATGATTCTAAATTTATTTATTTTTTGGATAAGGATGATTCTAATGCAAAAGGGAATTGTTATTAGCATCTTTTGGAAAAGGGAATTTATTTTTTGGAATTGTTATTACCACTCCAAAAATCACATTCTACACTCCAAACTTTCTATATTAAGAAAGAAAAATACACTTGTGAGGAGTGTAGAATGAGATTTTTGAAGTATCAATAACACTTCCCATCTAAAAACATTTTCTGTTTTGAGGAAGCAAGGTTTTTTCATGGATTAAATTTGGTTTGTAGCGTAGCACCTACGTTGTAATTAGTTTGGGAGTTCGAGCCGATGACAATTGTCGTCGTTGCATGGAGTGAATGTGCAGACGACGTGCTCTCCGTCGTTGTATCCACCGATTTGGACGAGGCTTCCGTCAAGGAGGATGGAGCCACTGACGGAGTTTGAACTTAGGCCGTCATGCAAGGGTTCAACATATTTTCACTATGTGGTAAGTATTGAGTGCCGTGCAGTCTACTTTGAGGACGGTGTCACTGGGGTCGCGGCAGCATTGGCTGCTGGGGAGGGAGATGTTGCAGCAGGGGCCGTGGTCAGTGCGGTCGGACATGATGACTTTGTTGGTACGTAGGAGTTGCATGTGCATGGCGGAGATGCCGACGGAGGAGTGGAGGTGCCATTGGAGAAGGAGGGTGGTTATCTTCGAGAGGGCTGGTGAAGTTTGCATCTAAAACGGTGGATGCGTTCAAAGAGTTGGAAGTGGAGCTCAAGAAGTATGATTACTTACTAGCTATAGGCACCAAACTTTCCAAGCTCAAATTGCGCGCTCTCTCATATTTTCCCCGCCATTGGAGAAAAACTTGTGTCCGATTGGTTCGTTTACGGCTTTAAACTTAGGGATGGGCAACGGTTATGACGGGGGTAACCGCAGTTATTTACTTATAACCGTTTATGTCTATACAGCATAACTGTTTACCCGTTGGGTAATTGCATAAACGGTTATACCCATACCCATAACCGTTTATAAACGGTTAACCATACCTATAACCGTGTACCCATTTAACTATAATCATTTACCCATTTAACCATAACCATTTACCGGTTTTTGAACCCGTTTATCATTTTTTTACCAATTTATCCCTTTTTTCACCTGTCTACATGTTTTTTTTTTAACAGCTTAAAATTACAAAAGAACAATTTGTCATAATTTTTATTTTCTAACAATTAAACACCATTATAAGTACATTTGAGCATGCATTTCCTTATTTTAATTATTTAAGTCCTCATACAATTCTAATAATTGAAATAATAGTTTATGAACGATATTTTTTTTACTACATCCAAGCAAGTCTTTAATTATGATCCATATGATTACAAAGTAAAGTTTCTAAAAAGAAAAAGTAATCATTATCTTGAATACCAGATAATTCAAAACTCCAAAATATTTCGAAACTAAATACTTTCGAACACAAATGCTTTCAGAAGAGGTTAGTTAATTATGTGGCTTTGTGCTTAGGTGTAATGTGTCCCTTAATTTACGTGACTTTATGGAGCAACTGCATGGAAAATATGTATACTGATATCAAAATGGGATTTGCTTGCACGATGTGGTCACGTCATGGGTACATAATCTTCTTGCTGTGATTTTGTTATCGGTCAAACTTTATGCTGTAATTTAAAAATATTGAATCGCATGAATGTTCACACGCAAAAGTATTCATCCTTTATTAAATTAAATGGAGGGAGAGATGAACGGGTCCAGGACGTTTGAGATTGAAAATTTAGGGTTTTTAATATTTTTTTTAAAATTTTACATATATTAAATTAAATAGGTAAATGGATACCCGTTACAACTGCAGGTGATACCCATAACCGATGGATAACCGTTATAACTGCAAGTAATACCCATAACCGCCCATTTAAATTTCACGGTTAAACCGCTTATTTGTCTAAAAGGTTACCTATATACGTAACCGTTAACTTTAAATGAACGGATAACTGCATTTACCCAAACCCATAGGTATTTTGCCCATCCCTACTTCAAAGTGAACCGAATGGGACAACGGATAGAGAGAATAGAAAAGGCAAACAAATTGGCTCTCGTTCTTGTACGTGTGACCGCACAATCACGTGGTCTGACAGACAAACTCTAGAATTTGCCTCGCCAAAGTGATTCTCCAAATTAGTGCTCTTCTTCGGATTATCGGGTTTAACTTATCAATCAATATATAATAACCAAGAACAACTCCTAGATTCATTGGTAATTCCAATATAATTACGTAGTTACAAGTTCTAAGAGCAAGTAGAAAGTAAAGCAAAAATTCGACTAACCAACACGCTATCGACATGATCGAACAAAATAGCATTTAAGAAACTCTACCTGATGGAGAGATGCAAAATTTCTAATGAAACATAATTTGGGGTTCAGCCTAATTCCTTTTACCCCGATTACGTCTTGGTCCAACTACTTCCCATCCATCTTCTGCTTTAGCTGCTGGCTTGGGAGTTGGTTTACTGCTCGTCGCGTCTGCTGGATTCAAATTTGGCTGGGACTCTGGTGTGTCCACCATCATGCTAGATGAACCATCGTCTTCCTCGTTGTCATTGTCGTCGTCTTCGTCATCATCTTCATTGTCCTGAGATGAGTAAGGAAGCAAACAAAAAGAACTGTAAGCAAATAATCCTACATGTGACTTTCGAGCATGTATATGACCAAGAAAGGCTCTCCAGCATGGATTGTTCCCACGATTCCAATGTCCAAAAGGAATTCTCCCAAATAGAATAGAGCTCCACAAGTTGAACATCCAAAGAATTTGCATTCGCAAAACAGTGGTGTGATTTGAGTTCTTCACAAGAATAATTGACAACTTAACATTCATCATCAAGTATGTTCAATATGAGATGATACATCATAACGTCGTGCTACCTTCAAACAAGTTGCAATTTAACAATTCCAATTAGAGTTAGCCTCGGACCTCTGTTGTTAAAGACAAAGGGGTAGCACGAGAGAGTAATACTCGTGGATGGGAGGCTCCTCATCTCTTATCAGGAGCTGGGATTATCAACTTATAAGCACAATTTCCAGCATCATTCTTGATGCTTACACGATTCACCAACATCCATTTCAGATCAAATTAACAACAATTAAAGTTTTCTTCAAATAGACTCATGAAGAATTAACTACTTATAACACACTGGTGGTAATAATATGTGCATTATGTTACCAAATCACAGAGTCTCTTTTCCCAAGGGCGTTGATTAAAACTCACTTGTCTAACATGAGGAACGGCAACTCTTCGATGATTGGCTTCTCTCAGACTTTCAACAGAATTGAAATTGCCAGTCAAACAGTCTTCATACATAAACATTAACTTTTCAGCCACCTGTACAAGTCCAAAGAACAAGAAAAGGATTACAAACATCATCAAGACAGAAAACAAATACTGATAAACCGCATCTCAGATATCCAAAGCTAGTCAAATTCCAGCGAAAATATGCAGGAATATCCAGAAACGATAAGGTAATCAAAGGAAAACTGCAGGATTCCACTAAACTAAATTGGCTAGGGGAATGTGCTGCCCCTGTCCACCCGGGTTCGAATCACCATCCATCCCCGTAGTATATAGTTCAATTAAAATTACGGCAACGGGCTACCCTCTGCACCTAAGTTCGAATCCCCTCATCATAGTGTAGTTTATTAAAATTAAAATATCGCTCGAATAAAAAAATACAAAATCCGACGAAAATTGAAGAGTACTTATCAATTGAAGAGCATATATACCTCCTCAATGCTGCCATCCTCTGTCATTGTATTGAGAGAAATCATAGCTTCATTGAGAATATCTTCCAAATCATCAATGTACAGAATCTCTGAGAAGAATCAATCAACACATGTACAAAAGCTCTATCAGAAACAAAAAGATGGATTTTTAAAGCAACCAGAATGAACCCAGAGAGATTTAAGGCTTGTCAGGAAATGCTTCTTTAAAAAGCACTTCTGCTCATACACGATTCTATTAAAAGCACATAATTTTTTCAATAAAAATGAAGTGCATTTTTAAACCCAGAAGTACACTTTTTTTCTGCCAAGCATGGTTAAAAGCACTTTCGGTGATCTGAAGGCGCTTATTTTGAAGGCACTCCCAAAGATACCCAGAGGTGAGGTGAGTGAGTTGATTTGAGTACCTGCAGACTGAGTGAACCACGAGAAGGCATCGGCGGCGAGTTGCTCCGCTTTTTGGCGCGAGCCACGGCCGCCCCACTCGTTGTCGACGGCCAACTGGAGCGCCGACCACCGGGACAGAACCAGTCCTATGCCTTCTCTGAATATCGCCTCCGCCTCTACCGACAGCTTTCTCTCAGCTTCCATCTTTCAGCCTATCTCCGCCTCTCTATCAGAGATTCTAGAGAGAGAATCTAGAAAGAGATAGAGATTGAAACCCTAGAGAAAACAGAATTCGATTGTCAGCTGAAATGCTCGGTTGATTCACAGCAAAAGGAGGTGGGCTCTGACTGGATGAATGGGGGCGACCGGAGAAGGAAGAAGAAAGGGTGAAGGTTAGGTCAATATGGGCCTGGGCCTGTTATTGGAACTTATGTTTAATAATAGTGGGCCGATGGGTTTAATTTTATGGGCTTGTTTGATGTACCCATGTCTGGTGAGCGCAAAGTCTAATTTCAAGTTATGTTGAAGATAAAGGGGAATCGTGAACAGTACAGAGCTTTTCGTTAAAGTTTTTTTTTATTTTTTTAACGAGAGAATTACGATGAAATTAGACATTGAAACTTATTTGGTCTAATCCTACTATAAGACTCGAGTCATTCTCACGAAAAAGCAAGCCTCTTATATCCGAAATTTGGATTCTCTTCGGACTTTAGTGTTTGGAGTCTAAAGATCATAAAATTTGGACTATTAGTTTGTATTAAGGACCGTTAATTTGTGTGAAGTGAATCTACTGAATGAGTTAATGTGATCGTCGGATCCAGTTTGAGAGATTTAGATTGTCAGGTCGTTAGACTTCAGGCAATGAAAATCGAAAAGGATTTTTGTCCTTATATTTGGATACCATTCTACTTAATATAAGTCCAATCTGTATTACACAACTTACAGATCGTATAAAAAGGTCTTACCATCCACGTAAATATGTTGTCCTAAAACAAAATTTCTCCGCCCATGTCCTAAACAGCTCAAAGTACTTCGAACTTGGAACGAGTCATCATCTCTTATTCTCAATGCCATTTGTCTCCACCTTAACAATGTACGTAAGCACTTCGAAACCAACAAATTTCACCCAAGAACTCGCCAAGTACTCCCAAACACTCTCGTGCTGTCCACCCAGAATCCCGCCACGTTCCACCTCCATAGCATCTACGTGTCCAAATGTTGAATCTCTCCACATGCACGTACGCCAAAAGCCCCCCCTCCCCCTTCTTCTCCATGCTTTTCTCTACCCTCTTACCCAAATATCAAATATTTCACAGAAAAAAAAAAAAAAAAAACAGTAATTTTGATCTGAAAAATGAGCCAAGAACAGCCGCGGAGGCCTGAAGATCAGAAGGAGCCGGTGAAATATGGGGATGTGTTTCCCGGCGTTTAGGGTGCCGAGCTGGCGGAGAAGGTGGTGACGCCCAAGGACGCTGCCATAATGCAGGCGGCGGAAAATGCTGTGCTGGGGCATACCCTCAAGGGTGGTGCTGCCTCAATCATGCAGTCCGCCGCCACGGAGAATGAGAAGGCGGGTGTTGTGGGTTCAAGTGACGTGAATGCAAATGTTGAGGGAGACGGGGTTAGCGTTAAGGAGGCTGATCTTCCTGGACGCCGTATAATATCAGAGTCGATCGGTGGGCAGGTTCAATATATTTCTTGCATGTAAAATGTTTATTACATGCACACAACATTTCAGTTCTAGCTCAAAACTGAAGTACTTGTTAGTTTTACATATTTTTTTTGTAAATTTTATTTGATTTTGAAGTGTTCTTCATTTATTCGATTCCTTGTTGATTGGTTCTGGGGTCCAAATTCAAATCAAAGGAAAGTAGATCATGAAAAGCAAATGAAAATCCATAAATTGGTTGAGGTATAAAGTTTGACTTTGAAATCAATTAACCACGTACCACTACTTTAAGAAATATTTTTGGAACATATGAAATAAGTGAAATAAGTTGAAAATTTTCGATGTATATATAGAACGAAGACACTAAACCGAACGAATTATTTACTTTTGAATCGTGAAAACAGTCTCTTAACAAACTAAAGATAAGGTTGCGTAAGATAAATGTTCTCCCAACCTTTGTAAATTGTACTCTTGGTCTTTGCAAAATGGGAAGCCTAGTTGGCCTTTGTTCGTCCTATATATATTGAAAATACTAATATAGAAGTCCAAAGAAAGCTTAAAAATAAAGTTGGTGAAACAATTTAGTTTGAATAGTTGAACACACAAAATAATAAAATTCTAGACAAATATTGTCAAAATCCTTATGTTTGTGAGTGTATTGATCTATTTTTCATTTTGTTTTGGTTGCACTTGGAGACATGAATATATAATACATGCATATGAGTTCATGTTTGTTCTCTGTGAAGGGTAGGTTGTGGGGCAATACAGCCAGCGAGCTCCTTTGGCAGCACCAAACACTATTCAACCAGTCGGTGGCTCTGCCGGTCAAATCACCATTGGTGAGGCCCTCGAGGCCACGGCTATGACAGCCGGACAGAAGCCGGTGGAGAGGAGCGATGCAGCCGCAATTCAGGCGGCAGAGGTTAGAGCAACCGGCCACACCAACATAGTACCCGGTGGTGTGGCTGCGGTCGCTCAGTCAGCCGCAACCCTCAATGCTCGGGCTACAAAGGACGAGGAGAAGACAAAAATGGCCGACATTCTTGCGGTATATAGTTAACTACAGCACATTCCGTAGTAGTTTGATCACGTTGTTTCCATGAGTATGTACGTGTGACATTTGATATTGTGTCTGTGTGATTGTAGGATGCAACTTCAAAGTTACCGGCAGACAAACCGGCGACGCGTCAAGATGCTGAGGGAGTGACGGGAGCGGAAATGCGAAACGATCCATTCCTGACTACGCACCCGACTGGGGTGGCGGCTTCGGTGGCGGCAGCTGCTAGGTTGAACGAGAATAACAGCAACGAAATGCTAAAATAGTTTGCATATGTGAGTCTAGAAGTATCATCAGATACGTATATCAGTATATGCAGGTTGCTCGGGTTGTGTTGTCACTTACAGTAGCCGCCATAGCCGTGGTTTTGGGAGTCTGAAAACGTTTGTTATCTTCCAAACAGATGTCCTCTTCCGTTGGGGGGTATGAATATGGTGAATAAAGGACCCAGAGTACGTACCAATATTAATGTACGAGAGTTTGTGTTTGTAGCTTATTTTTGCACTCGAGTTCTCGAGTTTGATTTTGATTTTGATTTTGATTCTTCCTTGACACCACTTGTTTAAAAATAAAATGGAAAGAAGAAGATATTTGAAAGTGGATCGACTGAGGTATGAAGAAATGGAACTTGATGACAAGTGAGAAGAAAAAACAAGTCATTCTTCACTTATTTGTGTTTACGAACACATGGAATCAAAAAGTTTTTAAGTTTTTTTATGAAAATGTTGTTTAAATCAAATTTTAGTAAAAATGTGAGCGAGTATTGAAAAAGCAGTTGAAGTTTTTTAGATAAAAAACACATAACTCATGTTTTTATAGAAAGCAGTTTAAATGCTTTTGAAACTCGAAATTATTGTCTATAAAAGCGTTTTCAGTCATGTTAAAAACACTTTCAAACGAGTCTTAAAAATCGAATCCAAGGGGATTTGATTCCTTCCCTCTCCCATTTTCTGTTAAGCAAGCACACTCTTTACAAACCTGTTAAAGTGCTCTTTCAGTTTCCTTCCTGTTTAAAAGTTTGTGCCGGGTTTGCCAGTTTTATTTTCTATTAGAAGTTTATGCCCGGTCACCCAGTGCCAAACGTGAAAAATAAAGCCAATTTTATTTTTGATTAAAAGTTTGTGACGGATCGCCTTGTGCACCAACGTGAAAAATAAATTCAGTTTTATTTTTTATTAAAAGTTTGTGCCAGCTCGCCTCATGCACAAACGTGAAAAATAAAGTTCCGAATCGCATCAATCTATGAACTTTAAATCCATATTAATTTGAAAGCGTACTTGCACAAAGAATTGGAAGTTCGATGCCTATAAATTTCTCACCTGAGGTACCTGTTTTGTTTACACAACAAAATCGACAGAATGTACAGACTTTACACGAAACCAAAAGCTGGAGGATGAAACAATTCCTCACAAAATCACCTGTAAAAATAATTCAAACAAAAATTCAAACTTCTGATCGTGGACGCGAGGGTAGGACTACGGTGTCCTTGGTACAAATTCTTCCGGATTTTGCCCGTTCATGGAAGCTCTGTCGAGACCCAATTCTCTGGAGATCAGTCTGAATAAGACTTGCACTGACCCTCTTATTCTTGCTTCTCTGTTCAACAAAAGGATAAAGAACGAAGAGTGAGTTGTGAGCGCACCGGTCTACGGTACCATAGAATACAAAGAGTTCGGTGTATTAAAGTTATGTTTTGTATCTCGACTATGTAAACCAATATAACTCTCACCTTGATACTACGAGCTCGGAAAATGAGGGAAATAGCACAAGCAGATGCGGACGTATGTCGTGATTCTTTTCTTTTTCGAGGGCACTTTTCAAATGTGCCTTCAAGGGGAGAACGGATGCAGTATCTGAATGAATTATCAGACGCGCCAACTCTTCAAGAACGTAAATAATTTCTTCAAGTCTTGCAGCCGGCAATGGGCGTCCACCTGCAGGAATGCAAAGACATGATAATACAAGATATTATCTTTCTAGTTTTCTTAACAAGTGATAGTATGGGATGATACGGCTAAGGTGGGTATATTAGACGCACCTAAGTCATTCTCGTCGATTAGAAATCTGCTCAAGATGTATTCGCATCTGGTTATCAGTACCATGACTGCAATTTTGCTCACTTCAGATCTCGCTGAATTCCAATCATGGGATTTGTTGTCATAACTGCATGCATAATATACGGTGAGACGATATTCTATCAAATGTAAAAATGGGTTTAGACATTAACAGTATGTTCCCGCTGTCTTGGATAAACTAGAACAGGAAGTAAAATAGTAATAGCTTCTGTAAATCAATACTCCCACATTAGGACATTACCTGCTCAAGGAGAATAGCTTCTGTAAACATTTCAAGGAAAATCTGCTGCAGTGGGAAGGCATAAGTTCCACAAAATCGACAGGTAAGGAACAAGTACGTGATGCGCATCGGTCCAAGGTGGAAACTAGACGATGCAAAATCTGTCAAAGTAAGAGATTTTATATCTTAAAAACAAATAAAATAGATGTTGATAAGAAAAGCTTCTAAGCTATCTCTGTTTCACATGGTCCCAGATTAGTGGTCCAAGACCAAACATGTAAATGTTAGACTCCCTCCTTTTACATTTTACTCTCAGGATTATGGGTGGTGAGAAACTTACATCGGAAGGTGCATCGATAGGTGACTTTAGAATCCTGTCTCCGAGTACATCTAAGACAGTCATCTCAAGGGACTCATCAGCTTTTACATCCACAGTTGAGAAAGAATCATCAGAGGGAAGAGCTCGTCCACAGTAACCCACAAGGAATACTTCATAAACATCGGCAACTTCCTTCCATATACGTGTTCTTGCAGGCTTACTAGCAACTGAATCTAGTCCAGAATTTATAGCCGATTTGCTGGCATCATCAACCAGAATGCGGTTGAAGCCTTCAACAGCTAATCTCCAAAGAGCACCATCTGGATTTTCTCTTCTTGTAGTCATACACCTAACAAGAAAGACTATGCTGTTATTTCCTGGTTAAAAAGAGTATGATCCTTCTAAACTGAAAAGAAAAGAGTTTAACCGTAAAACAAACAAAATTGCCAATTGCAGATACAATAAGGATGAAGGGTTACTGAACTTCTAAGCAATCTCTAAAGTTCAAGTAATTTTAACCTGAGCAGTTGTGTTACTTAAGAGTCTAAGAAGCACAACCGATCTAAAATCCCCTCTTGATCAATATATTAGACAACTAGGCATCATAATCCGAAGAAACCTTTTATCTTCATCTACAATTAGAATACTTAAACAGTCCCTCAGAACTGTAAGTGCATACAAGGTTTCTCAACTTTGCGCTTCTTACTGTGTTTCATATAACAATTTAACCGCCAGTATCCAATGATTATTTTTCAGTAACATATTCTCAAAAAAGTTTAGTTGCGGTACAACAAAGAATTAGAGCAAAAGAGCTATCAGTACCTCCCAAGACTTTGAATAATTTCAGAATACAAGATATACTTTTGAACTGCTGGGGCCTGTAGAAAAAGATCGACCAGCAAGGGAACAAGCTTTTCTGCAAACATATAATTGGGGATGCCTGCTGTTACAGATGTCTTTAATCCAGAACTTGGAGAACATTCTACTCTGCTTGAAGATATGGAAGATGTCCCATTAGGAATTTCACGTTTCATTCTCACGTGATCGTCTGCAGAAAGAAGTTTTTATTTTCTTCAGTTATTGTTGACAATCAAAGGTATGGGGGGAGACAAGCTGATTGTATACCTGGAACTTGGTCACTAGTGCTGGCTTCCTCTGCGCCATCTTCCTCCTTTTGTACAGAAGAATGTAATCTCGGCAGATATTGCAAAAAATCCCCAAGAAGAATAAGCCACATGGAAGAAATGAGCTCTGTTGGACGTAACATCGGAAGGATCTCCAGCACAGTACGTAATACAAGTGGAACATGTCCCTAGAGAAAAGTGTCCATATCACGCACAAATTTCTAGTGTGATGAGTTGCACTTTATACATTATGAAAGAGCAGCAGTGAGTTACACTTATACATTATGAAAGAGCAGCAGTGAGTTACACTTTACATTATGAAAGAGCAGCAGTGACTTCAAATAAACAGCTCAAAAAATTGGGGAGAAAACGAGAGTAAGATAAGAAGAGCAAGTTGAAATTTCACTTACAAACTCAGTGTCACAATTATCATTGCCAATTATGGCTTGTTTAACAGCTGAATCTATGACTGCAAGCAACTGCTGATACAAATTATCGTCAAACATCCTCTGGGCTTGCACATAAAGTTCCCCTGTTGGAAGTTCAAACAAGTTGCATGTCAATAGATGATTCACTTAATCAGAAAGAACGAGTCAGACAATACAAATGTTAAACATTAAAGCCATTAAGTACACCAAATGACGAGGAAAAAAACAATAAGATAGTCATCTTAATTTAAATCATTACCGAGACTCTGCAAAATCTCCTGCTTCACCTTGATAGCTGCATTGCCACTGAGGTTTGTTGACTTTTGGAGAACAACCTCGTAGGCATCAAGAACTGATTCAAGGTAAGGCCTTGGCAGGTTCCCCTGATTGACACCAATATATTATTTGATGATATCTTTTATTGTAGAAGTGAAGGACTGCAATATTAATTTGTAATTTTGTAATTCATTTTACAAGTTTAAATGACCTTGTCCGTCTAGTTATGTTCTTCAGTTTTAATCTTTCAGAAAAATAACAGCCAGCATAGGAAAGATGAAATGCGAGGACAAAATTCTAATTCACAAATGTATGAGCATTCTAGCTTTTTCAACTTTAATCACCTTAGAAGAATGAGAAAGAACGGGTGTCAGTAAACAATTTATTGCAGCAATAGCAACCTCTTTGCTACCATTTAAAATGCTGTTCTTGACAAATAAAAGCAAAGACTCCCATCCTGCCATAGGTAAAACATCAAGTGTGAATTTGTGAGACTGACAATCAATATTGGAAATAACAATACCAGATACATCATAAATACATTGTAACCTACCTGACCAAAAGTTGTTTAAGCTTCTAAGAAAAGGAAAGAATGAACGTAATATACGTGCTATGCCTCCAAGCACTAGTACAAGTGTTTCATCCCACTGTTTCTGAGCCGTGTTGCGACTGCAATTTCATTCAATACAAGAGTTGTATGATCGAATAACAGAACAGTTTAGGAGAAGCACAACAGATTCTATCTTTTCCTTAATGATAAATTATAGTTATCTTCTTTATCGCCAACTTTTTTTTTTTTTTTTTTTTTTTTTTTTTTTTAACAAAGAAAAGAAAAAGGAGTAGGAGAAAGGAGAACAATATTTAGTCTGTAACTTATATACCTATGATGTATGAGCATATGAACTGCTTTTCCTCCTCGAGTTCCGAGTTCTTTCCCATGCCATTCATCTTTTGATGAAGTCTCAGCCTAAAAACAAACAATTCAAATCATGACTTCGCAATAGTACACAAAAGCTCTTGATATCTCTTTTAAAACCACTTCAACAAACCATGTGAGAAGCACGATCTAGTGTAGGAAAAATGTAATTCCAAAGGCAATCCTCCCACATGCTTTTCGAAAGTTTTTGCCCATGACTTCCAAGTGTCTGAAAAAGTGTCCTGATGGCTGAATTTCTAACCTGGATACAAGTTCACATTCTTTGAGATTTGTATAACCAGTGTACACATTAGTTACAATACCAGATGCAAATTGAGAAAATATTGGCATAGATTGAAGAGAACGTTGATTAAACAACACATGCTTTCCTACCTCTGGCCTTTCATCAGCTCCAAGCTTCTGAAGTAACGAGAAAGCAGAGAAAAGCAACCTGTCACGATCAACTACATTTAACAAGGGAGCTTGGTCATTAACATTGTCTGATACATCGGATGCTTGTTCTTTTGGCTTTTCACCATCCAATTGCACATCAGAAATCCCTGTAATGTTTAAAAACACTGTAAATAAATTTTATGCACGAGTATACAACCAAAGAAAAATGATGGTCTAACTGGTCAAAAATGGTAAAGTAACCTGTTTCCTTTTCCTCTCCAATCCCATGCATCAGACCTTTGGCTATAAAGTCGGTTGTTGTCCATAGAAGGCCTATCGCTGTCAAGCTTATATTCAGTTCTGTCTTTTGAGCACTGTATGCTCCAGTCACATCTACACATCTGCAACATGGATGTATTGCTCAGATAATCTAATAGGTTTCTAAATTGGTTAATTATGATTATTTGTACAACCTATGCATAAGTGTGTGTGCAGGCGTGAGTAATAAATGCTGAAGTCTGGATCCTTACACAGGAAGGCAGTCTGCGGGTATAGTTGAAAGTCCATCATTCATAATCACACGTAGGCTCTACAAGAAAACACAAAAGCGAAACTCAATCTAAATAACTGACAAGACAATCAACCTATAAGGACAACATGTAATTTCAAAAGGTGCGTTGAGCTGATGAATGCGTAAGCTGCTTTCTGTAGCAATGTAAAAACAGTAGGAAATTGATATAGTCCTATCTTGAACATCGGTTAATGGGTAATTTTATGTAAGCATATAGATTTCGGTGTACTAGTGTGGCCTAAAGAAAGTCACAATACACTATGCCTTTCGTTCCCCAAAATTTCATATCTTAAAGTCACAATATACTATGCCTTTCGTTCCCCAAAATTTCATATCTTGTTGCTAACCTGAAAGGCCAGAGTAACAAGTTCCTTCTCTGAAGAATCCGCTACAGACCTTTACAAAATAAATAAACAGAGGATCAGCCCCTACAGATCAAACCGCAAACAGAACAGGTGACCAGAAACAAATAGTTATTTGAGGCAAACCTCAACAGTTCAAGAATATCCGGCCAACTGTAGTGCAATTTCTCCCCATGTCTCTGAAAAAAAAAAATTAGTGAAGTCAGTGAGAAGACATTATGAACAAAGGCTGATAACAAGGACATATATGAAAGAAAACTTGAAATGAATTATTGTTATTACATATTACCTCTAAAACATGCAGAAGAATTTTCAAAGATCCAGCACGTAATTCAACACTTTCAGTAGATAAATAAAGAACCCTTAGTGGCGATATGACAGCACATTCAAGTGATCCCAACTGTGTAAGTCCAGTTTCCATCTGTGGAGGTATGCCAATAAATAAGCAGTGTCAGTTCTTAATTTCACTAGAATAGAGTTTCCAACCATAAGGAAGTAAAAGTTCTCACATTCTGAGATGCTCTAGATCTGGTTGTTGTGCTGTCCTGGAACTGTTCCGAACCTAAAACAGCACATATCGATTCATCTAATGCATCAAGGGCCATATTACGTAACTGCTGGTTAGATTTATCTGCAAGCTGTAAGATTCACATGCTGTCAAGAAGAATGTAAACTGTGCAAGACTGTACATTATAAGAAAACATTTAGCATGATCACCTCAAGAAAGTGGCTAACGACTTGATCCCACAATGGCTCCACTCCTGCAATAATGTAAAGAAATATAAAATTAATCCAATTACAAAATCTGAATTCAAACCAATAACACATTTCATATACAAACACTGAAAGGAAAATCCATTTTATTATAACTATTATCTGCAAATTCACTGGCATTACATACTATGTAGGTTATTGACAAGGATAGATATTATTCTCTCCACTGAAAAGTTTATGTTGTCAACTTTTTGACTTGATGTGGGTACAGAACCACTTGTAATCCCAGCCATGCATTGCTGTGACAGTTGGCATAGGGCAGAAAGAAGGGACTTTACTGCAGATATGTGCATTAGTGCTGAGCTCTCGAACAGCTTTGCAAAATGGAGAAAAGCATAAAGTCAGATCATGCATAAACACATACATGTACATATATTTATATAATACGTACGCACAACAATATAACAATTAATCTTAACAGTCCATACAGTTCTTTATAAAATTAAAATAAAAAAGGGCCTTGCAGTAATTAATCAAAAATCAAATTTTCAATTTCAAAAATTAAAAATATAAGAAATATACCGAGAATCTTTTATAAGTGTATTGAAATTGCTCAAGGTCAGGTTACAAAACACTACATTGTACTTTTACATTCTAGGACACAGGTCCCTTAATTTCACTAAATGAGAAAAAAAAGATAGAAAAACTTGAAATTGGTCAACATCTGAATCCTCAGATGGTTTTCAGAGTACTGTACACCATTCATTAGGCTCTCATAAAGGCTGAATATTTCTCAGTTTACCTGAGAATTCAAAGAAGAAAGAATGTTTAAGTCGCTGGATTGACCAGATGATTCCCTTGTAAGCTTAGGCACACCCGTGGACACCTCCTGACAAAGCAAAACTAACATATTTAACAGCTTACATCAGGAAGTTAACATAGCAGCATATCAGATCAGTGATTAACACGTTATTAAACCAAAACAAAGAACTGCAACTAGAATGTATTGCTGCTTGGCTGTTACGTATTGGTGCACTTCTGCTCCTTTAGCTGTGCGGATCTCTTTACTTTTTGGAATACAGATCTATAGGTTTAAAACCATGAAAGCCCCCAATGCTTCTTTATATCAAACATGCATTTATTTAATATTTAATTGTCAAGCACATAAAGACTAATTAATTTCAAAAAGAGATGTATGGGACGTATGGGTTCAAAACCAATAAACTAACCATTGGTCCAGGGTAAACAATTTCTTTGAAAACAAATTGAACAGCAATGAGTGTGAATAAACATTTGTGGAAATTACCTGCGTGGTGGCATGTGGTGAATGGATTGCTCGGTCCAGAGCTGCTAGGGTTTCCAACACCTACATTAATTGCAGAAACAATAAGAGAATGATTTCTAGGTTTTCAAGGACAAATATGAAAGTACACCCTACGTACCAAAACCCAAGATGGGCCCAATACATTATGTAGTCGATGAGCAATGTTGAACAGAGTTCTTAAGGCCTGAATGAAAAGAGAGCAAATTGAATTCAAAATATATGTCAAACATTTTTTAATACAGATGCTATGAAAAATTGAAAAAGAAATTTTATTTGATAATCTACAGAACCTATATACCTGGACATTCTTGGGAGTAAGAACAACGCTTTCCCTTTGATCAACTAATAGTTCAAAGCGTTTTGATCCAGGAGATTGTAAAGTGCTGCTGCGATTAAAATGTAAACCCCAAAAAGTTCAACACTGTCAGCTGCCTAACAAGACTGGATATAACTTGACACAGGAAATCTAAACTAGAAAATCAAGGCATAAATAGAAACAAATAAAGCAAAAATGATAATAAGACTTTTTAACCATGATATTGCTCAAAAGAAAAGGAAAAGAAATAAATATGGTATAATGGGCAAAAGTTTTAGCAGTCCTTTTATGCCAAGATGAAATAAATTATAGCATTTGCAAACAAATTTTGATTTGATAGAGATTCGATAACAATAGGATAAATACAAATCAATACCTCCTTCTTTCTGATTCAATGGGAAAATTGATCGTAAATTTGCAAAGGGATGCGAGAAAAGAATTCAAGGGTTCTACGGCACGAAGAACCCCGCATGCCTGTATTGTCATGGAAAAAACCATCGCTTTATCATATTTTAGAAAAAAATGGAGTTATCCTGAAAGATAAACTTGATATTGTATGCATGTTGAAAGCAGCAAAACGAAAATTCCTCACTTGAAAAAACATTGAAGGGAGTGAAAGATGCTGAAAATAGCCCAGATAAAAAGCCGAGTTAGTAAGTTAAAGTTTCGGTTACCTGGGTGAAGGCCTGATATCCCTTCAGTATTTCCAACACAATAGCCTCTCCTTGTGACCTTCATAGTCAGCTTAAAGTTAGTTATAACTTATAAATAATAAGAAATTCAGTATTATTTGAATCTATACATGTTTTAGTAGAGAAGTCCAACCTTGACAAAATAAAGGACAATGCATCTAGAATAGTCAACCATAATGAATCAACCATTGAGAGGCAGAGAATAGAAGTATTTCCAGAACACTTTGCAGGTGGATCATAATCATGTCTGGGGGATTCAATCTGGTAGACAGGACAGTGTCATGTAATATGTTACTTTAAGAATATTAGAATGAAAGAAATAAGGTAAATAAATACCTCCCCAGAATCTACTGCTTCATCCGTCAGTGTAGCAACAGTAAAGACAATGCCCAGAAGGCCTTCAACTGCCAATGTTATCGAATGAGCTTCACTGGCAACCAAGACCGCAGCATTGGAGGCATCGTTATCAAGGCTCCACTCGATTCCTGCATGAACTGAATCTCGTCACCTACTGTGTGGATCAAGGAATAGAACAACAAATGATAATTGATGAACCCCAGGTAGAAAGGTGCAATGCCATTCTAGGTTTTTGTCTTGATATATATCTCAGGTAAGAGAGAACTTTAGTCTTTGACAACCCTAACTACGAGAAAAATATATATCCGCTCATATTAATTCCTAGAAAGTGGTAAAATACACTTCTAATATCATTTGATAGAAAACAGAAAAGATTGTCTAAATATGAAAGGGAAACGCATGGCCAAAGATTACGAGCTGTACACTGAAACAAACCTTCAACCAGAAAAGACTGAAAATAAAAGCCAACACAAAAGTTCTTTTGTTTGCATTTATACTCATCAAGGATTGTCTAGAGACCTTTGATAAAATGGGAAAGACATGATTTTCATGGAATAAGATGGTTTTCATTTCACTCATAGAACCAAAGAAAACCATAGCTATCCTTGCATTTTCTGGTTAATTTCAATTCAAATGTTAAAAATAGAACCTAGTAAGTGATTACCTTTAGCTTTGCTGTTAAACATCCCTGCAACAGCTGCCAGGCTCTCATCACTAGTCTCTTGAAACTGAACCAGTTAGATTTCTCTTAGCCAATGGAATAAATGTACCAAGATGGTCAAAATATATAATCTACATTATAGTAGGGACAACAAGCACAAGGACCGTCTACATTCTGAAATTACTTCTCCAAACAGAAAAATGTACCTTATTCTAGTAAAAAGAATAAAGATTGTTCACATATAATTGAGGATAGATGCAAGCTCACAAGATAGAGCACTAAGAGCTCCAGAGTAACCTCACTACAAACAAATCACTAACAAGATCTGATATGCATCCCTCGGGAGTTGCAAGTTTCAGGAATAGACCATTCCCATAACTGTAGGAATGAAAATATAAACTTTGCATGTAGATGTCTGGGGTCTCTTTCAAAACATGATCCATCATGCCGTCAAAAATACCACACAAATGAAATGTCTTCCTTGATACACTAACACATAGGACTACAGTATGGAGTCCAATCAATCCATCTCAAGACATACCAACAGATTCATATGCCACCCATAATGGCTAACATAATATGACTAGGGAGAGTATAATATCTTGCCTGTATACTTGAAACAACTCTAGCAAGAGCTTTGACCATGCCCTCCACAACATTGGTGTTCTTTGGATCCCTAAGACGATGAGGAAAGGAAGTTATGGCAAGATAAGGGTTTTGAAAAACCTCAATTCTTTTAGAACATTCCGTACGGAACAATTTTTATTCCCAAAAAGAAACAAAAAGACCATTATGATATATATATATATTCCCCCAGAATATCAACACATTTTGTTTTACGAAAAGTAATAGGGCAGTACTTGCCTCACAACCAACTAGTAGGAAATTCCAATTGACCACTAACATGGCATGAAATTAATTGGCATAAATTGATGCAAGTACCACATTCCCAATATTAAACAATTATTGGTGACAACAATTTAATGTGGTGTCCCCTACTTTCGCAGCTTCATGCCAATAAACACATGCACTGTCAACAATTAGAAGGTCCACTTGACTTGCCATTGCTACATTAGACACGTTCTCATACTAAACAAAGATCTCATCTAGTCTTTAATCATACTAAGAATCAGAAAATACAGAATGTGAATGCAAGCTTACATATCAAAATTTCGGAAAAGAATCCGCAACGTCCTTGCGTCCACACAAAAGCCCTGTGAGATTCCACCACAAATGATCATGACAAACTACTTGCAAAGTACTAAGGGATCACTCAATATCCCAAAACATACGTAAGACACAATATACATAGATATATTCTGCAATGTCAAAATTACCCTCAGGATCTCAAGAACAAGAATACGATGCCACAATGGCAGATCAAGAAATGTGGCCTTCACCAACATACTAAGGAAAACCTGCAATTCAACAAATAAGTAAAATAAACAAAAGAAATTGCATGAGGGAAAAAATAACATATTGAGTCATTAGTTGTAGAAGATTGAGAGCTACCAAAGGAAATTTTTACAGAAAAGGAAATAATAGAAAAACTAAGCTCCAGATAAATGACAGTCTGAATCATTTAATTTTTTATTTAATTTTTTTCTCCTAAACAAATGGCACTTTGAAACCTTCTAATAATCTATAGTGAGGACAGAATTAGGAAAGATTTACCTGTGGAAACAAAACATCAAAAAACATGGAAGAGTGTTTCAACTGACAAGTGTAAATAATAGATGCATATTTGGTTCCCAAATTTTTCCGACTGAATGGCAGACCTCAAGGCTAAAGACTAAAATTAATTTAACTTTTTATCAGAACTTCAATAATAAGGGGTATTTATTCTGTTTAACTATTATTGTGACTTTTTAAAAGTTTCACAGCCATGTCATTTCCTGGTTAAAACAATCATATACAGAACACACCTCACATTCTGTGATAAGGGATGAACTGTATAGCCTGATAATATGGGCAACTGACCGCAAGACCAAACGACGAAAAGAAGGCTCTCCTGCTTCCCCTTCAATCTGATTCGACATTAAACATATTTAAGGGGGAAAAAGGTAAGCAACTGATACATTGCACTGCATGTTACATAAATAAAACTACCTCAGCATTGGTACGAAGTGAAGTCATTAGAAGTGAACATATCTGGTGGCGCAGAACCTGTTGAGTTACCGAGCAATATTTTCAACTAAGAAATTTTACTAGCAAATGCATCCAATAATTAAAAATTATTTTTTGAAAAAGGAATGTACTTGTACAACAAACTCTAAAAATCACCTGCTCATAAGGAAGCAGGGTTCTGAAAACAGCCACATAATTGGACAAAACAAACCTGGGGAATACAAGTGAGTAAATTCAGACAAAGATATAATTTCATAATATTCTTAGAGAGTCAGAAACTTGCATCTGCTATCGTATTTTGTTGCACTTGTATAGCAATGTAAGCAATCTAATACCGAGATTTCACAGGCATCATACTAGGGATAGCTTCTATTAGATCTTTAGTGGAGACCAATAAGAGTAATCAAGTACCAAAAAGTTCAAGGGAAACTCTTTGATTAGAAATTCTCATTAGGTGAGTCAGATGTGTGTTCAGGTAACTTTTCAAACATAGCTGACCAATTACGCCAACAAGAAAAATACATCTTCATAGTTATATGTTTTGATAATATTGAATAAGTATGATTTCAAATCACATGAGAACAGGAAAGAACACCCACTGGATAAATAATAATTTGGAGTCTGGACAGATTTATCCACTACTATAATGAAAGATGCAAGCAACAATATTTCTTACTCCAGTATATCAAGTGCAAAGGACCGCTGAAGAGAGCCCACTCGTAACCATATTGCCTGTCAATAAAGGGAAGAAAATCCTTTTAAAAACCTGCTTATACAATGTTATCATGATCGATAACTGCACATATATCAACTCTTTCTTTAATAAGTACTGAAAATATATACATATGAAACTGAAAAATAGGAAACCAACACAAACAACAATAATTTCAAAAATCCCTAAAACTACAAACACCACTTAGAAAGATCAACTTAAGCTCCTAATGAAACATTATACTAGCTTCAAATCAGCACATACAGATCCACCTGCAGCAAGAGCTGTCAGGTCTTCAAGCAGACGAAGTCCAAGCTTTCCAGCTTTAGTTAAGGTCTCCCTCATCAATGCTGATCGTCCAGAAAGAGATTTATCCAATGACCTGTTGATGTTTGGATTTATTAAAAGAGGTCAAATACGGAAATCAAACGTGAGACCATGCCAGTAAGCAGGGCTATGATGAGAATCAATCTTTTTAGTTAAGGTCTCCCTTTCCAACCATTACCACTCTAGATGGGAGATATGGAGAATTTGCAGATATCACTCAAAGCAATTGCTAAAAACATAAATGAGAGTCATTGATGTGAAAAAAAAGTTGCAGAGCAGTAAGCATTTACAAATATTACATACTCTGAAAGATTGATACTGGAACTAACATCGCCACTAACTAGACTGGTGCGAGAGATGTAACCTCCAGAACTAAGCTTGCCAGCAGGAAGAGTCTCAGCGCCAATCACATGATCAAAAATCAGTGCCACCGCTTGCCTGAAAGTAGCTGCAGCAGTACTGGAAATCTTCCATGTTAAAAGATATCTCAGATTGAAAAGTAGGATAAAATATATGCAATTAAAAGAAGAATCAAGAGAACAATAAAAGAAAACAAGTCATGAATCAACCAGCAAGTAATAGCATAAAAAAATAATTAACTTACTTCCGTACACTATCAGAGGACCGGTTGTTTTCAAGCAGCCGAAGGCAGATACCAAGAGCTTGAGCCATACTGTCCTGTATATTATAAAACAATTAAGAATACAATATGCCACTATCCAAACAGAAGATAATAACAATTCAATAACAAAATGGAAAATAAAGCTAAGGTAATGAAGAAGTGAAGTATTTTTCTAGTAATATGGCCAGACATATCTCTCAGTAGTGCCCATTCATTGTACGCATTACCAAATCCAGTAGAAAATTTCAAATTACAAACTATTTCGAGCAATTACATAGACCAACACCCACTGAGACGTTAGTAAGTAGTAGTAAGTACTCAAGGAGAAATTCAATGAGATTATTGTATATACGATTATATAACCCTACTTTTTTCACTGGCATGTCTGATATTATAATTATTGCATAATGATTTTGCTGGTAATTATTTTGAGTAACCAGGATGAGCGTGTGCATACCCAAGTAAGGTGGATTTGACTATGTTTAAATTTCAAATTAAAGCATGCCATTTGTTATTACTTCCACACTAGCAGATATTGCATGGTATATTAAAAAGCTTGGCTTGCACATCACATTTAACATTTTTTTCCTTATTGTCCCACTGAGTCAATCTACTTTAAAGGATAAAGTAAACTACAGTATATCCTATGAACTACTGCCCCAGCATAGGATGAAAACCCCGCTTGTATTAGGAAGACATAATTATGTAACAACTGCTACTTACCTCAGTCTCGGGGTGTAAAGGTGACTGCAATATGATTAACACAGTCTGCAGGGTCTTAAGTTGAACACTTTCGTCAGCCATTTCTGCATGCTGTCGGAAGTAAAAATAATAAATTTAAGATTTAAGGTAATGGGACTAGCATAATAAGCAAAAAAAATACTCTTAACATGAACTTACATCCTTCAGTGTGGAAAGAATTTCATTCAGGGCTGATGGAGCAACAGCGTCATGAGATATTAGCTTTTGTAAGCACGAAAGTCCGATAACACTCAGCTTCACAGTTTTAACCTCACAAGCCATCAAAAAGATTCTCAGTATGTCCTCATTCTGCGCAATCTCACCGGGACTCGACAAATTACGAAGCTGCAAGTTTTACATCAACAAATAAATAAACAAACTTTGCTAATTCCCTCCAATAATAATCCAATCCCATTGCTTAATAACCTAATTTTACTCCTAATTAAACAATTATATTCCCTAACTAGCTGACACCAGATACCGTTTCAGCTTCAATTTCGAAAAACAGTAGTTACTTAATTCCATTGCTATATTTTCCACAGTAAGTATTTCAGCTGCAGCATCCAACAATTACAAAGCCATTAACTTCAGTAACTATTTCAATAAAGCTTTTAACTTTTCATTTCCTCTGAGTTCAGCAAGCATTTGAATTTTCACCAATTACATTACACGCATACATTCTCACACACACAAGCATTAAGAACAGGAGTTTGGAGAGTGAGACCTTGATAATTGCGTGCTCAGCGCCGTCCTTGACGGCGGGGTAGCGACGGCGGGCTTCGGCGGAAAGCGCGCGAAGATCCGACTCCAAAACGGCCATGAAAGCCATCGCCGGATAGAGTTCTTCGGCGGAGCAACGAATTACGGCGTCGTGGATTAGTCAGTGTGAGATCGCGGTCGGAGGATTGAGGAAATGGGAGAGAAAAGCATCGAGATCGGAGAGCTGAGAGAGGTGCTGGTAATGGTAGTAGTGGATCTTGGCGAGCGAGCGAAAAGAGTCGTTCGTTAAGCTGGTGAGGTTTGGGTACGTTAGGAAAAGCGGGAGCTATTGGGCTTGACCCACGAGATGGGCTGCTGGGAATGGTAGTCTTAGCCCATTACTTGAAACGCTTAGATGGCCTTTATTATAAGTACCCAACTCGAATTTTGTTCGTGTAATTAAGGGTTCGTTTGAAGAATGCTTTTTTGTAAAGCACTTTTTGGCCACATAATAAGTATTCTAATTTAGTATCAAATTCATCATTTACGAGATTCGAATATAAGGTACTCTCATAATTTGGTTCTACATAAGAGTCGTCCCAATCTCTCTCCTCTCACTCTCTCCTCCTTTTCACATAGAATCACCTAGACAAAGAGGTAGGCGGAGGAGTGGTCGTGCGGTTGGGGTGCAGTGAAGTTATTGCATGGCTGGTTTTGAGAGTTCGAGGACACAAGATAAACCTTTAAGAGCATCTCTAAATGAGATGTCAAATTTTGAACATAAAATTTAAATTTGACATCCTATGTGGCATTTGACATCTTTTAAAATTTTTATTGTCCACCCAATATATCAAATTAAATTATTATTTTTATTATATTATGAAATAAATCATTAAATTAATAAAAACTTAATTGCAAAAGGCGACCGTTTCCCTTATATATTAATCAAGGCGTATTAAAAAGAAAAGAGGAGTCAACAGAAACATTAATTGCAATGATGATTAAACTAATAAAAAACATTAATAATTAATTTTGAAGCTGCTGTCAAATTTGACAACAACTCTCTTGCTAGCAATCTATGTCATCACCACATAGGATTTAACATTTCAATTGGAAAACATTAGTGTGGTCTTTTTTTACTGTTATAGCTTATGTGAACATTTTGACACCTCCTTTGAAGATGCTCTAAGATGGAAAGTTGACGTCCTAAGAACTAAATGCATTGCAGATTTGTATCTCTCTGAATATTTGTGATTATACTAGATGACCAATGAACTCCAATTCAATGTACATGAAAGCAACAACATTATAAAGACAACATTTATACAATAAGAGGAGAAACGATGAAGTTAAGAATCGATTAACTTGTGCGGGAACAAAGTGAGGTGGCAGACAACCTATTCAATCAATAGTAGTGAATCCCACATCGACCAAGTGCGGTCAAAGAGTAGAGGAGAAGGGGTATAAATAAAAAAGGACGAGCATGGAGATAACCACTTACCTGGACAGGGTCTATGGGCGATCAAAAAGATTCATGGCCTGGGTTGGTGACCTTCATTGCACTCTGAAGGGGTGCCTGCCTATGGTCTCCTCAACGTAGGAGAGCCAATGTCATAATTTGTTGCCGAGGGGGCTTGCGTTCGCGCAGCCCCTATCCAATTTTACGTCAAATTGTTTTGTAATATTGAATTATTGTCGTATTTGAAACGAATATAGGCGTAGTTTTAAGTTGTGCAATTAAGAAGTCGTATTTGAAACGAATAAAGGCGTAGTATTAAGTTGTGCAATTAAGATGACTGGGCAAAACTATGTGGTCATGCACGCTTTTGGTCCAGAATGCCATGTTAAGAAATTTCTTTGAGCGTGAAATCCGCATCGAAGAACGGAAAGACGGTTTTAAGGAGAAATATTTTTCACTTTTTCACATTTTCACAAATTTCTTGGAACACCAATATCTTTGTCATATATTATCAAAGAGGAACAGCTCGATCCTCATGTATACTCCGAAATCTCATACATCATTTTTCTTTTTGCATAGCAACCCGGTTCGCTGTACATGAACACTGTCATTGCATTTACCTAAGTATCTTTCTTCTGGTTCTGGTTCCAAGAAAAATTCCATATTCTGAGCACAGAACTAACACAAATCGAAAAGACGATATAAGAACCGGATGTTGTAACACAGCGCATGAGCCTTTGTTTCGCTCGTAAGCTACCATAGCTCATTCCCCTTGAATCATATGGTACATGGATGCTCTACTGATGCTATCAAGAGGATAGCCATCAACCAGAGTTTATTAGTTCATCGGTAAAAGGTCGTAATAATCATATATAAGGTCCCATGCATATTTTCAATAATCATATATAAGTTTTTTTTTTTTAATTATTATTATTTTAATTAAAAATATATTAAGATTACATGTACGTTAAGGTATTGAAAAGAAAAAAAAAGCAAAATTTGATTATGTAAAATTACATTTTTGCTCATGTTCTGTTTTAATTATAATGTTAAATTGGTAATTTCATAGGATTGTGGTTGACAATGAGTGTTTTATTAATTAGTAGGGATAAGGTCCTAGAAATATTTTCATTTCAAACTGGAGCAAAGTTTTCGTGTTATTTCAAGGAGCTAGGAAACTAAGAAAAGGCCGATTCAGCAACAATTTCAGCAAATACTCAAGTTTTCTGCCTCATGCCTAATTGAATCAAAGAGTGCAGAAGACAGATAACGCTCTCCAAAACTGGGGAACACTGCCTGCACAAGTGACAAATAAATGGAATAAGTTCGTGGAGTGTAATTGCATTTGATTACGAACTGACAATTCCAAGTCAAGTTTCAGGGAAGAAATCGTATAAGCTTACGGGTCAGTGCAAAATCAGACTTACAACAATGAGTTTTCCAGCATATTCAGGCCTCTTCGCCAACTTTATTGCAGCAGCGGCCGCAGCACCAGATGAAATCCCCACCTGCAATGTTAATTTGCTCTCACAATCAGCCCCGTAAATGGAAAAATGATGAATGCGTGCAACAAGAGGGTCTCAAATTTCTCGTCTGCGAATCTAATGGAGAGTAACAAACTCCTAGCACTGACACAAAAGTGAAAGCGATGTCAACTAATTGATACCATACCAGAAGACCTTCTTTCAGGGCAAGCTGCTTCGCGGTGTCAATTGCTTCCTCACTCGTTACCTAAAATGTTACATAAGCATCAGCAGTCGTTAACGAGAAATTCGTGCTTGTATTAGAGTTGTTGGCACCAAAATGAAACAAGAACTTGTAGAACTGACATGCAATAAAATGAGCTGAACGCTTACTTGAATAACTTCGTCAAGCAAGCTAATGTCCAGAACTACAGGTAGGATACCGGCACCAATTCCTTGGATCAGATGCTTCCCTTTGACACAAAGGAGAAATATTACAAATCCACATATGCATCAGCCAATATAGGTGGACAAAATCTCAAATGCTATGGAACGGTAATTTCATACTTCAGAAACTTAACCACAGACAGGCCACTTAAACGAATCAAACTATAATGTAATACTTTGCAAATTGTTTAACATTCTAACGACGAAGAAACATTTCTGATGTTTTGCTCTATTCTGCAAGACAAAAAGCTAACCCGAAAAACCTAGCATCCTCTTCACGTTCCGTTGTAATATGTTCTACAAGAAGAAGAATTTCACGAGCAAAGAAAGCAATAGTGCAGAGCCAGAGACGAGGAAAACACCAGCATTATAGTAACTCACCAGCTTGGCCACCGTTCAAGACTGGGCTTTCTGCTGGTTCTACACCGTACACCTAGACAAAAGAAAATGCTTATTAATAACTTTTCTCCTCACATACTCATGTAATATTCATGTATATAATACAAACATACAAGATTCAACCTTAATCTCTGGATTCTGCTCTTTAAGGAACGTCCCTGCACCGGCAACGGTACCCCCAGTCCCTATTCCCGAAACCAGGGCATCAACCTTCCCTCCTGTGTCTCTCCATATCTCCGGGCCAGTGGTTTCATAATGAGTCTACACCAACGGTCACATAACGATTCATGAACTCTCTCAACCATCTAGACATGTCACAGTTACTCCAAAAGTTACCTTCGGGTTGGCAGGATTTGCAAATTGGCCGAGTATAAAACCATTAGGCGTGTTACTCAATAACTCCTCGGCTTTATCAAAGACTCCCTCAGTACCCTTGGCAGGATCTGTGAGGTACACCTCAGCCCCGAAAGCTAGGAGCACGATTCTTCTCTCAATACTCATTGAAGATGGCATGGTCACCTTAACCTTGTAGCCCCTGCTTGCTGCAACGAATGCCAATCCAATGCCGGTGTTGCCACCCGTGGCCTCAATGAGAACAGTCTTCAGTTCCCGAAGATCATACATAGTCAAACTTGTTATCCTCAAAAGAACAGAAACAAAAGAGAAACTTTATGTATAGATTTTGTTAGCGGAATTCTACTTGAAAATATTTTGGATACAGCCACAGCAGTAAGAACAATGGCGGGGTGGGGGTGAAGCGAGGCTTATTCCGTATAAGTATTAACCGTGTTGAACGATAATTGAACTTGTAAAATCTCCATAACGTGCTGAAAAAACGTCTACAGATATGGAAAAGATTAATAGCTAACCTTCCCTGGCGTAATTAGACCCTTATCCTCGGCGTCCTTGATCATACTATATGCAATCCTGCATATACAAATTAAAGATCAAACGCGTATATGAATCTTGAGTTTTGATTTGCTGTCGTACTAGGAGAAAACGAAAATCAATATTCCCCAGGAAAAAGTGCAAAGAATATGCCTGTCTTTTACACTTGAGCAGGGTTCCATTGACTCTAGCTTGGCAGCAATTCGTGCTACACAACCATCCACGACATTGTTGAGATATACCAACGGGGTGTTTCCAATCAGCTGGAAGAACCAAGAGTACAACGAGAGCGCATCGTAAGCCAAATCAACATATAAAAATAAAGAAAACTAATGCAAAAGATTGAAAACTTTGAGTTGTAACGAAAATGACAAAATAAAGGGTAAAGTGAATTGTACCAGGATTGACTTTGTAGTGTAAAAATATGGTTTTTCGTTAAAGTGAACAGTATCGGAAGCTTTTCGTAAAAATTTCCTAACAACAAAGGAAAACTAAAAACAAATCAAAATCAAAATTGAATGCTTGACTTTTGTGAAGAGAAATATTACTTCGGTGACATCGTTCTTGATTGCAAATTTGACTTCCATATTTATCTTCTGTTGCAGCAAGCTGTGAAAGAAGGGAAAACAGATTCAAACGTTCAACAAAGCAACCCCGAAACGCTTCATCGTTTCATCCTCTTAGAAAATCACTTGAAGAATATAGGAGCAAAATATTGTAAAAGCCCAGAAATAGTCAACAGAAACAAAACCAGAAGACCCCAAAATATGCAGAAAATAAATAGAGAATAAACAAAAATATCAAGTATTTAACAAGAATGTTTACGCAGAAGAACACCAAAAGCTCCCAACCTAAATTTTGAAGAACCAATAATTATTAAAAAAAATTATGAAAAAAAATCAGTTAACTACCATAAACAGAGCAAAAAGAACAGAATAATAATTCTGGAATTTGTCCAATATTTTGTTAAAGTTCGAGTGAGCTATGACTACACAGATTTCCTCAGAGAATGGAAGAAATTACAGTACGAAAATGGAAGAGATGATGGTAGAGGGAGAGAGAGAACAGAGAATATGACTCTGAATATTTTTCGCACGTTCACCATTTCATTTATCTGAGAGAGGAAGGGAATTCCGCTCACTTCTAACCGTTGCGCTCTTTTGACAGTATTCAAATTACATCAAAACAATAATAGTGTTGTTACATGTGTTGTTTTTATTTTGACTCATTAGACTCACCAGATCCCACCCATTTATTTTTACTATACCACCTGTCAATCTACCTCAAGCATTCCTACGAATGCAACACCTGCTCTTCTCACTTCATGCAAACTGACAGCACCACGTTCCATTTCATCCTTCTCATCACTTTAGCAATCATTACGAGTGCTTATTGTGCACTCTATTGTGATGATCGTATGCAGCTACTAACTTCTACGTGCTGCATGCTTAATCCCTGCATTTGACACCTGCACCTGCAATTTGATGACTCTTATACTTGGCAACCCATGTTCATGACACGTCCAAATGAAGTGGAACACGTCTTGCATGTAGCTGTCAATATCCTAGATGATTTCTTACATTCTATTGCCATCACTTCATTGAAAGGCTTAGTCATGCATTTAACATTAATTATAGCCGACTCCAATCCCCTATAAATAAGAGCAAAGGCTCCATTCTTTTGAAACCACAGAAGCATGCAATGCATGCATTACGTAGGGGCGATGTACATATAGTATATATCAATGTATGTATATGTATGTACGTGTGTGTATATATTATATAGGTATAGAGAGAGATAGCGAGCTAGGGTTTGAGGTTTGTGGAGATGTTAGTTGAGTTGTCTTGCCAAAGCATAGATTATTGAGGTGAGTGGTTTATGTAATGTGTTTAAAATATTCTTATTTTTTGATAAATGAAAACCATGAGATATCATAGGTTTTGAGCTATTTTTAAATATCTCTCTATTTCAAGTCAAGTATGTTGGATTTTGTGAAGTACTTTCAGAGTTATTGTATATCTGATAAGTGAATTGTTTGAGATGTTCATGAAGCATGAGAACTTTGGTGTTGCATTAATCTGAGAGATAAATGTAAACTGCACACGGAGATATTAGGGCGGATGGTCATTAAGGGTCATGTGGTGAGTTACAATTTATGATTGATATAATGGACACGTAAATGAATGATGTGATATGGAAATATGTGGTTAAAGCATTGATATTATTATTCTATTTTATAGTGTGATTAAAATGGCAAGCTTGACTGGCATATTACATATTCTACTCACTGAGCAACGGTGGTTGTTGTTCACCCCTCCCCTATTATTATATAGATGTGTTATTTGGCAAGACGGTAGAAAAGCTAAGGTTGTGATTGAGGGGAAGTTTAAGGATTTTAATTTATTATTTTTGTACCTTATAAGGATTTTGGAGTTATTTTAATAAGAGGAATTTATTTTTCCCACCCATTTCAATTTCCTTTTAATTATTTAGTTTTTAACTCATGTTTCGAATTTAGATTTGAGTTTTTATTGCCGACCTCGGGTCTGGGGCGTGACAAAGTATTATCACAATTCAGTGGTGTTGCAGCATATTGCATTTTACCAAAATCTTTCAGCACAAATCTCAGCCAAGTGGCTTGAGCAGTTGCCTCAGATGCACTGATATATTTTGCTTTAGCCGTGGACAAAGCAACACAATGTTGTTTGACAGAGGCCCAAGAAAAAACACCACTACCAAATGTAAAAGTATAACGTGATGTGTTTTTCATGTCTTCTTTTAAACCACTTCAATCACTATCACAGAAGCCTATCAAAATTGCTCATCTGCCTTTCTTGTACTCCAAACCAAAGTCCAGAGTTCTCTGAACATATCTGAGCACCCTTTTTATTGTTCCATAATGCTTGTTAGAAAGACAATGCATAAATCTTGTTAACAAACATGCAACATACATTATATCAGGCCTTGTTGCTGTGAGATACAACAAGCTTCCCACAATTTTCATGTATTGAGCTTCATCTGCAGCTCCATTATCATATTCCTTTCTCAATTTGTCACTTGGTACTAGTGAACACTCACAGGTTTACATTCCTAGAGTCCAAACTTCTTCAACAAAGTTGAAGCATACTTCCTCTAGTGTATGAAGATGCAGCCTTCAGTTTACATAACCCTCATTCCCAGAAAATGGTGCACCAAACCCAAATTTGTCATTTCATACTTTTGCATCATATTAGTCTTAAATTCTTCCATTAACTCCTGAGTACTTCCAATATAGACTATATCATCAACATAAATAGACACTATGATCAAATCTGAGTCTCCTTCACATTTGGTATACATTGTTGCCTCACTGGTACTTATTTTGAAACCACACTGTGCAAGATAAGAATCGATCTTTCCATACCATGCCCTGAGTGCCTACTTTAGTCCATATAAAGTTTTGTGCAATTTGTACACCTTATCCATCTTTCCTTGCACAATGAATCCATCTGGCTGATCTACATACACCTCATCTTCAAGTACACCATTTAAGAAAGCTGATTTCACATCCAGTTGAAAATAACTTCCAATTATTCTTTGCAGCCAGTGCAATAAGAGTTCTTATGGTGTCTAACCTTGCCACAAGTGCAAAGGTTTCAGTATAGTTAATCTCAAGTTTTTGTGCATAGCCCATTGCAACTAGCCTAACCTTATTCTTTTGAATCAAGCTATCTAAATTCAACTTTGTTTTATACACCCATTTTACCCCAATCATAGGCTTATCAGATGGTTTCCTTAGCAGTTCCTATGTATGGTTCTTCTCAATCATGCCCATTTCATCTTTCATTTCCTTTTTCCATGCTTCATCCTGTGCAGCTTCATCAAAACCTTCTGGTTCAACAATGCACAAATGCATCTCTCATAAATTTCACTCAAGTTCATGTACCTCAGTGGAGTATGATCATACTGAGATGTAGGACTAGAACTGCTTGCTTCACCAAAGACAATAGCTGGAAAGTCTTCAATTTGAACTTAAGAACTTCCAGAGACAACATCATCATCAACCCCATTCATTTCCAAAGGCCCATTTGCAAAAAATGGAATGACACTTCATTGACTTTATGTCTCTCCCAATCCCATTAGCCATTCTCATCAAAAATCACATCCCTTGAGAGTATTACCTTCTGTGTTTCAGGATTAAGCATTATGTACCTCTTTTCACAAGTGCCATATCCAATGAAAATACCAATAACACTAGTTTCTTCTAATTTGTGTCTTAAGTTTCCTGGAATAAGAGAGTAACACACTGAACCAAAAACTTTCAGGTGTTTAATCTCAAATTTTCTTCCACTGAATTTCTAAAAAGGTGTAACATTCCCCAAAGCTTTTGTAGGACTTTTGTTTAGCAGAAACACAGATGTGTTCACTGCTTCACACCACAGATTGTAGGGAAGTTCTTTCTTATGAAGCATGCACTTTGCCATCTCTACAACAGTTATGTTTTTCCTTTCTACAACTCCATTCTATTGTGGACAATATGCAATAGTGAGTTGTTTTTCTATTCCCAAGGTTTCACAAAACTTTTCAAATTCATTTAAGGTGAATTCTCCTCCCCTATCTGTTCTCAACTTCTTAACAGGATAACCACATTGAAGCTCTACCATAGCTTTGAACTTTTTAAATACATGGAAAACCTCTGATTTGTTTCTCAAGAAATAAACCCAGCACATCCTTGAGTAGTCATCTATGAAGATAATGAAGTACTTGTTTCCACTCAAACTTGGAGTTTGCATAGAACCACATACATCTAAGTGTATTAACTCCAATGGCTTCTTTGCTCTCCATATTGACTCATTGGGAAATGACTCCCTGTGATTCTTCCCAAGTGCACACCCTTGACATACATTATCACTATCTTGGATTTTAGGTAACCCCAATACCATTCTTTGACTCTGTAATAGCTTGAGGCTCTTGAAATTTAGGTGACCAAACCTCATGTGCCATACCTTTGCACATTCTTGCACACTTGTTCTCAATGCAAATTCCTTGTTTGTACTGAAAACCAAAGGAAAAAACATATTTCCTTTCTGTTTCACATAGACCACCAAGTTACATAGAGATCTATCATCAAACACATCCACTCTATAGTCTCCAAATAGAAGAAAATAACCATGCTCAGTCGTTTGACCTACACTAAGCAAATTCTCTGCAAGACCAGGTACAAGCATGACTTTTTTTATGTATCTTCTACCCTCTATAGTCTCAATGACCAGTGTCCCCTTTCCTACCACTTCAACCAAGACGCCTACTTGGACCTTGGCTTTCACATTTCTGTCAATGTCTGCAAGTAAATCTTCCATGGATGTAATATGATTACTATATCCATTATCTATATACCACACATCACCCAACTTCTTCTTAACAAAACAATTAGCATATAACAAATTACTAGCTTCTTCCACCTGATAACAAAATTTACTTGTTACACAACCTTGTTTGTATTGTAGTATCTTGCAATATGTCCAATCTTGTTGCACTTATGACACTTCACCTCGTTCTTGATCCAACATTCACCATAGTGCAATCTATCACAGAATTTACACTTATCCCCAATGTTGTTTACCTCACTTTTCACATGAACACTAGCCTTATTACTCCGATCAGCTTTGTTACTCCACTGTTTTCCTTTTGACTTGAAATTCTTCTCATATTTGCTATTGTTAGTTTGACCATTAAATCTGTTTGGTTTAGATGTCATGCCTATCAAGTCTTTGTTCATAACCCTTTAAGATGGCAACCACATCCTGAGCATCCATGGTTTCCAAATCCTTAGTAATTTCTATCACTGCTGCAATACTATCATAAAACTTAGGCAAACTAATTAACAATTTCTAGATAATTCTTTGATTACCCAGATCTTCACCATAGCTTCTCATTTGATTAATCAGATCAAACAGTTTAGCAATATACACAGAGAGAGATTCATTATTATTTATACGAGTATACTCAAAATCTCGTTTAAGATCTTGGAGTTTCACAGATCTTACTTGCTTATCACCAACAAATTCTTCTTTCAAAATGTCCCACGTAGCCTTTGCACTTTCCTGGGTTGCAATTATTGGGAAAATTTGATCTGAAACAGCACCTTGGATAATACCCAGTGCTCTGGCATTCTTAACTACATTATTTCGTATCAGTTTCTGCTCCACCTCTATAAGCTCCTCCTCCTTCTTCGTTGAATGATCGTAACCCTTCTTAACCAGATCCCACTGTTCATGTGAACGAAAAATAGTATTCATTTTGATTTGCCAGAAATCAAAATTCTCGCCATTGAAGACTGGCACTCTAAGTTCCCTCCAAATCCAACCATGTTAAACTCGATCGCGAATACAAGTTTGAATCACTGGACTGAGCTTTTGCTATGAATCTAAGCTCAATCCCTCACAGATACAACGCACAAAGGATTCAGACCCAACCTGACTCTGAGGCCATGTTAGTGTTTGAGTGAGCTATGCAACTGTGAGCTATGACTACACAAATTTCCTCAAAGAATAGAAGAAATTATAGTACAAAAATGGAAAAGATGATGGTAGAGAGAGAGAACAGAGAATATGACTCTGAATTTTCTTCACACATTCACCATTTCATTTATCTAAGAGAGGAAAGGAATTCCACTCACTTCTAACCGTTGCACTCTTTTAGCAGTATTCAAATTACATCAAAACAATCACAGTCTTCATCTTACACCCTATGGGATGAAGACATATGTCTACCTACTTACTTAAGACCTATGAGACTTAAACAAATAAGCATACAACCAATTTAGCTAAACATCCTAGCAATATGAACTAGAAATGCAACTGCCACATCAGATCATAATTTACACACTAACATATTTAGCAGCAGATTTTCAAGATTTCAAGCAATATATTTTGCACCCAAATGCTAATAAGCAATGAACAATTCAATTCTGTCATTAAATATTCATAAATCATGTGAAACTCAAAATAAACACCAACCTTATCTTTTGCAGGCAGAGATACGGAAGAAAGAAAGAAAATTGTTTTGGAATTTTCTGGAAAATGGCTCCTTGCACTTTCATAAAGGCACTTCTGCATTTATTTATTGGAGTATGATTCTCTCCCCTCTTTTTTCCCTCTCCTTCCCTCCCCTCCTATTTGAACGATCATGATTAAACCACATCAAAATCTTATATTAATTTTTTTATAAAAAGAGAAAGACAAACTAGAGAATGTGAGAGAAGGGGATGGAAGGGGATAGAAAGAGGAGGGGAGAGAATCCTACTCCTTATTTATTTACTTATTTATTTATTCGTTTGTTTGTTAAGTTTCACGATGGTTGTCCCGTTGTCCTTGTTCTATTTCGTTTATGGAACATTTTTTCCTCTGTAGGTATATTTTAATCTTGAAAGTGACAAAGAATTTTCATTTAGCGAAAATCGAACGTTGGACTTCAAGTGCATAATTGACTATTGTTAATTGTTTGAGCTACAAGTCTCTTGTTTGTTCAGTATTTTTTAAGCTGGTCTCTAACGTGAAACAAGAGTGAAAAATGGAGGGAAGCAGAAGAAGTAAAAGGAAAAAAATCACCAGATCAACTTAAGAGGAAGCATGTGTGTAACGCGTGTTAATCAATTAAACTACAAGTCTCTTATTCGCTGGATAATAATTCAAGCTAACATCCAATTGTTGACCAAGAGTGTGAAACAATGGGAAATTTGAACAAAGTACGGAGGGAAAAGAAGAAAGTGGAAGAAAACAAGGTTACCAGGGCAGCTTAAGGGGACAGAAACTTGTCATGTTTACTAGGATAAGAAAAAACTTATGTGATAAGCCCAAATTAGAGTGTGTGGTCCAGGGGAGCACATGCTGAGAAAAACACTAATGCTTGCAAATTGCAGAGTTTAATACAATACTAACAAAGAAGATATGGTCGAATTAGATACGGTCAAATTATAAAAGAATGTGTCCGAAAGTTGGGGTTTTCTCGCATTGTAAAAGAGGGGTAATTCCGGAAGTTTGGGTTTCCATATCCTTATGATGTACCATCCGTATTCTCATCACTTACATAAAAACATATGATATATCATCCGTATTCCCATTACAATGAAAATTTTCTCCTAATCTTGTATTCCTTTTGCCTGTTTATGAAGAAGTATCTTTGATTAAAAAAAAAAAAAAGATGCAGTCAAATTAGATGGGTGGGCTTCCAATTCTCGAGGCTTTCTCTCATCCTGTGAGAGCTTTCTCACCGTCGAGTGAATGTTTTTCGTTTTCATCATTTGGTGTTTCCGCCAGCTCTGGTTGTGGCCACGAAAATAGTAAACAATTTCAACAGGATTTTGAGTTTGATTCTACATCAATCTAACTGATCGTCAATTCAATTTCTCTCATAATTACGAATTAGTAAACGGGCTATTAGAAAGTATCTCATCATTACTCTTACATCCAAAGTGCATTTATGATTAGGGTTTAGCAAGGTTATACTAAAATTTAAAGAACTTAATCAACTACACATAATTGGCAAATGCATGTACCAAATGCCATTAAAACTATGTGTTGGGAAAATTAAATGAACCAACACTACGTTCTCTCAAAGATGTCAAAACTCGACATAAGAACTGAGGTGGCGGATAATATATTCAAATTTCATTTCCAAACAATAAAATACACTTTTGGTTTCAAATAATCAACAACCACTACAGTTTAGAGTTAGACCCTTTCACATTTCTTTAATCCTAATTGCATACATAAGAAACCGACTACTATGTTAAACTATATTTAATAAATAAGTACATTCCTAAATTTTCAATTACCCCCTTAGTGGCGAAGCCAGAAATCGTCTGGAAGAAAAAATTTAAAAGGGTAAAAAGTTCCAGAAAAATATAGACAACCAAATCATTTTAGATACTAACTATGTAGCATGGATAAGGACACAAATACGACGATACAACTATTTTCTAAATATTAGGATATAAGACAGCAGGGATACGTTAATAAAAATATGCATTAATGTACTATAATGTTTATATAAATATATATTGCAAAATGTCAAAATATACGGAAATAGATGGAAATAGATGCTTTGGTTCTTTTATATATAATGATTACATAAATATATATTGCAAAAGTCAAAATATATGGAAAGGGATATGTACATCCAAGAGGATTCTCGTCGGATCCAATTTGTGAGGATCTTGGAAATCCTCTAATCACATTCGTTCATCATATCTCATACGGTTAGTTTTTGTCAGATACTGTTAATATCAAATATTGTTTTTGTCAGGATAGAAATTGACAATCAAACAACAAGAACCAAGAAAATCTAACATTGCGACAAGAACTCCTTTTTCTTTAACTTTCTATTCATTTTTAGTCAAACACAGATTTTCTTACCATTGTGACTACTGGAAACTCCTTTTTCTCTAAGGGTGTGTTTGTTTACCTTCACTAAGCTTCACTAGACTGGATTGGACTAATAATTAGTCCAAGCCCGTGTTTGTTAGCAACAAGGACTATGTTTAATGGTATTAACCGGGACTCGCGTCGACTAAAACCTTCGCTAGAAGGTCTTAGCGAGAACCCTCCAGAACGAGCGGACTGCTAGTCCTACTCTCTCCCTTCTCCTTCGCAGCTTCGCCTCTTCACCCCTTCGCCCTTTCGTCTTCTTCTTCCTCGTCGCACCTTCACCCTCTCGTCTTCTGCTCCCTTGTGGGTTTCCAGCCACGTACTATGCGTTCTCCACCAAAAGCCTACTCAAGTGGGTGAATAAGCACTGCGTTCGCCGCCAAAGGCCCCCCTCAACGACCCATTCTCCAACCCCAACAGCCTATTAATTAGGTTTGTGTTAATGGTGCTTGATGAATTTATGTCAATTTAGGTTAAATTTTGTTAATTTGGATGAATCTCGTTAATGGGGTTTAATAAATTTATGTTAATTTGGATAAATCTTATTGGATATTAAAATTCCATTATTGTTCTTTTTTTTTCTGCAGATTCTTGAAGCAGTAGAGAAAAATGGGAGTTTCAATTTTTTTGGAATCATCGGTTTTGGCATTGGAAGTCTGAGGGGTTTCTTGTTGGGTTTCTATGTTTTCGCCATTTCAGAGCATGAGGAAGTGAGGGTAAATCTTTTATTATCTTTCAGTGGAAATTATCCCTCTGTTTTTTGTTGTTGCTCATGGTGTTTGCTCAATCGATTGGGTATTTTTGTGTTTAGAGATTTTGGATTAAGCAATTGGTTGAACTTGACAGTCTTGCATGTAATTGATTGCATTCAGTATCACCTGCATCTTATGAACCGCTGATTTTGCAGGGACACTGTTCTGCAGCTATGTGAGAGGTACAATTGCTTGTGTATAATTCTTAGAATTGATGCTCTGTATGTAATTTAGAATCTTAGAGTTGATTTAAATTTGAATGATGTAGGTAGATGTGAAGTGGGTTAATTTAATGGTTGAATTGGTGGCGGTGGTGGGTGCAGGTAGGGGTGGACATGGTGGCAGAGCTGGTTAGAGTTACATTGGGTTCAAAGGGAAGGAATGTGGTGCTGCAAAATAAGTATGGACCTCCAAGATTGTCAATGACAGTGAAACTCTCATCAAATAGGTAATTGGTTCCACATTTGAATTAGCCAATTGCTATTTTAGTATTTTAGAATCTTCGAATTGATTTAAATTTTAATACCGACATAAATTGAGTTGTCCTTGGTGGCATTAGTTTAACTTTAGTGTTAATAAACAACACTCAAAATGTTATCTATCAAATTATCTTTCATTGCTCATGTGTTCTAGTTGGCATTTGTATCTAGAAGTCTGCATGAGCATCTCTTTATGGTTTCCCTTGTATTGCACACTGACTGCCCACAAAAGTTTGATCTTCCAGCTCCATTTGTATTGCACATTGCGGGACCATAGACAATTGTTGCATTCTATTTATGATGATGCAATCTGTGCATTTGGAGCAATGTAATCTGTGCATTTGGAAGGCTTGGCTGCATGTATAGTAGTGACAAATACAACATTAAACTAGACTTTGTATCTGTGGCAAAGGGTCTTCTTCTGAATATATGCCAATCAGCATTCTTGTGAGCCCAGAAGTTTCAGATGTCATATCCTCTCAGAGCAGCAAGCTTGGTTGTTTTTCTCATGGGATTACATATTCTGGACACCCCGTAGCCTATGCGGTTGCAATTGAAACACTCAAGATCTACATAATTAGTTGAAGGGCATTGAAGAATATGTGAATGAACTCAAGTTTAAGCACAAGTAGTTGCAACTTGTATATGTATTGATAGCTCATGATGGTGAAAAAAATATGTAGACTTTCATGTAAAAGCAAAATCCTTTTCCCGTTTTGTTTGTGAGATGAATGATATTTTCAATAAAGTATCTTTTATCTCTTTAAAAAAAATGTTTTTTAGACAAGAAAGTGGAAGTTTTCATAATTAAATATAAAAAATAAAAAATAAAAATTTAGTCCTGGCTAGTCCGGTACTGCACCAAACGCTTCACAATTTTAGTACTGCTTAGTCCAAGCCAAGCCAATCCAGCTTAGTCCCTGAAGTTAGTCCAGTCCTAGATAGTCCGGTGCAACAAACGCACCCTAACTTTCTATTCATTTTTAGTCGAACACATATTTGCATGCTTGTCATTTTTTTTGCTACTTGGCCGTCGACTGGAGAAATTGTTGGGTGTAATTGCCGTTTATCTCCGTTTCACTCTCTCTCGTCACGTAATTCAAGGAGAAACATTTTTCACATTTTCACAAATTTCTTGGAACACCAATATCTTTGTCATATATTATCGAAGAGGAACAGCTCAGTCCTCATATACTCCGCAATCTCATACATTTTTTTCTTTTTGCATAGCAACTCGGTTCGCTGTACATGAACACTGTTATTGCATCTACCTAAATATCTTTCTTCTGGTTCTGGTTCAAGAAAAAGTCCATATTCTGAGCACAGAACTAACAAAAATCGAAAAGACGATATAAGAATCGGATGTTGTAACACAGTGCTTGAACCTTTGTTTCGCTCGTAAGCTACCATAGCTCATTCCCCTTGAATCATATGGTACATGGATGCTCCACTGATGCTATCAAGAAGATAGCCATCAATATTAGTTCATCGGTAAAAGGTCGTAATAATCATATGTAAGGTCCCATAAATATTTTTATTTCAAACTGGAGCAAAGTTTTCGTGTTATTTCAAGGAGCTAGGAAACTAAGAAAAGACCGATTCAGCAACACTTTCAGCAAATACTCAAGTTTTCCGCCTCATGCCTAACGGAATCAAAGAGTGCAGAAGACAGATAACGCTCTCCAAAACTGGGGAACACAGTCTGCACAAGTAACAAATAAATGGAATAAGTTCCTGAAGTGTCTGTTTGAAAGAATTGCATTTGATTAGGAATTTACAATTCCAAGTCAAGTTTAAGCGAAGAAATCATATAAGCTTAAGGGTCAGTGCAAAATCAGACTCACAACAATGAGTTTTCCAGCATATTCAGGCCTCTTCGCCAACTTTATTGCAGCAGCGGCCGCAGCACCAGATGAAATCCCCACCTGCAATGTTAATTTGCTCTCACAATCAGCCCCATAAATGGAAAAATGATCAATGCGTGCAACAAGAGGAGTCACAAATTTCTCATCTAAGAATCTAATGGAGAGTAACAAACTCCTAGCACTGACACAAAAGTGAAAGCGATGTCAACTAATTGATACCATACCAGAAGACCTTCTTTCAGGGCAAGCTGCTTTGCGGTGTCAATTGCTTCCTCACTCGTTACCTAAAATGTTACATAAACATCAGCAGTCGTTAGTGAGAAATTCGTGCTTGTGTTAGAGTTGTTGGCACCAAAATGAAACAAGAACTTATAGAACTGGAAATGCAATAAAATTAGTTGAATGCTAACTTGAATAACTTCATCGAGCAAGCTAACGTCCAGAACTACAGGTATGATACCAGCACCGATTCCTTGGATCAGATGCTTCCCTTTGACAAGAGCGAGAATATTACAAATCCACATATGCATCAGTTGATATAGGAGGACGAAATCTCAAATACTATCGAATGGTAATTTAGTTCAATAGAAACTTAAACGAATCAAACTATAATGTAACACTATGCAAATTGTTTAACATTCTAACGACGAAGAAACATTTCTCATATTTTGCTCTATTCTGCAAGACAAAAAGCTATCCGAAAAACCTAGCATCTTCTTCATGTTCTGTTGTAATATGTTCTACAAGAAAAAGAATTTCACGAGCAAAGAAAGCAATAGTGCAGAGAGCCAGAGACGAGGAAAACGCCAGCATTATAGTAACTCACCAGCTTGGCCACCGTTCAGGACTGGGCTTTCAGCTGGTTCTACACCGTACACCTAGACAAAAGAAAATGCTTATTGATAACTTTTCTCCTCATATACTCGTGCAATATCCGTATATATAATGCAAACATACAAAACTCAACCTTAATCTCTGGATTCTGCTCTTTAAGGAATGTCCCTGCACCGGCAACTGTACCCCCAGTCCCTATTCCTGAAACCAGGGCATCAACCTTCCCTCCTGTGTCTCTCCATATCTCCGGCCCAGTGGTTTCATAATGAATCTACACCAACGGTCATATAACAATTCATAAACTCTCTCAACCATCTAGACATGTCACAGTTACTCCAAAAGTTACCTTCGGATTGGCAGGATTTTCAAATTGGCCAAGTATATAACCATTAGGCGTGTTAGTCAATAACTCCTCAGCCTTATCAAAAACTCCCTTAATACCCTTGGCAGGATCTGTGAGGTACACCTCAGCCCCGAAAGCTAGGAGCACGATTCTTCTCTCAATACTCATTGAAGATGGCATGGTCAGCTTAACCTTGTAGCCCCTGCTTGCTGCAATGAATGCCAATCCAATGCCGGTGTTGCCACTCGTGGCCTCAATGAGAACAGTCTTCAGTTCCCGAAGATCATGCATATTAAGAACCAAGGGAAGTTAGTTCATTGAAACATGAAACACGCCACACCACACCACATTCTCGATCATATAAGTGTAAACTCCCTTACATAGTCAAACTTGTTATCCTCAAAAGAACAGAAACAAAAGAGAAAATTTATGTATAGATTTTGTTAGCGGAATTCTACTTGAAAATATTTTGGATACAGAGAAAAGTGATCCAACCACAGCAGAAAGAACAATGGCGGGGTGGGGTGGAGCGAGGCTCATTCCTTATAAGTATTAACCGTATGGAACGATGATTAAACTTGTAAAATCTCCATTACATGCTGAAAAAACATCTACAGATATGGAAAAGATTTATAGCTAACCTTCCCCGGCGTAATTAGACCCTTATCCTCCGCGTCCTTGATCATACTATATGCAATCCTGCATATACAAATTTAAGATCAAACGCGTATATCAATCTTGAGTTTTGATACTAGGAAAACGAAAATCAATATTCCCAAGGAAAAAGTGCAAAGAATATGCCTGTCTTTTACACTTGAGCAGGGCTCCATTGACTCTAGCTTGGCAGCAATTCGTGCTACGCAACCATCCACGACATTGTTGAGATATACCAACGGGGTGTTTCCAATCAGCTGCAAGAACCAAGAGTACAACGAGAGCGCATCGTAAGCCAAAGCAACATATAAAAACTAATGAAAATAGCTTGAAAACTTTGACTTTTAACGGAAATAACAAAATAAAGGTAACGTAAATAGTACCATGATTGACTTTTTAGCGTAAAAATGTGGTTTTTCGTTAAAGTGAACAGTATCTGAAGCTTTTCGTAAAAGGTCCTTAAAAACAAAGGAAAACTAAAGACAAATCAAAATCAAAATCGAATGCTTGACTTTCGTGAAGAGAAATCTTACTTCGGTGACATCGTTCTTGATTGCAAATTTGACTTCCATATTTATCTTCTGTTGCAGCAAGCTGTGAAAGAAGGGAAAACAGATGCAAACGTTCAACAAAACAGAAGCAACCAGAAAACCCGAAACGCTTAATCGTTTCATCCTCTTAGAAAATCGCTTGAAAAATATAGGAGCAAAATATTGCAAAAGCCCAGAAATAGTCAACAGAATCAAAACCAGAAGACCCCAAATAGAGGACAAACAAAAATATCAAGTATTTAACAAGAATGTTTACACAGAAGAACACCAAAAGCTCCCAAACTAAATTTTGAAGAAGCAATCATTATTAAAAAAAAATTATGGAAAAAAATCAGTTGATTACCATAAACAGAGCAAAAAGAACAGAATGATAATTCTGGAATTTGTCCAATATTTAGCAGCAGATTTTCAAGATTTCAAGCAATATTTTTTTGCACCCTAATGCTAATAAGCAATGAACAATTCAAATATGTCAGTAAATATTAATAAAGAAATAAAGACCAACCTTATCTTTTGCAGGCAGCTATATGGAAGAAAGAAAGAAAATTGTATTGTAATTTTCTGGAAAATGGTTCCTTGCACTACCATAAAGGCACTTCTGCGTTTATTTATTTATTCGTTTGTTTGTTAAGTTTCAGTCAAACTTGAAGGTTGTCCAGTTGTCCTTGTTCTGTTTCGTTTTATGGAACATTTCTTCCTCTGTAGGTATATTTTAATTTTGAAAGTGACAAACAATTTTCATTTAGCGAAAATCGAACGTCAGATTTCAAGTATATAATTGATAATTGATAATTGTTAATTGTTTGAGCTACAAGTTTCTTATTTGTTAAGTATTTTTTAAGTTGGTCTCTAACACGAAACGAGAGCGAAAAATGAAGGCGAGCAGAAGAAGTAAAAGGAGAAAATCACCAGGTCAACTTGGGAGGAAGTGCATGTGTAACGCGTGTTAATCAATTAAACTACAATTCTCTTATTCGCTAGATAATTTGATCCAAGAGTGTGAAACAATGGAAAATTTGAACAAAGTACAAAGGGAAAAGAAGAAAGTGGAAGGAAAAAAGGTTACCAGGGCAGCTTGAAGGGACAAAAACTTGTCATGTTGACAAGGATAGAAAAAACCTATGTGATAAGCCCAAATTAGAGTGTGTGGTCCAGGGGAGCACGTGCCGAGAAAAACACTAATGCTTTGCAAATTGTAGAGTTCAATACACTACTGTCAAATTAGATACGGTCAAATTAGATGGGTAGACTTCCAATTCTCGAGATTTTCTATCCTCCTGTTAGAGCTTTCTCATCCTCAAGTGAGTGTTTTTCGTTTTCATCATTTCATGTTTCCGTCAGCTCTAGTTGTGATCATGAAAATAGCAAACAATTTCAACATGAATGTGATTCTGATTTCATACCAATCTAACTCATTTTCAGTTCAATTCTTCTCATGTTGATTACGAATTAGTAAACGGACTATTAGAAAGTATCACGTCATTACTCTTACATCCAAAGTACACTTATGATTAGGGTTTAGCAAGGTTATACTAAAATTTAATGAACTTAATCAACTACACATAATCGGCATAAGCATATAACAAATGTTTGGGTTCCAAAAGCATTTTAAATACTTTCTACAAGAAGCACCAGTTATATGATTACCCTAGGAAACACTTTAAGTGTTTTTTCAAGATTTACTTACATTTTTACTGCGTATTGTTTTCAAAAATATTTTCACTAAAAATGCTTTCAATAATTTTAAAAGAACATACAAACGAGATCTAAAACTATGTGTTGGGAAAATTAAATGAACCAACACCATGTTCTCCCAAAGATGTCAAAACTCTTGGCATAAGAACTGAGGTGGCGGATAATATATTCAAATTTCATTTCCAAAACAATAAAATACACTTTTGGTTTCAAATAATCAACAACCACTATAGTCTAGAGTTAGACCCTTCCACATTTCTTCAATCCTAATTGCATACATAAGAAACCGACTACTATGTTAAACTATATTTCATAAATAAGTACATTCCTAAATTTCCATTCACCCTCCTTAATGGCGAAGCCAGAAATCGTCTGGGAGGCAAAATTTAAAAGGTTAAAAGGTTCCGGAAAAATATAGATAACCAAATCCTTTTAGATAGTAACTATGTAGCATGAATAGGGACACAAATATGACGATACAACTATTTTCTAAAAATTAGGATATAGGACGGTATGGATACGTTAATAAAAATATGCATTGATGTACAATAATGTTATATACATGGCTTGCCACCAACTATTCTCATTTTATATTAAAAAAAAAAAAAAACAACAATGTTGAAGTAAAATCGAGGCTCTCCCAGACGACCATGGAGTCAACCGAGGCTCTCCCCAGCCAACTTTCCGACAAGCTCAGCGCAGGCTGCATAACTAAATTTTTCGACAAGCTCAGACGAACTAGAGGGGCGGTTCCTCCCTTGTGCTTTCGTTGCTTTGCCACTGCCCCCGCCCAATAATTCGTCTAACAATCCACTAACTTTCCAAAGTACTTTAAAAAAAACCATCGAACTACCTTTTTGTATAACTGCTGCCATTAGTAAGCATGTCCCACATCGACCAATTAAGGTCAAAGAAGTCAGGCGGGATGGGTATAAAAATAAACGACGATCTCTGTATTAAGTACTTACCTGGACAGGGTCTATGGGCGATCAAGAAGGCTCATGGCCTGGGCTGGTGACCTTCATTGCACTCTGTCGGGGTGCCAGTCTATGATCTCCTCAACGTAGGAGAGTCAATGTCATAATTTGTTGCCGTGGGGGCTTGCGTTCGCGCAGCCCCTGCCCAATCTAAAGTGTAACTCCTTAAAATATCTATCTGACGAAATTTCATCCTGTTTATTTTCCTCAAATTGAATCTTAAAAGTCCAAATTCAGTTTTCTCTTTTTAATCAAATTATAGTCGTTGTCATTGATGCCCTATATGTATATGCTAGGTGGAGATGGGATTTAGGACTTAAGTGGAAATCGGTAATTTTGTCAATATGGCGTTTGAAACCATTACAAAGCCATAAGTCCAATTCGTTCTCCTAATTTTTTTAGAAGTCCTCCAAATTGTATCGGGGAGGAGGTACTCTAGACTAGTAATTAAAGTACATAAATCGCCCACAAACAAATATGTTTGCTGGCCCAGCTGCTACAATTCCAAGACGTCCATTGTCTAAGCTCGTCGATAGAGTTAGCTTAGTCAAATTCAATGGTAATCGTACCAATCAAATGTAAATCAACAAAATCAACTGCTCTCATGTGTTTTTCTTTGTAAATGCGTTACGATTACTGATAATGACCTTTAAATAAAAAAATAATCAATAACGTATATTGTCTCTTGCTTAGACTGATAAATCTCCAAGAAGAAGTCCATTGCTTAAGCTCGTAGATAAAGTTAGCTAGGCCAAATTCATTAGTGACCGTATCAATAAGAAGTAAATCAACAAAATCAACTACTGTCATTTTTCCTTATTTGTAAGTACGTTACAATTATTTATTATTTATAATGGCCCAGCTGCTAAATCTCCAAGAAGAAGTCCATTGCTTAAGCTCGTAGATAGAGTTAGCTAAGTCAAATTCAATAGTGACCATACCAATCAGACGTAGATTGACGAAATCAACCGCTCTTTCCTTTTGTGTAAATACGTTAAGATTACTGATAATTTTTTCTTTAAAATGATAAATGTACCCAATGGCTTTCGTATGTTTTGATTTTAATCTATGAGTTTTCTCAGTTGGTGGTAATATTGAATAATTGTCATTTTTTTTGTAATTGCAGGACTATTTCTAAACTGCGAAAGCAGATTATTTGAAGTTGAATACAAAGGAGAGAATAACAGTGATGTAGCCAAGTTAGTTCAATCCAGAACTAACACAAATCGAAAAGACGATATAAGAATCGGATGTTGTAACACAGCGCTTGAGCCTTTGTTTCGCTCGTAAGCTACCATAGCTCATTCCCCTTGAATCATATGGTACATGGATGTCTACTGATGCTATCAAGAAGATAGTCATCAACCAGAATTTATTAGTTCATCGGTAAAAGGTCGTAATAATCATATACAAGGTCCCATAAATATTTTCAGTACAAACTGGAGCAAAGTTTTCGTGTTATTTGAAGGAGCTAGGAAACTAAGAAAAGGCCGATTCAGCAACACTTTCAGCAAATACTCAAGTTTTCCGCCTCATGCCTAACGGAATCAAAGAGTGCAGAAGACAGATAACGCTCTCCAAAACTGGGGAACACAGCCTGCACAAGTAACAAATAAATGGAATAAGTTCCTGGAGTGTCTGTCTGAAAGAATTGCATTTGATTACGAATTTACAATTCCAAGTCAAGTTTAAGCGAAGAAATCGTATAAGCTAAGGGGTCAGTGCAAAATCAGACTTACAACAATGAGTTTTCCAGCATATTCCGGCCTCTTAGCCAACTTTATTGCAGCAGTGGCCGCAGCACCAGATGAAATCCCCACCTGCAATGTTAATTTGCTCTCACAATCAGCCTCGTAAATGGAAAAATGATGAATGCGTGCAACAGGAGGAGTCTCAAATTTCTCGTCTAAGAAACTAATGGAGAGTAACAAACTCCTTGCACTGACACGAAAGTGAAAGCGATGCCAACTAATTGATACCATACCAGAAGACCTTCTTTCAGAGCAAGCTGCTTCGCGGTGTCAATTGCTTCCTCACTCGTTACCTAAAATGTTACATAAACATCAGCAGTTGTTAGTGAGAAATTCGTGCTTGTGTTAGAGTTGTTGGCACCAAAATGAAACAAGAACTTATAGAACTGGAAATGCAATAAAATTAGTTGAATGCTAACTTGAATAACTTCATCGAGCACGCTAACGTCCAGAACTGCAGGTATGATACCAGCACCGATTCCTTGGATCAGATGCTTCCCTTTGACACAAGCGAGAATATTACAAATCCACATATGCATCAGTCGATATAGGAGGACGAAATCTCAAATACTATAGAAACTTAACCACAGATGGGCCACTTAAACGAATCAAACTATAATGTAACACTACGTAAATTGTTTAACATTCTAACGACGAAGAAACATTTCTCATATTTTGCTCTATTCTGCAAGACAAAAAGATATCCGAAAAACCTAGCATCTTCTTCATGTTCTGTTGTAATATGTTCTACAAGAAAAAGAATTTCACGAGCAAAGAAAGCAATAGTGCAGAGAACCAGAGCCGAGGAAAACGCCAGCATTATAGTAACTCACCAGCTTGGCCACCGTTCAAGACTGGGCTTTCGGCTGGTTCTACACCGTACACCTAGACAAAAGAAAATGCTCATTGATAACTTTTCTCCTCACATACTCGTGCAATATCCGTATATATAATGCAAACATACAAAACTCAACCTTAATCTCTGGATTCTGCTCTTTAAGGAATGTCCCTGCACCGGCAACTGTACCCCCAGTCCCTATTCCCGAAACGAGGGCATCAACCTTCCCTCCTGTGTCTCTCCATATCTCCGGGCCAGTGGTTTCATAATGAATCTACACCAACAGTCATATAACGATTCATAAACTCTCTCAACCATCTAGACATGTCACAGTTACTCCAAAAGTTACCTTTGGATTGGCAGGATTTTCAAATTGGCCAAGTATATAACCATCAGGCGTGTTACTCAATAACTCCTCGGCTTTATCAAAAGCTCCCTTAATACCCTTGGCAGGATCTGTGAGGTACACCTCAGCCCCAAAAGCTAGGAGCACAATTCTTCTCTCAATACTCATTGAAGATGGCATGGTCAGCTTAACCTTGTAGCCCCTGCTTGCTGCAATGAATGCCAATCCAATGCCGGTGTTGCCACTCGTGGCCTCAATGAGAACAGTCTTCAGTTCCCGAAGATCATGCATATTAAGAACCAAGGGAAGTTAGTTCGTTGAAACATGAAACACGCCACGCCACACCACATTCTCGATCATATAAGTGGAAACTCCCTTACATGGTCAAACTTGTTATCCTCAAAAGAACAGAAACAAAAGAGAAAATTTATGTATAGATTTTATTAGCGGAATTCTACTTGAAAATATTTTGGATACAGAGAAAAGTGATCAGCCACAGCAGTAAGAACAAAGGCGGGGTGGGGGTGGAGCGAGGCTCATTCCTTATAAGTATTAACCATATTGAACGATGATTAAACTTGTAAAATCTCCATTACATGCGGAAAAAACATCTACAGATATGGAAAAGATTAATAGCTAACCTTCCCTGGCGTAATTAGACCCTTATCCTCCGCGTCCTTGATCATACTATATGCAATCCTGCATATACAAATTTAAGATCAAACGCGTATATCAATCTTGAGTTTTGATTTGCTGTCGTACTAGGAAAACGAAAATCAATATTCCCAAGGAAAAAGTGCAAAGACTATGCCTGTCTTTTACACTTGAGCAGGGCTCCATTGACTCTAGCTTGGCAGCGATTCGTGCTACACAACCATCCACGACATTGTTGAGATATACCAACGGGGTGTTTCCAACCAGCTGCAAGAACCAAGAGTACAACAAGAGCACATCGTAAGCCAAATCAAAGTATAAAAACAAATTAAAGTTGAATGCTTGACTTTTATGAAGAGAAATCTTACTTCGGTGACATTGTTCTTGATTGCAAATTTGACTTCCATATTTATCTTGTGTTGCAGCAAGCTGTGAAAGAAGGGAAAACAGATTCAAACGTTCAACAAAAGAAATAAATAGAGAACAAACAAAAATATCAAGTATTTAACAAGAATGTTTACACAGAAGAACACCAAAAGCTCCCAACCTAAATTTTGAAGAACCAATAATTATTAAAAAAAAATCAGTTAACTACCATAAACAGAGCAAAAAGAACAGAATAATAATTCTGGAATTTGTCCAATATTTAGCAGCAGATTTTCAAGATTTCAAGCAATATATTTTGTACCCAAATGCTAATAAGCAATGAACAATTCAATTATGTCATTAAATATTAATAAATCATTTGAAACTCGAAATAAAGGCCAACCTTATCTTTTGCAGGCAGAGATATGGAAGAAAGAAAGAAAATTGTATTGTTATTTTCTGGAATTTGGCTCCTTGCACTTCCATGGCACTTCTGCGTTTATTTATATACTTATTTATTCGTTTGTTTGTTAAGTTTCAGTCAAACACGAAGGTTGTCCTTGTTCTTTTTCGATGGAACATTTCTTCCTCTGTAGGTGTATTTTAATCTTGAAAGTCACAAAGAATTTTCATTTAGGGAAAATCGAATGTGACAAGCCCAAATTAGAGTGTGTGGTCCAGGGGAGCACGTGCTGACAAAAACACTAATGCTTGCAAATTGTAGAGTGTAATACACTACTGACAAAGATATGCGGTACCGCTGGCTCTAGTTGTGGCCATGAAAACAGTAAACAATTTTAACATGATTTGATTTTGATTCCACATCAATCTAATTCAAATTAGATGGGTAGACTTCCAATGCTCGAGGCTTTCTCTCTTCCTGTGAGAGCTTTCCAACCATCAAGTAAGGGTTTTTCGTTTTCATTATTCTGTGTTTCCACCAACTCTAGTTGTGGCCATGAAAACAGTAAAGAATTTCAACAGGAATTTGATTCTAATTCCACACCATTCTAACTCATTTTTAGTTCAATTCCTCTCATGTTGATTATGAATTAGTAAACGGGCTATTAGAAAGTATCACATCATTACTCTTACATCCAAAGTGCATTTATGATTAGGTTTTAGCAAGGTTATACTAAAATTTAATGAACTTAATCAACTGCACATAATTGACATAAGCATATACCAAATGCCATTAAAACTATGTGTTGGGAAAATTAAATAAACCAACACTATGTTCTCCCAAAGATGTCAAAACTCTTGACATAAGAACTGAGGTGGCGGATAAAATATTCAAATTTCATTTCCAAACAATAAAATACACTTTTGGTTTCAAATAATCAACAACCTAGTCTAGAGTTAGACCCTTCCACATTTCTTTAATCCTAAGAGCAACTCCACCCCTATCCACTTTGCGCCAGCACCCAGCCCATTTATCCATTTAATTGAACAGTAATAGACCCAATGAACAGTAATAGGCCAAGGCATCTCCACCCCAAAAAAAATATGCTGGCACCTAGTCTAAAAATGCGCTAGCACAAACGATCTCCACCCCTACAAAATGCGCTGGCACCCAGTCCATTTAAAATATTAAATAATTTTTTTATAAAATAATAAAAAAAAATAATAGTAGTGTAGAAAGTGTAGAAAATATTGAAATGTGGTGTAAGGTGGAAGATGAGGGTTAGGTATTTATAGAAAAAAAAAATTAATTTTTTAAAATTTTTCTGTATTTTTTAAAAAAATTTTGACATTTTTTAATTAATTTTTAATAAATTTTAATGTTGTAATTAATCTGGACCGTTGGATTTGAAAAATAATCAAATCCAACAGCCAACACGCTGCCACGTGGCCAACGGTCAAATTTCTGACCGTTGGGCCTTTTTTTTTTTTTTTTTTTAATTTTTGGTGAAAAACACGTGGACCGTTGATCTGTGATCGGACGGTCCAATTTAAAAGTGAAATTTAAATTTTTTTTTACCGTTGGAAATCCAACGGCCTACAAAAACTAGCCGTTGGAAATCCAACGGCTCTGAGGAGGGCCACGTAGCCCTTTGACAGACTGAGTCCACTTGCCCTGCACGCGGGCCCCACTGCCTGCAGACGCTGTCGGATACTCGCGAGGCGGAGCGCGTGTTGTGCACGAGCCAAGAAACGGACCGGCCTCTGGGTCTGTCCATTTTGGGCTGGGCTCTTGACTGGCACGGGCTGGGTGCTAGTCACTTTTGCGGGCTGGAGCTCATTCACTGCGTGCCGGGCCATTTTCTTCACTTGGTGCCGGGCTGGACTTGCTCTAATTGCATACATAAGAAACCGACTACTATGTTAAACTATATTTCATAAATGAGTACATTCCTAAATTTCCAATCACCCCTCTTAGTGGCCAAGCCGGAAATCATCTCGGTGGCAAAATTTAAAGACGTAAAAAGTTCTGAAAAAATAAAGACAACAAAATCGTTTTAGATAGTAACTATGTGGCATGGATAGGAACACAAATATGACGATGCAACTATTTTCTAAAAATTAGGATATAAGTCGGCATGGATACGTTAACAAAAATATACATTAATGCACAATAATGTATATGCATTAATGTACAATAATGTTATATAAATATATATTGCAGAATGTCAAAATATACGGAAATAGATGGAAATAGATAGATGCTTTGGTTCTTTTATATATAATGATTACATATATGGAAATAGATGTTTTGGTTGTTGTATTCGTGGGACAGGTGAGGTGGGGTTTTAAGGATTTGGATCCTCTTCGGAGCCCATGAAGAGGATCATCTTCACCAACACAAGTCCGGAGAGGATTCTCCTAATCAACAAAGGCTATAATTATTATAACTTTAAAAGAACTCCCCCTGTTTATAGTCGTTGGATAAAAATCCAACGGCCCATATATGTTGGTCAGGAGGATCCTGTCATTGGGCTCTGTAGAGGATCCAAATCCAGGTTTTAAAAGATAAGGAAAGGGATATCAGTACATCCAGGAGGATCCTCGCCATATCCTCTTTGTGAGGATTTGTGGATCCTCCAATCACATCCGTTCATCGTACATCGTGCTGTCAAAAATCATTGTAAATTTTTTTATTTAAAATTGAATATAAACAATACCTGACAAAAACTGACCGCACGATGTGCGATGAACGGATGTGATTGGAGGATCCCCGGGATCCTCACAAAAAGAATCCGACGAGGATCCTTTCTCTCAGTACATATCTATCCTCAATGTTTCATTAAAATAACTATGACTTGCCATTAATTGTCCTTCTTTTATGTATATAATAAAAAAAATAAAATAACCAACGTTAAAGTAAAATCGAGGCTCTTCTAAATGACCATGGAGTCAATCGAGGCTCTCCCCAGCCAACTTTCCAGCAAGCTCAGCACAGGCTGCATAACTAAATTTTTCGGCAAGCTCAAACGAACCATAGGGGCGGTTCCTCCCTTGTGCTTTCGTTGCTTTGCCACTACCCCCATTTAATATTCGTCTAACAATCCGTTAACTTTCCAAAGTACATTAAAAAAAAGGAAAATTAATGAAAAATGTTTGAACTTTTTAAGTTTTAATTATAAGGACAAAATAAAGGGTAAAGTAAATAGTACCAGGATTGATTTTTTAATGTAAAAATATAATTTTTAGTTAAAATAAACAGTACCGAACGCTTTTCTGTAAAATTCTTTAAAAAAAACCTTCGAACTACTTTTTTGCATTACTGCTGCCATTATTAAGCATGTCCCACATCGACCAATTAAGGTCAAAGAAGTCAGGCGGGATGGGTATAAAAGTAAAGGACGAGCTCAGTATAACGTACTTACCTGGACAGGGTCTATGGGCGATCATGAAGGCTCATGGCCTGGGCTGGTGACCTTCATTGCACTCTGAAGGGGTGCCTGCCTATGATCTCCTCAACGTAGGAGAGTCAATGTCATAATTTGTTGCTGTGGGGGCTTGCGTTCGCGCAGCCCCTGCCCAATATAAAGTTCTGACTCCTTAGATTATCAATCTAATGATATTTACCCCTTTTATCTTTTCCTCGAAAAATTGTATCTTAAAAAGTCTTCTAGTTCTCCCTATTTAACCAAACTATGTTCATTGTCATTGATGCCCTATATCTTAGGATGGGATTTAGGACTTTAGTGGAACGCGGTAATTGTCGTTTGAAACCATTACAAAGGCATGTGAACTACTAAGTCCAATTCGTTCTACTAATTTTTTAAAGGTCCTCCAAATTGTATCGGGGAGGAGGTAGAGGTACCCACTGGACTAGAAATCAAAGTACATAAATCGCTCACAAACAAATAAGTTTGCTGGCCCAGCTGCTACAACTCCAAGACGCCCATTGCCTAAGCTCGTAGATAGAGTTAGTTATAAGCCAAATTCAATAGTAACGGTACCAATCAGACGTAAATCAACAAAATTAACCGCTTTCATGCTTTTATTCTTTGTAAATACGTTACAATTACTAATAATGGCCCAGCTGTTAAATCTCCAAGAAGAAGTTCATTGCTTAAGCTCATAGATAGAATTAGCTAAGCCAAATTCAATAGTGACCGTACCAGACGTAGATCAACGAAATCAACCACTCTCATGTTTCCTTCTCTGTAAATACGTTAAGATTACTGATAATTTTTTCTATAAAATGATGAATGTACCCAATGGCTTTCATATGTTTTGATTTTAATCTATGGGTTTTCCCTTCGGTGGTAATATGGAATAATTGTCATTTTTGGTAATTGCAGGACTATTTCTTTATTTGAACAATATTTTAATTAAACTAATCTAAACTGCGAAAACGGATTGTTCGAAGTTGAGAGAATAACAGTGACCTAGCCAAGTTAGTTAAATCCAGTTTAACCAAACTCTAACTATTGGTGCATGATTCTTATAACATTTGGGATGCAACATGCTAGGTTTTTTTTTTAAAATTAAAAACATGGGTAGAAGGGGGAGCTATCTAAGTTTAATGGTGAGACTGATCATTCTGGTTTGCAGCCTTTAGTGTTGATGCTCACGCTGATCTAATGGGTTTGATTTTTGGCTAATAATAGTAAATTCTCGTTTGCAAGCTTTGGTGGCTGTGTCGATCAGTCCCACATTGATCAAGTACTGAAAGTGCAGGGAAGCGAGGGGGTATAAATAATAAAGGGGCGTGCCACTTTGAACTTACATACCTGGACGGGGTCGAATGGGTGATCAAGAAGGCCCATGGCCTAGGTGGGTGGCCTCCATTGCACTTTGGAGGTGCACTTGCCTAACATCTCCCTAGAGGAGACTGTACGTCGTAATTTGTGGTAGTGGGGCTGTGTACGCGCGGCCCCTCTAAAATTCTATTCTTAAATTTATTTGGTTATTTTCGCTGCTTAGTCTGTGGAGAATAATTTACATGAAGTGAGTCGTAGGGAAAATGGATCTGGCTGGAATTTTCTTTCTTAGTGATGCGGTTAGAAATAATTTTAAAATTAAATATAATCAAAGATCATTTCAAAGTTGAAATTTTAAAATTAAATATAAATAATACCTAATCACGGTGGTAAGCTCAAAATAAAATCATGGTTAATCAATATTCTATTAACCAACATAAATCAAATTCGATCATTTTATGGTTGCATCTAACATTCTTGTTAGACTGCCTGCGTATCCTCAAACGGAATCAAGCCATTCGTAGTTTACTAACTGTAAGAGAATTTGAACAAACCCCACTTAGGTCTGTTTCAATCCATTTGCTTGTCAAATTTCCAAAATTAACAATCATGCGATATTGGAACACTTCCTTCGAAGAATTGACTCCAAATTAGTTTTTGCCGTCTAGTTTTTATTTAACGGTCACACTTAATTAATACTCAACAAAGAATTATATATACATAACCAGATTCCACAATTGTCTTATAATTCCTCCATCAAGTCTAACATGAATAAAATTAGCCAAAGATCACCTAAAATCCAAGGTGAGGCTCATGGCAAGCCTACTCATCAACTTAAACCAATTCTTTGCCACTTTAATTACAAGTTTAAAAATCCACACAAATTCATCCAACTTACACTAAGAACTTAACAAAAATTAACTCATCTATTAGAACCAAAAAGAAAATATGATAGGGTTTCTTGGGTTCTCACCTCCAAACTCCTCCAAAGTCATTCATCAATCTGCCACTTCACTACTACTATCTTAAATCAACTTCATCACCACGAATCATATCCTGGAAGTGCATGATAAGAAGAGTATTTTTCTCTCTTGGGTTGAGACACATCTTAAGCGAGGTTGGCCAGAATCGGCGAAAAACCCACAAAAACCATCGAAACTTCTATGCTTCAATATATGAGCACGCATGGTTCCAGCATATGGTTTTGGTATCAAATTGAAGAGGGCTTCGTTATGAATACATAGCCTTCGACCGTGCGTGATTTCATTGCCATATGAGAAAGTTATCATTTTTGGAGTGAAGAAGAATTGAGGGGAAGAAGAACGCAGCAGCCTCCCTGCTGCATCTGCCTCCAGGGAAAGAAAAAAGAAGAGAAGCCTTTGGCTTCCAAAATATTCATTCCCAAAATTACCATTTTGTCCTCTAACTTTTAAAATTTGTAACTTACTCATTCTAATTCCGAATTCACATCCATTTGTGACCACGCATTCATTACGATAAGTATTATTTAAATAAAATTTAATATTTATCACCAAGTGTCTTGAACTCGAAGGTATCACAAAAGACAAAATTACCCAACATCTTATTTGTTTTCCAACGAGTTCCACATAATCATACAAAAATGAATAACCAAATCATACATCTAAAAATACATAGGGTATTATAGTAGTGACTCCTATTCTTTGTGTGGCTATATACATAATTAATTACTGAAAGATAAAAACAAAATTTAAAAACAAAAAAACATGATTATGACATCTCTTCTAAATGCATTCCTCTCACTAATCACTACATGAAAATACAAAATAAGTGGACACGGAGATTGCCTAAAACTCTAGTTGGGTTAAATGAATCACATAAATATTCATGTTTCTTGTATGCTTGTGTGATTTTACGTCTTAACTTTTTCAGTGCAATTATTGGCACACTCATGTGCAAACATGAATATTTAAGGAAAAATGATATCAATATTTCAATATTATGTTTGAACTGGTAAGTCTTGCACTCAATTCATCGTGGGTAGCAAAACGGATTGAGCTCTCACTCAATTTATACCCCATATTATATTTTCCATGGGGTCTCTCAGCTCGTGAAAGTTGTGTGCATAAAGCACAATCGATGTCCCACATTCATCACGGATAGGACTTATCAGGAGAGTCAAATGGAATGCGCAGGAGTCCCACATCGGCTAGAAGACGTAAGGGAACAGAGTAAGGGCTATAAAAGGGAGCGAGCAGCAGCGTTGTAACATACTTACCTGGACGGGGTCAATGAGCGATCAAGAAGGCTCATGGCCTAGGTTGGTGACCTTCATTGCACTTAGAAGGGGTGCCTGCTTAAGGTCTCCCCAAGTGGGAGAGCCTACGTCATAATTTATTGCCTTGGGGGCTTGCGTCCGCGCAGCCCCCGCCCATTTCTATTTCAGAATTTCCCTTATTTCTATTCCACAGTTGAGTATTTACTTGTATTTATAGAGTATAAATGAAGGGTCACAGTGTTGATGTTTATGGATAAATTAATACGGTTATATGAAACTTAAAATTTTATTGTTTAAATGAATAACTAAACAAAATAAATAAGACGTTTTTCTTCTTCTCAGGTCATTCGTCCAATTCAAATATTCACGACCAAGTACTGAATTCTCTGTCGAATAAGCTCTAGATGATACTGAACTTCGTGAAATCGTATTGAATATTTGACATTGCTAATTAACAAAAAATTTCACAGGAAATTACAGTTAATAATAATTTAGTTATAAGATGTAGGGTATATCAGTCGGTTGATCCCTACAAAATTAGACAAGCAAACATGAATTCTTGAACTTGCATAGCAACTAGGGAATGGTGACACGAGGCATGGGTAGAACTCGTCTCTTCAAAACCTTTTTGACATTATTGAAGGCGGGGGTGGTCGTCGTTTATTTTAGTTCGGGTTGGATTTGACCAACCTATTAAGTTTGGATTGGCATTGTTGAAACCCATCATCACCCAAACAACGAGCAACCAGCCCGCCTAAATCGGGTTGGTTTCATGCGTTGGGCCTAATTTTCTTTTTTTCTTAATTTTATGTATGCATGACAATATTCAAGATCCATATTATACTAGACCTCAATCATGTAGATTTTGTGTCGTATAATCCTTACATGCTATTTAATATTAAAATTTCATCATTCATAAAATCACAAGTAGAGTTAATTTAATATGTTTGTCTATCAAATATAGACGTATGTTCAACAATTTTTTTTATACATGGATGGGTTAATAATATTTTGACCACCTACTAAATGAGGTGGTCGGGATTTTACTTGGAAAGTCATTTTCATATGGGTTAGTAGGTTGACTCATTAAAATGCCCACTCCTAATTCAAGAACTCGATATTATGCCCACTCATATTCTGGCATATAGATCATCCTATACCCATACATAACACTAATCACTTTGATTCAATTTATAGATCGCTCATTCAGTTGATTCTAGCCAAAAGTTGAGATGTAAAACCATACTCAAGAGTTGCTAATTACGAGCTCGTTTGAATGTACTTTTAAAATGACTCAAAACGTTTTTGGTAAAAATATTTTTAGAACCAATTATTAGTAAAAATACAAATTAATTCTGAAAAAGCACTTTAAGTGCTTTTGGAACACAAAAATATTTTCTCTAAAAGCGCTTTCAATTATTTTAAAAGCACATCCAAACGAGTTTTACATCTAAATCACCCAATCTTGAACATGCATTTGAGTCTAGAAGTGACATGACCCATACAAAAAGCAAGGTTGTTACTTGTTATAAGCAAGGAATCGAAGTTTAGTTGCCATCATCAAACCCAAGGGGCTAGAAATTGATTAAACAACTCTATCAATTGGTACAAGCCCATGGGTATGTAGGGTAGGGTTTAGAAATTGATTAAACAAACCTTGGCCTTTATGGAAGCTCAAACAATTTATGAACTAGTTATCGCATTAGCTCTTTTATTTGCAAAACCAGTCCCCCATTGTATTTGCAGGCAGTCGAAAGGCGGATTTCAACGGATTCGTCATCTACAGGAGGCAAGCCTTGTTCACCAACAAAATCAGCTTGTAAGTAAAAGGCATGAAAGAGCTCCTATACTATCCCAACATTTGAGTTGAAGACTTTTTATGCATGATATAAAGAACAATTTACAATATAAATAGGTTGAAGTTAAACCTATATTTGAAGTGTTTTAAAACCATGTGTTTGCCCGATTCAAATGTGAAACTTCAAGTATAACGTGGTGGAGCATTATGTTTAATTTCGCATGTATTTTGTAAGGTAAGGAAACCAACGCCAAATGTAATTTGACAGTCCCACACCGATCAGCAAGGAAAAGGAGAGGCAAGTGCGTAATATAAAATGAGAAGAGATAGGGCCGTCGAAACATACTTACCTGGACGGGGTCAATGGGCGATCTAGAAGGCTCATGGCCTAGGTTGGTGGCCGACATTGCACTTAGTAGGGGTGCTTGCCTATGGTCTCCTCACTGTAGGAGAGCCAACGTCATAATTTGTTGCCGTGGGGGCCTGCGTTCGCGCGGCCCCTATCAATCTGAGTTAACAGAAATATATTTAGCAATTGGAAATTTACTTTATATTTTAAATTTGTATCAAAGAACTAGGTTTGTAGTAACCCTTCAAAATTTGTTACACAAGAATATTTATAATTAGTAATTTTAGGAAAATTAAAGAAAAAGGTTATGAGTTTCAATTAAAATGATAAAAAAATATTGTAAGTGAATAGTATTAGGAGTGAGTTTTCAGAGTAAAAATGTTATATTTGTTAAAAGTGAGTTTCATTAGAACTCCCTTTAATTTTTTCTCAAAGCGATTTCACTAATTAATTTTCTTTTCAGTTTAGCATTTAACCCTAAATATGAAATTAGTGGAAGATTGTGACAAAATTGATGGTTGTGACGGTGGTTGCTCAGAACTAAATTGAAAGTTTAGGGAATTAAATAAAAAAATTTAGAGAGGGCTCAAAACTATATTGAAAGTATAGTGAATTAAGATTCTTATTTTATGGCACCCAAAACAAGTGTGTAACACCCAAGACTGTAAATTTTAGATGTGAAAACTAAATTTTATTTACCCAAGGATAATGACAGTAATTTGCCAAGACTACGACTGGCTTCTTTTCTTCTTTCTTTTCTTCCCTTGGGTTGGAACTTGGAGTAGGAAGCTAGCAACTTTTTTCCCCTAACAAAATCAATTAAAATTTTCACCAATAATTTCTCATGGTAAAGATCGTTTAGGGCCTGTTTGGTATCTTATTTGAATTTTTTTTTATCATTTCTCAAAACATTTCTTAAGAACATTTCTTGAAATCAATTTTCTTTAAGACTCAAAAACTTGATTGGTTTGCAATTTAAAATTTTTAAATCTTATGACTAGACAAAGAGATGTAAAAAGGGTAGGTCGCAGGAGAGGTAGAAAAATGAGAGAGAAGGCAAATAAAGTAAGAGATGATTGAAGGAAAGAGAAAAAAGAGAAAGAGGATCGGACGAGATAGAAAGGAAGAATGAGAGAAATAACTAAGAGAATGAAGAGAGCGGATTGGAGGTGAGACGAAAATGGTAAAAAAAAAGAGGAGAGATAAAGAAGAAAAGAGAGAGAGATAGATTTGGAGTGAGAGGGGAGGAGGGAGAGAAAAGAAATAAGTGAGTTTAAATTTAAAAACTCTAAAAACTCACTTTTTATGTTTTTAGGGAATAAACTATATTTTTGAGTTAGTATTAAGTTCAGTTTTTTAAAATAGTCATACCAAACGGTTTTTAAGGCCTAAAATTTGAAAATTGTTTTTGAGTTTAAAAAGCTGGATTCAAGTAGAGTATCAAACATGCCCTTAATTATTAACTAGATTTTTACCGAGATTTGGATGAAATGTGGAGAACATAGATGGTAGGAAGGAAATTGGCTAAAAAGAAAAGTTAGAATCCTTAATTTTCTAAAAGAAATTTCTAAGCGGAAATCAAAATCTAAGTACAAGTTTAGAGGGAATCGAAAGCTAACTTTAATGTTTTTCACATATTTACAACAAAAGAATTTTAACACAATCGCTTGTAAGCATAAGTACTTTATACAAAAGCAGTCTTAAATGAGCCTTAGAGAATAAAGTGATTTATAACATAAACACTTGGGATAGTAAAAATTGAGCTCATTTTTTTTTTTTCACCCAATAAGATAGGAACGAACAACTTTATGAATTTTGTGATATTCGCGAAGGGGAGTGATTTGTTCCCACTTTCTCACCTTCTCAACATTGTCTTCTCATTCTAGCCCTTTGTTCAAATCAATAGTTAAAAAGAATGAGATATACAAAACTAAAAAATAATGTGTAGAAATCATTTCTTATCCTCCAATCAACCAAGATCGTTTGTCTTCTTTGAAAATAATTGCCAATAAGTCTCATTAGCACCAAAAGAAAAGCCTAAGTAGGATGTGACCACGGACCACAATAATTAATTAAATACCCATTTTTTGTTTCTTATCTTTTTTTTTTTGGACAGAACTTGGTTGCTAAAAAATCAGCAACAGCTCCTGCAGTTGACCAATCCTATATGAACATGTGTTCAATCTATGATTAAAAGATCAATTACTTGGACACATGTCCATTTGTGATTCGCTAGTAGTAGGAACTGTTGCTGATTTTTCAGCAGCCAAGATCTGTTCTATTTTTTTTTCCCTTTTTTTTATTAAACTGAGTTACTAATCTGAAAAGTTTCCTTTTAGGTTAGGAAATCGGAAATCATAGTAATCCAAGACAAATTAGGAAATCTATTTGTTTCGGGATTCCTAAGTTGAATACGACTAGGAAAATGTTTTATCCTTTCCTATATAAGAATGTCAATCGGAGAAAGCGCTAATTAGAATCCAAACCCTACCAACTACGTACAATCCCAACTTCCAAAACTCCACAGCTAAGGACTAGCTTGCTCTAAGCCGATCAAGTTCCATCAACTCACTCACATTCCCACCATGAAAACCTTCCAAATTGTTTTCTCCTCCTACCACCACCGTGATTGTGAGTGTGACCGTTGGACTCGCAATGATCATTACCGTCGCCATGAGACTCACCATCATCGGGACTACCATGATCGCCGTGATCATCGGACTGATCACCTTTGCCGGGACTACATTGATCCCTGTGAGCAGAAGCGTGGGACTCACCATCACCAGGACGGCCGAATCACAAAAGTCCTGCTCGTGCCCACAAGACCAAGAAGCAAACGTAGGTACAAATGCCGCATGAAGAGAGAGTATCTCCGCTCGTATGTCAAAAACCTGGGGCTTACTCCGGCAGAGTTGCAGGAGAAGCTTCGGAAGGTGAGGGAGGCGAGGGACTACAGCTTCTTGTTGTCGGAAGAATGCAAAAATAGTGTCAATGGCGTCCAAGAAAAGAATAATGCAAGGCTTTACAGTGCGTTGACAAAATCTCTGAACCAAAATAATCCTCATCAGCTTGGTGCTGCTACCTCAAACCTTAGCAAAGTCGAGAGTGACGAGAAGAAGCATGGCGGCAGTCCAAGAAGCTTGCTTGGATTTGTTCCTGATGACGTGGACGACGACGACGTGCCAAGTTCGAGGAAGAAAGGCTCGAAAAGGGAAGGTGGTGAATCTGATGCGAAGAAACGAAGAACATGCAAGATTGACGGTCGTGATGATGAACAGTGAATACAGATGTATTAATATTGTTCCATACTTGATTAACTTTGGGGAATTATTGAATTAATCAAGAATTAAGTGGATTTAGACACGTTTTAATTAGGTAGATTCGAGAGGACGAGAGAAATTAAGAGAGGTTTAATGATTAAATTTGACTTGGTGGTGAAGAAACTTGTATTCATGTTCTTGTTAATTCTCTTGCGCATTCCACTATTCCAGTATTTTGTAATTAAATTTCAGATGTAATAACCTATTTTTCTAAGAATATATAAATTTGAGATTTTTTTTTTGGTCAAAATACAAATTTGAGTGATATTGTAGTATGTGACCTGTAGATAATGTGGAGCTTAAGTAATGAATAAATATGATAGTAATATAAGAAAATACATGGAGTACTTGGAGTTAATGGAAGATTTGGGGCAAAACTGAACGCAGTGGCGTTCTAAGATTTATACATCCAATCTCACTTAGTAGGATAAGATTTTATTGTTGTTACCGTAATCTCATCTTCCTTGTAGCACATTGAAAATATTTTAAATATCACAATTTAGTATTAGGCAAATTTTTTTTTATCAGATTCAAACTTATATCCTAGGATTTAGATTTGAATTTCGATTACGGAGAAGAAATTCAAACTTTGATGCGAAAGGACGGGCACACTGCCCGCCTAACCCAAACCAACGTCTACAATCTGCTAATTTTTCTTCATTTGATGCAATCAGACAACCATTTGCAAGAGAAAACAACAGAAAAGTCACTTAAATTAGTCAACCATACGAGTACTGTTTTCTGAATTCCATTACAACCAGCAAAGCCATCACATTATTCTTCTTAGCATTTTATTGGGTCACTCATGTCAAGAAGCGAAAGCACTCAAAGCGGAAACACAGTGCAACTTGATGATCGCGCGCTCTTCCTCGCACAGCATGAAATGTGTACAACTCCTTTTGAAGAAGCTATCAGGGCTCAAAAACCATGCTCTCAGCCTCCCGCTTCACAGATTCAAACAACACGGAGGACAGATAACGCTCTCCGAAGCTGGGGAAGACCACCTGCAGACATTTTGGAAACGAAAGTAGTTGGACCTATTAGTGAGTGATTCAGTCTATAGGGAAGGTGCTGTTCCTGTCAATCTGCGCAAACTACGTAGAAATTTAAGTTTGCAACCAATTCAGTGAAAAACAGATCAAAGATAACTATAAAACACACTAGAACAAGTATGACAGTCCAACGTCTAACTATTGTTTGAAAATGAATAGTGCCAGGCTTTATAGTAGGCCAACACATTGTTGAAAATTTAGTGCGGTAAATAGGTAACACTTACAACAATGAGTTTTCCAGCATTCTCTGGCCTCTTTGCAATTTCGATTGCAGCTGCTGCAGCAGCACCAGATGATATCCCAACCTGCAATACAAATTAAACATAGATCATAATAGAAGATGGAACAACGGAAGCAACTGAAGTAAACCAGAACACTGAGATTGTTGTAAAATTCAGGACACTTGTAAACATCATGCTGAAACCAAGAGATGTCCGTCTTCAAACAGTTCCTTTATGGTTGTGGACTTACCAGCAAACCTTCTGTCAATGCAAGAAGCTTAGCAGTTTCTATAGCCACTTCACTAGATACCTGCAAAGCCATAGAAGGATGGATTTCAGTCCGGTTCTCCAATATAAACTTGCAGCTCGGAAGAAAGGTTTTCAATTAAATAAAACTAATGAAAAAAGTGGCACAGCATGTACCTTAGTGCTATCATCATGAGCATAATCATTGAATTCATACAATGAAATAAAAAATGTATTCGCAACCAGGATTATTCAACTCCTTCCAGAATTTTCATGAGCATACTTATCGCTTCTTTCACAAATTCAATCGCGATGTTTTACCATTTTATGCAACTTCTTATATTAGCCAGAAAGTCACTTGAAAAAGACTAATTATTACAAAAAGAATAACTAGAATACCGCATGTTTCAGTGAAAGAATAATGTCAAGTGGAAGATTAAAGGCTCACTTGAATAACTTCATCCATCACGTTGACATCTAAAACTCCAGGGATGAAGCCAGCACCAATTCCTTGAATCTTGTGAGGGCCTAAGATATAAGTTAACCCATCATTAAATTAAGCAAAGGACAATATGAGAAGAAAAAGCGCACTTTTTCAAAGCAAAATGAAGTTTAAGAGCCTGTAGCCCAAATCAAAAGGCACAACATTTTATAATTAAACACTTAGTGATTGTGACAAGAAGGCCATCATGACTCACCGGGTTTCCCTCCTGATAAAACAGCGCTTTCAACTGGTTCTACACCATAGATCTAGACATACGAAAGGCAAGGGAGCAAGTGGGCGGTTAGAAATATGAGAAATATGACATAAGAATAATAAACATCACTTAAAAATTGAACAATTGCTACCCTCTAGATTATAATGTGCAAAGAAAGGGCCAACCTTAATGTCCGGATTCTGTTCTTTGAGGTACTTCCCAACACCTGTTATCGTACCTCCTGTCCCTATCCCGGACACAAAGGCATCAACTTTACCACCAGAGCCTTTCCAGACTTCTGGTCCAGTAGTTTCATAATGCACCTAAAGAGAAAGGAAAAAACTTTTGATCAAAATCTATTAGGACAGAAAGTCATAAATTAACAAAAAATGATATGAACTTTCACCTTTGGGTTCGCAGGGTTTTCGAATTGCTGAAGCATATAAGCATTGGGTGTCTTTGCCACTATCTCTTCAGCCTTCTGAACAGCCCCTTTCATGCCTCTGGCTGGATCTGTGAGGACAAGTTCAGCCCCAAATCCTAGAAGAATGGTTCGTCTTTCAAGACTCATTGAAGCAGGCATGGTGATTATTAGTTTGTAACCCTTAGCAGCTGCCATAAATGCCAATCCTATGCCAGTATTGCCACTTGTAGGCTCAACCAGGACACTCTACAACATGATACAAGAACTTGTCAAATCAAAAGTTTCTCATTTACCACACTAACTACAGAAACCGAACATGGAACACTACTTGGCTGTGAAAATGTAGAGAAAATCAACGATCATTATAATAGTTATTACGCACAGAGAAAGAGAGAGAGACAGGAAGAACAGCACAAGTCAAAACACACAGGAATTTCACAAGATTGATTGATATCTAAACCAAGTTGTTGACTGAATAGTGGACTTCATAGGAACCGACTGTATGCAGAAAAGGTCTTAAACTATGAAATCGAATAACGATTAATAAACAGATATTTCTATAAAGGTTTCAAAGGCACCACATGGATTCAAACCCATTTCACTTGTCTAGATAAGTATGAAATGAATGCCAACCTCGCCTGGCGTAATGAGACCTTTCTCCTCGGCATCTTGAATCATACTATATCCGATCCTACAATGAACAATCGAATTTATTAGAAACAAAATCATAAGTTTTCATCCAAGTCCAACTTCAGAACAATCAGACTAAAGAAAGCACATGCTAGTATATTTGTAAATCGGTGGTTCCTGTTTGGGCAGAGTGTGCAACTGATAGATATTCGGATCAGAACTAGTTAGTACCTATCTTTGACACTAGAGCATGGTTCCATCATCTCCAGCTTCGCAGCAATCTTCGCTACACAGCCATCTACCACACGGTTGAGATACACCAACGGCGTTTTACCAATCAACTGCAAACATCCACAATGAGTAAACAAATCCGAGCAGCTAAATACCAGATAATGTTCAGACACTCAAAAGATCAAAGGGTACGAAATTGAAATGGGGTACGACTTACTTCAGTGACGTCTTTCGCAATCCCAGACTTCTCCTCCACCATTTTTACCAGATATCTGTTCAAACAAATGAAGAGTTTGAAGACATCAACCATAACAAATACATAGAATTCAAAATCTTATTCAGCTTCAAAGGAACAACAAGAAAAAAAAACCAAGTTTTATTTTTCAATTAAAAAATAACAGAGGTGCAATCTTTTATGATTTTTCACTGTAAAGTTAAACACTTGAGATTCTGAGAAAGTGAGTTGATCTTTTCTTAACACTTCAAAGTTTTAGCCTTTTCATTTTCCTCCATTTTCTCAGCAACCAAGCAGGTTACGATTAACATTAAACAACCAAAAATCCCAATAACCAATTCCATAATCCATGACCATGATACAACAATCAACTGAAAAACAAAATTGGGTATTTCGATTGAAAACTAAATAAAAGCTCAACATATTAAATCATGCAAGAACAGTAACAGTGCTTAGCACTTCAGGAAATCTTTGACAGAAAGGACATGGAACAGAGGAGCTTACCAGGTTGAAAAGGCTGAGACTATGAGAAAGGACGAGCAGCAGGAAAAGTATACGTGGGGTTGCGAGAGCAAATGACAAAAGGGAGAGAGAGTTTGCGGAGATTTAAAGAAATTCCAGCTGGCCTTCGTCTGTCAGATTTATTAAAATAAAAGTTAAAAAAAAATTAATTTTAATGAAAAAGAATTGTTATTAGCATTCCAAAAATTTTATTCTACACTCTTCATAAGTGTATTTTTTTTTCTAATTATAGAATGTTTAGAGTGCCAAATAAGATTTTTGGAGTGCTAATAATAATTGCCTAATGAAAAATGATAAATAAAGATGTAGTGAATAGTACTAGAGAAAGATAAAAATATGATTTTTCGTTAAAAGTAAACAGGACCGGAATGTTTCGTTGAAATTCCCTTAAAATAATTTTCGGATTTCACTGTCATCGCCGGCTTCTTCTTTTCTTGTTGGAATAGAAAAGGTACGTTAAAAAGTTTCAGATTTATTGACCAGAAAAAGAAAGAAAAACATTGTTTTTGCTGGTGCTAAATTGGAAATGCCGTTTTCTTTTTCTATTTTCTCTTATTATTTGGTGAATTTGTAATATAGAGTTCGGTTGGAAGCGTTTTTTAAAGATTGCTTGCGTTTTTATTAAAAATTGGTTCTAAAAATATTTTCACAAAAAACGCTTTCAGTCATTTTAAAAGCAATTTTAAAAGAGCTCGTATTTTCTTTTATAATCAATGTGTTCAAGGGGCCAGATGCCCAATTTTAACAATAACAATAATATTCACCTGCATAATCCGACACACGTGAGATTTTATTAAAAAGCCTCGGTGTTAGGGTGAAGTTAAAGTATTTAAACTCTTGTTTTTTCAAAGAAATGACTGAGGTGAGATTTCAACAATTTTGTCCTCTCATTTGCGTGGAATTTCTTTATCAATAAAAAAAAATACTATCATATTATTTTCATGAATATTGTGGATATCCCATTTAATAATTTGGTCATGTATGCCACGAGTAGCTACAAATGATTCGTTTCCAATATAAAATGCAACATTTATATGTCACTTTGTTAATAATTGGTTAAGATAATATTGGGGATATCCCACATGTGACAACGATGAATGAAGAAGCATGTTTACTCGTAAAAGCATGTTACATTTCTAATCATAATATTTTATTTTATACTTTAATCATGATGCCTAGCCTAATGTTACCCTTCCTCTATTTTTTCCTAATGAATTAGTTTATTTAAAAAAAAAAAAAGTTTCGGTTGTTTAAAAGCACTTATCAAACAAATCTTTGAGCGTCCAGTTTAATTATTAAACCCGTCTAAGGAAGCATCAACTTTAGAAAGAAAAAAACATTCAGAGACAAACATTGATTATTAAACCCTTCAAAGAAAGCAACAAATTTAGAAGAAAAAAACATTAACAGACAAAAATAGATTTGGAAAAATTGAATATCAATTTTGTCGTTTATCCTATTGGATAAGGCAAGTTGTGTGAGTATCCGCTGGTAGGTTGGGGTGGGTTATGGGTGGCTTTGTCAAGTTGGGAGGTGGAGTAAAATGAGGGATTTTTTAAGATGTCTGGCACACGGAGCGATATGTTAAGTATAACAATAAAATTAGTTAGAAAATTGAATTTTTTTTTTTAATCAATTGTTTAATGACGCTTGATGTATCCAGCTGTATTACCTGCACATTGAAACTTTCCACATGAAAAGAGGGTGACGGTGGATGAACTTCTTACATGGCGGAATACTATAAGACCGCAATAATGCATGTGGTAGGACTACTCGTAGCAAGGATCCCTTAATTTTAACCAAATTGAAACAATGATCATTCAACTTTAATGTCATTGGAGTAATGGTCCATCAACTTTAATCTAATTGGAGCAATGGTCTTTTAACTTTAACTCAATTGTATCAATAGTCCTTCCAACATGATTCCTCTTGATAGAATTTTGACGGATTTGAAAAAAAAAGACCATAACTACACGTAGTTAAGGGACCGTGATCATAGATTTTTAATTGAGTATTAAAATTGGAGGTTCATTGCTACAATTTTCTCTTATAAAAACTTATGACACGTGGGCGACAGCAGGACCTGTTGGGCCAGTTGGTATTGCCAGCGATGAATACAAGACATGGGCTTCATGTCTGCTTTTTTCTGGTCCAGCCCAAAAGGAACTAGGCTCCCAAATCATGTTAGATTATGGGCCAGAATTTAAAATCTCTTTGGGTTAGCCCGATATAGTTTTAAAAGATTTTAATCCGCCGTCTGTGGGAATCGAACCGACGACCACGTGGTTAAAAGCCACGCACTCTACGGTCTACCAGCTGAGCTAAGATGGCTACACGGCTTTTGTCCTTTTCTTAAGGGAAAAGGATCCGGTTAGTTTTCGTTGGGTACTATTTATATTTGAATTTTAAATTTTAAATGATTTTTGACCGCACGATGTACGATGAACAAATACAATTATAGAATATCTAGGATCACTAGGAAAAAGATCCGGCAATGATCCTTTTAATTTCTTAAGGACCAAGACCTCTGAGCACAGTAAAAGCAGATTCAAAAGAGGTTGGAGGAAAGGGAGGATTGAACCAAAAGATAGGGGGGAAAAGAAGCTGCAGGAGAAGAAAAGAAAAAGGAAAAAAGAAAAAGAAAAAGAAGGAGAAGAGGACTGCCACCAACCCTAGTCATAGTTGGGGCCGGCGGTAAGGAGGAGATAGACAAGAAAAGAGAGCACTAACACAGTGGTGTGAAAACTCTCACAAAGAGAGAAACACTCTCACCAAACGGAGATAAATTTTTCCTGTTTACAAATACCTTTTCATATCACAAATTAATCATCTTCATTGTTTGGTTCTCAATTGAAATATAAGTTATAGTTAATACTTTTTCTAAAAAGTTCGATTATACTGTCCAAATAACAACTTAAGTAACTAATATGAAATTGTTTATTGAGTGCATGATGAGAGTTGAACTCTATATTTAATATGTGAAAATTTTATGAACACACTTAATTTACAGAATAAGACACGACATATTTGCCTATAGTACGATGTGGAATGATTGACAATCAAACATTTTATGAAACAAGAACGATCCATGAATAGTTACAATAATAACATTATCCAAATTTTATTTTTTAGATGCTTGCTCAAGATTAATATAACAAGAAACGATTTATGTATACCTTTATTTATTTATGGCTCTTAATTCTCTTTCGATTAATTAAATTTGAAAATTTGAAAATAATAGAAGTGCAAGTGAAGAAACTTAGAAATTTATGAGTGTACCTGTTTGCTAATCCATGCTTTTATAATAGACTTATTTACACTTGTACTCCTAAAATTCAACATTCGGCTCACTTTATCTCCTGAAATTCAAAATATCCTACACATTCAATGAGTTTAAGTGAGATATTTTGAATTTCAGGAAGCAAAATGAGACGAATGTTGAATTTCAAAAGGTACATGCATAAATAAGCCTATATAAAATGAGCAAACAACCAAGTTGATACTTCTCAATCTCTGATGCATTAATAATAAACGAATACACTTGGTAACAATATATTGGATTATAACACTATGTGATAGTTGTCAAGTCACACAGAAAAATTTCTCCATAAAAATAACGTGCAAGAGGACCAAAGCACAAGCACCTCAATTCAGCAAAAAGAAACGAGTACAACGCTCCTGCCTACGTCCAAACACCCCCCAATTCGTCACCTCTTTGACTCTTCGATACTAAAGTCACGGTGAGGGCATTTTCGTCCCAACATTGTTTCCCCTACTAGCCACCAGAACGCCCCGTACAAACAGATCTCCAAAAACCTTCTCACGCTCTCTCTCTCCGAATGAATTAGTCCCGTCCGATCTCCGGCTCCGCTCAAACGACACCGGATTCATGGGCGTTCCTGCGTTTTACCGCTGGCTAGCGGATCGGTACCCACAGTCCATCGCCGACGTCGTGGAGGAGCATGCCAGAGAGGACTCCAATGGCGTCCCTGTGCCAGTCGACGTCTCCGGACCAAACCCTAATGGGTTCGAGTTCGACAACATGTACCTTGACATGAACGGCATTATACATCCCTGTTTTCACCCCGACGGGAAGGTTCGCTCTCTCTTTTTCCTCTGCAATTTCCGTTCGTTATGTTGTAAAATGTTGACTTTGGTGCTCTCAGAGGTAGAATTTAGCTTAGTATGTGTTTAATGGCAATTTTTTGTTCAAAACTATGGGTTTGGGAGGTGTTTGTTTGGGTTGCTTCAACAATTTCCGTACTTTTCGTTGCAGTCGGTGAGAATTGAGTTCCAGATTGATTGTTTGCGTGTTATTTCTGTCGTGTTTGCGTTTGATGATCGAAATGATTGATTTTGGTAGTCTTAAGAGGGGAAAAATTTAGTCTTCAGTTATAATTCTTGGATTTAACCCTATATATATACACACATATACATATACATATACATATACATATATATGCATATGCGTTTATGTGGCTTGACAATACTTAAATTTAGTGCCTTTTTCTTGTGGGAAGTACGTGACTCCGTTGTTTATCTTTCATATGTTGACTTAATATTGACTTGGACTGTTAGATTGGGTAAAAGTTATCTTGTTGTTTATGTGGGTGTTTGAAATGTGGGCATTTACCAGGTTATTATGTGCTTTCACTGACCTCTCGATGATGAAATGCCTTTGCTTAAAGTTGTATTGTGATGACATGTTAATTTTGTGTGTGTGTGTGCAGCCTGCCCCTGCTACCTATGATGATGTATTCAAATCAATATTTGATTACATTGATCATCTATTCACATTGGTTCGCCCAAGAAAGCTTCTTTTTTTGGCAATTGGTAAGATTTAACTTTAGACATGTTAAGTAGTTTATCTATAATGGTTTTTCGTGCGCTGAATTTAGTACTTCATATATTTCTAATCTTGCAGATGGGGTTGCTCCAAGAGCTAAAATGAATCAGCAACGTTCTCGACGTTACAGAGCTTCAAAAGATGCGGCTGAAGCGGTAACATCTTACTCACTATGCATAATTAGTTCCTATCCGGGGAGGCAGTGAACTTATTGTTGTCTTTCTTAAATCTGTTATGTTAGGAAGCTGAAGAGGAAAGACTTAGGAAAGAATTTGAGATGGAGGGGACATATTTGGCTCCTAAAGAGAAACCTGAAACTTCAGACTCAAATGTCATAACCCCGGGCACTCAATTTATGGCAGTGCTCTCGGTGGCACTTCAATATTACATACAAAGTAGGTTAAACCACAACCCTGGTTGGCAGTCTACGAAGGTTGGTTTGACATCATTGCCTGTATTGATTTGCAATTGCCTTCCTCAGTCCCTTCAAGATCAGATGGTTCTCTGTCTATGGAGTAATCCATTCTCTATATTTTTACCATGTACTTCTGGTTTTCAGGGTACTTTGTCTCTCTAAATTTATTTATGGGCTGCATTGGGTGGTTATTTGAAGGTTATACTTTCTGATGCAAATGTTCCTGGCGAGGGAGAGCACAAAATAATGTCATACATCCGATTGCAACGCAACCTCCCTGGTTTTGATCCTAACACTCGACATTGTCTTTATGGTTTGGTGAGTGTTTATTATTTAGGCCTTTTGCGAGTTTTTTATTTGCTGTTATCATTATCAGGTTTGTGTAAATAATTTTTTTTTTGCTGTGTGTGTATGCATGTTTTATGTTCTTTGAATTTGAAGCCATTTTGTATTCCTTTGCTGCATTGCTTAGTTCTAAAATGGTATTTGGATCGTCATAATCAGGATGCAGATCTAATTATGCTGGCTTTAGCTACACATGAGGTTCACTTCTCAATATTAAGAGAGGTAGTTGCTCTTTCTTCAGAATATTTTCTAAGTTGTTTATTACAAGTGGTTGATCTTATAGATTGTTTACCAAAATTGTACAGGTGATTACTTTACCAGGTCAACAAGAAAAATGTTTTCTTTGTGGACAAGTTGGTCATCTGGCAGCTGAGTGTCGTGGTATATCTGATGATAATGGAAACGTGGTTGATGATACACCAATTCACCAGAAGAAATATCAGGTTGAAGAACTGGAATCCTGCTTCTCTTTGCTACCCTTTTTGAGTTCCTCTTGATATCATTCTGATATTATTCCTAAATTATATTTTGTTTGTGCAGTTCCTCAACATATGGGTATTGCGTGAATATTTGCAATATGAGCTGGATATTCCCAACCCTCCTTTTCCGCTCAATTTTGAAAGGATAGTGGATGATTTTGTTTTTATGTGCTTTTTTGTTGGCAATGACTTTCTTCCACATATGCCAACATTGGAGATCAGAGAGGTACGTTATTATAGCTAGCAGTCTGTTGCTTTGATTTTCAGAAGTCAGCCAATTTTAGGGGTTTAGGTACTAAGTTATTGCATTCTCGTCAAATTAAAATGTCTAAGATTTGTTAACTTTTACCGTATCAAACACATGATTGTTCACTGCTCCTTCTGTTGGTTGTTCACTTTTCTTTTTTACTTGATGAAAGGATAAAGTTGTGGCCTTTTCACATGCAAGCCCTTGATAACTTGCACTTTAGATAAAAACACTTCAAACGCAATGCTTTAGAAAAAGACCTCAGACTTTGTAATGGAAGAAGGCCACCAAAGGAATTTCACAGCTAATGATCAATTAAAGCATGAAATATGTATAGATTAGGTTTTTTTTTTTCCCTCAAGTTGATCTTTTGAGGTTTTTTGTATAAAACTTGTAGTTATTGGGGTATTTTCTAATTTACTATTAACTTTTTACTGCCTCAGGGTGCTATTAATTTATTGATGCATATTTATAGAACGGAGTTCACTGCTATGGGAGGTTATCTTACTGATGCGGGTGAGGTAAATTGCTCTTCTTTACATGTCTGTTACACTTGTATCTCATTGCATTTGCCATAAATGTGTTCTGATGTGTCAATTGCAGTTTGTTATATATGATGTTTGTAATGGGTGCTAAACTCATCAAGTTTCTCTTGTTTTTTATATTTGAAAAAGTATCAACTGTTTGGATGTTAACATTTTTTAAGTGAGTGAAAGATCTTAAATGCACCCATGAATGAGGGTTAATGAATGCCATTTCTATCATTGCTACTATAACAATATTGGGAAGACCTTCTTTTGTAATGGAGGAGACTGGTGCACTTAAATCTTATTATTGATCTAATACATTAGCTCACCGTAGTAAACTGTAACTTTAATTATTGGAGAGCCGGCCCTATAGATCTGTGGATGGCTGCAGTATTGCGTGTAAATGGGATACAATGCTTGATATTGAAACACAATCAAGATAGCAATGAAAGGAAAGAGTGGAACATGGTTATTCATATTTGTCAGATGTGTTTGTTATGTGTAAAATCTTTTAATCTCTCTCTCTCTCCCCCTTGCACTTAAAAATGTGGATGTTTGCTCTGTTATTGCTTTTGTTTGTTTTGAATATGTTTCTATGAAGAACTTGTGCGTAACATTTTAATATATTATCTTTTGGCAAAAATCTTTTTGATCTATATTTAACCCTAGTTTATTTTAGTGAATATTAGTACCATGTATGTGCTTATCCATTTGAGTTTCTCTCACAGGTATTGTTAGACAGAGTAGAGCATTTTATTCAGTCTGCTGCTGTTTTTGAAAGCCAAATCTTTCAAAAGCGGGTTCGAATTCAGCAGGTATTCCGCTTCTTTCTGATTTAATGTGTACTATAGGTTCATTTGTTTGTCAATTTACTGGAGCATCATGAAACCCTATCATGAAACCAAGGGATGATGACAAATTTAAGCATGATAAAGAATTTACTCCTTTCATTGCAAAATTATTGTTCGTCCATTATTTTCTTAGTCTTATTTTTGTGGGAAGTTTTTTGTCAATACTGATACCTGGTGGACCGGACTCTTTTAAATTTCTTTTGGTGATTACTTGATTACAACGGAATTCATCTGGTCTTAAATATTTTCCCATTACAATGAGTGAGATGTTTGGTTAAACAAAAATGAAAACTTCCTATGAGATGTAAATGATGGTAGTTAAATAAGCCTTTCTAGCAAAAGGCAAGAAATTTATGGGTATATGCTATTATAGGGGCATTTGTTCTGTTCACATGATATTTTCTTTGATGATGAGAGGAAATTTGAACGCGATGATAAATCATAATTATGTAGTGACTTATGTGTTATGTCCTGGCCTTATGTGGATCCATTTGACAGAAAAGTTAATCCACTCACATTTAGCAGTATGAATTTCCCTACATGATATGTGAACCAAAGGCTTAGGGCCTTTCTTTTATAATCATATTTGAGCCATGGAAGTGAACTTTTGTTCTGGGGGTTAATTGTGGGATTATAGGTCACTGAATCATGCTACGGGTATCCATAACTATTTATTAGTCAGAAATTTGCTCCTTTAGTCAATCATACGGGTCTTTCTTCACGCTGATGATGATTATATTGCAGGCTATTGAGAATAATGAAGAGAGGCATATAGCTAGAAGAGAAACTTCAGCAGAGCTACCGGCTCCGGTGATGGACAAGGTCTGCAATATAATTGTAACTGTTTGGTCAAATTTTAAAATAATAAAGTGATAAAAGAACTTAGCTTTTTGTGCCATCTATTGTATATTTGATCACTCATTTCACTGTAAAGTCATGAAGAGACTGTGAAAGCTTCTTTGAAGGGCAGGCCAAGTAATTAAGGAATGCATTGTGTTCATGTGTCTGATTTTATTTTGTTTCCCAGGTTAAATTGGGAGAGCCTGGATATACAGAAAGGTATTATGCTGAGAAATTTCAAGTATCAACACCAGAGGAGATTGATAAAGTCAAAAAGGACTTGGTAAGCTCTCTCAGGCGAGACATTTTAGTTATATTATTTGGCTGTGGATATGGTTTTGTTTTTGGATATTACACTACTTATTTTTGCTTTTCATGTGAACTGATCTCTTTATTGAATCATCTGCCATATATATTTTGGATTGAACCTTGGAGGTTTAAGCTGTGCGTGGGGTCTGTAGCTCTACCCATCTATAGTTGGCTTTTTTCTTTTTCTTTTTTTTTTTCTTAGGAAAAAAAAAATAGTGATCGAGGAAAATGGTTAAATCACTGTGATCAGGTCTGTACATAGCTACGAACAGTCAGGGTAATTTAGGAGATCGGAAGATTTCATATGTTTTGAGTTTAGGAGATTCTTGTTGGGTTCAGTTGCTGCCTTCATTCCCTTCTAATAAACTTAATCTAATTTAAAAGCTTTTCATCTTTTTGCTGTTGTTTTTTCCTGGTTTGATAGGACAAGTACTAAGTTACTCTATGCTAAAATATTTTTGTTTCTTTGCAGGTTTTAAAATATGTAGAAGGCTTATGTTGGGTTTGCCGATATTATTACCAAGGAGTCTGCTCATGGCTATGGTTAGTTTGACTTTAACCTTTTGCTTCTTTTACCTACTTTGCCTCATCTTATTGCTGATCTGGAGGTCTGACTACTCTATCTGGAAGTTGGATGGGTGACATGTTGAGCCACCGTGTTGACTGGATTGATATCCAGTTCAGTTTCAATAACTTTGCTTGTATCTGTAATCGTTTTTTTATTCAGGTATTATCCATACCATTATGCTCCTTTTGCTTCTGATCTAAAAGATTTAAATGAACTGGAAATAACATTTTTCTTGGGAGAGCCATTTAAGCCCTTCGATCAGCTCATGGGAACCCTACCAGCTGCAAGGTCTCTCTCATTTGTGGCTTTGAATTTATTCAAATAAGTTATTTATATATAGAAGATTTCATCTTCTAGATATGATAATGCTCGGTATTTCTATTTTACAGCTCTAGTGCTCTTCCAGAAAAATACAGAAACTTAATGACTGATCCAAGATCACCTATCCATAATTTCTATCCTGCTGGTAATAATTGTCTAGTTGTATGGATCTTTTTATACTGTGAAGTTGTATCCTATCTGATAATATTTTCCTTTTGAAATATCTTACTCCAGATTTTGAAATTGACATGAATGGCAAGCGCTTTGCATGGCAGGTATGATCTCCTGTAGTGTTATTGTTTTTCTTTATTTGTTTAAATTTGTGTTTGTTTTTCCTTTTGGAGGGGTAAACTAATGGTAGTTATATCACTTTATGTGTCTGTCTGTGTGTGTGTTTGGAAGTCAGGGTGTTGCCAAATTGCCGTTCATTAACGAGTTGAAATTGCTTACGGAGACAAGGAAGCTTGAAAGCACTTTAACGGTATGGAAGAGTATTCATTTTCTTCTTAATAATTTTTGCATCAATTATACTTCATGTTCATATGTTTACTTGTCAAATTTATACCCCTTAAAATGGATTTTGTATACCAATACTTACGTAAAGCATTGGTTTTTACAAGTTCTAGGTTAGCTTGCAAGAGTTATATTTCAGTTTTTACAATCAGGGTTTTTAGGGAAAGATATGGCACCATGTTCTGATAGACTGAATTTTGGGTTTGTGAGAATGACATGAGATATTAATCCATCCTATCATGCCTATCTCTTCGAGGTCTGAACGTAATGAAATTATTGGCTATGTGTATGTATTGATAATTTGAGATTGAAAAAAGTTGATGGTCTGTGGAATCATGGATTACATTTGGGTCAGAGTAGGAGTTAAAGATCTTGTATGGTGGGCTGCAATGAGCCTACGACTTATCTCGGATTCTCTATCTTACCATAGGGCTATTTTGGACATCTTTAACTGCAATAACCAAGATAAATTGGCCCTCATTTTACTACTACATTTTGAGGGTTCATACTCTTTGGCATATGCAGGAAGAAGAGCAGGTTCGGAATAGCGTGATGCTTGATTTGCTTTATGTTTATCCTTCTCATCCTTTGGCAGCACAAATCAGTATGTACTACCAACAGTTTTATCAGACACCGCTACATGAAAGACATGCAGCGAAGATAGACCAAATTGCTAGGTAGGTTATTTTAGTAGTAATTTATGGGGACTCATGGTCTAATTGTCACTGTGGAATTCGCTAGAGTTGCGACCCTCTTTTTTCTTTTTCTTTTTTTTGCAGTGGCGGAATGAATGGATTCCTTTGGTTAACTGAGAGAAATGGCTTTAGATATGTAATCCCTTCCCCTATTCGTGGTTACCCTGACCTTGATTATAACCAAGTCTTGTAAGTAGAGCCTCTACTATTGTTGTTTTAGTATTTAAAGAGAATGCAGCGTTTTCATGGTGGGCCTTTTCGTATGCAGAAATGTTACATATCTTAATCCGGCAACTCGTAAACACAACCCAGAACTTCCCAAGGGTGTGATCCTGCCCAGAAAGGTATCTGGATTCTTTAAAGTTCTTGTCCAAGTCTTATGGAAATTTTTTCGTTGTAGTCCTTGTCATTACGTTTTACATGGCATGTTACATACCTTTTGCTCATACCCCCTTGTGAAGACATTCGTTCTTCCTGTTAAAGCTGGGATATGTGATATATCAGGTTCCTGTGTTTGGTGTTTCTCTAGTTCATGGTTTGCATACATGAAAATATTACATCCTTGTGGCTTTGTTCAATGTGAATTTTCTAATGAAAAATATTATGTTATTTCTATTTTCTTATGGTAAAAAAAAAATGTGAGTAGCTGCATATGAGTTGAGCTTTTCATTATCATTTCATGTGTTGATTTATCGTCACTTTGCTCTGTGTTTGGAGATGCTAAGACAGTTGGGAATATGCTTCAATTTCTTGCCCTCTTTTTCTGTTATCTTTTCTATTACACTTGTTTATCAGGGGGATCTAATTTGGATTGTCCTTTTAAATGTCTTTAGGTTGTAAGACCTACGGACATCAAACCATTCCCTACGTTGTGGCACGACGAAGGTCCTCGACGCCAAGGCAGAGAGAGGTGAGTTGAATTCCATTTGTCCTGATTTTACACGTTTTTTGTTTAGTAACAGATCTATCTCTGAGGATATTTATCTTATAACTACAACTCGGGGCTCTGGATTGTGGTTTCTGAACCTGATGCATTTGTTTTATAGGCCGCAAATACCTGGAGCAATTGCTGGACCCATGTTGGGAGAAGCAGCTCACCGACTGGTCAAGAGCACCCTTAATATTAGACCTAATGGTTCATCCTCTGGATTATTGGATCAACCGCCATTACGAAATTCCGGAAATTATGCAGGAAATTATCCAGTCAACAGACCAAGGCCAGCTGGGCCCTCTGGGTATGAAAGGGGCTTCCGCGTAGAAGCAATGAATGGAAATTCCTTCAATCCCCAGGTCATGATGGCTAGGCCTAGATTTCCTGCATCAAATGGTATACAAGGTGACAGACAGAATTTTAGGGCACAAGAAAGAGTACAATATCAAGAACAGAATTTTAGGACAAAAGATAGAGTACAAGATCAAGAACAGTACAACCTGAGATCCGCGATGTCTAGTTTAACAGTCCAAGATAGTGCGAGAACCAGGTCACCTGCAGCGGCGCCACCTGGGATGCCAAATTCAGGATACCAAGCAAACCGTAAACACCAGTTTGTGCAGAACATGGGTGCTCTTCCTTTGCCACCTACCAAGTGGATTAGCAAAGAACCAACTGGAAATGGTGGATTACATGCAAGGAAACAGGAAACTGGATATGGTGGAGCATATGAGCAACAGCAGGTCAAGAAGGTCTATCAAGTTAAGACGCGTGCTCCCCAGGATGTCAAACCGTAGAGACCAGACCGGGAGTGATTCCTCAGGATTTGTATGATGTTGTCTTGTTCTTTGTAAGAGGTGCCGCCACACAAATTACTCTCAGTTACTAGAGGCTGCTGATCCTGTGGTTCCAATGTGAAAGTGATTCAGCCTCCCTAATTTGTGCAGTCAGTATCGAAAACCGCAGGATTGTTTGTTACATTAAACACAGGACGACTTTTCACCAGAAGCTCTCACAGGTACTAACCGGCTATGGCGGGCATATACGACTAACTATTTCTTAGGTAGTTTGTAAAGTATGCAGTACATAGTTGCAGTTTGTTGTCATAGTTTCATAGGAAGAATTCGGGAAGTCGCTTACCCAAATCAGAAGTAGGGGGTTGGCGTATCATTAGCATGTCGGGAAATAGTATGTCGTCCGAAAGGAATCCAATGTCCGTTGCTCCAAGAACATTTTCTGTTTATTAGTTTGTTTTTGTACCTGGATATTTGTTTTGAAGTATGATATGATTTGTGGAATTCAAAGGGTTCTGCTGAGGGAACCATTTTTATAACTTTCGCAAAGCGAGATTAAACGCAGGAACGGCAAGATTAACTTGTGTTTGGGATCAACGGAATGTTTGTATTTGTTCATGAGTTTTACCGTCTCAGACGAAACTCGAACCTCAAACCTCGTCCATGGCAAATCTCGATGCATCTTCATATGTGAAATGGAATTATTTGGACTCCGACTTTCTATGCGTTTACTAACACACGTAAGTTGTAACAAAAGCACGGCCTGTGTTTCGTTTTAATATCCGTAATCCATAGAAGTTGCTAGTTAAACACATACCCATCATTTCATTATTTTCTCGATTTATGACTTCCCCCGTTCCAAGTAAACATTCCGAGAAAAGAATTGAACCACAATCTTGAATACCAATTGTTCTGAGTTGTATGTCATTAAGTAACAAGAGAGAACAATTCCTCCACTGTTGCCACAATTCAATACACAAATCTTACAAAACAAAACGACACTATACCTCTGAGAATTTTCAAGCGAATTGAATTATTATATATTTTCACTATTTAGAAAGAAAAAAACCCCCATACCTCCTCGATTATTGCAGAAAATACCCAGATAAGAAAAGCACAAAGAAAAGGAAGAGTCCCCCAAATATGAGCACAGCCTTCTGCCCAGAAGTGAGTGTATTCCCACCCAGCCCGAACTGCTGGTTCTGCGCAAACCCAGCAATCTCCACACTCTTACTCACAAAGAACCCCTGCGCCGCCCCGCACGTCGGACACCTCCAATCCTCCGGCAACTTATCAAACGGCAATCCCGGCGGCACTGGATATGACGGGTCACCCACCGCCTCGTCGTACTTGTACCCACAAGACCTGCATTCGTACACCCCAGTGTTCAACACCGCAAACTTCTCCTCCAGCCGCCGCTTGTCGAACGTCGTTTCGAGTTCCTCCGGCACAGGCTCTGGTGGGTCTACGGAGGAGGCTGGAGGGGGCGATGTGGGCTCGTCTGAAGTGGGTTTGTCCTCCTTTGACACATCAATGGAGTTTTTGTCTTCCTTTGAGACATCAATGGAGTTTGCAGACAACTTGTGGGGTTTTGAGGGGATATGAGTAAGAGAGAGTGAAAATGTTTGGATCTTTGGGAGGAGGGATTGGGTTATGGGTTTTAGGTGGGAATGTTGGGGGAAAGTGGTTGAGAAATGGAAAGAAAAGGTGGGTCTTGTTGTTGCACAAGCCATGGATGTCTGTAAATCCTCTCCGTGTTTTGTCCGCAATTCTCAGAGCTCCTTTGTTAGTGACAAGAAAGAAGAGAGAGAAAGTGTAGAGAGAGAAGATTAGGGTCAATTTGGGAATGTGATGTTGTTTCTGTATGTGGGTGTTTCAGTGATGTGTGTGCATCTGGGTGGAGGAGAAAGGAAAGGGATCCATTGGAGGGTATATGCTTGCTCTGAAACAGAGAGAGTTGGATAAGGTGGGGAATGTGATGGTTAGAATGTGTAGGTGGATCCAAGTTAATGGGCCGGGTTTTGGGTTTGTGTCCAACTCATTAAAGCCCAATAACCGATAAACCCAACCAACCACAGTATAGTTCTAAAGTTTTCACCGCCAAACAAGAACAATATTAGTGACTACTATATATTACATCACAAATAGTAGGTCAAATCTTCACAGAAGGGTAGGTAAATGTGCATTAGGAGTTGTACTTACGTTAGTTTGGATGATATCTAATACAGTGGGTTTGTTTTCTTTTTGTAAAGACTTGGTTAATTTATATGAGAGTGTCTGACCATCCAGCTGATTAGGCTGTCCTACCTAAATTTTTCTCTCACATGCATTCATTCTTGATAAAATAACATCGACGCAAATTAATATCAATATTGTCAATACAAAATCTGTCTTTTAACAAAGGACATAATTACATCAGGCATCAAATTCCTATCACAAAAAAGTGGATTTAATTTCAAAAATTGCTCTACCAAATCATGATTAACAAGCAAGTTTTTCTATCCTATTCAACAGGGAAAAAAATCTTAAAAACTAGATGAAATTGAAAATAATATTAGTGAGCTCCTCCCTTGGTCCTCAATTCCTCCAAAGCTGCCTTAACCTGATGCTGCACCAAATCCAACCTCTTTTCATAAGCCTCCAACTCCAAAATCTGCTGCTGCCTCCACTTCTCATCCTCCACCACTTCTCCAACCCCACCACTGCCACCGCCGCCGCCACTTCCCATTTTACCTTTCAAACTCAGAGGCATTGGATTCATAGCCAACCCTACTATCAATCGTCTCACATCATGACCGGTATTGATGTTATCATCCACATTAGTAACATTATTATCCTCATCAAACCATGTCGTTGGCCTCTCATGATCCGCAACGCTACTACTCGCCGCCACATTGTCCTCCTCCCTCTTCACCATAACGTTATTATTATGCGATTCCACGACAAAATTATTTCTGTTTTCGACATTCCAAATCGTACGTGAAAGCTCAAAAACCGCATTGTCGTGTGCGTTTTTGAACCGAAACTCTTTCCCGGAGGAGTTGATTTCGTTCATTTTCTTCACGACATTGTGGTACTTCCTCTTTAGTCTTCTCAGCTTCTCCACCATCTTTGTCTTGTTGCATTCAAGCTTTAGCCTCGGCTTGATTTCGTTGTACAACGACGATGTTTCCTTGGTGGTGGTTCTGGTAATTTTGGTTTGTCTGGTGCCGTAGTGGTCAAGAAAGCCACGCAACAGCTCAAGCTCGTCCTCCTTGCACCAAACCCTCTTACCCCGCCGTTTCTTTACCTCTTGTAGGGACGTCAAGGCCTCATTTGCATGGTCAATACGTCGTCGTTTCAGACGGGGCTCGTATATTGTGAAGCTGTAGTCGGAGGTGGAGCTGGATTTCGGTTCCTCCACTTTCTCCTCGTCCTCTTCCTCATCCTCATGGGGTTCGTATGAAACGTCATTGTCATCGTCCTCGTTGTCATGATCATCAACATTGTGACGCTTTTGTGCTTGCTGGACGTTGTTGTTGCCAGGGTCATGATGATGAAGATCATCCTCAGAGTCAGATTCGTACTCTGAGGATGAATAAGAAGACGAAGAAGACGACATGATCCAACTAAGCAACGGCCGCCATGCCATTTTCGAAACAAGATGTGCAGACCAAACCAGAGATAGAGAGAGCTCGTTCTCGATCCTTCCCTTTGGATCACTGGCTTGGTCTGCGTGTGCGAGAGAATTATTGCAGCTAGGGTTCGGAGTTTTAAGGATATATTTAGGTTGAGCTAAGGATAGATAGGTTTCCATAGTTAAGAAGGTTGTTGAGAAGAATAGAGAATTAGTTAAAGTGATGGTTAAAGAGGAATGGATGTGAATGGAGGAAAGCATATATCAATGGCTGCCGGCCACTGTCCGATAATGACTGCTATCCCCTACCTTGCATCCGCATAACCTTTTTTTAAGGTGGGGATTGTATTTACTTTTCAGTGTCTCGGGAATACAGCTAAATATCATGATACAAGTCATTGGATATTTGAAAAATGAAATTTTCAACGACTTGTATTTCGATACTTGTGTACTGGACCATGTTTCCGGTACAATAAAATAGAGACGAGACCAATTTGTATAAGTGGGCTTTACTCGAATACAGATGTGATACAATGTATTTCTTCGTAAATGTTATGTAGACACAAAGCTAAACCGCCACATTGATGTCACATTTTCTAATACGGACGACTCAATAAATAGTAAGACCATTTTCAAATGACTTACAATATTTTTGCTTAATAACTATGAAAATTGTTTTGGAAAAACTCAATAGTTGCTCACAAAATGTGAGCTACGTTCATGAGTTTGAATCAGTTTTTTCGACTTACTACTCAGACCAATCCTATTGAATCCAAATCTTCCCTTTAATTGGAAACGATATTTTAATTTAATTTAAAAAGAGATTTAAACTTTGGATGTATAGTTTAATACGCTCATATAGTCCATTTATGGCGCATTTACGTAACGGTAATGAAAATATAAGGAATTGAATTGAGGAGAAATTGAATTAAGGAGGAGTTGGAATAAGGAGAAGTCAGAATCGGATTCTTGTTGAAGCTGTTTACTTAAATGTACTGGAATCAGAATAAAATTCCATAAAAGTTATTTACTAATTCAGTAGAATCGGATTATAAACCAGTATGATTACTAAAATGCCCTTGTCCCAAATCAAATATTTTATATACTTTAATGGGTTTATAAAGAATAGTCTTGGAAATAAAAAAAAGTAAGTGAGGGCATAAAGGGAACAAAAGTGTCATTTCGATTGCCCAAACAAGCAGGAATTGGATTACCATCTATATCTAGGGAATCCAATTCCACCAATACAAGGAATTGAATTCCAAAATTTGTGTGGGCCCCACTGCTTTTTTAATTCCTTCATGTTTAGTAAACACTGGAGTACTTCGTAATCGGAATTCAATTCCACATTTTCATTCCGATTACGGATACGTAAACACGCCCTTATTTATTCCCAAATCAATCAACTCAATTCTCAATTTACTTTCATTTTGATTGAATTCGATAAGGTTTGTCGAATCAGATTCGATTCCTAAATTTTAAAACATCAAAATGATTGAAGCAGGTGGCGGATCTACTAATAATAACTAACTCAAAATTTATCAATTCGATTCAATATACTTTCATTATGATTGAGTTCGAAAAGTTTGCCGAATAAGATTCGATTCCTAAATTGAAAAAAAAAAATCGACATGATTGGATCAGACGAAGGATTTGCTAAACATTTTCATTCATTAATTAACTCAAAAGTTTGGTCAAGGCCACCACCACCACCCAACCAAGTCCACCATCGATCAAGAGTCCCACACGCAACGCATAAACTACAACGAAACCCCGTGAACCAACCAAAACCCACTTGAGACTTGGCCCCTTCCCTCTCGCCCTAACCCCAACCACTTCTCTTTCTCTCTCTCTCTCTCTCTCTCTCTCTAAACATAATTTCTAACCCCACCCACGACGTACTCCCCCCACCCGCCAATTTTACCCGAAATTCCCATAACGCCCTCCCCCGTCACCGCCGCGACGTTATCATGGCTCCCGACCAAGACGACGCCGTTCTCCCCGAAGGCGACCTCTCCTCCTCCTCTCAGGACGAGGAAGAAGACGACGACGTCGTCGATGAGGACGAGGAAGAAGATGACGTCGACGTCGACGACGACGACGACGTCATCAACTCCGCCTCCCCTTCCACGTCATCCGCCGGCGCCACGGATTCTCTCCCCGTCGCCATCGCCACCGCAACTCCAACCGTCACCGTCGCCCTTCCCGCTCGGGCCCCGCCTACCGTGCCTCTGACCCTCGCTTCTGCTCCAACCACCGTAATCACAAACGACGCCGTGTTGTCGTCCGATCCCAAACGGCACCCCGCGTTGTCGTCCCTGCCGGAGGAGAAAAAACCGGCTGTGCTCGACGATTCTCGGAGATTATTTCAGAGGCTGTGGACCGACGAGGACGAGATCGAGCTTTTACAGGGCTTCCTCGACTACACGACGCAGCGAGGCAGCAGAGGCTCGCACCAGGGCCCAAACGACACCGCTTTGTTCTACGACCAGATCAAGTGCAAGCTCCAGCTTGACTTCAACAAGAACCAGCTCGTCGAGAAGCTCCGGCGGCTGAAGAAGAAGTACCGAAACGTAGTCACCAAAATCGAGAGCGGCAAAGAGGTCAGCTTCAAGAGCCCTCACGATCAGGCCACCTTCGAGATCTCCCGCAAGATCTGGAGCAATATCGGCCGAATTGGCGCCGCCGACGAGAACGCCCTCGACGATGAAGATCCGATCCCTAACCCTAACAATCCTAATTTCAACAGTTACGATATAAAGGCCGAGGAGGCTGCCGGTTTCGCCGGCGATAAGAAGTCCACGCCGAGATCACGCAAACGCTCGCGAATACAGCCAAGGGCCGACGAGAAACCCCCTCCTCCGCCGCTACGTGGCGGTTTCGTTGAGCCAACACCGGTAATAAAAGATAATAAGAACGGCATTAACAGTAACAATGGTGGTGCTGGTACTAATGGCAGCAATTGTAATGTTCACGGGTTGATTGAGGAGACGGTGAAGAGTTGTCTGTCTCCATTGTTCAAGGAGTTACTGAGTAATGCAATGGGTGTCGGGCCATCCAGAGGGTTCGGAGGGTTGGCATTCAATCCGATTCCATTGAGCTTCGGCGGGCCTTTGATGAACTTGAATTTCGGGGGCGGGGAAGTGGCGGATGACAAGTGGAGGAAGCAGCAGATTTTGGAGTTGGAGGTGTACTCGAAGCGATTGGACTTGGTTCAGAATCAGATAAAAGTTGCATTGGATGAGTTGCGGTCCAATGGCGGGTGAACAATCGATTGAAGGAAGGCATTGATGTAAGTTCGGGGACTCTTCAGAACCTTGAATTCTTTGTTCATATAAATTTGCTTGATCAATGCTGCAGCAGGTGTTTGCATTTTACGATTTTTTTTCCTTCTTTTGTTGATTTCATAGAACAGTTTATGAATAATGGTTTTCCGATCGTTGTCTAGTCGTTTCATAGTTTTGTCCATACTCTTTAGACGTGTAGATAATTGATGAATAATTTATAAATTAGAAAGTTTTCGCTTCTTTCCCATATGTTCTTGCACCTGAGATGTTCGTCGACATAAATTGATCGAAGTTAGCCTCTTTATTATCGCGCTCGATTGTAGTGATGTTCAAAATTTGGAGATGTTATGTGTGAGAAGGCAGCTCTCTCATGGTTTGCATGACTGGTAGCGGTGATTGCTGTTACAAGCGAAAGATCGGCGTTTCATGTTTTAGAGATCTCTGTATGTTTCAATGACCTGAACCTCTTTGTTCGTGATTTGCAAGACTGGTGCTTGCAGTTAAAACGGGATACGACAGTGAGAGATGTCCTGTATTGTTTTCTTCGGTGTATACGATGATTAGAACTACGCAGATGCATATACATATACTTGGATTTGTGTTTGTGTTTGTGTTTGTTAAGCAGGGAATCGTTTAAAGATGTGCGTATATAAGCCGTGTATAGATACCAATGTATTAAAGGGGCGAGGCGTCCGAGGGATAGCTTCGCCTCACGCCTTACGCCTTACGAAACCTAAATTTTTTAATATATACACTGAGTTCGCCTCACGCCTCACCGGACCTAAATTTTTTAATATATGCACTGAGCATACACATATTATATTAAAAAAAAAGATTATTAATCAATAATCATCTTGAACGCGCGCGCACACACATATATATATATATAAATATAGAGGATGAAAAGCACAATGAGCACACATATAATAATGCATGTAGAGTCGCAGACGGCACACACATCCTTTATATAAAAAATAAAAATCAGAAAACAAGGCAGAGAGATAAGTGCAAGGAAGAGGTATGAGTTAGTTAAAACCCTACACAAAATTTGGGTTTGGAAGTATTAAAAAAAAAAAAAAAAAAATCCCCTGCAGCCTGCCTAGGCAGCTCCGGCTACGCCTTCCGGCTCCTTTCGCCCACTCCCTCAAAACAGAGATGGCAACCATCAAGCCTAGCCTCACAGGGCGTCTAGGTGCGCCTTGAGGCGAGCCTTTTAAAACATTGATAGATACACGTCTTGCAACAGGGCGTGGCGTATGAACTAGTTAGACTTGCTTTGTCTAATGAGAGAAGGGGTCGCAACGGCCGTGTGCTAAGCCGGCTTGTCAAGGTACATTCATGTTGCATTTCGTAAATTCAGGCTTGTCAAGGTCGTTTCTGTTGGAGATTCGGAAATTTGAGCCGAATCAAGTTCGAGTTTTGTCGAGATTACGAGCGCAGCAGTTGCATTGTATGATGGTGTAGTTGAGAATCCGATACATTTTCGAATACATTCCTACCACTTCAAGCACGACACGCGAGCACCGTCGGAAATTCATAACGACAAAGTCATGCAACGGAACAACTCATGGAAACGAGCTCGGAATTTAATTTCTCGACACGAATTGTTTTGGATGTTCAATGACAATCCATTATTGAGGAAACATTGAAATCTTTTTTTTTTCTTGAATTTGTGTAATGTCTTGTAATAATAACGAAGAGAAATGAGACTTAAATCAGTGGCTTTGGATGTCTCACCGACGGGGGGTTAATCGTGAAATCAATACATGTGAAATTTGGACTTCGTTTTCTCGAATACTTGTTCAGCAATCACCGCGCCGTTCCCGTCAGCCTTCTTGATCTCCATGTTAGCCTTCTGATAAAATGCAGTGCCCCTCAACGCGTCCGCAATGAAATCATCGAAACCAATTGCTATGGCGGCTTCGGCCTTAGCTCCGTAAACCAACCTCTGTTCAGAAAGAGCAAAGACAGATCGTTTAAACCGCATAAAAGTATGACCTTGTTATTATTTCAACGAAATTTAAAGTTCGAAAATTGGACCTTAAGTCTTGAAAGATGGATAGCACCAAAGCACATTGGGCATGGCTCACAGGATGCATATATTTCACAGTCCGCGAGCTCGATCTGATTGAGCTTCTTACAGGCCTGTGGAAAACAATTGTCCCAAGAATGACATCGGAAAAAGCATTCGGAGGTTTCCGATTTGGAAGTACAAGATAAAGAATATAACAGATGACAGAATCAACATCATAACTATAACTTGTAGAAACTGGAAACAAGCATATAAAACACATTTGCTAAGATCTATGTACATACATACTCATCATGCTTACAACTCTGATGACAATGCCGATCATAGAAACCTTTCGTATATATATTTCAAGCTCACTTGGTTATAAAAACCAAACAAATTGGACATGGCCTTAAGTCTTCCCTAAACACATTTATGCCCAAATGCTGGTACGGATCCAACAGTTTTGACATTATATTAAAAATCATTATTGCAGTAATCAAAACCCCTCTCACGAGGCAACGCAGTTATATATTAGTCTAACCTCTCTTATGGCAGTAACCTCTGCATGGGCAGTCGGATCAGTGTGTTTTAGAACCATGTTGTGACAGCTTACGACTATCTCATCATTCCGAACAATAACTGCACCAAATGGGCCTCCATCTCCACAATCAACTCCCTTATAAGCTTCCCCAACTGCTTCTGTTAAGAATTTGTGGTCTCTATCCTGTACAACTGGTTGAACAAACAAAACAAAAGGCAAAGCATGATAAATATGAAGACCAGATTGGGTTGCAAAGTACCGCCTTTTTCTGACAAAGCAAATGAGTAAATGGAATTATTTCATTAGATCGATGTTATAAATTGAATACCAATAAAAATCATATGAAAAGAATATAAAACACAATTGCTCATCTATACTAACAATAAACTTAAATTCCTCAACAACCAGCTGATAGCGTGAAATTAAATGGAAAAAGTGACTGCTCAATTGGCATAACCGCACAAGTACATGATGATTGATTGTTTATATACTTAAGTAATCTTCATTGGTTTTCTGTGTACACTGGGCAAGGGGACATGAATGAAAAATAAGACGGGTTTGGTGTTACCTTCTTGATGTGCAGCAAATGCAGCGGCCACAGAAAGGGTTCCTTCTTGTGTTTCCACCCCTGCCAAAAAGAAGAGGAGTAACAATGAATAACCAAAGCACCCAAAATTTCCCAATTATATATAGCAGACATCCACATTTCTTACAACACTCTGAACTTTACAATTAATAAACAAGTTCCACAACTTATCTGCATTTCTGATAACAATTTAAGGGAAAAAACATTGTAAACAATCAAAGGCCTGACCAGTTTTAAGCTTTCCTAGCATTTCAGTGAAAAGGAAAAAGAATAATCGGCAAGTGAAATACGAGAAAGAAAACTCCAACAACAACAACAACAACAAAGCCTTTTCCCACTAAGTGGGGTCGGCTACATGAATCCTAGAACACCATTGCGCTCGGTCGTGTGTCATGTCTTCCGTTAGATCCAAGTACTCAAGTCTTTTCTTACAGCAGCTACATAGTTGACCAAGTTCTGTGTAAAGGATGACGGGTCCAAACAGTATCACAAAGCACTATATATAGCAGACATCCACATTTCTTACAACACTCTGAACTTTACAATTAATCAACAAGTTCCACAACTTATCTGCACTTCTGATAACAATTTAAGGGAAACAACGTTGTAAACAATCAAACGCCTGACCAATTTTAAGCTTTCATACATATACATAGTATTCCTAGCATTTCAGTGAAAAGGAAAAAGAATAATCGGTAAGTGAAATACGAGAAAGAAACTCCACAAAACAAAAACCTTAGGAGTGACTGCACTCGGAATATAATGAAAGCATAAGATCATCTAGTAACACTGAACAGATTCACAGGTTTTCCAAGGAAAAGGAGGACGGTAATTCATGGTTGAAACTTGCTCCAATGCCATCACATTGCAGTCAAGGGCCCAAAAGCGATCCTATATAGAGAGAAAAAGTCTTGACACCGCTACTGGATATGACAAAAGACATGTAACTTACAGATTTTGCAAAGACAATGCAAAGTTTCCACATTTTTAGCATGTTTGTATACAGCAGCTACATAGTCGACCAAGTTCTGTGTAAAGGATGGCTGGTCCGTACAGTATCACAAAGCACTATAATGCTTATTAATTATCATTTGGCACTATAATACCCACGTTAAAATGAAGTCCCCAAAAAAATGCACAAGGATGCAGACTACATTCCTCGTTTGGTCGTTAATTCTTTTGTCAAGTGATTCATCGTGCCTAGTCATTTCGAATTCCAATCATGGAATTGCATTTGGTTATTCAGAATCATTTCAAGTACATTGTAACTAGAAATTATATGATCTTCGCAGGTAGTCTGTCTTATTGTTAGCATCAAAATTTCATTCTTTTGAACTCTCTCATCGAAATAGATCCCTACACAGCCTTCCTCCACCGGAGCAGGGTGTTTCCGATAATCATACTGATGTGCATCCCTTCAATCAAATAACACAGAAACCCAAAAAAAAAAAAAAATGTACTCCTTTTCGAATCTTTTTGCTGTCGAACTACCATTCTAAACTTACTTTTCTACTCTCTTAAGCTAAAACCAAGGCAAGTCTTGGGTTAAAAAGCAGTGGAAGCAGTTGCAACTTGCAACATACAAGCACCCACCAATTTTCTGGACAAAGTTGATCCACAAAATTCCAGACTTACCCAAAACAAAATCTGCAAATCGGAACAAGAAACGATCCCAAAACCATAGTTTCAAACCAAAAATTCAGAAGATTTAAGTTTTACCTCCAAAAAAAAAAAAAAAAAAAAAAAAGAGTTAAAATTACAGATCAAACCCATATACAATAATTGATCAAACCCATGAAAAACCAATCATATATACCCAATTCACCATAGATTGTTAAGAGATACATGATCCAAGAATTACCCAACAAAGACAGTTAAAAAGTAAAAATGGGTCGTGAAAGGATCGTACCGTTAGCTTCCGCCATTGATGGGAATTGGGATTGCGCGGAGGAAGAATGAAAGATGAGAGGAACGGGGAAGTGAATGGGGTAAGTCAAAAGAAAGAAATTGGGAGGATGGAAGGAAGCGTGGAAGGAAAGGAGAAAGAAAGCGCGATGAGAAATGGAGAGATTGGGATGAGGAGGGAGAGCTGTGAATTGTGATGGTCCACGAATTAATATATATATATATATAGTTGTCGTTGGTAAAGTGCGAGAAGGAGATTCAACTGAAAGCGCAAAAGAGCAAGAGCGACAAAGACACGACATGTCGAGGTGTGATTATGAGGAGAGATTCACAAGCAACTCCGGATCCCTTCTCACCGAATCAACCAAGTTCGGAAAGGGATCCGGAGGTGTGATTTCAACGGCCCGAAACTTTGTGAATTTGGTGGAAAGGGATCCTCATGATTCCTTTCCCACATTAGTGGTATTTTGAGCCTAACATGTTTCAAAACGTTATTATTTTATCACATCACATTGAATTATTGGTTTGAAAATGCATCACAATGATAAGGATAATGTTATTCATACTTATTTTTATGTCTTACATACTCTTGTTAATTTTTTTTCATTCATTTTCATCAATTTATTCGATTACAGAGCTGCAATTTGAGAGAAGCTTATGAAAAGTAAAAATTGGCATGTAGTTAGAACCTACCACACGTTGTGTGTTTCTGTTTTTCATATCTCGTCGAGCGGTTTAGAATATACCATGATGGCATTCTAGTTGCAAGTAATTCATTTTATAAATAGACCCTACTTATTCTTATTGATTTCTTTAATTCATTCGATTAGACGATCGAAAATTAAAAGGAACGTGTTAGAAGTAAAAATTAGTATGTAGTTAAACTACTCTATTTTAAACCTACCAGACATTGTTTGTTTCTATTTTGCATATCTCATCTAGTGATTGATTTAGAATATACCATTATGGCATCCTAGTTGCACGTAATTCATTTTATAAATGGACCCTACTTCTTGTTTATAACTACGTGATCAACACTCTTGCTTGATAGACACATTATTATATCCCAAAATTGCATAAACGTACTTAAATTATAATAAATTTGTGCAAATATTAGTCAAAGCTAGGAATTTTGCCAATTGGTAACTCAAATTCATATAAACTACGTCATTCATTTTTTTTTAAAATTATTATTAAAGAGAGGTGGATGATTCGAAACTATTAAAAAAGCTAATAGAAAGGAAAGTTTTGAACCCGGGATGCATGTGTAGAAAATCAATACCCTATCTTCTAAGATATTAGACTACATGCAAACTACCTCATTCGTTATTTCAGTTAAAATTTAATCAAAACGTATCATTCATTATTTTAATTAAAAATTAATCAAAACGTAACGTCTCCATATCATGCGGATCGCTTTCTAAGAATATTTTTGCCAATTAAAGACGCTTAAATAACTTAGCGTAGGAATCTCATGTGACGTTTACGTACACTCCTAATAATTCAAATGTCAGTTGTGAAATTTTGTCCTAATTACATAATAATTTATGGAAGTGGTGACGCTTACAATGGGTGGAAAAGGAATCTTGTTAGTACCAATTTCGTTTTCTTCTTCTTTATTTTATTTTTAAATAAAATACGATAATATATTTTTGTGTAGACTCAAAACTAGAGAGGCTAGTAGTTAATGGTTATATATATTTTTGGGTAAATTACAAAAAACTATATTAACTATGAATCGAACCACACTATCATACTCCATATTTAGAATTTTTTGCAATGTTATACCTCCGTTAGTTAGTCTGTGAATTTCTCAGTTAAATGTTGACGGGGCTTGATGCAGGGCTCAGTTCCTTGCCCAGATGGATTCCATGTGGCACCACACCCAAAGTTTTCACGTCAAATGGCATCTAGCTGAGATTTCCAATACACATGGCTTTCTCATCGGATGACACGTGGATATTCCATTAAAATTAAAAAAAAATATTTAAATTAAAATTTTAAAAATTAAAAAAGTAAAAGTACGTTGTAAAGTGTGCCATTCAAATTCATTCCCCCCCCCCCCGGGTACACCTAAACCCTATCAACCAAATTCAATTCCCAATTCCAGAAAAAGAAGAACCCTAACCCTAGTTCTCATACCAGTGACTCCAAATCTCGAACAATCAAATTAGAAATTTAGTGAAAACCCCAAATCATCTTGTCGGCTCACTTCCCTCACTTCATTGGTGTTGGAAAGGGGTTTCATTAGCTTGGAAGAAAAATTGAAGGATTCGACATGGGGTGGTATGTGCGCGAGGATCCCGATGAAACGACGCCTACCTATTGTAAGTTTTTTTTTGTGCTTTTGATGATTCCAAATGCACACTGAACTTACTTATCGGAATTGGTTGAATATGGGTTTTGTGTATTCTTGTTTGAAAAGGTGGGTTTATGCTTTGAGAATTTGAAATGGTTCCTGAGGTGTTGTATTAAGGGTTTGTAGCTTTGTTTATTCTTATCTAAAAAGGTGGATTTATGTTTTGTTAATTCGAAATGGTTCCTGAGGTGTCGGATAATGGGTTTGTAGCGTTGTTTATTCTTGTTTGAAAAGGTGGTTTTATGCTTTCTTAATTCGAATTGGTTACTAAGTTGTTGGATAATGGATTTGTTGCTTTGTTTATTCTTGTTGATATCAGGTGGTTTGTTGCTTTGTTTATTCTTGTCAAGATAAGGTGGTTTGTTGTGGTTTGTTGCTTTATTGTTTTGTTTATTCTTGTCGAGAAATGGTTAACATGCTTTGGCTGTTTGCATATAGTGTGTCGGCTTTGACTTTTCATAATATGTGGTTTGTTTTGTGAAGAATCTTGTGCTTTGGTTTTTGTTGGCTTCTGATTAGGTTAAAATGCAATTGCTTTTGTTTGTTGTTGGCTTTCAATTAGGGTTTGTTTTTGTGAATTTTAGTATATCTAGAACTATTTTCTATTGGATTGCATCATGGTGGGGAGATAAGTTATGACCTCTACATTGGGGGGAAAATGACATATATAGATAACTGTGATATAGACCTCATGTCACTGACGGTGATAAAAGATATGGTGGAGGCAGTTGGATACAGTGAGCGGTTAATGAACTACTATTATAAGATTCCCAACATGGACCGGTTTGAAGCCGATTGAAAGTGATTCCAATGTTCAAACGATATGCAATTTTGTTCCAAAAGATAGAGTGATTGAGATGTACATTGAAGAATTGATGACATAATAAGTCGTAACCCAAGAACAGCAGTTTCTGAAGTCTATGGAAGTCAGTGGTCCATGTAAATTGGTAATTGAGGAGGTAAATAGTTTAGAGGGGGATGTTGGGCCAACACTACTTAAACCAAGAAGATATAAGGGCTTGTTAGCTATTGAAAGGCCAGAAGTGGATGATTGTTGCACATCTCAACTAGTGCAAACATGTGCGACTAAGGTGTAGGAGAGACAAATGCTGATTCTAGAAATGGTCAGAAAGAGAAAAATGGTGAAGGGCCAGATGAGAACAAGTGGAAATATGTGGCTAAGGTAGGAGAAGGGGATATTGAGGTATGAGAGTGAGATGTAGAAGAGGAGGATGTTGAAGTCTTCTTTGATGTTCCTATTAGTTTTAAGGGGAATGTTGAATAAGAGAATGAAGAAGCTGCTGAAGAAAATGATAATGAGTTTGAAGAAAGTAACTATGGGAATGATGCTGATAACCCAGTGTTTTCCAAGTTTGATGTTATTGTGGAAGAAAATGAAAGGGAATCTGAGCACATAAAAGAAATGAACTTTAAGCAAACATATGAAAGGGGTTCTGAGCAAAAAAGTGCAAGGCAATCTAAGCAAAGCTGGGCAAGAAAATAATAACAAAGGGAAGAAGAAGATGATACTACAAATGTGGAACAAAATGTGGTTGATGATCCAGACTATAACTCTAATGCCCTAGAGAGTGTGTACTCTGAAGATGATGAAGGAGGAAAAAAAACATGAGCACTTTCTAGAGTTCAATGAGAAAATAGACATGAATAATCTCACTCTTATATTAGGGCTTGTTTTTAGGGATCATGTGCAATTCAAGCAAGTTGTCATAATGTGCTCCCTAGTGATTAGATATGGGGAAATCCATTTTCCTAGGAATGAGAAGTTGAAAGTCACAGTAAAGTGTGCAAAAGATGCCCTTGGATGTGTTGTGCTGGAAAAATGCATGGTTCAAACATCATACAAATCAAGACTATACTTGATCACCACACCTGTGGGAGAACTTAGGCAAACAAGAACTTGAAGTCCCATTTGCTGACGAATTTGTACATGGATAGGATAAAACTTAATCCCACATGGCATGTTGATTCCTTTTTAGCAACTGTCGAATTAGAGTGGAATCACAGTTGTATAAGGATGAAAGCTTACATGGCTTTAGATAGGGCTTTGAAGATCGTTAAGGAAAATAATGTAGAGCAATACACAAAGTTGTGAGATTTTGCTGAGAAAGTGAGGAAGATTAACCTGGAAGCACAATGAAGGTGAAGTTGGATATGCAGAGGTTCCAAAAGATATATGTGTGCTTGGGGGCTTGTAAATAGGGGTTTAAGTCAGGGTGCAAACCATTGATAGGATTAAATGTGTGTTATTTAAGGGGTGTAAATAGAGATTAGCTACTTTGTGCTGTTGGCATTGACCCAAATGATGAAACATTGGTTATAGCGTACGCAGTGGTAGAAATAGAGAATAAGTCTAGTTGGATTTGATTCTTAGAGTTATTGGCCGTTGATGTTGGTATTGTCAATCAATAAGGATGGACAGTTATCAGTGATAAGCAAAAGGGGGTTAATTCCGGTCTTTCAAAAAGTCATCCCTAATTCCCACCACATATTTTATGTGAGACATTTGTATACCAACTTCAAAAATATGTTCAAGAGGAAAACTTTAAAGGATGTTCTATGGTGAATAGCCAGAACAACAATAGTTCCCCACTTCAAAAAAGCAATGAAGGATATGAAGAAGCTGAATGAAAAGGCCTACAATTGGTTGATGAAGAAACCTGCACATCAATGGAGCAAGTCCCATTTTCAAACCTATCTCAAGTATGACATGTTGCTGAACAATCTCTGTGAAAATTTCAATGCTATCATACTTGTGCCAAGACAAAAACCTATTGTTATCATGCTACTCCTTATTCACACACTGTTGATGAAGAGAATTCAGATGAGAAGGGATATAATGGTGAATAAAGTTGGAGATCTCTGCCCTAAAATCAAGAAGAAGTTGGTGGAATCCAAAATTCAAACTGGCAGGTGCATTGCACAATGGTCAGGGGGCAATAAATTTCAAGTTGATGTTGGAGGGGGGAACAATATGTGGTTGACTTGGTTGAGAAGGCATGTTCTTGCAGAAAGTTTGGCTTAACAAGAATCTCATGCAACCATGCAATAGCTGCCATAAATTTTAAGAGAGAAAAACCGAAGGACTATGTCGATGCTTATTATTCGAAGGCACGGTACTTGGAGGTGTATTCTCATTTAGTAATGCTGATGAATAAGATATTTTGTGAGATGAAACTGAAAACGCACCAATATTGCCTCTAACATATACAAGGCAACCTGGAAGGCCGAGGAAGATGAGAAACAAGGAAGCTGTTGAGAGGGACAATGAGGGTGAACAAACTCCCATAAACCCAACCAATAATACTCAAGGGTCATCTTCAACCACTTAAGCTAGGAAGGAAAAGGTAAGGCAGTTTGAAATGCACCATATGCAAAAAAGAATAACATAATGCAAGAACCCATCATAGACATCTTCCTTCAGGTGACAAACATGTAACATTTTCTACTTTATGTGGTTTTTTAAATCCTTTAATATCATATTAGACTCTTAATTATTTAAATTGCTTTGTAGGCATCCACATCCGCTCAAGGACAATCACCATCAACAAATCCAGCCCAAGCTGCACCTAGAAAGATGACAAGGAAAACAAGGGTAAAAACCTAACTATTTCCTTAGTTGTAAAACATTTGGATTTAGTTAAAGACCTTGCTTTGTCTCTTATAGTTTTAATAAACTTTGGATTTAGGCATCATAATCAGTAGCTGAATCATCTAGAGGCACCAAGCAGAGAAAGACCAAGCAAACCAATAATTGAATCATCCAAAGGCACCTAGCACAGAAATACCAAGCAATCCAGCCTCTAGTTTTTTGCACAGATGGTTGTTTTTTTTGTAAAGGAATTATAATGTTAGAACATGTTTTATGCATCTAATAGGTCTTTTATGAATTGAATTGATGAAGTAGCTGGTTTTTTTGTAATGTTGGTTGGAGATGCTACATAAATTCAGTTAGTTTTTTGAACAGGTTTATAAATTTCTGGATAATTAAGCAGGTTTTATGCATAATTTGGCCCATTTCATATTTTTCTTTGGAAATGATGAGTAGTTTGTGCTTGAATACACTAGTTTTGTTGTGGTTATATCATTATGTTTGGGTTAGATTTTTCAAATTTGGGGTAAAGGATGATAATCTGTGCTTAGAATGTTAGATCACATTTTTCTCACTTTTTGGCGGGAAAGTGAATTTCAAATTTCAAAATTTGAAATTCAAATTACCAAAATAAATCAAATATATTTTCTGACGTGTCCACTTTTGGCGGGAAAACTTTGGGTGTGGTGCTACGTGGAATCCATTTGGCAAGGAACTAGGTCCCGCATCAAGCCAATTCAGCATTTAATGGTGAAATTCATGGGCAAACTAACGGATGTATAACATTGCAACAAATTCTAAAGATGAGGTATGACATTGTCATTTTTAAAAGATGATGTATGATAGTGTGGTTCAACCCATAATTGAGGTAGTTTTGTGTAATTTACCTTATTTCTTTAGAGTGGTGATATTCCCACTTCGGTGTCTTATTTCCCCACCCACCATTTAATGAAAATTTAATAACATATTTATCATTTTAAAATAAGACTATTAAATCCCTATTTAATTTAGTACTAAAATTTTGAAAAAAAATTAATTAATTTAAAATAATAAATAAATAATGGTGGGTGGGGTGTGATATCTTTGGTGGAAAAAGGTTGGGAAAGATTTGGGTTAGAATTGACGGAAAGGTTGGAGAAAGGAATAGGCGTGTGCTAGATGAAGGCGAGAAACTTCAATGGAGAAAAAAGAGAATTGGGTGTGAGATCTGCAGTTTGACAAAAAAGGAGGAAGAAGAGTGGTTCGGCGATCCGGGGTCTCTGCAGGACGGTGTTAGGTGTGAAGGAGATGATGAATGTCTAGGTCTTATGTCTTGCATTTTCTTTCATTTTTTTTCTATTTTTTTTCTTTATTTATAATATGATTTAAAGATGTATTAGAGTTATTTAAAAAATATATATATGGTTATTTTGGGAATAATGGTGGGTGGGGAAATAACATTTTACCTTTTTATTAGAGTTATTTAAAAAAATATATTATGGTTATTTTGGGAATAATGGTGGGTGGGGAAATAACATTTTACTTTTTTAAATTTCTATGGTGGGTGGGATTATTATATGGGTGAGAAAATAAGACACTAGGGTGAGTCTAGTAGCACTCTTTCTTTATTAGTCTTCTTTCGTTGACTTTGGAGTTTTGGAATTTTAGCTTTGGGCTTATTCTCGTCTGTGTACCCTGGGCCTGGTGGGTCGACATTTGTGGCCTAGTTTGGCTGCATTTGGGCCCTTTAGGTGTTTTAATGAAAATACTAACGTACAAAAGAAATTACTAGTTTTTTCGTTGAACTATATTTTAGAGTAAAATACACTTATCTGTGTATTTTTTAACAACAATGTTATTTTTACCATCTAGTTGTACTATTATTTGTATTATCTCTCTAATAATAACGGAAACCACATGCATTAATGGACTCTATCTATATTAGAGAGATGGTACAACTAAGTGGTAAGTATAACATTACTCTTTATTAACAAATATGAAAACTTTTAAGTTCAAATATTATTGCACGGAAGTGCTCTACTAGTATTATTGTACCCGACATTAACAATTTCATAGATAAGCGGTCTTTTCTTTAGTTTAAGTTTTGAAACCTTTTTTAACTGTTTATGGAGACAATTTAAAGTTTAATCGCAGAAACAACATGTAATTTACTGGAATTTACTTCGTAAAAGTACCAAATAATGAACAACATTAGTTGCACTGTGCAAGTGTAGTAATCACAAACTCTATGATGAAAATTCCTGTCCTCGATTTACAAGTTAATTAACCGCTAATCAAATTAATTGATCGAAAAAACTCATCAGTGTCATAGGAACAGTCGTTGATAAAATATGTTTTCATCATTTTAAAATTCAAGAACACTGAAAGACTTCGCGCACTCAATGAATGGTAATCCAAAATGAGTTGCAACATTTTGTTTAATTCGCAAGGAAAGGATCTCGTGCAAGCTCTTTGAATTAAATTCGTCACAAAATACAACATTTTGTTTAATTTACAGTCAAATTTGCGAATTTCGTAAACAGTCACAAAAAGTATTAAACTCAGAAAATAGAACATTGTCATAAGTGGGACTGCATTTCATCTAAAGGCCTAGGCTATCAAGCAAGTTCTGCTCTTGCGTATTGAGCAAGAGTCGAAACTGATCGGAGCGTGGTCTTCAGAAACGATGGCGCTTCGGTTGAATGTCGAATCCTTCTTGGAACTGTAACTCTTATGCAATTTAACCATCGCCATAGCTGCAAGATTTTTAACCTCAAGACAGTTGAGAAAATCTCTTTTCGCTTTCTTCATGATCAAGCTTTCCTTTTTTTGGACGGAAACATTATTGCCGCTGCCGCTCCTTCTTTTGTTGCTTGGTGATGACGGAACCTCCTCGCTTCTCCTTCTTTTGCGGTTCCTGTTTGAAGACGGAGCTTCTGCCTCTGTGCAAATAACAACTCGTCGGCTCTCTTTTCGAGCCGCTTCCATCTGATACCGGCTCTTCAACCTCTCAGCCGCCTTGTTTTCTTTCTTGTTCACCTCCTCCACTCTCTTCTCGAACAGCTCCTTCCATCTGAATGCGGCATTCGTGTTGGTCTTCATGTTTTCGACCACCTGATCAGCCATCGAAGCACCGAACTCCTCTATGTAGAATTTCCGCCACAGCTTGTCGGTAACAGGACTCAAATCTCTGCCTCTGGTACTCTTCTCTATGCGACTCAACTCGTCCGCGGTGCACTGCGGTAGGATTTTCTCGAGAAGATTGGAATCTATTCCACTAACATCCCCGCCATGGCGGCGCATTAAGTCAACCACCGAAGACGGAGAAGCAGTTGCTGCTTTTGCTTCCACATTAGCCATTACTCTCTCTCTCTCGCTTTCTCTCTGCTCACTCGCTCAGTTGTTTGAGTTGGGAGTTTAGGGTTCGGTTTCTAATTTCAAGTGAGATTCCTATTGCTTTATTTATAGGGAACGATCAGGTCCGGTTTCCTTTTCCTGTTGGGACTACTAGTACTACTAGGGTTTGGATTTTAATTCTTTTTCCTGGTGGAAGTAGGAATCCTGGTAATTTCATGTTTCCTTTTTCAAATTGTTGTAAATAATCTGAGTAATTCAGACAAGTAATTAATTTTTTTCTGGTTATACATTTTTTTTTTCATATATAATATTATTGAGTATTATCTTTTTATCGAAAAATGATTGAGTATTAGAATCAAGATTCAAGACCTAACAGTTTAGGAAATCTTTTAAAATTTTAATATTGTAAATTAGGAGAGATCCTTCCGGTTACCCTCATGAATTTACCGTAAATTATGAGAGGTTTTTACTTACAACGAATAGATTCAGACAGGTCAACTACCCCTACTGCACAGTAGAAAACACCTAGATGTATTGTTTTGCCATTAAAAAAAAAAAAAAAAAAAAAAAACAAACTCATGATCTCAAACATTGTCGCACCCAAGTCCCGAACTACTAGTATTACTGCACCCGACATTAACAGTTGATTGATGAGGGGTTTTTTTATTTAGTCCAGGTTTTGAAGCATTTGGTAACAATTGATAGAGACAATTCAAAGTTCAAGCGCAGAAATAAACTCTTATTTACTGGAATACTTTGCCACACGGACCAAATAATGATCATCATTAGTTACAATATTGTGCAAGTGCAATAATCAACCACTAATCAAACTGTGTGATCAAAAAACTTCATTGGCGTCGCGACAGTAGTTGTTGATTTTGGCGAGCTTCTTTTCAACCCGAGGAGTATGCGGCGTTTGTACGGGGTAGAACTTGTAAATCCTCATATTTTTCGCGAGTGCCAGTTCCCTGGCCATTTCCTCTCGCATTTTAGCAAATGCTGGTCTTCTTGCTTCCTTTAGTTCCTCCCTCGCATGCTCCCCCTCAGGTAGCTCCACCTCAAAATCTTGCTCATTCTCTTCCTCCACACTATTGTGATCGACTATGTATGGCACAGAGTACTGAATTTTCAAGTACCGATCTCTTTCAAGGCGTTCCAAAGCCACCTTTCTTTGCTTGCACCCCAAGTAACATATTTTCAGAGATTTTTTTGTCAGTCTCTCGACTTGGGCACCTCTCTTGTCCATAGGAATGTACGGGATCCAGCCCATCTTCATCTCTTTCATCGGAATTATAGCTTCTTCGCCGCCTCCCGGCCTGCTTAAATCAGTTATCTTGTAGGCTAGTTCTTGTGAAGGAGGGGAAAGCGATGATATGGCCACCACCACAGGGATCGATTCGCATTTGTATGATGGAGGCCCTTCCACAATGTGAGGCTCGGTTGTAACAAAAACGTAGACGTTTTTCTTGTTGTTTTCGCCATGGATTTCATGATGTAATTTCCCCCCTTCTACGAATTCTCGTTCAAGATTGGAGAAATCCCAGTCAAACTTGCTGTAGAGTCTGTCCAATTCCCACCACGATGTCATTACTGGAAAGGCAGATTTCCACAAGTCTTTCAGGTTTCGGGGCTCCTCCTCCACCTCCAAGTGCCCGGGTTCGGGTTTAGGTTTTGGTCGGGACGTCTTGACCCGCTTTTGCAGTGGCCGAGTGGACTTGCTGTCCTCAAATTCCGGCATCTGGCTAGCCTTCCTCTTTGCACTTCCTCCTTTCTCCATTGCAGTAATAACGTTGTATAAGAACAATTGAAATTAAAAACTCAGAGCGATTGAGAGAAAAAAAACAGAGAAAGTTTAATGGAGAAGTTTAACGATCTAATTTATTTATAACGAGTACAGTTTTCCTAATTTAAGTTGGATTAATTCTAATTCCTTGTCAATATGGGAGACTTTTCCCCAATTAAAGTTGGTCAATGTTAAACTTGGTAATTAAGAAAGACTAGTTAACGAAAGTAAGTGATCTTCAAAACTGGTAAAAATACCTACTTGGATTAGGAAATCTCCATACTCCCACTGTGCTTCTCCCCCGTAAACATTTTCGAGTCTAGATTGAAGAATACTGAAACTCTACATCGGAAAATTGATAAAATTAAATATGACTTATATTGAGTAGTATACTTCTCATTACACTTAATTATTATGTGATAAAATCCCGAACGAACATTCAAAGAGAAGGGATCTCTATCATGAGCTCCTTGGCAACACTACCCCGGTTCTTTATTCAATATTGAAATTATGTTTATGTTCTATGCTTTTAGATTTCATACTTGAGATGATCTTTTCCAAAATCTTTTAATTTCATAAAAATAATTAATGATTTTGATCATTTTTATCCTATAACATTTGCCTAGTGACTTAGCCCCTAATTTGGTTTATGAACCTGACCTAACACCGCTATAGCGACTCGATGAGTTTATGGCGGATCAATGTGTTAAAGGGTCATTTGTAGGTCAAGAAAGCTCCAATAATACGTACATGTACTATTCAAGAAAACAAAGTCAAAACTTCCCATGTTATGAACGAAGACTCGATTCTCTTTGTATTACAAAGACAATTCACAGATTGAGCAAACAACTTGGATGATTTTCGTTATACAATAATAATCAAACCGTTGCCTATTGAGCACGTAGTTGAAACCCAAAAAGAGAACTAAGTTTCATACATTTTAGCTTAGCCTAATCATCCAAAACAATAATATCGCTTGGCTTGAATGTCGATTTATCTTTCGCAGAACTGAAATTCTTCATGATCTTACGATTTCTCACCTCGAGACAATGACGAACTTCACTTCTCAATTTCTTCATCGGCACGCTACCCTTTCTGGAAGAAACATTATTAATGCCACTCCCAGAGCTACTTCTTTCATTATTGCTTGACGATGAAGGAACTTGTGTTCGAGCAGCTTCAAATATTTGATGCCCCTGACTCTTCAACCTGTCAGCTTCCAGTTTTGCCTCATACACGTCTACCCATCTGAACACGACATTCGCTCTCTTAATCTTTTCGATCCTCAGATCAGCACCAAACTTCGCTTCACAGATTTTCTCCCACAGCTTATCTGTAACGGGACTCAGATCTCTTCCTCTCGTACTCTTTTCTATGTTCCACAACTGGTCGACTGTGCAATGCGGTAGGATTCTCTCGAGAATATTGAAATCTACGTCGCTAACATTGCCCCCGCGGTGGAGAATTAGATTAGCAACCGAAGACGGAGAAGCTGCTGCTTTTGCTTCCATATAATTAGCCACCTTCTGTCTCTCTCTCTCTCTCTCTCTCTCTCTCTCTCACTCACTCACTTTTTTGACGGCGGAGTTGAAGAGTTAGAATAAATGAAAGACTTACGTTCAATTCGCTTTTTATTGGTTTGCTTTTCCTTTTCCTTTTCCTATTTGGAATAGGACTCCTGGTAAAAGGTGGATTTGTGTTTAACTTGTATGTGTTCTTTTCTTGACGCATACGTACCCAAAAAATTGTCATAACTTCATAAGTGGACTGCACATTTTATCGAAATGCCATTTTTTAAGTGAAAATAGAGAAGGATTAGGCAAGATTAGTTTTTCGTCAACAGTCGTGTACAAGAAACCAACCCTCCTCCGAAGGGGAAAGAAGCGTTGCACCCAGAAACCAACCCCCCTTGTTTTCTTTCTTGTTGCATTTATGTTGATCTTCATGTTTTCGGCCGCCTGATCAGCCCTCGTAGCACCGAATGCCATGTAGAATTTCCGCCACAGCTTATCAGTAACTGGACTCAAATATCTGCCTCTGGTACTCTTCTCTGTGCGCCTCAACTGGTCGACGGTACAGTGCGGTAGGATTTTCTCGAGAAGAATGGAATCTACTTCGCTAACATCCCCACCAAGGCTGCGCATCAAATCAACCACCAAAGACGGAGGAGCAGTTGCTGCCTTTTCCTATTGGGACTAGGGTTTTGTTTCTAATTTCGTTTCCCTGGTGGAAGTAGGTATCCTCGTAGGGTAAATAATCTGGTTTCCTTTTCCTGTTGGGGTAAAATGGATCTCCAAGATTGACTAATAATCCTAGTTTGCTTAGGAAACTCACACGTCAAAATTTTATCAGTACCGAGAATACAAGTCACGTGTTCTCACATGTCGCGTCATATAAATGTATCATGTATTTGAACAACTAGACTATTACTATCTGTTTTATTTTTACTCTCTCTTTCTGTGAAAGTTTTGAGTATTTTCTTCTCGCTAGACTATTACTAACAAAGTTACGATGGTTAAAGAAGGAGCAAAGAGGAAGGCCAGCCAGAAACCTGCAGACAGCAGCAAACCTACTCGGCCATTGCAAAAGCGGGTGAAAGCTTCCGAACCCAAATCCAAACCGGAACCCGAGCACTTGGTGGAGGAGCCCCGAAAACTGAAAGACCTGTGGAAGGCTGCGTTTCCTGTCGGAAAAGGCTGGCACGGGATGGACTCAGTGCACAAAGAGTTCAAGTGGGATTTCCTTAATCTCGAACGAGCATTCGAAGAGAATGGAAGGCTCAATCATGAGGTCATTGGTAACGATGACAACGTGTATCTGTTTGGCACAATTGAATGTCATTGTCAGAGGAAGGATGAAGTTGAAGTCCCTGTTTTGGTGGCTGTTGTATCGCCATACCCGCCTTCGGATGAGCTGAGGATTAAGCCAGTCGACGGAGCAGAAGTTAGGGTTACAATGAAAAAATTGAACATGGATTGGATTCCATGCATTCCTCTGTACAAGAGAGATTCAGACACCCAAGTGATGAAGTATCCTCAAATATTTGTCTTGGGATGCACGGAAAGGAGAAGCGATGCTTTGAAATGCACGAAGGATGAAGGTTTCGTGAGACTTCAGTACTTCTTTCCGTGTTTGGATGATCACGAGGAGGAAGAAGATGACTGTCGGGCACGAGGAGAGGTGGATGAAGTTGCCAAGTTCATCATAGAGGAGATGATAGAAGGAGATGATGAGTTGTCTCCGATTGTAAAAGCTGGCTTGAAGGAGTATGTGGAGGACAAGCTATTTGAAGCAAAGAGAAACGGCCGAGAGAACAAACATGGTAGCAAGAGTGTTTTTTCTTTTGTTCAAGCGATGATAGAAGACGGGGGATTTGAACGAAGGAGCTCGGACAAAGGGGCAAACACCCTTAGGCGCTTTAGCCGGGAAGAGGGTTTCGGAAGTAGGAGGATTTACAAGTTCTACCCGGTGCAAACACCGGTAACTCCTGACATTTCGAGAGCTAAATATCGATTCATCAACAAGTATTACGGCAAGGCTCATGAGGTTCTATAGAGCAGGATGCCAAATCCTAAACACAGTTTAATTTTCGTGTTTAAGTTTAATCAGTTGTTCATCGGTCCAACAAGACCGAAATTTAATCAAAGAGCCTTTTAACCACGATTAGATTGTCGCTCGTTAGAAAATTAAGAACACTTCGAGATCACAAATAAACGGAAGTCAGATAAATAATCTGAATCTGTTGCTACTTAATATAATAAATCTGTCCTCATCAGAATACTGAAATTTTGGAAGGAAAAGAAAAAATAAATAGTAGATGGCTCTCTAAAAATACACAGTGACAGCAGAATCTTCATTTTAAACGCATCCTAACGGCAAAATATGATTAAGAAAAGCCCAGTGCTGCTATGAGCAACAGAAACTAGAACCGAAATCACCAACGCTCATTTCTTCTTTGACTTAGCAGCATCTGATGCCTTGGTCTGCACGAAAAAAGGAACAAAATCGGTGTAAGAAGCAAGGTAATGAAATCAAACTAGAATCACACAAGGAAATAACACAAGTGACTTTCTTACCTTCTTTACTCCTCGGATCTTCTTGGCTCTGTTCTTTCTCTCCTTCAACTGCTTCCTTGACTTCTCTACCTTGGTATCAAGTCCGTTCTGCAATATATAAAAAAACGGTTTTAGTGGCATGAACATGAGCAAACTGTAAGCGAAATTACCATGTGCTAAATACGTAAATGTGAAACCCATAATGAAAATGGAAACAAAATGTTTGGGGTAACATGACTATACTCGTGCTCCCATGTTTAGTTTATCAATACAGGTGACTTAAGTATCCACTAATTCTCAACTACTAGTGCACGCCAGAAAAGAAAAGATACTAACAAACACAGGACTAACTCAGATTCTGACGGCATTAACCAATCATCAAACAATGATGTGAAAACAAAAAAAAAAAACCTTTACTTGTTCAAGGAAAATGAATATAGAAATTGAGAATATTTTGAATCGTCGTATGATGGAAAGAGCTAACAAAAAATACCTCTTAGAAGATACATTGATTAATACGACCAATAACCAATCAGCAGCTCTACAATTCTTACTAACTTAGATTAACTCAATGTGCACTAGGAGTCACCCGGGTGTTGATCAAAACAAATCACTTCAACATAGCTATCTACATTTCTAGCAGTGGCAATGTCCTGGTTTAGGTAGCCAAAATGAAATTAGAATAGATGAACTTATCAGTTAACTCTGGACTTACCCTGATCAACCTGTACTTGGGCTCGTACTTCTTCGCATTTTCAACAGAGTCATAAATCAATCCAAATCCAGTAGATTTGCCACCACCAAAGTGAGTCCTGAACTTGAACACAAAGATTGCGTTCGGGTCCTTGACCTCATAGAGCCTTGCAAGCTTCTCCTTCAGCTCAGCCTTCACAAAACAACCAAGCCAAATTCAATCGGTGAGCAAGTGCATACCTCAGAATTGCTCAAATGGAAACAGTTAAATAACTGCTATTGTAAAAGTTCTCAGTTCTAACACAACCGTATCGATTAAAGTAAACAAACTAATGACAAGTTAAGCCATAAATACAGTCGATCAGACACAATTGAATGCAAGTACGTAAGAGCTGAAACCTGAAAGAACGCAAAAAAAAAAAAAAAAAAAAAACAATACCTTTGAAACATTTGGCCTTCCTGGATGAAGAACATCGATGACCTACATGGAACAAAAGCAAAAATTGAATTATGATTAACCCCGTAAGAGAAGATTAATCACGGAAAGCTGACAGCACAAAATTCTAACAAATCATTTAAACCTCTTATTTTTCACTAAACCCCTACAATCCAACATACATAAAATAAATCAATAAATAAATAAAACCCCAGTTGGATGAGTATGAATTACATAAATAAACCCTAAATCCAGATCAAAGCATGCAACTTTACAGAGAAAAATCACAAGTAAATAATGGTAGCCAAATTATAATTAAAAACTCGGTAGGGTGAATAACAGCTTGATAAGAAAAGTCACATATCCAGATTAAAGTAGGCAACTTTACAAAGAAAATTAACAAAATTAAAGAAATAAAACAGCTCAACCCACTAACAAATACGCACACAAGATCGAAAACCCAATTAAATGCTAGATGCAAAAAGGAAGAAATGGTGGAGGAACTCACAAATTGCTTGCGAGAGAGAAGGCGGTTGGTCATGAACTTCCTGGTTCGGATGGTGACTGCCTTGTCCGCCATGGTTGGTTTTGATTAGACCGGAAGATACCAAACCAGAGGGCAATGAGGCGGAAAATGGAGCAGTCGCAGCAGCTACGGCAGAGGGAGTTGAGAGAGTTGGAAGAGTTTAGCTTTTAATGGATTAGGGTTTCGAAGGATGGAGACGGTCGATACTAGGTGGGTTTGGGCCGAGCTACGTTTAACTCTTTTTTTTTTTGTAGGCCAGGCCCAAAGGCTCTAAATAATTCGGGTCGGACTTTGGACACCAAGTCATGATTCGGGCCGAACAAGAACTCGGTCCACGATTCAACTAGGAGTGCAACTCAGAGGGGTTAGACGAACTAAAAGTCCACCGAACATAACCCATTTTTATCATTTTGGTCCAGGATCGAATTTTATCAGGTGGTCAAAATAACCCATTCTTATAAGGCTTATTTAGCTACGTCCCTGGAACTTCATTTTATCTCACTTTGCTCTTGTAACTTAAAAATCACCACTTTACTCTATGAAATTCAAAATTTGGTCCATTATGACTTATGACTCTCTCTTCCCCATGAAACCTATAAGTCGTCTCTTAAAACATACGTAGGACCCAACATCCAATAAGACTATGTCACATGTGCAATAAATTTGATTATAAATCTCCACTTTGCGTTGACATTCAACAATCAGAAGATATTAAATTTAAAAGAAAATGAAGAGATGGAAAAGATAAAAAAGGAAATGATTACCCTGGGCATCCAAATCAAACTCATACAAGAAATTAACAGATCCGGTAATGTGGAGCGAATTTGAGTGTTATAGAGACGACTTTCAAATTTCAAAGAGTAAAATGAGATCAAAATCAAGTTTTAGGGGAAAAAGTTAAGCGAACTTTGAATTTCAAAGAATAAAATGGCGATTTTTAAGTAAGAGAGAAACTAAAGTGAGATAAATCAAATTTTAAGGACGGAGATAAAAATAAGTCAAACATTTAACGTGGAAAATCTATTATCTTCATGGGTTGATCCAAGAGAAAAAGACACGGACGAAGAAAATGAGGCTGAGATTGAACGAATCAGAGAGGCCAGCTGATATCTCCTCCTCCAAAATTCCGTTTCTCAAAACAAAAACCCGTCCACGCTTTTGATTTCTGAATTCCAAAAACGCTCGACTCGAAAACAGTTTTCAAATGGCGGCAACAGCTTCATTGCTCCAACCCAACCCATTGAAATGGAAGCAGCACAATCTACTCCCCCGTCTCCGCCCCCTCCCCACAAACCCAATCAAATTCAAAAACTTCAATTTCCAAATCCAAAAACTCCCCTGCAAATTCAAAGTTCAATGCTTTAAGCAGTTACCCGACTCAAAATCTCAGTCCCTTGTCGTTGAAGAAAACCCAGCACAACCAGCAACAAACCCAGTAAACCCAATTGGGATTGTCGCCGGAAAGCTGTTGGAAGCTATGAAGGCGTTGAGAAAGCCGGCAATGGTCGCCGTGTTGTTGGGTCTGCTGCTGATGTCCGATCCCAATTCGGCATTGGCTGCCTCGGGCGGTCGGGTCGGGGGAGGCTCGTTTTCTTCGCGCTCGTCGTCTTCCTCTTCGTCCTCGAGGAGTTACTCGGTGCCGAGGACTCCGGGCTCAAGGCCCGGTTTTTCGTACTCCGCGCCGTACTACGCGCCTTCGCCTTTCGGGTTCGGTGGCGGGGGTGGTGGATTTTACGTGGGGCCGGCATTTGGGTTCGGAGTTGGAGCCGGGTCGAGCTTCTTCCTGATCTTGACGGGTTTTGCGGCGTTTGTTTTGGTTTCCGGGTTCCTTTCGGATCGGTCTGAAGGAAGTGTGCTTACTGCTACTGAGAAAACAAGCGTTCTCAAGCTTCAGGTTTGATTGAATGCTTGTAATTTTCACTCTGCAGACATATCTGTATGTATATATATGTATATTATCATGCTGCTGCTATGCAATTTGAAATCCTCTGTTAAATTAGAGATCTTTATACATATGACCCCGTGAACTGTTAGGTTGGACATTTGTTCGTTTATTAAGTTCAATGACTTGTTTGCCCTTCATTGCATTCAATTTGGATATGGATGGTTTGGGTTAGAACTAGGATTTTTGTGCTGAAGTGGCAAACTGTGGGGATTTTCGCCTTATTTGATCGGTACATGTTAAAGGTAGGGCTGATTGTTCTATAAGTAGAAAAACTAGGGGATCAAGAAATGATATGGCTGTAAGTAAGCACATTCGAGGATGGATGTTTTAAGATAACTGAGTATTTGGGGTTTGGAGGAAGGCATCTGAAGCTACTCCCTGAAAAGTGCGCCGGTATTTGTAAAACATAGCAACATCGACTGGCTTTAACCTTGAAACGAGGATAAGAGTAGGGGATCATACATACAATTTGGAAATTAGATATTTAGTGCTGTAATTTCACTTTATAGCCTAATTTTTGGAAATGTGATATGCACTCTATAGACTCTTTTGTTGGATGGCAACGAACATTTTGTTCTCTATTGTTTCACCATCAATTTTTCTCCTTCTCTAAGGTTGGTTTGTTGGGCATGGGACGAATGCTCCAAAGGGATCTTAATCGGATTGCTGAAACTGCAGATACTTCTACCCCTGATGGTTTGGGCTATGTTTTGACAGGTGAACCTATATATATTATTATTCACGCACAGTTGCATAATACAACTGAGCTCTTAGGATTGGGTTTTCAGTTAAACTAGTATTTAGATCTATTACCATACCCAGAATGTTAAGTTACTATTTTGTATTCTTGATTTCTTTTCCTTCCGGGATTCTGATGCAAATTTTACTAAAATTGCAGAGACAACACTAGCTTTGCTACGACATCCTGATTATTGCATCTCCGGTTATTCATCTGTAAGTTCAATATCATCTGTTGGCATACTTGGTTGATATCTGGTGCATCATTGTTGTTGCCTACCATTGTTAGAGATGGTGGAAACCCATAGGAAGAGATAATGATAAATCAAGGAATTCATCTCTCTTAAGATATTTGGCACTATAAAGTATGAGATAACATATGGTAGTGGCAGCTACTTGTCAAGTAATTTAAACAGCTTAGGCTAAACTTTTAAAGATTAAAACTAATGCAATTTGATGTCTCGTGCAAACATGCAAAGCTTTCTTACAAATTGCGAGAGGAAGCATGATCTATGCTGATGAAAACATAGATAATAGTGTCATGGCGGTGCCTATTTATAGAGGGGCGGTGGAATACTCCTTAAATTTATTGTTAACCAGAAAAAGTGAGAGGAAATCAAAACCGTTGGTCTGGTGGAATAATGTCTGAAGCACGATCTGGATTGGAGTTTTTCTTATAATTGTTAAGTTATGGATGCATGGAGGAAAACAGAAAGTATAACTTTATATAGATATGAGGAATGTGAAGGACATGGATTATAACTTTTGTCATGCTTGTAGGTTGCTCTAAAGCGAGGCGTAGAGGATGCAGAGAAAAGCTTTAATCAGCTTTCTATCGAAGAGAGGGGTAAATTTGACGAAGAGACACTTGTCAATGTGAACAACATAAGAAAGCAAAGCTCAACGAGCCGGAGTGCTAATGGATTCCGCAATGAATATATAGTGGTAAGGACGAACCTGTGTTGTTTATTTACTAGTTAAGCCCTGAACATTCTATTAAAATCAGTGTTTCCAAATCTAAGCATTGTTATAGAGGCCCTGCTGGCCTATCATGGAAGTATTGGTGAATATGAACGTTTGGGATGATGAACGTTTCTTGACCTCATCTTTGGTAGTGACTGCTATGCTTATATCATACATCTGAGATTATATACCATACAAACATAAAAATTCTTCTCTCCTCTAGTGTTTTAGGAAATAACATAAAATTTCGTAATTGAGTTGAATAGTTTCAGGATTGTTTTAGGGAACAGAATTGTTAATATCTGACCTGTTTTCTGTCTGAATTTCAATCAGATAACAATATTGGTGGCTGCTGAAGGAGTGCATAAGTTGCCTGCCATCAACGGCAGTGGTGACTTGAAGGAAGCATTGCAAAAGCTTGGATCCATTCCCTCGAGCAAAATAATGGTAACAATACTTTCATTGAACTCGCAAATTTTTCTGCTAAATCGGAGCTGAGCTGATACATATACATCTTGTTCTTTTTCTTGCAGGCAGTAGAGGTCTTGTGGACTCCTCAGAATGAAACTGACACTCTGTCCGAGCGGGAACTACTTGAAGACTACCCGCTTTTGAGGCCTTTATGAGAGAACATTCGGGCAACCCTGCACTATCCTGCAAGAGGTACAACTGAACTGCATATTGAGTCATTGATGAAGGGCCATTTCATTGGGGGATATCCGCAATGTACAGAAATTATACATGTCTAGAAAGAGTGTCTTTCGTGTAATTTTATACTGAGGTATCTATATTTAGAATAGAGTTTCGTCGTGTTAATTTCAATCATTTTCGTAATAGGTGTACTTTGGCAAATGTAATGTGACAAAAGCTAGAATTTGACTACATACCTTCCCAAGTTATAGTATATAGTTCAAGTTTGTTGTAGTAATGAAGACTAGTAAACTTTTAATGCAACAAAAGCTCCAATACCTTCGATATATGAGCTTGTAAAGTTGTATTGCTAAGGTTGCTAATGGTTTGGTTCGGTTAGCGGTTATCTAGTCAGCGAGAACTTTCATGCACATGGGATCCGATTGTTGCTGTATCCTGAGTTAATCACACTACTAACGTAGAAAGTTAATACACATTGCAACGCATGATTCACTTGGAATAGTGCCACAATGATGTTCCAGGAGTAGGTAAGTAACTTTTGTCACATTGGCAGTGTGCAATTCACCTGGCATACCACCATAACGGCATTTCAGGCGTAGGAAAGTTTCTCTCCCATTCAAGAGTAGAACTTTCATGCACTTGAGATGCAATTGTGGTGATGTCTCAAGCTAATCACATATTGCATTGCTTGATTCGCTTGAGATATCACCACAATGGCATCCCTAGCGTTGGTAAGTTTCTCCCGATTTGGTGTATAAAAAGGACATGTCAAGGGTTGGGACAAGCTTTAGGACTAGTTTCTTCCATCACATATTGTGGAGTTTGCCTAACATTCCCTACCATTTTGGGAAGTGGGAACTGCATCCCGATGGCACTTTTCTCAAGGCTTCTTTTTACATCTTTCGGCGGTAGGTTGGATCTTGGATAGGGATGGGGGGTTGCGGTGATGGGATGAACTGACACTACACGTGGAACTAGCTACCCTTTGTATCTGTGGATTGCCTTGGGTTGAACCCGACTGGTCCAACTTCAATAATTCTCTTACAACGAATCATGTTTTCATGATTGTATCTTGTGCAGTGGAGGTCATTTTCTCAATCCACCACAAGAAGGATGTGTTTTTATACGGCACTTTCACGTTTCAAGTTCTATTGACGCTCAAACGCCACAACTTGTAGTAGAAGGTCCTAAACTCAAATGAGTCTGACTTATATAATGGAGTTTAACCATCACAGGGTGGCTCAGTAGTAGGAGGTCCTAGGCTCGTATGCCACAACACGTCTTAGATTCAATTCTTAGTGTTGATGAATCGCATGATGGTGGCCATGAAGAGGTTGAAATGTCTCTATGAGTCTTTCCGATCATCTGAATGGTGGAGTGTCAAGCCACCAGTTTGTCCCTTTATATATATATATATATATATATATATATATATAATGGGGTTTGCACTTGCATGGGGTCAACCAGTACCTAAACACAAAGGAGTACCCCATGTACCTAAACACAAAGGAGTAAAAATCTTTATCCTTTCGTCGAACAGTCCACTTGACAATCTACTGGTCTGATCATCGCTGCGTTATATATATATATATATATGCAATGGGGTTTGCACTTGCATGGGATCAACCAGTACCTAAACACAAAGGAGTAAAAATCTTTATCCTTTCGTCGAACAGTCCACTTGACAATCTACTGGTGTGATCATCGCTGCATCAGTCTTTACCGAACGTTGGTTTCAAGCGATGTAAGAGATTCAACCATTCAAAAGAGAACATTGTTTACGCTGGATCACTTTTAAAGATTCAATTTCTATCATAATATTGTCATTGACTGATTGGTTGTTGGGAATGGTCGTCTGCATGTGGCTATCGTTGTCTAGAGTAGCATCAAGCACATAAGCCGTATCTGACCGGACACTTGATTTGGTTTATTCCTTTATTTGGAGTCAAATTATCAAAAAGTTGATCAGACATTTTGCCATCATTATCTGGTTTTATTAAGCTTAAAAAGTTGTGATTTTGATTAATACAATCTAAACCGTCCGATCATGTATGGAATACCAAACTGCTTTTTTTTCTTTCTTCTTCTTGATTTTGATATAAAAAATGCTATAAGGAGTTGGTGGTGAGGTTCTAAAAAAGGTTAGGAACTAATCAGGGAATGAGCTGGAGTCCAGTGGCGGTCAGGAGAAGTTTTAGACGGACTAGGCAAATTTAAGTAAATATATTTATATAGTATACATAAGTGTCTAGCTGCCTAGGTGTTAGGCCCCAACTTAGCACTTGACTAGCGCCTAGTGCCTTTAGATGACAATAGTAGAACACATTGAAAATATAGGGAACAAACACATGATAAGGGTTCATTCAAGTATTCAACAAGTCTCTCACAATTTATTCAACAAAAATAAAGTGCAAAAATGAAAGTTACCAGTTTTTTGTCTAAGTGAGAGTCACGACTTAGATGGGACTAAGTGGGCAAAGTGGACGTCTAAGGAGGTCTAGACGCCCTTTCTTAATTTTCAAACGTCTAAGGATTAATCGGACGGTAGCCAGCTGCCTAGCGCCTAAATAGGGCCTAGACTAAAACAATGGTTGTTGATTTCACCACGACAGTTCATTTTTTTGTAGCTGGAAATATTCACATAGGCATTTCAGCTTTACATGTCGTGTGATTCACCAGCGTCAGGAATCGAACATAGAATGTGTTGTGTGAAATACAGACCTGAAATTCATTCTCAACTCCTGAATCACCCCTTGATGATTTTTGCAGTTGATGATTATGCTCTTTTTTTTTTTTAAATCACCACTCTCAAACGTTACATTATGATTTATAAAAAATAATTTAAATTTTGATATCTTTAGCATGCCTCAATTGATATATATCAAACACTTCACGCATCTATATAACTTTCTAGATTTTCCCATAAAGTAATGCAATGCTAAAACCATTTGAGTTGGTCTCAATTCAACACCCAATAAAAGGCAGCAAATGCAATATAAACAATAAACGAAAAGACTAGTTGGCCTCCACTTTGCCACCCACTTTTATAAACCCAAAAAGGAAAAAAAATATGGTCGTAGCTACTAATTTGTCAATTACAATTTTATACGTGTGAAAAGACTTTTCTTTTATAGATTCTTCAATTGAATTTAAATCAAATTCTAATTCAAACTCAAATGCAAAGATTTTATCTTATCGTATCACATTTAAATCTATGACATACTATTTCTTTATATGCGTCAAATTGTGAAGTACAAAAATGAGAAACAACAAATATAAGGGGCTAGGCAAATGGCATGCTCTATGACGTAATTTTTGATTATCTATATCTAAAATCGAAATTGAATCAAATACCTCAACTTTCCTAGATCCATCAAATACTTGAATTTATATTCTTGAAACCACCTCGTTTGGCATGGTTACACATGAAAAACGGAGTTTGAGTTTTTTATTTTTTTTAATACACAGATATATTTTACACTAAATGTAGCATCTAGCATGATTTAGATTAAATCACAAAAAACTGAACTTAAGATCTTTTATTTATAAGTGAATCTGTCAAATTAAAACACTTTAACATAAGAGTGAGTAAAACTTTTGGCACAAGATATGGTTTGATGGTTTCGATATGTGATTCGCATTAGCTTAGATGTCTTTTTCAAGGTAAGACTCATCCTTAGGGAAGTTCATATTAAAGGGCCAATATTTTTTAGGTGATAAAATACGGGCAACCAGAATGTGCAAGTTAAGTCGAAGAGCATGCATGGAGCATGGAACATGAAGCATGATTCATTTGTTCTTGTGGGGCCAAAACAATTGAATAAACCACTCCATAATTGACACATATTGGAGGGGCCAGGTATGTCTTACCAGAAGCATTGCAAAAGATCCTGATAATACCTCCCCTTGGCCAACTCAGCATTGACATGCCAATAATTCAATTCAGATTACTTTTCAATTTTCAATCTATCTCAGTCAAAGTCCCTAACAAATGCGTATTAAGTCAGGTTGGCCACGATGACACGTTTACCTCTTGTATTCAAATTTTAGAATCAAGGACTTTTTCGTGCTGTATTTCTTTTGAGTGTCTTGAATCTTAACTTGAAATGAAAATCTACTATATCACCAGTTAAATGTAATTGTTGAATAATGTGTCTGTTTCTATTGTCATGGTTGTATACATCCAATGACACTAATCTCTCATAATATATATGACTCCCTTACAACCAATAGCTCCCGTGTAATAATATGATGGAGTTGAACACAATCTTTATAGGCCTCAAAACTTACATTTTTCCTCATATATACATACTCGGTTTTCAAGCATTTTTCATTAGTTTTCCTTAATTTTTAAATACATATCATCCCAGTTTGTTGGAAAGCCACATCCCTTGATGAAGAAAGGAGTGGCCTGGCCTTGGTAGCCATACATGATGCATGGAATTTGTGAAAAGAATACATGCTTTGTGCCTCTGCAAGTTTATAAATCAACAGCATCAACTGGGAGAGAAACTGTCCTGCGAAGAGAGTGAGGAAGCAGTGAGTCTCTGTACAGACTCTTGCCAGTGATCACATTCGCCGCATTGGGAGACTCCATCGCCTCGCAATTTCGGGCCCCTTGGGGTTCCGAATTGGGGCAGCTCTTTTCAAGATTAGCATGAAAATCTGGAGTTAAGTGTTGGTGATCATAAGCGCAAGATTTCGAAAGAACTGTGTTGTTGATTCCTCGTATTGTGTTTGATACCAAAGATGATAAGAACCCGTTGTCTATTTTTTGTTCTTTACTTGCATTCGGCAAAGATGTTGAGATGATTCCTAATTGCTCATCTCGAAGTTCCCTCAGCTCCATCTGGTGCTTTGCTTTGAACCATCTCAAATCCTTCTGAATTTCGTTCTCGTAACTGTCTGGGAGGTCATGGTACATTGGCGGGCTCATGCAAATAGAATGTAAACCTGATAAGTTTCTGATGGAATTTCTTGCCTCGGATGCCGTATTGTTTTCCACTTTAGAATCTTGCTCATCTTCAACTGTGACTAAGTGATCCATTTTCTCATATTCTTCATCTAAATGGATCTGTCTCAAGCCTACTAAACTAAGTTCACGACTTTCATGTTGTTGTTGTCCCCAAATTTCTTGGTATTGAACGCAGTCTGATTGGCCTGATTCATTTGGTTCACCCTTTGTTACATGATACTCAGACTCGTCAGCTTGGTATGTAACCTCCTCAAAACGACCGTGCATTGAAGGACAACCATGTTTACAACATTGAAGAGCTTGCAAGTCCTTAGCGCTAGGGTGGTTCGACAGATACTCCGTCATGGAACCACTTGAGGTGTGATTGGAAACACAAGTGTGACAAAAGCTTTGATTAGCAAACCGGGGTGTTTCCTCTAGTCCTGGTCCTGATTGCCAATCGGGTACCAACATGGAAATTTCCCCATCAATCATATTTGCTATTCTGGTTTCATCCTGATCGGTGATATCCAACTCTGCAACCATTTCAGTTGCCACACTCAATGCTGTATCGTTCGCAGTGTCAAATGGGAAATAAATGTTGCGTACACAACCTGCAAAGTATAGGATTTAAAGTGCTACATTTAGTTTCCACGTATAGACAATCCATAAATAAACTCTAGAAAAAGTAAAGTACTGTGCCAACCTTCTTTATCTGTAATTCTAAGTCTCAAAAAGATGCCACCGTCTTCTCCTCTCTTCCCCTTAATACTAATGTCGACATCATCAGAATGATCATCCTCATGGTGCTCAAACAGTTCGATTCCAGATGATTCTATATCAACAGTCCACTCATTTGGGGCATCAAAATCGTAATCATTCGAGTATCCATTACTAAAGGAACTGTTGCTTCGATGAAGCTCTAATAGAGGCTGCCTTGCAAGAGGACCCATGTCATCTAGCTGCCTACCATAATCTAGTGATCTCAAATCATATTCACATTCATCAATTTGGAGAAAACGGTCATTTAAAAGCTCCCTCGCAGAGAGCCTCAACGACGCAGTTGCCAAGCACTTCTCAACAAATTCTCGTACTTCTGGATCTTTAACTTTGTACAAAGCATCTGGTTTTTTACCCTATGAAATACAGAATGCGAAAAGAATCTTAGATATCACATTTTTCGTAAAGATAGTAAAGAATTCCACCAGAAAGAAAGGGAAAGAGAATCCTCTTACAGAAACAACTTTCTTGTAGATCTGAGCAGGATGAGTGCATTCGCTATACGGATATTCGAAAGTGACCATTTCCAGAACGCACATCCCAAATGAGTAAATGTCAACTAGCTCATTATATGCCTCTTCATATACTTCAGGAGCCATGAACTCTGGTGTCCCTACTTCAATAAAATCGAAAAGAAATCTAAACACATATTAACCTTCTAGGTAAATAACTTTCCCTTGTTCCAATTAACTCCACAAATTACCAAATAAACAAAATTTGCATAGGAACATCCATATTTGATTCAAAGTATGACAATTTATGAAGCAATTCTTATAGGATGGATCATTCGAAGTTACCAACGCAGTGAGCGGCGTGCGATTTCCTTAAGATTGCAGCTAAACCAAGGTCACCAATCTTCACTTCCCCTTGGTTTCCATTGATAAAGATGTTGTCACACTTGAGATCTCTATGGATCACAGGAGGGTCATGGCTATGGAGATACAGAAGCCCTCTCAAGATCTGCCTACACCAATTCTTCACTACTCTAATGTTCACTCTCTTGTGCTTTAACCTATACCTATCAGTAATTAACATAAAAAAAACCCACAAAAGATTAACAAAATTGGTTTTAGGAAAGTAAGCAAAAAAAAAAAAAATCATAATTGTTAATTGAAAACTCAGAAAATACATACTGCTTAAGGGTCCCAGAGGTGAACATTTCAGTGACAAAATTGATGTTTCTGTTGGCAGTATCAACCCAGGAAGTGTAAAATTTCATGATGTTTCTGTGCTTCAATGTCTTGAGGAGGTGGATTTCACAATAGAGCCTCTCAAGATCTTCAGGGTTCTGCAGGAAATCATAAAGCTTGACCTGGTTCCAAGCAACTTCTATCCCTTCATATTCATCAAATGCTCTGTAACTGCAACAAAAATATAAAATAAAAAAAAAACCCAGAAACAATCATTAAAAAAATCTGCCAAATTCCCCAAAAAAATTCAAAAATTTGAGAAAACTGAACTGGGTTTTGATAATTTTTGAAGAAAGTTAAGAGCTTGAAGTCTTACACTGTCTTAGAAGCTCCTTTGCCAAGGATTTCATTGTACTGCAAACAAAAATTAAAAGTAAAAAAAGGTTCATTCTTTAAGCAGAGTTCACAGAAGAAAATGAGGACAGAGAGAGGGGAGAGAGGGGGGAGAGAGGTAATTACTCTGCCATATCTCCCAGTTGGATCAACTTCAACAAACTCACAGTAATCTGGTTCAAGATGTGAGAGACCATTCATTTCTGTATAACCAATCTCACTTTTTTGCAGTTCTTCTGATTAGCTGCTGCTTCTTCCCCTTAATTGCTGGCAATTTCTTTGTTAATTCTGACAGAAACACACAGAGAGGAGAGAGAGAAGAGAAATGGAAAGAGGGAGAGAGAAAGGAAGAGGATTTATCATAAAATATTGGTTTCTAAACGCTTCATAGGCGAGTATGGAAATTAAAAGATCGAAGGAAAAAAAAACATGGATCGTTATTAATTTACCCCAGCCATCATTATTTATACATTTGATATACAGCATTCTTCTTTTGTGATGGGAATACAGACAGATCAAACCACCCAGTCCCACGACGGTACGTGACAAACTTCAAGTCTTAGTATTATAATAGGAGAGAGAAAAGCAGAGAGAGAAAGTGAGAGTCTTTCTATCGACTCCAAAGCTCTGTACTTTTTTCCGCAGTGGAACGGGATAAAAGTAAAAGACTTATGGCTGGTTTGCCTGCTTTAGTATTGTTGTGCCTTGAAAAAAAATTATTTTTGTTGTATTATAAGAATAAATAGTTGTAAAATAAAATAGTAGAGTGTTTGGTAAAATTTTTTATAAAAGTACTTTTGAATAAAGAAAAAAAAACAGTATTATAATGTTTGATAAATTTTTATGTAAAACAGATGTGAAAAAAAGTTGATTTTTCAAAGCTAGGTTTTGCAGCTTTATGTTTTTGGCCTTTTTTCATCCAAAATTATGAAAAAAAACTGAAGCTGAATGTTTACCAAAAATAAAAAAGCTCCTATCTTTTTTTTATAGTTATTTCTTTCAGAATCACCTTAATACCAAAAGAGGGCTTATGCATACCAAATTTCTATTTGTGAGCTACCATGTTTTTTTCCGTTTTTAAATTCTTTTTTTATTTATTCATTTTAAAACTATAAGGGGGCGTTTGTTGCGCCGGACTATCTCGGACTGGATTAGCTTCAAGGACTAAACTGGACTGGCTTAGACTAGACTAAACTGGACTAACTTAGTGAAGCATTTGGTGCAGTATTGGACTAAGAAGCTGGATAATAACAAATTATAATATTATATTATTTAATATATAAATTATTAATATTTTATTATGATCTTATCTTTTTCTTCATTTTTTCCTACGATTTCCTCGTTAAATTGGATGAAGTTAGCACCGCCAAAAAATTCATCACCATCCCTGGACCGAGATCTTAGCTTTGAATGCTCGAATCTGTCATGGATTTGAAGAAGCCCAAACAGGCCGAGACTTCCAGGCCATTTTCCAGCCACATTCGACCACATTTTGGCCTCGATTCAGGTAAAATCGTAATCTTGTCACTCCCAACTTTAATTTGGTATATTTTGCATGAAAGTTGGTTGTGAAATGGATCTGAAAAAGAGTCGGAAAGTTAATGATTGACCTCGGTGAACGGAGATGACGAGGAGTCTGTCGAGAATGGTCGTTGAGCATGACGAGGACGAGAAAGAGAGGATAGTCTTAGCTAGTCCCATGGTTATTGGGGGGTCTCGCTAAGACCTCTTAGTGAAGGGTTTTGTCCATGCTAGTCCCCTTTAGTCTCATTAATGTTAGTCCCAGCATGGAACAAACACAGTATTGGACTAATAGCTAGTCCAGTCCGGTCCAGTCCAACTTAGTGAGGGCAAACAAACGCCCCCTAAAGTAACTAGACGTATACCAGAAGAGATTTGGTGTGCACCAATTATTTCGCGAGAGAAAAATTTTATGTATGTAGGGAGCTTCATATGAAATTACTAAATAAAATTTCCTGTACTTTGCTCTCACCAGACGTGGTACCACTTGGTGTGAGGGTTACCCTGGTTAACGAACAAACAATATATTAGATCACATGCAGAAAGAATCAGGTAGGACATCCAGGGACAAGAAGAAAGACAATACATGGAGTACTAATTTTATGTGTGTAGCTCCACATCCACATGGTTCTAACAGACTTATAATTTGCCCGAGTCGAATCAATAATATCGACATAACATGAAAATGTATAAACTTTTCTCTACATGACAATGTATTGTATTATTGTAAATCTTATGATAGACATGCAAATTTTGTATGAGTAAAAGCAACTGGTTACAAACAAAGGGTCCAGTTGTGTTTGATGCACGACCCGAAACTTGGACCATGCTCATACATACCATTTTTTGTCCACGTTATATTTTATTTTTGAATAAATTTGTCTTTTATTTAATTTAGAAATTTGTATGAGTAGCTAGGGAGCTAGTACTAGGGTAGACATAAAAATTCAAACCCTCAACACACGTCTGTTGAACAAAACTGAAATGATTAGAAATCTCTTTTGAAGAAAACATCACTAATTGATCTTTTCAAAGCTGGAAAAATTTACCGTGTTTATTTGTTAATATTAATAAGGTAGATTTTTTTTTTTTTAAGGAAAATTAATAAAAAATTTAAAAAAATTTAGTTTTAATGAAAAATGACAAATAAAAGTGTAGTGAATGGTACCAGGGAAAAGTAAAAATGTAGTTTTTCGTTAAAAGTTAACAGTACCGAGAGTGTTTTATTAAAACTCCTTTGTTTTTATTGTTCATTTAACAAGATAATCGATGTTGTTAATGGACTTTTATCTAATAATCCCCATTCATTTATCACTCCAACCTTCACCCTATGTATTATTTTGCACTTTATGAAAATACCTATAAACACATAAGAAATCATGAATCATGTAGAGTAATTCTATTAACACCCCACAATTTTATGAATACACCATATAATTTTATTTTTTTCAATTAAATTTCCGTTTTTACCTTGACGAATTAAGTTCTGAAGTCCAAAATAAACCCCATCCACCCCTTTATACCAGCTGCCAACCACCACAGTGTCTGGGCAAAAAATCCCAGCCACTCGCCATGCTCTCTCTCTCTCTCTCTCTATATATATATATATATATATATATATATATATATATATCCTGACACACCCCGATCCCGATGTCCGGGAACATCGAGATGGTCACGTGTTGGCTGACATCCGAGGGTAACGAAAACCATTTAATGAATGCATATGCCGAGAACATATGAAACATGCATATAAATTTTGCGCGAACTACTCAACTAAAACCTGATCTAGGAACATTTAGGGCAAATTTCGACTTACCTCACCGAAGAGCCACATGCACAATGCCGAGAGAGAGATCGGAGAGGTGAGGTAGGGAGGGGAGGTCCAGGTGATGATGGTGGTGTGGTTGTGATGGTGGTGGTCGGTGTGTAGGTATGTATGTGTGTGTGTGTGTGAGTTCACCAAGAGGAGATGAGAGAATTGAGACGCGAGAGAGATCTGCGAGAGGGAGAAAGAGTGTGAGCTGAGAGAGAGTTCGAGGGAGAGAAGAGATAAGGAGATAGGGGTGGGGGTGGCGCCGCATGGCAAGCAAAGATGGAGGGAGAGTTATAAAATAATAACAAAAAAATCTAAAAAGGGAAGGGGAATCCGGACAGGGTAGGAGGATAAAGGGCAAAATGGTAATTTCCTAATTTCATTAATATGAAATTACACATAATTTGGGATGGGGTTTCACATCCGCCACTTGTCGGTAGGTAATAGGGAATTGGGAGATAGGGTGTGTGAATCAAGAGTGTTGGGCAATTCTCGGTCTGTTACAGAGTCTGTCTTGGCTGTTAACTTCCGAGACGTGGGAGGGTTTTGGCTGTGCTAATATCGATGACGGATACCTCTTATATGGGTGGCTCATGGCCATCGAGCTAGCTTTTTTGCCATCATTTGTTTATGGGGATGGGGTGGCTTCAAAAAAATGGAGGACAAAGTTGGAATTTTAGAGGCGCATTTTAGATGTGGGGTGTATTCATAAAGATGTGGGGTGTTAATAAAACAACCCATCATGTAAATTTGCAAAACAAAAACAAAATGATAGTAAGGACTTATTTAGAAGTGCTTTTAAAGTGGTTGAAAGCGTTTTTGATGAAAATATTTTTGGAACTAATTCTTTGTAAAAATGTAAGTAAATTATGAAAAAGTACTTGAAATGCTTCTTACAAAAAGCATCAAGTATGTGTTTCTTATAGAAAACACTTCAAATGTTTTTGAGTTCCAAAAACATTTTTTCTAATAGCGTTTTTAATCATTTTAAAAACACCTCCACGTGAGCTTTAAGAAAAGATAGTGTACATAGCTAGGGTTTTGGACTCGCATAATATTTTCATGTAACTTTGTCACCTATACAGTTAGAATGCATACGATATTTGGCCTCATGGTTGGCTTTCTTATTTACCAGCGGGCTACTACGACTGCATGAAATCATTTTAACTTCAAAGATATTTCAATCATTTACTTTCTTCGGGCCCTCGGGGTAACGTTAAGGTGTTCGACTTTTGTGAATGACAAGCCCGATATTAATTTATTATGTTCCACCATGTGTGTAGTGTTCTAACTCAAATCCTCCACTCTTTTTGTGCAAAATAAAAGCATGCTTTAGGAAATCACATGATTAATGCAAATGGATGTTTATTAAATTCTGTATTTAAAGGAAATCTGAATGAAATGATCCAGAAATCATCTATTAAGAAAAAAAAGTTCTACAAGTAATGCATCATGTGGAAATTGAATGTCATGAATATTTGTTTGATTTTTTTTTTTTTTTTTGAACAATATTATCTAAACTAAGAGGATGAAAGAATGAAATTTGTTTAAAATTTTGAATCCATCAAAACATTAGGTATGTGTATGTCTATCTGTCCGAAAAATGATATGGGAGGTGACTTGCAATAGCTATATGTTTTTTGGTTATCACTACTTCTATTCATGAACAAAACACAATTGATCAAACGTCCGATAAATATTAAAGTCCATGGTTTGGACACGACCGACTCACATCAATGATGAGAGCCTTGCACACTGCACTGCGTTTGACTGACTGACTTCGCTTCAGCAATATTGGTAAACATTTTACGACATAATACTTTCGTGTAAGATTTTCAAGTACGTATGAGATCTTCTTTAGAATTACACTAAGATCATGACCGTCGTGTGTCCCTAAAGAGCCAACATTTTCAACTAGGAAAAGATTGTCCACGTTAGGAGTGAGGGTACAATCTCTTTATACAACCACGTACTGGTGTATCATTGGCATGCAGAAACTTTATATTTCGTTCGTTCACGTCTGCATAATTCAGTGCTTTTTTTAGATACTTTTAGGTAAATGTCATCCGTTAATTAGGTCCCTAAAAGGAGGAAGTGATCTCCCCACGATCTTTCCCATTAAAACCCATCAATCAATTAATTTGAGTTTTTGAAATTTGATTTAACGGTTACAAATTTCAATAAAATTTGATTTAACGGTTACAAATTTCAATGAAATTTAATTTAAAAACTATAATAATTTTAATCGTTAAATCAAATTTTAATAATCCGAATTAATTGATTAATGGTTTTTGGTGGGAGAGATCCGAAAGGAATCTCTTCCCCCTAAAAGGTAAAGATTAAATCACATGTCAAGCCATAAAAATATAAAACTACTTAAAGGCTTATCTGTCTCCTATAATTATTTAAATTACTTTAAGGTATTATTAAAGGGTATCCAAGGACTGAACTGTCTCGGCAGACATTGTTCCAGCAGAAAAAGAATTCCGTGATCGTGATCGTTTATCGTACATTGTGCGGTCAATTTTCGTTAGGTACTATTTATATTAAATTTTAAATTTTGAAATAATTTCTGACCGCACGATGTATGATAAACGATCACAATCACTAGATTTCTAGGATCCCCAAGAAAAGAATCCGACGAGGATCCTTTTCCATTCCAGCAAATATATACACACATATATACATATATAAATTATATGGTGTCCTCGTTCATAGTTAGACTATTACTTAAATCTTTGACTAACGTATTTATTTTTTATTCATGACACATCATATAATTTATAAGAATAATGTTTGAGAGATTAAATTGGCAAACCAAATGAGGTGCCTCCAATAAAAATGAGCACGTTTATTTTTTATTCATGACATATCATATAATTTATAAGAATAATGTTTGAAAGATTAAATTAGCAAACCAAATGAGGTGTCTCCAATAAAAAATGAGCACGTTTATCAACAATTAAGTAATAATTCAATCATCAACTTCTATGTCATTTAGTTTACAAACTTTAGTCTCCCTAACATTACTCAATTTATAAATGTGATCTAAAAAAAGAGAAATGCTAAGCTCAAATCAGTGCAATATTCTTTACTTTGGACTTTTTTTTTTAAACTACGTAATGCCTTGTGGACGACTTTTCTGTTTTATTAGCAATAAAAAAGAAGAGATTACAAATTTGTAATTTATGATTAATATCTGTCATGGAAAGGTAATATATATTTATATATCAACATTTCATTGCCCAAAAATAAAATCAATATTTCAATATTCTCAAGCTTGACTAGTTGATGTTGAATCCATCGATTCCGTACACATACAAGTCAATAACATACGAAAGGCTGACTCCCAAACTCAACAAAGTACTTTTCGATTGATGCTTTAAAATTTTGTTAATGTGGATTAGGACTTTATCATAGAATTATAAATTTACATTTTTTTCATACAAAAATATATATATATACATTAATCTCATGGAATTTTCAATCATCTCGACGATTGGCTAAAGAACAAGTCGAAATATTAGATTTTTATTTGGTTTTTAAGCCAAAACAATTTATGAGATTGACATAACACTTTTTAGTCATTGAAAATAAAAATTGATAAAAGTGATCCTTAAGTTTGTCTACCTTAAATTATTTTGAACTTCTGTGAAAAATATGTCAATTTCGTCGTGAAGTAGAAGAGTTGGTTTGACAAAAATACTATGTTGAAAGTGGTCACCTGATTGTTCATGTAACAATTTAATGAGGATATTGGCATATTTTTTTCCGGAATGATTAAAACGATTTACAATGGACAAACTTAGAGACCACTTTTATCAATTTTCATTGTCAATGACCAAAATAAAAAAATTATGTCAATCTCATAAACTCTTCTAGCTAGAAAACTTTTTCATTTTTAATAGAACAAAGAGCTTTGAAAATCTTAGAGGATTGGAACACTAAACAAAAAAATATTATGGAGATTATAAAATACTAGCATCCACTATGCATTGGGAGGATTAAAATAACGTAGGGCACATATTAAGCCAAATTACCAAACACGTGCATTGGTTAACAAAACTTTAATATATTAAAATTCTAATTCACAAGAATCACGACCAAAAGACTATTTAATCTTAGAAAAATTTATACGATTTAATATTTTTCTTACACAAGCCAAATTGGACATGGAGATCAACCGTAAAATTTCGAGTGTAAAATTAAATAATGTTTGATTTATTGAGATTATTTTTTGTGGTAAAAGAATGAGAAATTTTATGGTTCCCATGCATATTGGTTTATGAAAATAGAAAATTTTCAGCATGTCAAGAGTACGATATGGTGCAACAAGTGTCATAATATAATTTGTTGAAATTTTATTTTTCAAATTTCCAATCAATTATATAATTATATTAATATACTTTGTGTACCAAATCATATTTCCGACCAACTAAAAATCTCTCTCTCAAAAAAAAAATCGAATTCTTACACATTTGGGTAAAAAAGAGGGCATCTTCTAAGGGAAAAAAAAAATTATATTCTCCAAAAGCTAAACTCTAATTCTGGAAGATCATATTGTTTTAAAACACAATATCAACACCCACAAAAATTGACTATTTTATATATTCGTTGTGACATCTCACATCGTTCAGGGGAGTGATCCTTATACCACTCCCTTGGGCGATGTGGGATGTTACAATCCACCCCCCTTAAGGGTCCGACGTCCTCGTCGGCACACTATGGCCAGAGTTAGACTCTGATACCAAATTATCACATCCCGGCCTGGGCCCCCACCATATCCCGGGCTCAACTCTACCGTAGCACGATATTGTCCGCTTTGCGCCCCGACCAAGCCCTCACGATTTTGTTTCTGGGAACTCACACGAGAACCTCCCAGTGGGTCACCCATCATCGGAGTGCTCTCGCGCGCTACTCGCTTAACTTCAAAGTTCCCATGGAACCCGAAGCCAGTGAGCTCCCAAAAAGTCTCGTGCTAGATAGGAATGAGAATATATATATATAAAGATCACTTCCCTAGACGATGTGGGATGTTACATTCGCAAACGCCTTCTTTCCCTCTCAAATACGTAGGACCATATTTTTAGTCAAATTCACTAACAGGTATACCATACACACGAATTTTAACATACAAATATAGGTATTACCAATCACTTTACTCTTCTAATCATTACCATCAACCTCTTCTTTATTTACTATATTAAGGAGAAAATGAAGAGTTTAAAACTATTATAATAATTTAGAAGAATTTCAAACTTAAAATACATGTGTAGAAACTTAATATTATATCCACTAGGATATTAGACCACATTAAAATAAAAAAACTCATAATTAATTAGAGACAACATGGACGAATGCTACAATAAAACGGTGTTCTTATTAAAAATCATGTGTAAAATTGTTTAGCTTATTAAGAAATTTTTTATAACTATTACATTTTTTGTGTTTGTTTTCATATTTTTTTTTACAATTTTCAAGAGAATGAAATTCAAAAAGAAAAACCTTAAAACTACTTTTGTAAGTTTTCAAAATCCAGCTTGATTTTGAAGAAACTGAAAAACAATTACCGAGTAAGTTTTAGTTTAAAAAATTTATGAAATTTAGACGATTATCAAACAAATTCTTAATTAGTTTCTTCTTTTTAAAGTTTTACATAATTTTATGCGTACAATCAAGCTAAGATAAATAGTAAGAAGACTCATTTAAAATAAAATTATTCAAGAACTTTCTGCCACCTCATACCTCACAGTTTAACTTTAATTTTTATACAAGATCATAATGATGAAGAAAGAAAAATAATTATTATAACATAAAAAATTCTATTTTGAGAAAATTTCCTTAATTTCTCTCTATCAGCAATATGATAATTCTGTCATTTTCCTTCTTCTAGTTATTGACACGTAAAACATGTCTCACAGTTCACAATTAAACCGCCCACAGATTTGCTAGACTATTAACAGCCGTTAGATTCATTAATTTTAAGTTACAAATATGGATGTATGCATGGGTAGGGGCAGTATTGTACCAATGGCTGGGGTCCACGTGAAATCTATATTAACCAAAAAACAAAAATGTCGAAATTGCATGATAGGTTTTGAGCCATGTTCCAAAATTTGGACATGTGTGATGTTTGCGGGTTAGGGCACATAAGTGGGGATCCTATGTTCTTGATCATTATCGAAATCTTAACAAGTTGATGATATTCTTTTTCATTTGCAAATTAGAAGTTTTAAGTTCGAATCTTGTAGATGATGAATTTAATATTAAATTAGATTGCCTATTATGTGACTTAACCGAATTTTTCTCTCATCTTAGTATAAAATATACCGTCTACTAAAAAAATATATCTTGAGAGTTAGCAGCCAAACCAAAGACGGTTTAATTAATGTAAACAATATTGTGCCTAAACCATTTGTGGAAGATGAAACTCAAATTGCTTCAGCCCGAAATATTTTAGATTAAGTGTAATATTGAATTCAGATGGCCTGTATAAATTTGAATCCAAAATCGTTTTATACAAAACTAGGATGGATTTTATGCCCAAAAATGATATCAAAACATTTATCAAAGTCTTTTTTTTTTTTTTTTTTTCTTTTTTGGTTAAAAAACGGGGCTAAAAGCGCTCCTAAACAAATCTACTCAATAATAAAGTTAGACCAAGATATCTCAAGTCGATCATTACGAATAAACTAAGTGAGCAAGAAAGGAGGAGTATCAAAATAAAAATGACCTAAATCTAAATCAAGATTATAGGTCGCTAAACTATCCGTCACACAATTCTTTTCTCTATAGACATTTATCAAAGTCTTGCAAATAGGCTTTATAGTGTGCCATAAAAGGTGCTTATTTCAACTGCCGAAGGTTGGTTAAGTTGATAAGGATTGTTCTCTTTGCTAGATCAAGACTTAGGTTCGAGTCCTGCAGCCGGCACTCCGTCTTGGTGGACAATATGTAAAAACAAGAAAAGGGACTACAACCCTCAGTAAGTCCTCAAAAGATTTGTGGTAGTGCCCTAGCTCTGGGATATAGTAGCCTCCCCTCCCTCTAAACTTTTAGCAAACAAAGAAAGTGCTTATTTCATGAAAATTGTCATGATCATTAAATTTTAATGTGAGTATGTCACACACAAGTGTTTCTCTAGTAAGCATAATTCATGTGCATTCGAAAAAGAATACGAAAGTTATTTTCTGACTTCGAAGATTATGAGTACCCTTAAGGTTGATGCTTTAATTATATATATTTACAAATCCCACAATGTCGAAAACCACATTAATAGAGGCAGAAGACGATGAAACGAAAAAAGAAAAAAAAAAAGAAAAAGGAGGATGGCATGTCAAGTATTTTTGGAAGGAGGGGTTTTGGGAAATTGGGTTGGTAAGTTCCCTACAAAAAACAGCAATCTTTTTCTTTAGGTATTTGATTTCGAATGCATATTATTAAAACTATGGTAGTAACCATTGGCGGAACTACATCAAGACGGTGGACTGTAGTCTACGGAGTTTGGGGAAAGAGACCAATATAGGACTGTAGCTCATGGAGTTTGGGGAAGACATAGACCAATATAGGACTGTAGCTCATAGAGTTTGGGGAAAGAGACCAATATAAGTAAGAATATGTTAAGGATAAGTAAATTGCACAAAAGTCCAATTCTTTCATAAGAATAATTAAATGGTTGACAGGTTAAAATGACATGAAATAACCAGTCCGACCTCCACAATTGTATATCTCTCCTTGCACAAAATAGTTGCACTATGAATGGTAATGTGGTTTTTTAGATGCAATTTTGCATGATTTAATAGGAACAACGAATTAAGTTGTTTATATGATTAAGTTGGTATATATGATTTTATTTAAATTTAAATTCTCTTGATGACTATACTTACTCAATAGAAAAAATTGATTATCTAAACTATTAATGAAACCTCTTTATTAACTAAAAGATGGTGAAAATACATTTTTGTCTTCTATCACAACAAAAAAAGTTAAGAATAGTAATGTAATTTCACAAAATAAAATTTTGTTGTTTTCTTTTAAACATCACCTACAGGTGATTTTACCATCTATAATTAAAAAGATAAAAAAAAGATAAAAAAAGAAGCAAACATCTCTCCCTCCCTCCTCATCCCACCTTCTTTCTCACTCTCTTTCTCCGTCCTTCAATCTTAAAAACAAAAGTGAGAAATTTCACACACTTTATGTGTGCCCGTAGACGTTTTAAGGTAAGACCACCCACTAAAAAAAATTATTGTTCCACCCTTGCTAGTAAGACACTAGTTTATTTTTCTTTTGAGAAGTCTTTCCACTTCCTCTTTAGTCGGCTTGGGTGATGTACCGAAAGTCTTTCCACTTCCTCTTTAAATTTGGAAAATCACCTAATATGCCAATTTGTCATTGTTTTGGTTGAAAGTGGAAATTTTTATCAATTCAGAAAATCACCAAATCTGTTGAACATAAAAAGAGTTTTTTACCACAGTGGTGGAAATATGTTGTGCCCTTACATGACGGCGTAGGTTCGAACCCCGTCGATGGCTAATCTAACATTTAACTTACTAATGCTATCATTTCACTCAACAAAAAAAAAAAAAAAAAGTTTAGATTGACACTATACGAGGGTTAAAGTAATATTTCTTACTATTTTATTACTTTCTATTATTTCATGTTTATTCAATTTATATATCCAATGGTAGTTGAAGAAAGAAAAACACTAACTTGACAATGACCATGATTGTAGAAGACTCGAGGATGAATGTAAATGTACACAAGTCAATCGTAACCATGGATCTACATTGTTGGAGCGAGGTGTTTTTCATGATAGTGCTATTAATCATAACTATTTTCGGTCGTTCATTTACAAAGAATGATCCGTTTTTTAGAGAAAATGCTACTAATTAACCATAACTATAAATCATTTTTATTGCGATGGATAAATACGACCGAAGATGGAGCGCACATGCGAGTGCTCTCCTTCCAAGCAAGTACTTTTGGAGTGCTGGAACTTGCTTCATCATTTATAACAGAAATTGAAGTAGGTTTGGATCGTTCATGCAATTTTCTTTGTTGTTGTTCTAAAGTTCTAGTTTTGAGCAATTTTTCAATTATTATTATTTTTAGCTTTTTGTGTTTGTTATGAAGCCAGTCTATATCATGTTGGTATTACTAGAAAAGCGCTTTGCAAGATGTAAAATGACTATTCTAAAAAGGAAATTAGTCTAGTTTTTCAAACACATCTGTATTTATATTTTTATTTTTGAGAGAGTGCTATTATGCTCATCCATTGTCTTATTTTTTTACTCACTTTATATGGATTTATTATGATTATTTTAGTTATAAGGTGGATGAAAAAATAGAGCAGGTGAGCGAGCATAACAATACTCTTTCGAAAAAAAATGAAAGGATGCAGACAAGCCTATTCTTTTTTTTGGAGAAAGACAAGCCGATTCTCCGTGTTGGTTAAAATGTATGAAAAGTCGAACAAACGTAGTCATATTTTCTTGGCCCAAATTAAGAGTTGGACAAATACGGATCCAGAAATCAGCAACTCCATCAATCAACTGGAGAACTTGCATGCTAAATCTCCAAGAAAAAAATAGTGAACTTGTATTTTTTAAAATTAAGATAATAAATTAGAAACGCCTTGGCATAATTTGGGTAATTTGAGGAAACCAATATTATTCAACACAGATATGGGTTCAACTTAGCAAAGAACTTGTAGTTTTAAGTAGTTAAAATCATTCTTCACCATCGCTTGTATAAGGACTCGAGTTCATGAGGTTTGAGGGGCAAAAGATGGTAGATAAGAAACGTTACAATGTACGTGATTTGCTTGAAAAGGCCTTGTAGTTTTAAGTAGTTGAAAGCATTCTTCACTATCGCTTGAATAAGGACTCTAGTTCCTAAGGTTTGAGGGTAAAGAAGGGTACGTAGATAAGAAATATGTAGCCGCTAAAGTTACAACGTCCGTGGTTTCCTTGAAAAAAGATATATACGTAATTTTCTGTGAAATTTGTATGAATAATTGTATATATTTTTGGTTTACATGTAATTAAACACTCAAATTAATGGCATAGTTTCAAAATCCAAGTGTTTATTGGTCATTAAAGCACTTTTTATGAAGTATTTTTCTATGAAACACTCGCGTAATAAATATCTCCACACGTTTTCAAGAAAAACATTTGAAACATAAAATGTGATTTTCGAAAGAAGCACTTTTAACTTTTCTTACCCAACATTATTACAAACGTTTTTACTAATCTAAAAACACTTCTAATAATCTTAAAAAACTTAGAGTCGAAAAAAAAAAAAAAAAACCCGCTTTCAGAAATAAGAATCAGTGAATCACGAGAGTTGCTTGCTTGCCATCTACTTATAGCATCAAACCACGTGATTGGGGAATATGCGTTGCGTAGTCTTGCTAAAACGCGTTATTGAGTTGAAAAAGTAAGGAACATTATTTACAAGCCACCATAGCTCCAACTAACCCAAAACTTCTAAAATAATGGCTCATCAACCACAGAAACCCCCTAATATTAGGAGCAAACCACATCTTCTATATATATACACACAAATTAACACCCAAAAAACAAATCTCTGAAAAGAGCTGAAATTCTTTGATTGATCAATGAAAACGAGTAGCAGTTCCAGTACCGTTGTTATTCATGCCCTGAACAACTTGACCGTCACCAGATTTGTGGAAGACACGACGACGTTTGAGAAATGCAGTAAGGAGTGTTTCGGAAAACTTGACGTGGACGGCAAGGGAGGGCTATCGAGGGAGAAGCTACGTGCAGGGTTTGGCAAACTTTTGCCGGGCATCGGGTACGTGTCGCAGCCGAAAGACGAAATCAACGTCCTGCATGATGCAATATTTGAGAGATTTGATGCGGATAAAAATGGTGTGATCGATGGTCAAGAGTTTCAGACTCTGTTGGCGGAGACGATGCTCGCGGTGGCGCGAGGGATTGGGGTTCGCCGGTTCTGGTGGCGCTTGAACATGGCAGCCTCCTCATGAGGGCTGCTGAACATGAAAAGGCAAGAGTATGCAAATAGCTGGGATCAAATAATTTTCTTGATCTTTGTATTTTATGGTATTTTTGTATACATATAGCTACAAAGACAGTAAATGAATGATGAACCTGAAAATTTTGGAATACTTGTTTAATTTTCAGGTGTTATATATGGAGCATTTTGCTTTTTTACTTTGCGTTGTATGGATTTGTTAAGACTTTGCTTTTGTTTATATATTACTTTGTGTATATTCATGGTACAAAAATTGCCATCTTGTCCGCAATTTACAAGGTAAAATATATAACATTTTTTTAAGCGGATAAATTCACAAGTTGCATTGTGTAAGATGTAGGGAGATTGCAATATCTATCCGTAATGAGAAATAGAGAGATACAATATTGCACCCGTGATACAGAAGTTCTTTTCCTCTGGGGGAGACTAGTTTTGGCAAAACAATCTAGTTTACAGAATACTCATTTTTATTCGTTGTTTTTCACTACGAAATAGTCACAATATTTAGCAGAACTATAAGCTTTGTTTTAGGTCATTGTTTATAGAAGTATATACAAGGGGGCATATGGCACATGGATTATCTTAATTTCTCCTTTTCGTCTTTAGGTGTGGGCATCGTGCTACATAAACCGTCCACCTAAGACACATAAAAAGGATTTCTGCATTTAGGTTCATCAAATTGAACCTGTTATTGTCTTGGACGGACATGTGACGTAACATGATTTCTCACATCCAGAACTTTCTAGTTTCTCCTCGTTTCGATGATCAACTGGATTTAGTTAACTAAAATGTTATAGCTATACCAGATCTTGGAAAACAGGGGCCAAATCCATGCAACCCAAAAAGAAGAAGAAGAATGATCGTTGGATGGGAGATCGGGATTATGCTGGGAATGTGCCAAACAGCATGCAACCCAAGAGAGACTCATTGCCTTTAAAATCTGCTTCAGACACTGCAGCACCCTACTAGGTCAGGCGCCACACTAAACGCTAGGGCAGAGAAACTTGTTTCGTCCTCATTGGCCAAATATTAACATGCTCATCGGCATTCAAAACGATTAGTTGTTGAAATCATGACAAAATATGAAAATATCATGCTGATGTGTAATATACTCTCAACCCTTTTGTTTTATAATTCAAGATGTTGCTGTCCACAACTACTTGCCATGTTTCGTTGGTGTATCGCCATCTTGATCAATTTTGAAAAATAAACACAAATGAAATTAGTTATAAATTTTTCATCATGATTAAATCAAAGAGACGTCATGATGTGAATTGTCCGTTTAATATCTAAACTGTGTTTTATATACGTCTAATTATCCGTTTAATGTCTCCTTAGTTCTACTTTGTATTAGAAGTTTGTAGCTGATTCTATTTTTGTACATTTCCGCTCAATTCTTTTGTGTATTATACAAAAAGTTGCAGTCTGCAATCTACTTGTCATGTTTTGATGGCATGTGTTCATCGTTATCAATTTTGAAAAAGATATAAACAGATAAAATTAGTTACAAACTTTTCATCATAAATATTAAACATAATTCAAGAGACACTATGATGTGAATAAAAAGGCATTAAACTACGGTTTATATGCAACTAATTATTTGTGCATATTCAGTGTTATCTAATTCAATTTTGAATTATAAGCTTGTAACTGGTTCTATTTACTTGTATTTCCGCTCAACTCTTTTGTTTTATAATAATACGAGAAGTTGCAGTCTACAGCTCACTTGCCATGTTTGGTTGTGTGTCGTCATCTTGGTATCAAATATGATGCATTTCCACTTGATAAGTGAAACTGAAGCTACCATACAAAAGTAGTTGGGGGACTCTCTCCTTTTCCCAAGGCCCCATCTTCTAAAATCTCCTTTCGAGATGGCAAAGAATTGAAAAACAACATTATTATATGTATAGGAAAAACAGAAAGACTACTTACCCTTGAAAGTAAAACTAAAATAAAACCAAAGTCACCTGCAACTGTGACCCAGCTGAAACCCTAGTGCAACACAGCTCATTCCCATGCCCATGAGAGAGAGAGAGAGAGAGGGAGAGAGTTTAAAAATCCATCAAAGGCGCAAATTAAGGATATAACATGAATGTAAGGCTTGGCTACCGGTGCTGATGATTGTGATGATGGGAACCTTGTGACTTTCATCATTCAAGATTCAAAGCCACAAGCACATTCTAAGCCAAAAGCCAAAACTCAAAAGCTAAAAGCCAAAAGCTCTTATTAAATACTCGACTAGCACGTAGCAAAGCCTCAAAATCCCAAGCTCCCCATCGGCACCAAACCAAAGACTAAGCCTTTTAAGCCTTCAAAGCCTCAAATCCAAACTACCCATCATCAACAAGCCAAGGACAAAGCCCTTAAGCCTCCCAACTCTCTCTCTCTCTCTCTTCCACAAAACCTCAAATATAAAACTTCCAATCAATACAAAACCAAAAGAATATATAATCAAACCTCCAAACACTCCATTCACACACCTCTCTCTCTCTCTCTCTCTCTCTCTCTCTCTCTCATCACATTAAAACTTCCCACAGAATTCTCCAAGTGCTTATGCTTGAGCAACAAGCACTGAAAATTGGAACACCATGATCCCAGCATGTTTCAGCCAGCCCAACACACCCACAAGCACCTCTCAAGTGCCCCAAAACCTCATAACCTGCATATACCAAACTCACCTTTGCAACTCTCCTATATATCTCACTCTCACCTGGTCCAAAACCCTCTTCTCTCACTCCCTCACCATCCATGCCTCTGACTCTTTCTCCCTCACTATCTCCCTCAACCCGTCAACCTTCTCGTTCTTTCGAACCAGACCCGGTTCCAAATCCATCTCTCTAACCCACAGCCACCACAAAAGAATCAAGCTTTACTGGGACTTCACCCGGGCTGACTTCACTCACAACTCCGCCGAGCCCGAGTCTTGCTTCTACATCGCCATTTCTTGCAATGCAAGGCTTGAATTTTTTCTGGGGGATCTTTCAGACGAGTTGACTGGGCGATCAGGGTTACTTCTGACTCACAAGCTCAGACAACCGGCTTTGCTGTCAAGGCGGGAACATGTGTTCGGGCGGAGGAATTACATATCCCGAGCTCAGTTCTTGGGGTCCAAACACGAAATCGGAATAGAGTGCAGTGAGGGAACACTTAGAGTAAAAGTAGATGGAGTAACAAGCCTGGTTGTCAAAAGGTTGGCTTGGAAATTCAGAGGCAATGAGAAGATTTTGATTGGCGGAGTAGAATTTGAATTTTATTGGGATGTCTTCAATTGGGTTAATAATCATGGTGGCAGTAATGGGAACGGTCATGGTGTATTTGTATTTCAAGTTGGCGATGGTGGAGTGTGGCCGGAAATGGTAGGTCCTGAGAAGAAGTTGATGAGGAAGAGCTTGTCAACGTCGGCTGCTTCAGCATCAATGTCATCGGTGTCTCCATCGCCATCATGCTCGAGCGTGCTGCAATGGGCAGATGAAAGTAGTGATGGGGGTAGGAGTTCATGTTCATCATCAACTAGGTCGTGTGGTAGTAATGGGGGATTTTCTCTGTTGTTGTATGCTTGGAAGAGGGATTGACACTTTTATCTATTAATTCCAATATGAGGACATGTTTGAAATTGGAAATAAGTCCTTAATATTGTACATTTATTGTGTTTTTCCTTTGCGAAATGACATCCGCACTCTTGTTCTCCTTCTGCACGCTTATATTTATTTTTGTCTCTTGAATCTCCTTTGATTCATTCAATTCACATGCCTGAAATAAACAAAGGTGTTCACGAGTATAAAATCAAAGGATGCGTTGAAATGAATTTCCTTTCCTTTTGTATATGTACGTATGCATTTTTTTTATCTGATACAAGCGATATTTTACTCTGAATAATCTAAATTGCGGGGAGGATAATTTGGACTGGAGTGGCTACACCCACATCCAGCATATTGCCTTCTTTATTTTACAAATTTTGTAAGTCTTTTTTAATGCCTTTAACAGAAAGGTCGGGACTTTCTGCACAAGAACATGAGGAGCTTACTGTCCCTACACAGTTCATGCCTAATGGCTATATTCTATATCATCATTGCAAACGTACACTTCTACCCCTTTGTAATAATCACAAGCACTAAAAAATATTGACATCTCATTTTTCTGCATAGAGAACAAATAGATTGGCAAAATGTAGCAACTTTTCTTGGTAAATATTGTGATCTAATTCATTTACTCTGCAGCTGTCTAAAGTAGTTACGGGCACAAAGTTGGGGGGAAATGTCCGCCATGTTGTTTTCACGGCACATTGTTTGGCCCGATGCTAACCAGCAGAAGGCGTCGGAAATGGAATAAAATAGCAACCAAATCACATGTCATCCAGTATATATTAGCATTAGAAAGGTCTATACAAAACTAGACAGAATTTCGGTTGATGTAAATAATACGCAACTGTAAACTTCTGCTTCTACAAAAGTCCACATACAGAACAAGATAGGGGCCGTTCGAGTGCATAAATAGGTACTATGTTTACATGGATCCCCCTACGTCATTCCATTGGGGGACAAGTCAAAGAAATACCAAAAACAATATGTACCAAGTAAAAGTAAGGTCTAATACTATCAAAAGACTAAGAATCTAATCATACTATTAAGTTTCGCCGAGATATAGGGCTTCAAACAATGTTGGTGTCTGCCAATTCAGAACTACAGAATCGAATGTCGACAACTGAAAGTTCAACAGTATCCGTGAACATAATGTTAGTCATTCCGTCTTGATCCTGATTAGCAACTCCTATTCATCTTAATTTAAACCTCGTTGGGAGTTCGAAGACTTACCGTGTTCAGTCATTGGATCTTCCATAGGTAGGCGTGAACAGCTGGCCAATTGCCTCAATTGCAGAGACATTCCAACTTTCAGCGTGCCTTACAATCTGTTAAACCAAAAGTGGAAATCACAAATTAATGACTGGCAAAACTACCACATGTTAAGGATCAATAATCCAGCATACGAAAGCGCTTTTTGTTCTCACTTTAAACTTATCGTCTAAGTCATAGACCGTACTTCCATCGATGCAAATGAGAGGCCTCCATGGAAGTTTTAGGTATGTCCTGCAGACCGATAAAAATAGTTAGGTTGAACCCACAGCTAGGAGTTACAAAGAATACAGCAGGATCAACACAATCAAAGAGAATCATTTCAGGAAACGGGGTGGTAACGTGGAACCGTGAGGACCAACTCTAATATTTCCCTTTCTACTTTTTTACACGCTATCAAAAGGCACAAAGAGCAAAATATGTTGAATGAAAGGCCAAGATATTTTCTATGCCTATATGCCCAATACATACTAATACGGTCAGAACTTATCACAGAAAATCGGTGTGAAAAATCGACAAGATCGTTTTAAGCACCTGAGCTTCCATGTTGCTAGCACAAAATTTGCTTCAGCATCGATACCCTGTACATGGTCATGTTTATAGTATCTAATCAGCTTGGTTTTTTAGCGTTTGCTTCAAATAAAGCAGTGTTACACAGCACATTATAGGTCAGCTAACATAGTTCGTGTGGTGGTGATATATCTTGAACTATAGTACTGAATCCAACTATGATACACTGCAAAATGATTACCTGCTCGATCTTTTCTAATCCAATTGACGGAGAGTCAAAGAAAGGAACAAGCAATTTCAAGTTGCGAGAATACAAGTCCTTACCTAAACAGCCAAAGACCATGAAAATTAGCGGAGTGAGAGACAAGCGGGGAAAATTTGAGCATGCGATCGAATTCAAAGTGTAAGATAAGCAGACATCTTTTTACATGTCTGCGTATTGCAGTATATCTAAAGTACAAGTGAAACAAAATGAATCGCCAGGATTTTCTTACCTCGAAATTTAATAGTTGGATCTTCAAAGACACAATCTTCAGTATAAATTGCAGAAGTGAAAATCCCTATTACCAAACACAAAGTAGAAGAGTGAAAACAATAACAACAATAACGACAACAACAAAGCTTGTCTCACTAAGTGGGGTTTGCTGTATGAATCCTAGAACGCTGTAGCGCTCGGTTAACAATCATTCATATCTACACCTAGACATACACAGGAAGGTCTCATTCAAACAGTGCAGTAGGCACCTGTTACAAAATACGCATTCTCGAAATCAGATTTGAGAATCGTTACAACATCATCAATGCCGGAAACTGAAAACTCTTCGCTTTCTTTGTCACTCACTCCATTCAATCTGCAACATGTTAACAATATTTAAAAACAGAAATCCAAAGAGCTGGCTTCACCAACAAATTTTTTCGGACAAATGATAGTGACCAATATTTAGGGTTGATAACTTCATATAGTATGCTCAAAACCACTAGTATACACAACACGTTATGGTAATCTAAAATTGTTAAAAAGGAACCACCTTTGACAAGTAGATGTAGAATTAGGGATAATTTAAAACATCATAGAATTAATCCAAATCATCAACTCTACACACGAAATCGAAAGCTCGAAAATTCGGAAAATATCATAAGATTGAATCTGAGAAGAGTAAAATGGGAAGAATACCTGGATGCTTTGTTGGAGAAGGAGAAGAGCCTGAGCAGCTCAGTGACTCCGCTCACAGCAATTTTCAAAACCTGCGGGGTTTCTCTCTTGTTGCTGTTGTTGTTTCTGTTGTTATCCGGTGCGGCGGAGGAGCACCGGATGCCGCGGATTCCCTGGAAAATGGACGGTCATAAATGGATCAGAAAGCAACCAACGGTCAGGAATTGAAGTCTCTGTGTGCTACCTTCGACTGCAGGAGCGGAGGAAGCCGTGGAGTTGCAGTTGTAGTGCAACCGTAACACACTACTCCCGCCATTGTTTTGGCGGGTTCAGATTTCACCAAGTCGGTTAATACAGTTGGGGAACTGCAAAGGTCGGGTCGGGTTATATTTGGGTTGGAGGAAATTGGACCGGTTAATGGCTGGTTGGGTTTTTAAGCTCCAATGTTTGCACAACACGTGTACATAAGACAACTGGCAGAGGAATGAGGATCCTTTCAGGATTCTCTTTGTGAGGATCTTGAAGATCCTCAAATCGTGTCCATTCATCGTATATCGTGTAACCAGAAATCATTTTAAATACTTTTATTTAAAATTAAACATGAACAGTAACTGACAAAAACTACGATGAACGGACATAAGGTTCCGCATCCTCACGTTCATCCTAGGCAACTAGTTTACGAAACTAACATGCGCTTCTCTTACTGCCTGCCATGGTGGACTGCAAAAAATGGAACACATACGCTTCTGCAATTTGGTAGTGATGCGGAGATAAAAGGAAGTTTTCAAGCAACGCAGCTTGTGCCTGCCGGAATACCCAGATTCTGTCTTATAAGAGTTAGGTATTAGTGTTGCCAAAGCGCCTCAGTATAGATCCTGCACTGTTCAGGACGAGGAATGACGAGCGGAGGGTTTATGACCGGCACAGGTAGCCCCCCGTACAGTTTCCTTGCTCAAACTGCATATGCAACTCTGCGAGAAGAAATTCTGCAATATATTATGCAGCGCTACAAACGCCAGCCTAAAAGACCGGGTCTGCTGCTCGATTCTGATGCTATTTTCAAGCCTGCTGATACTGCCGTCCGCATGGGTAAAATGCCTACTAGTGATGCAGGGCCATGTCTGTTAGGGGCATTTCAGCAGGTAAATCATCGCTTCTTGTTCGATGTTAAAAGTTTGACAATGTTGTATGTAGCAAATGAATGCTAATATAACCGAAAAGTTCATGTGATCCAAGGCTTGTACTTATTTACAGAAATCGTGCGATTGAAAATATATTTCATGCTTAACAAGTTTACATTCATCGCATGATTCGCAAATGAGACTGACCTTTCTATACTTGATAAGTTGATATAGAACATTGTAAAACATGTGTAATGAACAAAGCTAGCTCATGTCAAACTCGCCGGCTGACACCACATTTTGATTTGAGGAGGTTTTTTTTCCTGTGCTAACGAACGAATGGCAGGCAGGCAATGTGTCAGACAAGACTCAGCTCATCAGTAGTATTAACAGCTTTTGTGTATTCCTCAGAAGCTTGGGCTGCAAGCTTCTTTCTCAATCCCACCAACTCTTCCCCGGCATCACATATATATGCAGAGGCTTGCCTGCCAGACAAAGTTGCTCCTTCCATGCTGTCGATATAGTCCTGTAAAAGGTACAGCCAATTAGAATTTGCATTTTCTTTCATCATTCTTCTACAGAAAAATTAGTTGCGCAAACCTACCTGTTTTGTGTATGAGCCAGCGAGGAAAAAATTCTTCACAGGTGTCTTCTGATCAGGTCTAAACGGATCTTTGCCAGGTCCCTCCCGATAGAGAGATTGCCCAATTTTGACAACTGATGACCAAGTGACTTCTAAACCTTGGGATGATGGGAATAAAGCCAAAACCTTGAATTGAAAATTTTGAGGTTCAGATTGATGTTTGCAATGACCGAAAATAAAAAAATAAATAATGTTTTCATTCGTTTCTTCTAACTGCAGTTTAACTTGCTTAACGTATGCAAAGTGTTCTTTATAAGCTAATTACCTGTTTCTTCACTCTTGCTATAATTTCTTCGTTTGGTAAAGGCATGTAAGGATCACCTGGTGTCAAAACGCATCTGCAAGATGAAGAAGCATCAGCGTTAAGTTCAAAATTATAAAAGTGCAAATAGGAAATGCAGTGACTTGATACCTAATCGGAATGTGTGTGTGTGTGTGTGTGTGTGTGTGTGTGTGTGTGGTGTGTTTTGATCCACTAGGATGGAAATTTCAAGCAATTAAAAAATCACCACATCTACTTGGTTCGGTTTGAACGTTTCAAATTCTACAGGAGGCCAAATAAAGAGGGTTTTAAAATCTAATGTATCTCTATTTGTAAAACCGAAAGATAAGAATAATAATGGGTATGTTTTCCTTACTGGAGGAGTGAACCTTGTCCCTCAATGTAGTAATCTTCTGGAGAAGTAAGCGCTAGGTCGGCAAAGCAAGAGAAATCTGCATCAGGAGTATATAGGAGATTATCTAATCCCAAAGCTTGCTTCAATTGCCTATCAAACAAAAATATCCCTGTCCATTAGCCTTGAAGAAGCAAATTTTTTTTTTTTTTTAAGATTCTGACAAGGTCCTTAACACAAAAGAGTTTTTCTTTTCACATCTAAGTACTTCAGTGTGTAAGGGAGAATCACCTTGACCGTTCTAGATCTTGTAACTCTGTGACCCAACCGTCGTATCTAAGTTGCACAGTAACAACAGGGACTCCAACTAGCTCATAAACATTATTGAAAAAATCCCATTCCCTCCACTGAGAAGGAAGCAGTCTCTTGATTCCAGGCACATCACACGCTGTTAACATACAAATATGAAAGAAAAACTTTTTCAACTGAAATTGGAAATAGTTTTTCGGAATAGGAAGGAACAAAGAAGCAAGAGTAAACCACAAACCTGCAACATAAGCATCGGCTGTCACAATTTTCTTGTTAGTAGCCTACAACCATAAAAAGAACACACTAGTTATTTACACTTAAAGAAGCACAAGTTCCACTACACACATCTAAGGTTAACACAATTAAAGGTTCCAGTTGTCAAAGAAATCAATCTTTATTAAATTTCATTCGTATTAAAAGAAGCAATATGATAAGTAAGTTACCCTAGACATTGAAAATCCGGTAACATATGTTTCGCCATCAGAAGATTTATCATATAGTATTTCTCTACACCCCCACCTGAGATGAAACCTGTAACAGCAGAAAATGACATTCCAACTGATAAGAGATCAACTGATATAGGAGAAACAGAAAAACAAACAACTGTTATCTCTTCGTTTCAATGTAAAGCTCTTCTAGCTTTCACAAAGATATACCTGCCCCCCTTGGCAATGATATAATCTCTGATGGGGCCACTTAAGTAAACATCTGGTGAACCCTTGAGCATGCGTAGAAGGGAAGCCTCGGTCTTAGTGGCAAACAATGTGAATATAGTGAGCATACAACGAGCGCTAATATTATCACAGTCAATAAACCCAAGTGCATATGCAACAGGATCCCACATCCGCTGGATACTCATTCGCGTGCCACCTTTGGACAAGAACCAATCAGAGAAGCTTATCTGCAAAAGCCAAGTTCAATTTTTAAAATACAAAAATTGTGTGAGAAAATAATAACTTGTAATAGACTTCCAAACATTTCCAGTTTCAACTGAAAACACAATGTGAATGGAGACCAAAATAAAAGATAAAAATAGCTTTCATTCTTACACTATCCAAATTCCGTACATCCTGCAATGCTCCATCTGGATTAACAAGAGCCTTTACAACCGGACTTAAGGCAAGAGCCACTGCATTTCTTGCTTTATCGTAAGTCTGAACAGTTATAAGGGAAATTCATTAACGGAAATCTAACTCAGCAAGAAGCTTCATTACAATTTGGTTCACTAGGATTAATAAACTCAATGATAACATGGAAAAAGTGTCTTTTTTTTTTTCTTTTACTGTTTTTCCTGACACAAGGTGCACAATGCTATATTCTCTATACTGGTTTCCAAAATAATGAGATGTGACAATGAAGATGATTTGCAGTAAAGTCAGTCATAGTGGCGATGGCAAAACGTGCCTTAATCTGATTTGTAGACAAAAATGCAAGAATCCCATGTATTGGTGCTCCAATTGGGAACCGAAAATCAAGTTCTGCGATGAAAATCAAGTAACAGATTATGTACATTGGATATAAGTGATTCAGGAATGAACTGTGAAATACAAGATCAGGCACCAAGACATACCACCAATGTTACCCCCTTTGTTTACAAAAGTGTGAGTATGATCCTTGACAAGAAGATTTTCATCTGCACCCACCTGTTTAAGTGGTGGTCCAAGAAAACTTATTAGCAATTATACATAATATTGCTCAAGTGTAACAGAAGTTCAACCAAGCAATAGTTGTTCACCTTTTTCATTAATCGGAAAAGATTACTGTAGCAACCAAAGAAAACATGGAGTCCCATTTCAATGTGGTTTCCTTTTTTATCAACAAAAGAGCCCACTTTTCCGCCAATGAAAGGCCTCGATTCATAAATATCCACCTGCAGAATTTACAAACAACAAATGTTAACAAGTTTCCCAGGAAAAGACAATCAGTCATCAAACAACCTTACAGAAAATTATGAAGTTAGCTTACTGAGAAGTTCAGTCAAAGTGTCCCAACTTTAAAAATTCAATTCATACATTGAAGCAATGTAGCTCTAAACTGAAGGAAACATACAATTCGGACAAAGTAAACAAACCTCATGGCCTTGATCCAAAAGCTCAACGGCGGTTGACATGCCCGCGAGTCCAGCTCCGATAATGGCCACCTTCAGCTTCGGACCGCGGTAGAACTCCGGTTCAGGTGGAAACAACCCTTTTGGAGCTGGAAGATTAAGCATTCATCTCAGTATACATTAAATAGTAGCTCAAACAGTAAATAATCCTTCACTTAATCACTAAACACCATATTCTGTCTAACTTTTCGTGGTAATGTTAAGTATTAACCTCAAATTGCAGCACAAAAATTAGTTCTTAAAATAAATTAATGGAATTTGGAACTTGAAAAGTTTGAACTTTGATCAAAAGCCAATAACTTTATCATGAATTCAATTGAATTAACAATCATCCCATCACAATAATTCTCCAACGGAAAGAAAACCCAGAAATTAAAATCAACTAAAAAGCTTTAAAACCATTGAAAACTGACAAATTGGAGCTTAAGAAAAACGAGAACTTTACCGTTTACCCTCATGTCAGAAACATTGGTGTCCAAAGAAGAGCGAACCCAGAAGGAGGACGACCTCTTTGTCCTGGCAGGAGTCACCAGACAGCGACCAGTTACTGGAGCTGCCGGTAAAAGAGCCCAAGAAGCCATGGATTCAAGCTTCTAAAAACCCACAACTTCAATTGAGCTCTCCTCTCTCTCCTCTCTCTCTCTCTCTCCCCTCTCTCTAAGCAGAGTACTGGTCTGTGTAAAGAAAGAGAGATTGAAAGAAATCAAACTAGCTAGCTCTGAAGCATATGAGAGAGAGAGAGAGAGATGGTATCAGGAGTGGAGGAGATGCTGAGGGTGAGAATTTGTCACGTAACTGAGTTTGGCGAACCCAACTTTCATGTGCAAATTCTGCTAAGTGGTAATGTAGAATTTCAAAAATAATATCAATTTCCACTCTCACAATATCATGTGGGACCCACCATATGAGTTGTAGAACGAGAATAACTTATAAGACACGGGTAAACCATTACATTGATATTCTGTATCAATAATACAAAACTTGTTAGTTACTCTTCACTGTCCTTATGGATATTCATATCAATATAAAACGTGTTAGTTACTCTCCACTGTTCTTGTATCGTACATATTGTTATCTTTCAAAGCACTCTATTCTTTAAAAAAAAAATAAAAAAAACGCGCTATTAATTTTGTAATAATAAAAACAATTTTGTTTGTATTACAGAATAATATATACATATTTTTTCAACGAAATAAAATATGTATTTGGAGGTGGTATTTTGTGGTGGGTTTGAAGTTTATTGTATTGTCTGTTTAAATTTGGTGAGGCATCAGAAATTAAGCGAGCAAAAGTAACGTTAGAAGTGCGCTGCTTTCTGTGTAACCTAAATGCGCCACTAAGGCTTTTAGATAATATTGAAAGTGAAAGAATGTATCATGATTTATGAGTCAGCGTTTGACATAACAGACGTAAGTCGGGTTAATTAGCTTGAGTAAATTATTCATGTCTTTGTACAAGAGTTTAATTAATTTTCACGTAAAATAGAGTAGTAAGATTACTCAAATACATTATAAAATGTGATACTTTTTTAGAGACATCATTAAACTGCAATGTTGAAATGGTATACTTTAGATTATATTGAAAGAAAATAAGATATATTGGATAAGGGATTGAGATCCAATTTGGATCTCTGTGCCCCGTGCCCGCAAATCAAAAGGTCTAGATAACTCAATTTTAATCATACGACTTCTATTAGTCTACTAACTCAATTCACAAAAATTTAAAAACTTGAACAGCATGGATCTCTTTCTCTCTCTAAACGACCCAAATCTCTTGATTCGCGGACTCTAAACACATAAATGCAAAGTGAATCTAAAACGATGAATAAGAGTTGAGATAACACAGATGAATTGGTCAGCATAGTCAGTGTGCCCTTGCAGGTAGGCCATTATTGACAGTTTTTTCTGAGCAAGTATTTTTCTGTGCATCTATAATCTAAAAGCTACAACAAGAACGTAGCTTCTCGGTTTGGACAATGCAATTCCATCACTGAATTGTTTGGTTTTGCAAAAGTGTAGTTGCAAAGTTCATAGCTAAAAGGATCAAGGGAGCACTGAGTGATTATTTGCACCTTCACTTCATCTACAACAACCCCTGCAATATCCAATAAATAAAAAAACACAAAATATGTTAGCTAGTTGTTCGTCTTAATATACGAAAAAATAAAATTGCTTGGCGGTGGAACTCTTTTTTCAACTCTGTCGTAGTGTCACGTAAAGTTTTGTGAAAACAACATGAAGTTCATGTGAATAAGTTAAGAAAACAGTAGGGTTTTGTAGCATCGGGGCCAAAAAAAAGGGCTAGTAAACTAGTAGTGAGAGAGAAAATGAAGAGCACTCTATAACAAATGTATTTACTTGGGCATGCAACAAGGATATCTTACGAATTGTGCTTCTTGTCATCTTAGCCGTCAACAAGGTTGGGAGAGGGGAAACCGAACCTAGGATTTCAGTTACAGGAACAATGATCTTAATCACTTGAGTTACAAATCTCTTGCACATATTTAAATAATTTACGTTTAAGCTAATACAATGTATCCATTCACCAGATTAGGAACTAGATTGCATAGAGGATCTTTCCATTAAGATGAGCAAGAAGTTAATTACCTTACTAATTACTAGTATAAATTATCTTTCAGTCACAAGGAACAAATTAAAATTTGGTATTAAACGGTCCAATTTTTTTTAATGCAAGGATGATAATGGATTAGGCGAGTCGAACTACACACAAGACTTAGCCGTCAAACTACAATAGTAGCTTTACACTCTAAATCCGCACAAAGCGGTTAGAAAGAACCAAGACCCTAAGAATAGCCATCAACTACGAAGTGGGCTACTTCCTTCCTACACAGAGCGATTAGAAAAAGCTAACTTCCAATAGAACGACCCCCCTTCCCCTATCTTTGAAATTTATTAAATAATTAAGCACGAAGAGAAAGCCAATGTGATTATTAACAACTCCTTTCCCTTTACATTGTTTTATTACAATTTTCCAGTATTATTGTTGTGTCTGTCTGTCTCCCTAACGGCTGCAGCAACAACGTAGCTTCCCCGTTTGAACAATGCAATTCCCGTCCCTGAATTGTCTGCCCTTGCACGCTGCAAAACACTCGGCATCTCCAAATGTGTCTGAGCAGAGATCGTAGCAATAAGGATCAAGGGGCACTGAGTGATCATCCTTTGGCACCTTCACTTCATCTGCTATAACTTCTGCAATATTATACATTCAAACACAAAACCAATTTCATCTGTTGATTAATTATCTAGTTTATTGTTCGTTTTTATACAAGAAAAAAAAATCGCTTCATAAATGCAACTCTTTTCATAACTTTTTCGCATGATGTTTCAGAAAAACGATGTGAAATCCATGCGAAAATGTTGAGAAAATAATTAGGGTTTTGTAGCATCGTTCTGAAAATCTGGTAGAGAGAGAGTGAAAATGTACTTGAGGTTACTAAAGCAGCAGATATAGCCATGGAAGCAAGGAAAAATGTAAGGAACTTTTGGGATTTCATCTTTGGAATCTCTTGTCCTTGAGATACATTTCTAGATGCATGGTAGGATTGAAGAACATTGGTTTATATAGATGGAGTAAAGTGCACAAATGAGATTTCAAAGTTTTACCAACCATATTCTTCAGATGTCAACTTTTAATGAACATTCGTCTACTATGTTGACATTAAGTTTCATTAAAGTTAATATATTAATGTCAATATAGTAGACGAAGTTTACATGTAACATAGATGATTTTTCCACTAATCCCTTATTAGAAAGTAGATTATACTAAGTTTTCTTCTATTTTCTCTGGATATTATTTGATATTGGTATCTTTTGACTCAGAAAACACAAAATTTATGTCATATATCCGTGCTAACAATGATGCAGCTACCGTTAACTTGTTTGTTCCCTTTACTGGCATTGCCAGGAATATTTTTGTTCATCACCTTCAAGTGATAGTGATGGTTACCACCCTATTTATTACCTTTGAATAAGTTTATAAATTTTGATTTGTGTAATGGATAGACATAAATTTCAATATTTAAACTCATTTAATGGTAATAAATAGAGTGATAAACATTACCAGCACTTAAAGATGGTGAACAAAAATACATCCGGCATTGCCACTGATCATAGCGCACGATTTCGACTTCCTTGTCCAAAATTATGAATTTGCTTATAAAGTTTGTGCTCTATGAGCTGTTTTCTAGTAGTTTACACACTCATCAGCTACGACTTTGAGATATTATGAGCAAAAATTCGTTGGCTTACGTGCCAATTACTTTTTTAATTTGTTTGTTAATTAGTCATAAGGAGCACGATTAGTACAATAAAGTTGGTGACATGGACAATGATGGACTTGAGTAAGAAATCTTGTTGTGGATGCTAACAAATCAGTCTTGTATCTGACAAGAAAATGCTTTCAAATCCATATCTTTCTTGTACACAATTTAATTCAATATCATACAACTAAGATGATGATATACTCGAATTTAATTAGTAGTAATTGAATGGATGATTAAGGAACTAGATGGATCATACTAATATTGCATTTGAAATCTACTCATACCATAAGATTAAAACGATTTAAATCTTAGTACAATGAAATATAAATTCGTAGCTGGATTTCGATTATTATGATTACTTTCTTATTTGTTTCAAAATTATGTCTTTATAAATACACAAATTGTAACTCAGTACGAACCAAAAGTCTTAACAAGAAATAACTTATTAGTTATGCAACCATCTTGACATTTGTCGTTTATCAAAGTTTTACGATTAGTTTTTTCTTCTTTTCTTTTTCTTTAATTAATTTGTTAATGAAAATAACTCGGAAAATTGAAAGTGATCCAGAAAATGGATGGATGTGGGCAAAGAAATGGTGATTTTATAATTTATTTGAAGAAATCAAGCTCAAACAGATTTACAGGGTGCTAAGCTTCATGTGGCCAATCCATAGGCCCTTGTTGATGTGGCATGTAGTTTATTTTTTCAGAACATGTGGTTATGTGGTGTTATTATTCTACTTAAATTATAACACTTGTATTTTTTTCTAATTAATATGCCTTAGAAAAGAACATATCATTTTCGTAGTCCACCCCTGTTATAACATGTGCATGATAACATTACGTGACGGTGTTCCTCTGCACACAAAGATTTCCAAAGTTTTCATCTACAACTTATATAGATGAGCAAGAAATTAGTAGGCTCACAAATCACTTCTGTAATTTAATCGTGTTCTGGATGATGGGATTCAGTAAGAATGCTTCCCCTTGTACGTACTAGAAGTTACTAAAACGGCAGATATAGCATGGCTGCCAAGAAAACAAAAGAAATTTTGGGATTTCATTTTCTAATTGCAGAAAGATTGGATGCAATGTGAAAATTGAATTTGTAATCTGGATTTGACTGCAAATTAATCGCTCATTTCGACATTAACCGAACAAGTCGAGAAATTGATAATCATAATATTAGGACGCAAATCTCATCCTGAAAAGATATATAATCATCAATAGATAAATCATTTAGAAGGTTGCCTCACGTTAATTTGTTCATATGATATTATCCAAAGTTACAAAAGTTACCATCTTCTAAGTTCACTGTAAATATAATTGATAGAATATTAAGTAAAATTCTTAGTTCTTGGTTTACCAAGCTGTTTGTAGTATTTGTGGGAAGGAAAATAGGTTTTCTACTAAAAAAGGGGAGGAAAAAGAAATCAATTAGCAGAAAGTATCCAGTTTTTGAGTTTCAATGACGATTTTTAACCTTTCCCCGACAAATTAGAATATCTTGCGACGAATTTCCTATATTTAATGACCATTTTATGGTTTCCAAGGCGTCAAAGACCTTTACCAACCAAATATTCGCCGACAACCGCTGCTAAAGATGTTTTAAGCAACGAAGAAATCCTCGCTAAAAGCCGAGACCTTTAGCCACAATAAAATTTTTGTCGCTAACCGTTACTAAATATATTTAAAGCGACGGATTAAAAACCCTCGCTAAAAGTCGGAGAAGAAAAAACGCCTTCGCCCCCGGTTGATTAAACAATGATTGTTTGCTTCAAAACGTAACTCTACTAACATCCTCTCATCACCCTCACTCTAGTTGTCTGTGTTAATAGAATTTACATGGAAATATTGTTCAAAATTACTCTCTACGCAATTCCTTTGGGTTTTTTTTTTTTTTTTTAGCCTGCAGATCCCCAATGTTTGTAGCCTGCAAATTCACACAGCCAAAGCACCATTAAAAAGCACATCAGTAATCTTAAAACTCCAAAATCACGCATTTACTAAACATGATCACTATTTTCCCTTTTTCCTACAACCATAGACAGTCGAGGACGAATGCATTTGCTATTTTATGAGGTCCAGTACAATCCCTACTTCTTAGCTGTTCATCGAGGCCAACGTTCCACTTTCCTGTATTACTGTTCTAATTGCTTATCCGACCTTCTTGCATTCTTCTACTGGACCATAAAATTCCATTCATTTAGGCAGTAGCAGTAGGAATCGGATATATGAATTATTTTCGGAACCTCCAACTTTAATTTTCAAATTCAACTTCATTGAGTTGAATAACTAAACTAATCTAACAATACGGCTGATGTTTGAACCAAACTCAATGAGGAACTACACAATCGCAGTTCAGAAAAAAAAAATTAGTCAAAAATAGTTTTATAGAATGTGATTAAAGGGGATTACCTTAGATTTCTACGGGGATTTTTCCATGCGATTGAAACAGTTTTGAGGATCAAGCTTGTACGAATATAGCTGAACCTTGTGTTCTTTTATCTTTGACAATCTCGGGTCAATGTAAAAGCTCAACATACAGAGTCAGTCTTGCTCCGCTGCAATTCCAGATATGCATTCATGAATAAATTTAAACGTGCAGGGGCAACTTATGGACATCAATCGCATTTTAACATAACTTAGAGGTTCAAAAGGAAGCCAAATTACACCCCAGCAGAACCACCTTGGCAATCTGCACAAGTATCATATTTATTTTTCAAAACTATTTTGTACCTTAAACATACAGCGCAGTTCACAACTGGAGAGAAACTCAAGAACAAAGGATGATGAGAACATATCGGAAAATAAAAGCACAGGTGCACCCATGCTACAACACAAAAATTGAATTGCATTTTTTTTTTTTTTTCTCACACTGAATTGCATTTTATGTTCCGTCTTTGCACAAGTCAAATGAATGTAGGGCCACTATCTCAGGGAATGAATGAAGGATATACACGCACGCATATATATATAGGGAAAGGAGGTCTTTTAATGTTTTACATTAATTTCGTTTTTAAGTTTCCAAGTTGTGAATATTCTTGTACAAGACTGGTTTTGTAATAAAGAAAAAAAATTCAAAATACAGGTTATAGAAATTAAAAGATAACTAACTCATGTTAGAATGTGTGAGTTTGAGAAGTAAACATACCTCAACATGTGATACAACCAGAAACCGTGAGTACGATGCCAGTAAAGAGTGAGTATCAAATCCGTCACCGGTGATACTTTGAATCATGAAGTAATCCTATGACTGCTGATGAACATGCTACAACAGCTGCCCAATCTGTTAAGATTTAGTTACTTAATTATCTCATCTCAAAATAATGGTAAAGACGGCCATCCAAGAAGACACATCATGCTTAAGCTTACTTCCCAAGAAGACACATCATGCTAAGCTTACTTCCCTCAATAGCGAACAATTACGGATAAAGTTTAAAATCCAATGATTATACAGTAAGTAACATACATATACGACACTAGTCCAAACAGGTACATCTCACATACAGACTTTTGAAAGAACCAACATCTCATGTACGGACTTTCGAAAGAACCAACAAGAAGATATATTCTAAGTAGGTTAAGAACTTAACTATACTAATGATAAGTATCAGAAAGTCACCCGCAGATATAATCATCCATGAGTGCACCTCCTCCATAAAGGAAGCATGATAACGCTGTCGATCAACAACAAATTTTGAGTAAACATAAGCATGATAACGCTGTCATCAACAACAAATTTTGAGTAAACATGTGTGTGTGTGTGTGTGTGTGTGTATATATATATATTCTTACGAAAAACATAGCCACAAAATCACATACACAAGTAGTTGCCCATCCAACTCTGTGGCGTTAAACAATCTTGTTAACGATATTAGAGCGACAACAAACCGCGAAAAAATCTTCAATCTTTACGAAACAAAAGAAAATACGGCATGCCTCAAATGTCCGAGGTTCCATGAACAACCAAAATGCACTCAACTCACAACTTATTTCTAATCCTTTCAACCTTACCGACCTCTACCGAGTGAAATTTTCCAACTTGATGTTAAAACCGGTATCGCTACTATAAGTAATTGAAAATACCAAATAATTACTTGTATTAAGTCACATTGTTAATAATAAAGTTTACTGAATACACATCCTAATTGAAACCCAATGGCTAAACCAACTGTAATCGAAAGAATATGCCCATCGTCATGCATATAGTGCTATAAACCCAGAAAGATAGGAAATTCAACAACCCAGTACGCAGAACTGGATAAAGATCCAAACTTTTTACCAATTTATCATTTCTCAGCAGCCAAACGTGTGTGTGTGTGTGTGCGTGTGTGTGTGTGTGTGTGTAGAGAGAGAGAGAGAGAGAGGGGCCTTGATTATCCATGGGGCGAGAATCGTTGAGCGCGGGATCGTCCCAAGTAGGAGGAGAGAACTCGGCGTCCTGTGAATTTCTCAATTTTCTGCTCAGCTTTCCCCATCGCTTACGGTTTCTATTGTTCTGTTTGGCCTTCGAGAAGGTGGAAGGGAAATTTTGGGGAATTTTCTCGCCCGAAATTGTGAGTCCTAATATTGGACGGCGGATCAAGTGGGTTTTGTTTTCTCCTGTTGTGTGTGGCCGTAGGATGGGTCGAAGCGAAATTCCGCAGCAGGGCGGAATTTGTAAAATAAAGTTATCAATAAAAAAATAAACGCGTTAATCAATACTTAAAAAATAATTTAATCATCAATAATCACATTATATAATTTATTTGGTCTAAAAAGTTGTAATGTACGTAACTAATATTATACTGAAAAACAAGTGGAAAAAATTCCACTAAACCGAATATCAAGATACCAAACAGACGGGCCAACATCCCACAATTAACCACATCGGTATTGTTTTCAATTTGCAATTGTAACTTATCATATGCACAACACAACAAGTGTGAAGATTTTATCACATAAGATGTCGGTGTAATTAGAAGTGAAACCATGCAATATAAGTCTTCGATAATTTTGTCAATTTTCCGATGTGAAACCTTAGTATTATGCAACGCCAAAATACAATAGAGATAAGATATTATCGCGTTCCTGCATAATTTTATTTATTTCATGTATTGTATTGAGATAGCATGAAAATTTCCTTCCCCTTAAGTTGCCAAGAAGAATACAGTGTATCCTTGTATTTCAATGTTACTTGTAATGTAGGTAACTTGTATTTTACTTTGGAAGGGATGCATGTATCCCTGTTTAGAAATAATATAATTGTAAAATTTGCACTTAAAAGAAGGAACGGGATTCTCTTCGGATCTGAACCATCTGGATCATGTGGATCAAATAATCTTAACCGTTCACGTAAATTGTGTAGCTGAGATCACTCTGTTCGTTAACTTTCTCAATCTTTCTCTCGGTCCTCAACATCGTTGCCTTCGTCTCCGACAACATCGATGAACCAAAACCACAGAGAAAGAAAGAAGATGAAGAAAATAGGAGGGGTTGGAGGTTGGAGAAATATACAGTCGGAATTGGGGTGGGAGTGGAGGTGGTGGTGAGTGATGGTAGGGACGTCCATGGGATCCGAATATGATATGTTCCTTTAAAAGCCAGGAAGATCATAGCCGGATCCTCCAATCACATCTGTCCATCATACTTTGTGTGATAAAAAATCATTGTAAATTTTTTTATTTAAAATTGAATATAAACATTACCTGACAAAAATTGATCGCACGATGTATGATAAACGAATGTGATTAGAGGATCCTCATAATCCTCACAAAGAGAATCCGGCGAGGATCCTTTCTCCTTTAAAAGAACAAGTAAAATTTTGCTTCAACTGTATAGATAAACGTTCACGCAATCATACATTCAGTATGATTAAACACGTACAAATACGTAAATGAAGATGAATACACATGCAGTCAGCCCTAAAACCACAGAAATTCCCCAGCAAGTCTTCCAAAGCTCATTGGAATGTAAGAACTAGGTGGATAAATCTGCTGCTCAATCACATCAAAGTCAGAAATTTTTTTTTTCCAGAAATGATCTAAATTTGGTTAAACTCTACTGATCGTTTGTGTAAGAATGTGAAGGAGAGAGTCTCACGTTGATGAAAGGAAAAATCTTGCAAAAGCTTATAAGTAGAGGTTTCAACAGTTCACATGTGAAAAAACCTATCAAATAGTTATGAATATTATGACATGACATAGACAGGCCGATGAAAAGCCTTTCAAGTGAGCTCAAGTGGGAGAAGAAGGGTGTTAGGATGCTAGATGGTATCATCTTGTAGTAACAGTTAGAGTTGAGTATTAGTATAAATAGTACATTGTAAGAGAAGAAAAGACAGTTAATGAAATTGTATTGTTGTTCTCATGTTATGTTGTAAAGAGTTAGGATTAGAATAAGTTCAAAGTTCGATTTTTTTCTAAAAATTTGGTGCATATTCCTAACTCACGTAATTTAATGGAAAAATGGATTCTTTTCTTGTAGACCATGAGGAAGTGGACTCAAGAAAACTTTTCTTATTGTTCACTCAAGAAAACTCAAGAAAACTTTTCTTATTGTTGACGATTTATATAATTACACAAAAAAGTTCAACAATCTTATGTTGGAATTTAACCCTTTTGACTTTACACGATCGCAACTTCAGAAGGAATGGGTATAAAAGATCAACGGAATGATTGATACAAGCACTTGTACAAAAAGCACTTCTACGAAATCAAAAGTTCATACCACAGAAAGACCCACTTACCCTTCATTGCATTTTTTTACAGCTTTGAGCTTTTTACTTTTTCCATCTCATGAATCTCCCACCACCTTATTCTACCCAAGTTAATGGGTTCTTTTTCTTTCTTTGCATGCGAAGATCTCATGTCACTTTTAACTACAATGCTTTGACAAATGGGTAAGGTCAGTTAATTAAAACAGTATGTCCGCCTTTTTAACCTAATTCAAATTGTATTTTTCGTAAGTTATGTTATTTTTCGACTCACTTACCCACGCAACCATTTCTTATGTGTAACTTAATGATGGATCCATGATCCAAGATTATGCAAAACCATATTTTGATATGCTTTTTTGAAGTGGTCCCTAGCATTGGTTAGATATACAAGGTTCGATCTATTAATAAAATAGGACCAAGGAGGGGCTTACACATAGTGTTTAATTATAGGATAAAAATCATAAATATCACTTTTAATAATGTTAAGATCATGAAGATTCAGTATTATTGTTGATCTTGTCCAAAGAGTACTCCTATGCTGGTCCAATTATAAGAAAGATTTTTTAGTGTGCCGGAAATATGACCCAGTATATTAAATATCATAATACCATGTTTTCTACAAATTAAAAAATTTCTCCAATTATCAACGCACGATGTATATACTAGGAATTATTGTATGTTTTAATCCAACAAAAACAAAAAACTAGGATTTTTATTTTGAACAAATGATATTATACAATAAGGGATGGAGGAGTGGGCTAAGCCTCACAATGAGTTAGCAATAATGTGGTTCAAATTCGCCTTTGGTGAAATCAAACTTAAGATCTCTCACTTACAAACTTACAATTAAAGAATAATACTATTAGTCCATAATACTAAATCACAATGATTGAATCCAAGACGCAATAATTAAAAAGAAAAACCCTAACTATCAAAGTAATTTACGGACTTGTAATTTTATAGTTTGTTAAAGTATTATCGTATTGTTTGATAAAGTATTGTGGAAGGTAGGAATATTATTTGTCACGTGGTTATGTAATTCAAAGTGGTGACCACATGGAGATGATAGTGTGTCCCTTCTTATTTGGGACTGCTAATCCTAGCTTTTTAGTGTACAACTAGTCCTAGCTTTTCTTTTGGTACAAATAGACTTGATTCGAACTTGGCACGTGGACATGTATCGGAGTAGGGTTATCTCATCTTCTAATTTTCTTGTTTTTTTCTTTATAAAAAATGTTAACATGACTTAATTGTAACCATTTAAAAAAAAAAAAAGTCAACATAAAATGAATATGATGGAGATTAGGAGATGAGAGAATCATACTCCTTATACGAGTTTTCAAACGAGGCCTTAGTGTCTATTGTCATTACAATCAAGTTGTATTATTTTGCACTGATGAGAGGTCTTAGTTCAACTCACATAAATAGCGATTTCAATACGATATTATTATTAGTCGATAACTATTGTGTGGTTTAATCGAATCCTTACTCCAATATCGTTATACAAAAAAGAAAAGGACTCTTATTAGTATATTTTCCAAATAGGATTAAAGAGGCAGACCAAAAGACTAATCCCAACAACAACAAAAATGGGTGATAATCTTGCATGGGTTGCTTTTCTCCAAAACTTTTATGGCTTGCTTGTCTCTTATCCCTTATCCCTCTTTTTTTTTTTTTTTTTTTTTTTTTAAGTACAATATCTTGTAAACCCCACATATCCATGCACCCTCCTCAATCAACTCCTACGGTCCTACCCCAAGGCCATGCTTATTTTGCCCTAATTAACAATTTCCCTTTCCAGAGAGATTTTTTAATGTACCCAGAATATAAGGCGGCATGTTATATGTTGTTATTATAAGTGGAGGAATTTTTTTTTTTTTTCAAGTGCCCCTCCACTCATATAATGACATAAGATGTATGTGGTATGTATCATTAATCTGGACACACTAGAAAATCTCTTCCCTATCCATCCTTATAAAGTTAACCCCCAAAAAAAGAAAATCTTCACATAAAATTTTAAGAGGAATAAAGTATATCAAAGTCTAGCAAGTTGACTAAAATAGTGTGTTTTTTTATAAATTAGTGCAAATTATCGCTTGAATAAGAAAAAAAAATTTGAAAACATAAAAAATCTGAATTGGGCTTGGTAAGGCCCAATAAGTACAGGAGCAACGAACAAGATAATCAAATAATTTGGGGTTGATTTAACAAAACCATGGACAAGTACACGTGAAGACCACGTCTTTATATATCCCCATAAAGTACGTATTGACAAATCTTCCTCATAATTTTAGCTGTCCATATTCCCCCACGAGCAGAGCCGAGCACGTGGTATGCACTTTCGCAGCTCATATTTAAGCTTAGTAATAATACATAAAATTGTTATTGCATTTTAAAAATCTAATTATATATTTTAAATTTTTATATTTTAATAAAAAAAAGGTCAAATTTTAAGCATAAATTTTAAATTTGAAGGCTGTTGTGGCATATTGATTTTTTTTTTTAAATTTTAATATCAACCCAATATGTTAAATTTTAATTATTAAATAATGTATATTTGTTTTTCTTTTATTTGTAGGAAGTATTTTTAGAACAAAAGATAATAAAAAAATGATAAAAAACATATTTATTAATCACAAAAAATAGATTTGAAATTGCCGTCAAATAGCAACTACATTTGATGTCAATCCACATTATGTCACTTAAGAATTGATATAACGATTGAAAAATACCGAAGCTGTGTTTTTTCACACGTCCTTTAGAGCTGTTCTCGTTGAATTCTTTTTCATCAAGGAAGCTATTGATTTTTTTTTATTTTAAATCTAGCGCGTGTAACTCACTAGGTGATATTTGCTTTGAGAAATGAGCCCCTCCCCTTTGGAATTATTTAATCCATAATGCTATTCATACCGTATTTTTGTATTACATTTTCATACCACCTTAGGTGGCATTTAATATGGACAACCACTTCATTTGAATTAATCAAACTTTTAAATTTAGTTCATTATTTAATAAACTAATAATTAAGAAAAAATAGTTTTTTTTTTGTTAAAATTAAGAAAAATTAGTTAATTAAATGATAATTGTGGTATATGAGATGTCTTTCTCCTTCATTTCCTTGGGTTTTGCAAATTTTTCAAATAATATGGTTGTCCGCATCAAATGCTACTTAAAATGGTATAAAAATATAATATAAAAATATGGTATGAATATCATTACTCTTTAATTAAATATTATTTGCAAAGCAAGAGATTTAATTTTTAAGTGTTTCCTTGTGCCAGGTTGCCTAAAACACTTGTCCAACAACCCTTTTTCAGAATCAAATCCCTCCCACAATACCAACTCATACAGATGTTGAGATCCTAAGCATTTTGGGAGAGAGAAAGGCTGAAGATTTTTAGAGAGATAAAGGATGAGGATTTCTAGAGAGAGAAAGAGATAATGGGTTATCAATTATTAATCAGTGACAAGGACAAAGGGTAGTCCTTAAAATAGTGTCCAACCGACCGAGGTCAAGGGTCATTCTTGTACAGCGACTGCACTAAATTTACAGATGACTAAACGATTTTCAATCAAATTAAATAATCTTTTGAAGATCAACCCTTGCGACGGCAAAATTTGAGTGAACTTGTTTGTAATAGCTCCCTAGCGTTGCATCATAATTTGCGACGTCTGACACATGAATGTCGAGAATGTTTGTGGTATATGTGGCTTGGATGATGAGACTGAAACTCATATCTTTTTTACGTGTGAGTTTAGTCATGTGGTGTTGGAAAACGATGAAGGCGGAGGTTGGGCTATGGATGGAAAAACATTTCAGTGTCCCAAAAAAATGTTACACTAAGTGCACGATTGGAAACTTTATAAGTATTTAATCACTTATATTATGATAGTTAACTTATTAAATCGTGATTTTGATACACTAAAAAATCTCTCATATGAATGGGTAGCGAGGAATTTTACATGCTATTTGCGGATGGCCGGGAGCGAAGGAGTATAGTGCAGGCTGTGCAGCAGGTGGGCAGCATTCCAGGTTTGTGCAAGGAAGGTTTTGATGGTAAGTCTACTATTTTGACAAAAAAGAAAATAAATACATTGCGATTTATGCGTCAAAGAACATAAATGACAAGGAAAAAAACCGTAAATTCATTTAATACGAACATATAAGTAAATGATTTTTAATCAAATTGATAATTAAACATGTATGTTTTAGATTGCTTTTAAAATGGTTAAATGTTTATCGACATTCAGAAATTCTTCTAATAACGTTTGACAAAACGACATTAAAACTGTCTATTGGTCACGTAATTGTTTCACAGAGAAGTGCATTTCGACAGGTTGAGGTGCTTTTCCAAAAAAAACTCTTGAAGTTTAATAGGAATTTCAACTGTTTCTTAGCAACCAATGTGAACCAATGTAGAAACGCATATGAACATAAATGCATCGAACAACACAAGCCCAGAAGCATTATTTTTAAAAGCTCTGTGAATGCTTGTAATTATTGTTCCTTAAAAACCAATTAATATGAGACATAATCGTGCTTGCACTTCACAAGGCAGGTGAGTGGGGCCCTCTTCCTCCAAAGCTGTTGTTTTACTCTCTCATTCTTCTCCCCCTTTAAATAACATGCAAAAATTAGAGCGCAAAAGATAAAGCTTTATTTTTTCTTTCTTTTCTTTCTCCCTTTTTTTATGCCTTAATTTCCATGAAAGTGGAGGTTTTAAAATCCCACCTCTGAAAGCTCCTGCAACATGCATCACCAAACAAATTTGTAAATCTGTCTCTTCCCAAAAGCTCTGAGAAAAATTCCCAATTGGGTTTCAGTTTTTGGGGCTTCTGCTTCTCTCTCTATGTTTCATGTGAGCATGTCAGCTAAGGCAAACGTCTAGAGAGAGAAAGCGTGATGGAGTAGAGAGAGAGAGAGAGAGAGAGAGTGTGTGTATTCTTTCAAAAACCAACCTTTCCAGCATAACCCAGTTGCTATATAACCTTCTTTTTGCTTAACCTTCATTAGATTACACAAGCAGCTGTCAACATCTTTGAGGTATATATTTTTCTAACATTTCTCACTCTCTCTCCTCTCTGTGCATCAGCTTTACTGTTTTTTTTTCATATTCTCTGTAGTGGGTAATTTTTAATTTGTTTCTTTGAGGTAAAGGTTTAATTTTTATTTATAAATAGTGTTACTTGTTTCTGCGGAGGTCTTCCTGTTTATAGTGAAACACGTTTGCTTTTTTGTCTTCTGCTTCTCTCTCTCTGGGATTTTATTTTACAGCCCACGTTTTCAAAGCTGGTTCCTTTGAGTTTTAGATTGATGGGTTTTGTGCAGTAATGCATCAAGAGCCAGCAACCCAGATCAAATCAAGGCTGGATAATCAGATTTTGAAGCATTTCTGAGTTGGGTTTTTGTCTCTGATCAATTTGAGGTAATTTCTCTGCTGCTTCTTGTTGTTCTGCTTATCTTCTTGCTGTTTTTTTTTAATCATTTCTGAGTGGTTCTGTGGATTTTGTTTTGTTTTTTGTGTAAGGTCAGCAATTGTTTGTTTAAATTCCCCAAAGAAAGTTTGGAAAAGTGAATTGAGGTACTTGGTTTGAAAAATGAGAGATTTCCCATCTTGTTTTGGTGAAAATGGGGTTCAGGTTGCTGATTCTTCATCATCAAATAGTAGTAGGACTGCCCAGAATTTGGTTACTTGTGTGTATCAATGCCGGTTACGAGGCCGGTCGTGCTTGATTACTGTGACTTGGAGTAGGAATTTGATGGGTCAAGGCCTTAGTGTTGGGATAGATGATTCATCAAGTCAGTGTCTTTGTAAGGTTGATATTAAACCCTGGTTGTTCTCCAAGAGAAGAGGGTCCAAGAGTTTAGAAGCTTATTCGAGTAAAATCGATATATATTGGGACCTTTCATCTGCAAAATTTGGATCCGGCCCTGAACCTTTGGAGGGATATTATGTGGGAGTTGTGGTGGACAGGCAAATGCTTCTCCTTCTTGGAGACATGAGAAAAGAAGCTTTCAAAAAAACGAGTGTCACCCCTGTGCCTTCAAGTGCCGTTTGCGTTGCTAAGAGAGAGCATATTTTTGGTAAGAGGGGCTTCGCTACAAAGGCTCAGTTTTGCAATGATGGTCAAGTTCATGATCTTGTAATTGAGTGTGACACTGTCGGGGTCAATGATCCATGCCTCCTGGTGCGCGTTGACAGCAAGCCTGTGATGCAGGTGAAGAGACTTCGGTGGAAGTTCCGAGGGAACCATACCATCTTGGTTGATGGGCTTGCCGTTGAAGTTTTCTGGGATGTTCACAATTGGCTCTTTGGTACATCACCTGGAAATGCTGTTTTTATGTTCAAGACATGCCTCTCAGCTGAGAAGCTGTGGGCTAGTCAACCAGCCTCCGATCCAAGCTCGTTGCAGTGGTCATTTTCACAGAGATTCTCAGATAGTAAGTCACAAGGTCTAGGATTCTCGCTGATTTTGTATGCTTGGAAGAATGAATAGAGGAAGTCAGAAGAAGTTCTCCATTGATTGCTAACAGAAAACCTCTAGTGAGTGATGATTTTCTCAGCTATGTGATTGAATTACCGCAAAAAGATGATTATATATGATATGATCATTTGTTATATAATCATTTGTTTTTTCTCAACCTATTTTTCTCTTTTTGGTTTATCTTCATGAGTAGCTTGAGCAATCCAAATAGATCAGAGACAATTTTGTTTATACTGGTTGTATATCCTCCATACAGCGTTAATTTCATCCTAATTTTTTTTGCTTTTGCCTACTGAGAATTCTATGTCAAAATCATCAATGTGCAAATGTTGAAATTAATTCACTTTTACTCAGCAAATCGTTAAGCTTCTTATTTGACCATGTTTGCAGTAGCTGTAGTGATGTTCTTTTCCAAAGTTGGAATGCCAACGCCTAACGGACTAGGCCACATCCTATTCTTCTTGTTAAATAGCCATAAATCTAATTTCTTTTATATTACAGTTCTTTGAATTGGCCTAACTCCACTTGTATTAGGGACCATTCTTTGCTGCTGATTGTGTTGTGGGTGTTGTTGTATGAATACTTAGACAAGTATGAAGCGGTTCAGACCCAGAAATTTGTACATTTTATTTACATTCTTGCATTTAGATGTTGATCATCACTGTATAATAGCTAGACTAAGATAAAATGCAAGCGTGAAGTACTATGGTACTTGAATGATGTTTGTATAACTATGCAACTGATGCTATTGAGGCTTTTGAGTGAGATTAAGTAATTGATGGAGGTCTACTGCTTTTGCTTGTCAAGGTCCCGAATATAGCTTTCGGGTAGCTTATGCTAGGAAAGCTTCTCTCTTAGAACGGTTCAAAGAGTCGAGATCTCACATTCTCTAGAAGGAAACAGAGAAGCAACAAGAATCTTTGGTTTGGAAAGTTGTACAGTTGCTAGCTATAAGGTGGATAGAACGATGTAGAAGGTAAAGATGTACATATTCGAAAGAACACGAAGGGATAGGAGCATGACCGAAGTACCCTGCCCAACTCCTTTCTGGATTATATTTGGGATGAAAACTGAAAAGTCTGATGTAAAGTAAAGTGCTAGGCATCAGTTTGTGGTTGATCAAATAAAAGGGACAACCCACAACTGGTCTATTTCTTGGAGCCTTGAAATGTTTTGTTCCACAGCCAGAGGTTGGCTACAAGCCTACAACAGTATTTCTCCGTAGATTCACCGGTCCAGCCAGCCTATGGAACACATTATGCTTCGTTGCATTGGAGCTCAAACATCAAATGTACAGTTTCCACTGAGTTTGTGAAATCTCCTCTCTCTTTTCCTTTGGTTTTTGGTGCATGAATTCTTCCTCATCTCCTTACATAGCATTCAAAGAGTGATTTGTTCATGTTGGAGAAGGCCCCTCGGCCCTTCACACTTGTTGAACCTTGTAGTTCATGTCATTAGTTGAATGTTGCAGCTGCGAATCTGTCATAGGCATGAACCCGGCCACAAATATTCGCGCAGGTCGCGCAGGTTGAACCTTAGCTGTGGTTTAGGGTTAGCGATGGAATTAAGCTATTTCCGGGATATATTTTCTGATCTTGGGCGTGTTCTTAGCACACTCGAACCAGGCCTGGTTCTGTTCCTTCAGACATTAGCTTGCGGAAAATTCGCAGTTGGTCAAGATATTCAAAACATATGATGAATGTATTTATTCCAAGTGGCCCTAATTGATCAAGGTTCTCCTTGAGAAAAATGTTGATCAAGGTTCGCATTGCCTGGAGAAAAATGTTGAGTTGAAGTATTTGCTGGTTAAAGTTTTAAATGAACGCAGGTGGCCCTAATTGATCAAGGTTCTCCTTGTGCTGATTTCCTTGTGGTTTTAACTGCATTAGGTGAAGGAGTTTAAATATTTGGTGTATGTACCTAACCTAAGTACAAAGAAATTAGGGTTTTGTTGGCAATGCGATGGTCCACTTAGAAAAAGTTGAATACTTGAATGTTTATGTCGACTTGTATTTTAATCTAAACTACACAGACGGAGATTTGGACTTTTGCAGGCACCGTTCATAGCCAATTTGTCTACGCCCAAGTTTGCAAGACTAGTAGTTTTATATATGGTCGCATCAACGTCTAATCTCTTTAGTTGGGTTAGTTTTGCTACTTAAAAATGCTTCCAGATAATTAAAATGTTTGGTTAGCGTTTGATAGAGATAACTATAAATGTTTCTGACTTATAGATTGTATTAGTGAGATTCTCGTTGTGCATCTTGATCAAGTGAATAATTTCTTTGTAAGAGCATGCCAAAACTGTTCTCAGGGCTGGTTCAATTTGGACCCGAATTTTTTTCTCTAAATTCTAAAAACACTTTTGAGTTGTTATTTAATACTACGATCTAGTAGTATTCTTCTTCATTTGTAAAGAAGAGGTCTTAGGTTCGATTCTTACCAAAGACGAATTTGAACCACATTATTGCTAGCCCATTGTGAGACTAAGTCTACCCCATTCTCCTTAGTGTAGATAATATCGTTTGTTATAAATAAAATTAAAAAAAAAACACCTTTGAGTTCTTTTCCATAAAACTCCTAAACCTTAAACCCTAATAAAAGCACAAAAGCACTTCCTAGCTGAAATACTTCATGTAAAAGCAAACCTTAAAGATTGGTTCGACTTGGGGTTGCTCGCCCAAGCACAAAAGCACTTCCGAGCTGAAATACTTCATGTAAAAGCAAACCCGAAAGCAAACCTCAAAGATTGGTTCGACTTGGGGTTGCTCACCCTAGCCCTAAATCCGAGTGATGAGCATGAACCTGATTTGAATCAAAGATTTTCTCACATAACATATTTACATGAAACTCAATCAGAGTATAAAATATTCCGAAACACTGTAAAATATTCACAAACTCATAACCCTTAATTACCAAGAAAAGAGTAAAAAAAAAAAAATATCCGAAATAATAAGAAAACAAAAGAGGGAAAGGGACATGATTGTCTTGCCAAACTGCCAGAGCATTCTCTAGCAGGATTAAGAAAGCAACAGCTTTTCGACTGTTTGCCACCGAATTTCCGCACCCACTCAATTATTGATAATGTCCAAAATATAACTCAAAAGAAAAAAAAATATATATATATAATTTAAAAAAAAACGCATGTGCATTCATAGTCCACCGGCGCGTTGTCTACCTTGCCGACAAATTCGCGTGAGTGTGATGTCCCTTACACTGCCATGCGCGTGTATTTGCTTAACTTGGATTTTTTTATTAAATAACTTGACTTGATTTCAGCGGATTAATACAAAATTCAATCACTCCCGTCTGATCAGATTTATTAGCAATAATGTTAGTTTTTGTTACAAATAATAACGTCAGATGATTAAATTGTTAATTGTTGAAGAGAAGAAGATTGGTGTGGTCGAATATGCACTAGGAGTCTAGGATGCAAATGTATATTGTATTTCGACATTGCGGTAAAGCTTAATAATGGGCTAGCCATATTAACTCGATTCAAATTTGTTTTTGACGAGAATCGAACATAAAATCTCTTATTTACAATTGAAGAGGAACACCATTATATCACAGTATTATGTGATAATAATGTTAATTTTAAATACACGCCGATATGCTAACATCTGTCGTCAGGTTTACAAGTTTTATAATGAGAGATGTAGACATAGAAGCACATGTTTTCAATTATAGAACACTCTTTTTACCTTGTAACAACGAGAGGTTCCTAAGTCTTAAGCTTTGGGAGAGATGTTAGGAACATTGTCGGTATCAGCATGCGTGAGTGAATAACAGCAGTTAATATATATATATATATATATATATATATATAAATTATGCAATGAATCAACAGTTAATAGTCGTCGATGTCGTACTTATCTAAATTTCTAGAAAGCAGTAATACTTTATGACAATTAAAAACGTTTCCAACAACATATGACAAAAATTCAATAACAGATTGTGAACACAAGGACCTTCTACATATACGAATCCCAGACAAGCTATAAATTCTTTACAACACCACATGCGTGATAAATAACATAACAATAAGAGGTTCCATACCAAAGTCTTGAACTTTTCAGAATTTCAGGTCAAAAAGTTCAGTTTAATTGTTAGTGAAGGTTGGCCGTGATTAACGTCTAATGGGGTCCCGAGTTACCCATCAATCATGTGATCATGTGACATGCTCCTCCTCTCATCTCACATATTGTGATACTCTTCGAATCTTACACTTCAGAACCTATGAACCGAACAATTCAGACCTTTCAATTTAAATTCAACGATCCCTATCAGCTTATCCCAACCTTACAAACAATTTACCACCAACGCCCATTATCTCTCTTGAACCTGCGAATTGTTGAGTCCCTGAACTCCGTAGTGTGAGATCTGGATCAGTTTCCATCCCACCTTAGATTCTTATAAAAAAAAAAAAAAAAGTTCATGCAATGATGTACAGCACAAGAAGGCATACTTTATTAAATCCTTTTTTTTTTTTTGTATGCATTTGCTCTTATAAAATTACACCAAATAATATGTATGGAATCAATCATGGACCGACCCTATAAATCAATAATATTTTTTTGTATAAACGACGTAATAGTACTTAAAACTTTGTTTGATACATTAGAAACATATATCCACAACAAATCTTACGTTTGTATGATATGTTATAATAAGTCAAACTCATTACAAGTATATATTGCTCCGTTCAACCATATTAACTTCGAGCAAATCTCTGATGTAGTTGCCATAAGTGCAACAACTCATAAAAATAAGGTCGAATTAAGTCGGGTGGGATCACCAAAATATTATTGAGTGTTTTGTGAGAGCCGTTATATAATACACTTGATTTGACTGCCTGATACTATCAACTGAGAACGATGTTTTGTGAGGGCAAGACACGTGATCACGTTAAATTATATAAGTGATCTCGACTGTTAAAATAGAGATTATATTTCAATTAAAAGCTCATTTGAAAGTGTTTTTAAAATAATTTAAAACACTTTAAATGATTTTAGAGTTTAAAAAATATTAAACAAAAACATTTTCAATCATTTTAAAAGGAACGTTCCACTCGATGAAAACATTAGTTTATTCTATAGATTATTGCTACAGAATATTAAACAAAGCAAAACATGGCCGCAAAGATTGGTAGCTTTATCCATATACAAAATCAATAAAAATCAAAAGTGGAAAAAGAAAAAAAAAGGGGAAAGGAGGCAACTAAGCATGGGCCCGGTCGTGAGCTGGCGCGCGTTGTAGACTAGTCAGGATTATTCATTTCCTGCGGCGTCCAGGTGTCAGATAGCTGTAATATGCTTCCAGGGAAATTACGTAATAGCCCCTGACATTCCAACGGTCACTTGCACAACCTAAAACTTAACACCACGTCCAACACAAATTTAATCATTAAATTACCATCAGAAAACTTAATTCAATATGTAAATTTATCTATAAATTTATATAAATATACTATTTTAGTTTATAGGAGGATGACAATACCAAAACACTTGCTTTTGCCCCTTACAATGACGCTCTTGATAAAATTCCAGGTTACCTTGCGTGATCATGTCAAACAAGCCGTTTCCTTTTTCAAGAACCTACTACACTCCATTGGATGTGGGATTATGGATGAATTCTATTTGTATTGTTAATCTTATCTTATACTTGATGATAACTATACGAGAAGTTAAAAGAAATTCATATAAAATTTAAGTTAGATACAAATTTACTGATAAATTTTAGTTTTATTTCGTACTTGATAGTAAACAAATATGGATTGAAATAAAGTTTCTCCAATCAAAATCATGACCGGAGGCGAAAGTCGTCATTACGGCAAAATAGGAAACTTACTGCTTGGAGGGTAATTTCATAATTCAGAAATAAAACATAGAGAGAAAGAAGAAGAAGAAGAAGCAGCAGCAGAAGAAGCAGCTGCGGAAAAAAAGCATTTTTTTTTATTTTCCATCGTTCTGGTGTTGAAGAAAGCAGAATCAGAAGCTGGTAACTGAGTCATGGGCGATTCGAGCGACTCGGTCTCCATTGACATTGATATGATACCTTTAGGAGGGAAGGTAAGCAAAGCAAAAAGCAAGGAATCAAACACAAAACCCACCAAGAAAGCAATAATATTTTTCCATTTCTGCATTTCTCTCTCTAATTTTAATGTTTTTGTTGATGGGTTTTGATTTTTATCCTCTTTTGTTTGGTGTATTTTATGGGTTCGCAGGAATGTGTGGTGAAAACAAGCAAAGGGCCGGTCTCTGTGCTTGTTTGTGGGGATCAAGGAAAGCCTGCTTTGATAACATATCCTGATGTTGCTCTCAATTGTATGCTTTCTGTTCTTGTTCCTTTCGATTTTCGGCCAATGGGGCTGTTCTTGTTCTTATTGTTAATGATAAGTTCTGTATTGTTTTGAGGGTGGTTGTAGAGTGCTTCTTGCATTGGAATTGAAGATATGCTAGGATTGATGTTTTGTTTGATTTATTTTGATTTTGGAGCTTAATGAATATCCTTCAGGGTAGTTGAAATGGCGATTTTATAGTTATGTTGAGCCAATGTAATGAAAGAGGTTGCATTTTTTGATGTCCGGGTGTAATTTGCTTAGGGGGTTTTAGTGTGTTCTTCTTCTGGATTAGTTGAAATGGCCATATTATCTTTATTTTGATCCAAATGAATGAAAAAGGTTGAATTTTTCGATGTCCTGGTGTTATTTGTTTTGGGGGTATTTAGTGTGTTCTTGTTCTGGATAGTTGAAATGGCTGTTTATCCCTATGTTGATCCAAACGTATGGAGAAGGTTGAGTCTTTGGATGTCCAGGTGCTATTTGGTTTGTAGGTTTTTTAGTGTGTAATTGCCGTTTAGTCCCGGTTGATTATTTAATCCTCGAAAGAGAAGAAAGAAAACCGGTTGATTCAAAAGGAATGTGTTCTTTCTTCTGCTCAATCCAAACTCTGAAAAAAAAAAAAAAATTAATTTGTAGGCCTTGTATGCTTCATAGTTTGCTTTTCATTGTTATTATTGATCCCAAATGTGTCTTAAGTTAATGTGGTTTCTAAGTGGCCTCCTCTTTGAATAGACATGTCCTGTTTCCAAGGCCTCCTCTTTTGCTCGGATGCTGCGTCATTGCTGCTTCATAACTTTTGCATTTACCACATCGATGCACCTGGCCATGAGGTCAGTTATATGCACCCATATATTCCGCTTTAAATATGTTGTATATATGAAATTGAGTAAAAAAAATGTTGACATTTTGGTGATTTTAATTCAGTTTTCTACCTCATTTGTTTAAGAGTGTCTGCAGTTGGGAGCTGATGTGATTTCTTCAGATGCCCCCTTGCTTAGTGTGGATGACCTTGCAGACCAGGTGGTCGAAGTGCTCGATTTCTTTGGGTAAGTTATTGATAACCTATTTTACTGTTTCGTAGGTTCCAGCCAATCAAACTTCCTTTGCCTTAATATCCCATACTGATTACGATTGGCTACATATGCATTTGTCATTTCGCTTCTTTAGCATAACCTGACAATAATTACCATTGGAGAGATACAATCTTGTAATTTGAGATGCGTCTTCCGCCAGACATTGCTATATGTGTATTTATAATTTTATTCTGACTGATAATATATATATGTATTTCACTCGCAGTTCTCCATAGGTCTCTTTCGCTCATTTTTTTAATCTCTTTTGAACTTAAAAATCAGGTTGAAAGAAGTGCTGTGCTTGGGTGTAACAGCTGGTGCTTATATCCTTACACTCTTTGCAGTAAGTTACTGATATTCTCATCTCCTTCGCTCCTTTGGTATAATGTGACATTCTGAATTAGTTATTGGCTTTTGTGATTCCAATTGGCAGATGAAGTATCAAGAACGGGTGCTTGGGTTAATTCTTGTGTCTCCTATCTGCAAAGTACCTTCATGGACTGAATGGATTTACAACAAGGTTATAATTTCCGTTACTAAGTTGATATTGTTTATGTACTTTTGCTGGTAAGGGTTTTCCATGTAAAAATAGATTGACCCATCGACCATGCTGCTTAAGATTTCATGAACTCTAAATTTGCAGGTATTGTTGAACTTGCTATACTTTTATGGCATGTGTGATATAGTAAAGGAATGCCTTCTGCAGCGTTACTTCAGTAAGGAGCTTAGGTCTGGCATACACGGTGGAGAGTCAGATGTTATAGAAGCTTGCCAAAGGGTAAGGAAATTTCAACAATTTGTTGCTTGCTCGGTAAAGAGCGCTTGTTATGTGATGTCAACAAAGTGCTCATTGTCTAATGTACATGACTGAATCAATATTGATTCTTTTCTTGATGTGTGAATACAGTTATTGGATGAAAGACAAAGTTCAAATGTCTTGCGGTTCCTTCAAGCAACTAATGAGTAAGATCATCTCACTACTCGAAACATGTGTTCTGTCCCAAACTTATATATATTCTAAATTTTCTCCAAATGCGAGATGAAAGCTGTAAAGATCATTTGACGTCTTGTGGCATGTTTTCTTTATGCATCTGAAGACTTAATTGAAAGTGTTTTTGCAGGAGGCACGACCTTACCCAGGGCTTGAAGAATTTGCAGTGTAAGACTCTTATTTTTGTGGGTGAAAGAAGTCCATTCCATGCTGAATCCGTCTATATGAATGCCAAAATGAACCGAAGAAGTTGTGCTCTTGTTGAAGTAGGTTCCGTGCAGTTAACACATTTCACTTATCTTCCCTCCATCAGTATACTTACAATAGGAATACTTACTGTCTGCTGCCCTTGACAGGTTCAGGCATGTGGCTCGCTGGTAACAGAAGAGCACCCATACGCAATGATAACTCCGATTGAACTCTTCCTCAGGGGTTTTGGGTACTACAGACAATTACATTTTACTTCCTCATCAAGTAACGATTCGAATCCCACCAGCCCCTCAAAAATCAATTCATGCATAGCGCCCGAACTTCTATCTCCTGAGAGTCTGGGAATCAAGCTCAAACCGATCAAAACACGGGTAGCCATCGAAGTTTGATGCGCGTGTGGAGTGCAGTTCCATTGAATGCATGTATATGGCAGTATAATTTCCTTTGGATAGTAGCAAATTCTTTGAATGTAGGTTTGTCTATATGGGAGAAAAATTAGATGGTTGGGGGTATTAGGAGAATTCTTTGAATTGTATGCGCCATTCATTTGTATACATTTTCATCTTTTGAATTGTATTTTAATTTTCCTCGACCCTTGCAATTCTGGGAATCTTGTTGACTTTGGGTCGTCGTTTTTTAATTGTATTTTAATTTTGTAAGAAGCTGACAACATATCCTGCAATGGAAATTTAGAAAAGACAATTCTTTTGCAATTTTATGGATAATTTGAAATTATTTGTTGGTAAATTGTCGAAAGTTTTATGCTTTGCAGGAGATGCTATTGTGATTATCAACAGGTTAATGAAATTTGCATGGTGCTTCAAAGTATTTTATACTATAGAGTCTTGATTTTTGTACCGTTGAACAATAAATTACGGTTAAAAACTTATGAATATAAAATACCTTGAATACACTAGAAAATCCCGTCATATACTACAAATATTATACAAATTTTGTTTTCAGACACAAGCAAAAAATACTCAAATTTATATTTTTCAGAAAAAGGATGTGATCATTACATCTGAAAGTTAATTACAAAGTAGTGGGATGCATAAAAGAATTAACAAGAACGTGAATAAAAGGCTTCTTCACCACCAAGTAACAATTAATCATTAAACCTCTCTTAATTTCTCCTTCCTCTCTAATCTACCTAATTAAAACCTGTCTAAATCCTCTTAATTCTTGATTAATTCAATAATTCCCCAAAGTTAATCAAGTCTGGAACAACATAAATACATCTGTATTCATTGTTCATCATCACGACCGTCAATCTTGCATGTTCTTCGTTTCTTCGCAGCAGATTCACCACCTTCTCTTCTTCGTTTCGAGCCTTTCTTCCTCGAACTTAGCACGTCATCGTCGTCATCAGGAACAAATCCGAGCAAGCTTCTTGGACTGCCGCCATGTTTCTTCTCGTCACTTTCGACTTTGCTAAGTTTTGATGTAGCAGCACCAAGCTGATGAGGATTATTTTGGTTCAGAGATTTTGTCAACGCACTGTAAAGCTGTGCATTATCGTTTTCTTGGACGCCATTGACACTATTGTTGCATTCTTCCGACAACAAGAAGCTGTAGTCCCTCGCCTCCCTCATCTTCCGAACCTTTTCCTGCAACTCTCCCGGAGAAAGCCCGAGGTTTTTGACATACGAGCGGAGAGACTCTCTCTTCAAGCGGCATTCGAACCTACGTTTGCTTCTTGGTCTTGTGGGCACGCGCAGGACTTTGGTGACTAGGCCGTCCCGGTGATGGTGAGTCCCACGCTCACGTTCACGGCGATCATTGTAGTCCCGGCAATGGGGATCAGTCGGATGATCACGGTGGTCATGATAGTCCCGATGACGGTGATGAGTCTCATGGTGACGGTAATGATCACTGCGAGTCCAACTGTCACACTTACCATCACGGTTGTGGTGAGCTTCACGATCACGGTGACGGTGAGTCTCTTGGTCACGATCGAAGTCACGGTGGTGGCGGGAGAAGAAAACAATTTCGATGGTTTTCATGGTGGGAATGTGGTGAGTTGATGGAACTTCGATCGGCTTAGGGCAAGCTAGTAGGGTTTTGGCTTGTAGGGTTTGGTTTCTAATAAGCGACTTACCCCTATTGACGTTCTTATAAAGGAAAGAAAACATCATATTCCTATTCGACTTAGGAATTCGAAAACAAATAGGTTTCCTAATTTGGCTTGGATTATTATGATTTTTCTACCCAAATAAGGAAAATTTTCAGATTAGTAACTCAGTTTAATAATAAAACGTGAAACAACAATCATAAGGATTCAATGTAAAAGTACCGGCTGTTGACTACCTGACGCCCTTTTCATCTTTCTTTATTCGGGCTTGGGATCGGCAATATAAGATAAACTTACACAAACAACAACAATTATAAGGATTCGACGTAAGATAGAAGTAATAAAAGGTGAAAAAATAAATAAAATTGAAAAAGGGGCATTTATTGTGGGCCGTGGTCGCATTCTAATTGGGCTTTGTTTTGGGATCCTATACTCTTATTATATATTAGGGCGTTTTACGACATATCGTTTCACTGAACCGAGACCTCACCTTGGGTCAAGGGCGGTCCCCACACACACAGGGACAAAAAGGGAAAAATAAAAAAAAACGAAAAACCCCTCTTTCCCGCCTTGCCGCCCCCCTCCCCGGCTCCTCCCCCCTCTATTATTTTCACTCTCTCTCTCTCTCTCTCTCTCTCTCTCTCAAGTTCTAGAGAGAGACGCGGTGGAGCTTTATCTCCGGCCATGGACACTCCTCTGAAGAACAATCAGACCACCCCCACCACACCTCTTCCTGCTAAATACGAGGTTATTTTTCTTCAATTTTTTTTAAAATTATTTTTTCTGGGTCAAATGGGTTCTGCTGGGTTTAGTTTTTTCATATTCTTCAATTTATTTGCTAACTTTAGGTTGTAATTTGGGTTTTGAGTTTTAAAATCTGGGTTCTATTCAATTTTAATTTTTTGTGACTTCCAACTGTTCATTTCCACTTTTGCACAAATGGGTTTGTTGCAATTTTTCACTAACTTTGATGGTTTCTGCAAAACCCTTTCGAATTTTCTCAATCTTTCGAGTTCATTGCTGTTTCAACACCGTAGATTGAGAAGTGAGAATTGATTCCTGTTTGATGATTTCTGCAGGATTCCCCTGTGTTCAACTACATTAGCAATCTTTCCCCAATTGAGCCGGTGAAGTCCGCAGGAAATGATCATCACACCTTCAACTCCCTAGCTTTTGCATCTCTTCCTTCTATTTTCGCTTCGCCGCAGAATCTCTCCATCCCCGAAACCAGATTTGTACTTAGAAGGTATGGTTTTAATCATATCTTATCTTACTGCTTTGCTAGTTTTACTAGTTTTATTTGTGTAAGTGTTTGATGTTTTGTTCATGTTGTCAGGCACCACTTCTCTGATTCACCAAGACCCAATTCCTTTCAGGGTGGAAACCCAAATAGTAAAAGTGATGGAGTTCCGGTTTCAGTTGAGCAATCATATTTAGGTGCTGACCAACCAGAATGCTTTGCATCCGGAAGTTCTTCAGATGTAGAGGTTGCTAGTGCAGTTCCAACTGAGAGTATGGAACTACCAGTTGAGTTTCTAAATAACTTGAAGTATAGTTCTGGTAGCCCACATAGCAATGATGTGCATCATTCCAAGGGAAGGCACTCGTTTTTTGAGAGGGAAACACATTTGCGCAGAATTCACAGAATTGAGCAGAAGAAAGGCGATTTGGTGAGGTTGATTTCTGATGATCAGTTAAAATTTGATTCAACAATCATTAAAGAGAACTGTGCAGGGCACGATCCTACACCAGTAGATCCTGGAGAAATCTCTTTTATGTCAAACATCCTACGAGACAATGATATTGAAGTCAAGGAATTTTCTGGTATTATCGATTCTAGTGAACAATGCAGATTGGGGAAGGTCAGTAATCAACCAGAAGGTATTGGGAGAACTAAGGAAACAGATGAAACTCCGGCGATACTTTCTAGAACTTTACTGGATAAGTTAAATGTTAATGATCCAAGTGGTATTGTGGATGAAAAGTCGCCCAAGTGTATACATTCTAGCTGCAAGGTAATATACTGGTTTGGCCAATATTTTTTGTAGTACTCAGCTTCCTACTTTTTCGATTTTATAGTAATGCAACAATTTTGTCTGACCATGTTCAGCCTAGTTCTCAGTCATACGCAATACGCAGACGTTGTTTGGATTTTGAAAGGCCAGCAACGCACAAAAGGAAATCAATAGATGCTAGTGGCGGTTCGTCAGCCTCACTACAGTCCAGTTGTGAAGTCGCCTCTGTTGAAAAGCAGTTGGTTCAAACTATAAAAGGTTGTGATTATTCATCTTCTCGGTTACCTGGTATTGGTTTGCACTTGAATGCTCTTGCAACTACTATTGAAAGTAATTTAAGTACGGTTGTCAAGCACGAGGTTCACGCTTCTGAGATTCAAGGGATTAATTTGCCAAATTCCAAGATATCTAGTACTTCTTTGACTCCCAGTGAGGTTTCTTGTGATGAATCATGTAAAAATAAAGCTCAGGTTCCAGTAACTTCCCCCCAAATATGTGCACCAGTTGGTCAAGAACCTGACCATAGTAGTCCTGAGAAGAAAAGGCACGCGCCGTAAATTCTGATGACTGTTTGTATTATTTAGATCCACTCCCTTGAATTCGATTGTTTTAACATTTAATACCTTGCAGGCTTAAGTTGCAGCCTGTTGTAGAAAGCTTGGCTTGCAAGCGCTGTAATTGTAAGAGATCAAAATGCTTGAAACTGTGAGTTTTGTGCATACTTTATCTCGCAAATTATGAGTTTATGTGTGCATTATATCTACTAATTAGAAGTTTAAAATTTTATACTCGATTACAATTTACAACTTTCGCTTTTTTGCCTTGTACTCTATGGGTTCATTCGATTCCACTTTTTTCTTAGTTTGACATCCTAAGTTCTCTGACACAGTTATTGCGATTGTTTTGCTGCTGGTCTCTACTGTATTGAGCCTTGTTCATGTCAAGAATGCTTCAACAAGCCTATGTATGAGAACATTGTTTTAGAGAATCGCAAACTGATTGAATCCCGCAACCCACTTGCATTTGCTCCCAAAGTGATTGCAAGAGCCGTTGCTATTCCACAGTATGCGGTTAGAATTCGTAACTGAGATAATCCATTGCATTTGCATTGTCCTATAAATCATAACCATTTAGACCCACAACTTTCCCTATGCAGGAGGAAACTAACTCGACTCCGTCTTCAGCTAGGCATAAAAGGGGATGCAATTGTAGAAAATCAGGTTGCTTGAAAAAGTACTGTGAATGCTTTCAGGTACCGGAATTTGGCCTCTTTTGCATGAATGTAACGCTCTTGTAAATCTATTAAAGTTTCTGGTATGTATCTACCAACTCATATGGTTCCTTTGATTTTCTTACCAAGGGCGGTGCTGGATGCGGCATCCTCTGCAGATGTGTAGGGTGTAAAAACACTTTTGGTCGGAAAGATGGTGAGCAAATAGTCATACGGAATTTAACAAATCATTTTATGTTTCCTACAGGATCCACAATTTGGGTACTTATAATTTATTCTTCTTCTTTATACAACAGAAGCTGAACATGGTGAAGTTGGAGGAGATGAATCAGTAGATCCGAGAAAGGATGCAGTGAATGTCAATTTACCGACAGTGAGGGATCAAGATCTCCTAATGGCACCTTCGGGGATTTGCAGGTTTTTGATCCACTGATTCGTTGGACCGTATGTAACTTCTTTGAGATACGTTGTAAAATGTTTGGAAGTTATTTTGTTTTGCAGACCTCCTCCAGGCCAACTGACATCTTCTTCCAACGGGAGACCGAAAATATTTTCTCTGCATTCTGTTCTGTCATCTTCTCAGCATGAAAAGCATCTTCAGGCAATTCCAGAAGACGTAACTCCTGAGACGTTGGCTAGCAGTTGCTCACAACCTAGCGGTTTGAAGTCAACCTCTCCAAACTCAAAGAGGGTATCGCCTCCTTACAGCAGCAGCGAGTTTGGATCAGCTTGGAGGGGCGGCAGGAAGTTAGTTCTGAGATCCATTCCACCATTCCCAACTCTGGAATCACCACGAAAGCGGTGACATACAGAAGATTCAGTCAAGCACTCCAGTTCAACGCATTCTTTGCTGCCTTGTTGTGATACAACAACCATGTGGCTTTTTTGCTTTCTTTATGTTGTTACCCTTAAAACGATCTCAAGTTCGTATTACGTTTCCTTCTCTTATATGTAATTCCGTGTTTCTCCTCAAATTTTAGGCTCAACAATTGCAATTTACCTCTTTTTTTTGGGGAAAATTCTCTAATGGCGAATGTAAATTATTCGTCTTTGCAGGAAGATGTAAATAAAAACATATAATTACATTCTTTTTTACGTGTTTTGGTGATGGATCCCACTAATTAAAGAGAGAAAATTAAATAGGATCTCAAATTTGCGTCATTCTCATTGGAGTGGAACATTCATTTACATTTGCCGAAAATATAAAACGGGATGTAAATATGATTTTTCATCTCAAATTTATATTTTTCCATTGGAAATGCCCTTAATTATCAAAGATATCTGATTTCAGTAATTTTGGAGAGGGAGTTTATTTAATTAAATGCCTTCCAAAATTTTAATTGACTAATGGATGATCAAATTAACTTCATCTGTATAAGTTTATCTTATGCTGCCGATCTCAAGCCCAGATAAAGGAGGAGAGGAAGGGCGTCAGGTAGTTGACATCAGACAATATACATGTATAAGAATTCAAGATTTGAAGAGGGAGTTTCCTCTTTCTAGTTGGATTACGTTTCCTTTTCCTAATTGGGTTAATTTGATTATATTGTTGTGCCTTGGTCCGTTCGTTAGTGCGGAACCGAGATTCAAATTACAACCTCACCAAAATCACACATAGTTGAACAAAATAAAATACAAGAAATAAAGACACCGAGAAATTTACGAGGTTCGGCAAAAACCTGCCTACGTCCTCGGAGAGATATTGCTCTTCACTATGAGAAAAACAGTACAAGTTACACATGAGTTAAATCGACATAACCCAATCCCATATCCCTTGTACACCCACTCACAGAATTTTCCCAAGAGCCTCACTCTACCCCAAGAGTTCTTTCACAAGAGATCTTTCACTCTAACTCTCTTGATTTCTCTCACCCATGTCCATGGTAGAGCCAAATGCTCACACCATTTCTTTTGGATGCTTTCCTTCTCTCATCCGTATCCTTGTTTTGCCAAATGCTCTCTTTTTATGCTTTTCTTAATCCAAGCCTTCTCCCACAAAACATGGCTTTGAAAAAGCCACAAAACATGGCTTTGAAAAAACCACAAAACATGGCTTTGAAAAAGCCACAAAACATGGAGCAATTTAAGCCACAAAACAAGCCACAAAACAAGGAAACATTTGGCCATTATCCAACAATCTCCACCTTGGCCAAATTGTACCAAAGTCCATTGGCTTTACGTACTAGCATGCACACTCTAAATCAACCTCGTTGGTCCTGTTCCGATTCAGTTACTGCCAATGCATGTGCAGCTGTTGCAAGCTAAAAATCACCATTTAGCTTCAGACAGGATCTCAACACATCCTCGTCTTCTCCAGCAGGTTTTCCTCCTCTTCATTGTCTGCAACCTGGAAACTCGTCAGCGCGCCTATTTCCAGCAACAACCCATCAAGCCAGACAAAATTCCCACACTTCCTCCTACCTCAGGACCTTCTCATCACCTGTGAATCCCATAGCTCCACCTGCTGCAAAACCCCTGCAACACTTGAGACTAAACATCACCAGGAGAAGTGTTGCTTCGAGTACCTAGAGGGCATACTCAAAGTCTTCCACCAAAAACTTGCTAACCCGGCCTTGCACCCGTGGCACTGTGGACCCTTGCCTCCGGAACAGGATCTGAACCTGCTGTCTCTCTCAGATCCTCTTTCCAATTTTCTTCCACGATTTCAACCTTGAATAGCTTAAGCAGTCTTGTGCCCACCATCATCCATGGTCTCTTTTGTGTATCATTCCACACCAAAGAAGCTTGCACCTGCTCCAAACTTAGTATTTCTTTCCTTGCAGTAAAGTTTCACAAGGTTCTCGTACAAATCTGAAAGTGAGGTAAGAAGAAAGAGGCCTTTGTCTTCTTCCTCAACATCAACTTTCGCAGTTGATCCAAGCATCCCTAAACACGGCTTCCATTTCTTCAGGCTTCCATTACTCTCCTTTACCAAGAGCAAAACCGCCTCTCCCTTTAAACTGCTCAACTGAAAATTCCATGGTGAACAACAAATCTGGACCTCCAACGAACCAAAGCCCCCAACGATGCTCTGATACCAATTGTTGTGCCTTGGCCCGTTCGTTAGTGCGGAACCGAGATTCAGATTACAACCTCACCAAAATCACACACAGTTGAACAAAATAAAATATAAGAAATAAAGACACCGAGAAATTTACGAGGTTCGGCAAAAACCTGCCTACGTCCTCGGAGAGATATTGCTCTTCACTATGAGAAAAACAGTACAAGTTACACATGAGTTAAATCGACATAACCCAATCCCATATCCCTTGTACACCCACTCACAGAATTTTCCCAATAGCCTCACTCTACCCCAAGAGTTCTTTCACAAGAGATCTTTCATTCTAACTCTCTTGATTTCTCTCACCCATGCCCATGGTAGAGCCAAATGCTCACACCATCTCTTTTGGATGCTTTCTTTCTCTCATCCGTATCCTTATTTTACCAAATGCTCTCTTTTTATGCTTTTCTTAATCCAAGCCTTCTCCCACAAAACATGGCTTTGAAAAAGCCACAAAACATGGCTTTGAAAAAACCACAAAACATGGCTTTGAAAAAGCCACAAAACATGGAGCAATTTAAGCCACAAAACAAGCCACAAAACAAGGAAACATTTGGCCATTATCCAACATATATTATCATCCTTCTACGACCAGCAGCTTATGGCTTCTTCTACAAAATGAAAATCGCAGAGAACCAACATCATGGCGTCAAATAAAAAAAGAAAACTCGAAAATCAGACGGACAGTAAGGAAACAAATGAGGAACGCCAATTAGAAGATGATATCATCGGCGAAATCCTCCGTCTCCTTCCCACTAAATCTTCCGTCCTCATGAGCTTTCTTTCCAAGCAATGGCAAAGTGTATGGTTTGCCCTCCCCGCAATACATTTAGATTTCGACGAGGAGGGTGAGCCGCTTCATGATAACAATGACGATGACAACCACGTAGTTCGTCAACATGCAAAGTTCATCAACATGTTCAGTTGGTTTGTGGGTTTTCGCGAGAAAGACAAGCAGCAGCAGCAGCAGCTCGTGGAAAAATTCAGGATTCGAATGGTTAGGTATTCATTACTTGAGGACGAAGCTACTGTCGTAGACAAGTGGTTGAGGTTCGGTCTGGAGAGAAACATCAAAGAGTTAGATATTAGTCTCCTTGGAAGAGGAGGGAAAGCAGGTTACACCTTACCTCAAACCCTTTTTACTTCAAAATCTTTAACCACCCTAAAACTAGAGCATGTGACTGTAAATATTGACCGCCATAGCTTACCTGTATCGCTTCCATCTTTAAAAACTGTAACCCTTAAAACTGTCCGCTTCAACGGATATTCATCTTTCAGAGGCTTGCTATCATCTTCGAAAGGAGACCTTTCCCCTTCCATTGAGAATTTGTCGATCGTTTCATGTTCTGATGTTGGTACCGACATGTTCTGGAATATTTCGATAAATAGTTCCACTCTTAAATCTTTGGAAGTTATCGATTGCGATTGCAGGACTGTTTCTGCTAGTGCAGGAAACCTTGAATCGATGACCATTGTTTCAGACTATGCAGATTTTAAGTTGCTGAACCTGTATGGATGCTCCAAAGTGAACTACATGGACATCCGCGCTCGACACCTAGGAACTTTTAATGTAGATGAGTTCAGCCGAAGTGTGAAGGAAGCCACTCTCGACGTTCCAAACCGATGTACTTGTTTGTATGACTGCAAGCTGCATGATCAGAGGTACATACTTTCACGCATTAGTGCCAAGGTAGCTTGACAAGTGCCGAAAAGGAAACAAGAGATTTCCGGTTGAGGGACACTGATCGATCGAGTTTTCAATTGCAATCATTAAATTTTGGAAGGAAGGTCGACATAATACTATTAAACAGAGTAAGCAATAGTACATGGAGAAATTTTGGAACGATAAAAGTGGACGGTGATAAGGAATTAGGATTGAAATGGACTTCTTTTTCTTCAATTTTTCTTCGTTTTTGATTGCACGAGTCTTGTTGTTTAATTTTAGAGAAAACTAGTGAAAATGACTCGAAAACTTTGAGTTTTAACGAAAAAGACAAAATAAGAGGTAAAGTGAATAGTACTAGGATTGACTTTTTAGTGTAAAAATGTGGTTTTTTGTTAAAGTAAACAGTACCGCGAGCTTTTCGTTAAAGTTCCCTAATTTTATTCCATCTCAAATACCTAATTTTTGCCCTAATTTTTATGGTAAACATAAACTTAAGGGCATTATAACTCTCATGACCTAATTTCTCACGTACGCTTGTGTCTACAACGCTCGAGACCTGATCAAACCCTAGAAAACCACACCACACCAAACCTCAAGCTTCAACCATGTCATGCATCCCACCGGAGCTACTCTTCGACATCTTTTTACAGCTCCATACCACAGATTTGATCCGGTGCATGTGCGTTTCCAAAGCTTGGTATGCTAATTACGTCTCTAGTTTGTGGTCTGGTTTAGATTGCTTGTGGAAGGGTCAAGAGGATTAAAAAAAAAAATCTGTTTTCTGAAGCATTTTAAGGAGAAACAAAAGTCAGATACTTTTTTGGAAAGCAAGTAAATTTTTAGTCAAAATTTTAATGCAGCATTTTTAGCAGAAGTGCTTATGAGGATTGCTTGAGTTATAAGCGATTGTGAACATGAATTATAAGCGATTGCGGTTATGCCAGTTTGACATGGCAGAGTATTCGCCCTCTTGGCCTGTGCACCCTAGTTCGAATCGCTTTTTTCATTGATTAGATTAGTTTAGAACATCACCGAGGATCTGAACTGGAAACTGGGCAGAAAAATTGTATGATGTCAAGAACATCAATGTGTACTCCTAATCCTTGAATTAAGATAAAAAGCAAAGGGAAAATGAAATTAAATCCGAAAAGAAGAAAGGGTGTTACTCATACATTCCTAGTTAGCCACTGTGGCCATCCTAAAGAATACATCTCGTCCTCTTATTAAGGATTTGAAAAAAAAAGACACAGGGAAGTCGAAACACGAACAAAAAATCATTTAACGTAACTAAGATATGAGATTCTTGTAATCCACAGCCATTCGGCACCAAGTCGCCACTCACCTGTTTTGCTATACGAAGATTCTTCGAAGACTAAGGAGTTATGATGAAACTTTCAAGCTTTTCAAGGCTGTCGTAAGCAGGGAAAGTTTTGCAGGTGCTCTCTGCTTGTAGTCTTTCTCCAAGGCCGTTGCTGCCAGTGATTGTAGTTCTAAGCTCTCTTTGTCTTCCTTGTTCCTTCCTTTCGCAAGCTGTCCGATGGCAGAAGTGCACTGGAAGGCAGGAGTTAAGACGTTCTTTCAGTAATTCAAGTTGATCACAAGAGCAAGAAAAGAGGGATGAAAACAATCTGAATAATCAAATTAAATATACGGTGTCTAAAACTTGAACAATCAAATTAAATAGATGACCCTCGGCCACAGCAGGATCAGCAACGGTCTAAACTATCGCTCCAATATATATATATAAGTATCTCTGAATCAATGCACCTCAAGAGGGAGAGAGAACTCACCAAGTTAATACCAAAAAGTGCTCTGGTATTCTTGCCCCCAGTCAAGTCTATAACGGATGCATAGTATTTTTTTGCTGTCTGAAGGTTTTCTAGTCCACCAAGCGTGTATAGCACCTGTTGCCACAAAAAGCAAACTATCAGACATTTACTCACTTTTAATGCGGGTGTTTAGTGCTGTTAAACATGTAATCATAATTATATGTTGAATATGCACAGCTTCATTTCTTTATTCCCAGAGTACTCGCATTTTGTTGTTTGACTCCTTTCCACATAGTAGGGCAACAAAATATCAAGGATATAAATTGCAAGTTAGATACTAGGTGTTCATATTTGGAGTTAGCTGGACATTATGCACCATTTTAAATCAAGTATGTAACTTTTGCATTTGAATGACTAAATTTACGTACGAGATGCCAATGCTCATGCAAATTTTAGTTTTTACACCGTTCAACAAGAGGGTACATGGAGCTTTTCTTTAATCGCAAAAAATTCTTTGGCCGTAAAACCAGCAAATAAGAATGTCTATAAAGCAAACAGGATTTATTTGCAGTAATGAAAAAACCAAAGCCACTTACATCAGCATAAGCCAAGTGGTGAAGAGGAACAGTAGGTTGTGATAATATCAGCTCCTCATAGCAGAACGCAGCTTGCTTGTACCTAGTTTACATAGAAACATAATTTATCAATCAGCAACAAGGCATAGGCAATTTGGAGACATAAAGTTTCAACAAGTCTGTTGTAAACATACATTTGCAAGGAAACGTAGATTTCAGCCAGCTCTCTCCACGCATCATGATCGGCCATAAATCTGTCAAAACAGGAAAATACAACTTAGCAACATCTTTTTGCTGACATAAAATCTTTTTCTTTCAAGGAATTTAATTTATGCCTTACATTTCCAGATATTTATTAAGCCACTCAATGGCCCCTGAAATGTTTCCTTGCGCCTTTGCCATAGCTACTCTTCTCTTATGTATCACCTGCATATGAAAAATAATTGAAAGTTACATAAGCATTTTCCTTTATCTTTTCTCAGAAAAGAACATACAATTTTTCTCATATAACAAAAAGATAAAGCAATGGGATCAATCTTAAAAAATATGGATTGATCCTTCTGTTAAGAGTTTTTATATGAATTACTTGATCGAGTGGATTTTCCTCCAGAAAGCTTGAGTAAGCCTTCTCTGCCTCTGCCCAAGATCCCTTTGCCTCTAGCAACATAGCCTCTAGCCTGCCTGTGTTTTATGCAAAACAAATAGCTAAGCCTCTAGCCTGCTTGTATGGGATCTAAAAATCAGACTTCCATACAATATTCAAATTAGTTATTTCAACTTACCAACTCTTTTACTCTCAGGAAATGCCTTACGTAAAAGCTTAATGCAGTCCTGCAAAAGTTCAAGGCAGGCAGACATGAGATAGCATTATTAACCCTTCCACCATTAACACAAAATAGCACATCCGCCTTACACAAATCTTACGATTCTCAATTCCAGGGTAGGCTATACCAAACTCAATATCTGCATTCAACAACCCACCCTCTCCCTCTCTCTCTCTCTCTCTCTCTCTCTCTCTCTCTCTCTCTCTCTCTCCCCTCCTCTTCCTAAGTGGGGAAGCCTAAAGTTGCAAGTTCAAAAATAATAGCTAAGCAATTTCAAAAGTGTAAGCCAAAAACATATCACACCTTAGCAACATCAAGAGACTGGCAGTCCATAGCTGCAATTGCAACTTGCTCATATAAAGTCCATTCTACACCAAAAAATGCAAACTACTTGTTAGTCAGAACTCAAAATCTACCCCAACAAAATAAGAACTCTAAATCGAAGGAAGCATGTTGCATGATACACATGGCGAAGTTAAACCAACAGAATATATCAAACTCGAACAATCAAATCCATTTCTTGACCACACAAATTCAAATTAAGCTTCTACCACAAAATTAACTGCAAAGTAATTACAAAGTACAAACCCAATTGAATTTACGCAAATTCAAACACACAAATTGCACAGAGTCCATAACCAATTCCAATCCATGCCCAATTCAAATCAAGCAATGACGATCACAAAAACACAAATTAACCACAACCCAATTGAACAAACACAAAACCCAGATGGAATCACCAACAAACCGAAGCTCGAAAACTCACCTTCCGAGCCAAGACTGGATCTTTTCTTGAGGTCGTTCAAGATCGACAGGCCGTACTTCAGGACCTTCTCTGAGCGGCGGACCTTGAGCTTTCTGACTAAACAGAGGTACTCCCAGGCCCCTCCTCCTCCATTGTCGACCTGGTTCTCGAGCCTGTTCAATTGGGTTTCTTCCGTTTTGCTCACCATCTTCGCCAGTCCAACGAGCGAAGCTCCTCTCTCTCTCTCTCTCTCTCTCTCTCTAGGTGTTTCTCTCTCTAGCCTGCTTCACGATCGATCTGTTTCTATTGGAGGGGGGAGAGAGAGAGAACACCCTCCCACAATTGCACTTGTCTTCCCTCTCCAACTATCGGCCGACTCTCACTGGCTCAGGGTCACAATCGTAAACTCCAAAAAGCTTCAATTTCATATTCAACCCCCCCTAAACTTTTAGGATATTTCAATTTTTTTGTTAATTACTTTTGTCCAATTCGCTGCGTTTGCCAGAAAAAAAGAAGGTCTGAGGATCTAAGTGTAACAAAAACTAAGGTTTGAGGGGTACATTTGCAATAAGAAAAACTAAAGATATCAAAACGGTTAGGGTAGAGACAATACGGTGCGTTTCGCGGGAAAAAGCGGTATCCCCGAAATCAAAATGTGGCTTAAGCCCGCACCATCGTGCTTCTCTATGCTAAAACCCTACTGCTCTGCAACTCCTCCACCACCACCACCGCCAACCACCACCTTCAAACCCCTAATGGCAACAAAAACCACGGAGGAATCCGACGTTGGCATCTTCTGCTACATCTCTCAGCTCCCCGGATTTCGCGGCGTTTTAAAGCAAAGGTCTGGATTTTAAATTTCTACTGTGAAATATGAGCATTCTGTTCTGTTTGGGATTTTCAAGTTATTTATTTTCGTTACGGTGTGTTTGGATGCCTAGAAAATGTTGGAAAAATTGATAAAGGTAAGATTTTTCTGTAAAGTTAGGAACTTGAAAATTAATAACCACAGAATGTGAATTCAGCATCTTTTTTGTTATTTTCCTCAACTGGATTCGTACATTTGCATATAAATCATTGTTTTTAGAGAGAAATTATTTGTCGATATTTTAAAGTTCGTTCGTTTTCTTGGTAAATCGTATAGGTATTCGGATTTTATGGTAAACGAAGTAGATAAGGAGGGAAATGTTGTTCATTTAACCAACTTGGATGCGCCGGTAGAGGTAAATAAGTTCATATTTTTGTTCTTATGATTTAAATGGAAGTACCTATTTGTATATACAATTTAGTATTTATGGGAAGTGTAATTCTTTGGCCGTATTCAGGCAGTTAAGGAAAGTGGAACAACGACAAGTGATGGTGCAAGTAAAGATTATACTACTGAAATTGAATCGTTTAGAGCTCTTGCTGATCCTAATGATGCCGAGCGCTTGGAAACTTTTATCAACCAAATTAATTCCAGTAGTGATGATGGTGTTATGCCTATTGTTCTTTCCCCAGATTATGATAAATCTCATCGAACGGTTAGTTTTTCGGTCTTATCTGATTATTTTAATTTAGATAGTGTTTTGCATAGCAACGTGGACATGAAACTTGTGCAATCAAAGAGGTCAGGGTGGAACGGAGTATTTGATTTCCGCTAATGTGAAAAAGAAGTACAAATAATCTTCCAAACTTAATCTGCGTAACCCTCCTTTGCCACCATATTTCAAAATGAGTACCCAGTTCTCTCTTTCGGTTTCATTCGTGGCTTGCACTATCTGTCTTCCAGGCAGTGCATAATTTTTTTAAGCAGCACTTCAAGTTTCTTGTCACCGACACAGTTGATGGACCAGATGCTTCATCAAAATGCATCCGGGTGAGAATAAATTCAGGAGGACAGAACAGCAGAGGCAGAAATTCCAGAAAAAGAAAAGAAAGAGGTGATAAACCTTTCGATAGCAGGGGTTCAGAGGATTGGTCGGAGCACGTTGGCAAGTTCCTTAGGTAAAGGGTTTTTTTGTGTGGTTCTTCTCTTTTAAAGATTTAATCTCTTAACTTATTATGGTAGAAAGGTACCTGCATAATCTAGATATCTCTATTGAGATTTGGTGTAATTGGCACAGCAGAGCTGTCTGATTTATTCATATCTAAACCTTCTAACTTATCAATTAATCTACATCGTTCTCCTTTATTCCTTTGAAACTGTTCTGCCTGAAGTGCCCTCCTTAACAATGACTGATGAGAGCGATTTGCTAGCAGTGAATTATGCATTTACTAATCCGGCTGTTAACTTGCTTTCATCTTCCCAAGTCAGCTTGTATGCAAATAATAACCTGATGTGTTTTTCTCATTGGGCTCGCAAAGGTTTATATGCTCTGTTTATTAAAGCTCTGTGTCAGCTTATCTGAAAGGTTCTTCTAATGCGAATGTACAGGTTTCATCTTTACAAGGAGAACAAGGATACACAGGAAGCCTTAGGAGTTATAGGAAAAATGCTTGGTGTCCAGGTATGGGTTCCAGCTAAGAACTAGTTGACTTGAACACCATTTGACATATGAGTCATGACTACTGTTTTCACAATGTTTGGGAAGTGAACATCTCCACTGCCTGATCTATTTACATGGTAATTAGTGGGCTTTTGTTGCTCCTTTTTCGAAAATGATACAAGGGTTTTGATAAGGAACTCATTATAGAGTCAGTCGTTGCTATCTGCTTCCTTCCTGCATGCATGGACACAGTTAACACATTCAATATTAAGTGTGTATTTTATTAATCTATTGTTGTCTTTGATTTTGTTAAGGTCCATTTGCAGCACCTTTGTCCCTACTGATGTTATTAAATTAAAGTTTTCTGTGGTCTTCATTGAATATTTAGCAATTACCTGTATGGTACTTTAGTGGTGATGAAATATAGTTGTTCTTAGTTAGTTCTCTACTTAATTTTCACCACATGACAGAGAGCAAAACTTGGATTATTGGTTTCCATGTAAACAGTTGAGATTGGTCAGATTTGTAGAAATTTATGGTTCTTTTTTGTCATCTTTGACTTAATGTATAGATATCATATTACTTATCTTTCATTTGATAGATTAATATGTTTTTATCCATAGCCAAGGTCCTTTGGGTTTGCGGGTACAAAGGATAAGCGTGCTGTCACAACTCAGAGGGTAATTGATACTCACTAGACTTTTTGCTTATTCTGACCAATATTCTATAAGTTGAATTTCCTTTAGTTATTAGGCTCATAGTAACTCCCCTCCAAAGTATGTCTACTTCCATGAATCCTCAAGTGCCAGTTTTTCTAGTCGGAGCATAGTGGTCACCCAAAGGGTTATTGAACTTCATTTTCTTTTGTGTTTCCAGGTAACCGTTTTTAAGAAGCTTGCAAGTAAATTGGCTGCTCTTAATGATAGGTTGATCGGTATCAAAGTAGGTGACTTCTGGTAAGACTGATGAATTGTGAATGATAGGATTCCCGGTCAATTGGGTTTTAATGCATACTAATGTGATAGTTCCATTATCCAGTTATGTGACAGAAGGACTTGTCCTTGGCCAACTCTTGGGAAATCGGTTTACAATTACATTGAGGTAAGCATGTTCCCTGTAATCATTTATGTGCACTTGAATGAAACATCTCTCATGGCTACTTATATTATTCGCCATCTGATTTGCTCGTTGTGTGCACTCACATTACTTCTCAGAGGAGTTGTTGCAGATTCTGAAGATACCATCAAAGCCTCCGCAAGTGCCTTGGGAAAGCAGGGATTTATTAACTACTTTGGTTTACAAGTACTCTCTCTCTCTCTCTCTCTCTCTCTCTCTGAGTATATCTTGTCCTGGTTTAGACTCCTTACTTGCATAAAATGTTATTGATATGTAGGTGTTTTGTTCGTTATTGTTTGGACAAGTGGATGTTTTCTCTTTTGTATCTAAAGCTATGTGACATTTTTTGCCCCAAGTATATTCTACTTTTAGAATATTTGAAAACACCTTTTCAAGTCGTTGCGCATGCTGTATGTTTCTCATAAGTTGTCTTAAATAAAAAATGTTTTTTAGACCATCTATATGTTAGCGGTGAGAATTTTATATTCTTGAGGCATGTAGATTACATTTTGTTGTGGTTAGTAAGATATTTATAGCATGCATGGTAATGAATTCAGCGATTTGGAAGCGGTTCTGTGCCAACTCACCATATTGGAGCTTCACTACTCAGAGGAGAGTGGAAATCTACTGTAAGCATGTTCCTTGATCCAAGAGAAGGGGATATCCTTTTTGTGTTTGTAGGTGTTGTGAGGATACTTTTCTTTTCATTTCTATACTTAACTACTTCTTGCTAAACTGTTTAGTACATGCTGCTATATTGTTCTGTTGGTATTTGTTTTCTTTAACTGGATCTTCGATTACAAAGGAATGTGATTACAGAGGCACGAGAATACTATAAGGAAACTAATGACATTGAAGGGACCCTGAGGAAATTACCTCGACATCTGGTCTCTGAAAGAGCTATAGTAAGTCACCAAGTCACCAACTACGACTGCTTTGTTGGAACATGCTAGTTTTTTCTTGATTCTGTAAACTATCCCGAAATATTAAGTTCTACATCTAAATCCTTTTGTTTATTAGAGTAATCCTTCCCTGTCTAGCATTGTGCATCCTTTACGTGATTTTCATGCATTTGGCATGGCGATCATAATATTTGTATGATATTACTAAATTGGATTACTTCATCTTGCGGTTCATGGATGATCATTACTTTTTCCTCTTCTTTGTTCTCATACAGTTGCAGTGTCTGAAGAAATGCCCCGGAAACTACTTGCAGGCCTTGAAAGCTATTCCTAGAACTTTGAGGATGATGTAAGAGATTTTCCAGCAGAATTAGTTCTGTCTTCTAACTTCATAAACGGAGTCAATCTTCAGTTAATGTTTATGCTTTTTCTGTGTTCAAGTCAATCAATACAAGCTTAATTTAGGTACAGTTGAACATATATGCTGTATATATAATATAGTATATACAGGGAAATATTTGTATTATATCATGTGATGGTTTTACCACTTTCTGGTGCATACTTATCACCCTTATTTCAGGTATGTGCATAGTTACCAAAGCTATTTGTGGAACCATGCTGCAAGTATGAGAGTGAAGAAATATGGTAGGCCCCCAGTTATTTATTGGAGCAAAACCAATTCATTTATTCTTGTCGTGGACTGATTGCGTCACCATCATTATTGTTACAGTTGTCAAAGCTTTATTGCAACCATCTTTGTATCATATACTTTTGTAAAACCCAATTTTATTCCACAATGTGGCAGGAACTGACCGAGTTGTGTTGGGAGACTTGGTATTTTGTAAAGGAAATGAAACTGAAAAGGTGACCGAAGTTGTTACTTCTGAGTGCATAGATGAAAACAGTGATGATATGCTTGATCCTAATGATTTAGGTGATATAGCTGAAACAAATCTTCCTGAGGAAAAGCTTAATCTTGTGAAGGTTAGTTGCGTCCTCGTTGTTGAAAATATTTTTCCTGTGCCGTCCTAAATAGTATGCTATAATTACAGCTACTTTAGTAACTTAATCTATGAATGCAACCCATCTGGCAGGCTGTAACTGCAGAAGATATCCAGAGTGGAAATTATACAATTGAGGATGTTGTCCTTCCTATGCCCGGGTAAGGGAAAATTGACTATTTTCCCTGATTGTATACTTCCCAGGCCGTCTCAGATTGCGGAAGTTATTTAATACTTTGTTGTTTTGCAGTTCAAGGGTCATTTTTCCAGAAAATGATATCGCTGATGTCTTTCATGATTTGGCAAAGAAGGTTTCTATTCTCAGCAACAATGTCCATCTTCCCCTGCTGTTTGTTTGATTTTGTAATTTTATTGACTTCTAAGTTCTAATCCGTCTTATTTTCCTCCTGAATTAATTTTATATGTGTTAATCAGGATGCAATCAGCTTGACAGAGACCGTACATAATGTCAAGTATGTACCTATTTTCCCCCGTCATCTCGCCCCTTAACTCTCTCACGGGTTTCTATTCTAATTAAATGCATACATCTTGTTGCTCTTTTTAGTGAATTCTCAATAACAAGTGTGACAGGAAATTATAGGCGGGTCTTCCAAAAACCAATGGACTTTGAATGGTATACCGCTACTCTCGTTTTTTCATGTTTAGTAAGTTAATTGATATACTTCAGCTACCAAATGACAGTGTTCTGTAATTGTTTGATTTTCATTGTTACAGGGAAATACTAAAATATGTTGATGGTAATGTACCTTTGGTGGATACCGACTTGGACAAAATTTCCAAAGCGAAACCTGCTAAGGTAGACAAAGAGGATCCATCCAGTGTAAATGGAGATGGAAGTTTGCATGACAGCGCAAAACAGTCAGAGTACATTGACAACGATATTGGGGACAAGGGAGAAAAGGTGCCGGAAGTTGGATCGCTCGGCGACACTAATCCTCAGGAAACTCAGATGGCTCTCAAGTTGAGCTTTACTCTCCCAGCTTCATGTTATGCAACAATGGCAATCCGAGAGCTTCTGAAGACATCGACATCTGTATGTACCTCCCTTAAAAAGTTTTCTTATTCTGTCCCTCGTTCCCAATGCTATAGATCGCAGCATTTCTTACCAAGAGAGATTTATAGGCCCTACCAATTCAACATATGTTTTCGTAAACCTGACTATGGTCAATTTCCATTCCGGTTAGCTCAGTCAGTTAAACAAAATTTTGTTCTTGCAGGTTGCGTTTCACAAAACGCTAAACTAGCATGAGGCCGTGTTACTTGCGGTGAACTATGGCATCCGAGAAGACACAATTCCTACCGGCGGGGAACTAAGTCGAAAAAGGACGTCAATCTGGCATGGGAGCAAACAAAGATGGCACTCTTTCGTACACCAAGTTCTCGCCTTTCGGAACAAATCGAGTGTTAATTTTCCGACTAGTTTTGTTGATTGACACAGAAATACAATTGTATTTTACCTTCGAATAATATTCCATGACATGGGTCGTTTTCAGATATGTTATAAAGGTCAGTTTGCTTTTATTTGTTTGCAATAAACAAAATAACCCTTTGAGAGACTTGAATTAAACATGCATGCAAGGTGATGATAGGTTTTGAGACGCAGCCGCCTTGACGTCCTTGTTTTCATGTAATTTCTCTCATCAGAGGGCTGTTTTAAATGCGATGAGCTTGCTAGAAGAATTTGGTGCCAAACTCGTCATTCATGCGAGTCAAACATAAGAACAATAAATTAGTATAAAACTTATCAGAGAGCCATTTTGAATACGATGAGCTTGCTACAAGAATTTGGTGTCAAACTTGTTATTCACGGGAGTCAAACGTAAGAACAATAATTAGTATAAAACTCCACCATTAACGGAAGTAAAATGTAAGACCTCTTACTTCCAATTACTCAAATGAAATATTAATATAAAAAAAAATAAAAAAAATATGCGGTGAAGGTGGATCGAACACCTGACCTTCAGATCTTCAGTCTGACGCTCTCCCAACTGAGCTATCCCCGCTGATGTTCTTCGTATAACAAGTATTAATATTAATTATAAGCTGCCTTCCAGGTTCTACGTGCAACCACAAACTCCATCACAGTATCAATAAGAACAAAACACCACATCCTTGGAGTTCTTTATGTATTATTGTTACCAATTCTTAGTGAGTGAGATGCCTTTACTAACTCGAGTAGGATAGGTGTCCTTAATATGACGTCATATATCAATTGTAACAATGAAATAGAATTACAGTACATTTAGTACTCACCTAATTTAAGTTTCATCATCAATCATCGCTGCTAAGTTACAAGTATGAGCAAAAGCTCGACCACACCACATGACTAGTCATTCATGTTGGAAAAAAAAATATGGCAAAGGTGGATGACACTGTATGATACATCACTTTCACTTGAACTCATAACAAGTTGGTGAATAATGTACTTAACCATAAAGTAATATTCTCTTTGTTTAAATTGCCAACTCAAATTAAAACCCACAAATATTTCAAATTCTTTAGAATGATATTATATCGATTAAAATTCTATAAAATTCTAGAGTACAAAACACTAAGAATAACCATGGAAAATTACGATATATATATTATTATTATTTTCTTTAAAGATCTACTAATAAATGCATGTGATTTCATATTCAAGTGATTTTTTGTAAGAAAAATCTTTTAACGAATACCTAAATATTAGTCGTTTTAGACTAATGAAAGTTAAGAAAGAATTGAAAATTAGACGGTTTAAATTGACAATGATTAAGAAATTAAAAAAGACCTAAAAATTAGACGGTTTAGATGACGGACTGATGAGGTGCATGTTGAGTAGTAGTTGTGATCCATTGTACCATTGGGAAGAGTCCCACCTTCCTTAAATTAAAATTGGTCCCAGTGTCTGCATGTTTTCACGTGTCCTGCCATCTCCTTGCGGTTAATTACACCATCATGAGCATCAGCTACTGCATAGGATTCTGAAGGCCACCCAAATACTACCAAAACGGAAATTAAATTTTTTAAAGATTGTGTATCATTTTCCTCAAATACAATACCTACCAACACCATTCTCACCTCACCCCTCGTGGATCACACTCCCCAATCCTATCACTACTTGTATGGTTTTGACTCTTTTGGGTTATTAGGGGTGAGATTTAGGTCATGTAATTGGAAAGAGTTTGTAACTCGCTATGTCAACTGACTAAGGCATTGTGCTTATTTCATTAGGCAGATGCTTTGGTTAGAAGATGTGATTATGAGACAGAGATTTAGATTAAAAGGAGTAGAAGATGACTTAAGAAGACTTGAAAAGAGACTCAAAGAAAAGATATGAAGTATTTAGAGCTAACTGAAGACTTGGTGCAAAATCAAACACATTGGCGTTCTAAGATTCATACAGCCGACCCCACTTAGTGGATATGCTTTGTTGTTATTGTTATTGTTGTATTAAAGTAGAGAAATGTGGAGTAACACAGTCACATATGAATACTTAAAGCAAGAACTCACGTAAAGGATACCTTAACAGTTACAAGGTGAAATTTGAGTAGTATGGTATTAAATTTACATAGAACTAATGGGTTACGTGCTAGTTTCTAACCAATTTTAAGTTTTGTTAACACCAATTCAGATGGTATAGGTTGAAAGTAAATATTTATCATGTTAAGCATCGGTTGAAAATGGTGCAGAAAACAATGTCATAGTGCACAACAATTCAATGAGGTTAAACCCGCCACTTGGGAATTCTTAGACACTTTGCCTGTCCGAAAACAACCACTATTAGTCATACAATTATAAAAGTTACTTGACGCAAACTCAACTTACCGTAGCCTCGTACTAGAAAGCAGTTTCGTCCTTGCGCCCTTGGTACTTGAATGCTATAGAAGACTTGATTTCGCTCTTTCTCTTCGTATTCTCTAGATGACACAATTCTAAACGCGGTTGTTAATCACTATTACATGTAATCATATAAACAAATTCAAATTCAAGTTGTTTTAATTTTCCATATAAGACACTAGCTAGAATGATTGACATTTACGATAGACACAATAATATGATTTAAAATACAATGTCAATCAACTTTTTATGTTATCACTTGCTATTACATGTAATCATTGAAACAATTTCAAATTCACCCATAATAATTGTGTCAATGTAGTGAATATACCAAGTCACATTTTAATGTACTAAATAATTTTCTCCCAGTTTGAGGGTAACTTCACCTTCTTCCAAAACGGTGTGGTGGGCTATCTTTTCTCTTCTATGATAGGAAGCATAGGACAAAATAAGTCCTTGATGAGAGAGAGAGAGAGAGAGAGAGAGAGAGAAGATTCTGGTGTTTTGTAGTCTTAGTTTCTAACATTTTGCTATTTTACAGTGAGCAAACAAAAGGAATGGTAAAGAGGAACACACACACACTCTCACACAAAACACACACAAACATGTTTGATGGAGTCCCAGCTGAGCAGTTGCACCAACTCATAGCATCCTCAAGAACCTCCCTGCCTCTTCCTCTCCCCCTCCCTCTCTCCTCCTTCCCTTCTGCACCACCAAACAATAACATCAATACCTTCCATGTCCCTGCTGGTGCTCCTTTTGATCCCTACAACAATAACAACGACCCTTCTCATCTTCATCATCAACTCCTGCAAATTCAACCCCATCTGCTTCATCAGAATCATCAGCTTCTGCAACTGCACCGCCAATCCACCGCCACCCCCGAAAATCTCGAGGAGGAAGAAGAACACTCTAGTACTGTTTCAATCTCCATAAACAATAATTTGGAGATTGAAAGAGATAGATCTTCATCAGTACCGGCATCATCAAATGTACCGATCAGTAGTGATCCTTGGAGTAATGATGAATTGCTTGCACTTCTCAGGATCAGATCTACCATGGAGAATTGGTTCCCTGAGTTCACTTGGGAACATGTCTCAAGGTAAGCTTACATGTAATTCGTTCATTTACTTATCCATTATTATGATTATCTTAATTATTAGTTTATTGATGAACTAGCTAGCTAGGTTTACATTTAGGAAATTCATCTAAACAACGGAGATGAAGATTCGAATATGATCTCAGAAAGGGAGCACACACAGCTCTAGCCAACTTGGTTAAGCTTATTTGTACGATTATACCGATGAAATTTGATTATAATTAAGTGAGGATTGATGCTTTATCAATACTAATGGAATTTTAGTCACTGTTTACTCAGGTGTATGTGAGAGAGAGAGAGAGAGAGTGAGAAACGACCGTCTTGTACATATATATTCACTAAAAACATAAAGATCCCCTCGTACACAATATATATTTTATGAAGTTAAATTAGATACTAGCTAGCTAGGAGTAAATAATGGAGCGAATAAATGCTGTTGATTATTGATGCTGCTGGTTTGATATATATTTATGGGGGGAAGCAGGAAGCTAGCAGAGCTTGGTTTCAAAAGGAGTGCGGAGAAATGCAAAGAGAAATTTGAAGAAGAAAGCAGATACTTCAACAACATTTGCTTCACCAAAAACTACAGGTTTCTCAGTGACCTCGAACAAATCTGTCAAGGCGGTGGTGATGCTCATCAGCGAAGCCCTGATGATTATGATCACCGGAACCCTGACGATCATCAGGAAGCTCCTGGGGATAAAAATAATAAGAAGGAAATGGTAGAAAAGCCGAGTGACGAGGGAGATCATCCAGACTCAACAAGAAATGAAACATTGGTTGAGGATAATATCGGTGTGATCAGCAATGAGCCGCTCAACCTCCAGGAGCACAATAAGAAAGAGGTAGTAGTGGAAACTAGACCAACGAACAATAATAATAAGAGAAAAAGGCAAAGGAGATTTGAAATGCTCAAGGGTTTCTGTGAGGACATTGTGAACAGGATGATGGCTCAGCAGGAAGAGATGCACAACGAGCTTCTTGAAGAAATGGTGAAGAGAAACGAAGAGAAGATTGCGAGGGAAGAAGCTTGGAAGAAGCAAGAGACGGATAGGATGAACAAGGAGCTCGAGCTTATGGCGCGTGAACAAGCAGTTGCTGGTGATCGACAAGCTACGATCATTAAGTTCTTGAAGAAGTTCACATCGTCGTCAAGTAATTCTAGTACTTCTACTTCGTCTTCCCCGATTCAAGTACAAAACCCTACTCTTCCTACGTGTCGTGATGTTAGTGGCCGTAAAGAACTTGATCGTCATCAAGAAAAGGAAAATAACCCAACCACGCCTAGTTCTTTAACTGAAAGTACTCTTGCACCCCAAAGCCCAACTTCAAGTACTCTTGCTCCGACTCCGCTACCTGTTCCGACGGTGACAATTTCTTTGAGTACGACTACTAATACTACTGTTACCCTAGCTCCTCCTGAAAACCCTAGTTCTGAGGATGTCATCATAAATGCTCAAAACCCTAGTTCCATTAGTCATGACAAACAAGACCTCGGAAAGAGATGGCCGAGAGATGAAGTGCTGGCTCTGATAAACTTGAGGTGCAGCCTCTTCAACAATGGTGGTAGCGGCGGCGATCAGGACAAGGACGGAGGAGTGGTGATGAAAGCTCCTCTTTGGGAGCGAATCTCACAAGGGATGTTCGAGATCGGTTACAAGAGGAGTTCCAAGAGGTGCAAAGAGAAATGGGAGAACATTAACAAGTACTTTAGAAAAACAAAAGATGTTAACAAGAAGAGGTCACTTGACTCTAGGACTTGCCCTTATTTTCATCAGTTAAGCACTTTGTACAATCAAGGAATGCTCGTGTCGCCATCCGATCAAGCACCGGAAAACCGCCCTGCTTCGCCGGAAAACCATTCTCTGGGTGATGGTGATTCAACTAAACATGATGAAGGTGAGAAAAACAACAATATGGTAAAGCAAGCACCAACACCAACACCAACACCAGCTTTTGATTTCGAATTCTGAGTAATTTAATTTGCATATTTGTGGTGCATTTCAAATTTTCTATGATAATATGTGATACCTTTTTTTCTTCTTGTCTTGGTAAACATGTGGTATCTAGATGGTACTCCCGGCAGTCGACATGAATTTTATTAATTTCCGATATATATTTATTTTTATTTTATGACGGATATATGTATGTTTTATGCTTGTTTTGTAGTGAGCACCGACAGATATTTTTTTTGGTTCAAATCAGGAGCCATATTTTAAATGAGGTCTGCTGTCATTTTGTATTTGCCACATTCGTCGATAGCTGCTATTCCAATTTACTCAATCAAAAAGTTTAAAGATCTAAAATATTCATTATAATTTGGGAATAATTGGATATTACTCTAAAATAATAGTCAGTTGTTAGGTTTAATTAGAGAAATTTTAATTATCAATTTAAGTCCTTTTATTTTTATTCCAACTAAGAAAAGTTCTTTTAAAAATAAAAAAAATAACGAGAGCTTTTATAATGTTTTTACATACAACTTACAACTAATTAAGGAACTCAAACATTTAACCTGCGTTTTATATTGTTTTTGAACATTAAGTCTACACTTCAGTGAATTTACAAAAATTCTATTATGCTCTAGTATACGATACACCGAAACATACTAGATTCACCTACACAAGTGCCTGCCATAATATATAAATTAGGCTAATTAGCAAATGAAACAAGGTGGCATTATTTTCTTTCATTTGGGGCTTGGGGCTTGGGTTTTGGTTTTGAACTACAAAAATACTCAATCGACAATACAACTGCATGTCTGCATGACATAATTTTTCTGCTTGGGAATGGGACCTATCGGAATGCTCCAGAGAGAGGGGCCCGTACTGCCAGTGGTCACTGGTCTGTGAGCAAAAGACTTAAAACGTTGTCGTTTGGTGTCTTGTTATTGATAAAATGTCTCTCTCCGAGTCGGAGAGGGTCCCATCGTCACCTTGGTGAGGATTCGCAGACAAATGATCCTCTGCCGCACATCAACATCACACGTGATGGGTTTGTCCGCACCCTATCCTAGCCTCACCCCCTAGGGCAAGAAACAGTAACCTGCTGACATGGTCAGGGGGCCACCTCATCCAACGGCTGACAATCTCAGATGCTAATTAAGCCTTCAGATTCAATTCTTTAAAGAATCAAAATCAAAAGTCAACAAAATCAACTCTGTTCCCACTCCTCCTCCACGTTTGACTTTGTACAGTTTTAAGCATAGGGTAACTACAAACATGTTGAAGGAGGTTTGACCCAAACCAAAATTGTTACCTATCATTTTCATCGGACTTTTATAACACGGAAACGGTGTATTTGTATCATAAAAGTTATATATTTGAATAACGCAAGTTATATTACGTATTAGTCTTCTTAAAATAAGTCTTATAAAATGTAACTATACGTCATGCACAAGTTAGGTTGTGCATTTTGTCTTCTTAAAGTAAGTCTTACAAAATGTAACTACGCATCTTCTGTGCTTTGATGGTTTTAGCTCTATGTAGTATACTGTAAAAGTTAGAATTCATTAAAGGGAATAATTTTCACACACATTTTTTCTTTATGCACATTTATATTTTTTCTGTATTTATATTTCCGTTCAAATAAAACAAAAGAGAATGAAAAAGAATGTACATAAATTATTTTTCTTCGTCAAATAAAAAAAATAAAAAAAGAGTCTCTGTGGGGTTGGGCATTTTTACAACAATTGTATATCACAACTCCATGGAGTATGGATCGAGCTCTAAGCCTTAGCCAGCACGAGATCAGTCGAAATGCTGAAGTCCAAAATCATCTTGTTAAACCAAAACCATCTTGTTAAAGGCATCTAGTCCTTTTGCATGGGAATGGGCCTAAAACATCGTTGCAACCATATTGCATGATACAAGCAATGTTTTGTTCTCTTGTTTTCTTCAGAGGAAGGGATTTGAATTCCAAAACTTTTTTAAAATCGAAAAGAAACATTAGTATACCGAGCTTAATGTTGCACATATGGCATTTAGATTATTCAATGACTACAAGGAATTTGAACTGTCCATGAAGAAAGTTGAGATTTTTATACTAGATCAAATACCATAAACAATGTGAGTACGAGATTTCGATCTCAAAACTAATTAGTAAGGTGAGGAAGGGGGAGCGACTTGTGATCAAACACCTTATAAGCCATTTTTTCTTTAATAACTTTCTGATATGGGACACTTCTTTGCATCCTCAGACCGACTGTGGTCTCTATACCAAAAACAATATGTCATAGCCTCGCTTTCTGTCGACACAACTTCTTTATACCAAGTGATGTGGTCCTTTGTGTTACTTCTAGATGAATATGGCATTCCAATCACCCTGTCGTCACTGCTTCAATGTCCTAATTCATTAATTATATATTATATATCAATTAACAGTAGTTTGTAAATTCATTTTCTCCGCCAGTACTGCTGCCACCCAACATGGATGCACGTCAACGTAAATTGCTAAATGGTCAACTGCACAGCAGAGGCTCATATACATGGTAGCTCGTTTTCGGTATGAGCCTAATTAGGATAACTTTCATATCGAATAATACTAACATAAGGTTGAGTGAGACTAAAATCTATCGAGTCTCATACTTTTGTGAAGACTGCTTTATAGATGATGTGGCATATATGCAAGTTTTTACCCACATACAGGGCAACTTCCAACTCGACAACAAAACCCTCGTCGTGGCTACCCGAAAGGTCCTCAAAATTTGGAGGTTTCATGCAGTAAAAATGGTGCCAGTTGCACATCACGAGTCACAAAATAAAGTTAAGAGGGGTTGATCTGTGTACATTGTTCATGAGAAAAGGCATTGCTTCCTCCCTCTTTTAATTTGGTGGGGAAGTATGGATGAATACTGCTATTTATGCATCCTATATACCTGCAAAAACCGTGACCATTTTAATTGTGCCAAAAAATGAATTTGTAGCAACAACTTTTTGGGGCGTTTTTGTTTTTTGTGAACCTATATTTTTGGGTTTTTGCTCTAAAGATAAAAAGTAAGGCATGAAATGAACAACCTAACGCGTCAGTTTTTTATTAAAATCTTTAAATGCAAAACGAAAGAATGCAGGCAGATAACCAGTGTAGGAGTAGCTATTATTAAAAATTGTATGAGGATGTGCCAACCGGCAACCATCAAGAACCAAAGCATTTGATGTATGATAAGTGCGGGTGATAGACGAGAGTTGGCTAGGGTTTTTCGTGACTGTTGCACTCAAGCTCGATTTTTGTAGCTCACATATTTACTCACAAGAAATGAAATTCGAAGGAATGAGTATAATTTTTATTTATGTGTTTACTACTAACCAAATGAATGAAAATGAGTGGGTCTCATATGTTTTTGGTTTGTCATATCTTAAAAATGAAGGTAGCCTCAGTGTTTAAAATGTTGATATATGTGAAAATATTGATATGCAAATATCAATATCGGTTGATCAACTCATTTGAATTTAGCTGAAACTAGAGAAAATTTTCTCAAAAAAATTCAAAATCTGCAATAGATTCCGGCAAAAATTCTCTAGTGAATCAGTAAATATCGTCGATATTCACTTATTTTCCTATATCTTGCCGATATAGGGTGAATTTTGCATTTCACCCCCTTTCCATATTAATCCTTGATTTTTCGGATATCTCAACAGGAATATCGACAATTTCGTAGATATTTTAAACCCTGAGTATCCTGTTAACAATGAGAGAGTTGTTTATCTCATAGTCATTCATTCTCATCCCTCATTTGTTCTAATACTCATACAATGTAAGTAAATGTGCCCATTCAGTAGCTCAAAATAACACCTCTCAAATTTTTTTTTTATAACACAAAATTGCACAAATTACAACAAAAATCCTTTTTTTTTTTTTGAACAAGCGATATTATCTACATTAAAGAGGTGGGAGAGGCTAGCAATAATGTGGTTCAAACTTGCCCTTGGTAAGAATCGAACTTAAAACCTCTCATTTACAGGTGACGAAGAATATCATTAGACCGTGCATGTCAAACCGTAACCAACCATAACCAATCCTTTCTCGCCAAGCTTTATAAAGCTTTAATAGAGAATAGAGAGTAAGAGGGACATTCACTTCATTAGAAAATCGACCCATACTCTCTTTCTTCTCTTGCAAAGCCCTGAGAAAGTAACTGGCGTTAGATTAGTACGGTTCTCCTGTTGCTGATTTAGCCCCACACTGATTTGGGAGCTCCTTTAATCTAGGATTCAAAATAATAAAACAAAAAAAAAAACCAAGCGGCTAGCACCTTGTATAGGTTGTGCGGAGCTTGAAGAAGCGAGCTCCTTTCAGAGAAAGCAATTGCTAGCTAGCTAGTATTTTTCAGCTGACTGTTACGTTAGTTGTGGCGCGCCTTTCCTCGTTCTCTCATTTCGGAAACCTGGAAATGACAGCACCAGGAAAGTGAACCATACGCAAAAATAATCATGATGATGTCTTAATGTAGCAAATCCGTCTGCAATCATACATCAGCTTGTCATCACATATGTCGAAATCAGCTACTGAAAGAGAAGTTGATGCATATGTAATTATGTATAGATGAACATGAGTCAAAAGAACTCAAGGTCGGTCAAATCCGACGATGTTGGGTCTCCAAATTTACCGGAATTATTATACAAGTCAATTCATGAACGTGCTCGCCGCACGTCGACCGGAGGTTGGACATTTTGAGGGGTATTTAATCATTTGGGGATTAGGAGGCGCTGAATGCCATGATTCGTGATTGGTTGGTGCGGATCGAATGGGCGACGAGAGATGGTTTGGGCCCCACGCTGCTTCACTTGGTCGGCCTTCTTGCACCGCACATATATGCCACGTCAGCACACGAACAAAGTTATTGGAGGAAACCTAACGAAATGACTACATTGATTTTGACGTTCTAAGATAGAGACTACATTTATTAATTTTCATTATTAGGGACCAAATTGAAGAGTTTTAGTTAAAAAACTTCACTTTATATTTTAGCATAATTTTTTCGAATAAAAAGGAGAATGATTGACATGAAACGAGTTTACAGTCGTTGTTACATTTTGGTTTAGTAATGGAATGTTATGTATTTTTTCTTTTTTACATTACGGATCGAAATGTCATATGACAATGCATTCATTTCATACAAGTTGCTCTTTTGAAAATATTGTCTGATTATGTTATGGTATGATGTTTGCATGAAAGAAATTTGCAAAATTTCCAACAGAAAGGAGTTTGCAATAAGTGGGTTCACATGAAAGTTTGCTCGTGATTGCCATAACTACGCCTAAAAATAAGTTGAATTGTTTATCGAGTATGGATAATTGGTAATGGTTATGGATAAGTTGATTTGCTAAGTGATAATTTAATAAGATATTTCTACTCTTTTCCAATACAAACAATATTTGAGGACGGGTAATGCTAAAGAGACTAAATTTGTAGATAAAATTTTGTAAACTAAATAATATGGAAGTTGATGATTGGATATGACATAAGTATTGATAAACGTGTTCGTTTCTATTGGTGACACATTATTGAGTTTGTAAATTTTGTGTACAAATTTATTCTCTCTAACACTATTCTTTAAGGGCTCGATATTGGTATTCGGAACTCGATAGTAATAGTGAATGTTCTTTACTAACTTAATTACAAACTTATTGTAAAACCTTTATATTTGACTATCTTCTTGACATGTAAGATTATATTTCTTATTAGCGACGCATCATTTGATTACAAATTTTGTCTACCTAGTATTATCCTAATGATTAACATTTCTGTATGCGTTGAATTGTGATTCCCTTATTAATGTTTTAGTCAAAATGCTGCTCTAACAATCTTGCCTTGAAACAGTTTAAATCTTTTCTTAGCATGTTGCTAGCCAAAGTCGTAGCTTGCAATCTGCTAAACGAGCTTACTGCCCTGTAATATAGGCACGTGTGAGTGATAAAACATGTCTTATTCGAAGTAATGAGTTGAACATTAGTCTTTGAATATTAGTAAAATTTATTTTTAACAAGACGATATTGTATACTACTCTAACATATGAGAAAGACGGATTGGGATCCTCGTCGGATGCTTTTTTTGGGGATCCCGGCGATCCCATGATCGTGGCATTTTATCGTTCATCGTGCGGTCAGAAATTATTTGAAATTTAAAATTAAATATAACTAGTACCTAACAAAATCCGACTGCACAATATACAATTAACGGTTACGATCACGAGATATTCAGAAAAATGATCCGACGATGATCCTTTTCCGAGAACGACTATCCCAACTCACATCTTAACAGGTCAAAATAACAATCTCGACTAATTAACTCGATTCACATCCGCAACATTTATTTATAATTTCTAATAATCCAAGAAAAATAAGTAGAATAAAGTCTCCAAACTCCAAAGTCTAAAATATTTAATAAAGCTGTGTGACAAAATGAGGGGGCCATGTTCATCCTCCCAGCTGGACCTGGATCCTCTCTGAGGCAAACTCTCGAGATCCTGCTGAGCGAGAAACACGGACCGTTGAATTTCGATCCAACGGTTACAAATAAGGGGATCCCTTTTAAAGTTATAATAATTGTAACCGTTAGATCGAAATTCAACGGCCCGTATTTATCGCTCAGCATGATCCCGAGGTTTTGCCTCGGAGAGGATCCAGTTCCCTCCCAGCTTCCCAGCCTCCCCTCTCATCACAAGCCCTCCTATCTGGTTTCTGTATGGAAGCCTTCTCCTCCCCACCCCCTTTGTTTGTTAGTGTCTCCTCCTCCTCCTCCTAGTGCCACATAGAGGATAAATTTTTTAATATGTCTGGAACACAGCTTGTAACACTAGTTATCATAATACAAGTGATTAGATATTTTGAAGAAAAACTTTAACCATTTAAGTATAATTTAAACCGAATTGTGCCGACACATTGAAAAATTTATCTTTGTAAAGTTGCTTTCTATCACTTCTCTCGTTTTCACACACCAAACAAATTACAGTGAAAAAATTACTATTAATTTTCTTGTTTAACACTTAATCTAATTTTTTTTTTCAAGAGAACAACTTGTACAAAATGAATACATTATTATTGTGATATTTGTTTGTCAATGACACACAATGTTATGTAGAAAAAAAGTTATAGTAAATAAATGTATACTCATGTGAGAAGAGATTCTCTCAAAGTATGATTTTTCAAGAGAACAACTTGTAAAAAATGAATGCATTATTACTGTGATATTTTTTTGTCAATGACACACAATGTTATGTAGAATAAACGTTATAGTTAATAAATGTATACTCGTGTAAGAAGATATTCTTTTAAAGTAGAACTTTATATAGACTCTTTGACACCTAATAATTTAACGCTAATTTTTGTGCTAACATTATAAAATATTACGAGAAAAACATGAGTGGTTAGACAGCAATTTAGCAATGCAATGCAATCAATCTCTCTCTCTCTCTCTCTCTCTCTCTCTCTCTCTCAAGAAGTTGACAGTTTGTCTGTCGAGAAGTTGGAGAGTAAAAACCCAAATGGGCGGATGGGGGAAAGAACTACTGCAACTTCCTCTGCAGCTTCTACTTCTTCTTCTTCTTCCTTTTCTGCTCCCTGCTCCACTGGTCCTGTGACGACGTCGTTTTCATCTCTTACTCCCCTGCCGCCACCCGAAATGTCTCCTCCCTCACCTGCATTGTGATCTCTTCGATCCAACTCTCTCACTCTACTTTCAGGTCCTCCAAATCTCTCCCTTTCTCTCTCTTTCTCCTCTTCTCTCTCTCTAGCTGAATTCTCTGACTTTTCTTTTTCTTTGACATCAAAGTGCAAATTTTGACTTTGGGTTTTTAGTTTTGAGTTGCATTTTCCATTTTCTGTGAAGCAATTTGCTTAATTTTTATCACTTTTACTCGGTTTTTTTCCTTTCTCTGAACTTAGTTTTTACTGTGTATATTACATTGTTTGGTTGCTGAGAAAATGTGAGAAAGCTAGAGAAATTATATTGTGCTATTCATGGTTTTTCTTACTGTTGGGATCTGGTTTTGAGCATAAATTCACCATTTGGCTGAACTAATTTGATAATTTGGACACAAAGTTCAAATTTTTACTTCTTTTTGGTAAAATGTTTATGTAATTTCAGCTGCTTTTTACCGCATTTGATTTTCAACATTAAAGAACCGGGCATTCATTTAAAAAGAAAGCAGAATTCGGGTTGTCGACTTGAATTTTGTACTGAAAGTAGTTGAAAGGGTAACTATTGCTGACCACATTTTGCTTTCAAGGGCTTATCAATTTTCTTGAGTGAAAAATAAGGTATTGTTTTGGTATTGCGTTTATTTTGTTTGTTTCTCAAGAAAAATAGAACTGCAATTTTCCGAGCTATGCAAATCTTGACTAACTTCACATATGGTGGAGCTTTCCCTTGCTGCCGAAATGCTACGTTTGATTCGTGTCAAAGTACATTCCGAGAATAAAAAGGAATTGGTTTCGCTATTGTGAATGTATATGAGATTAAAACCATTTTGTTCTTCATTCGGTGAAAAGTTTTTAGTCTAAAACATGGAGCAATATGAAGTTCTTGAGCAAATTGGGAAGGGGGCTTTTGGTTCCGCGCTTCTTGTCAGGCATAAGCATGAAAAGAAGAAGTAAGACTGGATTTTACTTTTCCTTTTTCTTTACCTCTATCCATTTTTACTTTCATGGGAACATGAGCTGGTCCACTGTTACTTATTGTATGGTGATGCGAATTTTGGGGCAGATTTAATTTTGCTTCTTTGATATATTAAGGTACGTGTTGAAAAAGATTCGCCTTGCCCGCCAGACTGAGAGATCACGGAGATCCGCACACCAGGAGGTTAGTATTCTTTGTCAATATTTTGTCTCAAGGAAGTAAACTAAATACATTACTTGTGTGTGCAGCTAATCTTCCATTTCTTTTCGGGCTTCAATTGATAATCTTCCATATACAATAAATCTCATTCATTTTCTAGACGACTTTATGGAAATAAAAAAATGGAGTTTGCTGCAGGCTTTATTATGTATATTGGATACCTCCAGATTGACAACTTTCCTCGTTTGTGTAGATGGAACTCATTTCCAAATTCAAAAATCCATTTATTGTGGAGTACAAAGATTCTTGGGTGGAAAAGGTACATTTGACCACAACTGTATCTAGTGTATTTGTGCTCGGTGGTGCACTTTTCCTTTTCTTCTGTATGCGATATATTGCTGCATTTGTTTATTAATTCCCGGTTGGATACATTGGAGTTATGGTAGCCTAGCTAGTTGATACGGCCTAAACTTGGTTCATACCCCTTGTTTTCAGGGTTGCTATGTGTGCATTATTATAGGTTATTGTGCAGGCGGAGACATGTAAGTTTTGTATCATGCTAAAATTCTTATATTTATATATGTGTAATGTGTAGATTCATTTGCTTTGACTTGAAGGCTTGCATATCATTTGCCAGTCACTCATTCTGTGTTTCTGTGTGATTCAGGGCAGAAGCTATAAAAAAGGCCAATGGTCTACTCTTCCCTGAAGAGGTTTGAAGTTACTTCAATTCTTGTTTTTCTCTTTGTTTTCTCCTCCTGCAAAATTGTTTTTTTTTTCTTCTTAAAAACACATTCCTGTCACATAGTCACTTTTATGCATTACGTAACGATAAGTTCGCCTCCTATCATCTAATATGGAAATCAACTTTTTTCAGAAGCTCTGTAAGTGGCTTGTCCAGCTTCTGATGGCGCTCGACTACTTGCACAGGAATCATATTCTTCATCGCGATGTCAAGGTTACTGACATTTTTCATCCTGTGCACTCTGGAAAGATGGGTGTTGCTATCTTCTTTCAAATTCCCTGAAGCTAATTTGTACTAATAGTGGTCCATGGTTGTTACAGTGTTCTAATATATTCTTGACAAAGGATCAAGACATACGCCTTGGTAAGTGATCCTATTATCTTTTACAGTTCTCCATAAGCGGAGTGTAATTTTTCTGAACAATTGATAAACGTTGGAGCAGGTGACTTTGGACTTGCCAAAAAGTTGACTTCAGATGATCTTGCCTCTTCTGTAAGTAACTGTGGTCCTTTTCTGAAGTTCATATTCACAGCATCTTGAAGCTATCTATATTAAGAATCATTATCTCTTGATTAAGGTTGTCGGAACTCCTAGCTATATGTGTCCTGAGCTTCTTGCTGATATACCTTATGGTTCAAAATCAGATATTTGGTCCTTAGGTAAGCACTGAATATGTGTGAATTTTTTGTCATCGATTATTGTTCTTCTTTGGCTGCAATATGTATTGTACTGAACATATCTGATCCAGGATGCTGCATCTATGAAATGGCTTCTCATAGGGCCGCCTTTAAAGCGTTTGTAAGTTTTGTATTTCTCATATTTCAGATATCTAGAGATGCATTGCTTTACCTCCTTTGTGTGTGTTTCCTTAATCAGTTTCCTTTTAAAGAAAATGTTTTATATTCCTCTGCATTTATAAATTGTTTCCTTTTTCTCTCGCAAGCTATTTTTTGCCTTACGTATTTCTTTTCTGTTTCTTAAACAGGATATACAAGCACTGATTAACAAAATTAACAGGTCCATAGTGGCTCCCCTTCCCACAAAGTACACTGGTGCATTGTGAGTCCTTATCTGGTTTTTCGTTTGGCTTTGGTGGCTATTCAATGTCCATTGCACGTTTAGCTGCCTTCCTTACTGCATAAGATCATTACAAATTTGTGCAACATTTTGAATTGTGCAAGGATAAGATCAAGTGACAAAACTAACGGATGCTTTAATAGCCCGAATTTCTTTTACCTCGTGTTTCTAGGCGGATGTGTTTAAGTTGCCTCTCATAAGTGAATATTACTCATCTAATCACTTTCCGTATTTCTATTTTCAGCCGAACACTTATTAAAAGCATGCTTCGGAAAAACCCAGAACTCAGGCCTAGTGTACGTATACTTCTCCTCTGCTGCAGTGTGGTTTATTTGATTGAAAATCATTTTGTAATTTCCGCTTATGAATTCGAAAGCATTGTAGAACATTTTGAATACATATTATCAATTCAGTGTTGCCTGGTATGACTGGTTTCATACAATCTATATAAAAAGCATATCTTTCGGGTTAGTCCGATTCCTGCAGAATCAGATTTCCTCGGAATTGTGACAATTCACATCTTTTGAAATTTTCATCTCATTTGAAGTGTTTCTATTGTGACAGGCTGCCGAGCTGCTTGCTCACCCAGTCCTTCAGCCTCATGTTCACAAGGTTCATCTCAAACTCAGTAACCCCAGACATGGAACTTTAGCGGTCAACTGGCCTGACACCGGTTACTTGAAGAAAACAAAATTTTCAGAGCCAGAAGATGTTCCTTTCTCCACTCCCCATTACCAGGAGAAGCGGCATACATACAGCAATGATAGGACTTTAAATCCTAGCATATCTGGAGGTGAGCAAGATTCCTTAAGCTCTACCCAAGAAATGCATGGCAGGCCAAATTATCTGAATCGAGAATTGGCAGGAGATTCTGTTGGTGGCACTGGCACCTATAGAAAAGCAGCCATACGCAAGCAACCAGTTGCTTCCAAAACTTCAAATATCGTCAACAGTCGAGTTACTCAAGGAAAAGCTACTGCCACTCCCAAGAGATTTATGGAGCCAAAGAATCGTGCATCGGTAAGATATTTCTCTCTCTCTCGCTCTCTCTCAAACAAAAAGTACAAGTTTATCTCAAACAAACTTTAGCTGCATAAAAGCACTAGCTATACTTTGGCAAAATATTTTAGTTTCTAGACGGCTAGTTTTTTGCTAGTCTAATAGTTTGAGTTTATAAAATTCATCTTTCCAGCTTCCTGTTTCACGCACTCCGCTGAAGACAGTGAGTACAACTCGCAGAGCATCATTGCCATTAGCAAGAGCTGCAACTCAACAGTCCCCTTTCTGGCCCAATGTTGGTGTTCTTCACTGTATTAAATCTCCCGATGTTTCTGTCAATTCCCCTCGAATTGACAGGATAGCTGAATTTCCATTAGCCTCATATGAAGAACAATTATACGAAGAACAGTTTCTGCGTATCCATAGAACCTCATCACCCTCTGTGCAAGGCTCGTCTGGTTCCCCACACTACGGTGACCGTTCAATGATGAAAGACAAATGCACAGTTCAGACAAACGACAGAGCCTCTCGCAAACTTAGTTTCACCGGTGCATGGCAGGGAATAGAACCTGGCATGTTCAAAGCTGCACCAGACAATCAAAGTGATGGCTTTTCGGATCAAAATGCAACTGCTGGAGCATCGAGCCAGACCTCATCAAACACACGCCGCCGGCAGTTTGACACTTCATCATTCCAGCAAAGGGCTGAAGCTTTAGAAGGGCTACTCGAATTCAGTGCAAGATTGCTTCAGAATGAACGATATGACGAGCTTGGGGTGTTGCTGAAGCCTTTTGGGCCAGGGAAGGTCTCTCCTAGGGAAACTGCTATTTGGTTGACTAAGAGCATCAAGCAAAATACTGTCAACCAGGATGATCAATTCCAATGAGCGTTAGCAACATGTATTATATTTCCAACTCGAATAATTTTTGTAGTTACGGGTTTCCGATTATCATTCTTCTCAAGAGGAATTAGGCTCCTAGGTAGATCCTTATTTTGCAGGTTATGATCTCAGAAGAGGAATTGGTTATCACCATGAATTCAACTTAGTTTGCAAATTGTAATGGATTAATATTCTCTCTCTCTCTCTCTCTCTCTCTCTCTCTCTCTCTCTCTCTCTCAAGAAATGGTTCGAAATTTTTCAAATGATGGTATTTGATACAATTATTGTCCTCAAATGGCACTGAACGTCATGAACAAGTACAATTAGTTATTAGTATCTTTCATAAGAAAGTTCTTTTGAGTAGTGCAAATGCATGCTACGAAAATTCTAGAGTACATCAATGTGCGTTGAAGAATCCATCATATTTTAACGGGTGAACTTGAGCCACTTAAAACGTTTACATTTTGATATACATTGATGTGTAGGACTCTGCATGCTCTATATCAGTCTGGAAGAGCTCTTCAGCATCCCCTTCTGTTAGTACAAATTCACATGAGGCTGCAAATCAAATATTCAACAAATTAGACAAATACGAAAAATGCAGAAATCGACAATAAAAACCTGCAGAGCTCAGGCCATTAGGATAAAGTCTTACCTCATATGCAGCAAGAGATTCTTGATAGTAAGAATGGACAGTACTCGAGCTAACGGAAGCATGCTTGTTGTCCTCGGACAATCTTCTTGATCTGTAGAGCTTAACAAACCAGGGATCATGGCTTTTCTGACCGTTGGGTTTGAACTGCGTAGATGAACGTTTCAGCACTTGATCCTCCATCGCAACTAGTGTTGCATCCACTTCCGTTTGCTTGCTTCTATTCTGCAAGCTTCCTTCAGGCCTCTGCTTTGGTTCACTCTGTGACCTAGCTTTCGCCTTGGAAGATTTCGTGTTGGTCATGTAATTTGGCTTGAATGCGAAGTCCTCGTAGTCTGTGTCATCTTGGGGTTGATGAGCGAAAGAGTGTCTTCTTGGTTTTGGTTTGGATGCAGCAGGATAATTCCGGGGACTATTTACTGTTGCAAAAGAGGATTCCTCGTAGTGATGCCGGTTTGAGATGGAATGACGATCAGAATAGACTGTTGAATAGCCATGCTCAAACCTCCCTACAGCTTGTGAATGATTAAGGTGTCCACTCGTGCTTTTCGCAACTCGTTGAACATCATTCGTGTTCAAAACTATTGACTTCTGCATAAACAAGACCACATTGTAAGCATGGTACATTTTTTGAACCACGATCACTTCATGTTTGGTTGTTATCAGAAAATGCTTTCTTGAGGAGCTCAGATTTCGAAACCCGAGTGTTTGTATCAGGCTGAATTGGGTTTCGAACCCGAGTGTTTGTATCAGGCTGAATTGGGTTTTTGATGCAATATTCACTCGGGTTTCGTAAGCTAAGATAAATCAAAACAAAAACTAGTGAATAGGAAACATTTCGGATTGAATGAGGAGACTTACCCTATGAACTCCACTGTACTGAGGGTGGCCTCTTCGAATGATCAGCTGCTTTTTATTAGCTATCTGTGCTTCTTCCACCATCTGAATTCGCTTAAACCGCGCTCTAACCTGGATCGCCATCAACGCCTGCATCTGCATTATCGTAGCAGTTGTTTGTTTCCTCACAATGTGACCTCTTATGAGTGCTTGCAACTTCACCAAACCCTTCAAGGCATGTAAAGCCTTCCTTGCCTGAAAACAACATAAGCAATATGACTACCAAGATAAATAGATTTCGAGTTAAGAATCTTATGTTGGAAAATATTAGTATTTTAGGTTTGTTTTCTTGTTTGGTTTTCTTGTGGGTTTAGGCTTTCGAGTCAATAATATTTTTCATAGTTTGTTCGTATGTTTGTTAGCGTACTCTCTGATGTTCAACTTCTTATAACATGTTTACTAATATGTCATTGCATGCGGAAGAATTGAATTGACGAGGAGTCAGAATCGGAACTCCCATTCAAGATGCTAACTAAATCATCTAGAATCGGATTATGAATGATACTGAAAATAATCGTTTAAGGATTCGTGAACATGTCATAGAGTTTTGGATGGAAATTTGTACCAGATGCGAACGGAAGGCAGCTTGAATCCTTGTGGCAGCAGCATTTTCGACATCTCTTGGTGCCACGGCATGATTCTTCCGAACTTTCAGTGACAACTTAGAGATGTCAATTGAATCAACAGATCTTGTAACCCTGTGGGAAGCCTCTTTGCCTGCCAACTTTCCAAAGCTCCACCTTCTCTTCACTTTCGGCGTCCCTGGCCAGTTCACCGACGGCCTGGCAGAAGTGGTAGATGAAGACTCATTCGAAACCTTAGTTTTCGGAGCATCGTTAATCTTTTTTTCTTGCTTTCCAACCAAGAAATTTATGATCCATCTGCTTGCCTTCCCCATCTTCAACTGTCACTAAACGTTTATAACACCACAGGAAAAATGTAGTGTTACACTTTACACGTAGGAGTATTTATGTACATATACATATACATACATATATATATATATGTATGTATGATGATCTTACTTGTGTAAATAAAATATGATTAAGATTAGTTGACTGTGTGGATGGTTGGTATATTAAAAACAACCGTCAACAGTCTGCATGGCTTTTTCTCAAAGTGCTTTTCCGGAATGGTCATCTTTATGCTGAATATTTAATCACTTTGGCCAGCAGAGGCTTCTCTGAGAAAGCCATTTGCCACCCTCATATGGATAGGCAAAGATTCTTAATTTCCTCCCTTGTTAAAGTAATAAAAATGTCAACTGCTTAGAATTTGGTTTTTTTGGAGGAGGCTGCATCAAGTCAAGGCATCAATGGACTTATTAATCCCTTATTTCCTCTAACCAATCACATTTTTATAAACTTCAAAATTTGGAACTCAAGAAAATGATAACTACACGGCTTTTCTCTCCCTCACATCTATGTTTAACCGTGTCTGTTGTTTTCATTTGATTTATTCAATCCAACAACTAAAAATAAAAAAGATAGGAGGGACATGTATGTAAGAGGAAAAAAATGGTGTGTGATACCATTTCACTTCAATATTTCACGGGTCCTTTATTAGTTCATGATTTTTCAGATCTTCTAAGGGCCCGTTCTGAGATTTGTTTGACAACCAAAAACACTTATGACTCGTTTGACAGTTTAAAAGTCAGAAGTATCTTAGGGTTATAGAAGCACTTTCTAAAGAAGCACATGTCAAATACTTCTTCAAGGAGCACTTCCAAGTTCTTCTGCAAGAAACACCATGATTTTTATTTAAAAAAAACGAGCATAAGTGCTTCTTACAAAAGCAATCTCAACGAGTCCTAAATCCCATCAGGCTGTCATCGCCATCAGGGCCGTCGTTGATTGCTTACCGAACCGGCCATTGCAGCATTGCTAACATAACACCTTACACAATCTTAAAAGACTTGGAACTTGCACAGAAAGTTTCTAATGCGTTCAATATATATCATGAAACCATGCAAACATGTAAAACTCAAAAATTTAGGTCAAAATACTAAACTTATCCGACATTGAATTTCCGAAAGCATTCAAACAGATTATTGCTAATAACCAAAACCGAAGCACTAGATCTAATTCCGCAATACTATTTCATCGCTTCCTCACCAACACGCTGACTTCGTGAATTCAAATACTAGCTCTCTTCCGACTTCAGTAAGCGCTGGTTGTCTGATAACAAACGATCTCCTACCTCGCAAGCATAACGCAATCTGCATAAGAAACATGAAATCATATCAAACGCGAAAAAAGAAGGAAAACCGGCAAAACTAAGCAAGCAGAGGCACGGAGCCTAGTGAATGCCGCATGGCTTTTCTTTCTACAGGCTAAGTCTCAAGCTTATTTAAAAAATGCAGATTGTTTTGGTGCACGTGAGAGGTAAACTATTTCAAAGCTAGATTCGCAACTTATCAATCAAATCTCCGAAAAGAAGTTATCATCCAAGAAGTGAGAGGAAAAAAATTTAGCAGGGAAGTAAACTATTAGGAGCCAAAAGTAAAAAAAAAATCAACCTCCAGTTATCTGAGCTTCTCCTTCGCACTGCTCTTTCTTGCAGCTTCCTTAACCTTCTCAATATAACCTTCAATTGGAGGAGTCAGAGTTGCCATGAACCGGTTTACTGGGAACGGGGTAAGATCTGGAACCAATGCTGCTGCTTTCAAATGTTCAGGCAATGCCTCAATCGCCTCCTTCTTCAACCGCAACAGTGTGGACTCTGCTGCCTGCCTTGCACGGTGACGCCTCATCAAGACCCTGCTATACTCCTTTGCAAGCTTTCTACCGTCTTCAACAGTCAGGTTATATTTTGGTATCTTCTCCACATCAACCAAACCTAGTGATATCAAATCCAAACCAGGTGTTCCAATAATTGTTGGTTTTTCTGGGATTCCCAATTTTCCCTTATCTTTCTTCAGCATCTCAATCTCACGCTGTCGCTCTTTGCTAATCAGTCCCATCTTCTCTCGCTTTATTTCACGTTTTCTTTGTACTGGTGGTAACCACCTAACCGGCGTTGGGGCATTTAAGCACGAATCATATAACTTTTCCGCTGGACTTATGTGACCTCCTCCACCTTTAGCAGCAGGAGCTGCAGAACCCCTTTTTACAGTTATCTTTGACCGCTTCAGTGGTCCCGCAGCTTTTGTCTTTGATTTACCCTTTGCCGTCCCACTTACAGAGCATCTCTGAAGGAAGTTATGGCCTGAAGAAGACTCAATGAAAGACGTCACAGGTTTAATCTTTAAGATTCGTATCATTTTCTGAAACCCACTAAGCTCCTCAGCAGGATACAGTGGAAGTCTTGCTTCTACAATTAACTTAAATTGCCTGTCACTATGGTAAACAAAGAAACAGATGCAGATTATCAAAGGGCGAAAGAACATTATTCACACATTTCACCCCATCCAACCGCCCAAATGAAAAATCAGCAGTACACACAAACAAGAAGTACCATCATTACTCAACTCAACTAAGTTTTCAATTCCCAAATCGAAAGAAGAAACTAAGCTTTCACTTGAACATTATTTTGCCCCGAATACAACATTAGTATACTCCTACTCATAAGATACGGAAAGATCTTACTTCGGATTCAAACTTTCAATGGATAGCCCCATAACGTAACATTCCAAAAATTTGCGTTTGTTACAAAACACAAAGCAATTAGTTTTACAAGTTTTACAAAACCCGTTTCTTGTTTCTAAAGACTAAAATTTGACAGTATTGTGCTCAAACTTTACAACTTCAACAGCCAAATACAAATATTCGGGATCAAATTTAAGCAGAACTCGAACTAGGGAAACATCTAGCTACAATTAAACTACTTCTACAAGCTGAAATTCCTCCAAAACTAAATAAATAAATAAAAAACCATCAAAAGATTCACACTTTGTTTTTTCGCTTCTAATTCCCAATTTTTAAAACCTAATTAATAATCACAGGCTAAAATTGCATCTTCAAAAGGGAAAAGAACAACAAAAAACCCCAATCTTTCTGTGTAAAAAGCATACAGAATTACACATTCAATAAACCCAGAAAAAGTTAAAACAGCAACCCAGAAATTCAATGAAACTAAAACAATCTGTAACTAAAATTACAGGAAATAAATCTTCAAAAAAACCAAAAAAATTGATCTTTTCCACCATCAGACCAAAACCTTTGATCCATTCAAACTACATATTAAAATCAAATGTACGAAGAAAAGGGAGAGAGAGAGAGAGAGAGAGAGAGAGAGAGAGAGAGAGAGAGGACGTACCTGGTTGCTCGATTGAATCAGCCGTGTTGCGCCGGACTGAGGAGTGAGAGGAGGAGAGAGAAGAAAAGGGTTCGAAGGTTTAAGCGAATGATGAGAAATGATAAACGGGTGTTGGGCTTACGGGTTAGAGTATGGGTGGGTTCAATTCGGCTTGGCCTGCTTAGGTAGGATGATCTTCTCCAAATAGGCCTCACATATGGGCCCAAAAGTAGGTGGAGCACAAAACTAGAAAACTCAGTTTTTGTTTCTCAAGGTTTAATCCGTTAATTAATAGGTATATTTGCAAGTACTTCTAAAATTGCTAAAAGCGGTTTTTACCAACTTAAAACACTTAGTATTACGATTTAGTGATATTTTCCTTCACTTGTAAGTGACATGTTTTAAGTGCAATTCTTGTAAAAAACGAATTTGAATCATATTATTAATATTCCATTGTGAGACTTAGTCCATCCTGAATAATATCGTTTGTTTAAAAAAAAATTACTTAAGAATACGTTTGGAAATAAAACTTAAAAAGATCTTGTTCGTCTTAAAAAAAAAAGTAATAAAACGACTTTTAACAAAAAAAAAAAAAACTCTTATAAACAAAAATGCTTCCAAACGAAACACATTAATTTGATCCAAATTGGAAATGAGTTGCCACAAGTTGAAGAGATCTTGCATATAACTGGATAATATTACTTTATATTTACATCTCTTGTCCCATTAGAATTACCACTACTTAGCTTTCAATTCGTCTATGATCATCAAATAAATGTGAATAAATATGAATGGATATATATATATATATATATATCAGTATCTCAAAAATTACCACTGCTTAGCTTTCGACCAGTTACATCTCTAATAAAACGATTTTTCGTATCAATATCTTTCGTTACGATATAAAAAATAGATATAAATGGATATATATCAGGTACAAATAAGAATCTCTCCGCTTATTTTGAACAGTTGTCCGTTAATCAATTAGCATAAGCATGCTTAGTGAATTAAAAAAAACATGAACTTTAATAATGAGCAATTTAATTATGTGGTTTGGTCTATAATTTATGAGTGCTTGACTTTATGTCATCAACTTTCCTCTTCTCACAGGGAACAAGTACCTGTACATTCTTCGACAAAATAATATTTTTACATCTGATGTAGGATCATGCGAGTTCAAATCTTCTATGCTCAAAATTTTTTGTGACCTTTCTGTACTCTATTAAGTAAGATTTAAATGAATGATCAGATGTCAACAAATGAGATAAGTTGTAGAGAGACCACAGAGAATTTTTGGTGCAGAAGATTTAGGATTTAGGCCAGGCATCATTAAACTATTTTTTAACTAACTATATATTATGGTTTTAAGAACTCAAAGGATATTAATAATTAACGTGGCTATTAGCTCTTCACCCACGCCAAATAAAAATAAATAGTTATTCAAACGTGGTACATAGTTCATAGTTGAAAGAGAGACAATAAACTTGTAGTTTAATTGATTAAAAGTATATATTTTGTACTATAAATTTTGAGTTTGAATTCTTTTTACTTAAAAGAGAGATGAAGATTTTCAAGATGATTTTTTATTAGGGCAAATGAGATATGACAACAGGGATGTTGGAAAATTACTTATTCACAACGACGTCGTTTTGAGTCTCCTCGCTTCACCGTCCAGTTCCGCTTGTTAATTTAACTTTTGATTTCATCGTCTTTCATTGTTTTCCTCTAACTATACCTATAGCCTTAAAAAAGCACTTCCAACTGTTTTTTCAATATCAATTAGATTTTTAATAAAAATTTCATCGTGCTTCTAATAAATCCTTTTAACAAAAGCCCTTGCCAAATGGAACGCATTAAGTTGGTCTAAATTAATTAATTGGAAATTAATGAACTAGCAAACTAGCCATCGCCTGTTGGAAAGAGATTAATAACCAGATTTATCGTTTTCTATATTCATACATCACCAACTACCCAAAAGAACCTCTCTAGTTGATAAGAACAAGTGTCAATTCAATTAATTAGCATAATCCCATGCTTATTGAATTCAGAAACGTAAACTCTACTAGTGATGTGGTTTGGTTTATAATATAGGGTATATTATCAATTTCCCCCCTGAACTTGTGACCATTGGCCAATTTCCCCCCTGAACTTTAATTTTGGCCAATTTCCCCCCTCAACTCTCATAATTAGTCAATTCCCCCCCTGAACTTTAATTTGGCCAATTTCCCCCCTCAACTCTCAAAATTAGTCAATTTGCACCCTACTGTTAATTTTTTTTTTATTTTAATTTTCCACCCTACAAAAACATAATACAGTTAGTATGTGACATGGGTTGATTATAAGAAAAAGTTATGAATCGGGTTTAAAGCATGTAGAAGAAGAAATAATAACAAAAAGAAATAATAATCCTAAACTCATGGATCAAACCTATTTCAATAAAATGGGTTATTCTTAATAAGGAGTCGAAAATTATGAATAGACTAGCCGTTTTTTTACTAAAGCTCGATTCTCTGCAATTTACTTGAACTTAGCTTTCACTTTTATAAAGAAAATTGTATTCACATACAAAAATTTACACATCAATCCTTTTTGTTATCAATTTTGTATAGTCAAAAATCAAATAAAATTACTCCATGATAAATTGTAAAATTATAAATTTTAATCTATTTGTAATAGGATAAAGATATAGGAACATGATTAACATACATCTTATTTAGTTTCTTACACACACTTGTTTAATTATGATCAAATTAAAAATTTAACAGTAGGGTGCAAATTGACTAATTATAAGAGTTGAGGGGGGAAATTGGCTAAATTAAAGTTGAGGGGGGAAATTGACTAATCATGAGAGTTCGGGGGGGGAAATTGGCCAAAATTAAAGTTGAGGGGGGGAATTGGCTAATGGTCACAAGTTCAGGGGGGAAATTGATAATATACCCTATAATATAATATGTAAAACATCCGCCGAATAATTCAAATCAAAGCAATTGGAAGTTGGACTCGGGCCTATAATTTATGAGAGTTTGACTTACAATTTCGTCATCCATTTGTTGTTCTCTTCTATATTCTTAGGATTAAGCCAACCATGTTAGACAAAATAATATATCTCCAAGTGACGCGAGGATCATGCATGACTGCATGTAACTTAACTTCATTAAACTATATTTTTCGAAAAGATTTAATATTGACAATGGTTTTGTAACAACTCAAGGATATGAATTTAGCTATTTCATGTTCAACCACCCCAAATATTAATTTAACTCGAGGATATTAACTTGACCTAACATCTCACGACGCAAGCTGATTGTATTCGTATTACACCATGTCATGCTCTTTAACTTGGTCAAATAAAAAGGGAATTGCTATTAGCATTCCAAAAATCTCATTCTACACTCCAAATTTTCTATATTAGGAAAGAAAAATACATTTGTGTGGAGTGTAAAATGAGATTTTTAGTGTGCCAATAACACTTCTCAATAAAAATAGTATCGCACAAATGGTTTTAGGCACAATTATATTTGTGTCTTGTTTCTATATTTCACATTAAAAAAAAAAGAAAAAAAAAAGAAGAAGAAATTCATGCACATTTTCAACCTTTGTGCGTGCAAAATTTTTCAAGCATGAGAAAACTAATACAACAACAACAAAGCTTTATTTCACATATTAGCTTTATGAATCTGAAAACGCCACTACGAAAGATTTTTTTAAAGTTTTTTTTTCTCCATAAGTATACATCTTAACCCCGATAAGTGGCCATGGGGAAAAGTGCGAACCATAGCTCGCTAAAGAAAAAATTGAAGATCCTAGATTCGATACTTTGTAAGTTGTGGATCAATGAAATTCTCAACTAACCTCCGCTGAATCTAAAAATAATGAATAATCGTGATTCGTCACCAGTTATTCACTTTTCAAAGGAAAAAAAAAAAAAAAAGTACACATAATACATCTTTGTCCATATGTTGACATCTGCCTTTTGTTTTGGCTTAAACCTTTGGAAAATGCCTTACTCGGTTTCTTTCTTCTATGGTTTGTGGCCATTATTTAATTAAGAGACGGCTTAATGATAATGAAGGGGAGAGGTTGACTCTGGGGGAGCTCAAAACAACTTCTTTCCACGTGTCACTCCTCTAGAATTACAACTGCCCCTTTTGAATTTTGCACACCGTGTTGAATTTAGTAGAATTTAGTACAAGTCTATTGGAACTCTACAAAAGGGAAAAAAAATAAACTTTAATCAAGTTTAGTTAATATAACTTTTAGCAAAATATGATTGTGTTGTACAAGGATACATCTGCCACTAAACTACAATCCTGAGTTATAAATATAATATAATTTTGCGGTACAACTATTACCGGATTCTAAATTTGATTGGCATCAAAGTGAATCAAAATCTCATAATTATTAAAAATTTATATAACTTGTTGTGACACAACTACATATCAACGTTTTGAATTTGATTGACACCCATTTAGATTAACATCTTTAATTACATAAAATTCTTGTAATTTATTGATTTTATGATACAACTAAAAATCAACAGGCCTTGAATTCGATTGGCACCCATTCGAATCAACGTCTCATGATTACCGTACTCTACGGTTTTTTGTTGTCATCAAATGGTAGGATTTGAAAGGTGATTATATCCATAAACAGATATATCCATAAACAGATCAAAACCTGAATGATTCTTTGTGCCGGTAGTATATATCTAGTATGTGTTGACTTTGGCAAAGCCTAGGTAAACCCAAAGAAAAATCCGATTTTATTGAAAATAATTTAACGTGGCAATTGGCAACTACACCCCACTCTTCACGTTTTATTTTTTATTTTTTATTTTATTTTAATATTATGGAACCTTCTTCCAGTCGACAAACTAGGCCGCCATCGGAAACTTCTCTTCCACTTTGACAACTTCTCAAATTTTCAGTCTTAATCAATTATTAATTAAGCTCATAAGCCTGTTGATTTAATACATAAATATTCCTTATAATTTTCTTTGTTTGGGTTCTAAGAAATCTTCGACACCCTTCAAACTTTATCTATATAGAGAGAACCTAGCATCATTAGAAACACCAAGCCCCTTCACATCTTCACATAAACCTCCCTCCCTCCCTCCCTCCCTCCCTCTCCCGCCATCTCTCTCTCTCTCTCTCTCTCTCTCTATTTGAAAAACTGATACAAATGGCTTTCTCTAAGTCCATAGCCTTTTTAGCTGTGCTTCTGGTAGCGCTGCCCATCGCTGCTTTCGCGGACTGGCCGTATAACTTAGCTCCTACTATTGCCGGTAAGCACTTCATTTTATCTCCGAAACAGAATTTTTTTCAAACTTTGTCTGTAACTCACTATAGGCTCGACAAACAAAGAGAAGAAGTTTATGAACGACAGATATAGTCTCTTTATATATAGGAGAAATTAGGTTCTCATCATTCCTTTTACTACTCCATTGATTAAAATCCTATTCATTTTCAATTTTTGATCAAAGTCCTTGGGTATTAATAACATCATTAATTATTTCAATAATAAAATATGTTTTTATTTCTAAATATATTCATTTAATGTTAAAAATGTTACAATTAGTATATTTGCACTTATGACTAAATTTTTTATCATATATTTGTAGTTTTAGTTTGTACCTGTTTTTAATTGTAATTATTTTTTAATTTGTACCAATTTTCTTTTCAGTTTTAATTTGTACCCATATATTAATTTCTTTTTGTGCCCATATTTTTTAAAGTTTATTTGTATTTGTACCCATATATATATATATTATTTGCACTTTTTATTTTTGCTAAATGTACCCATGCTAATTATATGTACCCATTCATGTAAAACTTTTTAATCTTAAAATGTACTCATTCTTAAATATACCAATTTGTTATATGTAAAATGTACAATTTTTTTTATATAAAATCTATTCAATTTTTTCTAATCCATTTTTAAATTTATATGGGTACATTCTTTTTTCATGGATTTTAAAATGTATCCATGTCAAGTTTAATCGAAGAAATTTAGTAATGTTATTAAGCCTACTATCTCTTTTTTTTTTTTTTTTTTTTTTTGTGATTTTGAAGAATGTACCCATGTTTTGATACAATTAATTTTTTGGTTAATTTTGATGACTGTACCCATGTTTATATACACACACAATAGTATATTTTTATTTTAATATTTTTAATCCCACAAGTTATGGTTTTTTTATTTAAAATCTCATTTATATAAACAACTAAAATTTCTAATTTTTAATTTAAAAAAATATAGTAACGTACATAGAAATAAATTATCACATTAATTTTAAGGACCTTGATCAAAAATTAAAAATCAACAAGGTTTCAATCAAAGAATATTCATAACTAAGAACTGCATCTAAAGTCTCCCTTATATATTTATATGTTGGTTTCTTTCTTCTTACGCATCTTCTTCTTGTTACAGCTCAAATATGTGATCAAGTTGAGTGTGGAAAGGGAACATGCAAGTTTGATATAAACGAACCATTAGGTTTCACTTGCGAGTGCGACCCTAACTGGAAGCGAACGCGTGATGGTGACGATGATATGAAGTTTCTCCCCTGTGTCATCCCCAACTGTAAGCTCTAATTCTCTCCCTTTCGAATAAAACTTGAGGAGCGAGATTCCGTTTTGCAGGATGTCACTTAGGATCGATTCTAATTTTTCGTCTTTCGCAGGCACACTGAACTACAACTGCCAGCCCGCTCCACCTCCAGTTCCTCAGAAAGAAGCCCCTCGCAATTTGTCAGCCTTTGATCGTAATTACCACAAAGCCAGCTCAATTATCTCATCCATTAATTCACATGATTAAATTAATCACTTGGTTATTGTTACTAATAACTCAAAATTTTGGGGTTTAAACAGCTTGTTACTGGGCTTACTGCGGAGAAGGTAACTGCGTAAGGAACAGTACATACCATTACACCCCCATATGTGAATGCAAATCCGGCGCCTCTAATCTTCTCAATGTCACATTATTCCCCTGCTACAATCAATGTATGAACTCTAACTAATTACTTGTTTTAATTCTGATTTAAAACATAATTAACAAACTTTCGAGAAGCTGGAACAAGTGACAGGAACTCTATTTTTTTTGTAATCTTTCAGGCACGCTTCAGAGTGACTGTGCGAGCCTCGGAATTAAGGTTGCAAACGCAAGTTCCTCCCCTACTGGCTCTGTGAATAACAGTAGTCAAGGTGAGACTGAAATTTGTTTGTTCTTTTTGGGTTATCAAATTTTGAACTTAATCTTAAGGCAAACTAATTAAAAGCTCGTTCGATAACCATGTCATTTTTAGATTAAATTTTTAATTAATTTGCTTGACAATAAAGATCAAGACTTGGTCAAGGGGCTTGAGGTTTCAAAAGTTTACATCTCTTCGTAATTAACTATGAAAATAAAGCGTAAAATCTACAACTCAGTCATGTTGAGCACACAAATAACACAATATGTTGACCTTTTTGTTTTTTCCTTTTTTCCTCTCGTTTTCCAGCTACGTCGTTTTTGCCCGGAAAATTCCAGTTGATGGCCGTAGCGATGGTGTCTGTGGGTCTGATTCTGAGGAAGTAGGGTGCAAGAAACCGCCACGGCCGAGATTGTGCATTACATTTGTTCTTGTTTGATCATACTATAGTTTCACTCACTTCACATTCATTTTTTTGTTGTAACATTACTTTGATGTTTCCCCAGTTCATCAGTTTGTATAAAGTCAGTTTGTGTAAATAAATCGACGCAAGGTCATAGCCCGATGACTGTTATATATTGCACTTGTATACAGATTTTTATGAACCATCCATATGTTGACATCTTTCCTTTTGTTTTGGCCTAAACCTTTGGAAAATGCCTTCCTCGGTTTCATTTTTTTTTTTTTTTTTTTTTTTTTTTTTAGTCCTAAAAAGTAAATTTCATTAATCCGAAATAAGGTTACAGGCTAACACCGAGTGGTGAAATCGACCAAAATAACACCGCACAAAAGTACCAAACCTGCAACCAAATGCACATCAAGAGATAGTCACCAGATTCAAATCTCATTTACTAATTCCTGCAAATATATACAAACACAGTAACACATAGATAGAAGGTGAGGCTAAGGATATGTAAAATACCCTTAGTTTGGTTATAGCTGCAGAACACTTGGCCTCGAGGGAATTTCGGTGTGCTGGTTAGGTAAGGGAAAGTGAGGGAGGAAAATAAAGCTGACAACCATATCCGAATAATGGAGTCCACAAATCAGAACAAAAGATGGGGTGGGGATGGATTACGAGGAAGGGAGGTAGAGGAAAAAAGTGAGGGGAGGTGGAGTTTGGAGGTGGATTGTATAACCTCCCATTTCCATGCTCTCCCCATGCCCTCGTATTTGTGTGGTCACGGTTAAGCCACGTCAACATTTTATAGTCCTATTACTTTTTATTTTATTATTTCTATAAAAAATTAATATAAAATATTAACGTGACTTAACCGTGATCGCATAGGAGGGTATGAAAAGAATATAAAAATGGAAGGACAGACAATTCACCTCTTAGAATTTTGGGTTTGGAAAGTAGAAGTCAGAGGAGAGAGGAAAGGGAGGAGAGAAGGGACGTGAAGCGCAAAATTTGGTTAAGTAAGAGACGGTTTAAAAGGGATATGTTGACTTTGTTGGGGGCCTAAACTTCTTCCACATCTCACTCTTCTAGAATTACAACATCCCCTTTTGAATTTTGCACACCTTGTTGAATTTAGAACATGTCTTTCTGTGCAAAAGGCAAGAAAGGAACTTTAATCAAGTTTAGTTATGTAATTTATAGTAAAATACGATTAGGATTAGGTCATCTTTAATCATACTTATTGTTCTGTACAACAATACATTTGCCCACTACACTATAATACTAAACAGAAAATATAATATGATTTTGTGGTACAATTATTAACGGGTTTTGAATTTAATTGGCACCAAAGTCAACCAACATCTCATAATTATTGAAAATTCATATAACTTGTTGGTTTTATGATACAACTAAAGATCACTAAGTCTTTGTTTTGTCTAATCTTTAATAACTTGATTAATTTTAGATAATAGTAAATAGAAATAGCGTTTGTAAGGAGTCTATTGAAACTAAGACATATAAGCATGCCTTCTATCCACACAAGAATAAATGAAGTTATCTTAAAATACCTGCTAGTGGAGGAAGACCACCTAAAGATAAGAGACATAGGGCTAAAGAGAGCCAAAAGAGGATATAATCCTGCATAATTTTGAATGTTATCAATTCTGTTACGTAGATCAAATGATATAATACGAACAAAAGTTTTTTAAATTCATGCAATTTGATTGACACCCGGTTAGATCAACATCTCATAATTACATATAATTCTTGTGACTTGTTGATTTTATGATACAACTCAAAGTTAACAGGTCTTGTATTCGATTATCATCCGTTCGGACCAGCCTCTCATAATTACCAAACTCTATGGTTTTTTTGTTGTCATCAAATAGTAGAATTTGAAAGGTGATTATCTCCATAAACTTGGAGATCAAAACCTGAATGATTCTTTGTTCAAGTTGTATCTAGTACGTGTTGACTTTGGCAAATCCCAGGTGGACCCAAAGAAAAAAAATCCCATTTTATTGAAGATTACTTTAACGTGAGCAATTGGCAATTATAACCCCTCTTCACGTTTTTTTTTGAAATTATGGAACCTTCTTCCAGTCGACAGACCAGGCCGCCATCGGAAGCTTCTCTTCCACTTTGATACCTTCACAAATTTTCAGTCTTAATCTCATATTAATTATGCTCATAAGCGTGTTGATTTAGTACATAATTAATTCTTTTATTTTCTTTGTTTGGGTGCTAAGAAATCTTCAAACCCCTTCAAACTTTATATACATATGTAGCCTACCATCATCAGAAACAACATCCCCTTCACATCTTCACATAAACCTCCCTCTCTCTCTCTCTCTCTCTCTCTCTAAAAAACTGATACAAATGGCTTTCTCTAACTCCATGGCCTTTTTAGCTGTGCTTCTGATAGCGCTGCCCATCACTGCTTTCGCCTGGGACTTGCCGAATAACAATACTATTGGCGGTAAGCACTTCATTTTCCTTCCGAAACATATTTTTTTTAAACTTTGTCTGTAACTCACATAAGCTCGACGAACAAAGCGAAGATGTTTAGTTGGTTTCCTTCTTCTTACACATCTTCTTGTTGCAGCTCAAATATGTGACCAAATTGAGTGTGGAAAGGGAACATGCAAAGCCGATTTAACCAAACCATTAGGTTACACCTGCCAGTGCGACGCTAACTGGAAGCGAACGCGTGACGGTGATGATGATATGGAGTTTCTCCCCTGTGTCATCCCCAACTGTAAGCTCTAATCCTCTCCCTCTCAAATAAAATCTTCAGAAGCGAGATTACGTTTTGCAGGATATCACTCATGATCGATCGATTCTAATTTTCGTGTTTTTGCAGGCTCACTGAACTACAACTGCCAGCCAGCTCCACCTCCAGTTACTCAGAATGATGTTCCTAACAATAGATCCGCCTTTGATCGTAATTACCACTAAACCAGCTCGATCATCTCATCCGTTAATCCACAATTAAATTAATCACTCGCTTCTTTTTACTAATAACACGTATTTTCGGGTGTTAAACAGCTTGTTACTATGCTTACTGCGGAGAAGGTACATGCGTAAGGAACAGCACATACCATTACACACCCTTCTGTGAATGCAAATCCAGCGCCACTAATCTTCTCGATGTCGCGGCTTTTCCCTGCTACTATCAATGTAAGAACACTAAATAAACTTGTTTTAATCCTGGTTTAGAACATACTTAACAAATTTCAAGAAGCTGGAGAAAGTACTGGGAGCTCTAATCTTTTCGTAATCTTTCAGGCGCGCTTCAGGCTGACTGCGCGAGCCTCGGAATTAAGGTTGCAAACTCAAATTCCTCCACGGACAATAGTGAAGGTGAGATTGTTTGTTCTTCGTTTTGGGTTACCGAATTTTAAACTTAATGTGAAGGCAAACTAATTAAAAGCTCGTACGATAACCATGTTGTTTTTAGATTAATTTTCTAATTAACTTGCTTAACAAGAAGGATTAAGACTTTGTCAAGGGGCTTCAGGTTTCAAAAGTTTACATCTCTACGCAATTGACTTTGAAAAAATAGCATAAAATCTACAACTCAGCCATGTTGAGCACACAAATGACACAATATGTTGACCTTTCTTTTTTTTTTTTTTTTTTTTTTTTTTTTTGGTTCCTCTCGTTTTCCAGCTACGTCGTTTTTGCCCGGAAAGTTCCAGTTGATGGCCGTAGTGATGCTGTCTGTGGGTTTGATTCTGAGGAAGTAGGGTGCAAGAAACCGCCACAGTCGAGATTCTGCATCACATTTGTTCTTGTTTGATCATACTTTAGTTTCAATCACTTCAGATTCATTTTTTCGTTGTAACATTGCTTTGATGTTTCCCCAGTTCATCAGTTTGTATAAAGTCAGTTTGCTTAAATAAAACGACACACGGTCATAGCCCGATGACTCTCATATACTGAATTTGTATACAGATTTTTACGAATACAGTAATTTTATGAACCATCTATCATTGACAGAGCAGATTTTCGACAACTATTGTATGGCTTTCTAAGCTACACAGACACAGACACAGACACTAACATACACCGGTTAGATATAGATTTCTTGACATCATAAGCAAATCAACTTTCCGCTACAAAGGAAAAGATTTTACAAGTCGATAAAATCCACCCTCGTGAAACAATTAGAACTGATGCAATCAGCATAAGAAATGAAGACAAAGAAGTCTTACACGAATCAAGAATTTCATTAGAACACTTCCAAAACAATGGAAAAGCTTTTACACGTTGATCAAACCTGCCATCACCAGACAATTAGAAGAACAGATGCCATCAACATAAACAGAACACAACCAATAACATGATCAAGTTATAAATACGCCACTCAGGTTGCAACCGAAATCATATTGCAGGTTCTGTATGGTTTAGGCTTCAAGTTAACTGGTAACACATGGTAATCCAAGCATTGAGTACAGGAGTACCATTGAGCGTTTACTCCATAACTTTTTAAGATGCCATTGCAAAGAGAGAGCCATTAACCACTAATATAAGTGGTTCACCGATCGATACTCAGTTCATTTTCGAGTAACATTGATCACAAAAAGCTACCAAGTTTAAATATCAGTTCAAAAGAAACGTTGTTGAAATTTTACCTATTCTGGAAGACAAACTGAAACGCGGGAATCACTTGACCCTCGAAAGCCTCAAGAAAAGTGTGGGTTACAGTTGATGGAGTCAGTTCTCAGTATACTCTCCTAAAATTATACAGAAACGGGACTGCCAATAACTAAAAATATAATAGCAGAAGTGTGTGCTAAGAATCTAAGACAATAACGAGGTCCATTCGGGTGACTGAAAATCGCAGAAGCACGAAGGTAATTCATTTCACAATTCACAATTCCATCATTCTTTAGTATCATTAGTATACCACTGGTCGAAACCGCAATGCTCAACAGACAATAAGACTATCGAATGCAGAATTTTCGACAAATTTCCCATATCACCAATCTAAAATTACACCAAAGCAGCTCAATTTCACCAGTAAATACTGAACAACAAGCAGCAAGTACCAAAACCCCCCAAAAATATGGAAAAAAACAGAGTACTGAAGGAGATTCCAAATACTCACCACCACCGGAGAACCCGAAAAAGCCAATCACTTGGTCTTCACATCCACTCCATCCGTGCCGGCTATGATCACCGCCGTCGCCATGTCCAAGAACAACCCATGTTCCACAACCCCTTCAAATTTCAAAATCTCCTTTCCTGCCGCCGGCCCGTCTTTAATCGGAGTCTGGAAGTACAAATCCACAATGTAATTGAAGTTATCAGTCACATAAGGCTTCCCGTCGCCGTCGATCCTCAATTTCGCCTCCACCCCTTCTTCCTTAAACAGCTCCTGAAGCCTCACCAAGTTGTACTTCCAGCAGAACTGCACCACCTCCACCGGCATTGCCAGCCCGCTTCCGCCGAGCCCAGTCACCAGCTTCGTCTCATCCGCCACCACCACAAACTTCTCCGACGCCGCCTCCACCATCTTCTCCCTCAGCAAAGCTCCGCCGCGCCCTTTGACCAAATCGAGATTTGGGTCGACCTCATCGGCGCCGTCGATCGCCAAATCGATCTTCGGGTGGTCGTCGAGCACCGAAAGGGGAATACCCAACTGGCGAGCTTGGTCCTCCGTGCGCTTGGAAGTCGGGACTCCGACGATGTCCTTCAATTCGCCGGATTTGAGAAGCTCCCCGAGCTTGGAGACCACGAAGGCGGCAGTGGAGCCGGTTCCGAGGCCGAGGACCATACCTGATTTGACGTACTCGACGGCCTTGTCGGCGGCTAGCTTCTTGAGGTCGTCTTGAGTGAGGGCGGGGACCGTGCGGGCTTTGACGGACATGGGTCTGTAGGAAGAAGGCGAGCGCATGTTAGGGGATTTGGGGGTGCGCAGGAAAAGGTGGGTGGCGGTGGAGGCATTGTGTGGGGAGAGGAGGGATAGGGAGGAGGAAGCCATTGAAGAAGCGGTGAGTGCAGGAGAGGAAGATAGAAGAAGGAGAATTGGAGAGGAAATTAGAGGTGGGTTTTGGTCGCTCTGTTTTTTGTTTGTTCGTTTCCTCTGCTTTCTTGTGAGCTCTGTTTTTTTGTATTTTCAAAGGTTTATGCTTTGGATATACAAAATGTGACCTTTTTGGGGGTGGGTGGTTGGTGGTGGTGGCTTGCTATTTGGTTTGGTTGAGATAAGAGGTTGTTGGTGAGGATTAAGGGTTTTTCTTTAGCAGTCCGTCTTTTAAATAATTTTTATTTTTAGAGACAATCTTTATTATTTATTTCTAACCATTTAGTAGTATTGGACTATTAAAGAAAAATTGGAGGAGCCAACTTAGTATTACAGTCTAGTAGTATTCATATTCACTTTTAAGTGAAAGGTTGTAAGTTTGATTCTCGCTAAAAGGCGAATTTGAACCACATTATTGCTAGTCAATTGTGATGTTAAGCTCACCTCTCTTCTTTAGTGTATATAATGTCGTTTGTTTAAAAAAAAAAAAATGGAGGATTACACATCTTTTACCTTTGATTAGAGTTTCAATATAATTTAAGTTTGTACTTTAAAGTCAGTTAATAATATTTATTCTTATTGTACTTTTTCTTTTAAAGGAAAAAAAAGAATATTTTCTCTCTAAAGTTTGAATATTCAAGTTCCTTGTTCTCCTTTGATTTATTTGATTTGAATGATATAAATGAACAAGAGTACGTAAAAAAAAGTGGGTGTGAAAATGGCTTCCTGTGAATGTAAGTCCATGGGGTTGAGTTTTACACCTTTGAAATTTAGGTGATTTGAAAAGGAGGTAAATTAGTTAATCATATATTTTCTTAACAAATAATTGTGTCATTAGAATAGAAAGAAATATCACAAATGGCCCTCAACCACAGTGGTGGAGAAGAGTATTGGTTTTGCACCACGATGTGAGTTCAAACTTTGTCGGCTCTCTAATCTAACATATCTATCGTTTGACAAAAAAATAAGAATAAAAAGAATTATATGTTTTACAAGAAGAAGAATAGAGGGCAGATATGTTGAAATTTAATTCATTGGAACAAAAATTAGATTCAATGGATTTGGGGGTGCTAAATTTCAATTTATGTATATTATATTTATCTTGTTGGAGTGATTGTTTTGTTACCATCTGTGATTCAAATCTATAAGAATTGAGTGCTGACCAGCTGCTCCCACAACTAGATCAGTACTCACCAACCAGATAGCAAGAACACAAGAACCTTATTTATTTATTTACTTATTTTTGTTGAATAAAGTAATTGTTAATTTGCATCAAATTTGTGTAAGTATAGTATAGAACCCTATTTACAAAGTATATGGGAAAACCAAAGTCAACTACAATATTTGCATGGCTACATGTTTCATTTCAACATAAACCGTTTTGGAAGAGAAAGAAAACATCTAATCTGAGAAATTCTTTAGTTCGAACGTCTTAGTATGATAACCTGACACAAGACAGTAGTATTGGTACCAGACTAAGAAGGTGGGATTGGAAGAAGGGGGTTGGAAGGGATCAAAATAGATAGAGTAGTTGTAGGTCATCTCCAACCGAATGAGGGCTAAATGGCTCCCTTTAACCCTATGATCTTGCAAGAAATTATATTTTAATTAACAGTGTCAGACCATATTTTATTTCATCTCTAACCGAGGGGGTCAAAAGATCATAGACCAAACATAATTTATTATTTTAATTAAATTAATATGGTTACTTAAATTAAACTACCATATTAAAATAAGGGTTTTGGACATATTTTGAGTACAATTTGTCGCCAAATGAATAAGCTTCCAGATTTCCTATCTTTTTGTCATCTTAATAATTTTTCGGATAGGATTTCGAGTGACACGTGTCGCTAACGTGAGTAACTCTTCATATTTATTATATTTATGTAATCTCAATAATTTTTCGGATAGGATTTTGAGTGACACGTGTCGCTAAAGTGAGTAGCTCTCCAGATTTCTTATCTTTATGTAATCTTAATAATTTTTTTAATAGGATTTTGAGTGTCACGTGTCGAGATGTAATTGGTTGTGCAAATTTTAGATATGATTCTTATCTATGTGGCACTTCTTATCTTTAGCTTCCAATGTTGATAAATTGGCTAGATATTGGGGTAGAATTCACACACCTCCAAACACCTTGACTTGTTTGAGAACTACCCTTGACATTATTTTCTAATACCCATCTATAAGCCTTGCAAAGATCTTCATCTTCTTTTTGGGTCCATGCCCTTCCTTTCATTGCAGATGTGATCATTTGAAAATTATTGAAAAAATTAAAGGAAATATTATTGGAAGAGGTAAGGGAATAGAATGTGAAAAATTAAAATAAAATAAGGTAAGATAGTATGGAATGGACCAAATGGTGAAAAGTATGTAAGAAATGATGTAGGAATGACTTAGGTATTTATAGGAAAAAAATCAAATTCCAACAGTAACATGACGTCAGCTAGCCGTTGCTAGCTGGCATCATGCTGACGCCAGGTAACCGTTGGCATTCAAACGGGCTAAGCTGGAAGGCTAGCAAAATGTCAAACTTGACATTCTGGCATTGGAGGGTCGGCAAAATGGTAAGGCTGGCAAAATGTTAGGCTTGACATTATGGCGCTGGAGGGCTGGGCTTTAGGGCTTGCGGGCTAGCTGCTTTTGGCCAGCTCTTTGTCCGTTCTCCCATTTTCGGCTGAGTGAGGACCACGAGCCCTTTGACCTAACCCTTGGTTAGGGAAGATTTATGTGTTAAAACGGGCTATTTTTAGCCCTGTGGCCCTTTGGGCATGTTGGTTGGAGATGGCCTTATATATTGATAGATGAACAATTATGTGGTGCGATCGTTTGGGTTTAAGAAATTTTCCACTCTAAGACACACCTACTTGCCACTTAATGATATGATCGAGTGATATTTCTTTCAACTTGTAAATAAAGATATTTAATTTCAACAGTCATAAATGAAGAGTCTAATACGAACAAATAAAAAAAACATGATTTAACTCTAAATCTACCTATTAAAAAATAAAATATTTTATTTTATTGAAAAGAGAAAAGTAAACATATAGTAAGAAAAAAAACTTACATAAAATAAATTTATCGTCGGTCGCGTGACATTCCTTGTTCAATAATACACTTGTTATATGTAAGTTTTTAATTTATTGTCGGTCGTGTGACATTCCTTGTTATAGAGTTTTTGGGTGAATTTTGAGTTAAATAATTTTTTAAAATTATTTTAGCCGTTGGATTTAAATTTAGGTTGTTAGATTTTTTTTATTACCGTTAGATTTGATTATATTCAACCTCAGCCGTTGGATTCAATAATATATAAATATAAAAAAAAAAAAAAAGAATCTAGGCCGTTGGATCAACCAACAGCTTGTTGATCGCGACTGTTGAATCAAACTAGCCATTGGGGTGCATGGGGAATGTGCCCGACATGCCCATGTGGGTAGGGCCCTCGCTATTTGAGAGGTGATGTGAAAATTAGCTTAACACACAAATTAACCCTCTTTTGACAATTGTAGCATATAAATAAGTAGGGATTGTTCTAAACCGGGGATTAGGAGGGATTGCTAAATCACTTGGAAACTGACTCAAAAACGTAAAATAAAGGTTAAAACACTAAACTAGACTCAAAGAATGCAAAACTAAACAATAAAAACACTAAAACAAACCAAAAGACTCAAAATAGCCCCAAAACACTCAAAATTGCCTTAAAAACACTTTCTGGGCAGTTTTGAGCACTTTCACTAATTTGGACGAACTTGGGTAATAACTTGAATCAAAACACTTAAAAACACACTCTAAAACATATTCTAACTAATTAGACACTCTAAGACACTTAGGGGATTGGTTTTTGACGAAATCAACCAAACAAAACAAATATGTAAAATAGGCAGATTTAGGCGAATTTGATAAAATTAAGTGGATGGTGAGATGGCTAGGAGGTTTTTCTCCACACATGGCATATTTGCATATAACACAATTTCTAGTTGCTTATTCAATGAATTTATGAACCCCAACACCCCAAGTTAATTAGGTACGCTTAAATTAACTCTCAGATTTCCCTTAGGCCATTGAATTGAATGGAGTTAGCGCATTGCAATCAAATTATTCCTTAAAAGTTTTCTATATGAAAGCGCATAAAAGAAAGACAATCAAAGATCATTAGGTTCTATGGAAATCATAGGTGTTGATGAGGCATTCGTAACTATGAAAGCGCATGATACTTATGCCAAGAATTCACTTATCATAATTGTGATCAACAATCTTAACTACTCATGAATATAAGTTCCCAACGATTAGGTGAAGTTCCCTCATACCCTAGCATCATGTTTATGCATGCAAATTAAGCGTGCACTCTCAATTCATATACATAAGCAAGTTTTAATTAAAACAGATAAGCAAATTGAATTCATCATTCATGAAATCACAACTAAAAGTAATCAAATCATCATGCAAATATAACCATGGTTTCGAAATTCCCCCCTAGCCAAAAGGGGGATTAGTTCCTCATGCTTGCACAAAAAAAAAGTATTGAATTTAAACATTGAAATCATAAGAAAGAGTACACCTAAATGCTCAGCAATTCCAATATGGATTCGATGCACAGATTGGCTCATCTTCCTCCTCCTTGCTGCGGCACAAAGTGTGGGTGATGGAATTGGGGGTTTTGGATGGTGTTTTCTAGTTTGGAGGGATGGAGGATGGTTGATTATGGTGGGGAAGGGTGCGGCAGAGGTGTATGGATGTGGAGGGAGGTCTATGGATGCTTAGAATGGAGAATGGAGGTGCGGCACAAGGGTTTTCTGTCTAGCATAAGGGGTGTACAAATTTTTGGCTGAAAGTATGTTTATATAGTCTTAGGGTTAAGTAGATTAGGGTTAGACTTAACAGGTTTGGTGAATTAGGGCCCTAGAATTCGGCCATGGTGATTCAAATCCACTTAGGAGAAGGTTTTGGCCCACATAGTTTTATAAACTGATTTGTATACCCAAATCCACAAGGATTAGGCCTTGGAATTCAGAATCCCAAAGGGATTGGGCCTAGGAAAGTGCGGCTGATGTAGGGGAGAGGGTAGCTTGGCTTGCAAGGCAAGGTAAAGCCTTCTAGAAAGGTTTGGGGCGCCACTTTTCTAGGGTTTCTAGAAAGAGTAGGTTTTGTGGCAGATTTGGGCCTTCTAGAATAGAATGCTTCTAGAAATAGGTTCTAGAATGATCCATTTAAGTCCCCATGTAATTAGGAGTAAGACATGATAAGGTTTGGATAGGATAAGATGAGGTAAGGTTTGGATAATGTTTTGGATAATTGGATAATGTTGGATAAGGTTGGATAATGTTTTGGATAATGTTTCCTCTTTTCTTGCACTTTCCTTATCCACTTTGTCCTTAGCTTAGTTCCTTCCTATTCTTATCACATTTCCACCTTCTTGAAGTCCAAATTCGTCCATCCATGTTAGCCCACACGCAAGCTCACCACCTAGTGTCCAAAATGCACCAAAATGCACTTTCTTGATACTTTAACCCATAAGACCTACAAACACACGAAATTGAGTTGTAATACGACATTAACTAAGAAATTATAGCACAAATGCACAAGAATAAGCTAGTTAAGTCGCCTAAATATGCTCCTATCCAGAGGTCGCGCGTCTGGGTAGTGGGTGGGGGGGGTTTGGCGCACAAATGTTGGGTTTCACTCAATTTGATGGGGCCCACACCGAATCGTGAGCTAATTTTTTGGCGGAATTTGGCCTGAGTTTGACATTTGGCTTTTAGCCCAAAGATTTAGATTGGGTTTGCGATATCCCACATCACCCAGGTGAGTGATCCTTATATGTATATTCCAATCCCTACCTAGCACGAGGCCTTTTGGGAGCTCACTGGCTTCGGGTTCCGTAGGAACTCCGAAGTTAAGCGAGTAGAGGGCTAGAGCAATCCCATGATGGGTGACCCACTGGGTGTTGGAAATGTGCCCTAAAACCAATCATATGATGATACTTTACGGACATTTCACAAAGTTAAACTAATGTAGTTTAAATGTAAAGGGCAAAGATTATTGTTTGAGCCATCTCATATAAATGTTATATGCTTAAACAATAAGTCCAAGGAATATGTGATTGGAAGAATGCGATCTAAAGAAGTTAGATTCATGAGACCATTCTTTCGTTGACACATCCTAAACGTTCCTGATCATAGGATTGTCAATTGGGCATTGACAGTCCATTAAGATCAGTACGTGCTATGTCTTCTCTCAGGGAGAGTGACTAGTCTCGAGTCATTGGTGTGTGAGACATCAAGACAAGTACGTAGGTGCTCAATAGAGAATGAGTTCACTGAACACGATCAACGAAGAGTTCTCATATTCATGTCACATGAGAACTCATGGTTGGGATAATGCAAATTAGTCTTTTGACCTGAGGTATCACAGTTGTCTTGTGGTTAGGTCCTTAATCTTTGATTATGTCAAAGTCACTCCATCAGGAGGGTGTCCACGGCATCGTTGGGGTTAAGCCACTTAGGCATGGAGGCAAGTGAATGCGCAACAAGGGATCTCTAACCTTCAAACTGTTTGAGGGAGAATACTCTATGATATGATTAAGAATCTTTGGTTAAAGTATGAATGAGATTTAGGAATGTGTTCCAAATCACATTCAAGGTAATCATATAAGCACAAGACTCACATTGGATAGTAGACATGAATAAACTATCAAACCAAACAATGTGGTCAAGAGTATTGTATTAGAGAAAGACCGTATTGCATTTGTAATCCTAAAACTGAATAAGTTCTCCACCTCTTCTGATTAGCTTGGGTAACCATGACATGCTGCTAAGCGTCAACCATGGTTTGTGGAAGCCCTAAAAGTGTATTATCACTAACGGGAGAATTGAAAGAAAGTTTCAATTCACAATCGATTTGAAAGAGTTTGAATCGCCCGCTGCCTCGCTAAAAGGAACCTAATGGATCGTACACCGTGTAAGGTAGAGATTGAAGATTCAACGGAGATGAGTAAGAATAATTAAATGGTTTAATTATTTATGGCAAGGATTAATTAATATGTTAATTAATCAAACGAATAAGTTCGTTAAAGACCTCGGGATAGTTTTGGACCTTAAGGCCCAATGGGCTTCGATCGTCAAGTCCATTGACTTAAGTTGTATGACAACTTAATGAATAATGATTCACAAAGGCCCAAATAGCCCAATAAATCCCCTTAGGCCGGCCATTTAGAGGAGGGTAGTGAACTTGGCTTAATTGCAAGTTTACCACTCCATTGTGAGGTGGTATAAAGACATCTTTATAGCCATTTCATCCTAAGGGTTTTCTTAGGAGTAAAGATGAGAACACAAACCTCCCTTTGCTCTCAAAGAAGCCGGCCACCTTGGAGGGATCATCTAGCAATCAAACTCCTCCAAGGTCACTCATTTCTTCTACAATATGCCTTGGTGTGGAGACTTAGAGGTTCTCAATTTTGGGAACTTGGAGAAACCTTTTCATCCATCCAAATCCATGGATCTAAGATGCAAGGAATGAAGGCCCTCTCTTTGGGTGATTAGCCTTTGCTTATGTAAAGAGGAATCTACAAAGGTATTGATTTCTCAACTCACTTTGTTTTGAGTTGAGTCTTGGTTCACCTATCTACTAGGCTTTGAAGTTCATGGGTTAAGTTTTGTTTTTTAGTGCATATAAACATGATTCCGCCTTTTAATTGTTAATTGCATGTTGTTGATGTTGCTCAAATGAACTTGTTTTTCACAAATCATCCTTCACTGGGAAGTTGCTCGTGAGTTCCCAAAAACAAAACCGTGAGGGAATGGTAAGCCCAAAGCGGACAATATCGTGCTACGGTGGTGGAGCGGGCCCGGGAAGTGATCCGCCCCGGGCCGGGATGTGACAATTTGATCCCATCAGAACTCCGAAGTTAAGCGAGAAGGGGGCTAGAGCAATCCCATGATGGATGACCCACTGGGAAGTTGCTCATGAGTTCCCAAAAACAAAACCGTGAGGGAATGGTAAGCCCAAAGCGGACAATATCGTGCTACGGTGGTGGAGTGGGCCCGAGAAGTGATCCGCCCCGGGCCGGGATGTGACAGGGTTTTTTTTGTGGGGGGGGGGGGGAATAAATGGGGAAATTTGGCAAATAGCCCAGGGTTGAGTTTGGTTTAAGACAATTTCCAACCCTTGGGCTAAAACTTAAAATTTTTAACCCAAAAAATTTAGGTTTTAGCCAAGAAACAGTTTTTTTCTTCCAACTCTTCAGGTCTAAATTTTTTAGCCAGAGATTATTAAAGAATAAATTTAGGCTAATTTTTTTCTTTTAAGATAATTTTTTTTAAATTATATACACTATCATAATTTAATTTTATGAACATTTGAACCTAAAAATATTTAAATTCTGATAAATATTAAAAAATTACTAAATTTGGGTGAATTTTGAGTTAAATACTTTTTAAAATTATTTTAGCCGTTGGATTTAAATTTGGACCGTTAGATTTTATTACATTCGATCTCAGCTATTGGATTCAATAAATCCTGAAAGACATGCCCATATGGGTGCGGTCTCGCTGGTGGTGTCCACACCATTTTCTAGGCTAAATCTAAGAGAAATTTGGCTTTTGTTTGGTTTTTAGTTTTTAGCCTACACATTTAGCATAAATTGAGTTGGATTTGGAAGGAGAATAAAATCTAAAAAATAACGTTTAGTCCATGATTGAGTTTGGTCAGAGTAGTAAACCTGCATCTCTTCGGCTTCGGATTCAACTGACCCAATATATATAGCTTTCGTACCCCAATCTCCCATCTCTCTCTCTCTATCTCTCTCGTTCCTGTCGTCCAAATTTCAACTCAAACTCTCAATATCGTCAACCATGTCTGCAGAATCGGCTAGTGCAATCCAAAGAAGCCAAGTAAGTAAAACACCCACTTCCCAATTTCCCTTTTCTTCTTCTGGGTTCGTCGCTAAAAGTAAAAACAACATCCGAAAATTGGTGGGAAAAAGTTTGAATCTGGCATCTGGGTTTCTCCTAAAGATCAAAACCCAGTTTTTGAATTACCCAATTTCTTTCCCGGCCCAGAGAATTCCAAATTCTGATCCTGCAGTATGACACTGCTTTAAGGCTTCTAATTTTGTTTATGGGGCAGGTTGATCTATTGGACTTCATAGATTGGTCTGGTGTTGAATGCCTCAACCAAAGCACTTCTCACTCTGTTGCCAACGCTCTCAAGCAGGTAAATTTTATAATTGTTCACCCTGTTTTACTTGTTTTTAATCTTTTTTACCTGGAGAATTATTTGTTTTGTTATTGTTTCTTGGATGTAATTTGATGGGGTTTTGTTAAAAGATTGTTAAGATTTACGATTGATACTGTGTGGTTTCAGTTTTTGTGTTTTAATGATATAGTTCGATTAGTACTTGAACATGTTTTGGATTGGATGTAACGGGGAGTTTTACTTACTTACTCTTGTGGATTAACGATTAGGGTTATAGAGAAGATGATGGTTTGAATCTGGAGAGCGATGCGGATGAGCAGCTTTTGATTTATATACCTTTTCTTCAAGTCGTAAAACTACACTCTATCACCTTCAAAGGGCCTGAAGACGAAGGTAGCATTCAGTGTTTCTTAATACAGTTCAGCTGCATGTGACCGTGCTTGCTAAATTAATCTTGTTAGTGCTATGCTTGAATACACTGATATGCTTTGATCTGAATGCATAGGCGACTGTTCTTGAAGGTCTTATATGTTTACACTATTGATGTTGCATTTCTTTGATTTTCTTGGCACTTGCTTCTATCTTTCGTCTTAAAATCTTATAACAGCGGAGCCGTCCCAACATATTTTATTTAGGGTTCACAGTAACAATGTATTTCATCTCTTGTCATAGTCACTCTTTTACGGTTTATAAGGACAATGAAAGTTTTGATTATACATAAATAGATGTTTTTGTAACCATGGAGATTAAGAAGCTACCGATCTCAACCAAAATGCAAAGGGATCATGTTTTTTCTTGTTTGGTGATTGTAACCCAAAAATTGGTGTAAGGTCATTGTATTTTAAAAAAAAAAATATCAGCCTAAACAGCAACTACTAATTCAGTGAACACGAAAGTTGATAATGGAGCATTTTTGGGCTACATATCATAATTGTTATCGCACAAAGTTTTCGTCTTTACTGGAAAACCATTGAAAAGGTGAATGTTTTCTCAATGTTGGCATTGTTCAAGGTTGTATTACAGGAACGGGAATATGAGTTTTTAACAGTAACTTCCCCTGAGAAAGATGGTTTTCCAGCCGTCTTGGCTTTTATACCACTTTGCTTCGTCTATGTTTTTTCATTTTTGTTTTCTCTTTACTTGACCTCTTAATTAACCAAATTGTAGTTTTCATATATAGGTTTTATCCTGAAATTTTTTCTTTGGAACGATTTATGAAATGATGTTTGATACTGTTCTAACCTTAAGAATGATATTTAGGTCCTAAGACCGTGAAACTTTTTTCAAACAAGGAGCACATGGGATTCAGGTATTATTCTGCGACAAGTACCTTCATCGATCGTGGATAAATGCATTCAGTTTAATTGATAAATGCATTTCTTATTGATTATGGCAGCAACGTCAATGACTACCCAGCAAGTGACACCATTGATTTATCCCCTGATAATTTGAAGGTTAGGATTCTGTAACTACGACATCTACGATGTGATTCTTTTGCTTGGTGAAGCCAATTCAGCGATGCATATTTGGAAGAGTTCTGTGTTATATTTGATGTTATTTTTATACGTTACAGGGAAACCCAATGGTTTTGAAGTATGTCAAGTTTCAAAATGTTCGCAGGTATCTTTACTCAAACCTATTTTCTGTTCATATACTAGTTTATTTGCTCATCTGATTCAATTGAAAGTCATTATATTTGTTTCAGCTTGACTGTTTTTATCGAGGACAATCAATCTGGTTCAGAAAGCACAAAAGTTCAAAAGATTGTTCTTTGCGGAACAACGTAAGTTTCTATTATTCCTCAAATCACATTACATTGGTCTACATTCTGTTGATTTGTACATCTGACATGTGACCGAATTTCCATTTTGATAACAGTATCGACGTATATTACATGCTGTACGTATCTGATGACTTATTCATCGTGTTATGTAGGGTGGAAACGACAGACATGAAGGGGTTGAAGAAAATTGAGGACGGACACTGAAGAAAGAGAGACAAGTAGTAGTAGAAGAAGAATGAACAAATTGGATCATCCAAATTTAAAAACCATAGTGATCATCTAGCAACCCTATTTGGTTTATGTTGCATATTATATTTAAGGATTATTATCTACTTTCCGTTGGGATTTTTCACCGTACTTGTTACACTATCTCAAGGTCAGCGCATACCACAAGACTTTAGGGACTTACTCTCTCTTCAGTTTTTCACATTGATGTGTCACGTGAGATATTTTATCTCCCTTGGCTTTGCTGCGCAATTTGACTAGAAAGTAGAAACTTTGCACTTCTCTCTCAAAGTATATTTATGAAAGAAAAAAATTATAAAAAGATGGTAAAATTAATAAAAAGCAATGCACCAGCCGGGAATCGAACCCGGGTCTGTACCGTGGCAGGGTACTATTCTACCACTAGACCACTGGTGCGAGTATGTCGGATTCAGCGATCTCTTCCATATTGAATACAGAATAGAGGAACGGAAAAAGAAACTAAACTGGATTTGTCCTCAATTGCAAAATGACCCATTGGCAATTATTTTATTAATTTTGTCTAACACTGCCTATAATAATCAAATGATAAAAAATGAGAGTCATTCCTTGTGCAAATTCAATAAAATGGCAAACCGTACAACATCGTTTTTATCGTGATTGGGTAAGTATTTTTCATCGAGTGATTTCCAGGTGTGTAAAATATACTTAGGAAGATTTGTAACCACAAAAGAAACATGAAATATCGAGCAAGTTAAACTCACTACCATGGAAACAATGAGCTCCAGGTGCTATGTAGCAGATTTTACATCGATCGAAGTTGAAGAGAATGGAAATGTTACGAGGACTCACCCGGGATAGGGACAACATCATTTCCTTGGTGGAGAATCCATGCTAGTGCTAGTTGAGCAGGAGAGCACGGGTGTTTTTTACTGAGGATTCCTACTCGATCGTACGTGTTCTTGTTCTTGTCTAAGTTTTCTCCTATGAACTGGGGCTGTGAGGTCTTGCAAAACGAAGAAAAACAAGGTTTCAATAGGAATCTTGTGGATGCAACGCTTTTAATGATTACGCGAGCTCTGTTAACCCCGAGTGTTATTCCACAGGACCAACATTTACTTTTACAATGGACTGAGGAGACGAAATTACCACATAACTATTTGCAGAAACACTTTCAACTACACCTTTGCCACCGAAAAATCCACGACCAAGTGGACTATATGGAACTATTCCAATGCGAAGCTCCCCGTATGCGATAACCTTGAGAAAAATATTTCATAAACACTACGAGATCATCTTCAAAAGCATTCCCTTTTTTACTTACGGAAACGGAGTTATGGAAACAATTCATGGTAACAGTTTTGCATAACTCAGAGTTTCAGATTGGATTTTGAACGTACCTGCAAAGTGGAACAATATCTTCCTCAATATCACGAGTCCAGAGGGACCACTCGATTTGTAGAGCTGTGATCGGATGAACTGTGTGCCCTCCTTACTGTGTCCGGGCTGGCTTCAGATAACCCGATAAACTTTACTTTTCCTTCTTCCACTAGTTTCTTCATCTCACGCATCTAAGCTCCACGAAAAACATAGGTATCTAAGCAATTTTTATACAAGTTTGGTGCTTAGTGGATTGAGGAAGAGAATTGTTGGATAATGGCCAAATGTTTCCTTGTTTTGTGGCTTGTTTTGTGGCCTAAATTGCTCCATGTTTTGTGGCTTTTTCAAAGCCATATTTTGTGGTTTTTTCAAAGCCATGTTTTGTGGCTTTTTCAAAGCCATGTTTTGTGGGAGAAGGCTTGGATTAAGAAAAGCATAAAAAGAGAGCATTTGGCAAAACAAGGATATGGATGAGAGAAGGAAAGCATCCAAAAGAGATGGTGTGAGCATTTGGCTCTACCATGGGCATGGGTGAGAGAAATCAAGAGAGCTAGAGTGGAAGATCTCTTGTGAAAGAACTCTTGGGGTAGAGTGAGGCTCTTGGGAAAATTCTGTGAGTGGGTGTACAAGGGTTATGGGATTGGGTTATGTCAATTTAACTCATGTGTAACTTGTACTGTTTTTCTCATAGTGAAGAGCAATATCTCTCCGAGGACATAGGCAGGTTTTTGCCGAACCTCGTAAATTTCTCGGTGTCTTTATTTCTTGTATTTTATTTTGTTCAACTGTGTGTGATTTTGGTGAGGTTGTAATCTGAATCTCGGTTCCGCACTAACGAACGGGCCAAGGCACAACAATTGGTATCAGAGCATCGTTAGGGGCTTTGGTTCGTTGGAGGTCCAGATTTGTTGTTCACCATGGAATTTTCAGTTGAGCAGTTTAAAGGGAGAGGCGGTTTTGCTCTTGGTAAAGGAGAGTAATGAAAGCCTGAAGAAATGGAAGCCGTGTTTAGGGATGCTTGGATCAACTGCGAAAGTTGATGTTGAGGAAGAAGACAAAGGCCTCTTTCTTCTTACCTAACTTTCAGATTTGTACGATAACCTTGTGAAACTTTACTGCAAGGAAAGAAACAGTAAGTTTGGAGCAGGTGCAAGCTTCTTGGGTGTGGAATGATACACACAAGAGACCATGGATGATGGTGGGCACAAGACTGCTTAAGCTATTCAAGGTTGAAATCGTGGAAGAAAATTGGAAAGAGGATCTGAGAGAGACAGCAGGTTCAGATCCGGTTCCGGAGGCAAGGGTCCACAGTGCTACGGGTGCAAGGCCGGGTTAGCAAGTTTGTAGTGGAAGACTTTGAGTATGCCCTCTAGGTACTCGAAGCAACACTTCTCTTGGTGATGTTTAGTCTCAAGTGTTGCAAGGGTTTTGCAGCAGGTGGAGCTATGGGATTCACAGGTGATGAGAAGGTCCTGAGGTAGGAGGAAGTGTGAGGAATGTTTGTCTGGCTCGACGGTTGTTGCTGGAAATGGGTGCACTGACAAGTTTCTAGGTTGCAGACAATGAAGAGGAGGAAAACCTGCTGGAGGAGACGAGGATGTGTTGAGATCCTGTCTGAAGCTAAATGGTGATTTTTAGCTTGCAGCAGCTGCACATGCATTGGCAGTAACTGAATCGGAACAGGACCAACGAGGTTGATTCAGAGTGTGCATGCTGGTACGTAAGGCCAATGGACTTTGGTACAATTTGGCCAAGGTGGAGATTGTTGGATAATGGCCAAATGTTTCCTTGTTTTGTGGCTTGTTTTGTGGCCTAAATTGCTCCATGTTTTGTGGCTTTTTCAAAGCCATATTTTGTGGTTTTTTCAAAGCCATGTTTTGTGGCTTTTTCAAAGCCATGTTTTGTGGGAGAAGGCTTGGATTAAGAAAAGCATAAAAAGAGAGCATTTGGCAAAACAAGGATATGGATGAGAGAAGGAAAGCATCCAAAAGAGATGGTGTGAGCATTTGGCTCTACCATGGGCATGGGTGAGAGAAATCAAGAGAGCTAGAGTGGAAGATCTCTTGTGAAAGAACTCTTGGGGTAGAGTGAGGCTCTTGGGAAAATTCTGTGAGTGGGTGTACAAGGGTTATGGGATTGGGTTATGTCAATTTAACTCATGTGTAACTTGTACTGTTTTTCTCATAGTGAAGAGCAATATCTCTCCGAGGACATAGGCAGGTTTTTGCCGAACCTCGTAAATTTCTCGGTGTCTTTATTTCTTGTATTTTATTTTGTTCAACTGTGTGTGATTTTGGTGAGGTTGTAATCTGAATCTCGGTTCCGCACTAACGAACGGGCCAAGGCACAACAAGAATGACGTTCAGTTTCCTCAATAGGCACCGAAGTGTCCACCCGGTGGTAATAGTACAGATCAATGTAGTCCACATCAAGACTTTTCAAGCTCCCCTCGCAGGATGAGCGGACATACTCAGGAGTTCCCTTCGCTGAAATAATAGGAGGATCCGCCTGTCCAACAATACCAAACTTTGTAGCTACTTGAACTTTCTCCCTTGGCAACTGCTTCAAGGCCTAAATTAAGCAAACGTTGTAGTTAGAATTACAGAATATACAGCATGTACGGTAGCTGCATATTTCTGCTCCTTCATCCAAAACATACTAGGAAACACCGAGACATACACAATTAGCAAATTGTCTGCTACTTCACAATTTATATCTATCATGCATGCATCAAGGCTGTATACGTTAGACCCCCAACTCTCGCAAAACAGGGAGCTTTGTTGGCTTGGGGTCCCTTTTTAAGCATGCAGGCAGTAAATTCTAAGTTAAGTAACTTCATAAACTCGAGAGTGGAAATATATACCTTCCCAAGAAGAATTTCATTCGCATGAGGTCCGTACACATCGGCTGTTTCAAAGAAAGTGATTCCTTTATTGACATGTTTTATTATCGCGATACCATCAAAATCGGCGACAGGAGAGTTGTAGATCCCACTCAGGCCCATGCATCCAAACCCCAGTTTTGAAACCTGATTAGCAAAGGGTTGTTTGATAACCATTTCGTTTTTAATTTTTAGTTTTCAGTTGTGCAACAAATCAGGATCAAATTAGCAGAAATATATTCAAAAAATTGAGCATCCTTCCAACCACAGAAAGTAAGCATCTAAATCAAACTCTGCAACAAAGGTTAACCTCGAAATTCTGATGAAAGGGAGCCTAGAAAGCATTGAAAGTGGCAAAATGTTTAGGCTTCGTATGGAGTCAAGGATTGGATTGAACTAGATAACTTAGTAGACTGACTGGATTGATCACGAGGGAAACTTATCCCTTCTAATTCCCACGAACATTATAGGATTAGTAGGGATAGGTTTTCTTCATGACTAATCTATCTTCCTCGAACGAGTTATCCAATCCAATCCACTCATTGACCACAAACGAGCCTTCTTTTACAAAAAAAAACTGGAGATCAGTAAACTTTGAGCATACTGTGATGAGTTATATACTACACAACCAAACATAATATTCACTAAAATATCAATCATTATATACCTCAAATCCACAGTTTCCAAGTTTAACTCTTGGAATCTGTATTGCCATCTCCTCAGCCATACTATTCCCCTCCTCTGGAAATAATGGTTTTGTTTTTTTTTTTTTACCTTCAGAAAAACCCAAATCAGAGAATATTTATATATAGAGTATTTGAAATTAATAGAAGATTTAGCGCAAAACCAAGTTTAATAATGTTCTATGATTTATAAAACCGACCCCACTTAATAAAAAAAGACTTTATTGTTGTTGTATTTGAAATCACAAACCGCTGAGCATTATTAGCCTAAATAATAATAAGAAATTGAATCAAAGATAGGATACCATCACTAAGTGATTTTCACTTGCAGAAAAGTCCAGGAAAATATATAAATATTGTTGGGATTTGATCCCAACAGTTGAGTCAACTATACTAACACTCCCTCCAACCTCAAGCATCTAACTTTCATTAATTTGATCAAAAAGTGTTGGTCCGTTTGTGCAATAACAGAAAAATTGCTACTTTGTGATTGAAAGGTCAGAGAGTCAAGTTGTGGAAATAGCTTCCTTGCAAAGCAAAGATAAGGTGGGATACAATAGACGTCCCTAACCCTCGCAAAATAGGAAACCTTGTGGTTCGGGGTTTATTTGCAGCAAAGATTAATTATGCAAATTGGGCAGTTGAAGAATGATTTTTGTAACATGAACAATAAAGAAAAGGTGGATTGAAAAATTTGGTGTTGCAAAATCTAATATGTGATGTTAGATATATTTTATTTCAAGTCCTTGGCTGACTGCCCAATTTGTTTTCTGTAAAAAAACAAAACAAAACAAAAAAGATGGTAAAATAAAAAATAAGAAATGCACCAGCCGGGAATCGAACCCGGGTCTGTACCGTGGCAGGGTACTATTCTACCACTAGACCACTGGTGCCCACCTGTCGGTTTCAGCTCCCGCCAGTGTATTGTATGTACAAAAAGTGGAGTAAGAGGGGCTGAAGAAGAAATTAAACCGAATGTTGTCCTCAATTGCAAAAAGACACGCTGGATATTATTATCAAGTAGTCAGATAAGACAAACGACTCCGGGGTCGAATTGAAAATATTCAAAAATACATAATGTCTTTTCTACCCTTATACAAGATGTAAAAGCCAAGGGCATTTTTGACTATCTAATTTTTTTTTTTTTTAAGTACAAGCATGACTTACGACCATGTCGAAACATAAAATACAAAACCTTAGCACGAGGAACAGGCGCCCATGTTTCTTTCGATCTTGCTTTATCGTCGTTTCTTGTGATTATATTCATGCAGTGTATTTTCTAATTAAAAGAAGACAAATTTTATTTTTGATATTCACGTGTGAGTTATGAATTAAATACTTTAGGTTATCTTATGCACTTTCTTCGAGTGTTTTTTCTTTTTACTTTTCGACTTGGGTTATCGATTAAACTTGATAGTTGTGATTGTATGTGTAAATTTAGGGTAGTGCTATTCACACACTAATTTTTACTTTTCACACACTTTTTTCAATTTTCGACTATCAGATTAAATGAATAGAAGAAGATTAATGACAAAAAATTAACAAATGTGTGTAAGAAATAAAAATAGGTGTGTGAATAACACTTTCTTAAATTTATAGCATGTAATTACATGGACGTTTCCAATTTCAAGCCTCCAAGTGGAGTTGGGAGGCCATGGATAGAGCATTAGAGCTTTTGCCTTAGGTACTATAGGTACGAGTTTTCTTTAGAGATCGGACGTCCTTCCTTCGTTAAAGATTTAGTCTATTAACAAGTTGTCGGTATAGTATATTATAACAATATTCTAAAAATGGGCCTAGACGGCAGTCTAGGCGCTTGGCGACGGAGCCCCAATCCAATTTGGGCTAAATCATTCAGGTAAGGCGGGAAAGATTTAGGTGGCTGCCTAGGCGTCTTTAGGTGCTCAAGGCGGCCTAGGCGGCGGTCGATGCAACTGATTCTCACTGCAAATCTCCCCTTGCATCCGCACGATCCACCACCCACAACCCAAATCTTTAAACCTGTGCTCTCGCACCCATCATCAATCGATGAACCCAAGTAAATTGAGAATATACAGGGATGAACAATACACATAATCCATTTGTTGGGTTTCACTGCAAAGAGAGAAGAGGATCTGTTGAAGAGAAGAGAGAGAGAAAGAAGAGAGAGAAACTGAAAAAGGGAGGAAGAGAAAGCCATAAATGCTTAAAGCCTAGAGCCACTAAACAAATGATGGTTGATTGGGACTAGCATTAGAGAAAGGCTGTGGAAAATGAAAGGTCTATTGGTTTAATTGAAAAAAGGGCTTTTCTTTCAAGTTCGTCCATTTTGTGGCCCACTATTTTGTTCAAAGAAAAAACAAACTAGGGCCACTATTCTTTGCACAAAATTGAAAAAAAAAAGTCCTAAAATTATACACATATACTCATATTTTATAATATATATTGTAAATTTATGTAAATCCACTTAGGCGGTAACCCGCCGCCCAACTAGCGCCTATTGTTTTTTCAGAACGTTGATTATATATATCAATAAGGTTAGTATATAACATGTCAATCGTAGAATGCATTATTTTGTTATCAATACAAAATCCGCTATTTAACAAAGAACAAAAGTTTTGTGTTGAATTACTATTATAGGTACCGTGAATACAAGAAATGAAGCAGACACATTGGCAATGAAGCCAAAACATCATAGTCTTATTAATACACACATACAAGAGAATCGAATGCATAAACAAACATTCAAGTTGGTATTTTTGCAGGTGTATTTGCAAACTTCCATGAGCAGCTAAGGAAAACGTCACTAATTCTTTCCCCTGCCGCTGCGTTGACAGGTACCGCATCAGAAATCTCTTTCACATCTTCTTCAGTGAGTGTCACTCTCAATGATCCGATATTACTATCGAGATTTTTTATCTTTGTTGTTCCTAAAAGAACACAATAAGATGTAAGTATGCTTAGTTTTTAAGTTTATTGAAAATGGTCGGTTTAATTAGTAAGTTAATACCAACGTACCAGGGATTGGTACCACACCATCACCTTGGCTAAGAATCCAAGCTAGGGCAACTTGTGCAGGGCTGCATCTGTGCTTTTCGGACAACTTTTGTACGTTGCCAAAAATGACCTTGTTTTTCTCCAAGTTGTCTCCTGTGAAACGAGGATGGTAACCTGACACCTGATAACAAATTGATTAGCCATCAAATAACCATGTTTAGTCTCATAATTTATCAAATCACAACTCCCTTACCAGAAAACTTGTAGGCAGACTTTCGACAACTCCCCTGCCACCGAAAAATCCACGACCAAGCGGGCTGTATGGCACTATCCCAATTCCAAGTTCCCTACAGTTCCAACAAACGCGACAAAATGTTAGCACATTGATCGTTAATTTTTGTGATAACACTTTTTATGGCTCTTTTATCAAAGGATTATGATGCGGGAACAATCAACCAGAAAAAATGTAGTTACCTGCAAAGCGGGACAATTTCTTCCTCAATTTCGCGAGTCCAAAGCGACCACTCTATTTGTATAGCTGTGATGGGATGAACTGCATGAGCCCTCCTTATTGTGTCCGGGCTAGCTTCCGATAATCCAATGTACTTTATTTTTCCCTCTTCAACCAACTTCTTTAGCTCCTCCATCTGCCCTTACAAAAATAGTAAGCAAGCGAGTAACGAAAAAAATGGAAAAGAGGCTTCACATTGCACTTCAAAAGTCGGGGGAAAATTTGTAACACTTACAGTGTCCTCTATGGGGACTGTTGTATCAATCCGGTGTTGATAGTAAAGATCAATGTAGTCCACGCCGAGGCGCTTCAGGCTAGCCTCACAGCAGGAGCGGACATATTCAGGAGTGCCATTTACAAGCACCTGATTTGGTTGAATTTTTACGATACCAAACTTCGTAGCCAACTGAACTTTGTCTCGTGGCAACTGCTTCAATGCCTGGAGTTAAACCGATTGAAGACAACGTAAATGATCGACCAACAATAAAAGAATACGAATCCAGATTATGCAAGGAGCCATCGCTCGCCGCACAAGGCAAATCAAACTTGGAATTATGGAAAAGACTAATTAGGGATTAAGGAGCAGAGTTTACCTTTCCAACCAAAACTTCATTAATATGAGGTCCATAAACATCTGATGTATCGAAGAATGTAATTCCCTTATCGTATGCGTGCTTGATGATCGATATGCCAAGCTCTTCGGGGACTGGATCATCGTATAATCCGGTAAGCCCCATACACCCAAATCCCAACTTGGAAACCTGCACAACAATTGAATTCACAATTTGCATTTTGCAACAAATCAATGTGAATTAATGCTACTTTTTATTCGGCGGGAAACAAAAAACATAACCGATTCGCAGAAACGATAAGCTAGAGTAAAAAAATGTGAAATCGTTTCACCTCGAGTCCCTGAGTTCCGAGTTGCACTCTTGGAATTTGAACTTTCTGCTCCTCCGCCATTCTTCTTCTTCTTCTTCTTCTTCTTCTTCTTCTTCTTCTTCTTCTTCTTCTTCTTCTTCTTCTTCTGTGATCTTGCTGCACTCTTGGAACTCTTTATTTCACCTGTTTGGTGAAGTGAGAGCGAATTTAAAGGCGTTTTACGCACTAAACTTCATGTCATCATTGCTTACATCAGTATCTCTTTTAGATCACTGCGTGTGTCATTAGTGAACAGTGATCAAGGAACTAAACTAATACTAACTATTGAGTATTATATCAAATGTTAATTGGAAGTTTGTTAGTGTCCTAACTTATACTAATATTATACTAAAACCATATCCCTAATTGCGTGAAACAATAAAATAATCTCTCTTATTGCATATAATTTCACACTCATGTGGCTGCTGCGTGGAGTCCAAATCTTCCTTTCCAAATTTCCCAAGCCACGGAGTTTTGGGTGTAAAAGATTTGAACTCTGCTATGTATAAGTCTAGTATAATATACTGAGAAATGGAATTTAAGGTTAAATTTTCATAACAGTTTCCGGGGTAAGTAGTCCTCGGATCTTTGTTTTGTTAATGAGCGTTATAATTTCGAAATGGAAATTACACTTAGAAATGCTCTTACAATGTTGTTGAAATTACATTACAAATTACTACTTAAAGTTTTGAAAAATGAACATTTATAAGGTTCACTAGCATTAAGTGACGATATGGACAAATATTAAAGCATGTTTTCACTCTCGTGTCATCTATGGAGCTTTGAATCTCCAAATCGATAATTTTAACTAAGCAAATTTACAGTTTAACTTGGATAAAAGATGTGGTTTTGAATTAGAGTTCAAAAGATTGCGATTGGTGAAAACCAACTTCAGCATTCGTCCAACTCATTATTTAATGCTAATAACGTCATCACTTAGTGCTGGCAAAGTCCCTACTTAGCACCGGCAATCTAACAAATGTCTAAATTTCAAGATATTAAGTACTTGTTTGAAATGTTTTAAAGTGTTGAGATTAATTTGGAATCACCCGAAAATTTTGAGATTTGATCCGTACTAACCCTTATATTTCCTAAACATAGAGAATTAAGAATTAGAATAGTTTCAATATCAAGTAAGTAAACAGCGGAATAAGACACGAGCCCAAGTTTGTGAAGAAAACTAAGCCCAAGCCCAAAACATTAAAATAGTCCCTAAGAGCAAGTTCAGCCTTCCCAAATAGGCTGGCACAAAGTCCTCCGAAATAGCCTAGCCCCCCAAAAACCCACAACAACCCACAAAATAGGCCGACCCAAAGTTCCACCTAGCTTCTAGGTCGGCCCAGAATGGATTGAGGAAGTAATCGGCCTATCTAAGATCATGCTGAGTTTTTTTTTTTTTTGGCGGCTGGAGCGTGGCCACGCGTTCATGCATGAAATCAAAAAAAAAAAAAAAAAAGAAGTCAGAATCTTACCGTGGGCCACGTGTCCACTTTTGAGCTGTTGGATTTCAACTTTTCTGAAATCCAACGATGCAGATTAATTAACTTAATAAAAAAACTATAAAAATTATTTTAAAATATAGAAAAAAAATTAAACAAAATTTTTTAATTTTTTTATATAAATACCTAACCATCAATCATAAAATTATACTTTCGGAAAATGACACGTGGCATGAAAGATTGATTAAAAAATTTACCCAAAATTAAAAAGAATTTTTTATTATTTTATAAAAAAATTAGTATAATATTTTAATATGAATTGACTGGACTCTTGCCCGGCTTATTTTTCAAGAGTGGAGATGCACTTAGCCAAATACTGTTCATTGCAGTCAATTACTATTCATTTGATGGATTAAATGGACTTTCTGCCAACTTATTTTTTAGGAGTGGAATTGCTCTGGTCAGATTTCAAAAACCCTGCAAACTGTACCCAGAAGGTACACACACAGAGCAGGGATTTTTTGGAACTCCATCATCGACAATGTCGTTGTCGAAGAGCTCGAAGATGCTGCAATTTGTAAACTACCGCATGCGGGTCACGATCGAGGACGGCTGCAAGCTCGTCGGAATGTTCATGGCCTTTGACCACCACATGAACCTTGTCCTCGGCGACTGCGAGGAGTTCCGCAATCTCCCCCTCTCAAAGGCAACAAGAAGGAAGACCGGGACGCCCGCCTCCTCAGGAAGAGTCCCCGCGCCAAGGCAGCCAGCGCCGCTGCATTGGCCGGTCCCTATATAGGCAGCGCGGCTGGGGTCTTTTAGGATTTCCTAAAACAGCCTGTTTGAGGACGACGACAGATACAATTAGTCATTACATTCTATATATTTTGTGCCATCAAAACAAAAGAGTGCGTTATTGAACTTCTTTAGTTGTGATATTTCTAGTTGTTTGTTCGTTTTGGCTCATTTTCCCCTTGTATCCGAAAAAGAATAAAGATGACATCAATTTGCATATCGACATATTCTGCATTGTAGCAAACATTTGTTCTACTTTTGCCCTTCATATCTGTTTAGTTCCTGAAGGATGAAGCACAAAATAGTTTTACGTGTTTACGTTTGCTTCCATACAGTACATCTTAATTTGTAACTTTGCTACTGCTAGGGCTGCTGTTTGAGCAGTGGTGAATCCATGCTTCTTGGCCCAATTTTATATTTGGGTAAACTTTGTTCTTGTCAATACTTTTGCCTTTTGATCGTGGATATGATTTCTGTGATCAAATTAAACACGAACAGTGACGGAGCCAGCATGGGATTATTAGATGTCCGTGACCCCAACCACTTCAAAAACCGCATGTATATTAATTTGTTTGTATATTGTATTTGACCCCTATAAACAACTAAGGCAAACTAAATTGAAACCTCCTCCTCCTACTTCTATTTTCATCTATCATTTTTGTCTTCCTTTTCTCTTTTCTTGTACGAAATACTTTAGTTGAAAAGCCTTGACAATCATGCATCCACCTTGACAAGCCTCCACAAATGTCAACATATGTCGGCATACATTGATAGGAGTTGGAAGGTGCCTAATAGGTGCTTGACAAAATGGCCCAATAAAATTGTGATGGGATGAATGGCAGGAGCTCTTCTTATGGTGTCTGAACTTGCTTCTGTTAATCGGACGTGCATAATCTTCCACCAACTTCTTGAGCTCCCCCATCTACGTCGACCAGATGAAACAGTAACGAAAAAGGTGAAATTGAAGTAATTACTACTTGGATTAAAAAAGAAAATTACTGCTTACAGTTTCCTCTATGGATCTTTAGACCATCTCCAACAATGGCTTATAACCTAAAATTCCCCTTCCCCCCCCCCCCCAAAAAAAAAAACCCACTCCAACCCATGTGCTAACCAAAACCTAAAACCCAAAACTTAAAAGAAGGCCAAATATCAGCCCGTTTTTAGGCCAAAAGTCATTATAGGCCTTACCTATTGTGAGTGAAACACGGGCTGTGAAGCCCAGTTCCCTTTCCCCGACTCGCCCACGCGCTGCACGCGCGAGCATTTCAGCCCAATCAACAGCCCCACGTGGGGGTGTTCCCTCTGCAATCATTCCAAAAAGCAGCCCAACAGCTACTTTTTATATCCAACGGTCACGTTTAACTGGGCCGTTGGTTAATCCAATGGTCCAGGTTCAATTTTTTTTTTTTTAGTTTTATATTTATGTATTTATTGAATCCAATGGCTTAGATCAATATAATTAAATATAACGGTAAAAAAAAAGATCTAACGGTCCAAATTTAAATCCAACGGTTAGAATAATTTTAAAAAATTATTTAACTTAAAATTCAACCAAAAACTCTATAAATACCTATGTATTTGTTCAAACATCCACACAAAACTCACTTTTCTCCTACAATTCTTCCAATTTTTCTTTATACCATTTATTCTCATTTCCAGAATTTTCAAGATGGCAAAAGGGCATGTTAGAGGTCGTAATTGGACCTTTGATGAAGATATTGCTTTATGTTTGGCATGAATTTCGATTAGCGAAGATGGTGCCATTGGCACCAATCAAAATAGAAAGGTTTTATGGGGTAAAATCGTTGATAAGTTCCATGAAAACTCCAACGCCGGTCGAAGGGAAGTTGGTGGTGTTTATGATCGGTGGAAGATTATCAACAAAGCGTGCACTTTGTGGAAAGGAAGCTTGGAGAGAGCCATGGTTGACATGCCTAGTGGAAGGGGCGCCTAAGAAATTGTGAGTTTATTTGTTGATATTTTAGTTGTCATGTACATAATAGTATTTTGCAACTAATTGTTTTTATATATTTGTTGCATAGGGTGACAAAGCAATGACAATTTACAAGATAAGAACTACACCAAAAAATCAAGCTTTTAAGTTGCATCATGCTTGGAACATCCTCAAGGATTGTCCGAGGTGGGGAACCGATGCGAACCAATAACGTGGAAGATTATTTCATAATGAAGCCCCACCCCCAAATGATGTCAATGAAGGTGTGAATTTTGCCGACAATGAAGGTGTCGAACAAATGACCCCAACTTCTTCTTTTGCAAGGCCCCTGGGTAGAGATAAGCAAAAGGAAGTAAAGAGAAAAAGGAAGTCCCAAGATCCGACATGTGCACAATTTGCTAGCGAAATGGCAATAATGAACGAAAACCAATGTCGTCGGCAAGAAGAATCGGCCCAAATGCTTTTGGCCATGAAGGAAGAAGGGGATAGGGAGCAAGAAAGGTACGAAACTAATTTGATAATGGAGGACCTCGACAAATACACTCCAGAGAGGAAGAGTTACTTACGTGGTAAGCAAAAGGAAATTTTACGAAGGAATGCCACAAGAAGTATATTTCAAGATGATGATTCATCTCAAGACTATCACCCAAGTCCATCACCAAGTCAAGATGGTGGATATCATTATTAAGTTTATGTAGTCTATGAGTTTTCGATTGTATTAAGTTTATATGGTTCATTAGTTGTCTTTTTTATTTTTTAAGTTTATGTGGTTTATTAAATGTCGTTGGTATTAAGTTTATGTGGTTTATCTTGATTTTCATGTATTGATTTAGTGATTTTTCAAAATTTATCGGAATTTAAATATTTTTAGGTTAAAATGTTCATAAAATTAATTTAGGATAGTCTACATAATTTTTTTTTATTTAAAAAAGTTAATTTAAAAAAAATAGCCTTAATTCATTATTTGATAATCTGGGGCTAAAATTTTAGGCCAGAATGGTTGGAGTAGAAAAGTTGTTTCTGGGCTAAAACCTAAATTTTCTGGGCTAAATATTTTTAGGTTTTAGGTTACCATTGGAGATGGTCTTAGGAGAAAACTTACATGCCACTGACAAGTTATGAGCACCGTAGGATTCCGATTGCACGTAAGTTTTTCTCTTTGTCGTAAACACTTGCACTTTAGGATAAAGTCTTCATTATGCTATCTGACTAGTAGAAAACAGCCACATAAGTTCGGGTAGTACCAAACTATAGGGCGTCACGCGCTTTTGTGCAAGAGATATCGAGACACCTCTACACAAGTTTTTCTCGCACTTTAAAGATGTACTTGATAATCATTTGATATCATAGCAAATGATAAGTCCACATATTTATTTTATTTTACCTTTGCCAGCAATATTTGGTTCCTGTAGGGACCATAAACATCTGCAGTGTCGAAGAATATGATCCAGCTTTTGATAGTTAATTTGATGATTGATATGCCAACACCTTCAGGGACAGGGGAATTGTAGTTTCCAGTAAGTCCTAGGCATAAAATGAAAAAACCAACTTTGACACGTGTAGATTGCCAAAATATATCTTTTGCAAGCATCTTCAATGAGGGTTTAAGAGAATATTTGAGTCCTTAAAAGAATATTGTCTACAGTGAAAAGTTCTTATAGTATAGTTCTTAAATGTACGAACTAAAATATTAAAAAAAAAAATCATTGTTCATTTAGTTGGAGTATTGTGACCATTGATAAAAACTCAAAAAGCTGTCTCTACCATTGGAAGAGAAAAACCAAAGAAAAACTAAAAATAGAAGATGATGTGCAACATTCCCAAAAAGAGGAAAAAAAAAAAACCAAAAAAAGAAGGCATTCCCACGTGAGTGGGTTGTTTCCCATTAAACATCAACAATGGACTGTATACACTCCTCACATTTGAGGAATTTTTTGAGGTATTGGGCGAATTCCTATATATTGGGATACTTTGAGGATTTCTATTCCAACTTATTAGAAGCCTTTTGTCCTTATATTTAGAGACTATACGGTTGTAAATTGAATTCACCTCAAGTCCCTGATCAAGTAAAATTGAATTTACCAAAATATATCACTCATGAGTTCCAAGTTTTCACCCTTGGTATCTAAACACTGGAGTTATACACTTCTTTCTTGTACTTTGCAGTTGCACGTCCAATTTCACACTTCTTTCTCTTTCTATAGATTTATTTTTCGCTTTGGTTTCCGTGGTTCCACAATCATATATACACAAAAAGAAGTGAATCGAGGGGTTAGGGCAATGATCACACCGTTACATGGTGTAATTACTAATTTAAGTGTTCAAATATAAGTGGCATGATTGATTAATTTGTCATGATAAATAAATCGATGTGTCATTTTACATGAATGAATTGGTAATAACAAGTAGTAGCCTGACAACCACACTGAAAAGCTTCTTGTAAAAGGTTATTACCAGACTCATACATTTGATATTCATCTATATATAGACTAATGATGTTGGTTTCAATACGAGACTTATACATTTATAGGTAGTTACTCATGCGCACATTAGATATTATTTTCCTGCAAGCTATTTATGTGAAATTGTCAAGTTCTATTCGTACAAGGCACTTTAGTTAAAAGCCAAAGCTAAGTGGAAAGCATGAATAACTTTTTCGAGTAATGTTATAAGAATTTGATTCTTGGAGCCATTTAACAGCTACCATATAATTTTTTAATTCGGTAGATCAACCGCGCAACACAATTCTATGAAAATGACATTTATGACTTCTTCTTTTTTTTCAATTATACATACCATTGAGTGATTTGAAAAATCAACAGTTATAAATTGAAAATAGAAGTTTAATGTATTTTGAACAGTTAAATTTTGCATCAAACTCGCATCAAAAGTAAAATGTAACATTGTAATCAGACCCGACGTAGCACAAGTAAACTGCGGAATAACCTTTTGAATTGTAATTGACTTCCGATTTTCCCTCATGAAGTTAATTACTCTTTAGAAAATTTAGAACGCAAACAAGCTTTTTAGCCAATTTTTCTACAGAGTCTATTTTATTCACGTTCCATCCAAACTGTCGTTAAAATAGAGGCATGTGGAAAAAAAATTAAAAAAAAAAAAAAAGAAGTTAAAAACCAACTATAACTTCGTATGTGAAAGTTTATTTTATGATGTTAATCTCAACTAGTCTGGATAAAAGAGTAGGGAGAGAGCGCTAGATAATCGACAACTGACACTCTATTTTCACGATAAATTCCCTATGATATCCTACATTAGTTAGTAAGAGAAAGCTTTGTTGTTGTAATAACCAACTATATTCAAAAGAGAGCTGCACATGCTCAACTTAATGGAGGAGAAAGAGAGCAATATATAAGACAAGTATTTTACTCCCGGAAATAGTATTCACCAATTAACTCAATGTAAAGAAAATAAAAACAAAAGAGCTAACCAAAATAACCACGGCGGTGTAGGGTCACAGCGGCGTGCCGGAGACTAGTGGTACCAAGAGCGAGCATGCATGCATTCAACAGAGATGGACCACCAAATTTTAATCCTTATTCAGTCTTTGCAATACTCTTGATGAACAACCTGCAGAAAATTATAAATGTATATGTTTTTGGAGAGTTGCTGAGTGGTTTTAATTACATGGTGGTGCACAAGGAAATTGGTAACTATGCGTTCTTACTAAATTTCTTGCTAATCAAATTTATGATAGATCGATCTTGACCATAAAAAACAACTAAGGAGAGAAGGAAACAAAAACCCTACAACCAACGCAAAGTCCAAATTGTTGAAGCATGTCTCGCGTCGGAAATCTAAAGAAGTTTAATTCTTGTAAAACGCTACAACTATATATTAGTGTCGTGTTCCACTGGATTGTCATTAAAACTTTAATTAACAAGGTTGTTAACATCACACCGAACGAAAGGTAAACAAATCAATCAACACACAGGCCATGACACCATATGTAGACTAGTAGCACATCACTAGCTAGATCTTCATAGCCATATAAAAGGGACAAAAGGAAAAAACAGTTCAGAATACAACCAACCTGCTAATGAGAGAGAGATGGTCAGGTTTCTGGTGCCAGCTACTTAATTTCCTTTTTGTGTGACCTTATGCAGCCCCGATGAGCCATGCAAAAATAATGGTCCCCCATTTGCTCTGTGGTTTTATACTTTTTTTGGGTTCATGCTTGATGCTTACCTTACAGAACGGGCAGGCGGAGAGAGAGAGAGAGATGCCCAGAGAGACAATGTGAAAAGTTCTTCAACTAAAGTTAACAAAAGAACTTCATAGAAATATAGAAACTCTCACACAAAGGGGCCGATCTGCATGTGGTGGCGTGGGGGCGTGACAATATTCAAGTTCAATTTTTCTTTTGGGGCCACATGCATCCTTCATCTTTTCCCTTGTTTTACTTTTCATCTACTAGCTAATCTAACCCTAGTGCCTAATTTTCTCACTTTCCACCCTCTAATTAATCACTCTTTAATTAAGATACGTTTAACAAGCGATTTTATCTACACTACGGAGGTGGGGGAGTAGGCTAGGCCTCATACTGAGCTAGCCATAATAATGTGGTCCAAATTCGCCTTTAACGATAATCAAACCAAAGACCTCTCACTTACAAGTGAAGAAGAATACCATTAGACCGTAATACTAAGTGGCTATTAAGATGCGTTTTGTATAATCAATTGAGTTTTTTTTTTTTTTTTTTTTTGGTCAAACGATAGATTTGTTAGATTAGATGTTAGATTAGGAAGCCGACGAAATTCGAACCCATGTCATGGTGAAAGGACTGCATTCCTCTCTACCACTGTGGTAAAGGGCCACTTGCGTATAATCAATTGAGTTAAATGTTCACAAAAAAATATGATAATCTCAACAAATATGATAATCTACAAGCCAAATGAAGCTATAAATAATACTTGCGTTTTTTCTTTATCGTGAAACTATTTTGTTTCTGTTTATGTTTTATTGCTATGTATAGGAGGATTTTGAATGTATCCTAACATGTATGGTGGAATGAAATTTGAATTTCTTTAGTACAAGACAGATCATATCGGAGCATATAATTTTCTTAACTTTTTGACAAATTTCGATAGGCTAATCTACTCAAATTTACGAGATCAGGAGTTCAAATTTAAATTATTAAAGCAACGAACACTCTACTATGATCAAATGACCTAATTCACGTCATCCCAACGCATTTCTTTCTCAAACATTAATGTACATACATGTCTTTTTTTTTGTCAAATCAAAAAGTATTTCTTTCGAAAATTAAGTTATAAAACATCCATCCACATGAGACAAAAAAAGATGGAGTGGAAGGTGCAAAACTTTGGTTGGAAGAAACAAAAATTGAATAGACCTCTATATCCTATTCACATGAGACAAGAGGGACAGAGTGGAAGATGCAAATAACGTAATTGCCTGGAAGATCTGGCTCTATTTATATCCTCTCATCTCTTCTTATCTCCGAAACCTCCAAGATGAAAGAAGAACAGAAAGAAGGAGAAGAAGAATGACCTAGCTAAGGTGCTTACTATCTTGTCGTGCACCTCCAATAGTTGAAGCTGCCAGCATGATCTAAGCTTTCTTTGTACATATAGGAAAGGCTAGATCATGTGGTCGCTTCACCTGTTGAATGAAGCACGAGAAAACCCTAGATTCACAGCCATCGACCTCCTCAAGAACCCATTAGGGTTTTTTTTTTTTTTTTTTTTTCGGAGAAAACCCTAGAAAAGGTCTGTTTACAGATATGAATATATTATTAATTTCGCAATTAGTTATCATAATTTAATTACTAGATCTATGTCCTTTTTTACTCATCTGGGTATCTCACAATTTACTCTTTTTTTTAACCATTTAATTTTGATTTTGTGAACAATTCTTGTATGATGTTTTGGACGTTGTGCATGTTGTTGATAAAGTGTGAAAACCTAGCTTCCAGCTACAGCTTGTGGAGAATCTCGTTAGCAAATGAGAGATGTTGGGGTTGGAGTGACAGAATTTCTCCTCTCTGTGTCAAGCAGTTTGGTGCTTTTGAGATCCATCCTCGTTCACTGGGAAAAGTGTAATGTTTTTTTTTTCCCCTTTCTAAATTCCTTCAACTCATGTACAGTTAATTGTATGTCCTCTAATTCATGTTTCTGTATGCTTTCCTTTGTACTCATCTGTTCATATCAAAATATTCCTTTGAAATCTATAAATTTTAGTATTTTTATTATCTTAATGAGATTCGGTCCTCTCCAATATATTTGTCTTAATGAGATTCAGTTCTGATCTATTCATATAGTGCATACTGAATGTGTTTTTTTTTGTTTGTAACAAACAAATATTATTAATCTAATTTTTTAAGGTAAAGATATTATAATCTAAATAAATTTATTCAAACTACAAGAAGATGTATTCGAATTTGGATACAAAGAGAAAAATACATTGTTCTAGTCAAATGTGTGGTTCCTTTCAAATTAATATGATCAAGAATCTTATGTATGCAAAATTAACTATTTTTCTCAAGAATATGCCCTATGTATGTAATATGATACTGAACTCTTTCTATCACTCAATGTCAATCAATCAAGCTATTGTTAACTCGCGAGATTAATTAATTCGCCTGGTTTATATAAACATAGTAATTAAGTAACATGACAACAGTAATGTACGTAGTTGCAGATTTGATAGATATGGTCCTATGGACAAGGGCCCTTAACAGCCCTAAATATATTAAGCTTCATGATATGAAACATAATTTCAGATCTGAAAGAGGACAAGAGAACCCATATTTTTCTTTTGGTTTTGGTCTTCATTGAGAGAGAGAGAGATAGATATATAGGTAGATAAATAGATGCATTAATTTATCTACCATGAGAAATAAATATGTAAGACTTCTGCGGTGCCCCAAAACATGTGGTTATGCCTATTGTTCTATCCCATAAATCATGTGTAACCGAAATTGGGCAAACATCTCTTCATTTGATGAGGATTTCCTAATTTTTAATACACTATTTGTGGACCAAACTTTTACATCCTCAAGGTCGAGAAATAAACAGTATGCTACATGAAAGAGCAACACCTCTCTCTCTCTCTCTCTCTCTCTCTCTCTCTCTCTCACAGTGAAGACAGCTGCTATGCAAGGCAAGAGGCAAGTATGATGTGTGACGTATATAGTATTTTCAATAGTTATCAATCTCATTACGCTATGAAATTGAATGTAAAACATGCATCTTATAAGTACCTAACTTCTTCATCAATATAACATTTTTTCTTTCGAGCAACTTATACATAGCATAGATAAGGTGTTATTGTGTCATCATGTGCTCATAAAAAAATGTCGTACAACGTAAAAATTATAAGTATTTTATACTATCGACACGACACGCCACGCTACTACAATAGTGTATTTATACATGCGCCGAAGGTGGAATTTACAAAATGTTAGCAACTGTGCCTGAACCCAAGTTTGATTGATGGACCTGTAACTTTTAATTTGGTTGTTAGTTGTGTGCTCACTCAACACTTCATTTTTGTTTGCAAGCCCCATATGGCTACACTCCATATAAGCTTTATGGAGAATGAGTGCACCGTCACGTCACCCATTTGTTGCTTACAAACCTTTGCAGGCTTGCCTCAACAAGAAAAACTGGTTGGCGTGGGTTGCTTGCCAGAGTTTGTTACATGCTATAATTAGGCATGACCATGAGCTGGGGAGATTCTCTATGAGGATATCCACCATCACAATTATATAGCACTCATCAAACGTTAAAGTGATGCTCTTACTTTGAAAGTCACTCACCCATAAACGAGTATAGTGATACTCTTACTTTGAAAGTCACTCACCCATAAACGAGTATAGTTTTGTTGCTTAAGCTCAAAAGATGTGCATGAGACAAGAGGTTTTGGTGTAAATGGTTAGATGACTCAATAAGATTTAATATATGTTGAGCAATGCCAACTTTTAAATTTTATATATCAAAGTTGATGATAAAAGATATATTAGTTATGAATAAAATTAATCTCTTTTAATTCTTACAAAAATGATCGGATTGGAAGAATATTACCCAAAATGAAATAAAACAGACACCCTAATAACTCTATATTTTTTAATTTATATTTTGAATAAACCATAATTAAGTTTTAGGATTAAGTGATGTAAAAGCCCTCAACCTTTAAGTGTCATTTCAAATTGGTCTTTATCATTCCAAACAAGTACCCAACCTATTGAAAATGTCACATCCATTAAGCCTAGTTAAAGTCCGTTAAATTAACTAGGAGTTACTTTGTCTCCAAAATCAATGGAAGGTCATGGAAGCATAGCCTTCACCAACTAACCGTCACCACCACCCCATCATGCCATCACCTCCAAACGCAACGCAAAACTACCAACTTCAACCTACAACTCAAGCCACCAAGATTGAGAAGAAGGTTATGGAGGTTGCTGAAATTGTATGGATTACCATGATGCAACCACCACCATCTTTACCACCCACATAAAAGAACCGGAAGCTTTACAATCCGAAAATCAACATATGAGGAAAATGCATGATAAGAAACAAGCTCATATAAACCCTATTTGATGTAATTTCAATTTGCGTCCGTTTTCGATTCAATTTAGTACCCGTTTGATCATTGCGTTCCATATTGTATAATCAATGTTTGAAATTTAGATTTTGAGGCAACTAATACTAATGTTGACCATCATATACCCAGTTGGTGGGGTTTGAATATAATATATGTTTGAAAAACTAATTGGGACTTGATGGATGTGACATTTTCAATAGGTTGGACACTTGTTTAGAATGTTTAAAAAATTTTGAGACCAATTTGGAATGACACTAAAATATTGGGAGGTTTAAGGTACTTAATCCTAAGTTCCATATAAAAAAACTTTAAGAGATACCCCAACAACTATAATTTTGTTTTTTAATATATTATAATTTTCGTAGAATGAACAGTATTGCACTAGAAAAATTATATTCATAAAGTTTTAAAAGACGCTAGGTGCTAGTCGGGCGCCGGGTTGGGGCCTAGCGCTTAGGCGGGTGCCTAGGCGGACTAGGTAGATTTAAGTAAATATATTATATTTCATGTTTGCTTATACTTAAAATATATAATTTCATCATAAACTATAAAATAAAATGACATATATATTATGAAGTATTGGAATATAATGAAAACATATGGAACAAGAATATAATGTGTGTTCATTTAAGTATGCAACAAGTCTCTTACAATTTATTGAAAAAAAGAAAATGCAAAATGAAAGTTATCTATTTTCTATTTGAGTGAGTCGCGACCTAGGCGGGTTTGAGCATGCTAGGCAGATGCCTAGGCGGTCTAAGCCGGTGCCTCAGCAGGCTTAGGTGTCATTTCTTAGTTTTCGAACGCCTAAGCATTAATCAAGACGGTGACCAGCCGCCTAGCGCCTAGGCGAGGATTTTTAAAATAGTAACAAGACGTCTAATGACATCAAAGATACTAAAGAAATAAACCCAAAAGGGAAAACTACCCACATCATAACATTTAAAGCAAGACTCATAACCAAACCCATACAACCCACAATAACCAAATAACCCATAACTCTAAACCTTGGCTGCCACCAACACCATATATTTCATTACATCTCGTCATAAAGAACTTGTGGAACAATTGAGTTGGTATATATCAAACGATCCAGTTGTGCATAAGAGCAAACAATATATAGACTTGATTTGACTTGATGGGTAAAAAGCACATGAGTTTATCTCAACAAAGTCTTTAAAGTCTGTGATGCATAGAAGTATATCAAAAATAAAAGATGGAGAAATTTTATTTAAATTCATATTATATTATCTAGCTACACTAATATTTCAGTTCTTATCTATTATAATTTATAGTATCTCTTTAAATCTAAATTGACTACCTAACTTACCCGACAAACCCAAGATTACATAGTGACGGGGAACTCATAATTACCACAACGAAATATTATTCACCCGGACAAAGACACCGAAGATTACATAACGCACGCAGAAAGTCAGGGTTCCAGGGAAACAACTTTGCACCAACTCTCCCACCCTAAAACACACAAACCTAACATTTGAACTGCTTATGACAATTTCCAACAAAAAACAGTGAAAACACATGGAGCAAGGGCCTAGGGGTCCCGGGAAGACTGTTATTTACGTTGGCAGCAGAAAGCAATCGAGGTTCGCTCTCAACTCTCTCTCTCTCTCTCTCTCTCTCTCTCTCTCTCTCTCATAAAAGTTTCGATTTTGCCTTCTTTCTTGTGACTATGAAGCTTAAATACTATGCATATATATCTTTAGGGAAGCAGAAAAACCAACAAAGAATCTGAATTTATAAATTAATCTGAACTTGCTGAAAGAAGCTAATTAATCATAATCAACAACTGATTAGGGTTCATTGTTTAATCTTCCATAACACAGTGAATGAAGGGTTCATTGTTTATATTCATTGGAATCATGTGCAAACTTTACCAATTTTTTTTGCTCTGTTTGGTTTGGCTAATTAATTACTGGGAAAATTTGAGAAATCAGCAGCAGCAGTGAAATAATCCTTTGTACCATTGTCTTGGAAGTTGTAAAACAATGTCACCTAAGAATTAATAGGGGCCAATCTGAACTGAGTGATTTATAGGGTTAGGGTTTTAGTTAATATGATATGATTAAATTGCTGATTGAAAAATGACTTCAGCTATAGGCCTTTGCTACAGTGATATATTTATTCTCGATTTAAATCAGAAGAAAAGGCATTAGTTTTTGTGCACGTGATTAAAGTGCAGAAACCTTAAGAAAGAAAAGATAAATCTGAAGCTGTTTGAGAAAACCCCCATAGTAATCAAATTTCCGAAGCCTAGGTTGAGAAAATCTCTAAAGAAAAACTACTTACAACATAAAACTTGAACTGTAAAAGACCTGAAAAAGATTACTGGTGTATAAATGAGTACTTAATATTTCTATGTGTTTGACAATGCAGGAGCTCTTAGCCTTGGAACCTGCCATCCAGAAACTGGAATGCCCTTAACAAGCCAGCCAATCGGCCAAGACAATGCTGCGATTCCGACGCAAGCACCCCATTGCCCCCAGTCCAGCCTCTCAGTGCTGGCAAACTTCTTCAGAAATTCCACCATTAGCAGTTGAAGAACTATTGTAATAACGATTATTGCCAAAAACAGCTTGCTTTTGAGTAACCCCTTGAATATGTTCTTCTTTTCAAGTTTTCTTGCATTGAATTCGTTGAAGACTTGGCAGAAAACAAATGTGTTGAAAATAAGGGTGTTCTTGACCTTTTCGTCCACGCCGAAGATGGATCTTCCCTTAAACTGTAGGGTTAGCAAGATTGTGATTTGATACAAGGCCTGAGCGATGAGGTTTCTCCACATGATTCTAGTAATGAGTGGTTCCGTTCGTCCCACGGGCTTCTGTTCCATGAGATCATTTGTCGGTTCTTCTGTGGCCAAAGCTAAAGCCCCCAAGGTGTCCATGATGAGATTCACCCACAGCAGCTGCACTGCAGTCAGTGGAACTTTACCAGAAGAAACAGCAGCAACAAAGTTGATAACAAGCGCAGCGACATTGACAGTGAGTTGGAACTGGAGGAACTTTTGAATGTTGTTGTACACACACCTTCCCCATCTCAAAACTGTCACAACAGATGCGAAGTTGTCATCTAAGATGACGATATCCGAGCTCTCCTTTGCAACTTCGGTGCCTTGGATCCCCATTGAAAGCCCAATGTCTGCTTCTTTTAGCGCAGGTGCATCATTCGTGCCATCTCCCGTGACCGCAACCACATGGCCTTTCTGCTTCAAGCATTGCACCATCAGAAGCTTGTCAAATGGTGAGGATCTTGCCATCACACGTATCTTATCGATCCTTTCCATCCTCTCTTCAGGTGAGTAACCTCTGAATTGTACCCCTTCTACTACAGACTCAGTAGTCTCCAAATCTTCATATGTTTTGAGTATCCCACACTCAAACGCTATAGCTCTTGCAGTATGCAGATTGTCGCCAGTTATCATCTTAACGTTCACTCCAGCAGCTCTGCAACCGTCTACTGCTATTCTGACTCCTGGTCTGCACGGATCCTTTATACCCACAAGACCTAAAAGTGTCATTCCACCCTCTTCAAGCTTCTCAGGAACCTGATCATTCTCGTCTTCAAGCATTCTATGCGCAAAGGCAATGCACCGGAGGCTTTTTGATGCCATGTTCTGAATGGTTGATCCAACACGCTTTCTTTCTTCGTCATCCATCGCTCTTAGCGCCCCAGTTTTATCATAATAATTTGCGCACATTGCGAGTATCATCTCAGCAGCTCCTTTCCAATGCGTCTGAGTACCCTTTTCGTTGTTCCTCCTAATCAAAACACCGCTTCTCTTTTTCTGCGAATTGAAGGTTTCTACATGAATTATCTCACAGCCTTGTTTCACTTCATCAATGTTCATACCCAAATCAAACAAGGCCCATGAAAGTATTGCTTTTTCAGTAGGGCTACCCGAGATCTCAGGGGATGAAGAATTTGGTTTACAAATACTTCCGGTTGTGTTTAAACCAACAGCCTCTTGGAGTAAATGAAGGACGTTTGGCGCTATCTCAGTGATATTCTCTTCTGTCATTACTTGTGTACCAAGCCAGAACTCGGTGACCTTCATCTTATTCAAAGTAAGAGTACCTGTTTTGTCTGTGCAGATTGTTGTTGCCGATCCCATTGTCTCGCAAGCGGACAGCTTCCGAACCAAAGCATTGTCATTCATCATTTTCTTCATTGAATAAGCCAAGGTCAAAGTAACAGCCAGAGGCAGGCCTTCAGGAATCGCAACCACGACAATGGTAATTGCTGCAGCTACAATCCCCACAACACCATTCATCAGATCATCAAACTTCATCTTTCTGCCTCCAAATTCCCTATTTCCGCTGACATCTACGGTGTTTCCTGTGAAATAACGAATTAGAGAAACCACAAGAACAAGGAGAGCCACTGCCAAACCAACCTTCCCAATGTACGAAGTCAGGTTGTTGAGGCGCACTTGCAAAGGTGTTTGCTCATCCAAATCGCGGCTGATCGAGCTCATCATCTCTCCCCACAGTGTTTTCATGCCCACAGAAGTCACAATCATCAAGCCAAATCCATCTGTCACCTTTGTACTGGATAGAAGAAAAGGGTTGCTTCCATCATTGATCTCAATGTGGTTGCTTTCTCCGGTCATGCTAGACTCATCCACCTTCAACGAATGCCCTTCTAAGAACAAACCGTCTGCCGGAACCTGATCACCGACCTTCAAACACACAAGATCACCAACCACAATATCAAAGATTGATGTAGGACGGCGCAGTCCATCCCTCACAACTTCCACACGAATGTCATCGCTCTTCGAAGAAAGCTTTTCAAATTGTCTTGACTGCTTAAAGTTGGAAAGTGCAGATACAATAACGACCAAGAATACAGCAACGATGATGCTGCCACCGTCATACCACCCATCTTTCAAGCCATGCTGTTTAATACCAAACCCTAGAGAGAGTATTGCACATACCAAAAGTATTATAATTGTGGGGTCCTTGAAAGCTTCAAGCACGAAACTCAGCAACCCTTTCACAGGCGGCTTCTGGTACTCATTGGTGCCAAAAACATTCTTTCTGTGCATCAGATCAGGCTCAGCGCCGCTAACACCACCCTTCATGTCAGTTTCAAGAACTGCAGCCAACTCTTGAACCCCTCCGAATTGATTCAGAAGCTCAAGGTTCTTTTCCTTCACCATGTCAGCAAGCGTCTTCTGATCAATGTTGACAAAAGGAAGGTGTTTTTTGTCACGTGCATTGTCGCGATCGTCTTGATTCTTGGGTTGCACGTCTATGGCTACATACGAGAGGGAGTGCAGCAACTGGGAATTGTTACCGGTTAGTAGTTTCTTGGCAAGTGAAGTAAGAGCCCTGGTGAAGTATATGGCTGTGAGAGCCAACCGCCACCTCCGCTTGTAAGGTTTCGGGGTTGGAAACTGTTCTTGATCGGAGATGGCTGGTCCTCCAGCAGGTTTTCGAGACCTCAGTGACATGAGAATCGAAAAGAAAAATAAGACTTAAGTTGATCAAGAACACAGAATTAAGAAGAAACAAGCAACGCAGGAACAATATATCAAAACAAAAGGTAACGCTTCACTAGTGAGGAGGTATATGTAACACTACTTGTTTATATAGGATTGATCTGAATCTTGATTTCCATGAAAATTCATGGAAAGAGGGAAGAAGGTTCACTGTAGCTTCCTTTGTGTTTGGTTTCCGTAGAGACAATTAAGGATTCTGGTTCTGATTAAAAGGATCATTAATCACAATCTTTTTGCTACTGATCACACGATCTTGGCTTTGAAGGAAAATGAAAAAACCGTGTCCTATTTTAACGTTACTTGTTTTGCTTTCTTAGATTTACAAAAAGGTAATGTCACTTATTTTTACTTTTCCCACACCCTTCTTAATTTTCAGTCATCGAATCAAATGAATTGAAGGAGATCATTGGCCAAAAATTAACAAGGTTGTGCTAGAAGTGAAAATTGGTGTGTGAATAGCACTTTCCTTTACAAAATATTGCATGTTAACCAATACCCCAATTAATGCTTTTTTTGCTCAACATATATCTTACTTGAGATGGGGTTTTCCTCTTATATTTCAAGAAAATCATGTTATTTTCCAAACTTCACATTTAGATCAATGGATCTAACTAATGGAAGGTTCGTGGAGATTTCTCTTTTCTTTAGCAAAAGGGAGCGTAGTTTCTTGGGACACCCTTTTGGTATAAATGTTGTTATTTTCCTTTACAAAATATTGCCCCCTTTAATGCTTTTTTTGCTTAACATATATCTTACTTGAGATGGGGATTTCCTCTTATATTTCAAGAGAATCATGTTGACACGCCCCGATCCCGATATTCTCCGAATACCAGGATAGGCATGTGCTGGCCGAAATCCGAGGGTGACGAAAGCCATTTATTGAGTGCAAATGCTGAAAACAAGGGATAGATAAGACTTATTAATATACAAGAATACTGAAGATGCATTTAAGGAACGTGTTCAGAGTATACTAAAAGAAATAATATAAAATTGAATGAAACAAAGGATGGATCCCACACCGAGAGGACTTGAAGATGCTGATGTGGAAGTGCCTTGATGCCGGGATTGTATGCCTCGATTCTAAGTCCTGAATGGGGCGCAAAACAAACATGAGTGAACCAAGTTTATATTTATATATATAATAAAACAGTTATCAACATACTAACCCCCAGGTTTTATGAAAACACATATATCATGATTAAAGGTTTTCCGAAACCTAGCATGCCGTGCAATGTCTCAAATCATATCTTGTATATATCGTAATCACTAGTGAATGTCCAATATCCCTCCAGGCCCTATGCCAGCTCCCCATCTCTGTGCCAATTACCAGAGGAAAATCACCCCCAGGCCCCGTGTCAGCTCCCCGTCCATGCGCTAATAGCCAGAGGAGCTAATAGCTAGAGGAAAACCATCTCAGGCCCTATGCCAACATCGTAACTGTCGCCCGGGACGGAATCTATCCCTCGCCCTGTAGCGGAATTGAGACCACTAGTTAAGTACAAAACCATTGAACATACATATATTTGAAAAGCAACTTTATAGTATAAAGTCATCCATCATCTATACTATAAAGAGGTGTTTGAAACATGTTCTAAATATTATATCGTCATCCATTAGATATTCTATAAAGAACACAGGTTATAGGAAAAATAGTAATAATTCAAACTAGCCTCAATAAGCATGTTATCACATAAAACGTTTCGTAAAACGTAATCATTAAATCATGTTTTTCATGTATACATTTATACTATAAAACATGCATTTTTAGAAGGGGTCCACTTACAAACACTTCGCCGTCGAGAGCCACGCAAACTAACGGAGACAGAATGCCACAATAAATTGCCCCTAAGCACATAAAGGGTCCAATTAATAAAAATCTACTCAAATGATTAATTGAAAAAGAGACGTCAAAAACGGATTTAGGACGTCGAATTTAGCCTAGAAGGGTCTCGAACGAAAACCTAAAAAGTCAACAGTCAACTTTGATCGGGTCAATGGGTCAAAGTCAACAGGTAGGGTCAACGGGGTCTAGGGTCTTGGGTTAGTGAAATGGGTTGGGCTAGTTAGGGTTAAATGGGTTTAGGGTTTAGCTATTTAGGTGGACTAGGATTTAATGGGTTTAGGATTAGGTTTTGGGTTACTCAGGCCTAGGTGGGAGGCCCAAAGGCTGAGGCCTTAGGTTTTAAAAGAAAAAGGTTGAGGGGAATTGGGTTTAGGGCTTGGGCTCAAGTCTGAAATAGGCCTAAGGCTCGATGGTCTTTGAGGTGGCCTGAAAGGCCTGAGTTCCTTGGGTTTCTGGGCTAAAGGGTTTGGGCTTTAGGTTTTAGTGGGCCAAAGCCCAATGTTGGTCACGGCATGAAGGGCCTGGGTTTGGTGGGTCGTCGGACCTCAAGAAGAAGAAGGCCGAAATTCGGCCGAAAATTAGACAAACTTTAAACGTTTATAATTTTGCCAATACTCAACGAAATCGAGTGATTCAAAAACAAAAATCATAGTTCTTGAAGAGAGGAAGAGAATGGTACCTTGCATGACATCCAACTCGCCGTGCTTTGGCTGGAAATTGCCTTAAAAGCCATCGGACTCGCCAGTTAAACTTGGAAAACACCTCCCTGAGTTGTTCTGTGTTATATCCTCGATCCACAAGCATATTTTAGGTTATATTTAGGCCACAAGGACAAAAATGAGAAGAGTTCAAGTGTCTCGAGGCTTACCCAAATCAAAGGGACGAGAAACCTCACCGAAATCCCTCATCTGTACCGACGCTCGATGATTCTTACGTCTTCGTTGAGTTTTAAGGATGCAGGAAGGGAAACAAAGGATGGTGGTGGTTCAATAGTAGTGTGTATGTGTGTTTTTGGGCGTTGACCACCAGGGAGGAGAGAGTATAGAGAGTTGAGGGAAAGAGCTGAGATAGAAAGAGAGAGAGATATGTGATAGAATTACGGGAAATGTAAGGGAGATTAATTGGGACTGGGAGACAAACCCAAAATCAATGGGGCCCCTTGGCACACAAATTAAGATCCAAAAACAATTTTTAAAGAGAAGTACCCCAAACATAGTGAAATTATAAAAATACCTTTTTGTTCCGTAAACTTCGGGACGAGTTGTTACACATGTTATTTGCCACACTTCACCTTTAGATCAATGGATCTAACTAATGGAAAGTTCGTGGAGATTTCTTTTTTCCTTTAACGAAAGGGAGCATAGTTTCTTGGTACACCCTTTTGGTATAAATGTTGTTATTTTCCTATACAAAATCTTGCTTGTTAATAGCTCAACATATATCTTACTTGAGATGGGGATTTCCTCTTATATTTCAAGAGAATCATGTTATTTGCCAAACTTCACAATTAGAAAAAATGGATCTAACTAATGGAAAGTTCATGGAGATTTCTCTTTTCTTTAGCGAAAGGGAGTGTAGTTTCTTGGGACACCTTTTTGGTATAAATGATGTTATTTTGATCATATTTATCATCTAAATTTTATAATATAGGTGAGTCACACGTATTTAAATAGGGTCTAGTAATTTAATTTATCAACTAAATTTTATAATACATGTGAGTCACACATATTTAAATAGCCTAACCATCATTTGGCTCCCTTACTTTTTTATATCCTTCACATACTTCATTATTATATTATGAAAAACGTTTTTGGGTAACAAGAAACGTACAAAATTGTGACATGTCTAGCGTTACTCTTTCGAATAGGGCTTAAAGACAGTAACTAATAAGGATTTTAGAACTAAGAGCATTTTCAATTGGGATGCATATGCATCTCTTGTTGCCCAAAAATTATAAGAAAATGTAAATGCTCATCTTGGCTGAAAGATGTAATTAATTATGTTACGTGTCTTTTTATATCTCCAATATGAAAAAAAAAGAAAAGAAACAATAGCCCCGAGAGTTGAACAGTGTAAACAGAAGGAGAAAGAACATCTTGCTGAGGAAGAAAGTATATTTGTGTATTGTATTGAGAATAATACCAGATTGCACTTATAGAATGTGTATATATCTAGTTACATTGCTTAACTACTATGCTACTACAAAGCTCACAAGATGTTGACACTTGTCACAATCTCAGCTCATAGAATCCTAACCAACTTAACCACCTTACACACATTATATTAAACATCCTCCCTCAATCTCAGAGTGAGGTTTGCCAAGTCTGAGATTGTAGCAATGTGTTCGAAACAAATGAGTGGATAAACCCTTTGTAAAAATATCAGCAAATTGTTCATTGAAGGAAACAAAATGCACATGCATAAGCTTTTTTGCAACTCTCTCTCTCGGACAAAATGGACATCAACCTCAATATGTTTTGTCCGCTGATGCATTATTGGATTATAAGCAAGGGCTATGGCAGAGAGATTATCACAAAACAGTGTTGTGGACAAGGAACATTTATCTGCATAAACTGAAGAAGTTGTTTGATACAATCAATTTTTGCAGAAGTACTTGAGAGGGCTCAATATTCAACCTCTCTAGATGATCTTGAGACTGTATTTTGTTTCTTGAAATACCAAGAAATAGGATTTGGCCCTAAACACACAACTAAACATGTGGTAGACCTCCTATCATTAGGATCTCCAGCCCAGTCAGCATCACTAAATACATGGAGATCCAAGTCACCTTTGCTAAAATGAATTCCAAACTCAGTAGTTCCTTTCAAATACCTGAGAATTCTCTTCCATCAGCATAATGAGATTCCATATAACAATGCATAAACTGACAAACCTGATGAACTGAGAAGGATATATCAGGTCTAGTAAAGGTCAGGTATTGAAGAGCAACCATAATACTTCTAGACAAAGATGGATTATTGAAAGGATGACCATCATCTTTTAACAATCTATTATAAGGTAAGCAAGGTGTGGAGCAAGGTTTGGAATGAACCATGTCTGCCTTAACCAACAAATCTGAAACATATTTGGATGGAGAGAGAAACATTCCACTTGAATTCTGTGTGATTTGGATCCCAAGAAAATAATGAAGGGAACCTAAATCTTTAATATCAAATTCCTTGGTCAAAGCACTAATCATTGCAGCAATGGACTCTGAATCACTTCCTGTAATTATAATGTCATCCATATAAAGAAGAAGAATGACCACAGACCTTCCAATATATGTTGAAAAGAACCCCAGAGAAGGAAGAAATGATGTAAATATTTCATTCCATGCCCTTAGGGCTTGTTTTAAGCCATAAAATGACTTATGCAATCTGCAAACATGTGTAGGATTGTGAGGACCACTAAATCCAGGTGGCTGTGACATATATACTTCCTCTTGAAGAATTCCATGAAGAAAATCATTCTTCACATCAAGTTGACGCACTGACCATCCAAAGTTAGATGAGTTGTATGTTTAACAACTGGCTAAAGGTTTCTCCATAGTCAATACCGTCTTCTTGATTGAAACCTTTGGCAACAAAGCATGCTTTATACCTAGAAATAAATCCATCAGCATGCTTCTTAATCTGAAAGACGCACTTGCAGCCTACCAAGTTCTTGTTTCTAGGTAATAGAACCATAGACCAAGTGTCTTGAGTTTTAAGAGCATTTAATTCTTCTTCCATAGCAGAGAACCAAAAAGGAGACTTGATAACAGACTTGTAAGTAGCAGGTTCAACTTGTGAAAGATCCACTTGTTCACCTTCTTTAACCATTGGGGAAAAAAAAAAGCTTTCTTCTTCGAAATACCATTCTTAGCTCTTGTTTGCATAAATTGAATGTTCATATGAGGAATAGGGAGAATAACCTACAAGCTGTCAGGTTGAAACTCATGATGCGATTTAACATCAGTGGCACTAAGGATCTCAGAAGTGGACTCACTAGAGGTCTCAAAACATGACCAACTTGGAATCTTAGGAGCCACAAGGATTGCAGAAAAGGATTATTGATCTGTTGATGCAGTAATGGATTGTAATGAGCTGGGAGTACCACTTTACTGATCAGAATTTGGTGACATAATATTAGGTTGTAGTTGGTACAGAGGATGGAAATTACACTATATGATTGTCACCATTAACTAATATAGATGAAGATAATGGAAGGACAATCGATGCAGGAGTGTAATGCATGAACACATGACATTTAACAGATAGGGTGGGATATGGAAATTCAGACTCATCAAACACTACATGTCTGGAAATGTAGAACTTTGTATGAATTATGTCATAACAAATGAAACCCTTGTATTTGGAAGCATAGCCTAGGAAAATACATTTGGTTGTCTTGGGTTGTAATTTGGTACTGTTATAGGGTTTTAATAGTGGAAATACTGAGCAACCAAAGATTATGAGATGTTGGATATCTGGAACAACATCAAATAGTAGTTCAAAAAGAGATTTGTTATGAGGTGTAGATGAAGGCATTATATTTATAAGGTACACAGCAGTTTGGCATGCAAAATACCAGAAAGTTGGTGGTAAACAGGCTATTTGCAATAGGGTTATAGTTGTTTCAATGACATGTCTATGCTTCCTTTCGGCTAAACCATTTTGCTCAGGTGTGTAAGGGCAGGACAGTTAATGTTTAATCTTTTTTTCCAACATAAACTTTTGAAATGGTTTACTATGGTATTCACCTCCACCATCACTTTGTAATGTTTTGATGGAAGTAGCAAAATGATTGGAAACATAATTATAGAAGCCAACAAAAGTAGAGAAAACATCACTTTTATTGATAATGGGAAACAACTAATAATGTCTTGTGCATTCATCAATGAATGTCACATAGTACCTAAAACCATCTATGGAAGTACAAGGAAATGGACCACATACATCACTATGAATGACCAGAAAGGGATGTATTAACTTAGACATAGAATTGACAAATGGCAATTTACAAAATTTTCCTTCAAGACATGTATGACACATCATAGACAATGAATTAAGTAACACAGACACATTACATTTCTTTAACATGATAGACACCACAAAATTGGAGGGGTGACCTAATCTATTATGCCAAAGATTGGAAGATCGTTGATGTCTAAGATATGCAGTTTGAGCCTTGGAAGTGACAGCATTACTCTTAGCTGAAGTGGTATTAGGTACAATCGATTACTGTATTGGCCTTGAAAGAGAATCCTCCATATGGCTTTGTCTTGGATCCAGAAATAGAAAACATCATATATCAACCAACAATTATTGTCCAAACATAGTCTATGCACAAACAAAAGATTATGAGATAATCGAGGAACATAAAGGACTGAATTAAGTTGCAAAGGTTTGAATGGAGTATGAAGAGTAGATGAACCAATATGAAATATTGATAAACCTACACCACTCGCAGTCTGAATTGTTTCATTAGTAGGATATGGGGAAGTCGATGACAAATTAGTCAGATCAACAGTTGACACGCCCCGACCCCGAGGTCCTAGGGACATCGAGATGGTCACGTGCTGGCCGACACCCGAAGGGTGACGCAAGCCATTTAATTAAACAAAAACTAAGAAAATAAACTAAAGTAAGCAATAAAGGCTAAAAACCCAAATACAAGTTCTACTTCTAAATATTGAAATTAGGTAAACACACAGCACGTCCAGAGCATAATTCTAATATAGAGTACAAGCAGAACTAAGAATAAAGAAGTGCTATTACAATAAGTGGTGAAGCGGAGCGAAAATGACACAAATCACTGGTAGGGGAACGCCTCGTAGCTTATGTCGTAATCCTCGTTCCTAGGTCCTGAAGGGGGCGCAAAACAAGGGTGAGTGGACCAAGTTTATATATACAGTAATAGTAAAACAGTTATCAACATATTAACCCCCAGGTTTATGGAAACACAAGTATAATAATGAATATAGGTTTTCCGAAATCTAGCATATCGTGAAATGTCTCAAATCCTAAATCGCATAAATAATAAACACTAGTGAATGTCCGATATAACACTTCAGGCCCCATGCCGGCTCCCCGTCTCTGAGCAGATAGTCAGAGGAAAATGCACTTCAGGCCCCTTGCCGGCTCCCCGTCTCTGAGCAGACAGTCAGAGGAAAACACACTTCAGGCCCTATGCCAACACCAAACCGTCGCCTGGGACGGACCGGATCTATCCCTTCGTCCCGTAGCGGAAAGGACCACTAGGTAAGTATAAAACCAATGAACATACATATATTGAAAATCAACTTCATAGTATAAAGTCATCCATCATCTATACTATAAAGAAGTGTTCTAAACATGTTCTAAATATCATATCGTCATCCATCAAATATTATATAAGAACATGGGTTATAGGAAAAATAGTAATACTTCAAACTAGCCTTAGTAAGCATGTTATCTCAAAACGTTTCATAAAACATAATCGTAAAGTCATGCTTTTCTGTGTATGCAATTCTACCATTAAAACATGCATTTTTAGAAGGGGTCCACTCACTGTACACCGAGGGTGCAAGCCGTACCAAACAGGAATAACGGAATCACCGCTAAGAATCGCACCTAAACACATAATTGAGTACTTTCAGTCAAACTCTACTCAAACGATTGAATTTGAGAAAACGGACATCGGAAACGGGTTTAGAACGTCGAAATTAGCCTAGGAGGGTCCCCGCACGAAAACTCAAAAAGTCAACGGTCAAAGTCAACGTTGATCGTTGACTAGTCAAAGTCAAAGTCAACGTTGACCCGGTCAACGGTCAACGGGTCAAAGTCAACATGTCAGAGTCAACGGGTACGGGTCATGGGTCACGGGTCAACGGGTACGGGTCACGGGTCATTAGGTTTTGGGCTTTGGGTAAATGGGTTTAGGTTTTTAGGTGGGTTAGGTTGGGTAAAACAGAAAATGGGTTTGGGTTTTGGTTAACAGGCCCGAAGGCCTTAAGACAAAGGGGAAATGGGTTTTGGGCTGCAACCAAGGCCCTAAGGCCTTTTGGGTTTTTAAAATGAAATAACTAAAAATAAAAAGGAAAGGGTGAGGGTATTGGGCCAGAGACCAAACGAGCCTAAGGCCCGTGTGTGTGTGGGTGGAGAACGGCCCGAAGGCCTGGGTGCGCCGGAGAAGAACACCGGAGCTTCCATAGCTCCGGCCGACGCCATTCCTACAACCTAGACTCCGATCTAGGTACCAAAATGAAGCACTAGAGGAGAGGAGTAGTTTTATACCTTGGGTTCGCCGTGAAACGGCTTGTGGTGGCCGGAAATGCCCTCGGAAACCACACACACTCGCCGGAAAATTTGGGTGCCTTCACCCGTGCCAAATCACTCCAAAACCTTGGACAATCAAGAACCCAACTCAGTAACTACATTTAATCAACATCTAATAAGACTAAAAAGGGAGAAACCATGCTTACCCAACCGGAAAACAAGCTAAAACTCGCCGGAGGTGTTCGTGTCCTCCGGCACCGCGAGCAGGGGAGAGAGAAAGAGAGAGAGGGATGCAGTTGAACGACGACGATGGTGATGATTTCCTCGCGTAGGTGTAGCTGTGGGTGTAAGTATGTGTGTGTGTCTTTCACGGGGAAGAAGAAGAGAGAGATGGAGGAGTTTTCGAAAGAAAGGAAAAAGATGCAGACAAACCAAAAGAAAAGAAAAGAAAAGAAAGGAAAAAGAAAAAGAAGAAAGGAGAGATGAGGGACACGGCAGGTGGGGGGGACAAAAGAGAAAAAAAAAAGGGAAGTGGGTTAGGGTGCTGCCACGTGGCAGTCTAAGGTAGAGTAATAATTTAAATTTCAGATCTTGGTTGTGTGACAAAATGAGGACTAAAGTGATAATTCTATAAATTTTTAGGGAAAAATTACAGAATTATCCTTATAAGCAGGGGCGGGTGTAACAACAGTCATATATGAAGATGCTCTGAAATCAATAAGCCACAGTTTTTGAGGAGGAACACTTGGTTCATGAGCTTGTGATGTTGAAACATTTATGGCTGTCTGAGCTTGAGGTGAAACGTTTGAGTTCATGAAATGACAGTATTTGGCACTATGATTCTTCTTCTGACAATTTGACAACCCTCATATACTGCACTATCAAAATTCCTGAATCTACAGGTAGGAGCCAAATGTCCAAACTTTCCACAAATCTGACATAATGTACTAGAAAATCCATGTTGCCTTGGTGGAGAAGTACCAAGAATACCAGGAGCTTGAAATTTACCTCTGTTTTTGTTCTTACTGTAGTTTAGCTTGAACCCAGAAGAGTAGAAATAGGATTGAGAAGAACCCCCATAGGAAATACCAGATGAAGAATCCTCAGCCTTGGGAGAATCACCATAAGATTTTGAGTGACTGCCATTATTTCAAGAAACCATTGCAGATAAGAAGGGGTAATAGGAACATTTTCAACCATTGCTTCTTCAACAAGTAACTGAGATCTAAGATCTTTCATGGAGATAACATTCTCACGACCTCGAATAATGGATCGCAGAGTATTGTACTCAGATGGGAAACCATTTAGGGTTAATATGACAATATCACCATCATCGAATTGAACTCCAGTAGTAAACAGATAATCATAAGCTTCTTAAATTCGTTGCAAATATAGTGAAATCGAATCAGTACCTTTCTTGATGTTTTGTAACTCAGATTTCATCTGAAAGGTCATAACTTGAGTAACAATAAAAAATTGTTCTTTAAGATGCACCCACAAATCATGAACACTAATACTACCAATTACACAAGAAACAGCATGAGGGGATAAAGTGGTTATGATCAATTGCATCAATACCCAATCGTGCATTTTCCAGATCTTGAACTCATTACTTTTAATTGTAGATGGTCCATCACTTGAAGAAACAGTGGAATCCCCAAAAGTAAGCACAATAAATCGAGGAGGACAGAGATAATACCCATCCACAAAACCCATAAGACCATGACCTTCAAGAAGCAATTTGAATTGAAAATTCCAAATCAAATAGTTGTAATCATCAAGTTTGACAGTCACAGAAGATGAGACTGTTGATATAAGAAACGTTATAAAAGATTGAAGAATCTGCAACTGAGCAAAAGTCACCATTGTAGAAGATCGAAAGAAGAAACCCAGATGAAAATTTTCTCTGAGAAATTAGAACAAACACTTGGTGTGCGAAGAAGAAGATGCACCTAGTTTAGAGAAGCAGAGAGCAATCACGATCCCAAGAAAAGAAGATCGATCGTGAAGCGCAGTAGGAATGGAAGTAGAAGAACCAAGATCAAGAAACCTTCAAGTCGAAGCTTTTTAGGTGAAAGATACCATGTAAACAGAAGGAGAAATAACCATCTTGCAAAGGAAGAAAGTATATTTGTGTATTGTATTGAGAATAATTCAATATTACACTTATACAATTTGTATATATATTACATTGCTTAACTACTAAGCTAATACAAAGCTCACAAGATGTTGACACTTGTCACAATCTCAGCTCATAGAATCCTAACCAACTTAACTACCTTACACACATTATATTTAACAAACAAGAGGGGGGACCAAATGTAAATTTACATCTCTAGTTAGAGCAAAGATCTGTTTAAATGAGATGTAAATATGATTTTTATATCTCTCATTTGAAGATGCTCCAAGAGAAAGTTAGAAGTGAAATTTCATTATTTTTTTCTTTGAAAATGTTAATGGGAGAAGAGACTTCCCCATAGCAGGCCAGGGCATAGCATAAGCTGCTTTAAGGATTTACAGAATGAGTCTTAGCCCTGGTTTGGTACTAAGGTGATTTAAAAAAAAATGGGTATCAAAAAAAGGTGGGAGAGTTTTTGGTGTTTGGTAAACACTCCAAATCAGCTTTATTTCAAAGTTTTGGATGAAAATAAGTCAAAAATCTAAAGCTGCAAAAAGCAACTTCAAAAAACCAACTTAATTGAAAAACACGGGTGAATAGTAAATTCTTTAATGAATTTTTCAATTTGCCAACATTGCCCTCCTTTCCCCTACCTTCCTCACACTTTCAGCATGTCTCTCGCAAAACCCTTGCAGAACTAGAAAACTTCAATCCCAGCTCAAGCCAGAACTTTCTGCCACATAAAACTCCTATATTATTTGATTCCAACCCATTTTCAAACCAGGGCTTACCCTTTTGACCCAATCTCCTCCAGAATCCAATTTGCTACACCAGATCTAAAAGAAGCCATCCTTCCTCCCAACAATCTCTTTCGTTCTCCAGGTGGCGTTTTCCAGCGCCGGTGTTCAACTGAAAAATTATGCTTAGCTTGCACATATGGTTGGGTTAGGATATTTATGTATAAATACCTTGTGTAATGATCTGTTGATATTAATGAAATCACAATCTTATTTTACTCTCTATCTCTACAATTTTCTCTCTCTCTCTCTCTATAACTGAAATCTCTCTCTAGATTCTCAGTTTCTACATGGTATCAGAGTCATTGTCTAACCGACTTTGATCCTTTATTTCCCTCTCTTTCTTGAAACTTTCTTGCGTTTCTTGAATTTTCCTATCTCCCAAATAAGTCGCTGTATCTTGGATTTCTTTCTTTTCGTCCTCAATTCACCAAATTAGGTTATGGCGACTGCTGCGAACTCCTCCAATTCTCCTTCTTCACCTAATTCCCCAGTGAATCTCCCTCCCAGCGAGATCTCTAATCCTTCAATCATGTCGATTTCCATTGCGAATGTTGCTGGAATGATTTGGACAAAGCTCAATCGTCAGAACTACATCACTTGGCGCAATCTCTTCATTCCTGTACTGAAACGTTTCAAGCTTCTTGGCCTCGTCAATGGTGAGGGTCTCTACCCTCCTGAATTTGTTCTCAATTTCTTTGGATCTCGTGTTCTTAATCCTCCCTATGAGACCTGGTACGAGCATGATCAAATTCTGATGATCTAGATCAACTTAACACTCTCCGAAGATCTTCTTCCTTTGACTATTGGAACGGAAGACTCTCGTTCCCTTTGGCAGTCTCTTAAGCATCAGTTCTCTGGTGCTTCACGTATACATGTTCACGGCCTTCGACCAAAGATTCAAACGATTCAGAAATGTGACTCTTCTATGACTGATTATCGTAGTTCGATCAAAGATATCTCTAATAAACTTGCTGCTGCTAGTAAACCAATTTCTGAATCAGATCTCGTTGCATACATTTTATTTGGTTTTCCTGATGACTATGAGTCATTTGTTGACTTTATTGAGACTTGCAATGAGTCTGTGACAGCTAATGAACTTCATAACCTTCTATTGAGCAAAGAGATCTAGCTCCAAAAAAAGGCAAAACCAGAGCTTCTTCCTCATTCGCTGCACCATTTCATGCTTATGCAGCATAATCTAACATCTCTAGTGCTCAGTCGAACAGGGGTAATTCTCATGGTCATTTCCAAAATCAACATCGGTACAATCAGAATCGTAATTTTGGGGGAAACAAACCTAACAACTGGAATCATAACAACTTTGGTGGTACTCTTGGTGCTGGCCCCTCTCGTCAGACATTTAGTCAATCCAACTCCTCTAGGCTCTCTGTTCAATGTCAACTATGTCTTCAATATGGTCACTGGGCTCCTACATGCAATCGTCTCTCTCAATTTTCCTCGAACTCGAATGCACAAGCTCCTACTGCAATGTCTGCTATGAATGCATTTGCCCCTCCTAACTATTGGCTTACTAATAGTGGTGTATCTTATCATGTCACACCTAACCCTTCTGCCCTCAATTTTGTAATTCCATACTCTAGCAATGATCAATTGTTTGTTGGTGATGGAAAAGGTTTGTGCATTTCTCATACTGGATCTGCTCTCATTAGCACAAATAATGCTACCTTTAGATTGAATGATGTGCTTTTAGTTCCTCAGGCATCTCTTAATTTGCTCTCTGTTTACAAGTTTGTATATGACAATTGGTGTTCTCTAACATTTGATCCATTTGGATTCTATGTTAAGGACCTAAGAACTGGGAAGATGCTTTTCTAAGGCCCTAGTAAAGGAGGCTTGTACCCCTTTTACTGGAATGCTTCAAATGGTGTCTCTGGGATTGCAATCTCACCAACTGTTCTGATGATTACTAAGGCTGATTTCCAGATTTGGCATCAACACCTTGGACATCTTTCTATTAGCATTTTAAGTTCTGTGGTGAAAAAAAATCATCTGCCTGTAATTGGTTCTATTAATAAATTGTCTGTGTGCACAACTCGTCAATTAGGCAAAGATTATAGACTACCATTTACAACTTTACCTTGTACATCCACTAGGCCACTTCAATTACTTCACACTGATGTATGGGGTCCTTCTCCCACATTCTCATGTACTGGATACAAGTTTTACATAATAATAGTGGATGACTTTATTAAATATAGCTGGCTTTATCCTCTATACTTTAAGTCTGATGTCTTTTCCACTCTCAAGACTTTTATCTTAAAGGTTCAAACTTTACTTGAGCTCAAAGTTCAATGTAAAAGATCTGATTCAGGGGGTGAATTTCTGAATAAATCATTACAAAGTTTTCTTAATGATCAAGGTATCACCAATCAGTTGAGTTATCCTCACACTCTTGAGCAAAATGGGTGTGCAGAAAGGAAGCATTATCATGTTTTTGAAATGGGCCGAACCCTATTATTTCACAATGGTTTACCTACAAAGTTTTGGGTTGAAGCTTTCCAAACTGCTATATATCTTATTAATCGATTACCTCATCAGTCTTCTGTGATTAGTCTTGGGAACGTCTATTTCATGCATCTCTCAAGTATCATACTTTAAAGACTTTTGGTTGTGCTTGTTATCCATGGCTAAAGCCATATGCAAGTGACAAGTTAGATGCCAAGAGTAAATAGTGTGTATTTCTGGGTTATAGCTTGAATTATGGTTATAGATGCTTCGATCTTGTCACTAATAGGCTCTACATTTCGAGACATGTGGTATTTAATGAATTTGTGTTTCCTTATCAACATCTCACTTCTTAAGTCTCAGTTCATAATACATGTTCACATCATCACACCATTGCTTTTATATCTCTTCCACTGCCTGTGTTATATCTTGCAAAGCCCCGTACATCTGCAACTCCCCTAGAGGCATCAAGTTCATCATCAACAGCCTCTTCTAACACAGAGTCCTCTCATCCTATCTTATCTACCTCAGCTGCTTCTCAACCATCTTCTTCACAACCTTTAGCTCCTATCAATACTCATCCAATGGTTACAAGAGCAAAGGCAGGCATTCATAAACCCAAGGTGTTTACTGCAACCAAACACCACCTTCTATCCACGGTTGATCCTCTCCCAAAGTTACCCTTTACTCCATCTACATTTCTCCAAGCATCTAAGCATGCTCACTAGATGGAAGCTATGCAATATGAATTTCAAGTCTTGCAATCGATTGGAACTTGGGATTTGGTTCCACACAACTCCAATTACAACCTTGTAGGTTGCAAACAGGTTTTCAAAGTTAAACACAAACCAGATGGTACCATTGAAAGGTATAAGGCAAGACTTGTTGCCAAAGGTTTTCATCAACAGGAATGTTTGGATTTCTCAGAAACCTTTAGTCCTGTTGCAAAACCTACTACTATCAGGATTATACTATCTATTGCAGTCATTTGAAGGAATATGTGTACATGATCCAACCTCCTGGTTTTTTGGATCCTTCCAAACCTCATCATGTTTGCAAGCTTAAGAAATCACTATATGGTCTTAAACAAGCTACTCGAGCTTGGTATGAAGCCTTCTACAATGCTATTGCCTCTTTAGGTTTCAGTTCCTCCTACTCTGATACAAGTATCTTTATCAAAAGAGATACTTCCATTACTTTCATCTTAGTCTATGTTGATGATATAATCATCACTGGAAGTTTAACCACTGAGCGTCAATCCATCATCTCCAAACTTCAAGCTATGTTTCCTGTTAAGAATCTGGGAGATATTTATTATTTCTTAGGCATTAAAGTTCAAAGGCCATCCAAGGGTGTGTTTATGCACCAATCTAAATATGCTTTAGATTTACTCAAGAAAACAGACATGCTTGGAGTTAAACCTTGTGCAACACCTGTGTCTACCTCAAAACTTAATCACTCAGGCACTCTCTTATCTGATCCTACTTCTTATCGATCCACAATTGGTGCTTTACAGTATCTCACATGGACAAGGCCTGATTTAGCCTTTGCTGTCAATCAAGTTTGTCAACATGTCATCTTCAAGCAATCAAGCGTATTTTGATATATCTCAAGGGCACTATTGATTATGGTTTTTGGTTCATTAAAGGCACTCAATGCCTCACTGCTTGGTCTGATACAAATTGGACAGGTTATCCTGTGGACAGAAGATCCACCAGTAGGTATTGTGTTTTTCTAGGCCCTAATCTCATCTCTTGGAGTGCTAAGAAACAAGCAACAATAGCTAAATCGTCAACCGAAGTAGAATATGGGTCTCTTGCTCAAATTGCTGCTGAAATAACCTGGGTGTGCAAAATTATGCAGGATATCTCATTTCCTTTGTTAAAGACTCCTGCCATATACTGTGACAACAAAAGTGCAATTGCGCTTGCATTTAATCTTGTTTTCCATGCTAGGACACAACATGTTCCGGGAGAAAGTTTTACTTGGTCATATTGGTGAGTATCATGTTGCTTCAGCTCTTCAAATTGCTGATATTTTTACCAAGTATTTTGATGTTGATCGATTTGCAGATCTTACTCACAAGCTCTTAGTTCAATCTCCTACCTTCAGCTTGAGGGGGTGTGTTGAGTGTACAACCTCTCAAACAACAATGTACCAGATTAGATGATTACGTAGCTACTAAGTTTAGCATGGTTAGTGATTAGTTGTACATTATGCTTAGCTTGCACATATGGTTGGGATAGGATATTTATGCATAAATACCTTGTGTAATGATCTGTTGATGTTAATGAAATCACAATCTTATTTTACTCTCTCTCTCTCTCTCTCTCTCTCTCTCTCTCTCTCTAATTGAAATCTCTCTCTAGATTCTCAGTTTCTACAAAGGAAACAAGAAAAATTGAGAGAGAAGTAAGAAAAATTGATTACTTCTCTATTCATTTTTTTTCAGAAGGTTTGCTTCTGATTTATCTTAAGGTTTAGGCATATAAGAAAGGATAAAGCTCTGCTCTGCTTTGCTTCTGATTTGTACGTGTGTATAGAAAGAGAGAGGTATTACCAACTTCATTAGAGTCCTCAAGTGCTGCACTGCAAATGGTGAAAAAGGAGTGATCGGACGAGAAGATGAGAGAAGCTAGAAAGAGAAAGAAGAAGATGGGTTTGGTCATGGCTGTGTGCTCACGATCTTCGATCTTCTCTTTTGGGTCTGGTGAGTTTTGGTGATGGAAGTGGCATGTCAGAAGAAAAGACTATGTATGTATGTATGTATGTATGTATGTATGTATGTATGTATGTAGAGAGAGACAAAGAGCATTTTTCAAACCAATTGAGGATTTCCATGGCAAGTAATTAGCGGCTTTTGCTTAACCCATGCTCTGTTAATGTTTACGAGGTTACTGCTGGATTATACCCTTTTTGGCTTCACACCATTATTTGTTAAGAAAAATATTTACCAAGCACTCTGCTGCTTTATTTCATAGCTACTTATTCTCACAGTATAGTAGAAACAGTTTTTTTTCAAAACACAGCAATACCAAAAAGCTCTTAATCCATTTTTTGGTTTTTCAGTACACGCGAAATGATTGTTCATGTATTATATGTCTGGTCTAGTTACAATATTGTTCCATTGATTGAACAAGGTGAATAGCTGAAGGCTAAATAACTGGATGATGGATGGATGGATGGATCAAAAAGCTAACATCATTCTCACAAATTCTTCGTAATTCACTAAGCCATCACCATCCAAATCTGCTTCTCTGATCATCTGCTCTACCTCTTCATCTGTCAGTCTTTCTCCCAGATTTACCATCACATGCCTCAACTGCAGGAAAGATATTAATGTTAACAATCATCACAGTAAACTAAAACAAAAATATATATAAGTTGCTTCAGGAGAGGGATCTCCATTTTTCTTGCAAGACATGGTAACCTTTTGCAGGTATAATTCAAAGATTCGAACCGTCTATTTAAAACTTTGTTCAAATATCCTTCAAATTGAAAATGTGTGATATTCTGCTCGTTGAGCTCATGCAATAAGTCCAAGTTGGTGAGCTGGGGTATCGATTTTCTGCTCTTAATTCACATTTTGTTGGACGCTTTGCTTGGTTAAGATATCTTTGAATTCACACGGGAATCACAATCAAAGTCAAGATTAAATTTAGGATATCTTAGATTGCTAGAACTTTGATCTTCATTTATATAATGGCAAAGCCTCTCATTAGCAACGTGCCTTGAAATAAGTTCTTATTTTTTCAATAATAATATGTCAACGGGATAGAGAATATAGTTATTCAACCTCATTAGGTGAAATGTAGCCATCCTGATCCTTGTCAAAAACTTTGAAAGCTTCTTTCAATTCGTCATCCGCGTCATTTTCCTATATATTAACACATTATTTAACACGCAAACAAGTAAAACTTGTCTATGTCAGAAGATTAGTTATTGGTTGGGAAAACAATCAAGTACGTTCACTAAAATATGCAAACTAATTAATTTACCTTCATCTTTCTTGCCATGAGATTCAAGAACTCCCCGAACTCTATAGTTCCGTTCCCATCAACGTCAACTTCACTTATCATGTTCTGCAATTCTTCTTCCGTAGGGTTTGGATCCAACAATTTAACCACAGTGGCAAGTTCTTCAATAGTAATGCAGCCTAACAAATTTTAAATTAACACACCAATTTATACATACATATGAACATGAATAATTTAAAGCAATTACTTATGATGTTTGTCTGAAAATTAATAAATCTATGTGAATGTGTGATAGTATTGAATTACTATTAATCAAGCTTAACTGCAGTAGCTGCCATAACATCAAAGCATTCAAGCATATCGAAGATCGCGCATGGTGGAGCTGCAGGGTGTCCAGAAACTGACCGAAATAATTTGTAATCAAGGGCTGCTAAACGTACAGCCTGCCTTAATTTTGTTTTAATTACAAAAACTGAGTCTAAGAGCTAGCTTAGGGGCATAATTAAGTATGTGTATATCATGTATTAAAACTTAAGCATGGAACGGATAATACATAATAACCTCCCTGAGTTTCTTTAATCATTTGCTACATGTAAACATAGAATAATTAGGAAGATCAAACTAACCATCTCCATCCTTGTCAAAAAGACAGAAAGCTTCCTGAAACTCAACAATCTGTTCTTCGGTTAGGACCTCTCCCATTCTTTGCTTGACCATAATCTTCAAATTTTGGGATTAACCACTTTTTATGTACCTGGGAAACAATGAGATGGAGCTGCTGTAAACGGACTATATTTATATATGTTTGTGTGTGTGCGTGTTCATTTAATATGCATCTACTTATCAAGGGGGAAAGCAGGAATTCTTAATAAGATGGTAAGCGTTGTCCCTTCTTCAAGTTAGAAATATATAACGTTGGAAAGTGACTTACAGAAAGACTTTACATGGCCGACAACATAGACATTTCGGAATTCTTACTATCAAAGACTTTATAGACATTTATATTTGTTGTTTGATATGTATTTCGTAATTAGTCAGACATTATTGATTAAGATGTCTCTGGATTTTTGTTTCAAAGTCGTACGCTTACTAGGAAAATTTGAAAATGTACAGCAGAATTGCCGTGCAGTTCCACCTTGGCGACCACGACTCTTGAAACCTCATTTTCAGTGCTATTGTTTTCTTTAAAATCCGTGTTTTTTGTCCTACAGTGTATATAAAACTGTTTTTCGAGTAAAAGGTTTGTAACTCAAGTGGTTAAGGTAGTTTACATTGCACTATAAGTACTTGTATTTGACACGATAAAAGAAAACTCAATGTTCTCCGAAAATGGTCTAGCTAATTCATTCATATAAATTAGAAAATGTCGCCTTGAAAACTTTTGTTTAGTTTTCGTTACTAAACTTGTTACATGTCAATGTTGCAGCAAAGGTGCTAGATTTTCCGTACATACATATTTGATCAAAAATTGAGTAAATTAAACTAAAGCCCGGTAGATGTAAATAAACATCAAGAACTTGTTTCCTAAGCACCAGAGCTCCATGAAAAGGGAGAGGAATCAGAGAATAAAGGAGGTGATCGAAACTCCTGGACTAGAGAATAGCAATTCAATTGACTGACTTGAGTGTCGGAGTATCTTAGTATCTTTTGCAAGTACCCCGACTCCAAATGAAACTTCAAAGAGAGGACGTTCGAGGACGCTTCTAACGAGGAATTCGACTTACGTGCGGGTTACAGTAACGAATCTGTGAAGGAATTTCTTCATGTAAGAATTCTCGCTCCAACAGTTCAGCAAATATAGCAGTTGGCCATAGTAATTTTAGAGAACCTCATGAGCGTCGAGGCGGTAGAAGCTGATGTAGGAATACCTTTGGACAGTGAGAGGAGGAAAATGCGGTGTTTGCAGGGTGTAGAACTTGTAAATCTTTTTGTCCCTAGCAATTCTCTGTCGATTCTTCGCCTCCCTCGCTTCCAATAACTGCTCCCTCACATAACTTATCAAGTATTCCTTTTTCTCCGTAGCTAAAAATTCATCCTCTTGTATCAACTATTCAAGTGGGAACTCCTTAAACCAATTCAACTTCGTTTCGTCACCACGACAATTTTAGTTAGATGTCTCATTGAGTCCATATGAGAGAATGTTGAATAAAATCGTGATTCACTGGAGCCTAGTGGTTTGAAGAGCTACTCTTACAAGGGCTCGTTCGTTATGTCCTAGAACGAAAAGTGCCGATCAACCATGAGTCAAGGTTCTAGAAGTCGCTAGCTACTAGTCGGGTATAAACTTGTCTTAAGAAAAAAAAAAAAAAAAAAAGCTAACATTTGCCTCGACCTATTTTCATCTTTTTCTAATCCATTTTCATGTGCATCAACATTGTATGTTATCGTTTTTTTTTTTTTTTTTAATTATGAGTACACATTAAATTTGGTATTTAGTTGCATGACTACTTCTTGTTTTCTATGTAATTGATATAGCAATTACACTCTAATTTTTCTAACATATTCGTGGTTATAAACCTACTCCAATTGATCATCCGTGCTGTTCCAACAGGAAAGGCAGTCTTCCACCGATCCTCCATGTTTCGGGATCGTCCCAGTCCCACGGCTTCTTCCGCTTCCTAGATCCTCCTGCTTCTTTCCTCATTGTGTATGTTATTTCTTTTTCTTTCACTCTCTTCTTTTTCGTCCCACAAATCGCTTGAAATTCAAGGAAAAAATTATTATTCACATACTAAACAAGTCATAATGGTTAGATATTGCACTTGTCGTTTAGGTGAATCAAATCTGAAATCTCTTTTGCATGTAAAGATGTATATTAGTCGCCTAAAGAAAAGAAGTATAGTACTAATTTGTACAACAAATCATCAACTCTTCACCAAAAGAGCTAAATTTGATCTACTATGATATAATGAGAGAGGTATAGGGATTGTGTGACTAACAGATAATACGTACACATTACCAACCTATAAAATCTAATTAACCATCAAGGGGTAACTTAATAGTTTAGGACGAATTTCATACCTCTATTATACATGGTAGGTCATGTGTTCGATTGCTGGCATTAGTGAACCACACAATGATGGTGGGGAAACTGAAACACTTTTGTAAGTCTTCTTGGCCCCACAAGGGACGTGGACTGTTGTGGCAAAGTCACCAGCTAAAAAATATTTTTGAATTTTGTTGCAAGATCACATGATTATACTGTCATTCTAACTCATTCTTTCTCGATTATTGGCGACACTCCTTCCCATCCTACAATACTTTGCAATTATTAGAATCGTTTACTTTTTAGTTCACCTTTTAAAGATCAAATTTGAAAGAGAGAAAAACAATAAAATCAAAAATAATTTTACCGTTTAATTAACGTTGTCAAAATTTTAATGTTCACCTGAATAACATATTTTATAGATTGATTAATTCTTATTTGACGAGTGACCTAAATAAAATTGGAATTTTAACGAAAAGCTCTCGGTACTGTTCACTTTAATGAAAAACTACATTTTTAATTTTTTACACTAAAAGTGTCAATCATGGTATTATTCACTTTACCTTTTATTTTATCATTATCGTTAAAACTCAAAATTTTCAAATTTTTTTCATTAGTTTTTTAAAAAATAAACCGTTCAGATTATCGTGCAAATAAGACATTTATCATTGTAATTGCTCGAAAATTGAGGTGCTGTTTGGGCCCAAAATATCTTGGGCAGGCCGAGCAGTCGTATGTGCTCGGCCCAAGGTAATAACAGATGCTATGGGCCGGATAATAAAACCCGGGCCAGCTGGCAGGGTCAGCCGAATCCTATCTCAAGAGGTCCAGATAAATAGGAAGGATTGAGGAAATCCTGGTGCGACCAGGATTCTCGACCAGCAAGAAATAAAGCCTCAAAGGGAGGAAGATTCAGAATCCCAGTGGGAGTAGGTTTGTTCGAACCAGAATCAAAATGGGACAAGGACTCCCAATCCAAATCAGAGGAGGTTTCAAGGAATGGGGTACTATAAATACACGAGATCATGCAACATTAGAGGGACCTTCAACTCAGCATACAATTGCCCTGCGCAAAACCTCTCAATCATCTTGAGATTTTTTCCTTTCCTTTTTCCTGCCGACACACCTTCAGTTTGGATAAACAGCACTATGGAAGCAACCGGCGAGCACCTTCAGTTTGGATAAACAGCACTGCTGCCGCAGAATCAGCCGACCAAGAAGCATCTTCAGTTTGGATAAACAGCACTGCGTCGAGGTCGACCGATTATCTATCCAAGTCTCGGTCGAGGAAGGTTTTCGAACCTTTGTTGGCGGAGGTCACCTTACTAAGCTTTCTCGGCATAGTTAGGTGTTACGAATTGCATTGCTCGGCGTACTGGTCGCCGAGTGGTTTTATGATTGGATACTCACAGGTGAGTTTCAGGGTTCGGCATTCCGACGGCCGAACTACATTTACCATCAAGACATATATCACGTTCGAGTACCTGTGCCCATACACCTTGGTCTCGATTCGATGTGCTTATACTCTCACGAATATAATCACAGTGACCGAATCGGGCTCGGACGATTTGTGAACTCCGCAGAATTAGCAGCCTTGTCTTCAGGCTGTAGAACCCAGAGACCGAGAGTGTTCCTTCCTCGGTCGCAATCGCAAGTTAAAGAAGTCAGCAACGCGCTCAAAGCTACATCAACAAATTTTACTCCTCGGCCAGGCTCGGCCGACGAGTTGGCACGCCCTGCATTCGACCGAAGGACGTAGTTAGCTTATTAGTTACTCGGCCTGCGCGCCACGTAGGTTTTGTAATTTTTAGGTTCAACATTTTGGCACGCCCAGTGGGACCATTGTGCTAAACCTTCGGAGTTCATGACCATTGAGACACGGTCTACGAAGCAGAAAACAACCATGGGAAAGTCAACAACTGACTTACCAGTGCAAGGCCTTGGGCAGGATTTGCACTCTACAAAAAATCCGATCATAATTGCGCCGCCCGAGGCCACAAGTGTAACACGCCGAGAGAATGAAGTCTGTCTCGGCGGGCAACCTTGCAACCCCGCAGTCCCGAATCAAACAGCTGGAATGTTCATGGAAGGGATTGTGGAAGATTGTGATGACGATGGTGGGGAAGGTTCCGATCCACCAACGAGGACATTCCTTCGGCGACGACTGGAGGAACAATATCGTCAGGTCGAGCAGTCGATCGGTCAGAAGATGAATGATTTGCTAGAAGCAATACATAGTAACAGCGATACACAGACCAGAATGCTCGAACTATTGGTTAGTAAAGCTTTCGAAGATGGCCAGGTCGGCCCACCTCGGCAGATTTCGACGAATGTGCCAATACCAGCCGAGAGAGGGCCCGCCCGACCGCAACCAATCACCTTAGAAAGAAGAGGTAGACCAGGAAATAGATCCGAGGGACCAAGCCAGGGAGAAGAAGCCGCTTCCGTAAACATGACCGAAGTCCAGAGAATGATTGATTCGGCCCTGAAGAAAGGGCCGAAGTTCCCAAAATTCATTCATCCATACCCGGCTTATGTAGAAAGGTTTGAATACCCACGAGGATTTAAGATCCCTGATTTCAGCCTCTTTGCCGGGGAGTCGTCTTTATCCTCATTAGAACATGTGGCTCGGTTCACAGCGCAGTGTGGAGACGTCAATAGCGACTTCTACAAACTACGTTTGTTTAATTTTTCACTGACAGGTTCAGTTTTCGCCTGGTACATTAATCTTCCACCCAATTCTGTGCAGAGTTGGGAAGAGTTGGTCGAAAAATTCCATGAACAATTCTATCGGCCAGGGATGGAGATATCCGTATCATCCCTGGCCAGGATGGCTCAAGCATCCGACGAGTCTCCAATGGAGTACTTAACAAGGTTTAAGTCGGCCAGGAATTGGTGCCGAGTACCACTCCCCGAAGTGGAGTTCGTCAGGATCGCCCTTAACGGATTAGACGTGGAGTACAAAAAGAAGTTTCTGGGGGCAAATATTCGGGATATGTACGAACTTGCTCAACATGTCGAACAATATGATTATCTGCTCCGAGAAGAAAAGATATCGAAGTCACCATCCCGGGGGACGTTGTATAAGAACCCCACGGTGAGCTATGCATCGGCCGAAGGTGAAGACCCTCAGTATGTTAGTGTGGACGCGGCCGAGATAATAATAGACAAACCTTATGTTTGCAAGGCTTTGGCGCAAGTAAATACCAAAGACGCCAAAACCCGTGTGACCGCCGAGGAAACGGGCAAGTCATCAAAAGTATACACTTTTGATATCACCAAAGCTGATGCAATTTTCGATCAGTTATTGGCAGCAAAAATCATCAAGCTTCGGCCGGGGCATACTATCCCTAAGGCCGATGAATTAAAAGGAAAGATATACTGCAAATATCATAATTCTAATAAGCATGCAACCAATAATTGTGTTGTGTTCTGGGACACAATTCAAAGCTGGATTGAAAAAGGAAAGTTGAAATTTCCGGAAAAAATGGCGGTCGACGTTAATCCTTTCCCTTCAACAACGATTGGTATGGTGGATGCTCACCTTCCCAAAAACAAAGGGAAGGCCGAATATGTCCCGGTGCAGCATATCCGTCGACAAAATGGTCAAACAAGATTAAAGCTTGATATCTTTTCAAATGCACCACCAACGGAACAATCGGCGCAACCCGCCGATGAGCCGATGACAAGGTCAAAATCCGACGGAACTTGTGGATCGAAGGTGTTATGTGACCATTGTAAAACACCAGTGGAGCCTGGAAGGAAGACATCTTCAACACCACCTGCGGCCCCTACAACATCGTCAACAGGGTTAAGTCCACGACATCAAGTGTTTGATCGACTCGGCCCACAAGTACGGCCGAAAGACCAGACCTCGGTCAGGCGGCGTCTGGATTTCGACGCACCTTTCTACAATGAGGATTATTATTCGCGCAATGCTAATAGTTCGGCCTCACCGGCCGATCGCAAAACTTTCAAACCACCAAGGACATCGGATCAGCGCTGGTACAGTTACAATTCTCCGACTGGTTTGTATACGGCACTGTCCAAATCCCAAAAACGTCGTCGTCAACGGATAGATTGCATGGCTCGGCGACGAGGAGCGCAGGCCAGCCCGGCCAATCAATGGCAACCAAAACAGGCCGTGGAAGATAGTAGCGAACGGCCAACCCCGACTATCATGACCGAGTTAGCCGAAGGGAAGAAAGTAGCGGAGGCTGATTTCGAAACCACCATTGAGGAAGCTGAGAAACGTATTAAGATCCTTCTCCAGCCTGGGGAAACGAGAGCTCGTCTAGAGTACTTTACACAAGAGGCCGAAAGGAAACTTTCTCCGTTACCACCGCGCGAGCCGCTTATCAAAATACGGCGCAACTTACACCCTCCGTTCCTCGGTGCATCCATGGAATACATGCGAGAATTTCATAAGAAATACTCCGCAAATGACTTGTACGGACTCCCCAAGGCATGTCAGGAAGCCCTCGACTTGGCGCTCACTTGCTCTGATGCCGAGCAAATTATCCAGAAAACTTCTGATCCAGCCATTAAAGCTAGGTTTCAACATATCCGGGAGGCTCGGGTCCTTGGTTTTGAGGTCGATCCTTATACAGATATCGACGCCGCCGAATTACCCTTTTCGCTCGAAGACCTTCAGCATTTACGCTATCATTTCGAAGTCTTCTCGGCTGTATCGCTCTTCGGCCTCACGGCCGACGAGGAAAAACGGATAGCACGATTGGATACCTATTTAGACACAAGGAACGCCCGTATTGCATATGAAGAACGAGCCCGTGCAACAAAGGACCAACGAAAATCTTCGGCAGTCCACATCGCCGAAGGAAAGGGCTCACCCGCACTCGATTTGGTTCCCACGTCTCGGATACCGGCTCTTACCGAGGAATTCAAAAGTTTGATCGAGGATTTTCCGACGACTGCTACAGAGGATAGTTCTCCGGAAGACGACGACCATGACCCCATGGGCCCCTCGGTCCTCGAACATATGGAGATCAGTATGGTCCACGTCCTACCAGCTGAATTCCAACCGAGTACCCACCAGTCAAGTTTCTTGGACGGGGACGTAGTTGCCGAGGAAGCAACACAAGTAGACTTCGTCGCAAACGACGACGATAGAGAAAACCAGAGCGGGGATAACCTTAAAACCGCTTTGGCCGAGCTATTTCCCCGCTCCCCATCGGTTAATCTCCAACACCTGAAGCCGTTGTACGTCACGGCTCACATCGAAGGATTTCCCATTTCTAAAGTGTTTGTCGACTGTGGAGCCACAGTCAACATTATGCCGATATCCGTCATGAAGGCCTTACGTCGTTCTGATAATGAACTCATTCCATCAGGAATCACTATGAGCAGCTTTGTTGGTGACAAATCTCAGACCAAAGGGGTGCTCCCGTTGGAAGTTAGCATTGCCGGCCGTCAACACATGACGGCATTCTTTATCATTGATTCCAAGACCGATTATAACGCATTACTTGGCCACGACTGGATCCACCAAACCAGTTGCATTCCTTCCTCACTATACCAAGTCCTTATCTTTTGGGATGGCAAATCGGTCGTAGTCCACCCAGCCGATAACCAACCATTTGAAACCAACATGATTCAGGCTCGCTATTATGATAATCACGTCGGCTACATCACCCTCCAAGGCCTTAACGAGGATGGGCGGCCGACGAGAATTTCGGTACAAAAAGTGATTGAGGTCGGCGCCGAGACTGTCCAACAGGATTCGGCGAGACTTGGCTTGGCGAACTTGGTCATCAATGCCGATGATTAAGCACACCACGCAAGAACGGCGTCAGGCCGCGGTTTCATCTACAATGGAACGTCTGCTGGCCCATTGGTACGCCATTACCAAGCAACCACATTTTGGCATCAATTTGATCGAATTTCTGGCCGAAGCAGATAACGACCCCGTTCTATCGTTCGATAAAGTTCAGGCTGCGCCGGCCGAACTCGAAGACCATCGACCTCAAGTCAAGGACCCGTTAGAGGAAGTTAACGTAGGCACGGCCGAGGATCCTCGAACATTATTTATTAGTGCGTTACTCCCACCGTCCATGAAGGTCGAACTCCGTAAGCTACTCTATGAGTTTAAAGATTGCTTTGCGTGGAGTTATCATGAAATGCCTGGTCTCGACCGAAACCTTGTAGAACATGAGCTACGCATCAAGGAGGGGTGTAAGCCTTTTCGACAACCTCCTCGCCGATTTTCAAACGAAGTACAACTCGGCATTAAGGAAGAATTAGTTCGGCTTCTGAAAGCCGGGTTTATTAGGACCGCTCGGTATGTCGAATGGTTGGCCAATATCGTCCCCGTGTTAAAGAAAAACGGTGCCCTTCGCATTTGCATCGATTTCCGTAATCTAAATCTGGCTACTCCCAAGGATGAATATACGATGCCGATTTCAGATTTATTAATTGATGCCGCAACTAATCATGAACTGCTATCTTTTATGGACGGTCATGCGGGTTACAACCAGATTTTCATCGCCGAAGCTGACGTCCACAAGACGGCTTTCCGTTGCCCGGGGGCACTTGGTACTTACGAATGGGTAGTCATGCCTTTCGGCCTCAAGAATGCCGGCGCCACATACCAACGAGCCATGAATATGATCTTCCACGACTTAATCGGTACAATCGTCGAAGTTTATATCGATGATGTGGTCGTAAAATCCAAACGTCGTCAAACACACCTGGACGACCTAAGGCAAGCGTTCCTTCGCATGCGCAAAAACAACCTCAAGATGAACCCGGCCAAGTGTGCTTTCGGTGTTTCGGCCGGTAATTTCCTAGGATTTTTGGTACACCATCGTGGCATCGAGGTCGATGAAAATAAAGCCCGCGCCATCATTAGCGCCCCACCTCCGACGACAAAGAAACAGCTCCAGTCGTTACTCGGGCGGATAAATTTCCTCCGACGTTTCATCGCCAATTCGGCCGGTAAAATGAAGGCATTCTCTACGCTCCTTAAACTGAAGGGGACCGACCGATTTGAATGGCGCCAAGAGCATCAAATTGCGTTTACGCAGATCAAGGTGGCCCTTTCCACTCCACCAGTGCTCGTTCCACCTTGTCGCAACAAACCCCTTAAGTTATACATTTCGGCAGCCGACGAATCCATTGGTTGCCTCCTCGCGCAAGATAATAATGTCGGGCGTGAACAAGCTATCTTTTACCTTAGCCGAAACCTGAATTCCCCAGAGATTAATTATGCACCTGTCGAAAAACTTTGCTTAGCACTGTTTTTTGCCGCATCCAAACTTCGGCATTACATGCTCCCCACAGTTACGCAGGTCATCGCCCAAACCGACGTAATTCGTTACATGCTGACTCGGCCTATGGTCAAAGGCCGAATCGGGAAATGGACACTCGCCTTATCCGAGTTCAGCCTTCAGTATGTACCACAAAAGGCCGTCAAGGGGCAAGCCCTCGCCGACTTCCTGGCACAACACCCATCCCCTTATGGTTTTGAGGGGGGCGACGTCGACATCGGTTTCGTCACCACACGCGATAACCATTGGACTATGCATTTTGATGGTTCCAGTACTTCGACCTCGGCCGGTGTCGGTATCGCAATTCAGTCGCCGGACCACTGCCGATGGTATTTTTCTCTCAAGTTAGATTTCAGCTGCACTAATAATCAGGCCGAGTATGAAGCCCTCATTATCGGCCTCCATGTTTTACACGATCTGCGGGCCCCCCGCATTCTCGTCCTTGGTGATTCTGAACTTGTGATTAACCAGCTGAACGGCGTGTTCCGCTGCATGAGTTGTACTTTAGCTCCCTACCACATGGTCGCCACCTACCTGGCCGAGTCGTTCGAACGAATCACATTTGAACACATTTCACGTATTCACAATACTGACGCCGACGAACTTGCCCAGATCGCCTCCGGAGCACAACTCATGGGGGGCAAACTTGGTCGAATTGTGGGAATTGCGACCACGGGTCAACGATCGTACCCCGCCTTGATCAATCAGCAAACTCTCCAACGCGCGCACGTAATACGTACAAGGGTAATGTCGCTCCTATCCCTACTAGAACGAGGAGATCCCATAGAAGTATGTGCCGTCGAAGTAGAACCAGATGATTGGAGAAAGACGATGTTACGGTACCTCGATAACCCCAATGGGAAGCACGACCGAAGAACGAAGGTGCTTGCCACGAATTATGTGTCGTATCAAAATGAATTATATCGCAAGGGCGAGGATGGTTTACTACTATTGTGCCTCGGCCCACACGAAGCTGCCCAAGTAATGGCCGAGGTACATGAAGGAATTTGCGGAGCACACCAATCTGGACGAAAGATGCGCTGGTTGCTCCGACGACACGGTTATTTTTGGCCCAATATATTAAAGGATTGCATCGAATATGCACGGAGATGCGTATCATGCCAAATTCATGGACCCGTGCAAAGAGCCCCGGCCGAATTGCTACACTCGGTTACTAAACCATGGCCGTTCAGGGGTTGGGCAATGGATGTAATTGGAAAAATCACGCCGTCATCAGGGGCAGCGAAGCACGCATGGATAATTGTAGCAACCGACTATTTCACTAAGTGGGTCGAGGCAAGGTCATACGCCGAATTAACTGCTAAAGAGGTATGCAACTTCGTAGAGGAGAATATTGTGACCAGATTCGGCGTGCCAGAAACAATCATAACTGATAATGGCACTATATTCACGGCCGATAGGTTTAGGGAATACGCGGCAAGTTTGAATATCCGACTCGAGCAATCTACGCCGTACTACCCACAGGCAAACGGACAGGCCGAGGCAAGCAACAAAGTGTTGATCGGCATCCTTGAAAAAATGGTAAAAGAGAAACCTGGTTTGTGGCATTTAAAGTTAAATGAAGCATTATGGGCATACCGAACTTCACCCCGGTCGGCCACTGGAACCACTCCTTACGCGTTAACTTATGGACACGATGCTATGTTACCGGTCGAGTTGAGTATAAGCTCGTTGCGAGTAATCGAGCAGAATGATTTGTGCAGTATTGAATACAGTCAAGCGATGCGACAAGAGTTGGAAGACTTAGAAGAAAGTCGAATCGACGCAGGTAACTTGTTGATTGCGCAAAAGAAAATTTCCGAACGAGCATATAACCAGCGTGTAAGACAAAAAACGTTCGGCGAAGGAGAATTGGTTTGGCAAACTGTATTGCCCGTTGGAATCAAAGACCCCAGGTTTGGTAAGTGGTCGCCAAATTGGGAAGGGCCATTCATCGTTCACAAAGTCCTCGGCAAGGGGGCATATCATTTACGAGATCAGACAGGTTCAGTTCACAAATTGCCGATTAATGGAAAGTTTTTAAAGAAGTACTACCCAGTTACATGGGAAATGCAAGAGTAAGTCCATTATACTGACAGCAAAACGACCATGGTATTGATGGCAAAATAACCATTGTATTGATAACAAAAAATTCATTACAAGAGAACAAATACAATGATTAAATTCCTAAGGGGTCGAGGGGAGGAAGGTCTCGAGGGCAGCTTTTAGCTCCAGCCACTTGGCTTCGCTCAAAATTATCTCAGCCTGCCGGGTCTTCTTGTTGCATTGCAGTTGCTGGATACGCCGTGCACCGGCAGCGAAGGCCGTTAGCCGAGTCTTGTTGGCCTCAAAGTCCTTCTCAAGCTCAGAAGCAGCGGCCGACCTTTGCCGTTGAAGGTCAGAAATCTGACGTTGGAGGTCAGAGATCTGGCGATCGAACTCGGACAGCTTGGCTTTCTTCGCCTTGAGTGCCTCCATCTCCACTCGGCCGGCCTCATGCGCGACCTTGGCCACCTTCAAGTCGTCCTCGGCCTGCAAGGCTCGCTCGAAGACAAGAAAGTGTTGCCGAGTTCGCTCCAAGAGGTCGGTAAGGAAAGAGATACCCTCCGGGCTCAGATGACCACCGCTGGCGAGGTCATTGAGACACTCTCCAACAGAGTCGAGGCCTTTGCACCGAAGAGCTTGAGAAGCAGTCAGAGACAAAACTTCGTGCAGCTTCACGAAGACTTCGGCGGGCGTGGCTCCCACCGATTCGGCCAGAGCAGCAGAGGAGCCGGCCTCACCGGTCGTGCTCTGGAGTAGAGCGTCAAGCTCCATTTCCCACGACGGCTGCACATAAGAGGAAAATTTGGTGAAGAACAGTAAAGACGTGATGTAGTGCATAAAGGAAAAAGGAGAATGTTTGAGACCTGCCGAGAAGAGACTTCGGCCATGCCCTCTGGGTCATTGCTCGAACCCAGGGAACTTAATGGCCGAGCCCAGTGCCTCAGACCGCTACGCAATTCACGCGGCCGATGGAGGTCATCTACATTTGATGGCCACGATGGCGGCCAGGAAATATAAACAACGCCCCTCGGCGCATAAAATTGCCGGTGAAATGAATGTTCGGGCACCTGACATTTAATGGTCTTAAAAACATGTATCAAAAGAGAATCAACACAAAAGAAGAAAGACTTACAAAGGCCGAAGAGACTTCCTGCGGAGGAATGGGGAGATCTGCATCCTGCGGATGAATCGGCGACTCGGCCGTGGCCTCAGGGTCGGCCATGGGTCTCTTGCCACGATCCGCCACTGGAGGAGTCGGTCGAGTGGCCGCCTCGACAACCGGAGAAGGACAGACGGGAGGAGAGCTGACTGGTCGACGACGGCGTTCCAGGGGGAACTCTTCGCTCTCGCTCTCGACATCCTGGACAAAAAGAGATTATTTTACGACCAAGAAACCTGAAGGAACAAGAGTAGAAGCAGAATTATACCTCCAAAACGACCGTTGGAGTCGGGGGTGTTTCGACAGGAGCAGCCGATTTCCCCATTTTGGGCGCCACGACCGGCTCTGAAGTATGAGCAGATGCGGGTGCGACGATTGGATCGGCCTGAGAGACGGCTGGAGGATTCGAGGTTGGAGGTGCCTGGGCAGCCGGCACAGATGGAGAGCCGGCAGAAGCGGGTGTCCCAGTAGTGTCACTGGGGACGACATGAATCTCCCGGTCGCCCTTCTTCGCCAATTTCTTGACGCGCTTAGAAGGACGAGGGGCCCCTTGGTGGGGGCCTTTGGCAGGGATCGACCGCTCGGTGACAAGGGTCCTCTTCATAGGCGCTTTCTTCGCCTTTGCCACCGCGGCGACCACCTCCACCGTCCTCGGCACGCGAACCCCTGAAAAGCGAAGTAATTAGCAACGAGGATCAGGTTGTAAAACAAAGGAGGAAAGAAGAACGAAAAGACTACCTTGGGTCGACTCCTTAGGCTGTGTCGAGGATGTTGACCTAGGACGGTCGCCGAAGATCTTCATCGCCAGATCTTCGGCCGGGGCGCCGAAGAAGTCGCCGGTGTACTCCTCCCACTAGTCCCCGAAGGTATCAGTTCCCAGAGATTCAGGGACCGCCGGCCGAATCCTGAATTTCCTGCACTTCTCTTGGAACTCCTGGTCGGACGTCTTACACTCCCTCTCAGAGGAACCGGTAAGACGCCCCCGACTTAGGAGTGACCGAGAAGCGAGCAGGGGGACGGGGCTGCCTTGAATATAGCCGAGCTGCCGGGCGACAAAATGGGGGTGGTAGACCTCCCAGCCAGCTCGGCGGGCATCGCAACCCAGTGGAAGGTCGCGAGCTAAAACAAACGACCCCCAGCGCTGACGAATGTCCGCATCCTCGGACGCGGCCCACGCGGCCGTAGGAAGCTTGAGCGAGGAAGGGTACTCCTGGCGCCGGCACACCAGGAACTCGTCATCCAAGAGGACATCTAGGCCGAGGAAGTGTTTGAAAACCTCATCGGCCCAGTGAGGTGGTGCCGGTCGAGATGCCAGTTGAAGACCGAGGGCGGCCGTTCGCTGGAAGGCAGGGACCTCCGGTCGAAGAGTAGAGAAGTAAACCTGCAACCAGAGTTGGAACACCCAGAGGGGTCCGTTCTGATGCGGGTCGATCTTACCAATGGTCGCCTCGGCCAGGCAACGGTAGAGATTGGCGAGTATGGCTGGACTGAGCGCCAGCAAGCAACCATTAGCCAGTGCCTGGGCCACCGGCATGTTCTCCACCAGGCATTTGTTCGACCGAGTACAACAAATGAATTTGTTGTACCAGTAGAAGAGGAAGGCCTCGTGCTCTCCCTTCCTAAGGCTTTCCTCGCCTCGGCCGGCGAAATGAAGAATGAGAGTGTTATAGTTGAAGAAGTTCTTGTGGAGCTTCTGAACTTCTTCCCTTGAGTGCTCCCGATCACCCCGGCTTAGCGTCTCGACAGCCCTTTCGTCGAATAGTGCCTTCAGGTCGAGAGGAGAAGGGTATCCGGAAAGGGCGGCGTCAATAGGAAGGTCGATCGAGGAAGTCCCAAGGATGGCCGAGACGTCGAGGATGGTGGGGCCGAGAGGGCCGAAAGGCAGGACCATGGTGTTGGTGGCCGAACACCATAAACTCAGGGCCGCCATGAGCAGCTCCTTATCCATGGCAATTTCCATGGTTGACAGAATAATGGCATCGTAGATGCCGAGAGCCTTCCACTCCTTGGAAAAGAAGGAGCTCATTCGGTCGACCCAGGCGGCCCAGGCCGTGGTGGTCGAGGGCCAAGCTCCTTGAGGACGAGCCAAGCACCATTTCGACCAGTCAAACCCTTGAAGAAGGGGGGTTAGACATTGCTCCTTGAGCAAGTTGGTGACAGACGACGGCACTGCGTCTTTGAAGAGGGGACCCAGAATCTGGTGGGTGGTGGCCATATCCTCTTGAAATCGCAGCGTCTTGACGGCACTGCGATCGATGAATGACTTGCACTTATTGATCTCATCGGAAAGCTTCGAAATAAAGGAGGCCATTTGCAGAAGGAAGAACTAAAAAATTGCAGAAGGTCTGGAAGGTTTGATTTGAGCAAACAAAGATGAGAAATTAGAGATTCTGGAGTTTCTGAGGGCGTAAGAGGCGAATGGCAGAAATGTGGGTATTTATAGGCTTTTCAGAATGAATATCAAACGTCTGGAATTCAAAAGCGCTGGTTCAGATTGGGGGGAAATGTAACCGGGAAAGTCTGCAATCATTTCGGATATTTTGGGAACCTGCAAAAATGGGATCGAGGAGTCGAAAATCCAGGACGCACGATGGCGTGTGGCGACAGGTTCAATGCATTTAATAAGGATGAGACGGTTCAATTAATGCACGGTTTCGAGGCCCATGAGTGAAGCTTTTAAGAACGGCGGAGAATCGACACGTGGCCACGCGTTGGGGGCGACGAGGAAAGTGCAATCATGTCTCATAAATATGCAGGAATAATGGTCATTAAAGGAGTAAAGTTCAAAAAAGCAATAAATATCTTCGCTTCTTCAAGGTCGAGGCCCGACCAAGAGGTGACAGTCGGCGACCTCAGAAGCGAGGGGGCAATGTTTGGGCCCAAAATATCTTGGGCAGGCCGAGCAGTCATATGTGCTCGGCCCAAGGTAATAACAGATGCTATGGGCCGGATAATAAAACCCGGGCCAGCTGGCAGGGTCAGCCGAATCCTATCTCAAGAGGTCCAGATAAATAGGAAGGATTGAGGAAATCCTGATGCGACCAGGATTCTCGACCAGCAAGAAATAAAGCCTCAAAGGGAGGAAGATTCAGAATCCCAGTGGGAGTAGGTTTGTTCGAACCAGAATCAAAATGGGACAAGGACTCCCAATCCAAATCAGAGGAGGTTTCAAGGAATGGGGTACTATAAATACACGAGATCATGCAACATTAGAGGGACCTTCAACTCAGCATACAATTGCCCTGCGCAAAACCTCTCAATCATCTTGATATTTTTTCCTTTCCTTTTTCCTGCCGACACACCTTCAGTTTGGATAAACAGTACTGTGGAAGCAACCGGCGAGCACCTTCAGTTTGGATAAACAGCACTGCTGCCGCAGAATCAGCCGACCAAGAAGCATCTTCAGTTTGGATAAACAGCACTGCGTCGAGGTCGACCGATTATCTATCCAAGTCTCGGTCGAGGAAGGTTTTCGAACCTTTGTTGGCGGAGGTCACCTTACTAAGCTTTCTCGGCATAGTTAGGTGTTACGAATTGCATTGCTCGGCGTACTGGTCGCCGAGTGGTTTTATGATTGGATACTCACAGGTGAGTTTCAGGGTTCGGCATTCCGACGGCCGAACTACGTTTACCATCAAGACATATATCACGTTCGAGTACCTGTGCCCATACACCTTGGTCTCGATTCGACGTGCTTATACTCTCACGAATATAATCACAGTGACCGAATCGGGCTCGGACGATTTGTGAACTCCGCAGAATTAGCAGCCTTGTCTTCAAGCTGTAGAACCCAGAGACCGAGGGTGTTCCTTCCTCGGTCGCAATCGCAAGTTAAAGAAGTCAGCAACGCGCTCAAAGCTACATCAACAAATTTTACTCCTCGGCCAGGCTCGGCCGACGAGTTGGCACGCCCCGCATTCGACCGAAGGACGTAGTTAGCTTATTAGTTACTCGGCCTGCGCGCCACGTAGGTTTTGTAATTTTTAGGTTCAACAGGTGCCAACTAAAGTTTGAATCTTCGGACAAAAACAGACACAAAACCAATAAGCTTCTTGTCCTAGACCAGTTCAATTCCTAGTCCAAATACCAAATTCCGAAGTCACCTCTTCTCTCTCCCCCTCTCCCTATCTCTATCTCTAAAATGTCGGACGGAGCTTTGACGGTCCTCGACGGCAGCCACCTGAGAGGCGTCGACCTCACCATGCTGGATGCTGACGCCAGCCTAACGGGAGCTCAGGTCCTCGACCTCGCCGTCTCCAAAGCCTCTTCCTCCCTCTTCGGCCTCTCGCTGCCTCAGAGCCTCAAGTCCTCTGCTTTGAGTCGCATCAGCCTCCAAGACGACGACGCTTTCCGAAACGCGGCGCTCGATCGCGCGCAGGCTCTGAAGGTGATCGGCGAGTACATCACGGCGATCGCCGATGAATTGAAAGGTGCTATATTTAACTTGCATAAGCACAATTGTTAATGTTAATTACATATACATTGTGTGATGAATTGTGGTATAATCCGAAAACGAGGTTCCGATGAAGTTTTAAGGATGTCTTGTGTGATTCAGGATCTAAGAAAGTGAGGATCGGTAATTGATGTAGTACTTAAACGAGTTTGAAGAAATTAAGGTGTAATTTTAGTATGAATAATTACTGTTTGACTTTGAACCTGTTTGGTAGCTAGAAATGTCGGAAATGTCGACATGAAAAATACAAAAAAAATACATTTTTCTTGTTGGTTTTGTCTTCGGTCTCTCCGATACATATGACTTGTTCTTTCTTGCTGACAATATGAGAATCAGTTGTTTTGAATCTTTGATATGTTGAACTTTTTCGGGCCGAAATGGAATAAGAGGTTTGAACTTTGAAGTACTTAAATGATGGATTGAAAGGTCGAACTTGGTTGTTTAATTTAACGTATTGAAAGGTCGAAAATGCTTGGCAAGAACAGAAGTTGGTTTAGGAGAATTTTGATTGTATGATGTAGGACGTCGGAGAGCTTTATGATTTAATGATTAGTTGATGCTTATTGCGTGTGCTCAAATTTTGTCATCACTCTTCAGATGATCCACTTGTCATATCTGTCTTGGACGGATACAATCTTCGACTGTTTTTAGAGGACGAGGATGATTTTGCAATGTTGGCGGAGAATCTGTTCACTGATCTGGATGTAGAAGATAAAGGAAAGATCAACAAGAATGAGATCGGGAATGCACTTGCTCAAATGGGAGTTGAGATGGGTGTTCCTCCCGTTTCAGGTTTATCTCGATTTCATTGCTTTGGTTGTTAATTCTATGATTATATAAATGTACATATAGTTGCGCTATCTGCAACTGAATTAAGGATTCTGCACAGAAATTAAATTAAACTAAGCCTGAAGTACCTTGACTGTATTCGTATTTTCGTTTTGCAAATCAAGAATTACTACAAGTTTCACTTACAATGATTTAGTGTTTTCACATTATTCGTTTGTGCAAATTTTAAGTGATTCTAACAACTAACATCCATTCGTGTGAACCTAGGTTTGTGGGATATTATTTCTACATTCAAATGCATGATCTTTTGCTCACATGCTTTGTTCTATACATATGGGACCAATCACATGGATTCTCATCTTCCGTTCTTTCTTATATTGCATCGCTTATCAAATCGAGTGTCTTAGTTTTTATAGAGTTGATAATTTACAAGGTGCAATTTAACAGAATTTCCTCCTTTAAGTGATATCTTGACAAAACACGAAGCTGATGGGGACGAAGAATTTGGCCAGGCACAATTTGCTCAGCTACTCCAGCCTGTCCTGCAGGAACTAGCCGAGGCCCTGGCCAAAAAGCATGTTGTTTCTATCCAGAGCATCAAGATCGTCAATGGCTCTAAGCTAAAAAAGGTAGTTCCTTTTCCCCATTATTTTACACAGTACCCTCTTGTTATCTAGAGAACTAAAAGAAATTTGCTTAAAATTGGTAACCAGGTTGACCTAAAATTTCAAACAGTTCGGATAATGCTAATCCACCTCGAGTCAAACACTTCGGGTCTTTTTTTGATTTCGAAAGTTCCAGGGCTTTAGTCTTTTGTTGGCACAAGCCTAAATTTATGTTGTCTCGATTATCTCAATGATGCATCTAATAAACTGCCGAAAACTATGCAGCTTTTGGCTGATGAGAAGCAATTGAACAATGTCGTTGAGAAGATAAAGCAAGAAGAGCACCATGGGAAGGACGGATTGGGGGATGCAGATAAAATTAGGAGTTTTCTTGAGAAAAATGGGCAAGAGTTGGGTGTGCCACCGTACGAACCCGAGGCAGTTGCTCTTTTGTACGATGCAGTGTTTGCTGATCTAAACGCAGACAAGAGTGCTCCAGAAGTAGGCCAAGACAAATTTGGAACTCTTGTCAAGGAGATACTCGAGGAATTCGCAGATCAGCTAGAAGCGAGTCCTGTTTTTTGTGATGCTTGATCATCGAGTCTCAACTCGCAGAGCGTCTTGTTTGTGCAGATAACTCGTTTATTCACGTGTTTTCGAATCCATACAACCAAAATACGAACGAATTTACAGTTTGTAATTGATAGCATGGTTGGTTTAAGGTGAATATCGCTACTTTGAGCCTTTTTGAGTGACTCAATAACTACATTATAGAGTATACAAAACAGAAAACAAGGATCTGATACAGATTGCTTTCGAGTTTCACCGCATTGTGTTCTTATTGTTTGGCATCGGATATCGACATGGAAACGATTCTCGTGCTAGCAATTCACGGACGTTGTTCGGTTCGGTTTGGTTTAAGGTTCAAACTGGTAGCATTATCTTACCAAATGGATTCATTTGGTGACCGGTTTGGTTCAGTAAAATAATGTCAAAGTGTAAATAGTAGAATGAATATGGTCGTTTTCTTACACACCAAACTAAATCAAATCAATCTAACTACGGTTCTGTTCAATTCGATTCAAAACTACACCTCTAACGTTAAAAAACAAAACAAAATTGTTCGAATTGATCAAGTGCAAATATTGAACCAAATTATTCGAATCAGTTTTTATTTTTTCGTTTTTATCTCTCATATTTCGCTATCTTTTTCATTACGTGACTTGCAAGTGAAAGATAAAAATCTTCTTTAATATCAAAATACTTTTGACGTAGAGTACTTGTGAAACACCACACATGATGCACAATTTTACACGTGACCGACCGAGACCGCTGCCGATGGAAAGGGCAGAGCCGCATGTGAAGAATGGCCAACATGTGATTGATGTGTGTCCCAAAATCCTTGGTGGATTTGGTCGAGCCAATTGCTAGCTACAAGCCTACAAGTCATTGTCCATAGACATTACAAACAGGAAAATGTCTTACGTGAAACGAATTCATCGTTATACGACGTTTTAATTCAATAATTTATTATTACGTGTAAATATTTTTTTACATATTTAGTGTTGGATTTAGAATTTGAACCTTGAGGGATCCAGTATTAAATATCTAAGTTTTTTAGATAAAAACAAAATGCAAAAAACACAAACAAAAAATCAATATATTCACTAAGACATTTATGAACTTATTATTATCAACCAAATCATGTTGCGTCCATACCGTATGCAAAGCAAAAATATCCGTAGACAGAAAGATGGGAATGGAGAAAACATGTAGTTGGTTTTTGGACAAGCTGAGCATCCACGTATACGACATGGGATCCCCTTGTTTTGCTGGTGAGTCTTTAACAGTAACAAATCTGCCACATTAGTGTCCAAAGTTTCCAGCCACGGACTCCACCGTCACCATCCTTAAGGTATTGTTTGGTACGTAGACAGGACGGAACAGAATAAATTAGGATTTATTTTATGATTTGGATAGTGTAAATATTGAAAAAGATAAGGAATATTTTTGTCTTAAAATTTTATAATTTTGTGTTCCACGGGGTGGAATCCAGGGGGAGGTGGAACAGAAATTTAACCAAATTTTGCTCCGTGTGACAGCCCGACCCACTATCTTTAGCGCACCAAACAAAGTAAAACATAGAGAAACAACCATTACCATATTCTTCCCATGCCCTTCTGTTTGTGTGGTCACGGTTAAGCCACGTTAACATTTTATATTCATATTACTTTTTGTTTTATTATTTGTATAAAAAATTAATATAAAATGTTGACGCGGCTTAACTGTGACTACACATCACATCATGAGAGCATAGGAAGAGTATGAAAATAGGAGGGCAGACAATCCTCCTCCCTATCCCACTGCATTATGTCTCATCCCATGTATCAAACGGTACCAAAAACCCCTCCCGTCCGTCAACACCATTATTATCTTTCACCATCTACAAGTTGCCAAATTTGAAATGATTGAATTGATATAATTCCTTATGCTTCAAAGAATTTAATAAGTACATATCTTGTATTCTTGTTCTGGAAATTGAATAAATTAACTACGGATCGATGAAACATAAACATGCAGGGTAGAGCAGAAAGAAGAGGAGAGTGCAAAAATCACTTCCCTATAATATGTATTCAAGTTTTGAGCTTGATTGAGACGCGCAACGTTTTTACAACAACGATAAATACTTGGCTATCCCTGGTGATATATCCTTCTTTTTCTATACTTCTCATTATGAGAGAGGAATGTATCTTTGATTGTATGCAAAAAGTAGAGGCATACATTATAATAATATAATGGTTGGAGCCACCAAAAAGATGAAGCTCCTTGAGAGATTTTTCAGTATGCCGAGAATACGGCCCGATTCATCAAGTTTCATAATACAAGTAGTTGGATAATTGAAGAAAAAACCTCCTAACCACTTGTATTGTGATACTTGGTGTACCAAGCCATGTTTCCGACTTCCAGCAACTTTGTTAGTTGTAAATAACAAGAAGACAGCAACAAGAAGCATAAACCCTTACCAAATCTTGAAAAGCAATATCCTTTGAATACTCTTGGAAAGGAAAGGGGTTACGAATTACAGGCAGAAACAAGCAGAAGTAAAGCTACCAAAGATCAATTTTTGCAAACATAGAACAGCATAATTCAGACAAGAATATTGCAGATGGCACGCTGGTTGAAAGCGGCCGGTCTCAACATCCGGGAAAGATCACGGTATTGAACCCGAAACAAAATCTTATTCAGGAAATAGAGTACAACACATGAACCGAAAAATGATTCAGAAGGGGAAACAAAATATAAAGGCACTTCTAAGGTAGAAGATTTAATCTAACAAACTAGATTTACAATGTAAAGGGGAATAAAAGCTTCCCTGCTTATTGTCCATGCACATAGATACGCGCGGCAATATCATAACCAGACCTGTTGAATACTATATGTTTCCAGTGCAGTTTCAAGGCTGTTCCGAACACTTCATTCTTTACCATCAGCAGCACGCAGCGAACCAAGTTGAACTGGGGCTTGGGTACCGACAACCTTAGATGAGCCATACACCGAGAGGTCAGCACCTTGTGCCTTCTCTTTCTCAATCTGTTCCTTGATCCAGAAGTATGTAATTCTCAGACCATCCTACACAAATAAAAAGAAAATCTTTGTTCGCATTATGCTGTAAACAGGGAGCAAACACAAAACCGACACCAATAACCCCCGACTTTAAAGAAACTTGGCGGTATTAAGAAACTGCAGAATGGGTACTCTCATGCTGTTTACCTTCAACCTCATGGTAGGCGCCCAGCCAAGTTTCTCTTTGATCAGCGTGTTGTCCGAGTTACGACCACGGACACCCTCTGGCCCAGGAATGTGCTGGATAGGCAGCTTCTTGTCCTCAAAGCTAAGAACCATCTCAGCCATCTCATTCATGCTAACCATCTCATCGCTTCCAATATTCACTGGCTCGCGGAAATCTGACTTCGTCAACCTAAATCATAAAGGAGAAGACATAAATTACAACTTTTAAAGGGGTTTCATGTGAAACACAACATATACCTAATGATTTTGGGCCCAAGAAAAACAAATAATGGAAGTTTTTGTACAAGGGCCACATTAATCTACCATACAATGTTGTAAGGTTCTGCAGAAATGAATCGAACACATGATAAAAAGATATTTCAACAATGTAATATATTCATTTGTCTTCATATCTATCACTCTCATACAATTACTCGCAGAAAATGCCCTCATAACACCTTCAGCAAGAACTGACAATATAATGCAAAGATTCAAAACCAAATCCTTCAAGGTTTAAGTTCTATGCTGACTTTATCATAATCAACCGAACTTGACTCCACAAAGCTTTGTAAAAACAGAAGAAAAAAAAAAAATTGACAACAACATCTAAGAAATTCAAGTATTTTGAATCTTAAAACCTCAAAAGAAGTGTTTTCCGCTAGAAAAGTTATGGAACAAAAAAGAAGTAATAATAATAAGGTTCTTACCGAAGAACACCTTCTACACATTCATCAATAAAAGTGAAGGATCGGGTCTGAAGTCCATCTCCCCACATCTCAAACTTATCAGTGGCAGTGAGAGCCTTTCTGCAAAAAGCAGCAGGAGCCTTCTCCCTTCCACCTATATAACAGATACAAGGAAGCAACAAAATTAGGCCAAAAAGCAATAAGACCATGGAAACAAGTCAGCTATCATTGCAATTCAAGTCACCTTTCCAGGTTCCGAAAGGACCATAAATGTTATGGAACCTTCCAATACGGCACTCAATTCCGAAGTCCTTGGTGTAGTGCTTGCACAATTCCTCAGTTGCAAGCTTCTCCAAGCCATAAGCATCTTGAGGCTACAAACAAAGGTATGAAGGGTAAATTCATTTAACACGATCAGTACTAGAGTTGAAAATCATAACCGTAAAGTTACATACCTCTGCAGGCCAAGCATCAGACTCCTTCAGGCTCACATTGGTTTCCAGCTGCTTAAATTCAGGATAAATACAAGCACTTGAAGCATAGAAAAACCTGCAGAAATCCAAATAACAGATAGAGAATTTGAGTATATCTTTAAAGCATTTTGGAGATGAGATCCAAAATTTCGAACTCAAACAATAGTTACAATATGAATTCATACATCTCAGTCAAAATACGAATTTCAACCAAGGATGAAATGTACCAAGTTTAGGACAACAAACCTCTTCACATCATTGATCCGAGAAGCTTCGACCATGTTGAAGCTAATCATGGTATTATTATAAAAGATGACGGAATGGTTGGACTGAATGAAGCCCATTCCGCCCATATCAGCTGCGAGGTTGAACACATGGTCAACATTCTTAGTAACCTTCAAGCAATTATCCATGACCCTGAGGTCAGCAAGATGGAATTCATGGCAGAACATATCTTCAGTCATGTGCTCATTCTTCTTCCAGTCAGAAGCAATGATGTAATGACCCTCATTCTTCAATCTACGGGCAATGTGGGAGGCGATAAAGCCACCTGCCCCGGTGATGGAAATTCGGAGCTTTTCGGAAGGCCAATAAGGCTCCCTCTCGAGGTTCTCATAGGTGTACGCACCATACTTAGTTTCACCAGCACTTCCCATTCTGAAAGATTATACACATAGGAAAAAGATTACCACTTTCGCACTACAATTTACCTCCATGAAAACAACAAAACCCAAAAGTGCAAATAGGAACACTAACCGACAGAACTGCTACTTAATATCATATTCAGAACTATCTAATTAAAATCCATATCCAGTGAGTAGATATTGCATATAAATTAAAAAATGAAGAAAATTTAACCCCCCAAAAAATTTTAGCAAATTGGGAAAAGAGTAAAGTAATTTAACCAGTACCTACAGAAACAAAATTAGCATCAAAATCTCTATAAATTAACATGTAAAAAAAAGTATAACCAGCAGGATTATTATTGACCATTTCAGAACCAACCCGAATGAAAACATCATCAAATTACATGGAAAAACAAATATATCTTCAAGATTTTGCTAAAATCAAGTACCTATCTCTCAGTGTATAAAAAGGAATGAAATTTTAGCATACAACCCTGCCACACAACCTACCAAAATACCAAGAATTCAAGCAAACAAAAAGAACGGTGTTATGAACAAGTTTAACAACCACAACAGCCACTGTACAAACAATTGAAAACAAACCCATCAAATGTTACAACCCAGAAGACCCATCAAACGTTAAAACTATTGGAACGAGCATGGGAGAGAAAGAGGAGAGAGAAGAGGGTAAGTGAGAGAAACCCAGAAAACCCAGTTGGGAATTTTACCTGGACAGAGCAAAGTTTGAAGCTTTGAAGCTTCGAAAAGTTGGGAATGAGAGAATGAGAGGCAAAATGTTGGGTTCAGAGGAGATGGAAGGGGATAATGATATGGGAATTGGCCTCTCAGCCTGTAAAGCTCTGCTGCTATATATAGGATACTGAAACACGGCAAACAATAGAACCCCTCTTGCTTACCAGTTTGCGGTTTGACCGTAAATAATTGAGAAAAGAGAATTCTACTCCAATGCGGATTCAGGTGAAAGGAGGGGAATGCTTCGATGGGCCCACCACAATCAAAAGGAGAAAGTTCCTAGAAACTAGGAAGATGACTGAAAGTGAAAACCCTTTTTTCTGTTGGGGTCCAAATGAAATTACTCGGAAGGTCCTCTCATGTTGGCACCTTTCCATGTTTTCTTTGGGTTACTAACATCGTTTTAAAAATTTTGGTCTAGCACTGTTTATGTCCTGCTTAGCATTGTTTAGGTCCCGCTTAAGTGCTAGACGACTGACTCTGTCCCGATTCATCTATAGGCGTTTAAAAATTAAAAATGGCGCATAAACCTGCTTAGGTGAATACTTAGTCAGTCTAGACCTACTAGATCGCAACTCTAACTTAGACAGAAAATATATAACTTTTATTTTGAATTTTATTTTTCAATAAATTGTAATAGATTGGTTAAGCACTTGAATGAATACTCATTATATGCTTGTTTTCCATGATTTCAATATGTTCTAATACTTTATAATCAATATATCATTCTACTTTTGCAATTTATGTGTCCGAACATAATTATATATATATAATTTTTTTTTAAGTATAAGTAGACATTAATATTTATATGTTATTAAAAAATTAAAAAATCCGCCTAGGCCGTTTGGTGAAATTATTTTTGTGTTTTAAAAGCACTTGTAGTGGTTTTCTTCTGAATTTACTTATATTTTTACTAAAAATTGATTTTTAAAGTACTTTTACTAAAAACATAATCAATAATTTTAAAAACGCTTTCAGCAAGTTTAAATGCACTTCACAACTAGTCTCATAAGTAAGTACTATCCAAAGTGTCTTATTATGTTCTAAGATTCCCTTTATAATTTTTAAAAAATGTTTGTGGTAAGTTTTGGCCCTAAGATTGGAGTATATTCCCTCCCTATAGAGAAAAAAAAAAGGTTTAAATCCGGAGCGCAGCGTGAATCAGGTGACATCCCTCTTGATGATTCTGTCCTAGTTATGAACCCAAGTTCTCTTCAAATGGCCCTTGAATTTCTGGGCTTTTTTTGTGGATCTCGGGTTAAAGAGTGGGCCGTTTTGGGCTTACATAACCTCACGACTTTAAAGAAACTATGAGCTCGTTGGGCTTACATTATTAGCCTGTAACTCATAAACATATAATAAAAAATAAAAAAATTGGATATCTGATCCCAACCAGAATCGCAACTTTAATGAAAAATTTTCAGTATTGTTTATTTTAATAAAAAAATATATTTTTATATTAAAAAATCAATCATAATACTATTTATTTTATTATTATTTTATTCTTATCATTGACGTTTGAAATTTTCAAACTCTTTTTGTTAATTTTCCAACAAAATTAATCACCGGAAAGAGGTATGCTAATTCCCCATTTGATTTGATACGTCGTCGTTTTATACCCTATGTCCGTCAAAGTTTCTGTTTTATTTTTCTGCTGTAATCTGATGAATTGGATTGCTGTGTGTGTGAATTTGGTCTTAATTTAATTTTAATTTTTGCTCTCTCGTCTGAACCCAGGTTCTTCTTCCTCCTCCTTCTATTTTTCTTGCAATTTTCTTTCAATTGATTGGATCTAATTATTGTTTTTCTCTCTAATTTTGCAATTGATTATATAATTTTTCAATTGCTAAAGAACCCATCTGCCACCTTTGGGTCATATCCTTCAGAACCCTTCTACTTTTGCTGCGTTGCTGATTTTGTAGCTGAAGAAAGAGAAGGATTGGGGAAAAAAGATGAGAATTTGGAAGCTGGGTTTTTCTGGGTTTCTTGCTGCCGCCTTTGTGGTGGGGTTTGGTTCGGGGGAGCCGGCCCGCACTGAGAGAATTTCAGATAGGAGACGGAAAGACTTTTTTTTCGATTTGCATGATTTGATTGTTCTTGGGTTTTTGCCATTTTTCAGTTTCGAATTTCATTTTGCTATCTTTAACTGCTACCTGGGTTTTGATCAATTGGAGTTTCGGTTTTGATTGATGGGGTGTTCGAGGTTTGGTATCTTTTGGACCTGCCATCTAAATTTGATGTTCAATTGGATATGTGCTATCTTTTGCATTGGTATTTTTTGTCAACTTGGGTATGTTCGATTGGATATGTGATATTTGCGATCTAAATCATCAAATTTTCTCTTAAAAATAATAGTATTAATTCCTCTTATCCTTTATAGTAGTACCAAATACAGTATAATAATATGGTCATTAGTCCGATATTGCACCAAACGCCCGACTGATTTAGTAAGTACCATCAAATGACTTTTCAATGTGGTTGATGTCATTTTTCTTCTTTCTTGCTGTAGTCAGTCTTATTAAAATGGCCGGCAGAGCTCATATCCCCAATAAGAGTTCAGCCCTCATTGCCATGATTGCTGATGAGGTATGGATACTCAATTTTTTGGGTTGAATCTGTTCAGGCATTTTTTATTTGTCTTCCTGATGTGATGATTGTTATCATGTAGGACACTGTAACTGGATTTTTGCTGGCTGGAGTGGGCAACGTTGACTTGCGAAGAAAGACGAATTATCTCATTGTTGATTCAAGTACGTTATGACTTTTATGCGCGAGTGTTGGAACTGCATTTATACTGGTCATCTGTTTCTATATATTTGTATGCAGATAGGTTTGCAGATGGACCAAAATGCCAATCCTCGTATCTGATTAGTAACCTATGAGTCGGATATTTTTGCCGTCTAATCCTGTGGGTAAATGAAAGGGGGCGTTGGGCAAGGGGAAGGAAATCACAAACTTAGAGGAAATGAAATCTATGTAAAAGAAAAAAAAGTCTATATCTTTTCGGTTGAGAAATTACTATGTTGTAAGTAGTATATCCAAGTATAATATTACATTTTGGTCAGCTTATGTATTTCTGGTTTTCTTCTCAGAAACAACAGTGAAACAAATTGAAGATGCATTCAAAGACTTTACGACAAAGGATGACATTGCAATTGTCTTGATCAGCCAATATGTAAGTTCTTTCTCATACTTAAACGTTCTTCAGCTGTTATGAACATGACTTTTCTGGTCCATAAGGCAATATCCTTAGTGCTCGAGCGGTTGCCAAAACTTTTTATGTAATGCAAATGTATGCATTTTTCCTAAATCCGAAGTTGGTTCGAGATTATTTCAAAGGGAAATGACTGTCTTCTTCTCTTACCAGGTTGCAAATATGATAAGGTTTCTAGTCGATAGCTACAATAAGCCGGTTCCAGCTATTTTGGAAATCCCTTCCAAGGATCATCCTTATGACCCTGCACACGACTCGGTTCTTTCACGAGTGAAGTACCTCTTCAACACCGAATCTGTGGCATCAGGAAGGCGGTGATCATCAAGTTTTTCGATATGTTTTACCCGAGAGGTTGCGGAAAATAAGTGTTGCTTTCGATATCATGTATGTTTCTGCCATTTTGTTCACACCAAGTTCTGTGCTCCTCACTGACTGTTGGTTGGTATGTCTTTGTATTTAGATTCCTTTGGTGCCTAAAACCTTATCTATAAAATACCAATTCAAGTTTAAGTGTGTCATTTTATTTTCCTTGTAATTATCACCATCTAAAAGGACAAGTCCATTATTTATATAAGTTTTCGTTTTTGGGGATTTTTCACATGGTAGTCGTCGATAACATCACATTTTAGAGAAAAACGTTTCAAACTCAATACTTCAGAGAAAAATCCTACATCCTGTTGATACAGTAGGTGGGGATTAGAAAGCAAATTATACTTCTCCCAACTTACATATGCCAATGATGCAAGTAATTACACCTTTCCTTATCGTGTAGAAGGTTCAAACGCGCGACATTACATGATTGGTTAAGATGTTCTATTTTAGCATGTGTATCTCAGCATCAGGTAGGTTTTGCAGGATCTCAAGCACTCTTGATAAGATTTAGCTAACATGGAAAGGTTAAGATGAAAGCAACTCACATAAAACGAATTTGTCGTCGCATAATGTTCGAATCAACAATATATTAAATAAGTGTTGAATGCGTTCCATGTAAATCGTAATGGAAGAGCTTTTGTTTAAAATAAACAAATTGATCATTGAATGGATAAGATTGAAGGAAAACCAAACTAATTTAATCCAAATCCAAATCATCAAAGAGATATTCAACGAGCCACCACCCATTCTCACATTATTTTCTTTGGAAAGATATCAAATCTTCGAATTTCTCCTTCCAATGCTTAGGGATTAAGTGATTTAGACCTTTAAAACTTGATTCAACGGCTAAAATGAAGGTGAAGTGATCCGACCCTTTATAATTTTTAACCGTTAAATCAAATTTTAAAAGTTTGAATAGCTTTAAAACGAGAGATCTGGAGATGATCACTTTTTCTTTTCTTTCACCTTGGCCTCATAAAATACCAACATACAAAGGAGGCATCGATTAATAATTATTTATTTAACATTTTTCTGGCCACCAAGCTCAAAAGCACAACTCTTTTATTAATTAATTAATTATTTTATATATATTTGGGACCCATAAATTAATGGTGGTGCTAAGCACAAAGAGAGAGAGAAACATGGGACTTTCTATTTTTATTTCCTTTTGAGTGCCTTAGAAGAGATATAATTTATTGGACCCCACAAATATAGTGGGCCCACCAAAATGTGTGGGGCCAGTTCAGTGTCTATCCACAAATGGAGAGCAGCCGCAACGCATCATTGTCCATCCAATTGAAACTCAAAACGTGGCTTCGTTTGCAGTCTTTTCGTTTCTCTCGTTGTTTGTTTTCGTTTTGAGATTTGAATCCGGATCCAAATAATGGGAATCCTAAGATCCTCATATCTTAATCATTTATCGTACATTATGCGATATGAAATTATTTAAATTTTTTTATATTAAAATTAAATACAAATAAGATCTGATTAAACTGGTTGCATAATGTACGATGAACAACTAAGATGTAGAGATTTTTAAGATCCCCACAAAGTGAATTTGGAGAGGATCCACTTCCTTTGTCTTGAATGTGGAAGGGAGAAGAAGTCATATCTTTCTATCAACATGTATGAGAAATCAACCCCCGAACAAACTCTTAATCGAGAATTTTTTTAGCATGTCGAAGATACAGTCCGATATATTAATTGTGTTGCGATACTTGGTTTGCCAAGTTACGTTTCTAGTGCACAGAAAGATCTCTCCTCTTAAACGTTAGGTATTTTAACTCAATCACGTATTGTTATGTAAGAAAAACAAAATGTATTTAATGGGATTTAAGAAAAGGGTTTGTTTCCGGTTGGACTTGGAACGTCACAAAAAGTCTTCTCTTCTTATCAACATATGTGAAAAATGAGCCGTTTGGTGGGGAGAATTGAAAGTTCCCTTGTAAGAAAAGAAAAGAAATCAAGGCAAAATATGGTGCGTAATATGAAAGAAGGGAAAGTGAGAGCATTTTTTTCAACACAAATCAACTTGATTGAAATTAATATTAGTTTTTCTAATTAGACGATGATCTAAACGCATATATGAAGAAATTAAAGTAGAAGAAGACGACCATTTCATTGATCGACTGACCTAATACATGCGTGAATAGAAATAAATGTAATTCAAACACATTTGATTCTCCACAATCCAGAACCAAAAGGAAAGCTTCCTTATCCACATTTCTTCTAAATTTTTTTTCTTATTTTATCGACCCCACATAATATAACCATCCACATTTTTTAACAGACGTTCATTCTGAATCTTACTGTGCAGAGCTTAAGTATTATGTAATTCAGACTTGAATCTGACAGATCTCATTAACTTATTTCGATAGCCCACCTTACTTTACACAAATCAAGAGCTCCAACTTCTCTTTTATACAAACTAAGAAGCCGAATTTCTTGATCTTTCGGTTCCCGACACTAAAATGATAAAATTTGGAAAGTATCCAAATTCCACATTTTCCATAACCAATACAGGAAATCTCCTTCAACTCATCATAATATTAACAATAATGCTATTTTTACCACAATTTTATACCACATTTCTTTACCATATGAGGTGTCAGATGAGTTGGACAGCCACATCATCTAAATTAATTAGCATTTAATCAAAATGTTAATCAATAATTAATAAAAATATTGTTAATTAAATGATGATTGTGATATACAAAGAGTCTCATTCTTTCACCTAAGATTATTTAAGTATTTTAATTAATAAAAAGATTGAAATTAAATGATGTAGCTTATTCAACTCATCTGACACCTAACATGATAAAGAAATGTAATATAAAATTGTGGTAAGAATAACATTACTCTAATACTAATATTAAATTAGGCCAAATACTAAACAATAAATAATGTTCAACCAAATTACAAAAGAGTGTTGTCCAATTTTTGAGGATAAAATCCTTGACCAAAATTAGAAAGCACTCAAAGCAGAAAATAGGAGAGAGAAAACTAGAGAGAGAAACAGAGAGGAAAGAGAATGATGGATAAGGTGTTTTCAGTGGAGGAAATGTCCGACCAGCTGTGGTCTTCCTCAGGGCCTCCGGCCAATGGCGGAGCCGCCGACGGTGACGACTTGTCTAAACTGAACCGGAGTGCATCCGAGTGGGCCTTCCAGCGCTTTCTCCAAGAAGCTTCTCCCTACTCGCCGTCACCCTCCCCGCCGACGCCGCCACCTCCGCATCATTCTTCTTCTTCTTCTTCTTCAGCTCATCATCACGACCAAGACGACGTCAAAGAGATCAAGATGGTCAATTCCCAGCACCCCCACCCCAATCCAACTCAAACTCACTGCAACAACAACACGGCGGCGTTTAACCTGCGGCCGCCTAATGTCGCCGTCGATTCCGAGGAGTACCAGGCGTTCCTGAAGACCAAGCTCGATCTCGCCTGCGCCGCCGTGGCTCTGTCGCGGGTAAAGGTTCGTCCTTTTCTCTCTTTCTGATCATTTTCTTCTCATGGTTTCTTTTTCTGAGTTTGCTCTGTTTTTCCGAGAAAATATGGTCGAAGTCAAACCAATGGGTTGGGAATGAGCTTAGCTTCTGTTTGGTTGCTGAGAAAGTTGAAGAGAAAAAAATTGAACGTGAAATCTATTAATTATTTATTTATTTGTTATTTATGTAATTATTAATTGTTTTTTTTTTCTTATAGCATTTTCTCGGTATCCAAACAGAGTCTATCGTTTGGAATTTGCTTTTGTTGGAAACGCTTAGGTTGTGCTCATAAGTCATGAGCCTTTTTGTCATAAAACTTTTATTATAAATCCGAATGCTTTTTGAAGAAGAACCCATTAAGGTGCTTCTCCAAAATTGCATTTTTACGATCTAAAAGTGCTTTTAAGTTTTTCGTTAAACATGATTAGAAAACACTTTAAACCTTTGAAGTTACAAAGTTTTTAACTGGTTGGTTGGTTAACTTGGTTTTGTTTGATATGCTTGAATATCATGTGACCGAGCTAAAATGGAACGGAAAGAAAGAAAAACTTCCGGATCCTCGTCGGATTCTCTTTGTGATAATTTTGAGAATTCGTGAATCTATGAATCATATTCGTTTATCGTATACCGTGCAATCAGAAATTATTTTAAATATTTTTATTTAAAATTAAATATAAACAATACTTGACAAAAACTGACCGTACAATATACGATAAACGAACATAATTTACGAATATCTAGAATCGTCCACCCAAACGATCTGGAGAGGATCTTGTTGGTAAACTTACCACTTTGACTTGAATGTTGAACCTTTCGTTGTGGATTTGTGGGACCTCCTCAATGGTAATAGCAAAAGTATCTTGCTGCCATCAAATTTAACAGTAAAATATATGTCGGCACTAAGCGCCTGTAGTCTATAGCTACTCAAGAAAAATTATTTGACTACTGCAAATAACAACAAAGTTTTATCTTATTAAGTAGGGTCGGCTTTATGAATTTTAAAACGTCATTACGTAGTCTTCCGTTAGCTCTATGTGCTCCATGTCTTTTCTTAAAATCCCTTTCTTAGTCTTTATTTACTTCTTTTGCCTTGAATTTCTATCTCATAAACGCATTTTTTAACCAGAGCATGATTTTAAAATCCGAGTGAAATTGAACAAATTAAGGAATGTGTTTTCCCAAAGAAACTTTCGGTAGTAGGGTTCTAAAGGTCGAGTAGTCTTTTCCAACGCTTGAAGCGAGAATCCACACGAACAGAACAATGTCTACTTGCTCTACAAGATTAGAAAACCGTAATCTTGTTCATCTGATTAAATGGGATCATAAGCAATGACAGAGCAACCTGTCCTGAACGAGAGAGAGTAAAACGTCGATTCTTCTGTTGAGATCTAATTCGATCTTCATGAACTTGTCGAGAATTTTTCTTACGAAGTTTTGTTATGTAAAGACAAGCGCTAGCTGATATGTTCTGGTCGTGTCAATAGGGATCGTTGGTGAATGCTCAAGAACCTGTTGCGTCAGCTGACAGCGGATCACACGATTCCAGTACTTCACAACTCGGATCTCAAGCCCCTCCGAAAGGTTTACATTGAAACAAAAACGTGTTCGTAATTGGCATGTACTTATGCTTTTTTTGCTAGATAATGTGATGTTGTTAGAATGTCGTGTATATATATTTTTTAATATTTTACCTATGTAGGAGCTGGGTATGATTTCCCTTCGTTACCTGCAACGCAACATAGATCTGCGATCCCAGTAAGGCAAGCAACTAGCGGATCCTCGAGAGAAATGACAGATGATGAGGAAGCTGAAGGTGAAACAGCAATGAATGAGAATATGGAACGTGCTGATGTGAAACGCGTGAGAAGGTAACACCGATATCTGATGTTCTTGTTGTAGGCTAGGTTTCGGCCCTGCATTACATGTTCTGAGTGCAAATGATTGTGACACATTACATGTTAGGTCTGCAAAATAATCAATTTTGCACCACATTTCACTTGTGACCTAAATAAGCACAGCCTAATCTCCATCTCTTAATTATTGATTCAAATGTTTGGCTTTAAATACGTTTGGTTTCATTGCCTTCCACGAATTCATCCCGCCTTTTCCAGAATGCTGTCTAATAGAGAGTCAGCTAGACGCTCAAGAAGAAGAAAGCAGGCACATTTGACTGAGCTTGAGGAACAGGTCCGTTCTTTTTTTGCTTTCTCGGCTTCCTGTTGGATCTCTGTCTTTTGGTCTCCTGTAGATTTCCTAATGCAATTTTCTTTACAGGCATCTCAATTAAGAGTCAAGAACTCCTCTTTGATGAAGCGCCTGACTGATGCGGACAAGAAGTACAACGAAGCAGCTGTTGACAATAGAGTACTAAAAGCTGATATCGAAACATTGAGAGCAAAGGTACGCCTGTCATCAAAACTGCTCGAAAGTTAAATGCCTTGGTAACTGGTTCCTGGAAGCCTCTTAGAGTATGAACCGAAAAATCATATAAGCTTTGTTATTTCATTTGTGACTAAATTCCAGGTAAAGATGGCTGAGGAGACAGTGAAAAGATTAACTGGGTCGAACCCCATGTTCCATGCCATGTTAGAGATGTCATCAATCGGCATGGCACCATTTGATGGAAGCCCTTCAGAGGCATCAACAGATGCTGCTGTTCCGGTGCAAGATGACCCAAATCAATACTTTTTTCAACCTGCTTCTGATAACCCTATACCAACTCATGACCCGAGAGTCAAGAATGATTCTACAGACGTTCCTTCTGTTGAAAATGTGCAGAAGAATTCTGCAGTAACATCACCAGCAGATGTGTCGGAGAACAAGATGGGACGAACACCTTCCCTACAGCGAGTTGCTAGCTTAGAGCATCTGCAAAAGCGGATAAGGGGCGGAAACCCATCCAATGGGGAGCAATAGTCACAAACAGAGTGATCTAAGAACGAGGAAAGATTGATTAAAGGATGCTTTGAACAACCATTGTATCGCATCGATACTTTTGGATTAGTTATGTAAAAAAATGCTATTCTTAATCCGTACTGCACTGAATTATACAGTTTGATACTTTTAGCACTTTCATTTTTCTTGTCATGCACGGAACAGATTATACTCAGTTTCCTTACATGTCGTATTCACCTACTCTTTAGCAAGTGCTCAACAAATCGAAATCCAGATCAATTGAAACATGCTACTAATTTGGATTCCATGAAAATTTTGGCCTTCTTCGACATATCATCAAATGTTACAAATCGAACAAATTCAAAAGGAAAATACTGCTAACGGCTTGAAGTTTGAACGGAACTACAACCGGCTTTGCTTTCGATTCCCTTAACCTTCATTTCCTGTCTTACCATCTCCACATCCTCCCACCTTTCAGCAGATGCATAAATGTTCGACAACGCAACATAGTCCTCGCTCTTTAGAGTCGATTCTGCAGAACTCTGTGCTGACTGTACGTGGAGCAGCTTCTTCCCCACCTTGTCTCCCATTGCAACATCCCCATGGAGGTTGCAAGCACTTAGCAAACTCCTCCACAAGACGGTATTACTGGCATCCCTCCTATAAACTCATAGGCTTCTTTCAAGTGCCCTCCGCGGCTAAGCATATCAACAATGCAGCCATGGTGTTGCATCCGAGGCGAGACATCAAACTTGCTCTTCATCAAATGGAACAAATAGAGGCCTTCTTCAAGGAGGCCCGAATGACAACAAGCTGAAAGCAAGCCGGTGAAAGTCACTGCATTGGGTTTTATTCCAGAACCCTCCATTACATCCAAAAGCTCCAATGCTTCATTTCCCTTACCGTGAATGGCTAGCCCGGTCGCCATTGCTGTCCAAGTCAAGACATTCTTCTCAACGTTGTTTGCACCAAAATGTTTGATACGACATCATGTTTCACAGTCCGACCATGTATCTGTCTGCCTACTAACAACGTTGGAACTGAAGGCAATCTAGCACAAGCTCCAAGACCAAAAATGCAAGTTGAATTGTCAAAAACTAAGGTTGATTTAGAAACCCAATTGGCAAAAACAAGAACTGAATCTTTGGGGTGAGAGCATCTGATCAAAGTGTTTAGGAGGAACAAGTTTGGTTGGAATACCAAATGGGCATAAAGGTTGGTGCTTTTTGTTAAGGTGAATTATTGCTGGATGAGTTTGGCATGGAGGGACGGAGATTTGGCATTTGAGGCCACTGGTGATCAATTGGGCATGGATTTTTTTGGGTTGGTGGGTGGATTTTAGGGTTAGGTTTAGGAGAGAGCTCTGGCTCTTGGGAGATGGTGCATGAGGGTTCTTGGAAGTGAACTTCAAAGGGACAAACAGCCTTAAGAAAAAGCTAATATAAGTGATGGTTTTTTTTGGATGTCTTCAAGACAAAATAAGTTAAATAACTAAAGTAGATATGCGCACGTAGGTTAGATCAGTTGATCAGAATAGCGTATATGTGTTTTTACGGACAAGTTTAAATTTTATTCATAGCAATTGGTGTAAAAGTCAATTTTATTACGCTAAAACTAGAAATTGTAAAAAAACGATTTATAAATTGAATTAAGAGGATTGCAATTATTTATGGACATACAAATGAAAAACTAAATATTGAAATAATGAATGAGGCTGCCTCATACGAAGGCAAAAGGTGACCATGGGCCCTATATCAATAGAGTGAGCTAACAAGGACAGTGAGTATAAAAGCGAAATAGAATATTTTGAACAAATAATATTATCTACATTAAAAGAATAACTAAATATTGAACAAATAATATTATCTACATTAAAAGAATAAGGAATCGAACGACATGAGTATAAAAACATAATAAAATATTAAGACCCACTTAGCTGCTTCATAATCTGAAATACTTACTCATTTTATTATCATTTTTAAAAAATTTCATTTGATTTGGAAACTATTTATATTACTTATTATCATAGATTCAATTTCTCAACATGTTAAATAGGACGAATTAAAATAATACTCATGAGAAGAAGAATGATCTTTTGCATCTAAAGAGTAAGATTTATTTTTAGAGTAATGTTAGGGAGATTAAATTTGTAAAATAAATAATGTGTCACCAATAAAAATTGAGGACGTTTATCAGAGTTTAAGTAATAATTCAATCATCAACTTTCATATCATTTAGTTTACAAATTTTAATCTACAAATTAGTCTCTCTAATGTTACTCTTATCTTTATTAGTCCAGTCTATCGAATATTAGTTATTTTTTAAAATAATTTTCACCATTTAAATACCGTCCAATTTCCAGACCATCAACCATCCATGTGCAAATTCAACCATCCAATGTCCAATCTGGTCAATATTAATATTCAAAGGTCCCACCTTTACCTTATTTTTTTTATTTTCTTTTGGCTGGAGCCACCTTTCCCCTTCAATTTCATGTTATCCGATCTTCCACACCCCGAAACACACAAAATTCAACAAAATCCCCAATACCTTCAAGAACCCAGGAACCAAAAATCAGGTTAATAAGTTACCAGAAAAATTCATGGAGATTTCATCTTTTACTCTGTCCACTCCTAGATCCCCACTTTTTCTCCCTTCCCAATCATCCCAATCCACCTTCTTGACCAGCAATGGCACCACCTCTTTGTCCTTCAGCAAAAGCACTGTAAATGGCAGTGCTTTGGTTCTGAGCAGAAGCAGAACAAGAACTGAGAGAGCCCAGAAGGGTATGACGTGTAACGCTCTGTTTGGTCTTGGGATGCCGGAGCTTGTGGTTATAGCTGGTGTGGCGGCTCTGGTTTTTGGACCCAAGAAGCTGCCTGAAGTGGGGAAGAGTATTGGGAAGACTGTCAAGAGCTTCCAGCAGGTTGGTTTCTTTTCATCCGGATCTGTTTGGTTGTCGAGAAAATTTATGAACTCTATTGCCCATTTAATGATTTTTGTTGTTGTTGTTTGTGTGTGTGGAAATTGGAATAAAATTGAGATTTATAGTTTGCTGAGCTAAATAGGGTTTTTTTTCTTGAGAAAGTTTATGCAATTTCCGGAATTTTTGTTGCAATACTTAAGTTTCCACGAAAAGGAGGGAAAAAAGAAAGACAATTTAGGGTACTCATGTTTGAGGATATTGTGTTGAAATGGGAAGTTAAATGTAAAATTAGAGAGAACGAAATGCCATGCCATGCTTGTACTACCTGGCTGAACTCCAATCGAAGAACATGCATTTTAGTGGCGATAATTGATTGTAGAAAACACTATGTGTAAGAAGGGGAAGAAAGTTAAAGTCATGTGGGATCGCTGTATTGGTGCTTAGTTAAGTCAATGCAACTCTTGGAATGGTGATTAGAATTCTGATATTCCATTTACTTCCCTTTTCCGCGTTGTGTTGTTACGAATGGGGCAACTCTTGAAATGTTTTAGATTGTTGACTATTGTGGAGTTGTAGACTTGTAGTTTAGTTGTTTCTGCCTTGTGTATGACTTTTGGTTAAAGTAATTGTACAGTCGTTGGTGCCTCCACATTGTGGAAAGAAACTATGGTAATCTCTAAGTTATAGTAGATTTCACAGTGATTTTTAATGTGAACGTATTTGTTTTCATCTAAGGTAGTTTTCCTTTCGGTATTGATAGCAACGATTGCAAAGTTATAACATGGTTCAAAATGATGGTGATAGGAAGGAAAATAAATACAATGGAACCCCTTACCGTTCTTTTTGAATAACAAACAATAACAAAACAACAATAAAGCCTTATCCAACTATGTGGGGTAGGCTGTATGAATCCTAGAAAACGCCACCGCTTGGTTTTGCGCCAAGTCTTCCGTTAGCTCTAGGTACTTCATGTTTTTCTTAAAGTCTCTTTCCAAGTCTTCCTAGATCTTCCTTTACCCCTTTTGCTCTAAGGCTCTTGCTCATAATCTCATTTTCTAACCGGAGCATCTATATGTCTTCGGTTCATATGTCCAAACCACCTTAACCGATTATCTCTCATCTTATCTGCAGTTGCACCTACTCCTACTTTACCTCATATATCCTCATTCTTAATATTGTCCTTTCTCCTGTGCCACATCCAACGAAACATTCTCATCTTCCCTACACTTTGCATGTGTTGAATAATAATAATAAACAATATGCGTGTAAAATGCAATTCCTTTGCATTCTCCCCACTTTTGCTCTCTGTTGAGTGAACAATGTGAATTGCAAAAATTTGAGCGATGAAAATGAGGGGCTCTAAATGTAAATAATTATTACATCTCTAGGGGATTTATAGATCTTGGGGAAGAGGGGAAAGGAAAATGTGTCTTTGCATTTGCCACTATGCTGTATGGTTTGATTGAGTTGGTTATTGCAAGTTAACATATATGGACGATCAAATTTAGTTTTTGGTTTAGTCATATGGAACCTTTAATGTTATGTTTATGTATTTTATTTTGGAGTGTATGATGTGGGGATCGGGGGAACGGGAGAAGGATCAAATGATTTTGGGCAGATGGATGCATATAGATATCAAATTCAAAGAGTTGATACTCGATTAGAAGTGTGTAATTCATCGGTGGTCAGTGATCACCAAGCATAAAGTTTTCTTGTTAGATTTTTATTTAGATGTTACTTAAAAAAGATGGGAATAGAAGCATATTCTCCTACAACTTGTGTTAAAAGAAGAAGGATGACAAATGACGGTTTTAGCTCATTTAGTTGTTAATCAGTACGATATCTAAAAATAACGGTCTAATCATTACAGATCCAAATAAATTCTGCATGTCAATTTCCAAGGAATACTGAGCAGTAGGCACCTTACGAAAAAGTTTAGTTCATATTATAGTCTATTAAGTACTCATAAATGGGGAGTTAGAGAAGAAATAGGGATGCATAATTTATTCGGCTGACCCTTAAAATTGGTTAGGGTGTGATTTCTTTGTGTATGTGGTAGCATGCGATCGAAGACTATTTAAATGTTGCTGCTTTCTTCAGTGAGCTTTATTAAGCGAATAGTGTAATCACTAGAAACTTTGAACCCAGTGATTTTATAACTTCTAATTATCTTGTTTTCTCCAGCTTCCTTTCTGTGCTTCTCATAATTCATAAAGAGTGTATTTGAATCCTTTGTAAATCTTGCAGGCAGCAAAGGAGTTCGAGACGGAGCTTAAAAAAGAACCTGAGGGCCTCACAGAGACACCTACAGCGTCGAGTGAAGAAGAAAAACAAGAAGCCAAGGTCGCAAGTTCACAGGAAAACGCATGAGGTTGTAGTGATAACCCAGTTGATACATTCTCTATTTTTTGTTGTGCTGTAAGCTTAGAACATGAACAAGGCAGATCAATATTCTCGTTCTTTATTAATCTACTCGTTATGTTCTCAGAACATGCTAAGTTAGATCGCCTATATGTTTTTTCTTTTCGTTGCAAGGGCCTTGTAGCTCAATTGATTAAGCGAAGCGCATTTACCCTTACAGAGTTAGACCCGAACTCCTGAGTTTAAATCCTCCCCCCACACTATTGCTTCCATCAGAAAACTCCTTTCTTTAGTTAAGGGATAGCTTTGCACTTTGCCCTCTCTCTTCAACTCAGACTGCCTTCTAAAAAATTGGACCAAATTATGTTCCCCTGCCATGCTCATAAGGAGGAGAAAATCGTATGTCGGGCTGCTCGTATATGGCAGCACTCACAAGTGGTGGGCACGGGATAGGATCCATATGCAGAGGGGAACGGCCCACCACTTTTGAGAATTTTTTTGCCATATACAGGGAGCAAGATATAAGATTTTTTACATTAGAAGGCGGAGGAATATACCCCAAGAAAAGAAGAACCTTTTGCTTTGGAATGAAAAGGAGGAGCTTCTCAATTAGGGTTTTGCTTTCCTTAAAGTAGGGTTCAAGGTATTTTATGGCATACGCAACCCTAAACCATTGTCGCAGATAATGGATTAGTGGTCCAAATTTGCTATTAATCGCCACGAGGCTATGACATCCATCCCAACTCAAGATTTATTAATTATATACTCACAGTTTTGAGTAAACAAGATTATTTCTAGCTAAATGATATAATTATACGGGAAGATATCCTCTCCAGATCTCTCCCATCAAATCCTAGGGATCCGTTGATCCGGACCCTTAAAATTTAGTCAACGGGTACAAACAGGAGGCACCTCTAAAAGTTATAATAATTGTAGATGTTTGATCAAATTTCAAGGATCCGGATCTCCGAATCCCTAATATTTGGTGGGAGAGATCCAGAGGGGATCTCTTCCCTAATTATACCATTACAAGGGCTCTTTCTTATAGCGATTCCGTATTACTGTAGCAAATGGGGATGATAGGGCCTTCCATGTAGACCGTGTATTTACCGTACTGGACAATCGTAAATTTGGAGCAAAAGAATGACAAACAATTAGATATATAGGAGTGCAGAGCCTTTATCTAAAGAGATACCCATTTTTTGGTAAAAATGAAGACTAGTTGTATGATTCACTTCACATCAAATTTTGTAGGATTCACTTCACATCGAATTTTAACTATCTAAACCATTTATGTTTTAGTCTCTATTCATATGTCATCTTTTAAAAAAAAAAAAATCAATTCAATTTGAAATCATTTACTCATTTGATTGTTATGGTGAAATTTCAATGTTTCTTAAAACATAATATTCGTCAATTTCTTTGAATTTAATTAGATGTCTCAAACATTCCCGATTTAGCTCATATTTTGCAAAGATGATCTATAAAACGCAACTTGAAAAATAGGCAATTTAGATCGTCAAAGTTCGATGTGAAATGAGCCCCACTACTAGTCCTCATTGAAAAAAAATGGAAATCCCTTAAAATAAGAGAGAGGATCCTCACCGGATCCTCTTTGTAAGGATCTCGAAAATCCTTTAATCACATCCGTTCATTATGCATCGTGCGGTCAATTTTCATCAGGTACTATTTATATTCAATTTAAAATAAAAAAAATTTACAATGATTTCTAATCGCACGATGTACGATGAATGAATGTGATTTGAGGATTCCCGGGATCGTCACAAAGAGGATCCGGCAATGATCCTCTCTCTTAAAATAAAGGCTCCTTATAAGGGTATATGACGAATACATAATTGATACAATGTCTTCTACGTATCTTAATTTGGCTACAATAAAGCGAGATACCTGCTATGAAGTTGGTCCTATCATACAAAACTTGATATTTTAACAGACGCGTGATCTCTCTATTCCTTGTTTGTTCTCCCACATTTTTCAGCTTTGTATAACTTTATATGATATACTTTTTTTCTCTGATTGCTTCAAAGGCTTTAATCATATATCAAAAGTAAATCTAAAAAGAGGTAATGATGCACTAATGATAGGTATAGCTCGTCTTTTTGGGATACCACACTATTTTGGCTTACATATAGGCGATTAGGTCCTTATCAAGGCTAAAGGCCTCACGGTAAGATTTTTCTATATCATCGCGTTTATATCGTTGCGTGAGCAGTTCACTTATTACTTGAGTAAATTTTAACATATAATTCGTTGTATCTCCACCTATTATATTTTTTATTCCCGTAACTAATGAAAAGATATTCTAATTGGGTGTATATTTATGGTTACACCACAAAATCTTCACATTAGTCGAGTCTTGCTCATCTTCTATGTGTAAACAGGTCATCGATGAGCTCAACACTTACTTAGTGATATATCTTTGGTGATACACAAGATTTTTATTACTTGAGTAAATTTTAACATATAATTCGTTGTATCTCCACCTATTATATTTTTTTATTCCCGTGACTAATGAAAAGATATTCTAATTGGGGGTATATTTATGGTTACACCACAAAATCTTCACATTAGTCGAGTCTCGCTCATCTTCTATATGTAAACAGGTCATCGATGAGCTCAACACTTACATAGTGATATATCTTTGGTGATACACTAGATTTCTTTTTCCATGAAAACCCTCTATCTTGGTTTGATTAGGCTCTTTAAAACTTATGTTTGCTTATGATATATCTTTGGTAACACCACAAAAATTTCTCCTTAAAGCCTCATATTAACGAGAATATTATACTCTATCACCAACGGTATTTCCTCACGAGTCTCTCATTCTTCATTGGGGAGTGCTAGCAATCTTTGCACTAACCTTTGCATTTGAACATTTTCACTTCTTCACATGACACATGTCATTTTGTTACGCTAAAGATCTTGTTTTCTAAGTAAAATGACATCTGTCATGTGCAGAAGTGAAAATGTTCAAATGCAAAGATTAGCACAAATATGATTAGCATTTCTCTTCTTTATTTAGGTCTCGTCATCTTAGAGCTCATTTGGATGTGCTTTTAAAATCACTGAAAGCGCCTTTGGTGAAAATGTTTTTAGAACTAATACTTAGTAAAAATGCAAGTAAATTATGGAAAAGCACTTTAAATGCTTTTGGAGTCAAAAAAAGATTTTCTCTAAAAGCGTTTTCAAACATTTTAAAAGTACATTCAAACAAGTTCTTAATCTTGCAACCAAATCAAGTGGTGGAGTAAGACATTGACGTGAGCAAATATCTCCGATTGCACTCAAGATTTCCCTTTGCTCTATCTTATTCAGGGTATTTTAAAGTTTAGGTTTACATATGATAGGTGTATTGTGGTGTATCTTATAGGTGTGCTATAAAAAAGTAACTCCACTACATAAAGGGCACCGACCCTTAAAAGGGAAAAGAATTAAAAACTAGAAAGATAACAACCTTTGTGTATTCAAATTGTTTAAGATGCAAATGGACAATGTTTGTCACTAGTCAGCTAGGCCCGAGACCCCTATCAGCCCTAGTCAATTTTTTGTTTGGGCTGCTACAAACCCAAGTTTATCACACATTTTTCCTATTAAAAACTTTAAACAAATAAAACTACCAATCGAGAAAGTTCAGAACGATCATTTTTGAGATGTCAATAACAGTTTCTTTGATAGAAATGTTGAAAATGGTCGCATTCTCCGCATAAAAGGATGAATTTAGAAAGAAAAAAAAAAGATTATCCTAAACCAACACGGGATGGCTTAATGGTTGGGACGAATTCCAAGCCCGTATTTCACATAACACATTATGAATTCATTTTGTGGCACTTGTGAATCACACGATAGTGGCCAGGAGGAGGCTGAAATGCTTCTGTTAGTCCTTCCAACCCATGAAAAGGTGAATTGCCATGGCAAAGTCACCAGCTGATCCTTTAAAAAAAAAAAGACAAGATTATCAAGTTATAGACTAATATCATTATTTAAGAAAGCAGAACAAAGAGGACCGAAAGTAAGGAAAAGGATCCTCTCTAAATTCCTTCCACCAAATCCACCAAATCAGGGGATCCAAACTCTTGAAATTTGATCTAACGGCTAAAGTTATTATAAGTTTTAAAGGGGGCCCCTATTTTTAGCCATTAGATCAAATTTCAAGAACCCGGATCGCTTTCCCAAAAGTAAGATGAATGAACCAATAATAGAAACTTAATTACGTGAAGCAAACATAATACATGATTTTCAGGTTGTAAAATTTGATGGCAACACTCTAGTTTTAAAAAGTTGGAACTGATTTTTCTATGGATTGGACGGCTATGATCATCTATGAAAGTATCTTTAATTATGCACCATAATTATGTATTTCCCATTTTGGTTAGGGTATGCGAGAAACATGTCTAAACCACGTCGCTACACAATTCACCGCATTTTCAAGAAGAACTCGTAAAGCACTAAGCAGATTTTGATAAATTCAATCTCTAGTAGTGATCCAACTGCACATGATAATAGCAAATATGAACCCTAATCGGATAATAATGACCAAAAGCTGAAAAACAGACGTGCATATTCTTCAAACTAGAAGTAGAAATAAAGTCAGAAAAAAGAGAAATTTTGACTAGGAGGTTTTGTAAGAAGAGTTAAAATAATTCAGATCAAGTCATCGTAAAAATAGGGATGTCGATAATGAAGAAAGTTGAGGTTCCACTATAAATCAATTGATAATATATGACACATGCAATGTCTCTTCTCTCATTAGTGTAGAATTCATTCTCAACATGTCTCCTCACATGTGACTTATGTTCAAGCCTAACACGTGGACAACACAACTCAAATGAAGTTGAGCACGTGTAGCCATTGGGATATACACGTGAGACAATTTTACTATGATATAATGAAGAAAGTTGAGGTTCCACCATAAAACTAATTGATAGTATAAAAAGTAACCTAACTACATATAAACACATATAAAATCTATTTTCTTATCAATATAAGATTAATTTTCAACCGATAACACTACCTAGTTCAAATGCTTTATGAAAAAAATTGAGATTTCATCATAAAATTAATTGACAATATAAAAAATAACCTAACTACTTCTAAACACATGTAAAACCTATTTTCTCATTAATATAAGATTAATTTTTAATCGATAATACTACCTAATTCAAATGCTTATATATTTTTCAATTGTCAAAAAGAAAGAGAAAAAATTGCATTGTTTCTTTTTTTGTTTCTTGAAGAAAAACATCTTGTCCTGTCAACGCGTAGGACCAGAAACTTTAGTCCCACGAAGACCGCAAAGTTTGCTTCTCTCTCCTCCTCTTCTTCTCTTTCTCTCTCTCTCTCTAGAAGTTAGAAACCATAAATCACACGCACACACAAACCCAAATTCCGAGAGCCAAGTCAGAGTGTTCAGAGCCAAAAAGCAAAGAAATTCAGAAAGCCAAAAAGAGAAGGATTTTCAGAAGAGCTCCTCTCCTTCTCTCTCTCTCTCTCTCTCTCTCTCTCTCTCTATAAAAACCAACCAGAAAACTCTGCCAAAACCCGTCAGTCTGGAATTCTGGAAAAACCAGCTCGAAATCCCCGAATACCATTTCCGGGGTATCGGGTCTGACACCCACTTCACCAACACAAAACCCCACTTCTCAAATTCCCTCCCACTTCTCGATACACACACACTCTGTTTCTCTCTCTCTCTCTCTCTCTCTCTGACTGTCTCTCTCTAAAAAGAGCATAAAGAGCTCAGCTTTAATTCTTTACTCACCAAACCTTTCATTTTTCTTACTGTAAATTGCAAAACCCATCTGAGCGGTTGCAGAAAAAAGTTAGTAACTCGTGGAGTTTTGTCAGTGCAAGTAAAAAAAATATGGCGGGAAATCCCCAAGAGGGACTTGGAGACGATTTCTTTGAGCAGATCTTAGCTGTGCCGCCGTCGTATAGTGCCGGTGGTGGTGGTGAGTCAGCTGGTGGTGGGTACGGAGGAGATGTGGGGTCCATGCCCATGGTGCTGCAGCTGGGTTCTGCTGGGTCTTCGGGTGGTGGTGCTGGGTACAGAGGAGGAGTTGGGATGGGGCTGGGTATGCCGTTGGGTTTGAACTTGGAGCAGGGTGGTTTTCTTGGGCGAGACAGCAGGTTCAGAGATGAAGCCAACAATACTAACAACACAAACAGTTCCAATGTTTCTGCTTCAATTAATGTAAGCCTCTCTCACTCCACTTTAATCTTAATTTTGTTTTAAGACTGTGACGTCAAAGTTGTCATAAGTTAGGTCAATTAATTAGAGCAGTAGCACCGAGTTTGAATCTCCTAAAGTAATCTTACAATATTGTATTAGACTAATTGGTTATAGCAGTTGCACATGAGTTCAAATTTCCTTCTACGTAATTTCTTTTCTTTGTAATGGATGTGAGAGTTGAGAACTAGTGTAGTGTAGATGCTAGCTGGGTTAGGGTATGCTTGTAAAATGAAGAGTTTGTAAGGTTAATTTGGTGAATGAATCTTGTTATTCGTTGTCAGGAGACTGACATATTGATTTAACTGACTGGCTTTACCTACGTTTGCAAATCTTGATGGCTTAGTATTTGTTTGGTGTGGCAGGAAAGAGAATCTGTTCATATGTCAAGTTTGTTTCCAGCATTTGGACACTTGCAAAATCACTCATCACTCCGTCCAACGCCACCACCTCCCCAACCTCCTCACCAGGTACGTCCAACGCTAACATTTCACAGTGACCAAGTTGCCCTCGCTATTTCAAAGATGCTCTCTTTATTGAGACAGACTTCTCTACATTTAGTGCGCCGCCGTGACAATTCTAAACCAATAACGCGATACTAGGTTATTGCGTTATTCGTTCAGAATGCAACAGTGATCTACTGTGAGTAGGTAAAGTCCTTTTGTTATGTTCCCCAAGGCCAAATAGTAAGATTGTCATAACTACTTGAACTTGAAATGTGTTACGAGAAAAATCAAATTATAGAGAACGAATTCATCGTCATATGACATTCCGATTCAATAATTCAATGTTATCTGGCGAGAAACTTCACATGGTTTTTTAGTATTAGATCGTTGTATCACGATAGCTGTGAACCCGTTTATGCAAATATTGCTCCTCTAGAGGATGAGGGGTACCGTTGATAATATTGTTGTAATCAAGGGCTTTGTTTCAAGCACATTAGTAGTAGGTAATGATGTGTAGTGCACGTGCTTGAGGGAGAGTGGAGAGTATTGTTTAGTAGGACGTGTCCGACAGACAGAAGGCTCCATAAACGTGTGGGTTGTTCGAACGTGTAGATGAGCTCTGCCGTCCGAGGAAAGAAATCTTTTAATGTGTCGGGAACACAACGCGGTATATCAGGTGTCATAATACAAGTGGTTGGAAATTAAAAAAAAAAAATCTCCAACCACTTGTATTATGACATTTGGTATATCAGCCCATGTTACCGTCACACTAAAAAAATCTCTCGTCTAAGGGACATTTTGGTCCTTTCGAGTTTCTCGAATTGCAATCTTTGTGGCTATCTCGGTGGCCACGCTCCTCTTGGTGTGTGGGAACATGCGCTCCTGTTCTTCACAGTGGAATGACTCCGGCTAGTTTGACTTTGTCAATATGTTGACTTGTGCTGACTAGGGTTGATTTGGACTTGTACATATTTTTGCATAATTTGGGGAGTTTGTTTTATTTTTTCAATTAGTTTGACATGTCCTAGGTTATTTTCGTTCTTGGATGTTTCAGTTATGACTCTTAGATTTGTTTCAAAAGTTAATCAATTTGGCGTGAATTGTTCGTTCTTAAAGAACTTCAAACAGTACATCGAAAACCTGTTCAATTATGAAAAGTTGAATGATTATTTTCTTCTTTGACATTAAGAACATATCTTGACTTGTCCAACTAAAAATTCAGTCATCCTCACCCACAAGCTGTTGCCAAGGATTTACGCAATGAGATGTCAAAACTTATTTTCGTAGTGTAATTTCGTGGACAATGTTTTGGTGTTTATCTCTTACTTGTAAAGCATATGATAGGAACGTTGGATAAGGATGTGAAATGACTTGTAAGATGGTTTTCTAAGTTGGTGTTCCACTGTGGACCGTCGGGATTAATTTGATGGAAATCCAAGTTGAAAACTTCCATCAAATTAATCCCGACTGTCTATAGTTTCGATTGTCCAGCTGAATTTTGACATATCTGTACTCACATCAGATGATTAAGTATGCATTAGTTCAAACCTAACACATGTTGATAATTTATGGATCGACTTAATTTTGTTAATCTTGGTGCCGCAGTTTCATAGCCAACCACCACCAGGGCCATCTAATGCTGTCCATCACCCTCCTTCCATCCGCCCAAGGGTTCGAGCAAGGCGAGGCCAAGCAACAGATCCCCACAGTATTGCTGAGCGGGTAAGCTAAATATTTCATATTTAAGAGAACCTAAATTGTTCTTTGTGGGAAAGTTAGCATTAAGTTCATTCTCATTGAAGACATCCAAGTCACTTCTGCTTAAAATGTAACATATAATTCAAGAAGTCACTCCAGCATGTATTTAGCCTATGCAATTTTGTTGAGACTGAAAAAGTCGTCTGCTATTCATTAGTGTCGAGGACTATACTAGTTTTCTAATAAAAAAGATCCCTTTTCTGAAAACACTTAAACAATTCATCCTGGCATCCAATCCGATGCCCTGCTTATCCAGTGCTATAGGTAATTATATGCGTATACGTATTTATCTTCTTGGTACAGTTACGCCGGGAAAGAATTGCAGAGAGAATGAAGGCTTTGCAGGAATTGGTACCTAGTTGTAACAAGGTTAGTGCCTTAAAGCGAGTTTTAGTACCTTTTGCTGGATGAATTGCATTTCTTCTTGTTTCATCGTGTCGAATTTTATTGATGTTTGAAAATGCCTAGCTTTTGATATATACATTTTGAAAGTATTGACATGTTATGACATCGTTGTGCAGACAGATAGGGCAGCTATGCTTGATGAAATTGTGGATTACGTGAAATTTCTAAGGCTCCAAGTCAAGGTATATATGAATCAAAATTCAAATAGATTCATAATCTCAAAAAGAATAATTTTCGTATGTTTCAATTTCCTCTCCTTGGTTATGTGTTCGTATGTCCTCGGAGATGGGGTAATTTGGTACCTTCTTTTATTGCGTTTCTGTCCGAGGTTTCATTGCTTTTATATGTTCTGAAGTTGCTCTTCCATCAATTGCTCTTCCAAATTATTTCACAACTCCCTAATTCTCAAAAAAAAAAATATATATATACTTCCTCATCTTTTAACAAAAAACTGTTTTCTGCACGAAATTGTTAAAAGCGTTCTTCAAATTCATCGTTGCTTCGGAAACTTGTACGAAATGCTAACGTCTTCAAAATGTTTTCACCATAAGGTAGGTCCCTGTCATGTGGCATATCCCAGGCATCATTACAGGCATAGACACTTGCTTTGTATGAACTAGTTAATTTTTTTTTTTTTCAAACATGAAATGGCTTTGTCTGCTTGGAACCTCTAGATTTCAACCAAGTCATAATCAAAATAGAAAAGGACACTAAGTGTACGACTTTCTTCTAATTTCAAAGTTAATCAACTTATTTTCTCGATACTTATCGATATGATTTTGTTTTTATGGAAACAGGTTTTGAGCATGAGTCGACTCGGGGGAGCAGGCGCAGTGGCTCAGCTTGTTGCCGACGTACCCCTATCAGCAGTCGAGGTTATTCTCTGCACATTTTTTAAATTGATCCGACTTATTGTGGAGGCAGCATATTAGAATTCGCTGTTAGATGCATACAGTTCACCGCGACAAATGTACATACGTAATAATTACAAGAGTTTCTCTAATACATAACTAGGCTCGATGAACATTCTAAAATGCATTGATAAATTAGAGTAGTCTATGTACTAATCCGCCCTTTCTGTCTCCCGTATTTTGACTATTTTTTTTTTCGGTTTTTGCTTTAATCCTATGAAGGGGGAGGGCATGGAAGGAGGAACCAATCAACAAGCATGTGAGAAGTGGTCGAACGATGGCACAGAACAAGAAGTAGCTAAGCTGATGGAAGAAGATGTAGGAGCTGCCATGCAGTTCCTCCAGTCCAAGGCCCTCTGCATCATGCCCATATCCCTCGCCCCAGCAATTTTCCGGACACATCAACCAGACGCACCAACAATGGTGAAGCCGGAATCAAACTCCTCCTCATAAGCCTCCTCAACAAAGTATCAACTATCGCATGCCCCCATCCACACCTCCCAGCACGCTTGCGGGCCCCACGTCCTGCCTTAGTACCCTTGTCACTCATGACAACGGGTAAATTTATAGGTCAAGTTCACTCAACTTTTTGAGTTTTGTCAAACAAGGGGCCGATTGTCATGCCATTGGAAACCCTAGGGGAGGATTTTTCAAAAGCAAAATTGATGTGTTCCCTCCTCCTCTTGTAACATCAATGGTGGGATTAGTTGAGTGAGTGTGACCTAAATACTTGGTGGTGGGAGCTCTTCAATTTTCGTATATGGATAATGGGAGATGGGGCCAATCAAAAGGGGTGGATGGGTTTGCATGATTGTATTTTCTGAAATATTTCTTTTTTTAATGCAAGTTGAAATTTGGATGATGGTTGGTTGTCTTGTAATGATATGTTGGAAGCTTCTGGTTTTACAGAAAAACATGAGTTTGAGTTTGTTGTTTCTTTAAAAGTGAGGTGAGTACTTTTTTTTTTCAAATTTGATGAATAATTATTCAAGGGAAAGTTATTGGGGGAGAGGGATAGAAAATGACATCTTCTATAGAAAAATAATAATACGAAAGTTCTACCAAGTATGCCGATGTATGACATGGACCAGAACAATAATGTTTGAATGTATAGCCAATAATTCAATAAAAAAAATCTAAAGTCGAAAACTTTGGTGTATATCGTGCATACTAAAAAAAATTTCAAAAAGACGAATCATACTCGACCAGACATGGATTTTTTAGGTATTGAATTGAGTTTCTTTTTTTATTCAAAGCGGTGAGAGACACGAATGCAAAACCTTATGTGCAAAGATAAACATGTTCTTAGCCATTTGAACGGCAATTGATGCAAAGAGTTCTAAGTAGATGAAATTTCACATATATGTATTAGGTCGGAAGCGTGCCATCTTCTTACAGCAAAATTGAATCATTGTCCCAGTATGATAAAGTAATTTAGAATATCTTATTGTCACAAACAGGAGGAAAAGGCAAAGAAACATGTGGGCCTTTTCACAAAATCAATTGGGCTTTAACCAAATTTGGACCCATTGGCCCATTTACCTGCAAGAAAATTTAGGGTTCTGTGGTTTTGATCAAAACATGAAGCTTCAATCTTTCTAGGGTTTCAAAAGTTTCACCCTTGATGATTGGTAAGTGCTATTTCAATTCACCATTTTCTTTGTAATTTCGATTAGCAAGTGTTGGGTTTTACCTTGGGTTTGTTTTAGTATATGATTCTGTTTATTTCATATCAGAAAATTATGGTAATTGTTTGCTTATTGGAGATGGAAGATTTAGGATTCTGAAATCTGGACTTAAAATTTTGAACTTTCTACCAAGAAATGAACTTTTTCTTCCGTCGGAGCTCGGACGCCAAATCTGCAAATTCCCGCTGCGACCCTTTGTCTTCCGTTATTCTACATCGTAAATTTTGAAATTTTCAGCCTGAAAACTGATGGAAAGTTGGAAACAATTTACTAGAGGAAAAAATCAGAAAGATTTGACTGAAAGATTTGATCTTTCTGTTGGGGATTATGGGAGTTTGATTGTTTGTGGAATATAAGTGATGGGTTCTTTAAATGATGGAGAGTAGATTTGTTGGAATTTTTATCTATGCAGCAATGTGGGCGAGGCATTCGCTGCCTTTCGAGTTCGAGTTCAATGGGGAGGAGGATCCACTGGGATCCAACTGTTGCGCTCGAACTCAATCACCCGGCTCTTGTGTTGCTGGAGAAGTGCAGCACAAGGCACCATTTCAAGCAGATTTTGGGGCAAATGATGAGGAACTGTTTAATTGGTCAGACATTTCCCATGAGCCGGCTTCTCACATTCTCCGCCATCTCGCACCCTGAAAATTTAGACATGGCCGTCCTCCTTTTCGATCACTTTACTCCGAATCCCAATCTTTACATCTATAATTCGATGATTTCTGCATTATCTTTCTCGAAAAGCCAAGCATTTGCTCTGTACAGTTCCATGCTCAAAGCTGGCATATGCCCTGATAAACACACCCTTCTTTACTTGCTCCAAGCATCCGAATGTGTAGTGGAAGCAAAGCAGATCCACAGCCATGCTGTAGTTACAGGTTTGTTGTCACATCGGTATTTGCAGAACACCCTCATGAAGATATATCTGGAAAAAGGGGAGATGGGGCTTGCTCAACAGTTGTTTGATGACGTGCGAACGCCGGATACAGTCCCGTTCAATATCATGATCGTTGGTTATGCTAAGATGGGATATTTTTCGGAAGCTCTGCAAGTGTTTCATGAAATGGTGGGTTTGGGTCTCGAGCCGGATGAGTTTACCATTCTAGGACTTCTTATATCTTGTGGACTATTAGGAGATGCTCGGCTTGGAATGTCTGTTCATGCATGGATTGAGAGGAGGAAGGCCATTACGTCTGGAAATTTGATTTTGGGTAATGCTCTTTTAGACATGTATGTGAAATGGAACAAATTGGAGGTTGCCCAAAGTCTTTTTGATGCTTTAACGGAGAAGGATATCGTGTCCTGGAACACCATGGCTGCAGGATATGCCAAGGTTGGGAAAATAGAACTTGCGCAGAATTATTTTGAGCAAATGCCTAGAAGAGATCTTGTTTCTTGGAATTCATTAATTGCTGGATATGCCAAGAAGGGCGATTACACAATGGCAGTGAAGGTATTCAACGAAATGATTACGGAGAATGCGAAGCCTGACAGTAACACTCTGGTTAATTTGGTCTCTGCTGCAGCGGAAACTGGAGCGCTGGACCATGGAAGATCAATGCATGGCTTGATTGTGAGGATGCAGTTGAAAATAGACGTATTTTTGGGTTCGGCATTAATAGACATGTACTGCAAGGCCGGAAGCATTGAACGAGCCTTCATGGTTTTCCGGGGACTGACAGAGAAAGATGTTACCGTATGGACAACAATGATTTCTGGATTCGCATTCCATGGTTACGGGCGCAAAGCCCTGGATCTGTTTTCGGAGATGCAGAGAGGGCTATCACCAAACGGGGTGACTCTTCTTGCTGTTCTTACAGCTTGTAGCCACAGCGGACTTGTGGATGAAGGGCTTAATCTATTCAAAAACATGGACAAAAAATTTGGTATTGAACCAGGAGTTGAGCACTATGGGTGTTTAGTGGACCTTTTATGTCGATCGGGAAGGCTGGCAGAGGCGAAAGAAGTGATAAAAAAGATGCCGGTAAAGCCAAGTCGAAACATTTGGGGAGCAATGCTGAGTGCTTGTAGAGCACAGGGAGACATGGAACTAGCTGAAACAGCTTCAGCAGAGCTACTGAAGTTAGAGCCCGGGAGAGAGGGCGGATACATTATGATGTCGAATATTTACGCTGCTTGTGGAAAGTGGAGCTACTCGGATAAGATTCGAGAAGTCATGGAGGTCAGGGGAGTGAAGAAGACCGCAGGTTGCAGTAGCGTGAACGTCGACGGAGTTGTCCACAACTTTGTTGCCGCCGATAAGCGGCATCCGAGATGGGAAGAAATCTTCCTTGTTTTGCAGTGCATGAAAAGTGAAATGAAGCTGGCTGCTGGTTTCCAATTTGATCCATTTGTATAATCTTGGAAAATTGGCTAAATTGCTCGGGAATCGAATCCACGTTGTTAAGTTTTGTTTGGAGTGCTTTTAAAATAGCTGAAAGTATCATTAGTGAAAGTGTTTTTTGGACCGATCTTTAATAAATATACAAATGAAACCTGAAAAAGTAGTGTTTCCTACAAGAAATACATGCTTCTTATAGGAAGCATTTCAAGTGTTTTTAGAACCTAAAAGCATTTTTACCAGAAATACTTTCAACCATTTTAAAAGCATTTTTAAACAAGCCTTAAATTGATCAAATCAAATGGCAGTGACATATTAGTGCTCCTTTTTTTTTCTTTATTTTTAGGTACCACACTAAAAAGCGTAGGACTAATTCACAGTGCGGCCCAAAAAAAGTTCAAATGCATTTCAATTCATTCTTGACTAGTCAACTGACACATTTCCATCTAAATATATTTTAACCAAAATATTTTCAACCACTTTAAAATACTTCCAAATGAACCGTCAATCGACAAAAAGTTTATCATTTCAAGAATTGAGATTGAAAATGTTATCGTTCTCGTGACAATTTATCTATAATATTCATTGTCAGGAATGAGATTCACTTACTCGAGTAGACTAGCGGACGGTAAAACTGTAAAAGTTGTAAACATAAAAAATTTCTGATCTTTTGAACAGTTACTTAAGAAATCACCCACTTCAGGAAACAAAAGGTTTACAAAGTATAACCAATTAAAGCCAGATTTGTACAACAGTTCACAAAAAATGTTCAAAAATATGTTACATCCTACCACAAGTTTCTCCTCCTGCAGTAAACTGAGAGAACCGAAAAACGGAACACTAGCCATGGTCAATCTGCGCAAAACTCATCGAGATTTAGTCCCGAATGAAGTGGTTCAAAAGTATCTATCTCTGAGCGACACGACTGATCATGTTGCCATGGAGGTTGCACTAATCCCGCTACCGTCCCTCAACCCTTGAAGCCACATATGTAGTGTCCTTTGCACATAGTCAGCTACGATTCTTAACCTTCCTTGACCACTGTCTACTCCTGAGCTACCATGATGTTCCACAGTTCGAGCAACCTTGTGTTTACACTTCTCCCAGTCATCAGCGCGCAACCAGCAAGCTCGACCTCCATGGCTTCCTTCCATACCAAGAAAGGACACGTTAGGATTTTCACCAAACGAATATCTCAACCTCACTGAGACACAGTATGGCAACCATGCAGCTCCACCAGCGGCATTTATAAGAGGTATGTGAGCAGGATCAAGAACAAGAGTCAGTGCAAAATCAACCGAGTTATGAGGCCGATCATAATGAATATTGCTTTTGGCAACAGATGAATGATCCATACTCGAGCCAGCATGGTTTTCAAGACATAATTCAACACGGGGTTTTTGGGCAGGTGCCATATCTCCCCCTTGTGACTGGGCTAGTGCTTTTTTCCATGCTATTAATTTCAAGAATTCTCTTAAAACTGATATGGGTAAGGTGAGGAGAGTAATGAACGACGCAACCCGAGAAGCATCATAAGGCTCTGAAGCAACACGTCGACTGAAGTAGTCACATATTTCTCCTATTTCGGCTGTAGATAATTCCTCATTAGCAATGTTTGTATTTGGCTGTTGCCCTTGTTGCTGCTGCTGATGGAATCGTTTCACGCTCAGTACTTGAAGAAGAAGTTGAACTCTGTGAACGCTTACTGCAAATACATAGCCACTGCAGAAACACAAGCAATCAGTTCAAAGAACAAGTAGATAAGCCTGGAAGATTCACCGAAAACTTGTATGGATAAACTGCACCCGAGGACTACTAATGTTAAGGGTGAATATTATCATGTAATATAAGTAACATAATTAACTGAGTGATCTGGTACCAGTATTGAACATAAAATAGGGAAGTTTTTAATAAACAAAAAATATCACAAATGTGTATGTCCATCTTGTCCGGATGTTTTCTTAGGGAACTCCCCTTTGCGTTGGCATAACTTATCCGCAACGATAAAAGGAGATGTAATCACATCATCGTAAGATTAAGAATAAGTACTCGAAAATAAAGTTTCTGAGATGTGTAAAGATTGGCCTGAAAAGCACCTACCCAACAAAGAATCTCAAGGCGGGCTGCTCCTGGTCTAAATTTAGAAGGGCACCTTCATTGTCTTTCAGAATTGACCCCAAAATCTCTTTCAACAGATTTGGTAGCTGTGCGAATAGCCATAGAACTCCAAGATACTTGAGAATACCTCTTAGCACCTTTTTAAGAGCAACAAGAGGAACCCAACCACCTCCATACCCTCCGTCATCTCCAAGACCAATAATGGCTGTATTCAGTTCTCCTCTCACATGAGCAGGGACACCAGGACCTGGGGATCTTCGTAAAGCTGGCCCTGCTGAGCTGACAACAGCCAAATTTGAGGATACTGGAGAAGCATTTCCGACACGGTTTAAACCAGCCACTTGGTTGTTGCCTGTCCTAGACATTGCAGCAGAACTAGGAAGGTTAACCCTATTTCCATTTACAGTTGACAGTTGGGAACCTGAACTGGGGTTTTGATTGATTGAACTTGACAGTCCTGCCTGTTGACCACCGGTGAAATTAGTATCTAAACCATTCAATTCTTGGGCTACATGCTCCATAATAAATGGTCTAAACTGAGGGCAAGGTAATGACCCTCCAATTGAAGGCCCCCCATTGGGTGGCGTTGCTGGTTGCAACCAAACCTGATCTCCGGCAAAACAGCGCATGTCAACTGCAAAATTCTTTCGGTATATGATCCGTATCCAATAGGGTCCACGTAGCACAACAGAGACATCAATGGGCAACAGTGAGCTGGGTACAATGCCAGGTCCACCTCGGCCAGCACCAGCTAACCCAGCAGGCCCATGGAGGCTATGATTTGCAAGAGGCCCTGTAGCAGGAGATGAAACTGGGTTCCCCATAGGGCCAGGAGACTGACCAGCATTTGTGGTTGAACTAGTTGGCATAAGGCCCTGAGATGATAAGTACCCAGCCTGTTTTGGGATAGAAGAGAGAACTCCTCCAGGGACCCCCGGGATAGGACTAGCTCGTGCAGGTCGTGTTGCAGCTGCAAGAGCATGTAAGGGCCCTGCAGTGAGTCGAATGCAATCCAAAAGTGATGCAACTTCAGCTCCATTTATAAAATCTTCCAGAAACTGTAAAGAACAGAAAAGGTATTGTCATTAATGCATACATTTTTAATCAGAAACAAATTGGTGGGAAACATGAAGTTACCTCTGTAATAATACATAAATCTAAATTGCTCGAATGCATGTCAAAAACTAGCTTTTGACGACTACATTTTGATGTACTCCTTTGTAAAGCAACTTTGATAGAATTGTGCATGCAGTTTTAATATACCTTTTTTGCTGTCATGAAAAGTTTTTTAAGGCACCTCGAAAAATCCTAATCCAACATCAAAAGATATTTCCATGGAATCACCGCAAAATAGTTGAAAATTATATTTTTTGAAATTTCTCCAGAATTCTATTAAATTCATTAAAGATGACATGTTCATGCACGACCTTTGAAGAAAACAAAATCAGAGGATGAATGCAGGACTCAATTTCACATAAGGTGAATCTTAATATAAAACATCACTTCACACCAAATAAGAATGCGCTCAATTGAAAATGCTAAAAGAAACAAACCAGAAAAAATAAATTAGAAACTTGTGAATGTACCTTGGTATGGGGCCAAAGTTGGTCGGGGGATACATGCATAGTACAACCCTCTTTACCTGATTCCCACTCTACAACAAAGCGAGCAAGGACACCTGATCCAAAACTGAACCACAGACTCATAAGTCCAACAGCCTCAATTCTAAATGCCCTTCGCATTTGCTCAGAAAGTCTATCGGTTGCCTCTTGAGAACCTTTGACTCCTGGTGATTTAAAATCGGGGTTTGTGCTACTTTCTTCTGGCTTATCATCTGCTCGAACACCAAGCAATTTCCGCATCCCAAGAGCAAACATTCTTGCATTAGAAAGTCTTTGGATGTCTGCCACTAACTTCTTAATACTATCAGCCTCCACAGATTGGTAACAAAGAACAACACCTTCTGGATCATAGCGAACATGAGAGTCTATGTCAGACGTATTGGCAATTCGAACACCAGTACCCCAAGGTGTACTATTGCTTCCTTTTTGAAGCTCCCACAAATCCCTGAAATGCTGGTCATTTATTTTGACATCCCAATAAATGCTTCCAGGTCTGCCAAGTCGCAAGCATAAGTGTTGCCATGAATCACCTCTGGCAAATGGAATTCGAAACCATATGTTTGATGATGTACTTCTTAGACCCACTTCTTCAACATAAGGGATGTCCAGAGCCGCCATCTGGCTAGTTAATCTGGCATGCTTAATACAAAGTGAACAGTGCCTGATCACATGAAGAAGGGCTGAAACATAAATGCTAGAAGGTGCATTTCCCCTGTTTGCTTCAGATATAAGATCCCCGTAATTGTAGACTTCAAAATTTGAAATTATATCCCTCGACATAAGCACCTGTGAGGAAGACTGCTGAGGACGAGTTACTTCAGAAGTTTTCCTCTTTTTAAGAACTCCGGAATCAGCTTCAAAACCCTGAAGTGATGGGATCAAATTCAACATATCTGAAAGTGTGCGCTTGCGAGGTTTTCTATCATTTTTCGCAACATCAATATTAGGGCTATGACATACTCCAGAATCTGGGGCCTGGGCTGGCAGAGAAAAAAAGAGTCTAGCAATATAAGACTTAGTAAAAAGTATAAATAGTACTAAATCAATATGTATAATGCAGTTTTCCATCTTAATAAAATTATCACAGAGAAAGTATCTTACATACGGGAGTTGTTGCACATGTTGATCCGGAAACTCTGAAAGGTCCAGTTAAAGGCCCATTAGGTGAACTTTTGGACCCGTTGGGTCTCACACTTGGCCCAGAAACTCTGGGGCCAGTAGACCGGGTTGGAGATAACAGCCGGGATGATTTACTCCCATATATTGCACTCTTTGGAGTTTCATTCAGAAATCTCAGCTGATCCTCATCCATTGAAGTACCAGAACCATACTCAACTGACTGTGGAGACCTAAGAGAAGCCAAATCCTGATCAGACTTTGACACTGGTATTTTCTTCACAGAGGCACTCCTTCCTGGGCCAGAAGATAGATTACCAAGAGAAGTAGAATGTACGGGGCTTTTCAAATTATTTGATGGATATAATGATCCATTATAGTGGGTGGCCATACTAGAAAGCTTTGAAGAATTGTTTAACTGTGGTATCAGCGCACCTCCTTCCCACTTAGGAGAGGGACGATTCATCGGAACAGAGCCAAAATGAGAAGCAGGAACAGAAAAAGGAGGTACAGATAACCCCTTCTCCAGTTCAAACACTTCGTCTACAACAGAAGAAAAACTCGATGGCGGACACCCAGCAATAGGCATAGAACCTTCATGGCTGATTTCCAAAAGAAGACCATTTTCAGCAGACTGATTAGAACCCCTGGAACTGGCCAGAAAGGAATGTAGTTTTCCCAAGTCAAGCAAACTTAAATTCATATCATCTTCATGCATCTGCATCTGGCTAACATCAATTTTCTTGATCCGCATCACATGATTTAGGTCATTAAAAGAATCAGGTTTTCTGGACGGATCTGGATGAGTTTCAAGCAATTTAAATAGGGGTTTAAAGTCCTTATCAAGTTGCATCAGCAGGAAATAAGAGGTACCGCAATCAGGAAACCCCATTAGCAACATAGTTGAACCATTTAAAATGTTCTTTGGTATTTTAACTGCAGGAAAACCATGTTCATACACCTACAAGAATACAATTCATATACAGTGAATCAGTACGTAATCCTCAACTGCCCTAGTGATTTTTGTTTTTGAAAAAAAAATGTCAAAAGAAGAAAAAGAATGTTACCTCAAGGCCTAAAAACCTGCCAGTCGATGCAAATAAGTGCAAAATACTTTTGATTCTCAAGCTTATGAAAACTTCAGCTGCAGTCATACTTCCTTGATTTAAAGCATCTTCAAATTCGGACAAAACTCCCGAAGAAGCAAGAATATTACGAGAGGACTGAAGAAGAAATCGCCCATTCCTGCAAGTCAGCAATGTTACAGAAGACATCTTTCTAAAGCATCTACATAAGAATACCAAAATTGTGTCCAAATGAACCACCAGAATGTCCTGAGATTCTGAAATCAAAAGAACTACTAGAAAAGTACATCAAAAACTTGTCCCAATGTCTAACCAGAAACAATATTGGCTGCACATTTTTCTTAGTTCATCCAATCAGTTTTTTTTTAAAGTCCATTGGCAAGTCTTAATTCATATATCCTGTAATCATATACTGATAATCATATAAGCAAGGATACCTTAAATTTATTCCCAGGGTGAAAAATGATGAGCCATAGGCACGCACACGTAATACTTCCTGCCCTTCATACTCTCCAGCATTGGACTTATCATCTTTCTGCACGCAGAAATTTAGGAAATCAAAATATGAAGAAAATAAACCCCGAAAAACACATCCATGAAAAAACAGTAGTGTCCTGAGACTACATTCAAGAAGAAAAAAAAAGAATAACCAGAATGAACAACCAGAAATAAGTAACAAGAAAACGTGAAACAACCTTTTTATGGTCTGCATCCACTTCTTCCACATGAGACTGAAGAGAAACATCCCCTGCACCTCGGCAGATTTGAACATTCTTCACCAGCTCTTTCTGAATTTCAAGCAGACGAGTATATCTATTACAGCAGATGGCTCTCAGAAGCAACTTCTCAACATCAATACAGTTTTGGTCAAGAGAAAATTCTGCCTCCTTTCCAGTTAATGGATCTATGACAAATGTGCTATGAAGACACTTTATCTGCAGATCCGGTCCTGGTTCAATTTTTATAGACGGACATGATCCTGAACCAGAAATACCATTGTTTTTATCAAAATCTAGCCAGTATAAAATTTTCAACCCTGGCGTTCGTAGACCAGATGAATCAGTTTCTCCATCTTGATTTAATTGCGCAGAGGCAGAAGTCCCTGCATGACCCGTGCTCCCATCAGATATAAGCTCAAATCGAATTGCGTCTTTCCATCTCCCTTGCCGAAGAGCTTGTACTTGCCTTGTGACAGTACCCATGATAAGTGCAACACAAAGCTCGTGCAGAACTGAGTAAAGTATCATGAACGGATCTTCTGCATCAGCCATTCTGCGCTCTAAATCATCCCCAAGAAGATGACGCCGCGATACTTCAAGCTTTACAGGTCCACTTTTCTCACCAACAAGCAGATCCAAATGCAGTATCCTCCACATTGATAGGTGCCCTCGGTAGCCTAGAGTCACCAAAACCTTGAATTCTCCATCAACACGAATCACTGCTGTACCATCGGAGACTTTAACATCAGTAATTTCTTTTGGAAGTGATACTTCTAGTAATTTAGATCGCACAAGTGTGTCCAGCTTTTTCAAAGCCGGCTTCTGCTGTTCCTCATTTAGAGAACTCTGGATGCCCACATCTTCTACACATTTCGGCAAACGCTGATATGACCCTGTTAGGAGGATTTCAATTGCAGATGGGACATCGTAAACAGGAGCACAAGCTTGCTGCAGCCCATCATGCATGAAAAATAGTGAATCTGCTGCTTGAGTGAAACAGGTATCATGACTTGATAGAGTGGAGGAAAGTTGCTGGCAGTATTGTATTAACGGGACCTGCAAATAGAAATGCATGGATAATATTAATAGCTGAAAATTTATAGTTTTCCAAATTGAAAAGTGCTTCCATGGACTAGAATAAATTTCAAGGAACATGAAGCATCAGGGACACTATAAACTCTAGGCATTTCAGCACAAGGTATGGTTTGTAGAACTTCATAATAACCAATAAGCACATCCATGGCATGGCTTTTGACTTCAAAATTCAGAAACTACTCTGTACCTAGGGGAAAACAACTAGTTCATATCACGAGCTAATAAACTATCGTATAAAATCAACTTTTTAACCACCTGAAGACATAAAGAAACATGCACCAGAAAATCATCTTCCATATCCCAGAAGGCAGAAAGCAACAAATAATACCCAATAATCCATTTTTCCTTTCCTGGCCAAAACAAAAACCCTTAATTCCCATTATTCAAACCCACGAAGTAAAGAGACACCAAAAAACAAAAACAAAAATCAACAAATCCCTAAATCAAACCCCATAAACCCTCAGCCCTGAACCCTCGAACAGAAAAACACCAATACAACAAGCAAACACCGAATCGTTAAATGAAAATACAACTTAATCGTACATTCTTACATCATTTGAAGCACAAATTTTGGTACACGATATCGAAATCTATTTTCTAGCCCGAAAAGATGAAGCCTTTAACTTGCAATACAATTTTCGAAGGGACAGAAACAAACCCTTGGAAGAAACCGAATTCAATTCATATTCCCCACCAAAAACAACCCTAAAGTAACATAATTTAACGCATAATTCACAAAATATGACGCAAAATGTTTAATTTTTACACCCAATTGACCGCCAAACAAAAACCCGAAATCGATTTCTGGAGTGAGGGAGTAGAATAACGAGACCTGTTGGCACCACTTGGCGAGGACATTGAGCCTGAGCATGCGTTGCTGGGTCTTGGCCAAGTACTTCAGCAGTCCAATTTTCTTATCGGTATCGGACTGGTCCGGCGCCGCCTTCGATTTCTCGGTGAGCTCTTTCAGCGCGAGGAAAGATTCCTCGGCGGCGCGGCTCACCAGGGCGGAGAACTCCACCGTCTGTTGCCCTAGCTCCGACGCCATTCTTGTGGTTCCCGAATTGAGAGAAATCAGGTTGGGATTGGAAAGATCCCTAGCTGCTGGGAGAAGATTAGGCCGTTAAGGTTTGTAGAGAGAGAGAGAGAGAAAGGAGCTCCGGTGCTTTTTCAGTTCTCTCTCCATAGGCGTCGTTGTGTTCGTGAAGGGCTTTCGAATTGGTTCTGATTCTTTCAAAAGTTTTTAACTTTTGAGAATTCAGTTTCTAGGAAGAGAAAGTTTGGAGAGAAAGAGAGGAGGTGAAATGTTGGTGAGTTCCTTGGTTTATCTTAAAACACACCTTCTTAGTTCGTCTTCCAATCGAAAGATTAAGAGGGCTAGGGTCGAAAATAATTCAAAATCCATTTTCAATCAAGGACCACGCCAAATGACTCGTAAACCTTATTGAACATAAAAGGACCAAAAGGCTAACCAACGGGCCATTTTCAGCCAACCTGCTGGCTAGCCCGATTTCTTTTTCTCTTCTTTTTTTTTTTCTTTTCCATTAGCCCAGCCCTTTTTTTTATTTTTTTCTTTTCCATTTGCCCAACCTACTTTAAGGTTTAGGGCTTAGGTTTTTTTTTGGTCCTAGCCCACTTTTTTTTTATAGCTTTTTTTTTTTTTTTTTTTTGTAATTTTTCATACACCGTTTCTTACATATTTTCATCACTCCATAGTATCTTACCTCATTTTATTTCAATTCTTCATATTTCATACTATAACTCTTCGATCCTCGGTTGGAGATGATTTTTTGTGACAGAGCTAAAACAAGCCCTATGGCCCTTTGGCTCTGGGTTGGAGATGGTAAGAAATATGGTCATGCACTGTTCATTAAAATATTAATTTCTTGAAAGACCAGAGGGCTAAAACGAGTCATCTGACCAGCCTTCGGTTGGAGATGGCCTTATATAGAGAAAGAAAAACTTGTTAACTTGTTAGACCATCTCCAACTTAAGGGTCCAGAGGGCTAGAGGGCCGAAAATAGCCCAAAAACCGTCTCCAACCGAGGGCTAAGCCAAAGGGCTCATGGGCCCCACTGGACAAAAAAGGGTTAAAGGGCCAACCGGCTGGCCTAAATGAGCCAGCCAGCTAGCCTCGAGCCAGGTTAGAATTTTGAGTATTCCTGTCGAATATAACCGACAATATTGTACTTATTCTTGTCGGTTATATCTGATAGTAATGGTAGACCCTTTTTTTTTTCTTTTTTTTTTTTTAAATTCTATTTTTTTTTTCCTATAATTTCCTAAGCTATTATTGTGACATCCCACATCACATAGGGGAGTGATCCTTATATGTATATTCTCATCTCTACCTAGCACGAGGCTTTTTGAAAGCTCATTGGCTTCGGGTTCCGTTGGAACTCCGAAGTTAAGCGAGTAACGCGCGAGAGCACTTCCATGATAGGTGACCCACTGAGAAGTTCTCGTGTGAGTTTCTAGAAACAAAACAGTGAGGGTGTGTTAGGGGCCCAAAACGGACAATATCATGTTACGGTGGAGTCGGGCCCGGGAAGTGGTCCCGTCCGGGGCGGGATGTGACAATTTGGTATCAATGCTTAACTCTGGTCGTGGTGTGCCGACGAGGACGTCGAGCCCCTAAGGAGGGTGGATTGTGACATCCCACATCGGCCAAGGGAGTGATTCTTATATATATTTTTTCATCTCTACCTAACACGAGGCCTTTTGGGAGCTCACTGGTTTCGGGTTCCGTTGGAACTTCGAAGTTAAACGAGTAGTGCGCGAGAACACTCCCATGATGGGTGATCCACTGGGAAGTTCTCGTGTGAGTTCCCAGAAACAAAACCGTAAGGGTGTGATGGAGACTCAAAGTGGACAATATCGTGCTACGGTTGAGTCGGGCTGGGGAAGTGGTCCTGCGTGGGCCAGGATGTGACAATTATACAACATTAAATTAAATTAAATAATAAATTATGTTTGGCCCTTTGGTCCTCGGTTGGAGATGAAGGCAAATATGACCATGTACTATTTATTAAAATATTAATATCTTGAAAAACCAAATGGCTAAACATAATGACAAAATAGTAAGTTAATTAAAAGATCCGCTTTTAAATATACTTTGGTATTTGACAAGAAACTCACGTGAGGTTGTTGCACGCTTATAACGTGGCACTCGTTGAGTGTCGAAATAGTTAATTAAAGGATTCGTTCATAAACGCATCTTCATATTTAGAAAAAAAACATTATGTAGCACTATCAACCTGGCTTCGTAACAATAGTTAAGAGATGGTAAGTGCCTAAGAAATTTAATTTACACGTCGATTTTATGAACATACCATCTTTTAACTAGGTTCTTTTATTGAAAATTTACGTGATTGAACTAGTCTTGCATAATATTTATTTTTGTCATACCTTAAAATCCCATAAAAATTTATTTTAATTTTTCCCAATGATAATAAGATCTAGACTTTTGTGTGTGTTAATTTTGTATTCATATCGCTTATGTAGTTAAGTCATTTGGTCAAAATCATGTGTTCACTCACGCTTATCATGTTAAGAGTAATTTACAAAATATTGTTTAGTAAAAAGAATGTCAAATATTTTTAAAAAATGCCACTTAGTACTACGGTCTAGTGATATTTCTCTTCACTTGTAAATGAGAAGTCTTAGATTCGATTCTCGTCAAATGCGAGTTTGAACCATATTATTGCTAGCCCATTATGAAGTTAAGCCCACCCCCTCCCCGAACGGTCAAACATCAATATTGTACGTCTTCTTCTTAATCACTTGTAGCCCATGAGGCATAAGATTTTATCCTAAAATATCTCAATGTAATCATGAATGAAATCATTTATATATAAATTGTAATTTATTATCAAAATCTCTGATATGAAATTTCTAAAGATTTTTTTTTTAAACTCATATCCAAAGCAAGTTGTATCTAAATTTATTTTTAAAAAGTTAACACGATGTTGTGTCAAATCTTGGAAAAGAGTAACGCTAAATAGATTAAATTTAGTCTCCCTAGCATTACTCATCGGAAAAACCCCCCTATGAGCTGCCATTGCTTCACTCTCAAGCAAATAAGCCAAGAAGCAGTAAAACCTCTTCACACTACCTTCATCCATCTTAATCCGTTCCATAGGGACTGTTTGGCAATGCCAACGATCATTCTGATCACATGAGTGAGTCTCTAGACTCTCTACAGGCGATACGACAGCCACCATCACAGGACCAAAATGACGATTGTTTTCACCGTTGAAATCTAGCATTCGATCGTTGTTGCTTTCAAAGGTGGAGGGAGGCTCCACTGTGAGACTGTCAGCAACAACAATCATGTCTTCCCCAAACGTTGAATGCTGGATCTCAACGGAGAAATCCACAGAGGAGCCTCCCTCCACCTTTGAAAGCTTGTTTGAAATTGCAGAAATCCCAGTTAAAGCAGTCCACTGCGTCTAAGTACTCGATCGTCCGAATACGTCCGGACAGGAAACGCAGCCTTCCATACATTTTACAGGTCCAAACACTCCACATTTTTTCGTCATTGTAATGTTGACTTGAGGAGAAAATGGACATAATTTATCAGACAAAACAATCCCAAGAGAAAGAGAGACGACTAGGTTTTACATGGGAAAGTTTCATGATACATTAATCCAAAGTTCGTGTTTAATTCAGAAGCTTTTATAACCTTTGGATTTACAGTTTTCTCTAACATTCATCCCGGACCGTTGAATCTGTTCAGAGTGGACTCAAGCGTGTAGAAAATAAAGCCCAAGCCTCCCTTTCTCCGTAGTAGAAAAATTGTGACTTGAGGCCCATTTATAATGACATCAACAAAAAAAAACTCTAGCAAATGCATGCAGTTCGAGTGATTTTTCCAAGTCTGACTATTGCAGACTGATTGCACTAGGGAAGAGGATGAGAAGCTTCTCAATCTTGCCAAGCTCATGCCGGCACAATGGTGAACCATGGCCCGGATTGTTGGTCGCACTGCGTCCCAATGCCAGAGCGGTATGAGAAACTTCTTGATGCAGTTAGTGTTAAGGATGAGAAGTATGAACCGGGTGATGATCCACGGAAACTACGGCCTGTAGAGATTGACTCCAATCCTGAGTCAAACGTGCTTGCCCGGATTCCGTTGATATGGATGATTGGGAGATTGAGATGCTTTCTGAGGCAAGAGTTAAGTTTGCAAACTTCAGGGGCAAAAAAGGCCAAAAGCAACCCCAGGGAGAAGTAGCTCAAAGAGGCTTGCTTCACTACAGAAAACGAGAGAATTGAAGGCTGCCGGCATTGATAGTACACAGCAATGAAAGAGGAAATCGAAGGGAATTGACTACAATGCAGAAATTCCGTTCGAGATGCCTCCCAAGGGCTTTTATGATGCTACTGATGATGTATATGGACCGGTGGAACAGCCTAAGTTCCCAACGAGCATTGAGGAACTCGAAGGGAAGAGAAGTGCTTCATCAGCTATACTACAAGCCAACAAGTTGAATTCTGTGATAAGTGTTCGGAAGGGATCAAAGCTGACGCTTTCGGCACCCCAGATTTCGGACGATGAATTAGGGCAAATTGCAAAGATGGGTGGTGCTAGTTGGGATCAATTTAACGTCAACAATCATCGGGAACAGAAAATCATCCTGAAACTCAATGCAATAACAAAAAATTTGTACCGAAACTTTTTTTATTTTTTTTCCGTTTAACGTTTCTTTTCTTTGTACAACTCTCTTTGAAGAGAACATGAAAAACTATACATGAAAATTTTCCTTGTTCTTCTAACAATTCCTTGTAAATATTTTCTATTACAACTCAACAAAGTTTCTGTTTCAAAATCGAAAGCCCGAGCTGGATGTCTTCATGAGAGAAAACATGACTGTAAATCTTTTGATTTCGTCTAATTGTTCTTTGATCACGGCGTGCAGTAGCCTAACCCTTTCGCTTCCGAACCTTTCATGATTCTCAACCTCTTGCACGAAACAATGAACATCTCCCATGGAACATCTCCAAGTAGCATCCAATCTCCATCTTTGTCTTCATAAGTAGGCACAAATTCTGATCGGTTATTATACCCTAATTTCTTCTCACAGTAATCACCAACCTTGAACTTGAACATGTCTTCCAATGCTTTAAGCAGCTCAGGATATCCTCTGTACACCTTCAAATCAATCTTTCTTAGATAAGGAGCTCCATCCATGCTTATCTTCACGTAGATGCCGGCTGCCTCCGCCTCGGTTTTCTTCGATTGGAGGCAGTTTTTCCAGTATGATCTCACCGGCGGCCACCCTACTACTTGTGTCCTGCAATACATAACCACATAACCAGATTAGTTTAACTTGTTTAACCTCAAATTAATCACAAACCATGTTATGGAACAACCCTAATCATATTGTTGAGAGGATGAAACTCACATCTAGAAATAAGGAACCTTGCATGTGCTTATAAGTTATTGAGCTATTCTAACTTATTCATTTTATAGTGGAACCTCAACATCTAGTTTACGTGCGACAAGATTGCTTACTTGGAAGGTGGAGGCTGAGAAATTTGCTCGTCGGATCTGTTGGCGGGTGAAGAATCATTGTTTTCGTTCATGTCGGATTGCAGTGGTCTTTTGTTACTCTTGCTAACCAAAGTAGTAGAAGAGGTGTTCTGCTCGGAATCATTGGTGCCCGGTAACCCTAATCTTAGCTCCGTGGCTTCAAGATCCTGCGCAAACATTGCCATGATTTTTCTTTGTTTCTTCAAGGATTGTTCTTCTGCTCGAACTTTGACGATGAACTGGCAATAACCAAGCTTTTGGTATTCCGTTGATGGAGGGTTTGAGAAGAAGGGGAGACGTAGAAAATAATTGTGTGAAGGGCAAGTGAAGTTGAATGGTATTATATAGATTACAAGTGGAGATAAAGTCATAAAGCCCAGGGACATTGTCTAGGGAAATTAACAAAAGTTTAGGCACTTCCCACCTTTCCTCCTTTTGCGCGTGCATGCCACATTGCACAAATTTTACCGTGGATGGTAATGATGGTTATACGTGCTAGGGTTTTTTAGGCGATAACTTGGCGTATTTTGTTATTAGACTGATAGTAAAAATCATATATGAAATGAGAAATATACTTATTTACCTTTGTTACAAGAAGAAAAGTAAGAATGCATAATGAACAATAGTTTTAATTCACACCCAAGACTTGTATTGATAGGGTAAACAATTTAGCGTATAGAATGGTGATTTAGAGCATGAACTTAGGTTTTAAATACTGAATAACCAATCAAAGACAAGAAACCGAGAGTTTAAGCTTTGAATGATGATTCTACAATTTAAGACAAACAATTAACCGTGGTGATACGAACTAAAGAAAATTGGATAAAACCATGGTTTCTCAATGCACTATGTCTTAAAAGAAAGATTAAACATAATGCACAAAGAAATTGATAATCTAATCTTGTAACATATTATTTTACTGTTATTACACACATGTGAACACGTAATTAATATACAAGTAAAGCGAGAAAGTGGATGTCACGCACCACAAAATAGCGTGGAAAGAGCAAGATTAGGGAAGGTATGATACGGATGAATATAGACAAGGGCAGCTACGGTGTTTGTGATACGAGCAGCACATTCGAGGCGGTTGTCCTTCCAAATTGGGACAAGCTTGGGACAAACCTTAGCCGCCCATATGGAAGACTTTGATTTTCTAATCCAACGACCCAGATGAATTATTCAATTACGCGGGAGGAAATCTGGGACCCCCGGATCCAGAGGGGATTATAGGCTGGTGGGGGCATCCCATGTGGATTTGGGGCCCACATGGGCAGGGTACGGTGGAATGGGTGGTGTGGGCAGCCGATGGGCATTACTTTAATTAGGGCAAAAGTTAGGGCAGGTTTCTGCATGTGGCCATGAGCCCTAGCCTCAATACGCTCCGTTTCCTTCGAGTCCACTTTATACTCTATTTCTTTATTTCTTTATTTCTTTATTTCATTGATACTAGGCTTAATCATATTTTTCTACAATTATAACCAATAGGTCTCATATTTTACTTATGTAGATAACAAGTTTAATGTCTAATTCTCTTGGTTTTTTAATAGTGACTTAAGACTTGTTTGAAAATATTTTTAAAATGACTGAAAGCGTTTTTATTGAAATTGTTTTTGGGTTTCAAAAAGTGCTTTTTACAAGAAGCACGTGCTTCACTACTTTCATTCAAAGTATTTTTAATCATTTTAAAAACACTTCAAGCCTTAAACCGAATTCTTCATCCGACATAATAAATGAAACAACCAAAATACAAAACAAAAAAATAAAATAAAACAACCAAAATATTGAATTTAATGAATCAAAATTCATTATATAATGAGTATATAAATTAAATCAAGGGTTTGATTGCATTTTTTATATGAAATTATTCCACAACCTTCCCCTTTCTTGTGCATCTTTTGTCCAATTTTGATAAATAGCCCTAAGGAGGAGAATGGGAAAAGGAGAAGGGGAAAAAGTAGAAGAACTATTCTCCAATAATTGTGAGATTTCGGTAAAAACGCATAAGGAGAAATGTTGAATTTGATTTAGAAACTTTAGTCAAAATTAAGCGGCGTACTACGATTGCGATTAGTTGCGAACATAGGTGTGAACTAGTCTTATTCATTTCTACTTTTTGTGACATGTAAATGGTCGGATTTCGCTTGCTGACATGCGTGTAAACTAATCTTAGTCATTTTTACTTTTGTGACATATAAATGATCGGATTCAATTCACGCGCATGCACAATTGATCCTATATATGACTTCTTTGAATTTTCACAATTATTTAGAGGGAAGGACCAGTCACAAGAGACACAAAGGGTCCACAAGTTTTCATTGAACTTTCATGACAGCACCACTAATGGCCAATAAGTAAGGCCCCATAAAGTTAGGTTCACTACCTTTGGGACCCGACCACAATGGACCTCTGACCTTTACGCCTCTCCAGCTATATATATACATATGTGTGTGTGTGTGTTCATCTGCATCCTTGCCTTATATTAACAATTTTGTTATGTGTTTAGTTTTCTTCCAACATTTTATGCACTCTGTTACTGCGCTTTCATATATAAGCTAAGCTACTTTCTTTCACTTGGCTGTAACATGCATATAGACCAGTTTCTCATTTGTTAACCAAAACCTTACTTTAAATTCTTCCAACTTCAAATTCAAAGTATACGTTGTAGATTTTAGATGACCTTTGATAGAACAAAATAAAAACAGAAAAGTGATACGTCATTGTATTTATATGCACAAGATAAGTATTAGTGTTCATGTACAAGTAGTTAGGTTATTAGTTCAACTGAAAATACATTGTTCAACGTGACAAAAATACACAAGCCGATTCAAAGACTCACCTATGTTGGTTTTATGAGAAAACTTAAACTTCCTTCAACTCGTGTAATATATATATGTTTACTACCACCTTTTATTAGCGTTTGTTAGTATTTGGGCTTGAAATTCGCATTTTAGCTAGATCAATGTTTGGACTCAATATCCCACCATCGGCTCTATGCAATAGAAACACTTGAATGAATTGAGTTCTAGATCGTTGAATGAGAGAAATATAAAAATTATTTCTGATTATTGTATGCATATTATTCGACAAAAAAGAAAATTATTTTATACTATTATGAGTGAGATAACTATAACAATTATTTTCTAAATAATTGGAATTATCCTAAATAGGCCGTTGCTGATTATACACTGATTATTCTTTGAATAAAGATTGAGTTGCAAAGAATTGGTGATTTGATCAGGGTGATTTGAATGATTGGATAGTTAGCAAATAAAGATGCCATTTTTATATATAAACCCTTGCACGTGGATATACAAGATAAAAGATGGCATATACCGTTTTATCCATCCATTTTGGCCACACTTGTGATTTCAACTGATGGCACGGCAAGTGTTGATTGGGTGGTCTGTCATCCAAAGACGGTTTGATGTTCACGGCTTGGATTCTACAACACGTCCAAGTGGGTTCTATAAATACAGAGTCGCAGACGATGAAAAATGACCCATTCGAACTCAACAAACAACTCAAATGCTCTACTCAAAACTTTCTCACACTTTTAAGACAATCGGCGACAAGTTCAGTTTAAATTAACACTATTGGAGCCGTAGAATCAGGTTTCCAAATCTCTGTTGGTCAGAAGTTATTGTTTTTCTCGTTGAACGAGGAGTCACTTCACTAGCTTTACCTCAGAAGTGAGGTTTTAATCAAGTGACTTTGTTTGGCACATTGAAAGCACTATTGTTGCTCAGTGCAAAAGTCAGTAATGCATTCAGGACCACACCACCACTATCCTTTAACTCACCAAACCGAGCTCGGCCTTGAATTGGCACGCCCACGTCAACAAGGATGTTGTTAGCTCAGTAGTATTCGATATGTGCGTCACATAAGTTTTGTAACTTTTAGAGTCAACAGTTACACACTGGATAGATACATATTTTAGATGGATTTATATATTTAGGGACAGATGAATTGATCCTTTGGTATTACTTTCTCGATAAATCTAATTTGGAATGGATCATCAGTTTCGTTTTCTCATTAAATTCTTGGCAAGGTAGGAGGGGGACAATCCACTCGTGACCTCAACAAAGCCACGTTTAGGGTTTTCATTTTTTGCTTTTGAGCTTGATGTGAAGCTTCTGATAAATATATTCATTACATGCACATGATGCTATGTGTTTTGATGAGAAATCAACGGTTGTGAACAATGAGCTCTCCGTATTAAACAGTAGATTTGAATGCCGTTCCGTTTGCCTCCACAGAAAATTTGCATGCAGGACGGTAGGGACATGAACTTGGAATATGACGTGAAAGAGGATTGGTAAAATCGAATATCTTATCGTATTCAAGTATAGAACGGAGGAACCATAAATTTCTTCTAGTTGAGGCAACCGAAAACAACTAAGAAAACTTTATTACAGTATGTCTATATGCAATATGATATTAATGAAGGTTTCAAATGATAATGTATCACAATTTTAATATAGTAGTGGAAAGTAGTAAAGTGATGAGAAAATATATAAGTACATGATAGACGGAAGAGAGTTTTTTTGGTTTGAATGACAAAACAAGAGCACTAATGCTTATATAATATTTGATATAGAGTATAAGTAGAATGAATGTATGTTGGATATTAGATACATATATTTTCTTCAAAGATAACTCGTGTGTATTATATAATTGTAGTCTACAACTAAACAAACAATTACTTAAGTGGGGCAATTGCCCCAGTAAGCCTCCATTGGCTCCATCCATTTCGGAACTTTTGATTGACCACTGGATTCTTGACGAAAACACCGACAACAAAAAAGCTTCAGTAGGTAAAATACTCCATAGCATAGAGAATTCGCGATAAAAGTGTGAAACTCAGAAGCTGCAACTGAGTCACTGACTCACTGACTCGTGGACCATGAAGGAAGAAGAAAACGTTAATTCAAGCTTCGAGCCATCTGCATCGCCCTATTAAAATCACACGTGTGGTGTCTGCCCCGTCTCCTGTGAGATGCTGATGGATTGTTGTGCTTGGTTTGTGTGGTTCCATGCTAATTACTGCACACGTGTGGGGTCTAGGAGAGGTGTAGGATGCTGACAGGGGGCCCTGGTGATTTGAAGGAGAAGGGGCCACGCCACACGAGGGACTCTCACTGTGGATTGGTCTGGTTGGCATGGGCCCTTCTCTCTGTTCGTTTGTTTGGCACCGTCCTTTGTCATTTGTGCTTTTCTGAGTTTCTGTGTTTTGTCAGCTTTTATGAGAAAATTGAATCAGAGATGGATCGGAGCAGTTTGTTTCTTGTTGGCCATCCATGCATGGTGATGGATGAGCCATGAAATATCATGCAACATTGTAACATGGCCATGTCTATAGCTCTCTGTAAACGTCCATGCAGATAATGGTTGCAACTCTAGCTCATTGCATGCAACTGTTACAACCCTTACATGCGAAGCAGTTTTACTTCCTTTGCAACCGTAATTCGTTGATATAAATACATAAAACTTTTTTCTGTTACTTTTATAAGTCACTTTATTATGTACATTCTGGAATTTGTACGGATGAATGGTTACTAATGGTAAGGAGCCAAATCGTGTTTTTAATAAAAATGATATGATGTGACAAATGATTCATTTTTTTTTTCTTTTTTCTTTTCACAAATATACTCGATATGTGAGCTGAAATAGTATGAAGTCTTTGGAAAAGTTGGTGGTTGGCGAGCCCCAGACAATCGGTGCTCCTTATCTTCTTCTACAATGGAATAAAATGGGAACTTTAACAAAAAACTTATGATACTGTTCACTTTAACGAAAAATCATATTTTTACATTAAATGTCAATCCTGGTATTATTTACTTTATCTTTTATTTTGTCCTTATCATTAAAATTCAAAGTTTTCAAACAATTTTCATTAATTTTCTTAATAAAAAGTGCATAAATGCACATTGTTTTCCCTCAGTCGATCGAGTTGACTTTCTCTGCGTTCCCCTCTATCCCCCTCTTCTCTTTGCATGCGATATTCGTTGAAGGTTCATGCGTATGGGTAAATCAAATAGATTGGATACAATGATTCATCCAAATTCAACATAATCAACGGCTTCAATTTTTAAAAGTATGATAATACTTTCCTCCTTATCAGTAGTGAGTAAAGTCCTCTTCTCTGTCGAACATGGCATTATTTCATTACGCAACGTCACATTTGGACTTGTTTACTCTCTTAACTAACTTTAGAAAAAATTCATTCGATGGTACCATTTAATCATTCATATGTGTTAATCAAATAACCACAGAGAATTAGAGAGTGACAGAAAGGAAATAGAGCAGAGAAATTAGAGTCTGTGTTAGGAGAAATACTCGATGATTTGTTCACTCTATTGATACAAAATATATACACTCAGATAGTTGACTTTGTACAACATATAATAGGCAACTAATAAATAGTGATTATTTACATAAAACAATATGGAGAGATTGGTGGAATCACGGTTTGCCAGCAGATTCACTGGAGAGGTTAGAGGTTGGTTGGATACTATATATTGTCAATAATCAGTTATGGTAATGAATAGCGTGCTTACGATGAACCTATTCATTTGGATGACTAGACGGTCTCCAAATTCGATGAATTTTTATAGATATATATGATATCTAAATGATGATAAATATAAGGGTTGTTTAGATATAGGCTCATACAACTCATATATCTTGGATAAAAACCCACCTATGAATCAATATCCAGTAAAAATCCAAAATTTAAATAAATTGCCACATAAAAAAACAAGTAACCTATTAATATAAGTTATTTACAATTTATGCCACAACTTTCTATAACAGTTCTCATACAACCATTATTAGCCAACCATTATGGCTAATGTTTTTAACAATTTCTTTTACCAATCTAATAATGGATTAATATAATGCATTACAATATCTCTTAACTATATAACTTTAGATAAATTATTTTGCGAACACATAAACATACATATGATAGTAAAACATAAAATAGAAGATACATTTTTTGAAAAGTTAAATTGTAGGTAAATTATATTCATACAAAAACAAAATTGTAGATACACTAGTGTTGTTAAAAAAGGTAAATCTTTTATGTAGTATTGTAGATACATTATTGTCACAGTAGGTAAATTAGTTTCATATAAAATCAAAAAGTAGGTAAATTATATTCATACAAAAATAGCGTCGTGGATAAATTATTGTTAAATAAGAGCAGGTAAAATTTTATCCTAAAATTTGAACAATAGGTACATTATTTTATTGATAAATATTTTAAAAGATAGACTATTTCACTAATATATATATTTAAATTGAAAAATGTTGTTAAATTAAGAAAACTTGCCAAATTAATTCCTATATCAAATTAGAAGCAAATTTTATGGAGTGAGAGAAACATGAATCAACCAAATTAATTACAAAACGTGGAAATCTTGAATTCTCATATAACATGCAATGCATTTAGAATATTAGTACCTTTTTTTTTTTTAATTTTTTAATTTTTGTAAAATCATTAATCCTCCTTAAAATCTACATATGTTTAATTGTGCACATAAAACATGCAAAAAGGGGTATTTTAGGCATTCGAAAAATTTTAAATGTGTAAAGTCAAACATAATTAATGAATTTGCTTATGTGGAGTATAGTCATTGGGTTTTATTCGAATAAAAAATTTATGTCAGATTTTATATGAAAGAAATTGAGTTTGAGGGGTTAAAGTTATATTTTCAGTAAATATAATGAAATTTTGATGATGATATAACAGTAAAATGATGTCATGTTAATGGGAGATGAGGGAAATATTGTCTTTAAAGTATAATATGGTTGGTCCAAAATAAAAGAAAATTCCAACATATATAAGTGTTGCACTCCCCATCTAATATATGCAAATTTGACAAAACAACCTCCAAGTTCGTTTTAGATAATCTACCTATTTTAGTTAATAGAAAAAAGTTGGACGCTATCCATGAATGACTCGATGATGTGGGTGCTTTCATGGTCACCACACAAAGTGGGGATTTGATAAGATTTCGAGCTATGCAAGCAAGTACTTATCCTAAATATATATGCTCGACACACTACGCATGAAAGTTGGCTAGATATATCGTACCCTGTGCTATCCAAAAGAGGGTGGATTCACGGGCCACTATTATGCAATGTTGTCGTTCTATTATTTGTGTTAACGAAATACTCAGGGTTTTTTTTTTTTTTTTGGATAAAAATGTTCATGTTTCGTTTCTTTTTGTTCATTTCTAAGACCTAGCTAGCTAGGACAAAAGGACCTCAGATCTTCTTCACTTACTTTGTGTGTGACATCTCTGTAACTTCTAGCATTGATTGACACATGTTAATAAATTTAACTCTTTTTAACTTTTTTATTATAAACTTAATACGTGTCAATAAATGATAGAGATTACAGAGATGTCACATACAAAATGAGTGCATAAAATTTGATCTTGTACGAAAGAAAAGGAAGCTGAGAGGGATTTAGGATTAGATTTCAATAGTACATCGACGCATATGGTTTCAAAAAGCTAGGGTTTTATAAAGCTCAAAGCATCAACTTATAAATGGTATATTTGTTTTTACATTTTTCGAATAACATTGTTACACTTACACATGTGGTTGTGGTGGTAATGGAGTACTTTGGATAACTCTTCGATGTCCCCTTCAACCTTGCTTTAATTTGTTCATATCTACAAGACTTTTTAGTCAAAATGGTCTCTGAGATTTGCATAACTCATCACTTTGGTCCCTGAGATTTGAAATCAATAGAAGTGGTCCTTGATTTTGTCCACCATCAACCATTTTGGTCATTCCATGAAAAAAATATATTAAATAAAGACCAAAATGACAAAAATACCCTCAATTTAATAAACAATGGGGCAAATGATTTGACAAAAAAATGAGGGTGTTTTTGTTATTTTAGCCCTATTTAGCGGAGATTTTTCATGGAATGACCAAAATGATTGATATGGTGGACAAACTCAGGGACCACGTCTATTGATTTCAAATCTCAAGGACTAAAGTGAGGAGTTATGCAAATCTCAGAAACTATTTTGACTAAAAAGCCTATCCACAAAGGTCGCCTCATACTTTAACTTTCTTTGTGACATAAATTAAAGACGTAAGCTGATGGGATTTAAGGTAAAAGCTTCAAAACCTGTCCATTTTTTCTTTTCCGTCATGCTTAATGGTTAATATACATCAATAAATTAAAGACGTAAGCTGATGGGATTTAAGGTAAAAGCTTCAAAACCTGTCCATTTTTTCTTTTCCGTCATGCTTAATGGTTAATATACATCAATGATAATGCAAGAAGCACATGCTTAGTAGATCTCTCCCCATTTTCTATTTGAAGATTCCCAAAATGTAGTAATTGTGGCCATAATATTTTCCTTATAAACATTACTCATTGCCAATAAGCTTTGTGTTGAAAACACAATTCTAACTAAACACATTATGCTGTGCGAGCCTAGCTAGCTAGGTTCGTTTGATTCGATTCAGGACTTAAAAGGGAAGGAAGTACTGCTCAATACTTTCTTCTCCATCGTAAAGATGTTCTATAATCGCACATAAGTGTGTGGGGTGAGTACGAGTAGTTGATTGAGATGAATCTGATTATTGAGTTGATATTTGTGACAAAGAGAATGCATCAAATGACTACCTTAAAGCACAAGTAAACTGAAATCCACTACAGAATATAAGAAAACCTCAAATTTACTTATTAATAGTACGAAAGGTAACAAACTCTTAACACCCTAAAGATCGTATGTATATCGAATTTGCGCCTTCAAATTAATTTGCAATCCACTAGCTATTTGAATTTTGATCTACATTAATATTGATCAATGATTATTATTCGTTCTCTACGAAAGACAGTTGCACTTGATCACCAAAAGAAAAATAGTCACCCACACTTTTTTTCGTACTGGAGGTAGGCTATCTAAAGAATTTCCATGGAGAATTGTCTCCTAAAAGGAAAAAGGACTAAACATTTTGTAATAATTAGTAAAGTTTGGCAACTAATATATTTATAAATAAAAAAATGAATAAGAAAAGTAGACCAATTATGTAAGGAGAGACACTTTAGAATGCCAGTAACTTGTAGGATTTAAAAATAAAAGTTCAAGGAAAAAAAATTTAAAAGTTTAAGAATAGTTTAGTTTACTTAATAATGTTTTATTAAATTAAGTTTGCGATTAATGATTAATTGTAGGTGGAGGTGGGGCCATCGCGCCCCAAGGAAACAAATAAAAGGCAAACAGAGAGCGCCAAGTTGTCCTGTGTCCACTCGCCTAACCACAATCATTCCAACCTGACATCACCCGTGACATCAGTTTTCCGACAAGGCCCGAGCGATCCAGCTAACTAAACCCTCCACTTGGCACCATCTGAACCGTCTAATTCCACCAAAAGATTCTTCAGCAAGCCATATATCCTCCCAGACCAGACCTATTTTCGCCTTCTTCCAAAGTTGCACGTTTTCACATTCCACCCTCTTCACAAACATCATAGAGTTGTTAAGTCCTGAAAGCTAACCTCAAATATTTACCCTTAGCACACAGAGAAATCCTAGAAGAAGAAGAAGGGAGAGATAAAGACCCTAGAAGAAGAAGGGAGAGATAAAAACCCTAGAAAAACCCTAGAAGCACGATGGGTAGCGTGATACATGAAGAGCAGAATCAGAAATATAGCTTGATAAACTTTGAAGAGACAGAACTGCGTCTGGGGTTGCCTGGTGGAATATTAAGCACTGCTGGAAAGGATGGTGAAGCTTCCAAGAACACTGGAAAGAGAGGGTTTGCTGAAACTGTTGATTTGAAGCTCAATATTTCATCTGAAGATCAGTCAGCTGGTGATGAAGATCAAGTGGTGGAGATGAAGGAGAAGAATGTTGCTCCTGTTCCTATGTCAAATGATCCAACTAAGCCCCATGCTGCCAAGTAAGTTCTCTTTTTTACCTAATTACTGGTTTAGTTGAGTATTACTTACTGTGCTAGATAGTATTACTGAGTCAGTTGAGACGGTATAAATAGTTTTTATTTGAGTATATTGTGTCAGTTAAGACGATACAAATAATTTTCACTTAAGGAAAGACGACAATTAAATTATGAATTAGTTACGTACTTGCTCATGGAACGAATACTTGCTAAGTTGATTAGAGTTATGTATTGGTTTCCCTGTACCAAGTTAGAATCTAAATCGTATGTTACAACTCATGAAACTAGAAAGTGGTTTCTAACAGAGAAAATAATTTTGTCTCAACATTAATTTTTCGTTTTATTTTCCATGGATCACGTGCATCCAGAGAAATAATTTTGCATCACGTATTGAATTGTAGGTAATTTTGAATGGTTCAGTTGGTTGTCGGGAACACTAAGGAAACGAACAAAACACATGGAATCTTATTTTGCTTTTTTTCTCAAACACCAAACATGAATTATGGACAACTCATCAAAAGTAGAACAAGATAGACAAGAAAATTATTGTACTCATGTGTACATTACTGATAAGTTTTTTTTGGGTACTCAAAAATGTGATATATTATTTTATGTGTTATAATAATAGTCGATAAAGTTTTCATGTCATATTTTTAAGTTACGTGTTATAATTTGAATAACGTAATAACGACCGTTGCCTAACTATACTATACATTACTGAATTATTACAGGGCTCAAGTTGTAGGTTGGCCACCCGTCCGATCATTCCGAAAGAACATCCTGGCCGTCCAAAAGGATGTCTCGGATGAGGGTGAAAAGACCAACAGTATCAGCGCAGCATTTGTTAAAGTCAGCATGGATGGCGCACCCTACTTGCGTAAAGTGGACTTGAAGTTGTACAAAAGCTACCAAGAGCTTTCTACTGCCTTAGGAAAAATGTTCAGCTCCTTCACCATCGGTAATTAATTAAGTGATTAATTAATCATGCTTAACAAAAGGGTTTTCATAGGCCTTTTTTTTTTAATTTTTTTTTTTATTTTATACTTAAGTTTGGATATTTAGTAACTTACAACTGATAAGGCAAGTGGTGGATGCCCTAGTTAGAGTTTTTTCTTTGAACCCACTATGGTATGGTTTCATACACTTCCTTCCTCTAAATTAGCTGATTACAAAATTTTGTCGTTTGTAATAAATAAATAAAAACTTAAACTGATAATTATTATTTTTAATTGTGGAATATTGAAGGTAGCTACGGGTCACAAGGAATGAAGGATTTCATGAACGAGAGCAAACTAATAGACCTTCTCAATGGTTCTGAGTATGTGCCTACATATGAGGACAAGGATGGAGATTGGATGCTTGTTGGAGATGTGCCATGGGAGTAAGTTCTTTCAAATTATATGTACTAATCTAAGTTATTATGAACGATGTTTGTGTTCCACTCATAGGGGAACTTATTTGTCCCTCTATGATTAAAGTATATTTACTGCATGAAAATTATGATTCGAACAATTCATCCTCCTTTCATCGTCTAAAGATCATATATTGAAAAAATTATTCAATTTGGAGATCGTTTAGCCATCTATATGCATAAAAATGAACAATTCATTATGAAGATGCTACTTGTTATCAAAACAGTTGATTGGTTTGACATGGATGGATAGCTAAACAATCTCAAAATTGAATATTTTTTGCATATCTGATCTTTAGATGATCATAAAGAGAATAAACAGTTTAGATTATGATGATGTTTGTAAAGTAAAGATACGTTGATCATAGGTGGGAAAATAAGTATCTTTCACAATGGCGAGAACACAAGCATTATCCTTTAATTATATCTAATTCAAAACTTAAGCTGCAATTTACTTGAATTATGATGAACCACAAATCACTAATTTTGTCTTGGCTTGTCACAGAATGTTCGTCAATTCATGCAAACGCTTGCGAATAATGAAGGGATCTGAAGCTATTGGACTTGGTTAGTGCCTCAAATTATTTATTTAAGTTACATATTAGAGCAGTTTATAACGATTTAAGGTTTTGGTTTTTCAGATTTGAATTTTATAGTTTTAATTTTTATTTTAATTTAAAACTTATTTGATAACTATTTTCAGCTTTTAGTTTTCAAAATCAAATAAAATTTTTAAAACTAAAAACATTTGCAAAACCAGTTTAAACTTAAAAACAAAATGGTCTTCAAATTTTAATTTAAAATTTTAAAATCCTACTAATTTTTTTACACCCTATTGCAGCACCAAGAGCGGTGGAGAAGTGCAAGAACAGAAGTTGAAGAAGTTGCTAGATTGCTTTGGGTTGATGTTTCGGCCATGGACACAATCAAATGAAAGCATGCAGACCGGCTCTGCAGAGAGGGAGAGAGCATGAAGTTTCGATGTGTCTGTGACCCTGTATTTTTTTTCCTTTCTTTTTGGTCCTTCTAATGTTTTTAACTAAAGTTAAGAATATATTCTGAGATTTGTTAGGGACGACAAGAAGCAATAATATATATTATAGATGTTCATAGTGGTTCATGTGCAACTTTCTTTATTGTCCATGGCCCCGCTGGTTAATAGTGGTTTTATTCTCTCTAATTTTTAATATGGCACTGGACATGAGATTCTCTGCATCATTATTTTGGACCAACAATATTATGATGAGATTCTCTGCATTATGTTTTCTTATGTTAAATTTTTGTTGAATTTTTAATGTTATAGTTTTCAGAATAATCTGACATTTCATTTTAAATTATGATTAAAAAACACAACACCTTATTTGGAATCTTGTTCTTTGATATCTTGGTTCATTGCACTTAGGACAGTTATGATTGATCAGATATTTCCTGTCAAGTTTCAAAAATTTATTGGTTGTATGCTTAGAAGACGTGGTTATTTTATATCAGCTTTTCTTTTGATTGGTGGTTGAATTTGAATTTAATATTTCTTTTAGTATTAAGAAGAGAACTATCATCGAAATAACATGTAATCGAATTATAAAACATCATCTAATATATATGTGTGTGTAGGGAATTGTTATTGGCACTCCAAATTTCTCATTCTACACTCTAAACTTTCTATATTTAGAAAGAAAAATGCACTTGTGATGAGTGTAAAATGAGATTTTTAGAGTTCAACAACACTATATATATATATATATATATATATATGGTTCTTACTCATTTATCCATATTTATATTTGTTGAGAAGACAATGAATGAGATCCATGAACTATGTGCTAAGGTGGAGCAGGGACATGTGCACAATGTTGGGGGCATTTATTAATTTGATTGATCAATTATATATGTGCCATGAATTAGACAGCTATATGCGCAATTAACGAAGGTTGTCGACGCAAAAACACGATTCTTGCGAGATATTTGCAGCTTACAGCTTAGTTTGTTAAGAATACTTATTTTTATATTTGAAGTTCCAAATTTGATTCATTTCTAATTTTCTCTTGCAATAACTTGTATGAAAAAGATTACCCGGTTTCTAAATTCCTACAGGAACGTATGCAACAATACATGCAGAGTACTATATATGTAACAAGTCCACCCGCTGGTTTATATCAATAGAAACAAATTGGTTGCACTTATATAAAGTTGCTAACATATTTGATCGTTGTGTGGAATTATTAACTCTGTAACATTTCCAAATTAAACAATTACATGGTTATATAGTTTAATCGCACTCTGCGCAAAAATGTTAAGACCTAACTTAGTAACTTTGAGAAGCATCTTCCAACAAAAAAAACTTTGATAAGCACCAATTCTTCAATAAAATTTGTTAAAATGATTTATATACACTATTTTTTTAGTCTTCTGCACATTTTTCTTTTCAGCCCTTTGATTGAACAAAATGAAATCAATGACCCAAATTCAAAAGAGTGTGTAGAGGATGAATAAGAGTACGAAAATCACTCCTTGACCGTATTTCTTGTTTGAAGTATCCATATTCTTTTATGGCATTTATAACGAGCAGGACCAAATAATTGAAAAATAATATGGACCATTTCCTCCATTCATGCACCTGTATTCCCTCCCTTTGAATCGAACCATATCTCAGACAAAATCACAGCAGGAACTTATAATACGAATATGAAATGAACCTAGCTAGTTAGTTCGATCCTCAAAAGCATGAACAATAAATCAAATTAGAGAAGAACGAGCATGCATAGCGACAATATATTATTGCAGGAATGCCGGATATGGTGGTTCTTTTGTGTAACTGTAAGATCACCCGCCAGCACAAAACTTGGGATTTGAGAATCTAATTTGCTCTTTCAAAGATGTTTATATGCAAATGTTGAATGATAAGTCAACATTTTTATAATATTCGGATACTCCTTATGGGAAGTGAATTATCTTATAATCTATAACGTAAAGGCTAGGGGTTCTGCAAGTTGCATGAACACCAACACGAAACTTGGGATTTGTAAACTTTGTCCATTCCTTTCTAGGATTCTTTATAGGTTACCATTTTTTTGAGCAACTGTAGTTTGGGGTAGGATTCTATCTTCATCAAATTCCTCTCTCCTCTAATCTCCTCATATTTGAACGGTTATGATTAAACCATGTCAACATCTGGTGTTGACTACTTTATAGAAAAAAAAAAATTTGAGAGAAGAAGAGATTGAAGAGGAAGTGATTTGGAGATGAGAGAGTCCTACTCCCTGTAGTTTACATAAAGTTCAAACCATTCAATTCACTTTCGGCAAATATACATGTTATATTGGCAAGCGCACTTCATGATCCATGCAGACTTTCCTTTAAAATTTTTATAAACATGATGCGTAGTTTAATTAAAGGAACAATAGGTTTTATTTAGTTATTTGATAAATTAATCGAAATTTAACGAAATATTGCATTACAAAGAATAATAGAGGAATTGTATCAATATCCGGACCTTGTTGTATATATATAATATCTTGGATCCACATGTGGAATCGAATGTATACATTCTACTTGTTTAAACTTTGTTTTTAAACCTCACGAGTTTTAATTGATAAGTTCTATAAAAACAATGTAAAATTTGATTTCCGTGACATTCCTATATATATATTACACACACACACACATACACACACACACACACACACACACTCATACAAGCCCTTTATGCAAAGGGAACATCGAACTTCAACGATCCGAACGTTTAGTTTGTAAGTCTCGATTCATAGATTATCTTTGCAAAAATTCAATTCAATCCAAAATCATTTGCCTATTTAATTATCAAGATAAAATTTCATTGTTTCTTATATAACAAAGTATTCTTTAATTTTTTTGAACCCAATTAGACGTCTTAAAAATTTCTGATTTGACTAATATTTTGCAAGGATGATCTATGAGGTGCAACTTGAAAAATATACAGTTTAAATTGTAACGTCCCACATCGTCCAGGGAAGTGGATCATGTAAGCCTTATATGTATATTCTCATCTTTACCTAGCACGAGGCCTTTTGGGAACTCACTGGCTTCAGATTCCGTAGGAACTCCGAAGTTAAGCGAGTTCGCGCGAGAGCAATTCCAGGATGGATGACCCACTGGGAAGTTCTCGTGTGAGATCCTAGAAACAAAACTATGAGGGCGTGGTTGGGGCCCAAAGCGGACAATATCATGCTACGGTAGAGTCGAGCCCGGGATGTGGTGGGGGCTCAGGCCAGAATGTGACAATTTGGTATCAGAGCCAATCCCTAACTGGAAGTGTGCCGATGAGGACGTCGGGCCCTTAATGGTGGGGGATTGTAACATCCCACATCGTCCAGGGAAGTGGATCATGTAAACCTTATATGTATATTCTCATCTCTACCTAGCACGAGGCCTTTTGGGAACTCACTGACTTCGGATTCCGTAGGAACTCCGAAGTTAAGCGAGTTCGTGCGAGAGCAATAAAAAAAATCTTGTTTTTTTATTTGAAAAAAAAAAAAAAGAAACTTTGGGAATGTTATGGTAAAACTTCGTTTAAAACGATGTGGCAGAAAGCAACGTGCGACTTGAAGGACATGATCAGCTGTGGATTCTTACATCCACCACTTTTTTATATTATATAGGAACGAAAGTGCTCTTGGCTCGACATCATTTGTTCTGTTCCACTGGAACCCTCATTTTTGAGAGTGTTGCCATGGAAATAGTACACGATGGAGCTCGAGTAGAATCCCAGGAGTGGTGACCCATTGGAAAGTTCTCGTGTGAGTTCCTATAAACAAAACCGTGAGGGCGTTGTCGAGGCTCAAAGCGGACAATATCGTGCTATGGTGGAGTCAAGTTCAGGATGTGGTGGGGGCTCGAGCTGGGATGTGACACAAATCGTTAAAATTCGATGTTATGTAGAGCCCACAACTAATTCCCATTTAAAAAAAAAAAAAGTAAAAATAAAATAGATATCCATTCCCTTAAAGACTTCCTCTATATACATGTCAATCAAATATCGATGATATAACAATCAAGTTTTTTATGACATAACTAATCAACGACATAATGAAAAACTGATCATTTAAAAAATGAGATTATCATTTTTGTCCAATTTTTTAGCAATCATCGAACTTTTTATTTTATTTTATTTATTATAGAGAAACGATAGAAATTTCATTGATAATTAAAGAAAGATCAATACAAGTTAGCAAGAGTTAGCCTCCGCCAGAAGAAGGTCTAAAATTAGACAAGGCGGGGTCGAAACCCAAGTACAGGACTGACAAGTATTGAGACCGGAATGAGCCAGTTTGTGGGCAGCTTCGTTGGCTTGCCGGCGAACGTGAAGAAAAGAAGCTTCAGTGACTGATGGAGGGAGGGCCTTCAAATCCTCTATAATCGAACTTATTTCGTGACATTTCTTCCATACTATTAACTTCTAGAAATTCATGCGGAATCACTTGAAGATGTTTTGACCCCGATAGAACTCTTCTGGTACTTATTTTCATTGTTTTAGCTTCAAAAATCATTACAAATACTTATGTGACTCAATAATTGGTAAGAATAATTTATAAACTTTTCTTATTATGCACATAAAAGATTGGGTAATGCAGAGACTAAATTTAATTTTGTAAATCAAAATTTTCACGTTATTTTTATGTACTATATATATATATATTATTTTCATGTGAAATTTGATATAAATCCAATTTTTTTAACCAATATTAGGAACAATCCAGTTTCTTAAAATAAGTCAAATCCCTTAAATTTAAAATTATTTTATTATCAGTAGTATTATTTATTGATAAAATTTATTATAAAAATTTATTTCTTTCTAATTATCCCCTTAATTATTTATTTTTTATGTTCCAAACCCTAGTTATAATATTATTATTATTATTATTATTTTATAATCAACCTGTGTCATAGGTTAATTGTATTTTTCCACCTATATGAAAGATTCATATTTATAATTAACATGTATCACTACTTAATGTATCTTACTTGTAGGTATTAGATTTTTGTATTTTGTAGTTAGGTTTTATATCTCACTTATAGGTAGTATGTTTAATTGTCCAGCTACCTATGTCATGGGTTTTTGTTCATAGTCTACCTATAACACATATTAATACATATTTTATTTTTTTATATTATACTTTATCACAAAAATTAATGAATTAAATTTTTTTTATATAAAAAGACAAAATTAAATAATTGATACAAAATTATGTAATTTGTCACATCCCGGCCCGGGCGAGACTACTTCCCGGGCCCGACTCCACTACCGTAGCACGATATTGTCCGCTTTGGGCTTACCATTCCCTCACGGTTTTGTTTTTGGGAACTCACGAGCAACTTCCCAGTGGGTCACCCATCATGGGATTGCTCTAGCTCCCTTCTCGCTTAACTTCAGAGTTCATACGGAACCCGAAGCCGGTGAGCTCCCAAAAGGCCTCGTGCTAGGTAAAGATGGGAATATACATTTAAGAATCACTCCCCTGGGTGATGTGGGATGTCACAATCCACCCCCTTAGGGGCCCGACGTCCTCGTCGACACACACGCGACCATGGTTGGGCTCTGATACCAAATTGTCACATCTCGGTCCGGGCGGGACTACTTCCCGGACCCGACTCCACTACCGTAACACGATATTGTCCGCTTTGGGCTTATCATTCCCTCACGGTTTTGTTTTTGGGAACTCACGAGCAACTTCCCAGTGGGTCACCTATCATGGGATTGCTCTCGCCCCTTTCTCGCTTAACTTCAGAGTTCTTACGAAACCCGAAGCCAGTGAGCTCCCAAAAGACCTTGTGCTAGGTAAAGATGAGAATATACATTTAAGGATCACTCCCCTGGGTGATGTGGGATGTCACAATTGTCACATCCCGGCCCGGGCGGGACTACTTCCCGGGCCCGACTCCACTACCGTAGCACGATATTGTCCGTTTTGGGCTTACCATTCCTTCACGGTTTTGTTTTTGGGAACTCACGAGCAACTTCCCAGTGGGTCACCCATCATGGGATTGCTCTAGCCCCCTTCTCGCTTAACTTCAGAGTTCCTACGGAACCCGAAGCCAGTGAGCTCCCAAAAGACCTCATGCTAGGTAAAGATGGGAATATACATTTAAGGATCACTCCCCTGGGTGATGTAGGATGTCACAATCCACCCCCCTTAGGGGCCCGACGTCCTCGTCGGCACACACGCGACCAGGGTTAGGCTCTGATACCAAATGTCACATCCCGGCTTGGGAGAAATCACTTCCCAGGCCCGCTCCACCACCGTAGCACGATATTGTCCGCTTTGGGCTTACCATTCCCTCACGGTTTTGTTTTTGGAAACTCACGAACAACTTTCCAGTGGGTCACCCATCATGGGATTGCTCTAGCCCTCTTCTCGCTTAACTTCGAAGTTCCGATGGAACTCGAAGCCAGTGAGCTCCCAAAAGGCCTCGTACTAGGTAAAAATGGGAATATACATTTAAGGATCACTCCCCTGGGTGATGTGGGATGTCACATAATTAGCTAACAGGATCTAGTCCCAAAAACAACCTATACCTTTGAATTAGATGCCCCTATTTTTTTTATGTATTTCTTTCATGTTAGTTTATAGTTCCACCCCCCCCCCCCCTCCCTCTCCCTCCCTCTTCATTCGTACAGTTGAAATTATTATATGGATCTCTCATTATGGTGATTTCAATTTTTTTTTATAGTAAATTCACTGTCACATACATAAATATAATAAAAGTCCGTTCTCTTATATTGGTAAGTTTGGTTACTTAATATGAGTACATTTCGTTTTATGGTACATTTAAATTTTTGGTATATTTGACTTTTTTTTTGAAAACTACATTTGGTTTCTTTGTACATTTAAAGACTACATTTGGTATTTTTGGAAATTACATTTGATTTCTTTGTATATTTCGTTTTATGTTTCAGTTATGTTTTTTTATTAGTAGTCGTAAAATTTTGATAACTTAATAAAGTTATTTCTTTATTTGCTTTTTGCTAATGAGGGATTAGTTTAATTAATTAATTTTAATAAAAAAATCACAAAAATTCTACGCAATTAGTTATGAGGCTCGTATTTCACACAACAGTTTTTTAATTTGATTTCTGATGCTGGTGAATCACATGATGGTAGCCAGAGAGAGACGGAAATGTCTTTGTGAGTCCTATTCGCCCCTGAAAGAGTGGACTCCCATGACGAAGTCACCCAAAAAAAAAAAAAAAAGCATAAGTGAATAGATATTAAATAAATACAAAAATGATGAGGTGACAATTGATCAAGGGAAATGATAAACACACACCATAATCCTGGCGGTTGATTCTGTTTTACTTATTCAATCTAACGATAAAAAATCAAGAGAGGTGTGTGAGAAGCAGAAAGAGGTGTATGAAAATTACGTCCCTTAATTAAAGTATCTTAATCAATCTAGAAAATGAATAGATGTTAGTTTAAAAAAAGTTGAAAAAACCGTAAGTGTAACATCTCACATCGCCGAAGGGAGTGGATCTTGTAAGCTTTATATGTATATTCTCATTTCTACTTAGCACGAGATCTTTTGGGAGCTCACTGGCTTCGAGTTCCGTAGGAACTCCGAAGTTAAGCGAGTTCGCGTGAAAGCAATCCTACGATTGGTGACCCATTGGGAAGTTCTCGTGTGAGTTCCGAGAAACAAAATCATGAAGGCGTGGTCAGGGCCCAAAGCGGACAATATCATGCTACGATGGAGTCGAGCCCGAGATGTGGTGGGGGCCTTAGCCGGGATGTGATAATTTGGTATTAGTGCTAATTCCTGGCTGGAAGTGTGCCGACGAGAACGTCGAGCCCCTAAGGGGGTGGATTTTAACATCCCACATCGCCCAGAGGAGTGGATCCTGTAAGCCTTATATGTATATTCTCATTTATACCTAGCACGAGGCCTTTTGGGAGCTCACTGGCTTCGGGTTCTATAGGAACTTCAAAGTTAAGCGAGTTCGCATGAGAGCAATCCCACGATGAGTGACCCACTAGGAAGTTTTACTTTTCCTCTTCCTCAAAATTTTATTTGTCCTCACCGATTGTAAGTTTTACTTTCAAGGTTCCTTTCCTAGGTTCATCCTCTTGTATCAATATATGGAGTTTTGGACCCTATAAAATCCACTGAATAATAAGGAAATGTTCTTGTTTTAACATAAAGCATGCAATCCATTAATTCGTTAAAAGAGGAAGCCCCTAGCTAATGGTGCAATCATCCGCATGATAGTCCATATATATTTATCAAAAGGTTGAAGTACATTACAATCTCTAATAATACTTATTGTTGTAGAACAAGGAGCAATTCCGCTTCAATTTATCTCATGGTGAAGCTTATTTTTTAGTATAATAATTAAGTTCACTACTAAGTTACTGAATTAATCCGGGGCTTATAGCAGGCTAAATTTAGTCGCCGCACAAAGTCGTAGTTGACGATAAGCTGGCCGGATGCGTAGCCACTGCCGTCGGTGTCAATCTGGTTAAACATACTCACACCCAAGTCTAGCCCTCCGTTGCTGCATTGATCAATAATTCTCACCACTGTTTGTGCTCCTGTCCCAGTGTTTGTCACCTGCACATATATAAATTCATAAAATAAAAAATTGGCGTTCTAGTGCTAATCAGCTAGTATTTTAATGTAGGAGTGTTCTAGCGCTAACAAACTAATACGTACCAAGAGGCAGCCAACAGGTCCGCAAAATGCAGTCCATCTGTATTTGCTGCGCCATTCATAGGATTGATCAGCATCCCATGTTGAGCAGAAGGCACGTAAATCGTAATTGATTTGGTCAGGATTGTAGAGGTGGTATGTGGATCTCACACTAGCACTTTGTTCCCATGCACTTCCCACAAATACACAGACAATGACCGAAACTAACAACACAAAGCATGGTGCAATCTTCCCTGCCATTTTGTGGTTTGTGTGATCTGTAATTAGGTTGAAGTTAGAGGCCTGGTGTTGTAGTTACTAATCTAACCTTAGGGAAGTTGGAATTGTTTGGCCTGCGTGAGTTAATTGGCTAGCACATCCGCGCATTGTGACACGTACAATAGAATATACACACGAGAGAGAGGGACTAGAGCAACTGATTGAGTTGTGTACTACCAGAAAACTAGAGAAAAACAGATTATTAAAATGATGTTTTGATTAATCCCACTTGATCGATTAAAATTATTTGATCATTTGAATTATTCACAAATGTACATTATAATATTTGTAGGCGATCATTTATCTATTTAAATGACAAATGAAATCGAACGTTTTTGAACTTTGACATTACCCCAACAACAATTGACATCTATTAAAGCATTCTGAATAATATCAGGCGGCTGCTCAAACTATTAAACATTCAACTTGTTTGGGATGCTTTCTTGCTATTTAGGAGCTCTCAAGTACTTCGAATTGTAGGAGAAATTTTTATGGATCCCAAAAAACCAAGTTATGTATTGTATCATTCTACGTACTATTATAGCGGTGGATGACAAGATTGATTATGTTCCACTTTTAGAGTATTTTAATTATATAAAAGAAAAAAAAAACAATATATGTGTTATAATTTGAATAGAACAACATCACCACAAGCCAAGAAGAAAGTAAAAAAATTCTCATATGCTCTATGTTGTTCAAATTGTGTTGTCTAGATAATATACTTGAAAACTCCCACACGCAAGAGAGCGAGAATGTGTAAAAATGTCCTCACAAAAAAAGAGGTCGCACAAAATTAATTAATGTATGAAGGAATTAAAAAGCCACTTCATTTAAGCAAATATCTCTTAGTCTAGAAACAGACATGAAAACACATATTCCATTTGAAATGATAAATATTTCCTCTGCAGCCATGCACCTCTCTCCACGCCAGCACAATAGTTTGGCTTGACCCAAGAGCATTTTCAATGGAGGCATTAAATAGAGTCCGTAAAACCGTATAGTTCATATATATATATATATATATATATATATATATATAGGGGCAAAAGGCTTGAATTGGAATAAAAGTTCTCAAAGTATCTCAATATATAAGAACTCGTCGGATACCTCAAATAACTTCTTAAATATGAATCTGATATAGGAACTTAAAGAGTGACCACGTATTAATTTTAAGTGGGAATGATGTCGCTCTTTATTTTTTTTTCCTTGTTTTTTGAACCCACCCATGTGGGGCAGCTTTTCATTTAATTTTGAGAACTTTAACGAAAAGCTTCTGGTGTTGTTCACTTTAACGAAAAACCACATTTTTACACTAAAAAGTCAATCCTGGTACTATTCACTTTACCTCTTATTTTGTCCTTATTGTTAAAACTCAAAGTTTTCAAGTTATTTTCATTAATTTTCCTTTTAATTTTCTCATGTAATTTTTTTTTCACTCTTGAAAAATCAATATTAGAGATAGTTTTTTTTTTTTTTTACTTTTACCATGGTCACAATACTTCGAGAAAATGAACAATAATTTTTTAATATTTTAGTCCCTACATTAAGGGATTATTGTATAAGGATTTTCCATTGCAGATAATATTCTTTTAGGAACTCAACTATTCTTTTGATGCCCCTAAATGAGTCCTCAAAGTTGATGGTGACTCAGGGTCTCACATTGAAGATGCTTTAAGATCTTGCATTAATATAAAAGAAAATTAATGAAAAATGGTTTGAAAACTTCGAGTTTTAATAATAAAGACAAAATAAAGAGTAAAGTGAATAGTACCAGGATTGACTTTTTTAATGTAAAAATGTGATTTTTCGTTAAAATGAACAGTACTATAGATTTTTCGTTAAAATTCTCATAATATAATATTAACAAGACAAAGATTATGACCAGTGGATCTCTCTCGGATATGCTCAATTGTAGTGTACGTAACGTTACGTTAATTGGAAGCCGCAGGCCAAATTTGGTTCTTGGATCTCACTAATCTTCTCATGATCTCATCTAAAAATAATCAATCAAATTTTAACAAAAAGAAAATGCATATAAAGCCAATTAAAAAACCCGACAGCAAAATGCACTCCTCTGCTAAAACAATATTATATACAGTAATTAAGAACATAGGATTATATGATGAAAAAGTTCATCGTTATCGGTCGGTCAAATTTACATGTAAGCTAATATTTAGAATCGATGTAAATTTCACAATGTTGTGTACGTTTGTTTTATATATTAACTCGAACTTAAGAGACAATGTTGATGACAAGCCTCTGGAGTCTAGATAAACCCTGGAGAAAGAAAAAAAAAAAGTCACACTGGAAGGGATCTTCTTATATGTAGGGTGAATTTCAAGTTAAATACTGAGCAACATATTGAGTGACGTAGAACACGTATCATTGAGCTTTAAACTTAGAATAATCTAACCTAATATCATAAAATAAATTAAAATTCATCTTAAAATTAATTGATAATATGAAAAATAGTGCGAATAAAAGCCAGTGCCATAGGGGAAATCGAGCACTCGTGGCCCTCCTCACTTGGTTCAAGGCACCCATTCTCCCCTAGCCCCCCTAAGAACCCCACTTACAATATCCATTTTTCCTCCAATAAAAATGCATATCTCAAGAGACAATTAATAATTAAAATAGCAGTTTATGAAGTATAATATAAGCACTTAATTAGGGGTGGGCATTTGAAATCAAAAATCGGAACTGAAATACGAACCAAATTGAACCTTATCGAACAATTCGATTTTGCTGTTCTGAAACGATTGCGATTTTGAAACCAAACTACTGTGTAGGAAACGGTTTAGTTTCGATTTTGGCTTTTGAAAACTGCATTGAAACCGAAACAGCACCATGTCATGTTTAGGTTGTTTGTTAAAGTCCATACATTTAGTATGGTCTCAAAACCACACTAAATTATCATCCCTTTCCACCCTATTTGACATACTGTCAAATTATCCCTCAATCCACATTACTCTCTCTCTCTCTCTCTCTTTCTCTCTCTCTCTCTCTCTCTCTCTCTCTCTCTCTCTCTCTCTCTCTCTCTCTCTCTCTCTCGCAAAACTCATATGAGAATTCTTGCTGCGATCAAATGCAAATGAATCTCTGATCAAATTATAAGCCATATCACTCCATTAGGGTGCTTTTTCCTGCTCACAAAGTCTATCATTTGTGCAATTAGCTAGCTAGGCTAGGCTAAGCTAGTTGATTATATCTCATAGAATTCTCATGTGGGTTGGTTAATTAATGTATTATGTGGAAAATGAGACCGTCTTATATGTAGATAAGTGTAAATTTTAAATTGTACATTTTTTCTTAAAAATCAAACCAAAACCGTTTGAAACCACATCGAACCAAACCAAATGGTTTGGTTGCATTTTGGTTTTGGCTTCGAAACCGCACAACAAAAAGTTTCAGTTTTGATTGCGGTTTTACTCAAAACCACACCGAACCGAATTGTGCCCACCCCTACACTTAATTAGTTTTACCATGCCATCCATAACCACTAACACAAGTTATTAAAGGGAGCAGTTTCCATTATTTATTAATCCCTTATGACTATAACCATAAGATACATGAGAGTAGCTAGTGTATGGTTTAATCGCCACAATTGACAAACTTGTAGTTCACCATAAGGTGGCCTTGGGCATAGCCTTTCCCATCAGTGTCCAGTCGTTTAAACACACCCTCGTCCAAATCTAGGCCTCCATTACTGCACTGATCAACAATTCTCACCTTTGCCTGAGCTCCTGTCCTCACGTTTGTCACCTGCAGTGTAACCAAACAAATGATTTTAATCATTTCCACACTTAAAAAAAACATGGATCAGGTAGTAATATTGTTTGTGATGCCCACTTTTCCAGACGTGCTGTATGGCATAAATGACACGAACAATGATGCTAAAATTCGTAACATATAATTAAATGTGACGAATTTTCACATTACGTGACAAATGTTTGTAGTCACATAAACTTGTTTTCTTGTAGTGCCAGTAAACTCTAATTGTGCGCATGCCTTTGTTGCAAAAAATAAAAGAAAAAACTTAGTTAATTACATTATAATGTGTCATTATCATTACAGTCTTGTAATATTCTTATTCACTCAGAGATGGAAGATCAAACGTTTGATTTGTATAACGATATTTATCTCATATCCCACGTAGATTATCATCAATTATATCACAAAAAAAAAAAAGTATGGACGTACCCTTAAGCACTTGCCACAAGATGCTTGGCCCCGAGGCCCGACGGGGCCGCAAAAAGCAGTCCATCCAAACTTCCGACGCCATTCCAAAGGCTTATTAGCATCCCAAGTGGCGCAATAAGCACCTGCTGTGTTCAAGTTCCATCCTATCTTCTCTGGATTGTAGATATGGTACGTCGATCTAACGTTACTCGCACTTTGGGCGCTGGCACAGCCCATCATAATAACACAAACCAACAGCAGCACCACCGTGCATGATGCGGATGCCCTAATTGTTAACTTCCCCATTTTTATCAGGAATTTGTATCTGTTTTACAAGGGATGATATGGTCTGCAATATTAGCCAAGTGCTAATTAATTTATAGTGGGAATGTATGGTTGATGTTAAATTACTGTAGTGTTGGAAGAGCCTGACTGCTTTTGTGGAATATGACTCTGTCTAGAATTAAAGCAAGTCGTGCGGATTCTTGTTTTTCCATACCAAATGTACGTTATCAAGGCCAAAAGTCAAGAAAGACTTAGCCCTTTGTTTTTCTGGTTAATCTGCTTCGCGTTTGCTCATATATGAGAGAGAGAGAGAGACAGAGAGTTTTATATAAAGGTGGTGGAGGGTCCACATGGGCACTATTGTGTGCCATCTGGTCAAAAAATGCGGCTAGTGGATGAAGAAGAGAAAATTGGACTGGAAAATATAAATAGCACACATCTCATGATAAGTTTTTTGACCCCAAAATCCTGATCAGATAGAAACGCGCACAGATAAAAAAAGTCTTACATTGAAGAAAAGAAAAACATTCAAAAGTTTATAAGAGATTGTGTCATTTCTCGTATTGCCAGTAATTTTATGATAGAAGTTCAACTTTCTTCATGATATTAGAGCAGGTTGTTCAACGTGTGAATTCTAACTATCACACGTGTTTTACGTTACTAGATTTGTATTGTCCACATATTAAACGTCAAAATTCAGCACACCTAAAGATGCATGTTGAGAGTATTCACATCAAAGAAAGAAAGAACTTTGCATATACTTATAAGTAATTGGACTATTTGTCATATTATCTTTTATCTTCACATCCTGGCACAGAGAACTGTTCTAAAAATAAAAAATTTAAAAGAAAATTGAACCAAATCACACGTACTCGGTTTCATTTTAATTCGGTCTATTCTTTGTAGTTTTGGGCCTTATCAATTTAATTTTACGGGCCAACAAATTCAAGACCCAAAGAACATTATACAAAACTAACAATATCTCCGGAAAGTTGAACCTGAAGTTTAGGAAGCTTATGGTGCGGCAATAGGTTTTTAATTTAAACGAATTTAAAATATTACTAATTGGGTCAGAACATAGTTAGAAACTTCGAATTGAGATTCGTCGTCAAGCACATCTCCAGAGTGCCCAAATAAATTTATAGAGTTTTAACGAAAAGCTCGCTATACTGTTTACTTTAACGAAAAACTACATTTTTACACTAAAAAGTCAATCATGGTACTATTCACTTTACCCATTATTTTATCCTTATCGTTAAAACTCAAAGTTTTCAAGTTATTTTCATTAGTTTTCCTATAAATTTAAGGTAGCTCGTGGTGCAATGAAATTTCCTCGAAAATGGATTTGTAATAGTTTTTACATAGTTTCGAAAACCAATTAAAATGAGAGCGTTCACCTTTTGCAAAATCTTTTAGGATAATCATAGGAGGCCAAATTTTTAAACTAAGTTTGTAAACTAAATTATTTGTCACTAATAGGAAATACGTTAATCAATATTTAAGTAATAATTCAATATTGCCACTTAGTACTACGGTTTAGTGATATTCTTCTTCACTTGAAAATGAGAGGTCTTAGGTTCGATTCTTGCCAAGATGAATTTGAACCACATTATTGGTAGACCATTGTGAGACTAAGCTCATCCCCCTCCCCCTTAGTAGATGATATCGTTTTTAAACTTCTAATAAAATAGAATAAAATTAATCACAAAAATTGTAGGAAAAATATTTAGTTAAATTCTTAAAAAGAATAAAAGTTTCATATAAGAAATTAAAAAACAAAGCGTCTAAATGAAAACGTCTAATTTTTATTGATCTGTCTATGTGGTAACATGTCATGCATATATATTATTGACATATAAGCTTGTCTATATGTACAGACACACTTTTGTTTGTGTTTGTCTCTGTAGAACTTTCAACTGATGAAAAGCCTACCTTATCTTCAAAGTCGTCTACTACCTTAATTTTTGCCGTGATCAATGTCTAGATAGTACATGTACCGTTCGACAGATCCAAGTACCGGATAGCTCCTAAACATTATTAATTCTACACAAGTTCAATGTTCTCGGGCATTTGATTTAGTCTGGTATAAACTTAGACTTCAATTTAGGTGCCGTGGCTCTTCTCTTGGCTCGGTTTTCTTTGTTGATCTGCCTAATTTTATTTATTATAGGTTGAAAAATCGCGAGTGTAAGTCCTCTCCTAACGCTTGTATTTTATTACCTAGAATATTATAATTAATATACTTAAGTGAATAATGTAAATGATCAAATTAAGATATGGGTTATTAAATCATTTTAATAAAGAAAAACTAATGAAAAATGCTTGAAAACTTTGAGTTTTAATGATAAGGACAAAATAAAGGGTAAAGTGAATAGTACCAGAATTGAATTTTTAGTGTAAAAATATAATTTTTCGTTAAAGTGAACAGTAATGTAGATTTTTCGTTAAATTTTCGTTTTAATAATCTATTTTTCCATACTTTTTTATTTTGTGAACAAGTTAATTAGTTTCTCAATGTTGACACCTCTCTCTCTCATTGGAGAGATTCTTGTGTAGGGAACCCGAAACGGGTTAAGTGCGAGAGAAGGGATGTCACATCCCGGTCCGGGCGGGACCACTTCCCGGGCCCACTCCACCACCGTAGCACGAAATTGTCCGCTTTGGGCCCCGAGAGAAGGGATGTCACATCCCGGTTCGGGCGGGACCACTTCCCGGGCCCACTCCACCACCGTAGCACGATATTGTCCGCTTTGGGCCCCGACCATGCCCTCACGGTTTTGTTTCTGGGAACTCACACGAGAACTTCCCGATGGGTCACCCATCCTGGGAATGCTCTCGTGCGCTACTCGCTTAACTTCGGAGTTCCCATGGAACCTGAAGTCAGTGAGCTCCCAAAAGGCCTCGTGCTAGGTAGGGATGAGAATGTACATTTAAGGATCGCTCCCCTGGGCGATGTGGGATATCACAATCCACCCCCCTTAGGGGCCCGACGTCCTCGTCGGCACACCACGGCCAGGGTTAGGCTCTGATACCAATTTGTCACATCCCGGTCCGGGCAGGACCACTTCCCGAGCCCGCTTCACCACCGTAGCACGATATTGTCCGCTTTGGGCCCCGACCACGCCCTCACGGTTTTGTTTCTGGGAACTCACACGAGAACTTCCCGATGGGTCATCCATCCTGGGAATGCTCTTATGCGCTACTCGCTTAACTTCGGAGTTCCCATGGAACCTGAAGTCAGTGAGCTCCCAAAAGACCTCGTGCTAGGTAGGGATGAGAATGTACATTTAAGGATCGCTCCCCTGAACGATGTGGGATGTCACAAGGGATGCGACCAGAAGGAAGTAAATCGTAGGTGAAGTACATGGTGATTTTTATCTCTTGACCTGTAGAGATGCGTGTTCCGGTAATTGGACTTTAGAATATCTCCTCTCACTACACGTCTACTACATATGTCAGTCAATGTTTGAGTCGGTCGATCGTGGTAGGCAATTTGCATACGCCATATATACAATTCCAACTTCCAAAAGGTTAGGTCAGTAATTGCAACACCAAACCTCCAGCCTATAAATTCAACCACCCTAATACATTGTGTACCAAAGCCTTCCAAGAACAACAGTGATATTGCAGATTATTGCCTGCTTAATTAAGAAAATTACAAATCACAACATGGCCGGGAAGATCACAGCAAGCTCTGTGCTGTTTGTTTCGATCATGATCTGTGGTTTGGTCGGCAGTGCATGGGGACAAAGTGCGACGAATGTGAGAGCCACATACCACCTCTACAATCCACAGCAAAACAATTACGACTTGCGGGCAGTAAGTGCCTACTGCTCAACATGGGATGCCGATAAATCCCTCGAATGGCGCAGCAAATATGGATGGACTGCCTTTTGCGGACCTGCTGGCCCTACTGGGCAAGCCGCATGCGGAAGGTGCCTCTCGGTGCGTATTAACATACTAGCTGATTAGCGATGGAACGTTCTTATGCAAACTGTGCTTGTGCGAATATTTAATTTAATGAATTTATGTATCTGCAGGTGACAAACACTCGGACTGGAGCTCAAGCAACGGTGAGAATTGTTGATCAGTGCAGCAACGGAGGGTTGGACTTGGACGTGAATGTTTTTAACCAAATTGACACCGACGGCAATGGTTACGCACAAGGCCACCTTATCGTCAACTACAACTTTGTCGACTGCGGCGACTAAGGCCTATAACCCTATTTTTTTCAATAACTATATAGTTCTCTACTCCCAGTATTGGTAGGGAACTTAACTATGTATTACTAATAAATAAGCTTCACCATGGAATAAATTGAAGTGGAATTGCTTCTTGAATTATAACAAGAAGTATTATATTATAGAGGTGTGATATCCACATACCCATTTTTACTTCTCACACACCCTTCTAATTTTCGACTGTCGGATTGGATGAAATAAAGAAGATCAACAGATAGAAATTAACAACGAATGTGTAAGAAGTAAGCACACCCCTATATTATATAGATTGTATAAAGCACTTCAATCTTATGATAAATGTATAACTGCACCATTAGCTATGTAGGGGCTTCCTAAATTAAGAATGAATGTTACATAATTTAAAACGGGAACATTTCCTTCTCATTCAGTGAATTTCAAAGGAACCAACCATGGCAAGTGGTCCAGCAAAAATACGGTAGATTTCAAAATTAGATTTGCTTCCTAGTTTTGGGTTTGAGAAATGAAGCTGGCAAAAACATGAGTGATTCTTTAGTTGAAAGCTTTGAAATAACGTTTGTCATTTGACTAAGGCCAGATATGAGCTGAAATGTCCTTAGCTTTTCTGGAGTCCATTGGAAATTAGTCCTATACCGTTCTTAAAGTGGGATACCTCAGGCTTCGGAAAAAAGAAGAAGAAAGGAACCATGAAAGTCAAGAATACAATCAATGGAGAAAATTAAGGACTTGAGCAATAAACTAAAAATACAATCAATGGAGAATATTAAGGACTTAAGCAGCGTCTTTTCTCCTTTTTCTGTTTGCTTGTTTCAAGTTTGTTGCTCTACTTTGCTTTTTTTAATCTGTGTTAGTCCTCTGTGGGGACTTTCCTTCGTACTCACCTTTGGTGGATTTCCCTGTTTTATGGAAATTTCCAGTTCAACAAAGAAAAGAAAAAAAAAAAAAAAGAAGGAAATAATTAAAAGTAAATAAACCATGCATTTTCTTGTTTTGTTAATTTGACCGATTCTTGGATGAGATAAGATGGATCCAAGAACCCAAATACCTAAACATCATAATGTTACGTACAATACAAGCATATATATCTATCATCCGATATTTGGCGTTGATGTTTGTCATCTTAAAGTAAAGCCAGACAAAAATGTATTATTCCTATTGAATAATGAGTTTCACACGAGAACGGGAGACTGAATGATATACTTGTGTCACTAATGTCTTGCGATAAAAATTACATTACTATCTTATTATGTAGATGGTAAAATGCAAGTTGAAAGACAATATTAGTTTGGTTAATAGTGTGCGGTTGACATTTCTGAAATGAAATCTTGACAATTCCAAATGGACTTATGCTATATATGCATCCTTCCTGCTTCTAGATCAAGCACTTTGAATGATAAGGTACGTTTAAACTGCGAACTCATTAATTTTCTCCCAACAAAGACCGCCACCAATGAAACTAAGACTTTGGGAGGACAATTCTAATTTATATTTCATACTTTTATTCGTGTGTCTTAATGTAATTAGTCAAACATTCAAGATGGAAAAGACTTCGTATCTTCGTATCTTATTTTATCTTAATTTATCTTCAAATTCGTGTACAATTTTGATGATACAATTCCAACCTATCCAAGGCTAGATTGGTAATTTCACACATCCATATTGGTCCGTATACCAAGCTGTCAAGTACTATAAACAATATTAGTTAATTCATTATTAGCCCTAGCTGCAGAGGAGAAATTACAAATAATTAATCAAAAAAGGGCCGGGAAGAACACCACACCGACACCGTGCTTTGTGTCGTTAGTTCGGATCACGATCTGTGTGTTGGCCATGGCGGGCAGTGCATGGGGACAAAGTGCGACGGGTGTTACAGCGACAAGTTTGCCCTACAATCCACAGCAAAACAATTACGATTTGCAGGCTGTAAATGCCTACTGCTCAGCATTTGACGCCGGTCAATCACATGCATGGCGCAGCAGATATGGATGGGCTGCCTTTTGTGGACCTGTTGGCCTTACTGGACAAGCTGCATGCGGAAGATGTCTTAAGATACGTAGGGCGCTGGTATACACAAATAATCTTATGCAAAATGATGTATGTTTGCATGTGCAGGTGACAGACACCAAGACTGAAGCTCAAGCAACGGCAAATTTGTTGAGTGCAGCACAGGAGGCTTACACATGGACACGAATGTGTTTAACCAAATTGATCAGTGCAACACCAACGAAAATGGCAATGCCCAAGGCCGCCTTTTCGTCACCTACGACTTTGTCAACTGTGGCGATTGACTAGAGTCTCTAATCCCAAACCCCCAAATTAACTTGAAGTTTAGCATCGCTCTCTAGCTACTTACATTATTAGCAAGGGAATCACTTAGTTATTACTGATGAATAAACTTCACCTTAAATTGCTTCAAAAAAATTACTAATATTGACCATAAACTATATATCTTCAACTTTATGAACAAATTAAGTCATGGTATATGTGTTTTTGTTATATACTTGAGATGGGACTGGGAGCATGTAGACTGCCTATAAAAATGATTTTCCATTTACAATATCCTCCATATAGTGATAATATTATTTTAAGGGATTTTTGGGCTACAAAGTATATCAAACAAGTTGATTCCCCATATATAATCGATTATCTTCTTACGTGATGTCTCACGTAATAGGAGAAATAGATACTTGTTCCATGAAAAGAGAAACAAGTATATGACTATTCTCTAATCTTCCTGGAGATTAAAGAGTTGCTTGAATTGGGGAGGGGATTGGATTTGTGCTTGTGGAGACAAACTTAAGGGCTCCTCTAATCCTTTCTTTACCGGTTACAATCCCTCTTTCAAGCTTGATTAGAGATTCTTGGACCTTAATTGGACTTGGAAGGCGTAGGCAGGCAGGCTCTCTCGTGTGGGCCATATCTTTATAAAGTGCAGGGCTACTAATCACCTTCTACAGTTATCCACTTTGGGTTTCTTCCTTGCACTTCTCACAGGATGACCTTCTTCGGTCTTCGGTCTTCGGTCTTCGGTCTTCGGCCCTTATTCGATCTCAATTAAGAGGGCAAAAAAGTGAGGATGCGCTTTTGGCTGACAATAATACTATTCGGACAAAATAAAACTACGGGTTGTGGTATTCTCGTATTCCATTTTACTTTACACATGCTCTTTTTAATTATTTAATAATATTTTATGTAGTAATATATATAGTAGGGTTGAGCACAGCTTGGGTTGGTTCAGTCTTGGTTCTAAATCACAAACCAAAACGCACACTTTGGTTTTACTAAATTTCATATCACAATTGAACCGTAAAAGCTTAAAAATGATGTAAGTGGTTCATTAATATTGCGGTTTGATTTGGTTCGGTTTATGGTTTAACATGTTTAAACGCAGTGAATAATTGAATCATAAGCTCAATGTGTTAAAGACAAAAGTTTTATCCACCAATACAATTCATCACTTATCTCACCTCAAGGATTAAGAAACACCCATATTCTGGCACACCAAACAAAAAGAAAAGCTGCAATGATAATTTAAATATCTCAAATAACTATCCTGCAAAGTGAAGTTACATGCATCTTGAAGATATAACAACGAGAAGTATTAATACTGATTGTAAACTACTTCAACCTTATGAATAAATATGATCATCGTGAAAAGTTGCGCCATTAGCTAATTTAGGGTGCTTCCTCTTTTAAGGAATGTAAAGTTGTTACATTAGCTAGCTTGGTATATATGAGTTCTTGGTTTCGTATTTGAGATTGGAGAATGTAAAGTTGTAAACTACTTAATAATATATTCCATTCACAATGTCCTGCACATAGTGGCAATATTACTTTAAGAGCTTATCGGGCAAAATGTATTTGAAACGAGTTGATTTCACAGGTAATCGTCTCATTTCTTATGTAATGTGTCACATGAGGAGAGATATAGATACTTATTGACACGTTCCGATCTTGATTTTCTTCGGACACCAGGGTACGTGCTGGCTGACACCCGAAGATGACGCAAGCCATTTAGAATGCATGAGAATTAAAACTACTAATAAGATAATAGAAATTTAATTACAAATATTATGCAAATGAGAATCATGTTCAGATCATACAACTAACTAGAACACTAAAGAAAATAATATAAAAATGAATGAATAAAAGAATGGGTCCTACGCCGAGAGAACTCGAAGATGCCGATGCGGAAGTGCCTTGACGCTAGAATTGTACGTCTCGATTCTAAGTCCTGAAAGGGGCGCAAAACAAACATAAGTGGACCAGAGTTTATATACATATAATAGAAATAGTTATCAACATATTAACCCCCAAAGTTTTATGAAAACAATAATATAATATGTAATAAGTTTTTCCGAAAACCCTAGCATGTCATAAAACTTTTCATAAATCATATCTTGTATATAGTGTGCTAACTGGTATCATTATCAGTAACAGTGTCATCACCCTTCATTTTCCAAGCAGGCATATCTATGACTTGCCACAAAGACATATCAGTATCATTTGCCAAACATGCATATCAATATCATATGCCAAACAGGCATGTATATCATTTGCCAAACAGGCATATCAGTATCAATTGCCAAACAAGCATATCCGTATCAATTACCAAACAGGCATATAATGACCAATAGGTATGCACAAAACCACTAAAAATAATCTTTCAAAACATAGGTACATATATCTCAAAATCATCTTCATAGTATAAAATCATCCATCATTTATACTATAAAGAAGTGTTATAAAAACAAGTTCTAAATAGTATATCGTCATGACACACCCCGACCGGGATCAGGGCGTGCTGGCCGTCACTCGAAGGTGACGTAGCCATGTGCGCGTGCGGAAGCTAAGAAGATAGTAATATAAAAGTACTAATAATTAAAAACCTACTAGCATACAAAGTACTAGTGTATGTGAGACACAATTTCAGAGCAAGTCTACAGCAGTCAAAAAGGAAAATGCGACATAATTACACCCGAAGGTGACCCTACAATGGTGAATGTCTGTCAGAAATGCCGGGACGCCCTCTGGGATAAACCACCGAACTTGCTAGACCACTAAAACCTGGAGGGGCGCAAAAACAAAAGCGTGAGTGGGCAAAAACAAAGCTCTTTGAAAACTCTTTAGCAAAATATATTCTAACCCCTCGCCGTAAAACCTGTATACTTCCCAGAAAAGGAACATATATACGTATGTATAGGTATGCCAATCATGCTCCACAATATGCCATTCATGCTCCACAATATGCCATTCATGCTCGAGAATATGCTACAACAGAATCTCATAATCAAATGTAAATGCTCAAGCATAATTCACATCAATAACATATAATCTGGCAGCCGGGAGTCACCTAACGTGACATGTACCGCTGCATATAGAGCTCCAATCTCAACTCAATATCTGAATCTGCACACGAGTCGGAACCACCTAACGTGGTCTGTACGACAGGACTGGGTGTAATATATACGCTCTAGTGCTACGATCACGTGAAGACTGTGCGAATAATCGCGGGTCACCTACGAGTCGGAACCACCTAATGTGGTCTGCACGACAAGGCTTGCACCTAACTTGGATCCAAGGCGAGACTGTGGTGCGGGTGAACATCACGTGAAGGACTCTGCCCCTCTCTGGGCGGGAGCACTAACACCGGGGGTGCAGATTATGAGCTCTCTAAGCATCTCAAACTACTACAGAAATACAAACATGAATACCACTTACCTGGCACTTACCTGTGCGTCCACAGCACCAATACACATATATAAATGTATGCCACTACCAATGCATGTGATGATGCGTAAACGTCATTCATATGATGCATGGCATAAAACAATTAACCTTTTCTATTTAATTTCTGGGAATATAAATGTATATAGGTATATACGGAAAACAAAAGCCCACTCACTGATAATTAGAAGGGTCGTAGCCCCCCTGCCTCGAGTGTGAACACTCGTCCTCGGAAAACGAATCACCTATACGCGAAAAAGCTACGAAAACGTTAATTTAAAAGCACCTAACCAACTTCTCGTAATAACTTCTCATACATTGCTCAAATTGGACAAATGAATATACCAACGTGATCTACACAACCTCAGGATCACACCCATATTTTTAGAATAATTTTTGGACCCCGCACGCGCCCCCACGCGCCGGCCAAGGCACGGACCTACGCGCCCCCACGCGCGGCCACGTGCCATGCACACTGACGGCATCAACTGACGCCGTCAGGAATATTCCGTTAAACTGACGGAATATTCCGTTAAACTTAACTGACGCCGTCACTGCCGTTAGGAATATTCCGTTAGACTTAACGAAATATTCCCCTTTCTTCTCCGGCGAGCCTCCGGCGCCGACGACGACGCCGGAAAACTGGATATTTTTCAAACTTTGTTTTCTCACTCGTTTCTCAACCAAATTTCATGATTTTTGAACCAAAATGAAGCTTAGGACTAGTAGAATCACGATAGACTAGTTTTAAGGCCCAAAAATCACACGATCATACCTGTCTTCAAGCTCAAAACTCGGCCAACTTTGAACAGGACGATCCCGACGTCCAAACTCGTCCAACGATACACTCCGAGGTTCCTTGGGACCTCACAAACACATCTACAAGCTTCAAATGTCCAAAAACTAAGTAAATTAAATTTGCATGAACAGTGTTCAAATCGGCCAAGGCGATATCGACGTGAAAACAACTATATCCTTACCTGAAAATGGCACCTCTGAACTCTTCTCAGCCTCACGAGCACGAGGGTGGTCTTGGTTTCTTGATTGGTGAAGATTTGAGTGTGTTTGTGTGTATAACCGTATGTTTGCAGAAGGAAGAAGAAGAAGAACTCGGGGAGAGTGAAAGAGAGAGAGAAGAGACAGAGAAGAGACAGGAAATGAGGGAATCCCGGGGGAGTGAGACGAGGTGTATGAGTGTGTGTGTGGTCCTACTACACCACACAACACAAAACTACACGTAGAATAACAAACTAGAGGGTAAAATTGTAAATTCAAACATACGTTAAAATGAAATTTGGGACGGGATGTTACACGTCATCCATAAGATATTCTACAAAGAACATGGGTTCGATAGAAAATATGGTATTTCAAAATAAGCTCAGTATAGCATGATAATCAATTTCTCATAAAACATTCACAAAACGTATTCAATAAATCATGTTTTTCATGTATGCGTCTCTACTATTAAAACATGCATTTTTAGAAGAGGTCCACTCACAGATATTAGCTGCCGAAGAGTCACGCAAACTAATAAGCACGGAATCATCACAAATAATTGTCCCTAAGCACAGAAAGGGTGCAATTAATAAAACTATAGCATAACAATTGAATTTGGAAAAAAAACGGAAGTCGGAAATAGATTTAAGACGTCGAATTACCTTAAGAAGGATCTTGGATAAATTTTGTAAAAGTCAATAGAATATTCTAAAGAATATTCCTTGACGAAATATTCCCTAACAGAATATTCCACATAAATGGTTTGGCCAGCTAGGGTTTAGGGTTTAAAAGGTTTAGTGGCTAACGGGCTTAAGACCCTAACAGAAATGGCTCAAAGCCTTTGGGTTTTATAAAAGGAAAACTAATGAAAATAGCTTGAAAACTTTGAGTTTTAACGATAAGGACAAAATAAAGGGTAAAGTGAATAGTACCAGGATCGACTTTTAGTGTAAAAATGTGATTTTTCGTTAAAATGAATAGGACCGTGGACTTTTCGTTAAAACTCTCTTCTATAAAAGGAAAAACAAATAAATAAAAATAATTGGGTTGGGCTTGGGTAATCCGGCCCAAGGCCTAGACTTGAAAGGATATGGGTTGGGGGAAACGGGCCGGCCTAAGCTAAAGGCCTGTCAGGCCCAAAATCATATACATAGGCTAAGGGTTTTGGGGCTAAAAGGTTAAGGGCTTGGGTCACAAAGGCCCAAGGTTTGGGCTGGTGTAGAAAGGGTTTTGGGTTCAAAGGTTTGTGGGTCACCGGACCCTAGGAAGAAGAAGGCCGGAAATCGGCCGGAGAATTCCCGAGCTCCGGTGGAGCTCAAAACTCAACCAAATCATGCAACTCAAAAATACCAAATTGAAGCCCGGAAAGTAAGGGATCGAAATATACCTTCCTCGTGGCCAATTGTGGCCGGAATATGATCGTAAAATGTCTGCAAGTCCTGGCACCCAGCCGGAAAACTGGGAATATAGTCCTCCGAGGTGTTTCTTCGTATGTTGACGTCCAAAACACAACAACGTGGTCAGAAAAGAACTGTAGGGAGGAAAAGAGAAGCATTTGGAGTGTTTTGAGGCTTACCCAAAACTGAAGGACGACGAACTCGCCGGAGAAATCGATGGGTGGTCTCGGTCCTTTACTCGCAGAGGGAGATGAGGAACGAGAGGTACGGGAGAGGCTCTCCGAAGGGTGAAGGAGCACAGAGAGAGGGTTGGTGGCCTACGTGCGTTTGTATGTATGGGTGTGTGTGTTCTTGTCGAAGAGGAGCACCGAGAGGGAGAGAGTTGCAGAGGGGGTGCACAGAAGTGACGGGGAAGAGAAAGAGTTCTAAAAATTAGAAAAAAAAAAAAGAAAAGGAGAAGGGAGCCGGGGGACAAATTAGGGGGTGAGCCCCTTGGACTCACTAATTAAGGGACCCGACTTCTCCGGCCTCATGTACTCTCATCCATTCTTATTTTGTGCGGTCACGGTTAAATGAGGTCAATATTTTATATTGATTTTTTTATAAAAATATTAAGACAAAAAAAAAAAAATTAAATGTTAATATGATTTAACCATAACCGCACAAATAAGAAATGATGAGAATGTATTGAAACTGAAAGGGTAGCGAAGCCAGGTCCCTAATTAAGATTCAAAAACCATTTTTTAAAAATAAAAACTCAACTATTTTTAAAATCAGTGTGGGGTGTAACACTTATCATGCGTGAAAAGAGACATATGTAGAGATTCTATGATCTTCTTGGAGAGTTAACTAATGAATCGAAAGGAGGGCTGTCAATTTTGTGCTTGTGAAGACTGACTTAGTTAAGGCTTCACTAATAGTTTATTTTCCAATTACTATCGTTCTTTCAAGTTTGATTAGAATTACAGCGCTATAAAAATCTAAAACGATCCATAACGTTAAACAATTATTACAACATCGTCTTTTTAAAATGACTCACAATGTTAAACAATTAATACAATGTCACCAACTTAGAACGTTTCACAATGTTAAACAATTATAACAGCGCAGCCAATTTATATTGATTCATAATGTTAAATAATGATGACGGTGTCACAACTTAAAAAGATTCACAACTTAATTAATTAAAGCACCGCCAACTTAAAATGATTCACAACTTAACTAGTTAAAGCGCTGCCAACTTAAAGTGATTCACAACATTAAACAATTAATACAATGCCACCAACTTCAAACAATTCACAGCGATAAACAATTTTTATAACAAAACCAACTTAAAACAATTCACAAATCAACATGTCAAATGGTATTTTGTCACAACGAATGAGGTCACTTTCTTTTTAGGAAATAAAATCATTCTTTGGATAAGTATGCCACCAAAAACCCTTCAAAACATTAAACCCTTCATAACGCTAAACAATTATTATAACGGCACTAACATAAAATTCAAAAAATAAAGATGTCACAAGATATATATTATTGTCACGACGAATGGGATCACTTTCTTTTATGGAAATAAAATCATATTTTAGATAAGCATGCACCCAAATTGGTAAGAAATCCATCATTTTTCCAAAATAACCTTACCCAAAAGGAAAGAGCATTAAACAAAAATGAAATATATGAACCTCGACCTATTAAGTGCAGGGCTTACTAATACTCACCACATGTCAAGTGTATGTTACAGAGTTGGTAAATCAAAACCAAGGTTATAAATACTCGAACTCGGTCTAAGGTTTTTGTTGCAAGCACAAAGACACAACAAAGAAGCATTGTCTTTCTAAGATAATAAGGATTAAGAAGGAGAGGAGGAAGAGATGGCGGCTGCTGGTGGTAGTCAGGTGGTGAAAGTGAAGAGGGAGACAATCGAGGCATGTTTGAAGTGCGGTCTTTGTAATAAGGTGTCGGAGGAGGCTACAACCATTTCACTTTGCCTCCATACGTGTGAGTTTCTTTTAATCTTCTATTCCCTTAATTGAAAAATGACATGTGTGATTCTTTTGTCTTTGTTGACTAACACGGGAACGTTGCCAAAATTCGTATCATTCCTTGTAATTTTTTAAGAAAAGGGTTTTGTTTTCCTAGAATATTTTCGTAATTCAATGCTGAATTTTGTAAAATGTGGATTTGAAAACAGTTTGCAGGAAGTGTATCTTCCAAAAACTGTCGGAAGAGGAGTATGACCGATGTCCCGTTTGCGATACTCATCTCGGCAATTTGCCTTTGACAACACTCAGGTAATGTACCTGTATTCTAACGGTAAATGCATCTTGTCGTTGGTTCCTTGGTTCGTTAACAGGGACTTATCAAAATCTTTCGAAAGTAATTAACCTGTGAAATATAATTAGTGGTAGTCACATTGCCTTTCTTCCCAACCTACCATAGGGCAGATAATAAGTCGATGCTTGTTTATTATCCAATAGCAACAGGGAAAGAAAATAGATTTGGAAAAATGGTTTTAGAAAAAAATCATGACGTAACTGGTGTTTTGCATAGAAAATGTTAACAAAATACCATGGTTCCTACTTGCATCGTTGTCATACGATTTTACGCAAGTGCGTAGTTTTTTTTTTTTTTTTTGGTACTAGTTTTCCGATCATAATGTTGTAAATGTGCACGGGAGCCTTCCATTGAAATGTTCTTACACATGCTTAATTAGGATGTCATTTACATGATCTGCAGGCCAGACTTTAATTTGCAACATATTATAGCCACGATATTTCCTGCTAAAGAAAAGACAATCGATGCACCAGAAGTTAATAAGGACCCTAAAGCTAACGATCCTGATGTTCCACCTTCTTCATTGCCCGTGAAAGGGAAGGAGAGTTCGTCAGGAGGATGTAGTTTTGCTGCCGAAGACCCTGCCAAAAAAGATGATTCTACAGAAGATTATCCAAATAAACTCTAGGTAAACGGGGGCAGGATTTTGATTATTTGCGCTTTTATCTTAGCCTTATGGCTTCCAACGCTTATAATTAAATTCAACCACGATTCCTTGATGATCGATTCACAAAATGGCCGGGAAATGTTCAGACCATGATCTGTGTATTGACCATGCCGGGCAGTGCATGGGGATCAATCTTATGCATGGCGCAGGCAGCATATATGGGCTGCCCTTTGGGAAGAGATTTTTAATGTGTCTGGAATACAGGGCAATATGTACATCATAGGTTATTATACGAGTGACTTTCATGTGTTTCTCTAATATAATAACATATGACGTATGTATCTATGTTCCGGACATACTGAAAAATCTCTTCCTTTGTGGATTTGTTGGCCCTACCTAACAAGCTGCTTGCAAAAGATACATAGAGTACATATTTACATATTAATTGGTTACGCTTGAGTGCAACTGTATATACAAAATCTTATCTAAATGTATGTATGCATGTATGTGTAGGTGACAAACACCGGGATTGGAGCTCGAGGAACGACGAGGATTGTTGATCAGTGCAGCACCGGAGGGTTAGACTTGGATGTACGCTAAGGTGCTTAACACCGACGGGAATGGCAATGCCCAAGGTTGCTGTATCGTCAAGTACAAGTCTACAACTTTGTCGACTGCGGTGCTCTTCTTACATTATTATTAGTAGAGGGAACTTAGTCCTTTTTTGTTGTTGTTTGGTTGTGTGTGTCAAGAACTTAGTTTATTTCTAATGAATATGCGTCATCGATCTTCCGTTGATGGAATAAATTGAAGTGAAATTGCTTTTTTATTTATATTCATATAATTTTCCTTACAAACAGTATGATAATCTATACTAAACTAACATAGTGCTTATTGGGCCATGCATATGAAATGAGTTGATTTCTCATAAAATTTTATATTGTGATGTGTCACGTGAGGAGAGAGATAATTTTTTATTGTGTATGAAAAAGGATATGTGTAGAAATTTTTTGATCTTATTGAAGGGTTAAAGAGTTGATTGAAATGGAGAAGGGATGTGGATTTTGTGTTTTTGGAGACTGACTTAGTTAAGGGTACCATCCCTCTTCCAAGCTTGATTAGAGAGATTACAGGACCTTAATTAGGCTGCTAATCACCTTCTAATGCTTTGGGCTTCTTTATATGCTCTTCACACTCGATACCCTTCTTTGATCTTTGGGCTTCGGCCCCCATTCAATCTAATAAGAGGGCACATGTGTGATGAGGTGTATCGAGATAATAATAGGACTATTCGGACAAAAAAATATACGCTCTCTAATAAAGGTGGATTCTGTTTTCTATATATGAATTTATCTATATTAATATTAATATTGGAGTAATATTAAGAAGATAATCTATTATTTAAATGTTGATTAATGTCCTGATTTTCTATTAATGACACGTTGCATAGTTTGTAAATTTGGTCTGCCTAGTATTACTCTAAATATTTTGTTAGTAGAAAATAGTAGATATCCTGTGTTTAGGATCTCCTTCTGCAACCTACTATATTTCTAGTTCAAATCCTCCCTTTCTCCTAGTGTTGTTTAGAGTAGAAATATCTCTTGTAATAATAAGGCTATAAAAAATTTGTTAGCAAGTGCAACACTTTTTTGGTGTTCAAATAACTTTAACTTATTTAAGCTAAAACAACAAATGTTACGAATCTTCTCATATTATAATTACGTAACAATGATTACCCCCCACCAACTTGACAGTATATTCTTACACTGTAAAGTTAAAACGATTCATGACACATCAATTTTTGCACCTAAACAATTATTACAATCGCCAACTTAAAATAATTCACAAAATTGAACAATTATGATCATTCCACAAACTTTAAAACAATTTACAATATTAAATAATTACTACATCACAGCCAACTTAAAACGATTCACAACATTAAACAATTATTACACTGCTACCAACTTAAACGATTCCGAAAATCAAACATGTCACATGAATTACTGTCGCAACGAAGAGGCCTCTTTCTTGTATGGAAAAAAACTTAATAGTTTGGATAAGCATCCCACTAAAAAAGGTATTAAACCCATCATTTCCGAAAAAAAAAAAACACCTTATTCTAGAATACAACCCGACAGGAAAGAAGCAGTAAATTAAAGAAAATATATGAACCTAAAACTATTAGGGGCAGGGCATACTCACAACGTGTAACGTGTGTGTGTGTAGGCATTAGGGATCTCTATTTTTTTGAAAAAAATGGAGATTAGGTGTGGGCCCATTCCACATCGAACTTCAATAATTTAAATTATTTATTTTGTAAATCTCGTTTTATAGATAATTTTTACAAAAATTCAATTAAATCCGAAACTATTTGCCTATTTAATTATCAAGATAAAAATATATTGTTTCATATATAACAAAATATTCGTTAATTTATTTGAACTCAATTAGACGTCTTAAACATTTCCAATTTGGTTAATACTTTGTAAGAATGATCTATAAAGTGCAACTTAAAAAAAATAACAGTTCGAATTATTAAAGCTTGATGTGGGGTGCACTCCTTAATTAATCTCTATTTTTATAAAAAAAAAATATGAAGACCCCTGTTTCTTATATATACAAGTGAGTTGGTAAAACCAAAATCACGGAGTATAAAAACTCGAACTTGGTTTAAGGTTTTTGTTTACAAGAACACAAGACGCAACTTAACGGCGTTGCCTTTCTAACATCTCTCTCTCTCTCCCCTCACATACGCACACAGACTCTGTCCGAACTCTCTCGCTCATGTTTCTTCATCGAAGCTCGACTTTGTCCTGAAATCCCAACAAACCCAACGTGATTTTCCCGCAATCAATCACAACTCATCTCTTAGTTTCGCCTCGAAAACCCGCCACTTTCTTCACTCCCCTCAGATCCGACACCACCAACCATCCGACACGTCCGATAAAACCCAAAACACAGCCCCACACTTTTCTTAATTTTCTCACTTAATTATCCGAAAACCTATGGCTTTGCGTTTCTGTCGGGTCGGGCGTTGAATGGGGTTTAGGGGGAGAGGCAGGGGGACATAGACACAGAGGTTTGGAGATTATAAGGGTTAAAGAGGTGGAGGAAGAGATGGCGGCTGGTGGTGTTGGTGGTGGTCATGTGGTGAAAGTTAAGAGGGAGAAGCTGGAGGCATGCATGACGTGCCCTCTTTGTAATATGCTATTGAAGGAGGCTACAACCATTTCACTCTGCCTCCACACGTGTGAGTATCCGTTTTAATCTCCTCTTCCCTTAATTGTTTCTTCATTTTCTGCCAATTTTATGATCTCGGTCTGTTCTTGTTTTTCCATATCTGCACAATTTGATTTTTTTGTTGCAAGTTTTCATTTTTTCCCACAATTTGGGAACCGAAATTTGATTTTTTATTTTTTTTTTGTCGATTAACACTTGAGGACGTTGCGAAATGATCGTATTGTTCCTTGTAATTTTTGTTAAATTTATTTCTATTGCCATGCATTTCCGTAGAGTTGAAGAAAAGGGTTTTGTTTTCGAAGAATTTTCTCGACTATTCATATAATTCAATGCTTAATTTCGTAAAATGTGGAATTCGAAACCAGTTTGCAGGAAGTGCATCTTCGAAAAGCTCTCGGATGAGGAAGGGGACTGCTGTCCCGTCTGTGAAATTGATCTCGGAATTTTACCTGTCGAAAAACTCAGGTATTGTACCTATATTCAGAGCTGACGATGTTTCACCTGCATGGTGTTGTTCGTTCTTCCGATACTTAAATAGGGAATTACTGAAAAGTTTGGAAAGCAACTTTTAGAAATGAAATTAATGGACTCCTATACAGAGGTAGTGTTAGTCACATTGCGTTGTTTCCCAACCTACCATACGGCAGATATCAAACCGATGCTTGTTTATTATCGTCGAGCAATAGAAAGTTGATGCTTTGTCAATCATCATAACAATTTGAAACTTTCCAGATTGAGATAAAGGCAGGTTTTTTACCCCTAATTAATGCTTTACTTAGATACCAATTTGTGTAACTAGGGTGCCTACTTGCACGCTGTCATATGATTTTATACAGGTCAATAGTTTTTTCGTTTTACTAATTTTCCAGTCACAACGTCATAAATGTGCGCTGGAGCTTTACGTGGAAATGTTCTCACGCATGCTTAGGATGTCATTTGATGATCTGCAGGCCAGACCATAATTTGCAAGATATTATAGCCAAGATATTTCCCGTTAAAGGAAAGAAAGTTGATACACCAGAAGCTAACTTGCCCGAAGCTAATGATCCTGATGTTACACCTTCTTCATTGCCAGTGAAAAGGAAGGAGAGATCATTATCTTCATTGGTAGTCAGTACCCCCAAAGTTCCATTACAGTCAGGTTTGACTGGAAAGAGATCAAGAGCTCTGTCAAGAAAGGGTGCTGTTTTACGAGGATGCAGTTTTTCTGCTGAAGAAGCTGCAAAGAGAGATGATTCTACAGAAGATCATACAATGAGCTCCAACTCAACTGGTACTCTTGATGAATTCGCACGAAATAAGAGCCAGGTAAAGGGGGGCAGGATTTTGATTATTTGTGCATCATCGTAGCATTTATGTTTAGTTTCATTGCAAAACCAAACAAGTCCAATGCTTTATGTTGAGACAATAGTTAGAAAATATGATACATTCATCATGACTCTAACACAAGTTATTCACTTCTGAAATCAGGTCACATTCGTAATCAAACTAGGAAACCCTATTAAAAAAAAAAAAAAAAGGAAACCCAATATTCTTTTATGGTAGGAGATAAGATTTTCTAGCTGGCTTTAGTTCTTTATTCTTCAACATTCTCTCTCAAGCTTGAGCAAAAATGATCAGGCTCTATCTGTTTCACGTCAATAACACCAAAGGTCTTGTTAGGTGCCTTGGCATTTATTGGTTGATTGATCTAACTGTTGCACCATTCTGTCTTCCATGCGGATTCGGGTTTCTCATATGTGAAGGTAGCTAGGTAGCTGTTTAGCAAACTTTGGTGTTGATCATACTGGGGTTTGTGGGTGGGATTCTTGTCGTTTGGGCTCTGTGTATTGGTGCAGTTTTTTTCATGATCTTTTGGGGCTTCCAAATGTTCACTTCTTATAGGAATTGTTTCAATTGATTTCTCATCCTCTAGATTGATTTTTGTTGTTGGTTTGAGCTGGGGTCCTCGTTTCCCACTCTCCCATTTCCATTCTCTGCTTCTAACGGCCTTTAGACACTATTTTAGGGTTTTGCTTCATGTCCCCCTAACTTATTGTACCGTTAATTTTTGTTTATCGATATATCCACAACGTCTTTACATGATAGCAATGCTGGAGTGGTTTTGACATTGTTGTTTAATAGACATAAAAAAAAAAAAGAAGTTAAAAACACCATAGAATGATGAGACACCTGCCCAGTTAAGGTAGATGATATGAGATGGTGATCCATGGCCTACATTGTGTAATAAACTACAATTGTTCCGACCAATGAGGGATAAATTATAGAAAGAAAAAAAGCCTCTCGAGGACAACATGGCAACATTCCTACAATGTGGCATATTGTCTGAGGCAATTTGTAGTCTGGTAGTATAAATGAATTTGGGAGACCTGATTAAATTTGAAACCTGTTTATGAAATATATTTTTGCATGTTTATTCAATTATGCAGGATTCGCCTGAGCATTCATATGAGCGAACTGCTAATAAATATATGAACAATGACGTTGAAATAATAGAAGGGAAAGCTGATCTGTGGACGCCCTTAAACTGTCTCGTAGAGGCTGCTAACCGAACCAAGTCCTCGAAGCCAAATTCACAAGGGTTGCATGCCAAGTCTGATCCAATCAATTCCCTTGATAGTGAACTTTATATGTCTCAAATTAAGGCAGAAGGAGAATTGCCAAATGCTCTGGACTGCATCAGGAATGCATATACGCCCAAAACCAAAAAAAAGGAGGCCGACCAGAAGGCAAGAGGAAAAAATAACAGTAACGGAACAGGGGCATCAGGCCTAGTGAAACGTAAAAGGGTGCGCACAGCTAATCAGAACAGGGTAGCTGCATCCGGGGAATCAAGTGTCTCAACTCAACCTATGCTAGATACATGTGGGGCTAAGTATAGAAATGTTCCTGTTTGGTTCTCCTTGGTTGCGTCTGAAGACTGGTGAGATGTTCTTTTTGTTATAAAATTGTTATGGTTCTTTTTTTTTTTGGGAGCCCAATTTTGATTTCTTTCATGCCGATCCCTGATTTTGATGGTAAATTTCTTCAGGAAAGGAGAAATTTCATTGCCACAGATATCAGCATGTTGCTTGAAAATAAAGTGAGTTTCTGTAATCCTTTTACTTCCTTTGAAGTTAGGCTATGTCGTTTTGCATTGATCCATTGTCATATCTTAGTGATTTAATCATCTGAAGCATGTATAGGATAGAGCGACAAGTACCAAAATGTGGGTTCAGCTTTGTGTGTGTCTTGTCTACCGTATTTTTTTAGGGTTATAAATTACATATTTCTTATTCTTTTGCCGTAGTAAACTTGTCACGTGATTTAAGTATAGCATCATCTGGTAAGAATGCTATACACCAGAAATGAAAACAGAACAGTGTTGAGTCAACTGCCCTTCCCAGATATCTATTTGAACCACATATTTTCCCTAAGGCTTTTCCAAATCCATTCCAATTTGTGCATTTAGAAGAATTTCAATCTTCATGACTACTTTCCTGTTAGTGAGCAAGGGTAACAACTAACTGGCTTCAAGATTTAGACTTACGAAGTTTTGAGAAATTATTTTGATGGATCTTCAACGATCGATGATAGAAAATGGTTTTGGTTGACACAAGTATTAAATCTTGCAATATTTCTATTTTTTAATGGTTTTCAAGTTGCCTAAGCTTTTTCCGTGTTTATTCTGGTTTCGTAATGGATAATGAAAAAAAATATTGGGACTTAGTTGTATTGACTTTCTTTTTCTTATGCAGGGATGGTAAAATGCCCGTATCAACAATCCAGAAGTACCTTGCAATGAAACTTGAACTTAGCAGTGAAACTGAGGTGAGTATATTTTTGTTGTCTTCCTGCAAAGCTGAGAAGATTTTGAGTTTTTGACGTTATACAAACTTGTTTGACATTACTATGGCTGCTCATGAAGACCTAGAAATTCATTTTCGCGTTCCATCTATCAAAACATAGTTTGACAGTGCAACCGGAGCTCTCTTCTGTTTCCTATCATACGCAAAGAGAGCATTTTCCCTGACATGGATGCTATGGGTCAAGTGTCATAACATTTTTCTACAAAACGCATTGGAACACTTTGACTGTTGTTTATTGCATGCATTTTCAATAAAAGAAGCGATAGGGCGTGGAAGCAATTCCACTTACGCTTCAAGTTTTAATTTTTTCCTTTCTTGCAGGTGGAGATACTGTGTCGGGGTCAGCCGGTGCTTCCAACATGGCAACTAGAATCCCTAGTAGAGTTGTGGTGCCGAACAGCACCAACAACAAAAAAAATACCGGTAACAGTTGGCTCCTCTGCTAAAGATTTTGTGATGGTCCTCAATTATTGTCGTAGGGTTCAAACTCCATGAAAGAACCAATAAAAACTCTTTTAATTAAGGTAAAACAATATAAGTTTCTCTTTTGTTGTTGTCGATTGTAGTGGTTCGAAATCTCTGAAAGAACCAATACAATTATCTCATGTTGTCTTCATAGTTTACAACTCAATATTTATAGTGTTGTCGGATTTTACTGGTGTTTCGACTAAGTTTATATGCTAGATCATGTGTTTGTTCTATATATTAAATTCTTTGATTTCTATTTTCGTATCATATTCGTTCAGGGAAGTAATTTCTGATCATCCCTTATCGAAAATGCACACTCCTTGTTTATTTGTAGTCGTTAGATTGAATCAGTTAATGGAGGCAAAAATAAACAAGGGTGTAGATCATGAAAAATGGCTGCGGACCCAGAAATTCGACCGAGTGTTGCTTCCGTAAGTAGCAACATTGACGTCCTCACTTGTAACTTCGGTGGCATTCATCAACGTAGAACACAACAGCTTATGTCCTACATCTTCAGTATAGAAGAAGGCTTGTTCCGGTGTTATTTGCACTTTAACACCACGGTCAAAATGCACCGTCAATGTCAGCTCCCTTGAGATGTTCCGGTTTCAGACCAACTGCCTTCGTTACTTGCTCTCTCAATCGGCCATAGAAATCCTGTTGTAGTATTGTCACCTACGTTCTAGAGTCAAGAATCATGCTCCCTTTCGAAACCGACCCCGACGAGCTAAGACCATCTCCAAATGAAATGTCAAATCTTATATGGAATACCATGTAATTAATTTTGAAGGTGGGAGCGAGCTCAAACTGATATGTTAATCTTATGTGGATTGACATATGAGAAAATTTAATGTCAATTTTTTTTAATCATTTTATTGTGTGGATCCTATTAATGCACTAATTATAGATCTTGAAAATGCATTTTAATTGATTTCTTTTTAAAATGGGTTCTACAAATATCATTTATAACAAAAAAACATATCGGTTGAAAAAAAAAAAATTGACATTGCCACGTCAGCCATCAAATTAACATTTGACATTTATCTTTTGACATCTCTTTTGGAGATGCTCTAAAAGGCAAACATGTGTTTCCAACACTGATTATCAACAAAACGAGATATGCGCCTGACATTAACAGGTGGTTGTGGATGTCGAGCTGGAGGATTCGATGTAGAAGTTGTTGTAATGTTTGAAGCAATAAACGAATGTGATGCTGGAGATTCGGTTCCAATCCTAACTCCGTGACGTCACATGTTGGTCTCATTCTCAATAATGCAGAACTTGATCAAATTCAAACGTGTATGGAGCAATCTTGTTTGAAATCTTTCATAGAAAAATTAGTTAAGGAGTGCTTACATTTTATACTACAATAAAGGCACAAATTCTGAATTGTGCCCACATATTCTTGTGATGTGTAAGAAAGTGAAATGATTTATTATTTATTAATATTTAACGGGCACAATTTCTAAAAATAAATGAAATTTATAATGTATTAATATTCAACAGACATTTCTTTTCAAATTGTGTTATATTTGCCTATCTGAAGTCACACCACACCTTTGTACGGTTGATTAGATGATGAGCGTATGGACAATTTTTCGTTATGCGCCACGTGAAGGACTTTTAATACAGTAGAAAAAATAAACACTTATGATAAAGATAAAAAAAATAAAACCAAGCACAAAAAACCAACCTAGAGGAAGATAAGAATCTGAAAAACAATTGAAAAAGCTGAGAATCTAACAAACCTTCATGGCAGATGGAAACGATCCATCGTAAATCCGAAACACTGAACAGTAAAGAAAAACGAAAACGACACATGCAGTTGTGTTTATAAATCAATTTTATAGATACAAAAAGTTTTTCGTGTTTGTGTTCTGTCAAAAAGTTGTCAGGTCGATCCCATTTCGCTTGGTTCCCATGCCCTTTAATGTTTTTTGTTTTTTTTTTCTTGCATTGGGCACAGTACGTGGTGCCTGTATAGAATGGGCACTGTTTCACCCTCTTGGTGTTCAAAGAGACTCATTTCTGTCCTTAATTTTGTGCCCAAAGCCCCTTATCTGAATGGCATAGATAAATTAGAAAAGTGATTAAAATCGTATAAGTTTATGAAGTAGCAGTGTTTGCAGCTGCCATAAGAGAGATTAGAAGAGGGATTTAGATTCAAGAAGAAGAAAAGTGCTGCAAAAATGGAGTTTATTAAGAGAGAGTAGCAATGTTTGTTTTCAGAAAATTTGCATGGGAGAGGTTTTCAGGCCACATGATTTTCTGGTCAAAGCCTTCATGAGCAAGAACGTCATTTCTAGGGTTTCTAGTTCGTTTTTTGGTAATCAATTTTTCTTAATATCACAGTAACAATAATATCCATGTTAATTACTTTTTACATGGTTAAATACTTGGCTCCTGGCTTGGAATATTACTGGGTCTCCTGCCATCACCACCACATGATAAAAATCTACATGATCATCATCAACCAAGAAGTCTACTCTCCTAGTTCTACGTCGCATAGAAATTGAACTTTAGAAGGAACTGAATGACGATACAAAATAGCACAAGAGTGCATATGTAAGAGAATATGGTTAAGGATACAAAATAACACATGACGTTTTAAACTCAAGTGATTAAGAACATTAATTTATCCATACATCCGAGATCCTAAGTTCACTTCCCCCTCATACACGAAACATTTTAATGATTCATTTTTTTTATACCCAAGCTCCTTCGGCTAGTTAATTTCCTACAAGTACAAAATTACAATCAAAATAAAACTGAAAACGTAGTTGAAGAAATAAGAGAAATGAATAGCAAAAGCACTATTAGGAATAGGACTAGGGCTAGGACTAGTACTGCTAGTTTTTCTGCAATCAACTGCCTTGAAGGAGACCAACATTTTTTCAAGATCAAAACCAATCAAAAAATTTGACTGAGCATAGCTTCCATAGAGGCCAACTCCTTCATCTATTGTATCACTTGCGTTAAGCGTTCCAAAGCAGTGTAATTTATATTGTTTGTTTTGATAGAAAGTTTGTGCCGGTGACAACTGCAATTTAGCACCGCCGTCAAAATGAACCGTCAATAATGGTGCTTTGAGATTCTCCGTGGTGTTGTAGCAAAGCACAGTTCCAGACTCATCGTGTACTTCGACTGGTTTTAGCGACGAATTCATCACCTTCTTTACTTGTTCTACCAATCTGCCGTAAAAATCTTGTGGCAGCATTGTCACTTGTGTTCCCGAGTCAAGATACATGTTCCCTTTTGAAACCGACCCTGATGAGTTAAATGGCACAAACTGTTCTCCGACGCTGAATCCTTCAACGGTGACGAAATATTGGTTTTTGTCTGCTTTAGTGATCAAAGGCGTCGAAACCACACCTTCACCCGAAACCTCACTCCCCTTCCCAAAACTCATGATGCTTGCATCATTGGGATGATCCGGATTGAAGGGTACGAGACAATGTGAGAATTTCTTGCCTCCAACGTGAGGAGCAAGTTGAGAAATAATAGATAAATTCCCAGCTCCAAGCCCTACTATTCCCATTTCATTTTCGGCGAAAGTTTCCCCGGTGTTGTTGTGTCCACAGCCAAACACAACGTCTTTGAATGAAACCGGCTTCCCAGAGCTGGATCCAAACGTGATCGTCTCTTTCGACATCACCCCTTGCGTTATGGAATCATCCATGTAAGTGTAATTGTAGTTGCAAACCTTTTGATCATCATTTGAGCAAGAGGTGTAGCCAGTGTCGTTAGCATAACTACATTCGTGTGCAGTACATGGAAGGGTGGCATACGATGAGGACTTCTTCGGGTCGAACTTGGGATTTTTCTGCTTGTAGCAAGTCGGACATGGCTCACATTGCGTCCACAACAACGTACTTCCTGTATCCGCCACTGCATAAATCTCATAGGATGGAGTTCCAAGAGAGAGCTTCATAAGTTGTGCACCCTCACCGCCCTCCTTGTCACGCTTTAGTTCTGATTGTGGGGTGCTTTCTTCTATAAGACGTCGAGAAATTTTATAATTATGATTGTTAAGTGGTGAATTTAGAGAATTTCGGCGAATAAGTTTGACACTAAATCCACCATTAACATCAAAATTCCTCGCTTCTATAGCTGAACTATGGCATATGACTAGATAAATGATCAAAATCATAGCCACTGCACCATAATTGTGTAAAAGAGAAAGACCTCTAGTGTCTGCAGATGCCATATATTACATGGAATTTCAGGAAAGGAGATGTAAGAGGAGAAATTAAGTGTATAATTAGTGCTTAAATAAGGTGCTAGGGTTTATGTTAATGGCTAAAAATTCACTAGTAACACATGGAGTTCCTTTTATTCTAATCTTAGAAAGGGGGTGACAGTTTTTTTTTAGAAAATTTGAAGGAGGCCACATTTTTGTGTGAAAAGCTCCATACCACTTGTTTTTATAGGTTCAGTTGTTGCTCGGGACCCTGGTCAAAGCTCGAACCTTATTTATTGGGTTTCAAACTTATGAATTCGCCAGGTTTCAACAGTTGATGCCATATTTAGAGACACGTTTTTTTTTTTTTTTAAGTCACATGATTAGTGTTGTAGAACGATATACGTAATTTAGTTATTTCTTAAAAATATGCTACGAAAAGAGCCCGGTATAACAAGTATCATAATATAAATAGTGAGAAATTTTTGTTTTCATGTATCTAATCTCTTGTATTATGACACTTAGAGCTGGTTTGGTATTGCTGTGCTTTGAAAAAAAACTGATTCTGCTGTGTTGTGAGAATAAGCAGCTGTAAATAAAGTAGCTGAGTGTTTGGTAAATTTTTTTTGTAAAAGTACTTTTAAAAAAAAAAAAAGCAGTATTATAGTATTTGGTAAACTTTTATGTAAAACAGATGTGAAAAAAAAGTTGGTTTTTCAAAGCTGGGTTTTGCAACTTCTTGTTTTTGGCTTTTTTTCACCCAAAACTGTGAAAAAAAGCTGAAGCTGAATGTTTACCAAACACAAAAACAGCTCCCAGCTTTTTTTGATACCAACTTTTTTCAGAATCACCTCAATACCAAATCAGGTCTTACTGTATCGGATCTTGTCCCCGACACACTGAAAAATCTTTCCCAAATTTACATTATCCACTTTGTACCTGGAAGGCCCAAAATTGTATTTGTGCTGTCAATAGCCCAAACGGGAATGGCTGACTGACATAAGTACGGAAATACCCATTGCAGCCTGTTGACAGACTTTACTCTTCACAGTTCACTGAGCAGCTTCTTCGTGTTCGTTCAACGCTTTGAATCAAATATGCAGCAGGTGAATTCGAACCCTAATATTTTATTCGCATAATTAATTTCTCTGTACTTATTTACTTCAAACATTTCCCTGCAAAAAGTTTTATAATTTGTATTATTTAACTTATAAGTTTTTTGGGGCAAAAGGGTGGAGGATCTGAGACGGAGGTGACATGGGAGGACCAGCAGAACATCAACAAATTTGGCCGGTTGAATAACCGGTTTCACGAGCTCGAGGACGAGATCAAATTTGCCAAGGTAAAATCTTTTGACTTTTTTTTCTCTTTATGTTTAAATGGGATTTTTATTTATTTTGGTTTTGAAACTGAATTTCGTTGAATTTCTTGAGATGGGGTTCGATAATTCGTCCACCCAAGTTGTAAATTTGCTTTAATTTTATGGGTTTTTGGTTGCTTAGATTTTTTGTTCTTCTTTCTGTTTAAAGATTAAGTCTTTTTGTCCCTGTACTTGATGTGATTGCAAAAAATTGGAGAATGCCATGTTCTGTTTTTTGTCTTGCATTTGATAAGGTCAGAATTAAACTTGTTTTAATGGATTAGTGTCGAAGGTTTATAGAACTTTTACCATGATTGTAATCTGAAAGTGCTGCTATGCTGAAGACGGATTGACTTGTTCGTTAGTCTTCTAGGTTTTGGGGGATTGTTGCACCAGGTGATTTCTCAAACTAGCCTGAAAGCAACGAGTTTTATGTTGTACAATCGGCATTTCTTTCAGAAAGTCGCTTTGACAAATGTTGACATCGGAATTGCGTTTGATTCTATGGTTTTAGTGGATGGTTTAACATGAAAAACTTGTTGGCCGGTGTGGAATAGGGTTCCTGATATGTGCCAACTGACTAATCATCAAATTTATCGTGATCCTCTATGCCGGGATTCTGTGTGATGATAATTTTAAGTGTATCTTTGTATCAAAGTTTACTTTAGCACAATTGGTTTTCCTTGGGAGTTATATTGTCTCTTCAAGCAGGGATAAAGGCCTATACATTTTGAATTTGGTCTACCTTTTTTGTTTTCCTTGGGAGCCTTATGGTCGATTCTCTAGTCTATTGATTAGTCGGTGATCATTTTGTGACATAAATGTTCTTCGGATATTGCAATTTTCCTCTTAAACCAAGTTAATCCAATTTCTACCTTCAAAAAAGTTAATTCAGTTTCCAATATTGTTTTAACGTGTCAAAGTTACTTAAGAATTATATCAGATCGGTTCTGAACTCTCAGTTATGGGTATTACCGTTAACAGTTGAACCTGAACATCAACTGGATTATAGGCTGTGCCTTCTTTTGATCTCATTTTGCCGTCCAGGAATCAAAGGATAATCTGGAGGATGCTAGCAACGAGTTGATTCTCACTGACGAGGAGGTGGTCCGGTTCCAGATAGGTGAAGTCTTTGCCCACGTGCCGAAAGAAGAAGTGGAGAGCAGGATAGAGGAGATGCAAGAGGCGACGAGCAAAAGTTTAGAGAAACTTGAAGAAGAGAAGGAATCTATTCTTGCACAGATGGCCGAGTTGAAGAAAATTCTGTATGGAAAGTTCAAGGACTCCATCAATCTAGAGGAGGATTAAAAGCGTGACTTTGTTTCCGTGGTTCCGTTTCTCGAATGATTTGCTGTTGATATGAATTTCACTGTTGAATGTTGTTTTTAGAAGGAATTGTTCACTTATAGTTTTAATACATGAAGAAACTTGTTCCACTTCTTTATTTCAGAAAGTCGATTGAGATTTTTGCAGTAAAACCCTGAAATTCGGCAAATGTAGGTTAAGTTTGTTGGCCAAGATATGGTGCCTACCTCTTGAATTTTCCTCCACAAAGTGGCCAAGCTTTGACCGGCTTTCGATTCTTACTCAACGACTTGTAACTCAAATGGTCAAATTTCTAACATGCTTAAATCAAGGGGCATTTCATTTCAACTCATTTAATTTTTTTCGATACTCAACTTACTCTTTGCATCCATTTGATTTTTAACTAAACTATTAATATCTCTTTAAAACCTATTTTACTACCTAATATATCCTCATAAATCCAATTCAATATGTGATTTATTTTTACACCCTTTGATTTTTAACTCTATTTTTAGCTTGTATATACTACTATCTGCAAGTTTGTTTGGCTTTTTGGGATGCAGTTTTTGTGTTAGGACTTTTAGGCAATACTATTTGCACCAATAGCTACATTGATGCCATGATTTTGGGGTGTTGTCAGACTACACCGACAGAGAAGAAAAAATAATATAAAAACAGAAGAAGCAAACGGAATCAAGCTCCATGCAACATCTGCAAGTCTTTTTGGTTTTTTGGGGTGCAGTCTTTGTATTAGGACTTTTAGGCAATACTATTTGCACCAATAGCTACATTGATGCCATGAAAACCCCAAAGAGAGGAGAAGGAATTTGGAGGGGAGAGAATACTGTTCTGTTCAAATGAAGGAATCGAAATTGACTTCAGCTTAGCTAAACAAAGAAAGTAGTAGGGTCAAAGAAAAACACAAAGTTAAACATGCGAGAATTCCTAATTAATGAAACAAAAATGGGAAGAAAATGATAAATTTTTGGAAATAAATAAGTGTGATATGGATTTAATCAGAAACAAATCCCAGAGTAATTGTTTGCTGCACGATTATATTAACGTCCATAATTAATGGTAATTATTCGATCCCGCCATGAAATTTGCCCGTTACCATTCATGTTTCTGCATACATTTTTATGAAATATATAAGCATGCTCGATAAATGTAGAGGCTGGGGATCACGATAATTCATTCTTTGCTTCTCACGCATGAGTCCATTGATGAAGATGAAGCTTCCCTGCCGTTCCATCTTCTTCACCATTTGCCTCTGTGCTCTGTCGATGAACACTTGTGCTAGTTTTATTGGCTCCCACTACAAAAACGTGCCTTCACCTGTGCTCGAAAGGTCACTGGACTCAACCATGGAGCTTGTACAAAATGTGGCCTCTGCTATGTCGAACATCCACATGTATGCTGATCCCGACGCCGATGCCGAAGATGATGATCGAAATCTGAAAATAGCTATTTCACACTGTCGATCTGTTCTTGGTTCAACCTATGAAGCCATGAATTGGTCCCTATCTACAGTTCATCAAGGTCTAAATTCTTAACCATCTCTTAGTTTCTTTCATGAATTAGTGACTACTTTTTCCAAAACCCAAACTGGAATTGGACGCTAAACCAACTATAAGGCGTAATTAAGCTAGTGTTATTACTTCTTTATTCTTTTTAATCGGTTTTATTTTGCACATTTTCCGAAACTTTTTTAGTTAAAAACAAAAATATATCACACTAAACGTAGACAGACAATAAATCATATATAATCTAAGGTTTAGTGCAATCTTGATTTTCTGTTTATTGTCTCTCCAATTATGTTTTGACAAAAACTTGTAACCGAATTTATTTTCACATATCCGTGTAGAAAAATAACTAAATTACGCAAAGTCTCATACAGATTATAAACAATACAATGGGAATGGTGATGTCATTTCCCATGCAAGAACAAGGTTAAATGCAAATATTGAGAGACAAAAGACATGCATGGAAGCATTTGATGGGACCAGATACTCCATGATTGCACAGAGCTTCAAGCAAGTGAGCTCATCAACCCAGGATCTGCTCAAAATGTTGCAAGCGAAACCTGGTCGTATTGAAGCCACGGCTGGCCTGGACTTCTGGAAAACTCCGAACGTCACCGTTTCTCAAGACGGGAGTGGGAATTTCAGAACAATTACGGAGGCCCTGGCGGTGGCTCCGAGTCACAGCCAGAATTACTTCGTGATTTTTGTTAAGAGAGGAGTGTACAAGGAGAACGTGAACATCGACGGCTCGAAGTGCAATCTGGTCCTAATCGGCGAGGGCATGGACGTTACTACGATTTCCGGCAGTCGAAGCTTTCGTGGTGGTTGGGAAACATTTTATTCTGCAACATTTGGTATGGCACCAGAATGGACATATGGTTTGAGTTACCTAAAAATTCATATCGAATAACAGTCTGACAAGATAACATGTTATCGTGAACTATTTCTATTTCAGCGGTTTCTGCAGATGGATTCATTGCGATGGACATAGGGTTTGAGAACACAGCCGGACCAGAAAACTATCAGGCAGTTGCGCTTCTATCCGGCGGCGATCGCGCAGTTTTCTACCGTTGCAAGATCAGCGGATACCAAGACACGTTGCTTGTGCATGCCGGTCGTCAGTTCTTTCGAGAATGCCAAATCAGTGGCAGCCTCGACTTCATCTTTGGCTACGGCGCTGCTGTTTTCCAAAAGTGTTTGATCACCGTCAAGAAAACTATACCTGCCGTAATCAACACTGTCACCGCTCACGGCCGCTACGCCCCTAACGACCCCACCGGCTTCTCCTTCCAGTTTTGTACTATCTCCGCTGACTCCGACGTAGCCGCCGGGTACTTAGGTCGGCCTTGGGGAAAGTATTCACGTACAGTTTTCATGCAGTCGTACATTAGCAATGTTATACAACCACAGGGTTGGATTGAATGGAAGGGGAAATCTGCACTCGACACTTTGTACTACGGTGAGTACACGAATAATGGGCCAGGTGCCGGGCTTTCGAGCCGGGTCAATTGGCCCGGTTACCATGTGATTGAGAACCCGGGCGAGGCTGATGAGTTTACAACAGCCAAGTTTATTGAGGGGGACTCATGGCTTACACCTACAAATATTCCATTCATTCGTGGATTGGAGGACTAATTCAGTTATTAAACATAGAGAAATGATTTTCATGCTCTTTTTCTCCTTCTATGTCATGGTTTATTTTTATCTCTTAATTTGTTTTTCATTTACCCAATCCAAAGATTAATAAATATATGGATGTATAAAATTAGATGAATTCAATTAAAATAGTGTGTATACTTTCTTACTCAATATATGAGTTTCATTTGCTTCGAGTTGCATAATGTTATACCTTTAATAAGAAGGTTTGATTATGTAGTTGGTCACGCCACTCAGCCCGTATAAGGATATCATTCAACTTTCTATAAGTATAGTTCTCAATACACGAAGTCGCATTCCTTGTGAGAGTGCCCAACCAAGTACTCCATCAAGCTTTTCCTATTGAAGATTTCTCAAACTTTGTTGCAAGCAAGCATTAATACAACATAAAAAATAAAAATGCGTATTCTCTCTTATTTTGATCACATCCAAGACGAAAGTTACTATAATCATAATAGTCCTATTGAAGTCTCTCTTTTGATGTAATTCCAATCATATGTCCATCTGGAATTATACAACATCTCTATAACACTAAACTTCATGAAAAGTCGTAATAAAACATAATCGCCATAACATTTTTATATTTAACAGAAAACCAATTGAAACGACAATTTTATGTTACTCCGAATAGACTAGAAAATACACCACAAACTGTTACAGAAGTAGTGCTAATGAAACTTTACCAACCATTTGATATAAAAATAAAAAAAAAATCAAAAAATCAAAAAATCAAACACCTTTGCCACTGCAATCGCTATATTTTCTCTCTACAATTTCAGCCCTCCAAAAAATTCGCACAAAAATTCCAATTTTCCCGGTAAAAAATATCCAACCCCCTCAGTAAACCGTAAATCCGAATTCCCGAAAACCCGATTTTACCGGGTTCAACTCAAATCCGGGTGTAAGAAGTCGGAGGGCGGAGGGTCTGCTGGCTAGAAACAACCGAGACCAACCCATTTTCCGCGGCGGTCTCCTCGTCGAGAAACAAGTCTTCCGTCACGCGAAACGCCGCGTGGAGCCCAATAACCACGGCGGCGACGATCAGTGCCACCAGCACGTTTAAACCCACGTGAGTGAATACCAGCGCCACGACAGTGACCAATCCCAGCACGACGGTGACGACCCTGTCGTCGAAGGTCTGATTGAACAGAACAACGGGGGTGGTGCGGAAGAAGTAGAGGGCGAGCCAGGCGACGAGGACGATGAGGAAGACGATCATAGAGATCGGGTGCCAGAGGAGGCTGCAGAAGACGATGAAGAGCGTCGCCATGACGTAGTTGACGCGGAAGTAGGCGGTGTTGCGCTTGATTCGTGCAATTGCGTCGGCGTAGTTGTAGGGTACGGAGAAGGAGGTGAGGGAGAAGATCTCGGGCCATGGGCGACTCGTCGGGTACACGGTTTGGGAGTTGAGAGTGGGGTACAGGGGTTGGGAGGAGGTCTGGGGTACAGGGCGGGAGGTGAAGGTGAGGTATTTGGAGGTTTGCGGGTCGATTTGGGCGGCGGTGACGGTGGTGCCGCCGTAACCCGCCGGTGTTTTTAGCGGCATTGTTGGTGGAAACTGGAAATTGGGGGAATTTTGGTGCGAGATATAATATATATATATATATATATATATATATTTTTTTTTTAATTAAGTGGGAAAAAGTAGTTTGTTGTTGGAACACAACTGGAATTTTGCTTTAAAAATAGTGGTGCCCTTCTGTATCATAACGTCAAGTTTCAGTTTTTATTCGTCACTTGTGACGTGGCGTTTACGTGAACAATGAGGAAAATGGGTTGGACTTCAAGGTTTCAATTTCCGTTGATGAAGAGTTCGATACTACATTATTGTGACTCGTATATTGTGCCATTTTAGCCTAATTTCCTCTTTTTAGTGTAAAACTTATATCAGTTGACAGATGTTACGACGAAAGTTGCATCAAACAAAAGATTTTACAAATGATGCACCACGTCATTTCAATTCTGGCTCGTACAGTAGTTCAGTGAGAAAATGCACGACGCCTCGTGACAATGCCGCTGTCAATAGGTCCCGGAAGCAGCTCAAGTCCAAACGTAATCGGAATCGCCATCGCCGCCGTAGTAATGACAGCGACATGTAGATAGTAGAGATGCTTTACTGTGACAGACATAGGGATAATCAAGGAGGGAGTTGTACAAAGAACCAGTTGTGATGAGTTTAGATGGCTCTGTGATCAGCTGATGTTGTACGTTGTTATTTTTTTTTTTTTTTTAACCCAAGTGACAGCATTGTTGTCGTGGCTCTGTGATAGCGTTGTTTGTTGATGGTGTTGTACGTTATTCTGTAATTTAATGTTAGACGTGAGTTAAGTTAGTTGGTCAGCCCCCGATTTAGACGGGAGGAACAATAGGCAAATAAAGAGGGTACGAATTACTCGAAAACACTACCACAAAATCACAAACATTTATCCCTAACAAAATTGAAGAAAGGAAAGCCACCGGAATTACTATAGCAATCTCAGTTTCTAATTAGAACAGCACACCACTATGATGAAAGAAGGGGAAACGATCTCAATCCGGCATAATAGCGGGTCCGCCTCCTGCTGACTGGTCGTCTTTGGATACAGGCATCCGGCAAACTATGGTTTCTGTTCTTCAGCGCCATGAAATTTCCGTCCAGCTTCAACCGCTTCTCTGTAAAGGGCAAGCAGTTAGCACTTGAAAAACCAGAGCAGGTGAACCAAACCTGAAAGAAGGAGGAAGAATCCGAGGAGTTTTCGAATACAAACCTGAAAGCATCTACAAGTGCCTTATTTTCGGGATCCCGCCTCACGCCCTCATAGAAAGAATTGGCAGCTTCATCAAACTTCTGCAGTAACAAATAATATTTCTTGGATATTGTTCTTTTTTCTTAGAAAAATTATATTTGAATATGTGGGAAGATGAGTACATGCCTCCAACAGTCGCAACGCTGCACCTTCTCGGTACCAAGCCTTTCCCCATTCTGGCTTTAATTCCCGGGAGGTCTTTCCGTCAGCTAATGCATGCTCGGGTTGACCAAGACACATCCAACAAAGGCTTCGGTTAGAAAACAAAGTCGCATCGGTTGGGTCCAGATCAATAGCCTGAAAATACAAAGCCACCGAATTTTAGCAGCAGTATTTCATAAGCAAAGCAGGTCGGTTGTTTTCCCCATCACGCACACTTCACAAAGCAGTCATCTGAACTATTTTTCAATTGTACATCACAACAATCAAACGTTGCCCTTGTACTATTCTATATCGAACAGGACCCACAGTAGTCCAATAAACTTGTCTTAAGCATGGGACTGACCAAATGAATCATAACTCGCAACACAACTAGGAAAATGATTAATACTAGTAGCAGAGAAAGATGTATACTACACCTGTGTATACGCATCAATGGCCATCTGATAATCCCTTCTTTTGAAAGCATCAGTTCCTCTTGATTTTGCTTCTGCAGCTTTCTTCTTTGCTTCAGGTGACACCTGAAGAAGTTGTTAAGACGTAAATGCAAAACAATTTAAATCTTAATGCTAATCATATTTCAAGAATACACAAAGTATATCTATAAGCCAGTATGCTACGTTAAGTTACTGGGTAAAAGTGAGCACCTCAGGCAGATCTTTCTTCGGTGAAGCAGAGTCTTTCGACACATTAAGTTCCTTGAAATTTCCCACTGCTTCCTGAAAATTTTGACATGCCAGAGGTAGCTTAAATGGGAGCAAAATCTAGAGAATGCTGTTATGTTATGTGTTCATATGCAAAACATAGTTTATAAGGCAAAATTGGGGCAAATCGAAGCAACCTATTATTATGTAGCTTTGTGGATGTATAATATGAAATGTCAAGACCTTGGTACCTGTTGTCTGCTTGTTTCAGACTGCATATACTCAAGTATGCCGTCAACCGTCCATTTCGGGATACTTTCAACTTTTGATGTCAAGGGAAAGAGAATCTCAACGGCACTGCGGTTCCCTCTTCCAGCTGCAACCTGTATTGGCTTCAAGCCATCCTGGGGTGAAATAAAAAGTCAACATCAATCTATGTGCTACTAAAAGATTGGACAATCCAAATTATAGAAAGAAGGAAATCACCATTTTCTAATGATAAGAAAAGATAATTCATACATAGGGACGGTGAACTACCTCATCAGTGATATTGGGATCACCTCCACCTTTTAACAATAATTGCAAAATCTCTGGGCTCCCAATATCGGCAGCAATGTGCAAAGGGGTTGCTCCACCAGCACTAATATTTACTTTGGCACCAGCCTATACAATAAAATCGAAAAGAAAATTACGCAGGTAGAATGATTATAGAAAGATTAATGTGTCCAGAATCCTTACCAACTCTATACAAATAAAAATTGAATTCATATTGACTTATAAATTGTTAAAGCATATATAAAATCTCGTATTTGCCCCCGCCCCAAAAACAAAAAGGGTAGAAATCATTTACATGCCACTTGCAAACTCGTTTTGCTATATTACCGGAATACTATGACAGAAAACCGAACCTGAATCAATAATTCTAAGCATGGCAGTGAACCAGCAGCAACAGATGACAGCAAAGGCGTAATATTGTCATCATTTTCAGCATTTGGCTGCAAAACAGAAACCAGATAAATGAACAACATACGAAAATCTCACCGCATGGTTCAGTGACATTAAGAAAACACTTTGTTATAACACAATTATCAAGGAATTACCAGAATTACAAGTGAACCAAGTTTGAAAACAGAAAATCCACAAAAGCAAGTTGTAGAAATAAATATAATACTATATGATGTATAAAATGAGAACGTTTTGCAGATAAGGGCCCCATTGTTCATACGACAAATATGACGGGAACTGAGAGAGACCCTAAAAGCATGGGCTAGTTTCTGCTATCTTCACGAAGAGGTACCCATATTATAGACACTTCATCAACAGAACTTCAAAAAAAAAAAAAAACATGTATTTAAATACTCAAAAGCTTACATTAGCATTGTGTTCTAATAGAACTTTCACGGCATCTTGTTGACCATGACCAGCAGCCCAAATTAAAGGGCTTCCAGCGTCACTTTGTGAATTAACATCAGCACCTTTGGAAATCAAATACCTCAACAACTCAATGTCTCCTGCAAACAAGCACAAACCATTTATTGATGAAACGCTACTATGAGAGCTTAACATTTACAAAACTAAATTAGAGTTTAGAAAGCTCACCTAATCCAGCAGAATGATGAAGAGCTGTGGCTCCCAATTCACTAGCTATCCCAGGATTGGCACCAGAATCAAGAAGGTATTTTGCAGTTTCCGTATGTCCTTGCCGAGCAGCATGGATAAGAGCAGTTTCACCTGCAAACAGTAAAAATTTCTACCAATTAGACTCATGGTATGCCAATAAATGCAAAGCTCTTAGATTAAAAGCATGTATCTGCTTAAGTTTCTATATCACCCATAGAGATTCTAAAGTCGCACTCTGGTCTCGTTTAATAAAAACATATACGGTATAACACAAAGCACATACCGTCTTCATCCTTTGTATCAACGTCAAGTTTCAGTTCCTCCAGCAAGTACTTGCACACCTCAGTTTTGCCTTCTCTCGCAGCAAAATGAAGGGCCCCTCGCTTGTTGGCATCCTTAATATCAGCCACAGTTTTGGCCAAATCCTTCCCTTCATCAAGCTGCCGGGCCAAATCTACCGGAAACAAAACCCCAATAAAAATTTAACAAATCATTGAGAAATTGTGGAACTATTCAATTACAACCACAGCAAATTAAAACAAGCTAAAAAAACCCAATTCGTCACAAGAAAGATGAGGCATTTTTGCTCACTCTTTAGGAGATCAAGATTCCCAGTAACAGCAGCATTGAGAAATTGTTGAACTTTATCCCTCACTGCAGTAAATCAAAGAATTACTTTTCTACTTTTACATAAGAGTAAAGGAGCAATCTTGAAATTTACAAAATGATACGAATTCAAAAGAAATTGGGATTATGCATCAATATATACACATACATACGAATTAAAAATCATGGGCAATCATAAATTAGTGAACTTTTTGCCTCAGAAACCAGATTCAAAGAAAAGGGGTGAGTGATAAGAGTTAGAGAAGGAACCTGCAAGGGCAGCAGAAGCGTCAGCGGCCATGGGGAGGGTAGAGAGAAGAAGAAGTAGTTTATGTCGTTGGGTTTTTGAAGGTGTGAGCAGAAAGAGTTCAACTTTCGGTTGGGTTGAGACACAGAGAGACGCAGAGAGACGCAGAGACGGCGGAGGAGGAGCCTAGTGTTTCTGGGGTTTATGGTTTATGACTCTCCTTAAGAAAAAAATTATAATATCTGATTAAATTTTAAGTATTCAAATTGTTTGACGAAGGAATTAGGCGGAAGAGATCCAGAGATGATCCATTTCTCAGCAAATGGGAAACACAAAGAAAAAGGGTCAATTTTTGCGGAGGCAAACTTTACTTTTTAATGAGTTTTTACTTGAAGTGTAGTTATTTTTATACTCAATTTTATCAGAAAAAATCTTTGATACTGTTGTCTGACCATATCATTAGACATCTCTTACAAAATAATAAAACGTTTTATATTTTGATTCTACTTAATTCTACGAGTTCAAGACTGTCTTAGTCAAATAATTCTCCAAAAATTTTGTTTTCGCTCGCTATATTTTTTTTTTATTGGCAATATTTCTCGTTTAGATTTCACTTTAGTAAAAAGAGAAAGTAATCATCCTTCTATGAAGTGATCAAGGAGACAATGCTCCTCCCAAAAGAAATGTGTAGGGTTGTTTTTCAAAGGCAAAAGACAAAATCAAGGGTACATAGTTGACGAAGCTTTGGATACACTTAGAACATTCTAGGTTAAGAAAAAACGTAATACATAAAATTTTAAAAGTTAAAACTTTTCTAGGACTCACATATTCACGTATCAATTATTTTCTAATACTAATAGGATTTTCAGTATATTTTGTACCTTTCTAGTTTAAGGCAAATAACAATTTGGTTTTTATTTTTGTTAATTGGAAAACAATTTCGTAAAATATTATTGGCCCCTCTTCCAGCTATCTGTTTTGTTTTTCTTTTAATGTAACCAGCACAATGTGCGATGCAGATTAAAACTTATGTCATGGATGAAAGTACATCAATTTTAATTAATATGAGTACATCAGTGTGATCTCCATAGAATTTTCTCCGATCTTCTTGAGTAATAAGCTTGCAGTCCTTGTTGATTGATAGTAAAATTCACAGGTTGACCATAAAGATAAAACCAAAGTAACAAAAGTAATATTTTCAGTGCCAAGAAATGCGTTGAGATACTCGCCGCATTTTTATGTTCGGAGCCAACAAATTAAGAAATTTGGAACGTTTAAGAGAGAGATCCAAACGATTCAAGAACTTGTTTTTGAGTGAAGTAGGCCAATAATATGAGCTAATGAGGGTCACAAGATTTAAATTGAGTGGTCCTAATATTTTGAACCGTCAACTCTAAACACAAAAATTTAAAGATAATTTTAATTCCCTAGAAATGAGTCGATGCAATATGTATTGACAATTATCATCTGTAACTAATAAAAGTAAGGAAAATTAACAAAAAGTTAAAAAAAAAACTTTAGTTTTAACGAAAAATGACAAATAAAGATGTAGTAAATAGTACCAAGAAAAGGTAAAAATATGATTTTTCGTTAAAAATGAACAATACTAAAAGTGTTTCGTTAAAACGCTCATAAAAGTATTAATTTTTCTAAGAATACGAGTTCTATTTAGCAAGGGCAATTGTTTACATTCCTTCAATTCCACTTTCGCATTGATCGATAAGATCGGATGTGCTACTAATGGTGTGGTTGCATGCATGTGGGATGTCCCCAATATTATACATCATCCAATCTCTCTATGTCCCAAAAATGATGGAACCGGATCCCCTCCCTGAACTTAGGAGACTGAGCCTCCTGAGCAAATGATCTGGGCCGTTGGATGTGTTACTAATGGTGTGGTTGCATGCATGTGGGATGTCCCCAATATTATACATCATCAAATCTCTCTGTGTCCCAAAAATGATAAACTGGATCCCCTCCCTGAACTTAGGAGGCTAAGCCTCATGAGCAAATGATTCGGGCAGTTGGAATTTGATCAAACGGCTGTAATTATTATAACTTTTAAAGAGATTCTTTGTTTGTGGTTGTTGGATCAAATTTCAATGGCCGGGATCCTTTGTTAAGCTCAGGAGGGGATCCAGTTTCGAAAATGATGTCTTACATGATCAACGTGCTGCGCAGAGCATCCAAGAGAAATTTAATTGGATTCAAAACTAATTAGAAAATTAAGCAGATTAATCCTCCAACCAAGAGTCCGATGGGTGCCAATAGATCCTTCTTAATTTGCAGTTTTTTGCACGCATGCATGCCACTAAACATGTTCAATCTCTCTGATATGGTAACTAGTAGCACAAATTACTCCAGAAATTAATATCTAATTAATCATAACCTTATCGATCTTCTTCCTCCTCTCGATCTCCTCTCTCCTCCTTTTCCTGTATAATTCTGTATCTGTCTCTCTCTTTCTCTCTAGAAAGTAGAAATAGTTTCCTCTGTACAAGCAAAGCCATCTCACACTTTAATTTTCTTAATCTGCACCACTCACTCATGAACAAGAACAAGAACAAGGACAAGCTCTTTTTTCGTGTTTTGCTTTTGCTTTTGCTTTTTGATCCTCTGTACAAGCAAAGCCATCTGATGATGATTCCACTCTTCAAGAAGATTGGATCACCGAGCAAGCCACAGCTTGTGCTCAATGCCTCAACTTTGTCTTCACCTGTTCAGGATTATCACCTACAAAACCCATAAGATTAAATTAATATGTTTCAACGGATGCTAATCACAATCAAGTTGTATTGGTAATTTTATAAGAAACTATATATATACTACCAACATTTTAGAATAATTACATATAATGTAATCAGTTAAAATTAATCCAAAATACTAATTAACTACTATGATCATAAATTATCTACAATATTTCATGCATATATAGTATGGTCACCAATAATATGAAATTCTCACATTTCATATTTTCTTTTATTGATTATCAAGTGGCGATTAGTTTAATAATATTTATTAAGAAAATGTTCTCTTGTTAGACTTTTGTGATTATAGAAAGTGATAGATTTGATAGGATTTAGGAGGATTTAAGACTCCTACAAAATTAATATGGATTTTAAAGAATTTGAATGGATTTCGTTTGTAGATTTTGGTAGATTGTGGTGGATCTTCATATAATTTTTTTATTGAAAAAAAAGGGAAAAATCTATCCCCTTGCCCTGTACTCAATAGCCACTTTATCCCTTCCATTTTCGGGTCCCCTTTCACACAACCACGGCTCCATCTCTTTCTCAATTGATAGTTCAACATAACTTTGGTGAGCTTTTGAGCACTACACCACCAACAACCTTCATCATCGACTGCCTTTTTGCTACAGGCGTACGCTGTGGTACTTTAATAGTGCTTGTAGTACCACAAACATTAAAAAATCAGAATGGCAAGAGAGTAGTATTAACCAAAATCCTAGATCAATGATGTCCTTCGATGATCATACATGCCTAATTAAGGTCTAAGGGTCATAATAAGAGATTCCACCAAAGTATATGGGGGTTACCTGTGTGTGGCTAGGGTTGGTAGAGATTTGAGGATTGCCCAGATATGGAAAAGGATTTGAAATCCTAGGGGATGAGGTTGGATTCTTTTTAGTCTTGGTTATATATACTTCTTGCTCTCAAATCCCACAAAATCCACAACTTATTGAAATCCTCCAAAATCTTAATTTTGAGTACACTTAGATTTAGATGGATTTTAAAATCCTTTAAAATATTTTAATTAACTACACCTAGATTTGAATAGATTCTAAAATCCTTTAAAATCTTTTAATTGACTACACTAGGATTTTAAAGTTTTTTAAAATACTCTCAAATCCGAGTTTGACTACACCCCCAAATTTCAAGGATTCGGATTGTTTGATGAGGATGATTATTTTTTATAGCAAATGGGAAACACAAAGAAAAAGGGTCAATTTTTGCAAAGGCAAACTTTACTTTTTGCTGAGTTTTTTTACTTGAAGTGTAGTTATTTTTACCCCATGTTACTCAATTTTATCGGAAAAAAATTTCAATGATGTTGTCTGACTATGTTATAAGACAATTTTGATTCTACTTGACGTTACGAGTTCAAAACTGTCTTAGTCAAATACTTCTCCAAAAGTTTTGTTTTCGCTCACTATATTTTTTTTATTGGCAATATTAGATTTCACTTTAGTAAAAAGAAAAAGTAACCATCCTTCTATGAAGTGATCAAGAAGACAATGCTCTTCCCAAAAGAAATGTTTAGGGTTGTTTTTCAAAGGCAAAAGACAAAATCAAAGGTACATAGTTGACGAAGCTTTGGATACACTTAGAACATTCTAGGTTCAGAAAGAATGTAATACATAAAATTTTAAAAGTTAAAACTTTTCTAGGACTCATATTCACGTATCAATTATTTTCTAATACTAGTAGGATTTTCAGTACATTTTGTACCTTTCTAGTTTAAGGCAAATAACAATTTGGTTTTTATTTTTGTTAATTGGAAAACAATTTCATAAAATATTATTGGCCCCTCTTCTAGCTATCTGTTTAGTTTTTCTTTTAATTTAACCATCACAATGTGCGATGCAGATTAAAACTTATGTCATGGATGAAAGTACATCAATTTTAATTACTATGAGTACATCAGTGTGATCTGCATAGAATTTTCTCCGATCTTCTTGAGTAATAAGCTTGCATTCCTTGTTGATTGATAGTAAAATTCACAAGTTGACCATAAAGATAAAACCAAAGTAACAAAAGTAATATTTTCGGTGCCAAGAAATGAGTTGAGATACTCGCTGCATTTCTATGTTCGGAGTCAACAAATTAAGAAATTTGGAGCGTTTAAGAGAGAGAGATCTAGTTCAAGAGCTTGATTTTGTGTAAAGTGGGCCAATAATATGAGCTAATAAGGATCACAAGATTTAAATTAAGTGGTTCTAATATTTTGAACCGTCGATTCTGAACACAAAAATCTGGAGAGGATTTTAATTCCCTAGAAATGGAGAAAAACTTGGGTGGGGCTTTACTTGCCACTGGACTTTGTTGAGTGGCACTACAATCCAATCAAAACTCACCACGTGGCAAGTCTTAAATATTATCTTTTATTATTTTTCTTTAATATTTAAAACTTTCATAATTATATTTCCTATTAATTGATATAAGATTAATTTAAGATTTCAATTTTCCTCTGATCTCCTCAGTCTTCCCTTTTTCTTCTCAAATTTTCTCTCTGCCAGTGCCGGCTTCTTCCCCACTCTGTGCGTTTCCTTCCTTCATAAGAATAATGGGAAAAAAAATTAAACCATCTTCTCCATCTATAACGAAATAAAACTGTGATATATATATATATATATATATATTCTAACACACGCTTGATATTTAACAAAATTTGTCTGTTCCTTTTTTTTTCATTTTTTTTTTCCTCTTCTCATTCTCTCTTATTTTTCTTCCCCAGTTTCCTCTACCGTATGCAGTCTTCTTCCCCCTCTTTATTTCCTTACTCCATAAGAATATGGGGCAAAAACAAAGTCATCTTCTCCAACTATCATGAAATGAAAAAAAAATATTTATTTATTTATTTATTTATTATTTTTTTTACAAAAGCTGTTTATTAATTTTTTTTTTTCAATTATAAGCACAATTTCATTGCCCAACAGCTCGTCCTATTTTATATATCTTTGAGTTGTAATTTGTGTGTTTATGTTTCTCCTATAAAGGAATAGAATATTTTGTTCCAAACTCTAAATACAATCTTGCAGACTCACTCCATACCATCGAGTTGATCTTTTCACAATTTATTGGTATCCCTCACTTTATTTTGGTTGAAGTACAACTATTTTGGTTGATTATCCATCTTTAACATGATGGTAGAAGTGGGAGAGAGAGAAGAAACTGAAGACTTCTATGGCAAAACATAAAAGTACCAAAAGGGAAAAATTGGGAAGAAAAAGAGGGAGGGGGAGAAGAAAAATATACATCAAATTAATCTCATGATGTATATTAATTAGTAGGAAAAATAATTATGAGAATTTTAAATATAAAAGAATGATAAAAGATAATATTTAAGACTTGCCATATGGCAAGTTTTGATTGGATTGTAGTGCCACTCAGCAAAATCCAGTGGCAAGCGAAGCCCTGAGAAAAACTTGTGTGGGGCTTTGCTTGCCACTGGATTTTGCTGAGTGGCACTACAATCCAATCAAAACTTGCCACATGGTAAGTCTTAAATATTATCTTTTATCATTCTTTTATATTTAAAATTCTCATAATTATTTTTCCTACTAATTAATATACATCATGAGATTAATTTGATGTATATTTTTCTTCTCCCCCTCCCTCTTTTTCTTCCCAAATCTTCCCTTTTGGTACTTTTATGTTTTGCCGTAGAAGTCTTCAGTTTCTTCTCTCTCTCCCACTTCTACCATCATGTTAAAGATGGATAATCAACCAAAATAGTTGTACTTCAACCAAAATAAAGTGAGGGATAACCAATAAATTGTGAAAAGATCAACTTGATGGTATGGAGTGAGTCTACAAGATTGTATTTAGAGTTTGGAACAAAATATTCTATTCCTTTATAGGAGAAATATAAACACGCAAATTACAACTCAGAGATATATAAAACAGGACGAGCTGTTGGGCAATGAAATTGTGCTTATAATTGAAAAAAAAAAATTAATAAACAACTTTTGTAAAAAAATAAATAAATAAATATATATATTTTTTTTCCATTTCATGATAGTTGGAGAAGATGACTTTGTTTTTGCCCCATATTCTTATGGAGAAAGGAAATAAAGAGGGGGAAGAAGACTGCACGCGGCAGAGAAAACTGGGGAAGAAAAATAAGAGAGAATGAGAAGAGGAAAAAAAAAATGAAGAAAAAGGAACAGACAAATTTTGTTAAACATCAAGCCTATGTTAGAATATATATATATCACAGTTTTATTTCGTTATAGATGGAGAAGATGGTTTAATTTTTTTTCCCATTATTCTTATGAAGGAAGGAAACGCACCGCGTGGGGAAGAAGCCGGCACTGGCAGAGAGAAAATTTGAGAAGAAAAAGGGAAGACAGAGGAGATCAGAGGAAAATTGAAATCTTAAATTAATCTTATATCAATTAATAGGAAATATAATTATGAAAGTTTTAAATATTAAAGAAAAATAATAAAATATAATATTTAAGACTTGTCACGTGACGAGTTTTGATTGAATTGTAGTGTCACTCAACAAATCCAGTGGCAAGTAAAGCCCCACCCAAATTTTTCTCCTAAAAATGAGTCGATGCAATATGTATTGACAATTATCATCTATAACTAATAAAAGTATTAATTTTTCTAAGAATATGAGTCTATTTATTAAAGGCAATTGTTTACATTCCTCCAATTCCACTTTCACATTGATCGATAGGAACGGAATGTGCTACTAATGTTGTGGTTGCATGCATGTGAGATGTCCCCGATATTATACATCATCAAATCTCTCTGTGTCCCAAAAATGATATCTTACATTATAAACGTTCTGCGCAGAGCACCAAGAGAAATTTAGTTGGATTCAAAACTAATGAGAAAATTAAGCAGATTAATCCTCCAATCAAACCAACCAAATCTGATGAGTGCCAATAGATCCTTCTTAATTTGCAGTTTTTTGCATGCATGCATGCCACTAAACATGTTCAATCTCTCTGATATGGCAACTAGTAGCACAAATTACTCCAGAAATTAATATCTAATTAATCATAACCTTATCGATCTTCTTCCTCCTCTCGATCTCCTCTCTCCTCCTTTTCCTGTATAATTCTATGTCTGTCTCTCTCTCTCTCTCTAGAAAGTAGAAATAGTTTCCTCTGTACAAGCAAAGCCATCTCACACTTCAATTTTCTTAATCTGCACCACTCACTCATGAACAAGAACAAGCTCTTTTTTCGTGTTTTGCTTTTGCTTTTGCTTTTTGATCCTCTGTACAAGCAAAGCCATCTGATGATGATTCCACTCTTCAAGAAGATTGGATCACTGAGCAAGCCACAGCTTGTGCCCAATGCCTCAACTTGGTCTTCACCTGTTCAGGATTATCACCTACAAAACCCATAAGATTAAATTAATATGTTTCAACGGATGCTAATCACAATCAAGTTGTATAAGAAACTATATATATACTACCAACATTTTAGAATAATTACATACAATGTAATCAGTTAAAATTAATCCAAAATACTAATTAACTACTATGATCATAAATTGTCTACAATATTTCATGCATAGTATGGTCACCAATAATATGAAATTCCCATACATTTCATATTTTCTTTTATTGATTATCAAGTGGCGATTAGTTTAATAATATTTATTAAGAAAATATTCTCTTGTTAGACTTTTGTGATTATAGAAAGTCAGCACATACCTGGACTGCATATCTTCCATGCATCTGTATCGCTCCTAGGGCTTCCAAACGACGAGTAATGTCCACCCATTGACGACGTAGAATGGCGGGCGCTAGCGCTATTCGGCGTGGACGCGGGGCTTAGTGAAAACTGGCGGTTGACGGCGAAGTAAAGGTCAAGAGCGGGCAAGGTAGCGCTCAACCTCTGACCCTCCTCCTCATTGAACCCAAACCCTAGCTCAATGCACCCTTTGAGCTCATGCAAGTCCTCGTCGGTCAGATGCATGTCCTCGGAGTCTCTGATCCCATGCATCCTCCTCTCCTGGCTGAGAATCTGGCGCTGCCGCCTCTCCCACGCGATGTCCCTAGGCGTCTCGCACATGGACAACTGCTTGCTCAAGCGCTTCTGGCTCAACGTCTTGGGCGGCGCCAGCGGCATGTGTTGGAGCTCCTCCTCGGAGGACGAAAGGGACAATAACGGCGACGATGATGAAATCTGCCGTCGGTGTAAGTTCTCGTCCTTCATTTTAAAGTAACTAATTATAAATTAAACAAATCAACGTTGAGTTTGCTTAATTAACCAAATGCATGCACGTATGTACGCGATGGTGTAGAGTATGAATGTATGGTATGACGTTTATATACGTGCGTGTGTGTATATACTCAATCCCGAGGTGGTGGTGGTGGCAGCGGCAGCGGAAGGAAGCCACCGCGCCAACCGGACAAGAAAGTGCTTTCGATCTGAGCGTGGGACGGGGGTTGGGTGGGCGAGGGGGAGGGTTTTTTTTTTCTTCCCCAAAAATGATAATCAGAAGGAGAAAGGATCAGAGAGCAATATTTTAGGGTTTCTGAGGTGCATGATCTCTCACCAGCCCGACCAGCTCAACACAGATGTTGTGTGAAGAACTTTAATGGGGACAACGAGGGTGGATGGACCTGCGGTGGCCGCGCACATCCGTTGCCATTTCCACCATCCGTTTCAAACTGTCACTAACCAAAATCCTCCCTAATTAATTTGTTAATTTTAGAAGGTACATAGTACGTACATATCTTCTCATATTCTAACAAATATCTTGTGCATGCATGCTTCCTAAATTTATGTATGTTTTGTCTTTGGATTTTTAGCTAGTGATACTAAAAAAAAATGATAACATGATCAATGGTTACCTAGCTACCTTTGACAACAGTATCATTCTAGATGTTACACTTTTTAAATATGAGGAATATTCTTCTTTAATTTAACCACAAGTTGGAATGGTGATCCAGTGGTAAATGGCGGATTACGAGACTTTTTTAAAACTAATAACTGGAGGTCTCAGGTTCGAAACCCGCTGCTAGTGTGGAAGCTAGCCAAACTTGTGGCCCTCTTGTGGCCCTCGTCTGGAAGTCAGACCTGTGTCCAGGAGGAGACTGAAATGTCTCTATGAGTCTTCCCAGTCCCCAAAAGAGGTAGATAATGGTGGCTTGCCACCCGTTATCTTCCTTTAAATAAAAAAAATATAATAATAAAATAAAAAAATATTTTCGAACTATTTTTCTCATAGTGGACACTTATGCTTAGTTTATATTATGTGATTCTTCTTTACTTTATTCACTTCAAAAAAGAAGAAAAAAAGTGTGGCAAATCAAATCACCTTTTTTTTTTTTTTTTTTTACATACAAGTGCTACTATTTGGATCAATTGATGACAACCTCTGTAATACACATTTGCATGATCTTTTAGCTAAACGAGCTGTTAGTTGTGTTCCCTGGTTGACCGAAATCTTAGATTGCAACTTTATTGATTTGAATACTTTGATTGAAGGACAAAATATTGAATTTTAGTATTAACTAAGAAATTTAATAACGGAAATAGTTAAAAATTTCTCCTTAAAATCATGCAAAGATTAATACCAAATAGGAATTTTTTTTTTCTCAAATTTAAATGGTGTGAAATCTAATCAGATATTTTATTTCAAAAAAAAAAAGTTTTATTTTTTAATAAGGGTACATTTTATATATAAAAAAAGGGTACATTTTACATATAGTAAAGTGGTACATTGTACATTATAAATATATGGATGAGTACATTATAAATATGTTATAGGTCAACAAAACATTAAAAAAATTTATGGGTACAAATAACATTTTAAAATATTGGTACAAAGAAAATAAATATATTCGTACAACTTAAAACTAAAAAGAAAATTGGTACAAAGTAAAAGAATGGTTGCAAAATAAAAAAATGTGTACAAATTAAAAATAAAAATATGTGATACAAAATTTAGCTATAAATATAAATATACCAAATGTAATGTTTCTAACACTAAACGGATGTATTTGAAAATGATTAAAAAATTTAAATATGTTGATATGTAAATAATGAAACAATGACGTAGATATGACTAAACGGCCTTGAACAAAAATTGAACATAAGGCTTCAATCAATGAAATAGACAAATGAGGGATGAGAACCAAATGTCTCCTTCAAAAAATAAGGGAGTTGTTAATAATACTCATAAACAATCGTCATACACTCCTCCAAATGAAGGACAACTCATGTAGAGAGCTTTATTGGTACCAGAAAAATGTTACCCTCCAATTTCTTTGTGTTCATTTTCTCTTGTGCGTGTGTTTATTCAAGAGAAGTTTTGAATGACCTTTTGAGAATGTCAATAACATTTAAAAACTTACTATATGTCTTTTAAGAACTGTAAATAACTACATTCAATCTCTACTTTGTCATAAGAAGTCTTGAGTTCAATCGTATAAACAACATTTGTTGATCAAAATATTCAACTTCTATAGTCACTACGAAACACCATCGATATTTTAGCTTTAGATTGTTGGTTGAGAGTTTTGAGACTTGAGAGGTTTCATATTAGTCGTTGTGTTAAAGATCTCACTGCAAAGAGACCTAAAAGCTTGGGCCATGCTTCTGTTCTACATTGCAGGAGGTCGTTAGAGCAGTTCTCCAGCTTATGAAACTAAAACATTAAAAAAAAGGGGCTAAATTCAGCCTGTTATTTACTACAAATAGGAACTCCAAACGTTGTCACAACCTACCAAAACCTGTACAATCTTCGATTCTTGCTCCGAACCATCGGTTTCTGACTACATTCCCGGTTGTCAAACAACAACGGACGTCTCAGAAACGGAAATCGAAACGAACTAGGCAAACAAAAGTTCCCACGCTAACAGAAAAAAAAAAAAAAAAAAAAGACGACCAAATATTCAACCGTTTGTCTATGTCTTCGTCTTGCCTGGTCGAGTCCTTGAGGTCCAGGTAAGACTGCTAACCGTTTTTGAGCTTGATTAGATATGGCGTAGGTTAACACCATCATCCATAGAAGAAGAATACAAACAAAACCCAGAAACCGAAAAAACGTTTTTCGTTTTTCCGGGCGTACAGGAAAACTTAAAATACTTCTTCAATACTTCTTCATTATTGATCGGAGTCCTCCGTTTTCCTGTACGCCGTTGGCAGAGCTTTCGGCCTCCGTCTCTTTTTTCTTTTTCTTCTTCTTTCTTTTTTATTAGCTAGCAATGTACATCAAAACACCAATTCTTCTATTTCTCGCCTTTGCATCCGTGTTCTTGAACGGCCTCAATGCTGCAAACCCGGGCTCAGATTCGCTGATCCTTGGCTGTGGCGCTGATAATGAGGCCAAAGATGCGGATGGGAGGAAATGGCAACCGGACAAGAAGTACCTTGCCGATTCATCAAAGACAACCTCGGCACAAGCGCAGTACCAGGACCCTGCGCTTCTTTCCGAGGTTCCATACATGAAAGCCAGGATTTTCACCGCGAATACCACGTACAAGTTGCCTGTGCAACCCAAGCAGCGCTACATGCTTAGACTTTATTTCTATCCAGCTGTGTATGGCAGTAACAACGCTGAGGGGTCCTATTTTTCGGTTGTCGCGAATGGCATCACTCTCTTGCAAAACTTTAGCGCTTCAATCACTTGCAGGGCCCTTACACAAGCTTATATCATCAGGGAGTATATGTTGGCACCCCTCAACAAGGATTCCCTAGAGGTCACCTTTTCGCCTTCCTCGGGGTTTGCATTTGTGAATGGAATTGAGCTGATTGGAGTCCCTGACATGTTTGGCGATGCTGCAATAGTCGGGTCTTCAGACCAGACTTTTGACGGCAAGAGTTCAAATTTGCAGACCATGTTTAGAGTGAATATTGGGGGGCAGTTTATTTCCCCAACCAATGACTCCGGCACGCTAACAAGGACATGGTACGATGACTTTGCTTATGTATATGGTGCACAACTTGGGGTCACCAACGAGGCCGCCAAGAACGTAAAAATTGACTACAAGGATATGCCACCGTACATTGCTCCCGTTGATATCTACAGGACCTCGAGATCAATGGGTGAGAAGAAGGACATCAACCTCGGTTATAATCTCACGTGGGTGTTCAACCAAGTCGATGCTAAATTCATGTACCTTGTGAGGTTACACTTTTGTGACTTTTACCTCACAAAAGCCAATCAAGTAGTGTTCACAATCTACATTAACAATCAAACCGCCGAGGCTGAAGCAGATGTGATCGGATGGACAGGAGGAAGGGGGGTGACTACATACAGAGATTATGTAGTAGTGGCCAATGAGGGTTTTAATGGTGACCTCTGGCTAGCTTTGCACCCTTCGAAGAAATCAAGTCCTCAGTTCTACGATTCACTCCTCAATGGGGTGGAGATATTCAAGCTCGAAGAGGGTAAAAACTTGGCAGGCCCTAATCCCAAGATTTCTGACATGTTGGCGAAGGACGAGCAAGAGAAGAGAAGCTTTCAAAGTCAGCAGCAGCAGCAGGAAGGAAGCGGTACCAACAAAGCTCACGTGATTGGCGGAGCTGCTGGAGGAGCTGCAGCCTTTGGCATAGTTGCTGCATTGTGCATTGCTGTGTACCAACGAAAGAAAAGGGCCCCGGGAAGTGATACACACACTACGAGCTGGCTACCAATCTACGGAAATTCCCATACCAGTGGCACCAAATCAACAATCTCAGGCAAGAGCAATGCTAGCACCCACTTGTCGTCAGCTGCTCAAGGCCGTTGTAGGCGTTTCACCTTCCCTGAGATGAAACATGCTACTAAGAATTTCGACGAGTCTAATGTCATTGGTGTTGGAGGATTCGGAAAGGTGTACAAGGGTGTCATCGATGGAGAAACAAAAGTGGCGATCAAGAGATCTAACCCACAATCAGAGCAAGGAGTTAACGAATTCCAGACCGAAATTGAGATGCTTTCAGAGCTGAGGCATAAACATTTGGTCTCTCTGATTGGTTTCTGTGAAGAAGATAATGAAATGTGCTTGGTGTATGACTACATGTCACGCGGAACAATGCGAGAGCATCTGTACAAGGGCAACAAATCTCAAGGTCAACTGTCATGGAAGAAAAGGCTGGAGATCTGTATTGGAGCAGCAAAGGGACTTCACTACCTTCACACTGGCGCTAGGTGGACCATCATCCACAGGGATGTCAAGACGACAAACATTCTCTTGGATGAGAACTGGGAGGCCAAGGTTTCTGATTTCGGGCTCTCAAAGACTGGTCCCAACATGGATCAAGGCCATGTTAGTACAGTGGTGAAGGGTAGCTTCGGATACTTAGATCCCGAATACTTCAGGAGGCAACAACTGACAGAAAAATCTGATGTCTACTCATTCGGAGTTGTCCTCTTCGAGGCGTTGTTTGCAAGGCCGGCTCTCAACCCTAGCCTGTCGAAGGAACAGGTCAGTCTAGCAGATTGGGCTCTACATTGTCAAAGAAAAAGAATTGTGGAGGAAAACATTGATCCTCACCTCAAGGGGAAAGTCAACATGGAAAGCGTCAAGAAATTCGCAGACACAGCTGAGAAGTGCTTGTCTGAATCGGGAATGGACCGCCCCACTTTGAACGACATCTTGTGGAACCTCGAGTTCGCGCTCCAGTTGCAGGACGACACAGATGGCTCGAGTCACTCCTCAAGACGCGAGAGAAGTGACTCTGACGACCCCCATCTGAGAAACCAGAACATGATGGCAATACACTACAGCAACCTGAGCCTTGGAAGTGAGAGTGATTTGGGTGAAGAATCCAACAACAACAACACCACCACAAATGAGAACACCGGCGACACCAGCGCAATCTTCTCACAGATCGTCAATCCAGAAGGTCGATAAACGATATGCTCTTGATTCCTGATTTGCTGTAAGATAAAGCAATATGGGATTAATCGAAGAAATACAAACCAACTTACAAGATTAATTGCTTTGGTTCCTATATATGATTCTATAGCTATTTGTACTCTACTCAAACAAGTTCATACAGAAGTCAACTTTTTTCTTCCCGATGTGGTATATGATATAAAGTTATAATTTGTATAAAGTTTAGTCTTTCTTCTAGTATATTAATCTTGTACTATACACTATATATTATGTACTGTAAAATGTTGAAACTGAAGAGAACGTAGAATGAATCGTTTTGTTAGATTCTTCATTTTTTTTGTTTCAATGAGTATGAATTGTTCAGATGTTTTACACTTTTTCCTCTATTTTCTCGAGAAACAAACAAAGATTTTTGGGTTTCATACAATGTGAGCCTAATTATACTTCATAAACCCTAAACCCAATTAAAAAATAAAAATAAAACTAGAATGTAGCATCGGAAGATGGAAACTTTACGAACAATGGAGCCGGAGCCGGCCGATACTACCCCCAACGACGGTGTAGATACGTTGCACTATTTGGCTGCTACGTCTTGCATGCATGCTGCAGAAAATAAAGTGGAAAATATGTCATAGTTGCAAACAAAGTTAAACATGAAAGACCTCCAATTTTACAAGCTATTACATAGCTTACTACTTAGATTGCGGATATAACATCAAGAAAATAAGACATAAAATAGTTCTTCCACGATTTTACTGAGTTGCCCGTGGTATTTAAGGGGTGGAAGATAAATGTCTAGCAGAAAACAGAAGCAAAAGCACTTGAATCAGCAGAACGTAACGAGTCTTAAGTTTAAAATGACGATTTTCATTTATTGCGGCGGTTTTCATGTTTTAGCAGCGATTTTCTGGCTTTTTGTGACCATTTAAATGTGAAAACGATATAAATTTTCTCTTGCGACAATAAAATTCCTCGCTAGTTGTCGCAAAAGATGTAAATAACCTTTTGCAACAAATCAATTCGTTGCAAAAGAGATTTTTTGTAGCGATTAAAAGGTCGCCGCTAAAAGTCCAACAGAAATTAAAAGCTTCCCTTCCCCCCAACTCTTAAGGTAATATTTTTGTTTTTTTTACGGAACCATTCAGGTGATGGTTTTCGTCCAATAACCTAATTTTATGGACCCTTGAAGGATCCATCTAAGGATACAATATTAATCCTTCCAACCATTTTAATGGCTTTCGTCCAATAACCTAATTTTAGGGATCCTTTTGAAGGATCCATCTACGGATACAGTATTAAGCCTTACAACCATTTCAAACGAAATTTGGTAACAATTCCCGACTCTTGGCCCGTACTTGAGTGATTCTCAGATGATTCGAAGTGAGCTGTGATGCCTGGATCACTGAGACTTATAACCTGGACATTGATCCGTGACGGTGTTACGTCGAAGCCTGCAAAAACACCTAATCAAAGTTCCATTAAGCATCTCCCCAAAACAAGCCTAAACTCGCAAATCAACTTTTATAGAAACAAAATAACAGCTATTTTTTTCCCAAACTAACACTTGTAGTCGGAAAAAAACTTCGTAAAAAAATTCAAGGACATTAAAAACATCACTGCAGAAACCAACAACAAGATGAGAAACGGACAATGATAACAACGAGATGAGAAAGGAATAACAACATGTATTACCAAATATCTCCGATCACAGCCAGTTCGAATTTATTTTCATGTTAGCATTCTCGAAGGACTAGGGTTCCAAACCCACATAAGCATGTAACCAGTTTCCAACTAATTCCACGGAAAGTGAACCAGGTCAAATTCTAAGACTGAGTTCAGAGAAACGTACAGAACTTAGTAGACTACACGGAAAAAGAATGTTACTACATAACTGTCCGACAACAGCCAAAATACAACTAATAAGAAACAGAAATTCAACTGTTTAACTCACAAATAAACATCAAATTCACTGACACTGCATTAAACAAGAGATTATTGCTTCTTTTTTTCTTTTTTTGAGAAAATAAATTATTGCACAAATACAAGGGATAAAATTTAGTAATTTACAAATAGCTAACTCACTCTGAGTCACACAAAGCACTAGGAATCTAGGATACATGACCATCAAAGGGCACCAGACACCCAGTGAACAGAGCCCCAAAAGGTATAAATAAGACGTCACATTATATTCGACTGATTTCCTTATCTTGCCAAATACAACCAAACTGAATGGAGAAATCTCAATATGCACTTGCAAACAATGAGATGCAAACTCAGACAAAAACTGATGTTTAAGTCCTAAATAAAACATGGATGGCCTGATGAAGCTCATTTTCCACATAAGAAATAACCAAAAACAAACGGAAAAAGCTCCTGAAATGCAAAGGCTTAAACATCAGCAGAACTTAAAATAGACACCAAAATCAGGTCACAGGGCCATTACGAACTTGACATTCATGTTTCCCGACGTACATTATTAGTGCTTTTGTCATTTTAGGATATAGAATTTTCCGCCATTCATACTGATACAGCGATGCTATATACTTCACCTCAGACTAGTGAAGGAAAGAAACCAAATACACGAAAAGTACATCGAAAACCAATTACAAAGTATATGAGATACCAATCTTCAAACTATTCGATAAGGAATAACTTGTTGGATCAAACACTTGGAAACTGCATTAACATGTGAACATTTTCCTGTAGTGTGTACTTATGGACAAAATTGAAAATGGTGATTCAAACTTTAAAAGAAATGCAGAATTGGGGATGGTTGTACCACATTACATTGACCTCGAAACCACCGAGTACTGGTCAACTAGGAAGCCTCAGTAACCCTCCAAAGGATCCCCGCTTCAACAAGGGTGCCGAAGCCCACAAATTAACCTCACAACAAGTGAGAGTCACGATACATGGTTATTCCCGTGAGTCCTAATGTGAGATTTCTCCCCAACTTGGAGTCAATCACAATGCGACAAGTGCAACACCACATCAATACATCCAAACCCACATTGGCCAAAGTCAAGAAATCTTCTCCAACTTTACCTCTATAAAAAGGTAACTTCTGCTCCATTCAAAGGGTTAATCACATTTACTATTCAACACTATTTACCACTAAACTCACCCACGCAGCACCCTAAACTTACTAGCTAACTTAAGCATCGAAGGCTCTTAGGCCAGTACCACACTGGCGCCCTTCGATACTTACTATCTTCCTTGCAGGTTGCTTTGCCCGTCTACCTTTGACCAGAGCGCCCTCACGAATGCCCTCTCATCACTCTTTAGTCTTTACATTGATTCAAGATCAAATCGATTTTGTGCATCAACAGGAGAGGTCTCAAAAATCAAATAGGGTCTTAGGTGTTTCCCTCTTTTTGACGTGCTCGGAAGTTTAGAGCCGCCCAATCACTAGGGACCAACATTTCACTTCGAAGTATTTCTGTTCTAATTTGCAACCCTTCCTTGTTGTATCCTACTATAATTAGGTGCAAAAACACAGATAAATTCAACTAAATCATCATCTAATTAGCCATTTATTTGAATTCTGATAAATAATCCCTATCCAGCATGAACTGATTTCCAGGAAATACATACAATTGCATTTGCAATCAATCAAAGTTGAATTTAATTAGCCATAAATTGAATTAACCTACCAACAAATTCGCAATCCAAATTTCACAAATATTGCTAACAAGAATTACGTTTTAGGGTTTTACCAGGATTCTTCCATGTGATTAACGAACGATATAATCGCTTCCACGCCCCAAATCGTTGTGCTCCATGCGATCAAGGGTCGTCGTTGTTTTGATTCCTCTGAATCGGTTCTGCCACGACCGCAGGTGTCCGCCGCACGTGGTCGTTTTTGGTCGTCAGAAGTTGTGTGAAGTGGAAAGGAAAAAGAATGAGAAGCAGAGAAGCTGGGTTTTCTTTTGGCTTACGAGGGAAAGAGATCGGAGAGGATCTTTTCCACTAACAGCATCCGATCAAATGATTTGAATTTTTGAAATTTCATCTAAGGGTCCATCTGTTTTGATTCCTTAAATGTTATAATAATTTTTTTTACTGTTAGATGAAATTTCAAAGATCTAAATTATTTGATCCGATGATTTTGATTTCTTTTGACTTATGAACCCATTTCGTGTTTTGCACTTTGCACTTTGCACTTTGGACCCACTATTTCTAAATTACTTTCATCTTTTTGTTTTTTTTTCTTTAATACTAGCGATAAAAAGAGAGGGAAAATTAATTTCTAAGTCCTCAAAATGAAAATAGAAATGACAGAGCTATGAAGGAACTTGGGTGGTCTAGACTAGAAACAGCGACAGAGCTATACTGAAACCAGGGTGGTCTCGATCCCTTTGTGAATTGAATTTTATTAGTAATATTTCTCTTTACTTGTAAGTGAAAGATCTGAACTTAGACCATCTTGGATGTATTATATTTGTGTTGAGTTCGATACCTAATTAGTGGTTGGCCCATTGTGTAGCCTAGCCAAATCCTCTCTAAATAAAATATCGTTTTGTCAATGATATTTAGTTTATGTGTCATCAATATTTGATTTCGATTTATTTTTTTTTTATGGAAAACACATCTGAGAAGGTTGAAGGTTGTGTGCATGTACACTTTTCATTTATGCTCCATTTCAAGAGCTTGAATGATTTCAAAGAGATGGACTAATAGTTCGTCACTAATCACACTGATATTGTCGTCAACTTAACCACATGTGCATATATATAGGCGTGGAACTTTATCACAAAACGCATTGATGCAATTAAAATTAGAATGTTGATTTGTTCTAGCCGATATGAGACTTTTTCCGTTATTCAACACAATCATCTTAGCAATTGTTGGAATTACCATTATAGATGACAACACGGTTGCCCTACAAACTGTAGTGTTAACTACAGTTCCTCCGCCATCAAACTTCGATAATCAACGAGAGTTCAAAGCGAAAATCGACGACATATGAGCGCTATATGGATGCCGGTGTTTTTAGGGCTGTGTCTTTGATGGGCATGCTTGTGCTTGCCATAGCTCAAGCTCGTATTAATGATTCCATCACCCCTACAAATATACATTCAAACTTACTTCTGCAATTATATATATATATTGCTTTGCTCGACTTGGTAGATATACGCCGCGCAATGGGGGAAGGCATTGCGGAGTCTTGATGCGAGAGCTACTCCAAGTGTAAAATTAATCTTAAGCATTAACTGGATATTATTTGGCTGCAACATCGTGCATTCTGCAGAAAATGAAATGGAAAAAAAGTCTCATAAGTCGCACTAGCATTAGTTGCAAAGAAACATACTTTAGAAGCTACTTCTTGACTTTCTAATTTGGTTGAGGATATAACTTCCAAGAAAAGGAGACGTAAATACTTCTTACAAGGTTTGTTAAATCCCTTCTAGTATTTAATGGAAGGAAGATAAATATCGAGAAGAAAACGGAAGCAAAAACACTTGAAACAGTAGAAAGTTGGTGAGTCTGAGGCTAAAATGACGATTTTGTGTCTATTGCGGCGGTTTTCTGGTTTTAGCGGCCACTTTACAACTTTTAGTGACCATTTTTTAAGTCTAAAAAATGTAAGTGACTTTTTGCGACAACAAAGTCGTCACTCTTCGCCGCAAAAAATATATTATATGGCGATAGGAAGATCGCCGCTAAAGGTCCACCAAAAATAAAAATATTTCCTTCCCTCCCCGTTCACTTAATATTTTGTTTTTTGAACGAAACCATTCAGGTGATGGTTTTCGTCCAAATAACCTAATTTTAGGAACCTCTTTGGAGGCTCCATGTGCCTTACTGGTGATTTGGCTTTCTAATTCGTTATCATACGTTCGAAGTTTTATTACAACCATTTTACACGAAATGTGGTAACGATTTCCATGGCAGGTCTCGATCGCTTCGGATGGTTATGCCTGGACGATTGAGACTCATAAACCGGATATTGTTCTGCGACTGTGATACATTGACGCCTGCATATTCACAAAACCAAAGTTCCATTAAGCATCTCTCGAAAACAAACCTAAACTCACAAACCAACTTTTATAGATACAAAATAACAGCTATCGTTTCCAAACTAACACTCGTAGTCGGAAAGAAACTACGTAAAACTTTTCAAGGACAATAAGAAAATCACTGCAGAAACCAACAACAAGATGTGAAAGGAACAATGACATGTATTACCAAATATCTCCGATTAAAGCCAGTTAGAATTTACTTTCAGGTTAGCATTCTCGAAGGACTAGGGTTCCAAACCCACATAAGCATGCAACCAGTTTCCAACTGATTCCACAGAAAGTGGACGAGGTTAAATTCAAAGACTGAGTTCAGAGAACCGTACAGAACTTAGTAGACTACCCGGTAAAAAAATGCTACTGCATAACTGCTCCACCAACAGCCAAAATACAACTAATAAGAAACAGAAATTAAGTGTTTTAACTCACAAATAAACATCAAATTCACTGACACTGCATTAAACAGGAGATTATTGCACCATTTTTTTTTTTTTTGGAGAAAAGAAATTATTGCGCAAATACTAGGGATGAAATTTAGTAATTTACGAATAGCAGGAAACAGAACAGACCCGAGTCAAATGTAACTCTCTGAGTCACACAAAGCACCAGGAATCTAGGATATATGACCATCAAAGGGCACCAGACTCCAAGTGAACAGAGCCCCAAAATGTATAAATAAGACATGTCAAGCCATATTTCAACTGGTTTCCTTGTCTTGCCAAATACAACCAAACTGAATGAAGAACGCACTTGCAAATAATTAGATGCAAAATTGGACCAAATTTGATTTTTAAGTCCTAAATAAACATGGATTACATGATGAAGCTCATTTGCCTCATAAGAACTAACCGAAAACCGAAAGAAAAAGCTCCTGAAATGTAAAGGCTTAAACATCAGCAGAACTTAAACAGATGCCAAATTTGGGTCACAAGGCCATTATGAATTCAACATTCATGTTTCCCTAGGTGCATTACCAGTGCTTTTGTCATCTTAGGATATAGATTTTTATGCCATTCATACTGATACAGTGATGCTATATACTTCGCCTCAGACTAGTGAACGAAAGAAACCAAATACATGAAAAGTACATCTAAAACCAATTACAAAGTAAATGAGATACCAATCTTCAAACTATTCAATAAGGAATGACTTGATCGATCAAACACTTTGAAACTGCTTAACATGTGAATATTTTCCTGTAGTGCGCACTTAACAGACAAAATTGAAAATGGTGATTCGAACTTTAAAAGGAATGCAGAATTGGGGATGCTTGTATATGTTATATCGACCTCGAAACCGCCAAGTACAGATCAACTAGGAAGCCTCGGTAACCATCCGAAGGATCCCCGCTTCAGCAAGGGTGTCTAAGCGCACGAATCAACCTCATAACAAGTGAGAGCCAAGACACGGGGCTATTCCCATAACTAATGGGAGATTTCTCTCCAAGTTGGAGTCAATCATGATGCAACAAGTGGCAACACCACATTAAATAAATTCAATCCCACATTGGCCAAAGTCAAGAAATCTTCTCCAACTTTGCCCCTATAAAAAGGTAACCTCTACTCCATTCAAAGGGTTAATCACATTTACTATTCAACACTATAGTACCACTAAACTCACCCACGCGGCACCCTAAAATTACTTTGCTAACTTAAGCATTGGAGGCTCTTAGGCCGGTACCACACCGGTGCCCTTTGATACTTACTCTATCTTCCTTGCTGGTAGCTTTGTCAGTCTACCTTTGACCAAAGCGCCCTCACGAAGTCCTCACATCACTCGTTAGTCTTTACATTGATTCAAGGTCCACTCGATTTTGTGCATCAACAGGGGCAAAAATCAAACTGCAATTATTACATAGGGGTCTTAGGTGTTCCCCTCTTTTCGACCTGCTAGGAATTTAGAGTCGCCGAAACACCAGGGACCAACATTTCAATTTGCATTATTTCTGTTCTAATTTAGAACCCTAACTTGTTGTATCCTACTATAATTAGTGCAAAAATACAGATGGATTCCACTAAATTATCATCTAATTAGCCATTTATTTGCTTCTTATAAATAATCCCTATCCAGCATGAACTGATTTACAAGAAATACATACAACTACATTTGCAATCAATCAAAGTTGAACTTGATTATCCGTAAATTGAATTAACTTACCAACTAATTTGCAATCCAAATTTCACAGATATTGCTAATAAAAAATAAGTTTTAGGGTTTTACCAGGATTTTTCCATGCGATTAACGAACGATTAAATCGCTTCCACGCCACGAATCGTTGTAATCTAATCGATGCGATCAAGGGTTGTCGTTGTTTTGATTCCTCTGAATCCGTTCGGCCACGACTGCAGGTGTCCGCTGAACGTCGTCGGTTTTTGTCGTCAGAAGCTGTGAAGTGGAAGACGGACGATTGTATTCAATTATGGGCCCATTTCATGTTTGCACTTTGGACTCTGGACCCACTATTCTAAATTACTTTCATCTTCTCTTTGTATTTTTCATTTTTTTTTTTGACAATTGATATTATCTACACTAAAAGGAAGGGGGTTGGACTTAGTCTCACACTGGGTTAGCAATAATATGGTTCAAACTTACCTTTGGCGATAATCAAACCTAAGACTTTTCACTTACAAGTGAAAAGGAATATCATTAGATCGTAGTATTAAGTGGCTATTTTTCTTTTTGTTTTAATACGAGCGATAGTAGAAAAGAGAAAACCGATTTCAAGTCCTTAAAATGAAAATGAAAATGAAAATGGCAGAGCCTAAGCTATGTAGGAACCTGGGTGGTCCAGACTTGAAACATTGACGCAGCCATACAAGAACCAGGTTGGCCTTGATTCCTTTGTGGGTTGAATTTTATTAGTGATTTTTTTTTAGTATATATTAAACCAACTAGTATTATAATCTAATGACATTCTTCTCCACTATTTCGACTCTCTTGGAATGTGAGGACGTATTATTTTTGTTTTGAGTTTGATACCTAGTTCATGATTGCAGCCCATATTGTGTGGTCTAGCCTAATTCCTCATCCCCTTGGAATATAATTTTCTCCTCCCCTAGAGTAAAATATCGTTGTAAAACAAAGGACAGAAGGAAGAATGTGTCTCGTGTGAGTGGGTCAGTGAGAAGGCTGCTAGCATTCTTTTAAAAAAATTCACTTAAAAGGACTTTCAAAGGGCCATTCTTAAATTTTCAATCTTATAGAACTTGAAAACTTGTAAGAACTAATTAGTACGACAATTTAGTAACATTTCTCTTTATTTGTAAGGGGGATGTTTGAAGTTAGAACCTCTTGGATGTATTATATTTGTATTGAATTTGATACCTGGTTAGTGGTTGACCCTTTGTGTGGCCTAGCACAATCACCCTCCAAATAAATTGCTTTATCATTGGCATTTGATTTATGTCATCAATATTTGATTTCGATCAATTCAACAATAACAATTCTATCTTTGACTATTTGGCCAATTTTTCCTTTTTAATTTATTTCATGGAAAACCACATCTGCGAAGGTAGAGAGTGAAGGTTGTGAAATGGTCATCCCAACAACAATGAAAACCAGTGGCATGTTTGCTTTAGTTGAAGACTAAATATGTAATGTTCATGCGTATCACTTTCATTTATGTTCCATTTAATTAGCTACAAAGATTTCAAAGAGATGGATTAATAATTCATCATTAACCACACCGATATTGCATCAACTTGATTACATGTGCAAACCTATAGGCATAGAACTTTATCACAAATCACGTTGATGCAGTTAAATTTGAAGTGGTGATTTGTTTTAGCCGGTGTGAGACTTTTTACGTTATTCAACGCAATCATGTTAGAATTGTTGGATTGCCATGTATGGAAACTTCGACCAATCAACGAAAGTTTAAAGGAAAAATCAATGAAAGAGGAGCGCTATATGGATGCCGGTGTTTTTAGGGATGCGTCTTTGATGGGCATGCAGAAAATACACCAGACAAAAATGTCATAAACTCTTCTTTCAAGGTTTACTAAATCGCCTCTAGTATTTAATGGAAGGAAGATAAACATCGAGCAGAAAACGGAAGCAAAATCACTTGTAAAAGAAGAAAGTTGGTGAATCTGAGTCTAAAATGACGATTTTGAATCTATTGCAGCGATTTTCTAGTTTTAGCGGCGACTTTACCCCTTTTAGTGACCATTTTTAGGTCTATAACGTTAAATGACTTTTGGTGACAATAAATTCGTCACTTTTTGCCACAAAAACTATATTATACGGCGATCAAAAGGCCGCCGCTAAAGGTCCACCAAAAATAAAATTATTTCCCTTCCCTCCCCGTTCAGGTAATATTTTGGATTTTGGACAAAACCATTCAGGCGATGGTTTTCGTCCAAATAACCTAATTTTTGGAACCTCTTTGAAGGCTCCATGTGCCTTACTGGTGATTTGGCTTCCTAATTTGTTATCGTACGTTCAAAGTTTTATTACAAGGTATTTCAAACGAAATTTGGTAACGATTTCTATGGCAGGTCTTGATCGCTTCGGATGATTATGCCTGGACGATTCAGATTCATAAACCGGATATTGATCTGCGACTGTGATACATTTAAGCCTGCATATTCACCCAACCAAAGTTCCATTAAGCATCTCTCCAAATAAAACTGAAAGCTCACAAATCAACTTTTATAAAAATAAAATAACAGCTTTCGTTTTCTCAAACTAACACTTGCCGTCATAAAGAAAGAAACTACGTTAAAAAATAGGTTTTTTTATTAATGCTCCACATCTTTATGAATACACCCCACATTTAAAATGTGCATCTAAAATTCCAACTTTGCACTCCATTTTTCAGAAGCCACCCCATCCCCATAAACAAATGACGGCAAAAAAGCTAGCTCCACAGCCACGGGCCACCCATATAAGAGGTATCCGTCATCGATATCAGCACAGCCAAAAACCCCCCACGTCGGGGAAGTTGGCAACCAAGACCGACTCTCTAACCGACCGAGAATTGACCAACACTCTTGATTCACATACCCCAATTCCCAATTACCTACTGGCAAGTGGCTGGCGATTGAATATATATGGAGAGAAAGAGCATCGCGAGTGGCTGGGATTTTTTGCCCAGACACTATTGGTTGGCAGCCGGCATAAGGGGGTGGATGGGGTTTATTTTCGACTTCAGAACTTAATTCGTCAAGGTATAAACAAAAATTTAACTGAAAAAATATATTATGGGGTGTATTCATAAGATTGTGGGGTGTTAATAGAATTACCCAAAAAAATTCTAGGACTTTACTAAAATCACTGCATAGACAGAAAACAAGATGATAGCATTGACAAGCATTACCAAATATTACATGGGGACCAACATTTCACTTCCCACTTCCCCACTTAGTCAAGTAGTATTCTTTTTCACTTGTGAGTCGTAGGTTTTGGTTCGAATCTCGTGAATGAAGAGTTTGATACCAATTTATTCCGGCACATTTAATGACCCCTTTGTATCCTGCTATAATTAGGAGCAAAAAACACAGATACATTGCATGAAATTATCATCTAATTGGCCATTTATTTGCTTCGCATATATAAATCCCTATCCAGGATGAACTGGCTTCAAAGAAATACATGCAATTGCATTTGCAATCAATCAAAACTGAATTTAATTACCATTTATTTACCTAAATTGAATTAAAGGGAACCAGACACCAAGTGAACAGAGCCCCAAAAGGTTTAAATAAGACATGTCACGCCATATTCGACTGATTTCAGAGCCCCAAAAGATATAAATAAGACATGTCACACCATATTTGACTGATTTCCTTATCTTACCAAATACATCGAAACTGATTGGAGAAATCTCAATAAGCACTTGGAAGCAATGAGATGCAAACTCGGACAAAACTTGGTGTTTAAGTCCTAAATAAAACATGGATGACATGATGAAGCCCATTTGCCTCATAAGAAACAACCGAAAACAGAAAGAAAAAACTCCAGAAATGTAAGGGGATTAAACATCAGCAGAACTTAAAACAGATGCCAAATTCGAGTCACGGGGCCCTTATGAATTCGATGTTCATGTTTCCCTAGGTGCATTACCAGTGTTTTTGTCATTTTAGGATATAGATTTTTATGCCATTCATACCGATATAGTGATGCTATATACTTCTTCTCAGACTAGTGGACGAAACAAACCAAATAGACCAAAAGTTCATCTAAAACCAATTACAAAGTAAATGAGATACCAATCTTCAAACTATTCGATAAAGAATAACTTGTTGGATCAAACACTTTGAAACTGCATTAACATGTCAACATTTTCCGGTGGTATGTACTTACAGACGAAATTGTAAACGGTGATTCAATCTTTAAAAGGAATCAGGATTGGAGATGTTTGTACCATATTATATCGACCTCAAAACCACCGAGTACCGGTCAACTAGGAAGCCTCGGTAACCCTCCAAAGGATCCCTGCTTCAGTAAAGGTGCCAAAGCGCACGAATCGACCTCACAACAAGTGAGAGCCACGACACGTGGCTATTCCCATGATTAATGAGAGATTTCTCTCCAACTTGGAGACCAATCATGATGCGACAACACCACATTAAATACATTCAATCCCACATTGGCCAAAGTCAAAAAATCTTCTACAACTTTGCCTCTATAAAAAGGTAACTTCTACTCCATTCAAAGGGTTAATCACATTTACTGTTCAACACTATATTACCACTAAACTCACTCACTTGGCACCGTAAACATACTTTGCTAACTTAAACATCGGAGGGCTCTTAGGCCAGCGCCACACCGGTGCCCTTCGGTACTTACTCTATCTTCCTTGCAGGTTGCTTTGTCCATCTACCTTTGACATAAGCGCCCCCACGTAGGTCCTCACATCACTCTTTACGTAGATTCACTATCCACTCGATTTTGTGCATCAACAGGAGAGGTCTCAAAAATCAAATTCCAATTATTGCGTAGGGTCTTAGGTGTTTCCCTCTTTTCGACCTGCTCGGAATTTAGAGCCGCCCAATCACTAGGGACCAACATTGCACTTCTAAGTATTTCTGTTCTAATTTGCAACCCTACCTTGATGTATCCTACTATACTTAGGTGCAAAAACACAGATAAATTCCACTAAATTATCATCTAATTAGCCAATTATTTGAATTCTGATAAATAATCCCTATCCGGCATGAACTGATTTACAAGAAATAGATACAATTGCATTTGCAATCAATCAAAGTTGAATTAAATTAGCCATTTATTTAACTAAATTGAATTAACTACCAACTAATTTGCATCCAAATTTCACAAATATTGCTAATAAGATTAAGTTTTAGGGTTTTTACCAGGATTAATCCATGCGATTAACGAACGATCAAATCGCTTCCACGCCACGAATCGTTGGGGATGCGATCAATGTGACTAGCCGACGATGATGGGACTAGTAAGGTCGTTGTTGTTTTAATTAGGGGTGGTTCGGTATGGGATCCCATACCGAAACCCTTGTCCCGATTCCCAAACCGAAATTTTTGGGAATCCCAAATTCAATACCAATCCCAAACCAAATTTTCGGGAATCCCGAAATAATTTCGGGATTTCGGAACAAATCGGGAATCCCGAAATGTTTTTGGGCTTTTGGACTAAAATTTGACATATTATGTTTTTGGGCTAAAATTTGACATATTATATTTTTGGGCTAAAATTAAGCTTTAATCTACCCACTACCCATTAAAGTAGGTTGAATATTAACCGATTTACCAGTAATCATCTTAACATTTACACCAAGGTTAAGAGCCTGGCGGATGGTTTCTGCACTATCATGTCTTGGAGGGTCGAAAAGAGGCAACAATCCAACGAACTGCCATGGACCACCAGAACCTTCTTTTGTTTTCGCCGGCACTTCCTGTAAACATATACCAATCACAATTATAAGCCGGTGCTCTACTTCTTATAAAACTGAAAAAAGTGCAAGAGATGCTAAAAACGTCAAGGTTGAGTATAAAACCTGTCTAGCAACAGCCAATGACCGAAGCCCACGTTCAGCATATTTGTCAATAATGGTAAAAGCCTTCTTCTTGAAATCTTCTTTGCAGAGGCAGAGGTCCAAAATCTAATTACAGAAATCAATTCATTAGTCTGTGAGTATGAAGTGCACCTCTCTAATACCAGCTCGGGCCTGCGTATAAATGAATTCATTAAGATGAGCATATCCATTGAAAATTCCGTCCCAGAATTAATGAAGAATCAATTATAGGGCATACAAGAAAAGTTGGAAATGATTTATACCTCCTTTGGGTCGGCAAGCATTCCAACCATAGCAGCATCAATGGCATCCTGGTTTTCAGTTCTGGATGACCTTGCAGCTAGAAGAATGACATGATCTTTCTCCACACCCTTTGCAAACACCTCAATTAAAAAATAATATATATATATATATATAATATTTATTTCTATTCGGTATGGGAATACCGAAAAAATGGAGATGTAATCCCGAATCCCATACCGAAAATTTCGGTTTGGTTCGGGATGACATACCGAAATTTTCGGGAATTTTGGTTTGGGATTTTTTTGGTTTGGGATCGGGATTTTTTCGGTTTGGTTTGGGATTTTTGGGATTTTTTTCCAGCCCTAGTTTTAATTCCACTGAATCGATTCGGCCAGGATCGCAGGGGTACATTGCACGTCGTCGTTTTGGTCTTCAAAAGCTCTGAAGTGGAAAGCAGAAAGAACGAGGAGGAGAGAAACTGGATTTTCTTGTGGCCCGACCGGCGATTGTATTTGCTTATGAGCCCATTTTGTGTGTTACACTTTGGACCCACTATTCTAAATCACTTTCATCTTCATTTTGTGTATATTTTTTTTATTTCCTTTTTATTTTAATACGAGCAATATTAAGGGAGGGCAAATCGATTTCAAGTCCTCAAAATGAAAATGAAAATGAAAATGGCGGAGCCGGAGCTATGTAGGAATCGAGGTGGTCTAGGCTAGAAACAGTGATGAAGCTATACGGGAATTAGGTTGGTCTCGATCCCTGTGTGAGTTGAGTTTTATTAGTGATTTTTTTTTTTCAGTATATATTAAACAAAATAGTACTATGGTCTAATGATATTCTTCTTCACTAGTTCAACTCTCTTGGATTGTTAAGACTGAGTTGAGTCTGATACCTAGTAAATGATTGCCCCTCATATTGCGCGCCCTAGCCTAATTCCCTATTCCCTTGGAATATTATTTTCTCCTGCCCTAGAGTAGAATATCATTGTAAATCAACGTGAGGAATGAAGAGTGTGTCTTGGGTGGGTGGGTTTAGTTTGATCTAAAAGCCATGCACTACATTGAACTCTCTAATTTATCATTGACAAAAAGATAAGTAAAAGTGAAAATGTTGAAATGAAAAGGTAAGCGAGAAGAATGTTAATATTCTCTTAAATTCTCTTTCACTTGAAGGACTTTGAACACTCTGAGAGGCCCATTCTAAAACTTTCAATCTTATAGAACTTGAAAAGGGTTGCTATAGCTAATTAGTACTACAATTTAGTGATATTTCTCTTTACTTGTAAGGGAGAGATCTCAAGTTAGATCCTAGTAAAATACCGTTTTGACATTCTGTTTGGGCCCAAAATAATATTGTTGGGCCCAGCAGCAGGATGTGCTCGGCCCAAGGTTGTGTCAAATACTATGAGCCGAATGATAAATCCCGGGCCAGTTGGCAGTCCTATCCTAGGTAGTCCGGATAAATAGAAAAGGGTCGAGGAATTCCTGGTGCGACCAGGATTCCTGACCGGCAAAGAATAAAGCCTCGAAAAGAAGGAAAATTCAGAATCCCAGTGGGAGTAGGTTTGTTCGAGTTAGAGTTGAAACGGGACAAGGACTCCCAATCCAGATCAGGATGCAAATCGGTCTCAAGGAATGAGGTGCTATAAATACAGGAAATCATGCAACAGAAAGGGTCTTCAAAATCTGCATACAATTGCCCTGCGCAAAACCTCTCAAATACCTTGAGATCTTTTCTTTTTCTTTTTCTGCCGATATACCTTCAGTTTGGATAAACAGCACTGTGAAGGCACCCGGCAAACACCTTCAGTTTGGATAAACAGCACTGTTGCCGCAGAATCAGCCGACCGAAAAGCACCTTCAGTTTGGATAAACAGCACTGCGTCGAGGCCGACCGGTTACCTATGTAAGTCTCAACTGAGAAGGGTTTTCGAATCCTTGTTGGTAGAGGTCATCTTGCTAGCCTTCTCGGTATAGTCAGGTGTTACGAATTGCATTGCTCGGCGTATTGGACGCTGAGTGATTTTATGATTGGGTACTCGCAAGTAAGTTTCAGGGTTCGGCATTCCGACGCCCGAACTACGTTTACCATCAAGACATACATCACATTTGAGTATCTGTGCCCATATAGTTTGGTCTCGATTCGGCGTGCTTATACTCTTACGAATATAATCACAGTGACCGAATCGGGCTCCGACGATTTGTGAACTCTGAAGAATTAGTAGCCTTGTCTTTAGGCTATAGAACCCAGAGACCGAGAGTGTTCCTTCCTCGATCGCAATCGCAAGATAGAGAAGTCAACGACATGCTCGACGCGACATCAACAAATTTTACTCCTCAGCCAAGCTCGGCCGACAAGTTGGCACGCCCCGCATTCAACCGAAGGACGTAGTTAGCTTGTTAGTTACTCGGCCTGCGCGCCACGTAGGTTTTGTAATTTTTAGATTCAACACATTCATATTTGGTTTATGTGTCAGCAATATTTGATTTCGATCAATTTAGCAATAAAATTTTTATTATTTAGCAAAAATTTTATTTCTTAATTTATTTTATAAAACCACACTTGAGAAGGCAGAAAGTGCAGGTTTGTGAAACGGTCATCCCAACAACAATGAAAACTAATGGCATGTTTGCTTTAGTTGAACACTACATATATAATGTTCATGTATGTGTCACTTCCATTTATGCTCCATATTTTATTAGCTATAAAGATTTCAAAGAGATGACTAATAGTTTAGCACCAATTACATTGATATTGCCATCAACTTGATCACATGTGCAAACCTATAGACAAAAGACTTTATCACAAAGCGCATTTATTCGGGTGAAGATTTCTTTGGAGAGAACTCCTCGGCTCTCAGCACAACAAACAACGTTGATCCAATTAAATTTGGAATGATGATTTGTTTTAGCCGACATATAGGACTTTCAAAATTATTCAACACAATCATCTTTGAAATTGTTGGGATTGCCATTATAGATTGTAACATGATCTTCTTATAAAACTGTAGCTTTGGCTACACTGCCTCCACCATCAAACTTCGAGAATCAACGAGAGTTCAAAGCGAAAATCAACGAAAGATGACCCCCATAATATACATTCAAACTTACTTCTGCAGGCAAGGACGAAGTTAGAGATCTGCATGGATGGGGGTACTCTCAAATAACAATGTTACAAATTAAAAAGTTCAGGAATGTACTCAACAAAACACTTATACATTAATCCATAAGGTTTTTTTATACAACTTATTACAATAACCCTCGACGCGTTTCATGTTTTCAAACGTTGAATGACAACTTCATTACTAATACCATTAAATCTCTCTTTATAAAAAAATAATCATGTTATCATTTATCCAATAATCTTCCATTCAATTTCTCAACAGAAATTTTACGACTGAATATGTTCTTCCAACGATGGCAATAGTGCATAAAAGAGTTAATACTAATATCACAAGCAACTAAAAGTTTAAAAAATAATTAAGTGGGGGCATCCCCGCCCACACCCCACACCCCACATATCACCAACCCCCCCCCCCCCCCCCGGCGCCCGGGAGCCCAAGCCATCTCCGTCCACAGGTGTGTATATACTATGTGTGTCTGTGTGTGTGAACTGTTTATGATTGTTTTGCTTGACTTTGTAGATATACACCGCGCTATGTGAGAAGGCTTTGCGGATTCTTATTACGAGAGGTACTCCAAAACTAAAATTAAACTTAAGAATTAACTTGATATTATTCGGCTGCTGACATCTTGCATTTTGCATAAAATAAACTGGAAAAAAAAAATGTCATAATTCACACTAGCATTTGCAAACAAACATACTTTACAAGCTATTTCATTACTTTCTAATTGGATTGCGGATATAACATCAAGAAAATGAGACGTAAATACTTCTTTCATGCTTTACTTCAATTGCCTCTAGTATTTAATTGAAAGAAGATAAATATTGAGCAGAAAACTGCAGCTAAAAGACTTAAATCAGTAGAAAGTTGGCGAGTCTGAGGCTAAAATGACGATTTTGAACCTATTGCAGCGGTTTTTTAGTTTTAGTGGCGACCTTAATACTTTTAGTGACGACTTTTAGATCTAAAACATGTTAAATGACCTTTTGCGACAATAAATTCGTCACTTGTCGCCCCTAAATCTATATTATATGGCGATTTAAAGGTCGCCGCTAAAGGTCCATAAAAAATTAAATTCTTTCCTTCCCTCCCTGTTCACGTAATATTTTGTTTTTTGAACGAAACCATCCATGTGATGGTTTTCGTCCAAATAACCTAATTTTAGGAACCTCTTTGAAGGCTTCATGTGCCTGATTGGTGATTTGGCTTCCTAATTAGTTATCGTACGTTCAAAGTTTTATTACAACCATTTTAAATGAAATTTGGTAACGATTTCCTTGGCAGGTCTTGATCGCTTCGGATGATTATGCCTCGACGATTGAAACTCACAAACCAGATATCGATCAGCCATTGCGACACATTGAAGCCTGCACATTCACCCAACCAAAGTTCCATTAAGCGTCTCTCCAAATAAAACTTAAGCTCACAAATCGACTTTTATAACAACAAGATATTCCAAACAACACTTGCAATCGGAAAGACGCGACGTAAAACATTTCCAGCACATTACGAAAATCACTGCATAAAACGAAAACAAGATGAGAGCTATGACATGCATTACCAAATATCACCGGTCAAAACCAGTTGAAATTTATTTTCAGCTTAGCATTCTGAAAGGACTAGGGTTCCAAACCTAGAAAAGCATGAAGCCAGTTTCCAACTACTTACTCCACCGAAAGTAGACTACACGAGGAACCAAAACAGATACTGCATAACTGCTCCGACAACAGCGAAGTTAAAACTACCAACAACAACAACAACTACAAAACCTTTTCCCACTAAGTGGGGCGAAGAAAAAACTAACAAAGAACATAAATTCAAAACTTGACTCACAATTTTTTTGAGAAAAGAAATTATTGCACAATACAAGGGACAAAATTCCTGAACAGCAGGAAACAGAAAAGACCAGGCTAAATTGTAACGCACTTAACTCTGATTCACGCAGAGCACCAGGAGTCTGGGATACATGAGCATTGGAGGGGACCAGAACACAAGTGAATAGAACCCCACAAGCTATAAATAAGTTATGGCACCGAATATTTGACCGATTTGCATACCTTGCCAAATACAACCAAACTGAATGACGAAATCTCAATATGCTCTTGCAAACAATGAAATGCAAACTCACACGGAAATTGATGTTTAAGTCCTAAATAAAACATGGAGACGTGATGAAGTTCATTTGCCTCATAAGAACCCACCAAAAACAGAAAGAACATGCTCCTAAAATGTAAAGGCTTAATCATCTGCAGAACTTAAAACGGACACCAAATACGGGTCGCCATGACAGTATGAAATTCATGTTTCCCTAGGTGCATTACCAGTGCTTGTGTCATTTTATCATCTACATTTTTACAGCATTCATGATGATACATTGATGTGAAATACTTCGCCTCAGGCTAGTGAACGAAAGAAACCATATAGACGCAAAATACATGCAAATCGAATAACAAAGTAAATGAGATACCAATCTTCAAACTATTCGATAAAACACTTTGAAACTGCATTAACACGTGAATACTTTCGTGTAGTACTTATCGATGAACTTGAAAACGGTGATCCAAACTTTCAGTTCTAATTTACTATGGTGATGGTCTAGTAGTATTCTTTTTCACAGTAAGTCATAGGTCTTGGTCCGAATCTTGTAGATGGAAAGTTCGATACCAATTTATTCCTGCACCTTTAGTGACCCTCTTTATCCTACTATAATTAGGAGCAAAAAACACAGATAAATTGCATGAAATTATCATCTAACTAGCCATTTATTTGCTTCGCATATATAATCCCTATCCAGCCTGGTTTCCAATAAATACATACAATTGCATTTGCAATCAATCAAAACTGAATTTTTAATTAGCCATTTACTTAACTAAATAGAATTAAATTATCAAATAATTTAATAATCCAAATTTCACAAAATATTGCATTGCTAAAAGGATTAGGGTTTTACCAGGATGTTTCCGTTCAATTAACGAAAGATTTAATCGCTTCCGCACCACCAATCGTTGTGACCCATGCGATAAAGGGTCGTCGTCGCTTTCATTCGTCTGATTCGGTTCCGCGACGATCGCAGGGATCCGTTGCACGTCGACGTTTTGGTCGTTAAAAGTTCTGGAGCAGAGAGGGAAAAGAACGAGAAGGAGAAACCGGGTTTTTCTGTGGCCCGACGGACGATGGTATTCGCTTATGGGCCTGTCTCATGTTTGCAGACCCGCTATTCTAAGAGTCTGGATCCTCCTCGGATCCTCCTTGAGGATCTCAGAGATTCGTGAATCATGTTTGTTTATCGTATAACGTACAATTAAAAAATATTTTTATTTAAAAATAAACATAAACAATACTTGACAAAAACTGACTGTACAATGTACGATAAACAAACACGATTCACGGATCCTCAAGATTCTCACCAAAAGGATCCGGAAAGGATCCTGTTGGCTATTCTAATTCACCTTCTTCTTTTATTTTTTATTTTCAAACAAGAAGAGAGGTTTCGTTGATGACAAGTTTGATACTATTCATTCTTATATTATTTTATTATAAATGTATCGCTGTAAAAAAAAAAAAAAAAAAAAAAAAAAAGTTGTTTGATTGATTGTCAAATTGATTTTATGGAGTTTTTTTTTTTGCACAAATACCATTTGACCTTGCAAGTATGCGTGATAATACCACCTGAACTTTTAATTTTTGTTTTTTATCACCTAGACTTTCTTAACAGTTGGAGTCTACCACGTAAAACCATCCATTTTGTCGTTAAAACATGTTACATTTAGGGATATTTTCGTCAATTCACTTCATGAGGCTGGCTATATTCAAGTTGGTAATACTGCTTAAATCAATATCGCGCCAAAATTTGGGGGTTTGTACAGCCCCAGTTCTCTATAAGAGTTTGAAAAATTAATATTTGAATAAATTAAGGTGAACTATACACCCACTTGTTGAGCTACAAAAAAAATACCTTGAAAACTCATTGTAAATGAAGGACTAGATTTTTGTGTAATTTTGACTTCAATTTTACTGTTGGATGAAATTTCAAAGATCCGAATCATTTGATCCGATGATTTTGATAGAAGAGATCCGAAGAGGATTTCTTTCGACTTATGAGCCCATTTCGTGTTTTGAACTTTGCACTTTGGACCCACTATGTCTAAATTACTTTCATCTTCTTTTTTTTTTTTTTTTTTTTTTTTAATACGAGCGATAAAAAGAGAGGGAAAATTAATTTCTAAGTCCCCAAAATGAAAATAGAAATGACGGAGCTATGAAGGAACCTGGGTGTTCTAGACTAGAAATAGCGACGGAGCTATACAGAAACCAGGGTTGTCTTGATCCCTTTGTAAATTGAATTTTATTAGTAATATTTCTCTTTACTTGTAAGTGAGAGATCTCAACTTAGACCATCTTGGATGCATTATATTTGCGTTGAGTTCGATACCTAGTTAGTGGTTGGCCCATTGTGTAACCAAGCCAAATCCTCTCTTAATAAAATATCGTTTTGTCAATGATATTTAGTTTATGTGTCATCAATATTTGATTTCGAATTTTTTTTTATTTTTATGGAAAGCACATCTGAGAATGTTGAAGGTTGTGTGCATGTACACTTTTCATTTATGCTCCATTTCAATAGCTTGAATGATTTCAAAGAGATAGACCAATAGTTCGTCACTAATCACACTGATATTGTCGTCAACTTAACCACATGTGCATATATATAGACGTGAGACTTTATCACAAAATGCGTTGATGCAATTAAAATTGGAATGGTGATTTGTTCTAGCCCGATATGAGACTTTTTCCGTTATTCAGCACAATCATCTTAGAAATTGTTGGGATTACCATTATAGATGACAACACGGTTGCCCTACAAACTGTAGTGTTAACTACACTTCCTCCGCCATCAAACTTCGAGAATCAACGAGAATTCAAAGCGAAAATCGACGACATATGAGCGCTATATGGATGCCGGTGTTTTTAGGGCTCTAGGGCTGTGTCTTTGATGGGCATGCTTGTGCTTGCCATAGCTCAATCTCGTATTAATGATTCCATCACCCCTACAAATATACATTCAAACTTACTTCTGCAATTATATATATACTGCTTTGCTCGACTTGGTAGATATACGCCGCGCAATGGGGGAAGGCGTTGCGGAGTCTTGTTGCGAGAGCTACTCCAAGTGTAAAGTTAATCTTAAGCATTAACTGGATAATATTTGGCTGCAACATCGTGCATTCTGCAGAAAATGAAATGGAAAAAAAATCTCATAAGTTGCACTAGCATTAGTTGCAAAGAAACATACTTTAGAAGCTACTTTTTGACTTTCTAATTTGGTTGTGGTTATAACTTCCAAGAAAAGGAGACGTAAATACTTCTTTCAAGGTTTGCTAAATCCCCTCTAATATTTAATGGAAGGAAGATAAATATCGAGCAGAAAACGGAAGCAAAAACACTTGAAACAGTAGAAAGTTGGTGAGTCTGAGGCTAAAATGACGATTTTGTGTCTATTGCGGCGGTTTTCTGGTTTTAGCGGCCACTTTACAACTTTTAGTGGCCATTTTTAAGTCTAACAAATGTTATGTGACTTTTTGCGACAACAAAGTCGTCACTCTTCGCCGCAAAAACTATATTATATGGCGATCGGAAGATCGCCGCTAAAGGTCCACCAAAAATAAAAAAATTTCCTTCCCCCACCGTTCACTTAATATTTTGTTTTTTGAACGAAACCATTCAGGTGATGGTTTTCGTCCAAATAACCTAATTTTAGGAACCTCTTTGAAGGCTCCATGTGCCTTACTGGTGATTTGGCTTTCTAATTCGTTATCATACGATTCGAAGTTTTATTACAACCATTTTACACGAAATGTGGTAACGATTTCCATGGCAGGTCTCGATCGCTTCGGATGGTTATGCCTGGACGATTGAGACTCATAAACCGGATATTGATCTGCGACTGTGATACATTGACGCCTGCATATTCACAAAACCAAAGTTCCATTAAGCATCTCTCGAAAACAAACCTAAACTCACAAATCAACTTTTATAGATACAAAATAACAGCTATCGTTTCCAAACACTCGTAGTCGGAAAGAAACTACGTAAAACTTTTCAAGGACAATAAGAAAATCACTGCAGAAACCAACAACAAGATGTGAAAGGAACAATGACATGTATTACCAAATATCTCCGATTAAAGCCAGTTAGAATTTACTTTCAGGTTAGCATTCTCGAAGGACTAGGGTTCCAAACCCACATAAGCATGCAACCAGTTTCCAACTGATTCCACAGAAAGTGGACGAGGTTAAATTCAAAGACTGAGTTCAGAGAACCGTACAGAACTTAGTAGACTACCCGGTAAAAAAATGCTACTGCATAACTGCTCCACCAACAGCCAAAATACAACTAATAAGAAACAGAAATTAAGTGTTTTAACTCACAAATAAACATCAAATTCACTGACACTGCATTAAACAGGAGATTATTGCACCCTTTTTTTTTTTTTTGGAGAAAAGAAATTATTGCGCAAATACTAGGGATGAAATTTAGTAATTTACGAATAGCAGGAAACAGAACAGACCCGAGTCAAATGTAACTCTCTGAGTCACACAAAGCACCAGGAATCTAGGATATATGACCATCAAAGGGCACCAGACTCCAAGTGAACAGAGCCCCAAAATGTATAAATAAGACATGTCAAGCCATATTTCAACTGGTTTCCTTGTCTTGCCAAATACAACCAAACTGAATGGAGAACGCACTTGCAAATAATTAGATGCAAAATTGGACAAAAATTGATTTTTAAGTCCTAAATAAACATGGATTACATGATGAAGCTCATTTGCCTCATAAGAACTAACCGAAAACCGAAAGAAAAAGCTCCTGAAATGTAAAGGCTTAAACATCAGCAGAACTTAAACAGATGCCAAATTCGGGTAACGAGGCCATTATGAATTCAACTTTCATGTTTCCCTAGGTGCATTACCAGTGCTTTTGTCATCTTAGGATATAGATTTTTACGCCATTCATACTGATACAGTGATGCTATATACTTCGCCTCAGACTAGTGAACGAAAGAAACCAAATACATGAAAAGTACATTTAAAACCAATTACAAAGTAAATGAGATACCAATCTTCAAACTATTCAATAAGGAATGACTTGATCGATCAAACACTTTGAAACTGCTTAACATGTGAATATTTTCCTGTAGTGCGCACTTAACAGACAAAATTGAAAATGGTGATTCGAACTTTAAAAGGAATGCAGAATTGGGGATGCTTGTATATGTTATATCGACCTTGAAACCGCCAAGTACAGATCAACTAGGAAGCCTCGGTAACCATCCGAAGGATCCCCGCTTCAGCAAGGGTGTCTAAGCGCACGAATCAACCTCATAACAAGTGAGAGCCAAGACACGGGGCTATTCCCATAACTAATGGGAGATTTCTCTCCAAGTTGGAGTCAATCATGATGCAACAAGTGGCAACACCACATTAAATACATTCAATCCCACATTGGCCAAAGTCAAGAAATCTTCTCCAACTTTGCCTCTATAAAAAGGTAGCCTCTACTCCATTCAAAGGGTTAATCACATTTACTATTCAACACTATAGTACCACTAAACTCACCCACGCAGCAACCTAAACTTACTTTGCTAACTTAAGCATTGGAGGCTCTTAGGCCGGTACCACACCGGTGCCCTTTGATACTTACTCTATCTTCCTTGCAGGTAGCTTTGTCAGTCTACCTTTGACCAAAGCGCCCTCACGAAGTCCTCACATCACTCGTTAGTCTTTACGTTGATTCAAGGTCCACTCGATTTTGTGCATCAACAGGGGCAAAAATCGAACTCCAATTATTACATAGGGGTCTTAGGTGTTCCCCTCTTTTCGACCTGCTAGGAATTTAGAGTCGCCGAAACACCAGGGACCAACATGTCAATTAGCATTATTTCTGTTCTAATTTAGAACCCTAACTTGTTGTATCCTACTATAATTAGTGCAAAAATACAGATGGATTCCACTAAATTATCATCTAATTAGCCATTTATTTGCTTCTTATGAATAATCCCTATCCAGCATGAACTGATTTACAAGAAATACATACAACTGCATTTGCAATCAATCAGAGTTGAACTTGATTATCCGTAAATTGAATTAACTTACCAACTAATTTGCAATCCAAATTTCACAGATATTGCTAATAAAAAATAAGTTTTAGGGTTTTACCAGGATTTTTCCATGCGATTAACGAACGATTAAATCGCTTCCACGCCACGAATCGTTGTAATCTAATCGATGCGATCAAGGGTCGTCGTTGTTTTGATTCCTCTGAATCGGTTCGGCCACGACTGCAGGTGTCCGCTGAACGTCGTCGGTTTTTGTCGTCAGAAGCTGTGAAGTGGAAGACGGACGATTGTATTCAATTATGGGCCCATTTCATGTTTGCACTTTGGACTTTGGACCCACTATTCTAAATTACTTTCATCTTCTCATTGTATTTTTCATTTTTTTTTTAACAATCGATATTATCTACACTAAAAGGAATGGGGGTTGGACTTAGTCTCACAATAGGTTAGCAATAATGTGATTCAAATTTACCTTTGGCGATAATCAAACTTAAGACTTTTCACTTACAAGTGAAGAGGAATATCACTAGATCGTAGTATTAAGTGGTTATTTTTCTTTTTGTTTTAATACGAGCGATAGTAGAAAAGAGAAAACCGATTTCAAGTCCTTAAAATGAAAATGAAAATGAAAATGGCAGAGCCTAAGCTATGTAGGAACCTGGGTGGTCCAAACTTGAAACATTGACGCAGCCATACAAGAACCAAGTTGGCCTCGATTCCTTTGTGGGTTGAATTTGTGTAGTGTATATTAAACCAACTAGTATTATGATCTAATGATATTCTTCTCCACTATTTCGACTCTCTTGGATTGTGAGGACGTATTATTTTTGTTTTGAGTTTGATACCTAGTTCATGATTGCAACCCATATTGTGTGGTCTAGCCTAATTCCTCATCCCCTTGGAATATAATTTTCTCCTCCCCTAGAGTAAAATATCGTTGTAAAACAAAGGACAAAAGGAAGAATGTGTCTCGTGTGAGTGGGTCAGTGAGAAGGCTGCTAGCATTCTTCTAAAAAAATTCACTTAAAAGGACTTTCAAAGGGCCATTCTTAAATTTTCAATCTTATAGAACTTGAAAACTTGTAAGAACTAATTAGTACTACAATTTAGTGACATTTCTCTTTATTTGTAAGGGGGATGTTTGAAGTTAGAACCTCTTGGATGTATTATATTTGTATTGAATTCGATACCTAGTTAGTGGTTGACCCTTTGTGTGGCCTAGCACAATCACCCTCCAAATAAATCGCTTTATCATTGGCATTTGATTTATGTCATCAATATTTTGATTTCGATCAATTCAACAATAACAATTCTATCTTTGACTATTTGGCCAATTTTTCCTTTTTAATTTATTTCATGGAAAACCACATCTGCGAAGTAGAGAGTGAAGGTTGTGAAACGGTCATCCCAACAACAATGAAAACCAGTGGCATGTTTGCTTTAGTTGAAGACTAAATATGTAATGTTCATGCGTATGACTTTCATTTATGTTCCATTTAATTAGCTACAAAGATTTCAAGGAGATGGATTAATAATTCATCATTAACCACACCGATACTGCATCAACTTGATTACATGTGCAAAACTATAGGCATGGAACTTTATCACAAATCGCGTTGATGCAGTTAAATTTGAATTGGTGATTTGTTTTAGCCGGTATGAGACTTTTTATGTTATTCAACACATTCATGTTAGAATTGTTGGATTGCCATGTATGGAAACTTCGACCAATCAACGAAAGTTTAAAGGGAAAATCAATGAAGGAGGAGCGGTACATGGATGCCGGTGTTGTTAGGGATGCGTCTTTGATGGGCATGCAGAAAATACACCGGACAGGAATGTCATAATTCACACTAGCATTAGTAAACATACTTACTTTATAAGCTATTTCATGACTTTCGAATTTGGTTGTGGGTCTAACTTCAAGAAAATGAGACATAAACTCTTCTTTCAAGGTTTACTAAATCGCCTCTAGTATTTAATGGAAGGAAGATAAACATCGAGCAGAAAACGGAAGCAAAAACACTTGAAAAAGTAGAAAGTTGGCGAGTCTGAGTCTAAAATGACGACTTTGAATCTATTGCAGCGATTTTCTAGTTTTAGCGGCGACTTTACCTTTTTTAGTGACCATTTTTAGGTCTAAAAACGTTAAATGACTTTTGGTGACAATAAATTCATCACTTTTTGCCGCAAAAACTATATTATACTGCGATCAAAAGGCCGCCGCTAAAGGTCCACCAAAAATAAAATTATTTCCCTTTCCTCCCCGTTCTGGTAATATTTTGGATTTTGGACAAAACCATTCAGGTGATGGTTTTCGTCCAAATAACCTAATTTTTGGAACCTCTTTGAAGGCTCCATGTGCCTTACTGGTGATTTGGCTTCCTAATTTGTTATCGTACGTTCAAAGTTTTATTACAGGTATTTCAAACGAAATTTGGTAACGATTTCCATGGCAGGTCTTGATCGCTTCGGATGATTATGCCTGGACGATTGAGGCTCATAAACCGGATATTGATCTGCGACTGTGATACATTGAAGCCTGCATATTCACCCAACCAAAGTTCCATTAAGCATCTCTCCAAATAAAACTGAAAGCTCACAGATCAACTTTTATAAAAATAAAATAACAGCTTTCGTTTTCTCAAACCAACACTTGCCGTCATAAAGAAAGAAACTACGTTAAAAAAATGGGTTGTTTTATTAACGCTCCACATCCTTATGAATACACCCCACATTTAAAATGTGCCTCTAAAATTCCAACTTTGTACTCCATTTTTCAGAAGCCACCCCATCCCCATAAACAAATGACGGCAAAAAAGCTAGCTCCACAGCCACGGGCCACCCATATAAAAGGTATTCGTCATCGATATCAGCACAGCCAAAAACCCCCCACGTCGCGGAAGTTGGCAACCAAGACCGACTCTCTAACAGACCGAGAATTGACCAACACTCTTGATTCACACAGCCCAATTCCCAATTACCTACCGGCAAGTGACTGGCGATTGGATATATATATATATATATATGGAGAGAAAGAGCATGGCGAGTGGCTGGGATTTTTTGCCCACACTATTGGTTGGCAGCCGGCATAAGGGGGTGGATGGGGTTTATTTTCGACTTCAGAACTTAATTCGTCAGGGTATAAACGAAAATTTAACTGAAAAAATATATTATGGGGTGTATTCATAAGATTGTGGGGTGTTAATAGAATTACCCAAAAAAATTCTAGGACTTTACTAAAATCACTGCATAGACAGAAAACAAGATGATAGCATTGACAAGCATTACCAAATATTACATGGGGACCAACATTTCACTTCCCACTTCCCCACCTAGTCAAGTAGTATTCTTTTTCACTTGTAAGTCGTAAGTTTTGGTTCAAATCTCGTGAATGGAGAGTTTGATACCAATTTATTCCCGCACATTTAACGACCCCTTTGTATCCTACTATAATTAGGAGCAAAAAACACAGATACATTGCATGAAATTATCATCTAATTGGCCATTTATTTGCTTCGCATATATAAATCCCTATCCAGGATGAACTGGCTTCAAAGAAATACATGCAATTGCATTTGCAATCAATCAAAACTGAATTTAATTAGCCATTTATTTACCTAAATTGAATTAAAGGGAACCAGACACCAAGTGAACAGAGCCCCAAAAGGTTTAAATAAGACATGTCACGCCATATTCGACTGATTTCAGAGCCCCAAAAGATATAAATAAGACATGTCACACCATATTTGACTGATTTCCTTATCTTACCAAATACATCGAAACTGATTGGAGAAATCTCAATAAGCACTTGGAAGCAATGAGATGCAAACTCGGACAAAACTTGGTGTTTAAGTCCTAAATAAAACATGGATGACATGATGAAGCCCATTTGCCTCATAAGAAACAACCCAAAACAGAAAGAAAAAAACTCCAGAAATGTAAGGGGATTAAACATCAGCAGAACTTAAAACAGATGCCAAATTCGAGTCACGGGGCCATTATGAATTCGATGTTCATGTTTCCCTAGGTGCATTACCAGTGCTTTTGTCATTTTAGGATATAGATTTTTATGCCATTCATACCGATACAGTGATGCTATATACTTCTTCTCAGACTAGTGGACGAAACAAACCAAATAGACCAAATGTTCATCTAAAACCAATTACGAAGTAAATGAGATACCAATCTTCAAACTATTCGATAAAGAATAACTTGTTGGATCAAACACTTTGAAACTGCATTAACATTTCAATATTTTTCGGTGGTATGTACTTACAGACGAAATTGTAAACGGTGATTCAATCTTTAAAAGAAATCAGGATTGGAGATGTTTGTACCATATTATATCGACCTCAAAACCACCGAGTACCGGTCAACTAGGAAGCCTCGGTAACCCTCCAAAGGATCCCTGCTTCAGTAAAGGTGCCAAAGCGCACGAATCGACCTCACAACAAGTGAGAGCCACGACACGTGGCTATTCCCATGATTAATGAGAGATTTCTCTCCAACTTGGAGGCCAATCATGATGCGACAACACCACATTAAATACATTCGATCCCACATTGGCCAAAGTCAAAAAATCTTCTACAACTTTGCCTCTATAAAAAGGTAACTTCTACTCCATTCAAAGGGTTAATCACATTTACTGTTCAACACTATATTACCACTACACTCACTCACTTGGCACCGTAGACATACTTTGCTAACTTAAGCATCAGAGGGCTCTTAGGCCAGCGCCACACCGGTGCCCTTCGGTACTTACTCTATCTTCCTTGCAGGTTTTTTTGTCCATCTACCTTTGACATAAGCGCCCCCACGTAGGTCCTCACATCACTCTTTACGTAGATTCACTATCTACTCGATTTTGTGCATCAACAGGAGAGGTCTCAAAAATCAAATTCCAATTATTGCATAGGGGTCTTAGGTGTTTCCCTGTTTTCGACCTGCTCGGAATTTAGAGCCGCCCAATCACCAGGGACCAACATTTCACTTCGAAGTATTCTGTTCTAATTTGCAACCCTACCTTGATGTATCCTACTATACTTAGGTGCAAAAACACAGATAAATTCCACTAAATTATCATCTAATTAGCCAATTATTTGAATTCTGATAAATAATCCCTATCCGGCATGAACTGATTTACAAGAAATAGATACAATTGCATTTGCAATCAATCAAAGTTGAATTTAATTAGCCATTTATTTAACTAAATTGAATTAGCTACCAACTAATTTGCATCCAAATTTCACAAATATTGCTAATAACTTAGGGTTTTTACCAGGATTAATCCATGCAATTAACGAACGATCAACTCGCTTCCACGCCACGAATCGTTGGGGATGCGATCAATGTGACTAGCCGACGATGATGGGACTAGTAAGGTCGTCGTTGTTTTGATTCCTCTGAATCGATTCGGCCACGATCGCAGGGGTACATTGCACGTCGTCGTTTTGGTCTTCAAAAGCTGTGAAGTGGAAAGGAGAAAGAACGAGGAGGAGAGAAACTGGATTTTCTTGTGGCCCGACCGGCGATTGTATTTGCTTATGAGCCCATTTTGTGTTTACACTTTGGACCCACTATTCTAAATCACTTTCATCTTCATTTTGTGTATATTTTTTTTGTTTCCTTTTTATTTTAATACGAGCGATATAAAGGGAGGGAAAAACGATTTCAAGTCCTCAAAATGAAAATGAAAATGAAAATGAAAATGGCCGAGCCGGAGCTATGTAGGAATCTAGGTGGTCTAGGCTAGAAACAGTGACAAAGCTATACGGGAACTAGGTTGGTCGCAATCCCCAAGTGAGTTGAGTTTTATTAGTGATTCTTATTCACTAGTTCGACTCTCTTGGTTGTGAAGACTGAGTTGAGTCTGATACCTAGTCAATGATTGCCCCTCATATTGTGCGGCCTAGCCTAATTTCTCATCCCCTTGGAATATTATTTTCTCCTGCCCTATAGTAGAATGTCATTGTAAATCAAAGGAGGAAGGAAGAGTGTCTTGGGCGGGTGGGTTCAGTTTGATCTGAAAGCCACGCACTACATTGAGCTCTCTAATTTATCGTTGACAAATTAATAAGTAAAAGCGAAAATGTTGAAATGAAAAGGGAAGCGAGAAGAATGTTAATATTCTCCTAGATTCTCTTTCACTTGAAGGACTTTGAACACTCTGAGAGGCCCATTCTAAAACTTTCAATCTTATTGAACTTGAAAAGGATTGCTAGAGCTAATTAGTACTACAATTTAGTAACATTTCTCTTTACTTGTAAGGAAGAGATCTCAAGTTAGATCCTAGTAAAATACCGTTTTGACATTCATATTTGGTTTATGTGTTAGCAATATTTGATTTCGATCAATTTAGCAACAAAATTTTTATTATTTAGCAAATTTTTATTTTTTAATTTATTTTATAAAACCACACCTGAGAAGGCAGAAAGTGCAGGTTTGTGAAACGGTCATCCCAACAACAATGAAAACTAATGGCATGTTTGCTTTAGTTGAACACTACATATATAATGTTCATGCATGTGTCACTTCCATTTATGCTCCATATTTATTAGCTATAAAGATTTCAAAGAGATGACTAATAGTTCAGCACCAATTACACTGATAGTGCCATCAACTTGATCACATGTGCAAACCTATAGACAGAAAACTTTATCACAAAGCGCGTTTGTTCGGGTGAAGATTTCTCCGGAGAGAACTCCTCGGCTCTCAGCACAGCAAACAACGTTGATCCAATTAAATTTGGAATGATGATTTGTTTAGCCGACATATAGGACTTTTAAAATTATTCAACACAATCATCTTTGAAATTGTTGGGATTGCCATTATAGATTGTAACAGGATCTTCTTATAAAACTGTAGCTTTGGCTACACTGCCTCCACCATCAAACTTCGAGAATCAACGAGAGTTCAAAGCGAAAATCAACGAAAGATGACCCCCATAATAAACATTCAAACTTACTTATGCAGGTAAGGACGAAGTTAGAGATCTGCATGGATGGGGTACTCTCAAATAACAATGTTACAAATTAAAAAGTTCAAGAATGTACTCAACAAAACACTTATACATTAATCCATAAGGTTTTTTTTATACAACTTATTACAATATCCCTCGAAGCGTTTCATGTTTTCAAACGTTGAATGACAACTTCATCACTAATACCATCAAATCTCTCTCTATTAAAAAATAATCATGTTATCATTTATCCATTGATCTTTCATCCAATTTCTCAACAGAAATTTTACGACTGAATATGTTCTTCCAACGATGGCACTAGTGCATAAAAAAGTTAATACTAATATCACAAGCAACTAAAAGAATATTTTTTAAGCAAAAAATAATTAAGTGGGGGCATCCACCCCCACCAAGGCTAAGCCATCTCCGTCCATGTCTGCAGGTGTGTATATACTGTGTGTGTGTGTGTGTGTGTGTGTTTTAGTTGTGTGAACTGTTTATGATTGCTTTGCTTGACTTTGTAGATATACGCCGCGCTATGATAGAAGGCGATTTTGAACTTAGGCTGCTGACATCCAAAACTAAAATTAAACTTAAGAATTAACTTGATATTATTCGGCTGCTGACATCTTGCATTTTGCATAAAATAAACTGGAAAAAAATGTCATAATTCACACGAGCATTAGCAAACAAACATACTTTACAAGCTATTTCTTTACTTTCTAATTGGATTGCGGATATAACATCAAGAAAATGAGACGTAAATACTTTTTTCATGGTTTACTTCAATTGCCTCTAGTATTTAATTGAAGGAAGATAAATATTGAGCAGAAAACTGCAGCTAAAAGACATGAATCAGTAGAAAGGTGGCGAGTCTGAGGCTAAAATGACGATTTTGAACCTATTGCAACGGTTTTTTAGTTTTAGTGGCGACTTTACTACTTTTAGTGACGAATTTTAGGTCTAAAACATGTTAAATGACCTTTTGCGACAATAAATTCGTCACTTGTCGCCGCTAAATCTATATTATATGGCGATTTAAAGGTCGCCGCTAAAGGTCCTTACAAAATTAAATTCTTTCCTTCCCTCCCCGTTCGGGTAATATTTTGTTTTTTGAACGAAACCATCCATGTTATGGTTTTCGTCCAAAAAACCTAATTTTAGGAACCTCTTCGAAGGCTTCATGTGCCTTACTGGTGATTTGGCTTCCTAATTAGTTATCGTACGTTCAAAGTTTTATTACAACCATTTTAAATGAAATTTGGTAACGATTTTCTTGGCAGGTCTTGATCGCTTCGGATGATTATGCCTCGACGATTGAGACTCACAAACCAGATATCGATCAGCCATTGCGACACATTGAAGCCTGCACATTCACCCAACCAAAGTTCCATTAAGCGTCTCTCCAAATAAAACTTAAGCTCACAAATCGACTTTTATAACAAGAAGATATTCCAAACAACACTTGCAATCGGAAAGACGCGACGTAAAACATTTCCAGCACATTACGAAAATCACTGCATAAAACGAAAACAAGATGAGAGCTATGACATGCATTACCAAATATCACTGGTCAAAACCAGTTGAAATTTATTTTCAGCTTAGCATTCTGAAAGGACTAGGGTTCCAAACCTAGAAAAGCATGTAGCCAGTTTCCAACTACTTACTCCACTGAAAGTAGACTATACGAGGAACCAAAACAGATACTGCATAACTGCTCCGACAACAGCGAAGTTAAAACTACCAACAACAACAAAGCCTTTTCCCACTAAGTGGGGCGAAGATAAAACTAACAATGAACATAAATTCAAAACTTGACTCACAATTTTTTTGAGAAAAGAAATTATTGCACAATACAAGGGACAAAATTCCTGAACAGCAGGAAACAGAAAAGACCAGGCTAAATTGTAACGCACTTAACTCTGATTCACGCAGAGCACCAGGAGTCTGGGATACATGAGCATTGGAGGGGACCAGAACACAAGTGAATAGAACCCCACAAGCTATAAATAAGTTATGGCACCGAATATTTGACCGATTTGCATACCTTGCCAAATACAACCAAACTGAATGACGAAATCTCAATATGCACTTGCGAACAATGAGATGCAAACTCACACGGAAATTGATGTTTAAGTCCTAAATAAAACATGGAGACGTGATGAAGTTCATTTTCCTCATAAGAACCCACCAAAAACAGAAAGAACATGCTCCTAAAATGTAAAGGCTTAATCATCAGCAGAACTTAAAACAGACACCAAATACGGGTCGCCATGACAGTATGAAATTCATGTTTCCCTAGGTGCATTACCAGTGCTTGTGTCATTTTATCATATACATTTTTACAGCATTCATGATGATACATTGAGGTGAAATACTTCGCCTCAGGCTAGTGAACGAAAGAAACTATATAGACGCAAAATACATGCAAATCGAATAACAAAGTAAATGAGATACCAATCTTCAAACTATTCGATAAAACACTTTGAAACTCCATTAATATGTGAATATTTTCGTGTGGTACTTATCGATGAACTTGAAACAGTGATCCAAACCTTCAGTTCTAATTTACTATGATGATGGTCTAGTAGTATTCTATTCACGGTAAGTCAGTAGGTCTTGGTCCGAATCTTGTGGATGGAGAGTTCGATACCAATTTATTCCCGCACCTTTAGTGACCCTCTTTATCCTACTATAATTAGGAGTAAAAAACACAGATAAATTGCATGAAATTATCATCTAACTAGCCATTTATTTGCTTCGCATATATAATCCCTATCCAGCCTGGTTTCCAAGAAATACATACAATTGCATTTGCAATCAATCAAAACTAAATTTTTAATTAGCCATTTATTTAACTAAATAGAATTAAATTATCAAATAATTTAGAAATCCAAATTTCACAAAATATTGCATTGCTAAAAGAATTAGGGTTTTACCAGGATGTTTCCGTTCAATTAACGAAAGATTTAATCGCTTCCGCACCACCAATCGTTGTGATCCATGCGATAAAGGGTCGTCGTCGCTTTGATTCGTTTGATTCGGTTCCCCGACGATCGCAGGGATCCGTTGCACGTCGACGTTTTGGTCGTTAAAAGTTCTGGAGCAGAGGGGGAAAAGAACGAGCAGGAAACCGGGTTTTTCTGTGGCCCGACGGACGATGGTATTCGCTTATGGGCCTATATCATGTTTGCAGACCCGCTATTCTAAGAGTCTTAGATCATCGTCGGATCCTCTTTGCGAAGATCTTAGAGATCTGTAAATTATGTTCGTTTATCGTATATCATACGATTAAAAATTATTTTAAATATTTTTATTTAAAAATAAACATAAACAATACTTGACAAAAACTGACCGCACGATGTACAATGAGCAAACACGATTCACGGATCCTCAAGATTCTCACCAAAAGGATCCGAAGAGGATCCTGTTGGCTATTCTAATTCACCTTCTTTTATTTTTTATTTTCAAACAAGAAGAGAGGTTTCGTTCACGACAAGTTCGATACTATTCATTCTTATATTATTTTATTATAAATATATCGCCGTAAAAAAAAAAAAAAAAAAGTTGTTTGATTGATTGTCAAATTGATTTTGTGGAGTTTTTTTTGCACAAATATCATCTGACCTTGCAAGTATGCGTGATAATACCACCTGAACTTTTAATTTTTATTTTTTATCACCTAGACTTTCTTAACAGTTGGAGTCTACCACGTAAAACCATCTATTTTGTCGTTAAAACATGCTACATGTAGGGATATTTTCGCCAATTCACTTCATGAGGTTGGCTATGTTCAAGTTGGTAATACTGCCTAAATCAATATTGCGCCAAAATTTGGGGGTTTGTACAGCCCCAGTTCTCTATAAGAATTTGAAAAATTAATATTTGAATAAATTAAGGTGAACTATACACCCACTTGTTGAGTTACAAAAAAAAAAAAAATCTTGAAAACTCGCTGTAAATGAAGGACTAGATTTTTGTGTAATTTTGACTTCAATTCTTCACGCAGCCCTTGTGACATCCCACGTCGTCCAGGGGAGTGATCCTTAAATGTATATTTCAATCCCTACCTAGCACGAGGTCTTTTGGGAGCTCACTGGCTTCGGGTTCCGTAGGAACTCCGAAGTTAAGCGAAAAGGGGGCTAGAGCAATCCCATGATGGGTGACCCACTGGGAAGTTGCTCGTGAGTTCCCAAAAACAAAAGCGTGCGGGAATGGTAAGCCCAAAGCGGACAATATCGTGCTACGGTGGTGGAGCGGGCCCGGGAAGTGATCCCCCCCGGCCGGGATATGACAATTGTCAGAGCCAATCCCTGGCCGGAAATGTGCCGACGAGGACGTCGGACCCCTAAGGGGGGTGGATTGTGACATCCCACATCGCCCAGGGGAGTGATCCTTAAATGTATATTCCAATCCCTACCTAGCACGAGGCCTTTTGGGAGCTCACTGGCTTCGGGTTCCGTAGGAACTCCGAAGTTAAGCGAGAAGGGGGCTAGAGCAATCCCATGATGGGTAACCCACTGGGAAGTTGCTCGTGAGTTCCCAAAAACAAAACCGTGAGGGAATGGTAAGCCCAAAGCGGACAATATCGTGCTACGGTGGTGGAACGGGCCCAGGAAGTGATCTGTCCCGGGCCGGGATGTGACAGCCCTTGCCAAAATTAGACCCCAAATCAACTTCTTCCTTCCTCTTCATGATCAGACTTCAACGGTCGCTAAAAATAAAAAATAAAAATAAAAAATAAAAAGTCTTTTGCCTTTGTACAAATTGACTTCAGCATCCCCTAGAAAGTGAATTGACAAAAATAGCCCTTCACGAGAGGGCGCGTACATGTTTTAACAGTAGAATGAATGGAAATTAACGTAGTTAGTAAATTTCAAAAGTTAAGAGAGTCCAGGTGATAAAAATTAAAAGTTTAGACGATATTGATGTACATGCTTGCAAGTCCAGACAGTACTTTTGCAGAAAGGAAAACTAATGAAAAGGGTTTGAAAACTTTAAGTTTTAATGATAAGGACAAAATAAAGGGTAAAGTGAATAGTACCAAAATTGACTTTTTAGTGTAAAAATATGGTTTTTCATTAAAGTAAATGATACCATGGACTTTTCGTTAAAACTCTCTTTGCAAAAGGGAATTGTTATTAGTACTCCAAAAATCTCATTCTACACTCCAAACTTTCTATATTAGGAAAGAAAAATATACTTGTGAGAAGTGTATAATGAGATTTTTAGAGTACCAATAACGTTTCCCTTGCAAAATTCCCTATTTTATTTGATAATCTATGCATGCGACTTTCAACTATACTCCACTAAGACAAGATGATAAACTTGCTTTTCATCATGAAAGACTTCCTATGGTAATTATTATAATTTATTAATCCATCTTATCAGAGATTAGTGCAAGATGACATAATTCTTCCTCTACTAATGTCGTTTCAAAAACCATCTCCTTAAATATCCACTTAAAAATTCTAAAAGGTGTGCGACTTTTGGGTCACCAATAATTTACTAGGGAAGTGATCATTTGCCTAACTCAATAAATAAAGCATTTCACTTGTCCAATTGATTAACAATACCTGTTAACTAAGGCAATTAATCAATGTTTTGTGGTTGTGAGTTTCTTAAATGTGCTAGAACTTACTTGAACAATTATCACAAATTGAACACAAGATCATTACCTAACCTTAACTGGATTTCAATCATTTGCCACTACCTTAAGCACTAAATGGTCATCTCCAAGTTTATCAATTAGATATGTGTAATATTGTTTGATATGACAAATTTCAATCGCTGAAATAATCACTTATGATAATTGTATTGATATGTCGTTAGTATTTGGTCGATAATTTCTTTAATATATGACGTCCTTATAAATTTTTATTCAACGAATTTCCTTGAAAACTAGATAAAAAAATAAAAAATAAAAAATAAGTGTTGCGAAAATGGCTAAAGAATACAAGGAGAAATTTATAGGTATGGCGGGTGGTGTCACTATCATACATGCAGATGAGTAGAGAAAATCTTGTGTAAAGGCATCATAATCATGTCATTTGTGAGAGCTCTCTAGTTTAACTAAGTTCGCACTAATCTCATATAATGTGAGAGTTGGTTTCGTGCAACAAACTTGTCAAAGTTTTCATATCTTATGGGGATCACAACCAAATAAAGAAAGTCCTCTACTCGTGTAGAAAGATTCTCTCTTACAACCTGATAAATTCGTGTGTTTAAAACATAAACCACATGTCCAATAAAAATTTTACCTCATAATCGTGATAAAATAGTTGCAAAATAGAATCTCTCGTGTCACAGATTTACAGCAGCTCAACAATGGGGCACCTACGCACCCCATTATCGCCAAACGCATCATATGCCCACGTCTGTGGACATCGCTGCATGCCTTACACTATGCAGTGGCTACGGTACATAGTGCAGCAAGCAAGACAATCAGACAGGACATCTGGGTAGCAGCAGTACTCAGTGGTGTACTTTCGGTAAATTTTTCTGACCTACAGTAAATTTAAAACAGTGAAAATCTTGGCCGCGTAGTGGATCCCACTTTTGTTTACTTTCTCCTCCTCCTCGTCGATGGAGGATCCTTTTCGGATTCTCTTTGTGAGGATTCCGAAGATCTTCAAATCGAGTTCTTTGATCGTACATCATGCGATCAGTTTTTTACAGATACAGTTCATATTTAATTTTAAATAAAAATATTTAAAATAATTTATGATTGTTATACGATGAACGAACAAAATTTAAAAATCTCAAAATCTTCGCAAAGAAGATCCTCTTTCTCCTCATTCCTCCTCCTCTACCCTTTTGCTAAGAACAGAGCACTCACTCTCTCTCTCCCTGTCTTGAAAATTTTCTTTAATTATATAGAAGTAAAAGATTAATTTTTTTGTTATAATAGTTTATTATTTGAAAAATTGGTTAAAATAATAAAAAAAATGGTTAATGACATACAAAAAATAATAATCATTTCACAGTTGAATTTTGAAAACGAAAATGATCGTTTTAGCCAGATTACTCGCACAAATGCATTCTTTAAGATCACCAACTCTACTTTAACGTATCGTTCGATTTTTAAAAATAAAAAAATCAAGTGAGAACAGCTACGAAGGCATATATTCAAAAGAGAAAAACTTATTTTCTTCTCGTGTTTGAATTTATGTTTCGTTTATTTATAAAGACAAAGCAAAAAGTCTTCTCTTTCACTCGTTTTGATCATTTATTTTTTCTATGTTCATCTTTCACACTTCTCCTATAGAGAGCCTTGGTTTTTCTTCACATCACATCCCAAATCAATCTCTTCATACCACTTTTTTCCCGTTTTCCATCTTACTTACTTTTTTAATACGGAAAAGAGTTGGACTTGGAGCAAGTTGATATATGCAGCAGGTTCATTAGTAGGACTTTGTCTGTCGTTTAATAACCATTTCGTTTTCAGTTTTTAATTAATCCGCAACTATTTCTTTCTCTTGGGTACTTCACTATCTGATCTTGACAAGGTTTTTTAGAGTTTAGAGAGAGAGAAAGAGAGTGAGAGAATGGAGGAGGTTGAGGCAGCTAACAGAGCAGCAGTTGGGAGCTGCCACAGAGTTCTCAATCTCTTGTGCAAACCAAAACCATGGAAAAACCTGCAGGTGGAGACTGAGGTGGCAGTGTTCAAGTTCAAGAGAGTTCTCTCTCTCCTCAGCCATGGAAGAGGAAGAGTGAGAAAGTTGAAGAAAAACCTAAACCCACCACCTTTCCCTCAAAATATCTTCTCAGACGGCCCTAATTATTCAGATATTTCACCAAAACCCCTCCAGTTACTCCCTCCTACTTTTCCTAAAACCCCCCACGCAGAAAAAAAATTTCCAGGAAACCCAGTTCCGGATGCCAATCTCAAGCTTCCCCTCCAAATTCCCAAAACAAAAACTTTGAAGCAGCACCAGGAAGAGAGAGAAAAATTGCAGTTTCACCCCCAGCAGGTGAAATATCAGAGTGAAATGGTGTTTTCTGGGATAGACAGTGGCATAAACCTTGCATTTGATAGGTCTAGCTCTAGCTTCAACCCCTCCATGACATCGGCCAGATCGTTCATGTCATGTTTGAGCATAGGCGACGGCGGTGAGGTCAACACCGGCAGAGATTCTTTTCGGTTGATCAATGGCGTGCCTCGGATTTCCGGTCAGAGTTCGCAGCAGCAAAGTAGGTGCACTGGTGTGGTGGAAAATGGGAGTGTGAATTGCGGCAGCAGTGGTAAATGCCAATATCCCAAGAAGAGGTGAGTTTTATTCTGAAATTATCGCTTTCAAGATGGGTGTTCTTTTACCTATTTTGAAACAAACGATATTCTACCTTAAACTAATCTAAATTGTGGGTTGAGGCTTCAATCGGTTGCATAGCGGGAGCAGATCCGCTCTAGCCAAAGCGCTTGAACTAATGTTGTTTTTGTTAACAGGAAACTGAGGGTGAAAAGAACTTTTAAGGTCCCTGCCATTAGTGACAAGACTTCAGACATTCCTCCCGATGAGTTTTCGTGGCGGAAATACGGGCAGAAGCCGATCAAGGGCTCCCCGTACCCAAGGTAACGATTCTATTTTCTCTGCTCAAACATGCTTCTGTAGTTGTTATGGTTGTTTCAGTCTGGCTTATGAAGGGAATTGATGTAGGGGATACTACAAATGTAGCAGCATAAGAGGGTGTCCTGCGAGGAAACATGTAGAGAGATGCCTTGAAGACCCTGCCATGCTCATAGTCACCTACGAAGGCGAGCATAAGCATTCCCAGTCCGCCCGCTGAGGCATTGGCTTGGAATACCGCCAGAGACACCCCGTTGCAGGAAAGTTCCGGCTGTGAAGTGCATCCTGGTACTTCTTGTATAACATGGAGCTTCAAACGGAACAAACATAGGCTAACTAGTATTTCATGTGAAATGTAAATTGAGTTGATGGAAAGCGTTTTTTTTAATGTTCAATTCTTCCGAACCCTCGTTATCAAAACCAAAATTCTACTATGACATGTACCGGATGGGTGAAGCGTTGAATGTACAGTCAGGGATCCAACAGCAATTTAAGGATCACAACATGAAACACATTCAGATACTAATAAACTTGATTGAAAGAAAATCTTTATCCGATAAATCCTACAAGCCGGTCGACATTGTCATTGTTTACAGAATGATAAAACATTCAAAAGATATCGATAAAGGAAAATCCAAATCCATAACTTAATTAAAAGGCTCTCAACATCTGATATCAGGGAACATGTGATCAAGGAGGAAGTAGAAACTTCACTTGAGGGGAATGAACCTGGAAGAGTGAGTAGCACCAATACCGGGCCTTCCGTGCTTGACAGGCTTGTAACTTATGGAGAACTCAGCAAGATAATGACTGATCATCTCAGGCTTGATCTCAACCTGGTTGAAGGTCTTGCCGTTGTACACACCAATGATGCTACCAATCATTTCAGGTACGATGATCATGTTCCTGAGGTGAGTTCTAACTGGCTCCGGTTTCTCACCAGGTGGAGCCTCCCTTTTCTATTCCAAAACGCATGGAAAACCAATAATAAATACACAGATACACTCGCAATAAGTTTGCTCTTAAATAAATAAACATGGCAAGGCAATAGAGTTAGAACAAACATTCATAACGAAAAAAGTAAATGATTGCAGATGTTAAACTTGTTGCAATATGTCCTAGAACATGAATTACTTAAAGACTCTCAAGAAGGCACCGATAGCAAATCAAATAACAATAAGAGATTTTCGTTGGGGCGTCTACATATAATGAATCCTGCATCCATTGATACAAATTAAGTTAATCTACTTCACCACTCATAGTAGAAAAGAGACTATATATAAACCAAGATAAAATGAATTTCGATTTCGTTCATTTCTAGCTTAGTTCTATATGAACTTCCCAATCATCGCAAGAAACTATTCCGGATTCATAAGCTGAGACAACTAACTGATCACAAATTTAAAGCATAATTCTTGATTCGAAACACCACATTAATCGAATAATCCAAACAAGAAATTAATGACAAAAGCCAAAAAAAAAAAAAAAACTGAAACATGTGCCGAAAACATAAGAATTCTTACAGCTTTGCGAAGCTTCTTGATCAAAGCCATTGGCTTTCTCTTCAAACCTCTCTGGAACCTGAACCCATTTCATCACCCCACCGATACAGTACAGCATTCAGCTTAACCAAAACCCATTGTACAAACTAACAAGTATAAATAGATATATACATACATATATATACATACATACATACAAGTACAGGTACTTATACATATTTATTCGTAGATTCACAATCTGTATGTACCTTCTGCGAGCCCTGGCAGGGAAGAGCTTGACAAGCTCATCAGTCGACATATCGAGAAGCGCATCCAAATCTACGCCTCTGAAGCTGAACTTCTTAAACGTCCTCTTCTTCGGGACTCCTGCCGCAGCAACATCAGCCTCCACATCCGCCTGGCAACCGAACCACCGCCGCAAGCAGTCAGATTGATTCCCGCGAAAAATCGTACACAAAAGTTAGAAAATTGGAAAATAGAAATGCTTGATTGAGAAATGTTAAGAGGGTTTGAGCTCACCATGTTTGCTGAAGAAGAAAAGAAACCCTAATTCGCAGAGGGAGAGAGGGACAGAGAGAGAATAGGCGACTGGTGGAGTTGCAGTGGAAGTGGGGAAATTAGGGTTTTTATGGTTGGGTTTATATATGTCCTCGATTTAACGGGTTATTTGCCGGAGCTTTGGAGGAGTCGGGTCCGCCCCGAGTATCCGTATCTCCACGGGTACTAGACTATAGAGTCCGTTCTGGTCCTTTCCCGGGCTTGCCTATCAAGTTTGGGCCTATTGGGATTGTTTAGTTATAATTGGTTGCTTTTTGAAAAAGCTTAAAAGAAGATTTTCTACCGAAACTTTAATGAAAAGCTCATGATTCTGTTTATTTTAATGAAAAATTATATTTTTACATTAAAACGTCAATCCTGATACTATTCACTCTACCCTTTATTTTGTCCTTATCGTTAAAACTCAAAGTTTTCAACTTTTTCATTAGTTTTCCTAATTTCTAACCGTAAAAAGTGTTTTTAACGAGGTTTGATGAAAAAATTGAAATTTCGAGTATAGAAGCACTTCTAGCAAAAGTGTCGATCAGCATAAGTGTTATTTATAAAAGCAACCCTAAGCAACCTCTTTTTCTTTTTTCTTTTTTCTTATTGTTAAGTTTCTCCATTTTTACCTTATACACATAGTTGTTTCGTCTTCCTACTTGGCTCCTTCGTATTGAGTTGTTGTCGGAGCGTCTAACCAACGATTATTTCCAATCTAAAGCATGACTTGGTAGTTAAGGAAATTGCCGAGCTCAACCAATTTCTTGAATAATTGCATTTTGAGAGGCCAAATAAAGCCTCTAGCCCCTAACCCTTGCCCTTTCCACTAGACTTGCTCTTAAATCTACATTCTAATGCCTGTAAAGTAAGGAATTATTTCTACCAGAGGGACTAGCTAGTTGATTCCGTACTAACTCTACCAAGTAAGTAAACGTGTCATTAGTAGCGGAGTCAGCTTGGGGTCAATGACTGCTCATGACTCCAACAGCTTCTTAATCTCGTGTACATTTGTTGGTAATTATCTTTAACTCCAACTAAAGAGAGTGAACAATGTTGAAGTACAACCTATTGTTGCTTCTTCCTTCTCCATTATTCTTCTTTCTTTCCTGTGTCTTTCCTTCTTTTTTCTTCTTTCTTTCTTGTGTCTTTCCTTCTCCTTTTTCTTCTATGCAACCCAATGGTGCACACCATATTCTCGACGTAATGTTTCGCTCAAAAAGTTTTGGCAGGTAGGTCTTGACAGTCTACTAGCATGGGCACATCTTGATAGAAGTAGATGCTAGAAGAACACAACAGTTATCAATAGATGTCATAACAAGCTTTTAGCGTTGTTAATAGATTTTAATAAGTGCCGACAAATACTTAACGAAATAGGGTAATAATTTTTCTTTTATCGAAATCATGATCCCATTGTTGTAAACTCTGCCACTGCGTGTCATAAGGAGTGTTCACACTTCTTATCTTAAAATTGGTAAATAATTTTTCCTATAATATTATAAGAAAACGACATTGGTGGATCAATTAAATCTAGTGTATGCAATTGCCCAACTGCTATCATTGCTATATAAGAAATTTCTCAATGTTCATTTTGATGTTCTGCTTGAGTGACATGGGGCACGACACCTGAAAGCTTAAAAAAAAAAAAAAAACCCGAGCCAGGGTGGGAAGCCAAAGACAAGTAGATGTGCGAGCTTCATCTTGCTATTGTTGGACCAATATTAAAAAAAATGAAAAAAACACAATGATAATAATCATAAATAAAATAACAACATCAATAGTATACAAGATTAATATAAACAACTAGAGATAAAATTAGAAAAACTGACAAACTTGGAGATTGAGGCTTACATAAATGCAATGTCCTAAAGATAGAATTTCGCCCCTACTTTTGTGCTTGTAATTCGATAGGCGTCCATCTCCTAGGATTCAACAATCTATAATCGGAAGTCAAAGCACTTCAATCTTCGAACTCTGGCGAACTTTATATATTTCATACTCTCAAGACACGACTCGGAATTTAACACACGAAGCATGATAAAAACAAAGTAGGGAAACCCTATTTCTCAAGAGTAAAAATTAACTCTAATTTTCTATATTAATGATGATGGTTTCATGAGTTTATATAGCACCCAAGTACTTATTGTTAAAGAGATGTAACTTTTCATCTATAAGTATACATCATTTGACAAAGAAATGCACCTAAATAACATAACATTTCTAAGAAATATGGTCAACACTATTTTTCATTCAATTATTAAGATTATATATTATAATATATAATTTCCAACAGCTATGTGAAGAAACATTTATGAATCTTTCACTGGATGCCTTTAAGAGAAAGGATTTCCATTTTTTTTAAATGGAGATTAGTTGTGACGCTTCCAACACATCGAACTTCAATGATTTGAACTGTTTATTTTTAAGCTACACCTTATAAATCATCCTTGCAAAATATTAGTCAATTTGAAAATATTTGAGACATCTAATTGAATTAAAAAAAATTGACGAATACTTTATTCTCTAAGAAACGATGAAAATTCATTGTGATAATTAAATAGGCAAATGTTTCGGATTGAATTGAATTTTTTTTTAAAGATGATCTATGAATCAAGATTAACAAAATAGACGGTTCGGATCATTGAAATTCGATGTGAAGTGAGTCCCACAACTAACCCCTATTTTTTAAAGAAAGAAAAAAATGAGAATACCTTCCTTTAAAGGGCCTAATATATTTAAGTATTCAGGATATCTTATTAAGTCGTGAAAACTCCTCACCTATCCAAAATTAACAAGTGAATTTTCGGTTTGCGTTGCGCCAACACACATGTCTTGGTGAATTTATCAAACCTAACCTCTCGGCAGAACGCAGACCGAAAATTCACCAAGACATGTGTGTAGGTTACTAGATTTCCTGAAAACGAAAAAACTAGTGAACAATCAAAATTGAACAAGCACCTTTTCGCTAATGCAGTTGTGATTAGCAAATTTTCATCATACATGTTGTTATTGAAATAGTTAATTTCTAAAAACACCATTTAGAGATCATCTTTGTACTAAATCAATCAAATTTGCAATCCTTTACTGTCTCATATGCACCCAACAACTCAGACAATTTTTGTAACAATTAAGATTTTTATACAATGAGCAGTTGATTTAGAAGAAAATGTCATATGTGATTAGTGAAAGGTAACTATGGAAGGACAATACTTCTCTCATATCCCACTAACGTATATGTCATCATTTCACCGTACAATAAGAAAAATCGAAACCGTTCATTTTCTTTATCATCATCCACATATCATCTAAAAAAAAGCTCTATTTCATTCTGATGCCATTTAGTCATCCATATTGTAATATGTGATGAATCGTCAATTTCTTTTATTCAAATGGATGACTAAACAATTTTCAAATCAAATGAATTTGTACAGAAATGATTTTTAGATGATAGTAATTAGAGAATGAATGGTTTTGATAATAATGTTTGTATGGTGAAATGATGTAATGTTAGTGAAGAAAGAGGAAAATTATTGAGAAAGAGATATGTATTATCGAATCTGGAATGGCTACATTGTTTTGTGTGGTTCCTCAAAGAACACCTCAAACATGAGTCGACTTGTGTTGGATGAATTAAATCATAACAAATTATACACATGCTTGTCTTCATATGAAAATTAGGTATCACAAACTATCAAACTATTCAAAATATGTTCAACTTCATCGTCCTTCTGATCGACATTTTGTGACTCATTTGTTGTCGGAATTTCACGATTCTTGAACCAATTCACTCCTCTACAAGCCTACAACAATCCAAGACCAAAAAAAAGAAAATGTAATTAAAACATTCTCGTAAAATCTAATCAAACTCAAACAAACTCCAAAGAAACCCTAGTTTTGACCAATCCATCTTCAAATCCAAATTTCTCCCAATCCAAAAATCCAAATCCACCAACCAAACACCCATTAGAAATTTCACGTTCTAACCTTCACAACCATCAAAATCTCACTAAAATCCATCAACCACCCAAAAAATTACACCCATTACAAATCAACTCAGAAACACAACCTAAAATCCCCCATCAAATATTTGACAACCCAAACAAAAAGCAGCCTTCAAACAAAAGCTTAAGCGGTCAATCCTATCCGAGTCACGCCCCAAACTCTCATCCCAGCCGCAGATAACCCCTCGATCCGACGACCCAAATTTAAACACTTGCACATTCCTCGATCCGGATCGCACTGCCCCGACCAATCAGCGCTCAGCACTTCCCATTCACCTCCTCCCCATATAAACCACCTTCTCCCCCAACTGGCTTTTCACATTTCCCGTTTTCTGATTCTCTCCATCCAAAATCCGAAAAATCCGTTCCGATTCCGTTTCCGAGTTAACTGAGTCAAACCGCCGAGTCAACGACCATGACTGGAACTGGCGTCTCCGCTGCCAAGGCCAAGAAGGCGAGGTCTCCGCCTGCACACCCGCCATTCGTCGAGGTACGTGGTCGGAAAATCGGTATTCTGGTTTAGTTTACGATGTTGCCGTCTGTTTTGTGTTTTCGGAGGCTGATTGCGATGTCGTTTTTGTGGTTTTCAGATGATCACGGTGGCGATTGTGGCGCTGAAGGAGAGGACGGGATCGAGCCAGTACGCGATCACCAAGTTTGTGGAGGAGAAGCACAAGAATCTGCCGCCGACCTTCAGGAAGCTTCTGCTCTACCATTTGAAGAAGCTCGTGGCTGCCGGAAAGCTCGTCAAGGTGAAAAACTCGTTCAAACTGCCTCCGGTCCGCGGCGCCGCTCCGGCGAAAGAGAAGACGGCCGGTGCGCCGAAGCCTAAGAAGTCGGCGGCGGTGGTCGCCAAGGCGAAGACCAAAACGGCTGCGAAGCCCAAGGCGAAGGTTGCGTCGAAGCCCAAGTCGAAAGCGGTTGCTGCTAAACCCAAGTCCAAAGGGGTGGCTGCTAAACCTAAGGCGGCAGCTGCGAAGCCAAAGGTGAAGAAGGCGGTGGCGGCCAAGCCTGCTGCCAAGGCGGCAAGAACATCGACGAGGACGTCGCCGGGGAAGAAGGTGGAAGTGAAGTCTAAGGCTAAGGCGAAGAAGCCGGTGGCTCCGGCGAGAGCTGTGAGGAAGCCGAAGAGTGTGAAGTCTCCGGTGAAGAGGAAGGCTCCGGCGAGGAAGGCGAAGAAGTGAGATAGTCTTAGAGATGGTGTTCCGAGACGTTTCTGGAGGGGGGTAGTTTGTGTAAATTTGTTTAGGGAGTGAGGGTAGTTTGGGAGTGGAACAGAAACAGCGTGTTTGACAGAGAATTTGTAGGGTTATATTTTCTGATTTGTTTGTTATTTTTCCAACAACTTTGGGGGTTGTTATTTGCTAACTTTTTTTCTGTAGTATGAATGACATCATGAATGAGATGCTTATTGTTGATAACCAAAATGCTTTGCAATTTATATCAAATTATGTTTACATGGATACGATGTTGGGTTACAACGCGTGCTTTCCGGTTTGAAACTCTCATTAAGCATGAAAATAAGGAATTCGATTCTAATTATGGATAATTCTTGTGATTATGAATCAACGTGTGAGACCCACACATAAAAATGGAATTCAATTCTTGAAATTTGAGGAATTGGACTCCTCCATAGTATTTGGATTTCTGGATGGTGAAGGAATCAAGAATGCATTTTTTCTTTCTATTATGCCCCCATTCACATTATGCACAATTTCGAAAAGAAGAAACTACAATTTTGAGCAAGAAAATTTAAATATTAAAATACATACTTAAATTTATAAAAAAAAATTAAACAAAAACAATTTAATGTGTTTATAAAATAAAAAAGCAATTTATTTTTTTATTACTATTATATATTATATCAAATTTTATTAAAAAAAGTATATAAAATATTTGATTTGGGACAAAGGTATTTTAGTAATCATACTGGTTTATATTCCGATTCTGCTGAATTAGCAAACAGCTTTATGGAATTAGTATCATTTCTATTCCGATTCATGAACATTTCTAAGTACATCGATATTTTTATACTAAGGGGAGGGCTGATTCCAGAACATTTAAGTAAACAACTTCAGCAAAAATCTGATTCTGACTCATTCTCATTCCAATTACTCTTCAATTCAATTCCTCATATTTTTATTACGATTACGTAAATGCGCCATAAGTTTCAAACTCTCTCTCTAAACATTTATAATATAAAAATTAAATAAAAAACAAAATAAAAAACAAAAAATGTAAATAGTATATATATAAGCCTTTATATTATTTTCCTTCATTCCTTCTATAAATTTTGGTAATTTCCCTTTATAATAGTAAAAAAAAAATATGACATCAAATACCTTTTTTTTAGATTAATTTCCTTCATTCCTTCTATAATTTTTGCTAATTTTATAGAGGATTATAATAGATAAGTTTTTATATGATTCTACAAATTTGGTAATTTTAAATCTATTTCAATTCAGTCTTACATGCAAAATGAGTGATTGGTTTTCTACTTATTATTGGGTAGTCTAATTTTGGGAAAATCAGGAGTCTGATTCATCGCTTTAGGTGGGTTTCACATATGTTTTCATTTCATAAATGTTGATATAACACTTGAATCAGTGTAATTCCGTTACTTCCATTCCTATTCCACGTACGTATTTCCCCAAGTATTGGTAAATACTTTGAATCACTTGGAATGAGTGCAATTGCCATTCCTACCGTTCTATTCCACTTACGTAAACATGCCATAATTTGCTGCTAGAATGTTATGTATTGATAAAACTTGAGTGCAGGAAAACAGGCGGTGCCTTGTGTAGAAGATCTGTGTTCTTGCAAACGAAAGAGAGAGAAGAAAGAAGAGAGAAAAGAAAGAGAGAGAGAGAGGTTTCTTAAGTATTAAGCTTTCTGTATTTTCTCATTATGTCAAAGGAATAATACAATTACATATATATAGTCTTTTGACTATTTACCTTTAGCTAGTCTAAGCTATCACACAAGATAAACTCATTACATAAATGACACCTTATACAAAACTAATAACTAATCAACTTTAGTTATGATATAGCATCTTCATCTTTACACCCCCTCAAGCTAAACTTGGAAGAATTTAGAATTCCAAGAGAAAGCTTGGACTGCAAAAACTGAAACCGGTTTTTAGATAAGGCTTTGGTGTGAATATCTGCAATTTGATCTTGACTGCACACATACTTGACTTCAACCAGATGTGCAAGGACTAACTCACGAATATAATGATAGTCAATCTCTATATGCTTAGTGCGAGCATGAAATACAGGATTGGAAGCAAGAGATAAAGCAGAGATATTATCACACCAGAGAGTGGGTTTGTGAGAGAGAGGAAAGCCAAAGTCCTTGAGCACCTTGCAAATCCAAGTAACTTTTGCAGCAGTGTGAGCCAAGGAACGGTACTCAGCTTCCGTGGATGATCTTGCTACGGTTGATTGTTTCTTGGCACTCCAGCTAATTAAGTTGGTGCCCAGAAAAACACATGAACCACTGGTGGATCGTCTGTCATAAGAACAACCAGCCCAATCGGCATCAGAATAGGCTGACAGATGCAAATCCCCTTTCTTAAACAAAAGACCATGAGTGATAGTGCCTTTGAGAAATCTCAATATACGTTTGGCTGCTTGCATGTGAAGAACAGTGGGTGTATGCATAAACTGACAGATTTGATTGACTGCGAAAGAAATATCAGGTCGTGTCCAAGTTAAGTATTGAAGAGCACCAACAAGTGATCTGTATTCAGTGGGATCAGCAAGTAAGTCCCCACTATGATCTAATTTGGTAGAGCTGAGTGGTGTGGAACAAGGCTTTGCACCAGTCATATGTGTTTTCTGCAGCAGATCAAGTAGATACTTGTTTTGATGAAGAATCATAGCATCTGGTGTATGATGAACTTCTAGACCCAGAAAGTAATGCAGGGGACCGAGATCTTTAACAGGAAACAAAGTACTCAATTGAGCTATGAACTGATTGCAGATGTGAGCATCAGGACCACTGACCAGAATATCATCAACATATACAAGTACGAGAACCAGAGTTGGAGCATGAAGAACAAATAAGGATGCATCAGAAGAGGATTGACTAAAGCCCAGAGAGTGAAGAGCTTGAAATAATTTGTCAAACCAAGCTCTAGGAGCCTGTTTCAGGCCGTAGAGAGATTTTCTGAGTTTGCACACATGAGTAGGTTTGCTGGGATCTTGAAACCCAGGTGGTTGAACCATGAACACATCTTCTTTTAAGTCACCGTGCAAAAAAGCATTGCTGATGTCCAGTTGTTTGAGAGACCAATTAAACTGGACAGCAAAGGATAACAACAGTCTGATAGTAACCGGCTTTGCAACTGGACTGAAGGTTTCTGTATAGTCAAGACCTTCCTTTTGGTGAAATCCCTTAGCAACAAGGCGTGCTTTGTATCGCTCAATGGATCCATCAGGATGCTTTTTGATGCGAAAGACCCACTTGCATCCAACTACATTGTGAGAGGGTGAAGAAGGAACTAGTGTCCAAGTGCCAGTGGATAAAAGAGCATTGAATTCATGTTGCATGGCCATTCTCCAATGTTCAAACTTAGAGGCTTGAAGGTAAGTATGAGGAATGTAATCTGTGGATGAAGGAAGAGGATGTTTAGTAGCTGTGAATACTCTAGGTGTATGAATACCATTTTTGGAGCGAGTAACCATGGGATGCAGATTAGAAACAAATGAAGGTTGAGGGATAGGTGGGTGGACAGGTTGAGGAACAGATTGATGAACAGATTGAGAAGGAGAGGGAGAGACAGGTTGAGGGACAGGTTGAGAGACAGGTTGAGAAGGAATAGTAGATGGGGAAGAAGATGGTAGTGAGGATGATAAAGACACGGGTGCAGGGGGTATAGATGTGGGCATGAAAAAGTGAAGATCAATTGATGAAGGTACAGAATGAGACTGATCAACAGAGGATTGGACAGAGATGACATCTTTAAATGGAAAAGTTGCCTCATCAAAAGTAACATGCCTAGAGACATAAATCCGATTATGGTCCAAATCCAAACACCTATAACCTTTGTGTTGCAAACTGTAACCCAAGAAGATACATCGCTTACTTTTCCCATCAAGTTTAGAAGAAATGTAGGGCTTTAACCATGGATAACAACTACACCCAAAGACCTTAAGTTTGGAGTGATCTGGATATTTGTTAAACAGCAATTCCCACGGAGATTTTGTATTTCCTGAGATAGGCAGTCTATTAATAAGATAAACTGCAGTGGTAAAGGCTTCAACCCAATAGAGATGAGGAAGACTAGATTCAACTAATAAGGTCCGAGCAGTCTCCACAAGATGTCTATGTTTCCTCTCCACACAACCATTTTGTTCTGGTGTGTGGGGACAACTAAGTTGATGAACAATACCGTGAGTATGAAGAAAAGCCTTAAATTGCAAACTGGTAAATTCACCCCCAGAATCTGAACGAAGAATCTTGATTTTATTACCAACAATATTCTCAACATAAGCTTTGAAGATTACAAAAGTAGAGTACACCTCTGATTTATTCTTTAAAGGAAAACACCAACTGTACTTGCTAGAGTCATCAACAATAAGAAAGTAAAACCGAAAACCACTCACTGAAGGTACAGAAGCAGGTCCCCACAAATCACAATGTAATAGCTCAAGGGACTGAGAAGTGAATGTAGTTGATGAACTAAAGGGTAGTTTATGATTCTTCGCAATAGCACACTGGGAGCAAAAGAAGTCAACAGAGGATGTACCTTTAATAGCAAGCTTATTGCTGGAGATTACTTTGCGAAAGATAAAGGAGGAAGGATGTCCCAGTCGACTGTGCCACAGTTTGACTGAACCTTGAGCACTGACAAAAGCATAAGTGCATCCAGAAGAAGGAGGAATGGAAGGACAACTTCGCAGAGGATAAAAGCCATCTTTAACGGGGCCCTGCAAAAGCGTCCTCCCCGTAGCACGATCCTTTAGAACAGATCCATCAGAATCAAGTGTTAAGGCACAATAGTTATCTTTGAGAAATTGGGATGCAGATAACAGATTGTGTTTCATTTGAGGAACATGAAGGACATTACTCAAATGAAATTTAGCAGTAGGAGAATGCAAAGAAGAAGAGCCAATATGATGAATAGAGAGACCGTTACCATTACCGACATAAACTTTGTCCTCGCCAGTGTACGGTGTTGGTGAAGATAGGTTGGCAATGTCGTGAGTGATATGAGAAGTGGCGCCAGAGTCCAATAGCCAAGAGGGAGAAGATTTGGAGTTGTAGTGAGCACACATGGCTGCAAGTTTTGCAGGAGGAATCTTCCCAGAAATGCCAGGATTCATGCGATCGAAGCAATCGATTGCTGCATGACTATGAGAACCACAGATTTGGCAAGAATCATGAGAGCTGTTGACATAAGAATTACGAACACCTTGTGGATGACCACGATTGGAAGATGAACCTCGATAATTGCCTCTATAACCACGATTGTTGGTATACCGACCAGAATTGGGATAATGATTACCGCGATAGTTAGTTCGACCACGATTCGAGGTGAATCGAAGAGATTGTTGAGATTGAGCAGCATATGCTTGAGGCGGTGGAGTTGGAAGAAGAGGCGGTTGAGACTGAGCAGAGAACGCTTGAAAGGGCGCTGTAGAGGAAGAAGAGATCTGCTTTCGCCGAGACATGGAAAGCTCCTTGGTAAGAAGAAGGCCGTGTAACTCATCCAAAGACGTGGAAGAGAGGCGTAACATGACGGAATCAATAAATGATTCAAATTCATCAGGTAGTCCAGCAAGAGTGGCCGCAATGAGATCTCGATCAGAAATAGGTGCACCAGCAGCAGAGAGAGAATCAGAGAGTTCTTTGAGTTGTTGAAGATAATCCGCCATGGATTGAGCACCTTTTTGAATTGCTTGAAGACGAGACCGGAGTTGATGGATGTGAGCATCAGAGACACCACCAAAACGGTGTTCCAGCTTGATCCAAAGATCACGAGCAGAAGAGACACCAACAGTAAACGGAATGACATCTTCCGATAGTGTAGAATTCAACCAAATCAACAGGTTCTGATCCTTTTCATACCAGATCTCAAAATCTGGATTAACGGTTTGATCTTGAAGAAATGGCGGTGGACATGGCTCAGTACCTTCAACTAGACCTAGAAGTTTGTAGCGTCGGAGAATCGGTGCAAACAAAGCACGCCATGGAAGATAGTTAGATCTCTTGAGCTTGATCGGCACCATGCTGCCAATATTCTGAATTGTGAGAGAAGCATACTAATTTGACAAATTAGGGTTTGTCGAAGGATTTGGGGCAGAATTCTGAAGAGATCCAGGAGATGCAGAATCAGACGGAAACGCCATGGTAATCAGAAACACAAATTGCAAGAAAGGAACAGCAAAGATCAGAGAAACAAAGCGGAAGAATGGATCGAAATGGCTGTGAGGCAAGCGGCGAAGGATACCATGTAGAAGATCTGTGTTCTTGCAAACGAAAGAGAGAGAAGAAAGAAGAGAGAAAAGAAAGAGAGAGAGAGAGGTTTCTTAAGTATTAAGCTTTCTGTATTTTCTCATTATGTCAAAGGAATAATACAATTACATATATATAGTCTTTTGACTATTTACCTTTAGCTAGTCTAAGCTATCACACAAGATAAACTCATTACATAAATGACACCTTATACAAAACTAATAACTAATCAACTTTAGTTATGATATAGCATCTTCATCTTTACCTTGATCATCTAATCTAATCCATATTTATTATTATGTTAAGGAACGGGTTGTCGCATAAAATTGGATAATTAGAGTTCAATAGACATTCACAAAATTGGATAATTAGAGTTTGATACACATTCACCGGCATCAGATACACGTGTTATAACATGAACACATAGAACACACAACACGAAAACATGAACATGGAGAAGAGGCAACCAGCTCCCTACTCTGCATCCTTGACATGGGCTACCCTTTACATACAGAGAGGATGCGAAACTTGATCCTCTTTGTATTGCTTCACATTTTGGTGTGAACCATATGTTGTTGAAAGCTCAATGGCATACAAAACCTCTAACTTTCTTCATGTGATGACGCGGTTTAAGTGGTAAGTTCGTATGCTTGTTCTGTAGCCGTCTGTGTTTCAAACTCCATCCCGGGAAATTGTCCGATATCATGTCCTTTAAGATTTTGAAACTCATTGCGTAAACCAACAGCAAACTCTTCAGGACGGTCTCCGCTGCTTTGGAAATAGTCTGCAATCTGCATTCGGAAAACCAATTCGATTCATGGAACTCTTCCTTGCAACTTTCCTTGTATTACTTGATCTTTTGGTGAAGAAAAACAAGAAATTCAAAGAGAGACTTACATGATTGGCAAGAGCAATTCCACTTAAGGCGGCTGACTCGACATTTGAACCCAGTAACCAATCACCACATATACCAGCCCTTCCAAGAGGATCAAAGATGCAGGGGACGCCGGGTGTATTAGTTGGAAGTGCCGCACCCCTGCATATCCCACATTACGTAAAAATAAACCTCTGAATTACAAGAGCATTTCATTCAAGTAAGCTTCATAATCACTCAGTGCAGCTTCTCACCATAACTGGATTCGAGTGTAAAAGGGGCTCTGAAGTGATCCTTTAGGTAATCCGAGAGCATCTTCAACACCCGAGAGCATGCCCGCCTTCACCTTCTCTGCCGTGGCAGTTGGTATATTCTCCTGCACATTGACAGTTAGCGCAACGTCATATCTACTAGTCTTCTAACAAAGTATTATGCATGACAATTCGGTGTCTAAATTGGAAATCCTCATAACTCTCGTTCGTTTCATTTCAAGTAATGATCAAGGGCCTTTCATCTGTGCTTTTGTAAACAGCTTGCTCTTGTGTGAATATATGGCTGTGTTTGCGTTGAAATATACCTGTGGAACCTTGTTCCGCTTCCCATAAGCTGCAGTACTAAGAAAGGTCCAACAGTGAGGACCTTTACTTTGGGAACCCTGGAGTTTTGTGGTATTATTTGCCATCCAAGAGACGGAATCAACCCCTTTTACAAAAGCTCCTTCGAAAGGAATTTGAAGTGGATCCTCAAATGCTGCAAGGAGGGCCCATATCGAGCTCAATTCCAGCCTCTACCAGCATCAAACAGAAAGGCATTAGAAGAACAGTAGAATACAGTTCAAGACAATTCAATCATGACCGAAAGGGTAATTGACGTAGATATGTGACATCAAATCAATTGAACCCATGGATTTTAGATGTACCTTCATTTGTCCATAAACTAGTGGTAAGCCCGATGATGCAAGTAAGCGGTTTGCACATTTACCTATTGGAAAATTAAATAAAAGAGAAGAGTGACCACACACATTCAAGAACATATACAAGGGCATTGTGAATATCAGATGCGTACACGAACATGTAGAAAAGCCCCTATACAATGAATTATGCAACACGCTTTCAAAAACAAAAAGAAAAAAGGCAAACAGCATTTAAGGTTTCTGTATGATGTGAAGATGCCACAGCAACAGAAAATTACACTTGAAAAGCAATAACGAGGCACTATGTTACCATTATGCGCGATAACAATCGCATCAAACTTCCCATGCGGTTTTCCATTCTCACTCAAATGCCACATCCCATTGAAGGGCTCGAGTTTACTTATCCAGCAAGGTCTCTCCACATTAATCATACGAGCCTGCACCACGTATCAACATTCTAATTAGCCATGACATGGTATGTTAAAAACGTCAATCAGCATATCTTAACAAGGACAACCATGCCATTGAAGCTACTAAATGTTACCGTATCTTAACAAGTCTAACCATGCTATCGAACCAACTAAATCTTACATTTATAATTTATAAATATGAGTCTAGAAGCAAGGTTACTTTACCTGAGAAAGTAATGAGTCAGCAACGGGGCGCATTCCATTAGCACCTACATACCTTGGAGAAGAAGAAGGCAGCTGAGCAAAATTACCACCCACTTCAAGCTCTCCTATCGTACCCTGCCATTCTCGAACCAGACCTTGCTCCAACCACCCTTGAACCAACCCAACAAACTGAGGATCACTGGCTGTAAAGAACTGAGCTGCATGATCAAATATCAGAGGCTGAGGATCCACTACTCTGGTTCCCAATCTTCCTCCCAAACCATGAATACCCTATGACAGCAAATCATTGTCATGTGGCACTAGAAACATTTGGAACATAAATCCAACTTTCAAATTTATAACTTGGTAACCATAACTATATATGCATCCCATTCGGGGTTCTTTTCCATAGTTTCATTAAGGGCATGCTCGGGATTGCTTCTAAAAGAGCTAAAACTGCTTTCTGACAACCCAAAAGCATATTATACTATGTATGATAGAAAAAATCAAAAGAACTTCTGGGTCCTAGAACCGCTTTCTAGAGAAGCACTCGCTCGGTACTGCTTTAGGAAGCACCTCTACGTGCTATTCCATGAACCGCTTGATATTTTGCTAAAATTTGACATATTTATGATAACAGCACTTCTAGCAGAAGCACTTTCAAAGGATGCACTTGCTAGGTTCTTCTTAAGGAAACACTTCCAAGTGAATTTTAAGAAGCACTTGATTTTAAATAAAAAGTTCGATATGTTTACCTATAAGCACTTTCAGTGAAAGCACTTTTGAGCAAAAATGCTTCTTACAAAAGCAATCTCAAACGAGCCTAAATAGTAAATACCAACTAGCATAGTAAAGGTGTAAGCTTTTTGCAATGTCTTATCCACAAATGAAAATTCAGAGTAATAACAAAAGTAAATAATCCACACAAACTAAACAGATAAAATTAAAAACACTCACATCAAAACAAACATTACCAATTACAAAAAGCTAAAAACTTGAAGGAAATAAGCAACAAACCGTGTCGAAAACGGTGGAGCGGACGCCGCGTTTCTCCAGAAAGAGAGCACAGGCGAGGCCCGCCATGCCTCCGCCGATGATACCAACAATGGGGTCATCGGAAATTGGAGTGGTGAAGCTCACCTGCTCCTGCTTGAACGTTTTCTTCAGAACCGACCTTCTCGAGGCGCCGTGCTTTTTACCGAACCTGGGGGAGGGCCTTCGGCCGTCCGCGGCGGCTCGTTTCTTGGGTGGCGGTGGTGGTTTGGGTTGGGAGGAGCAGATTATGGTTAGGGGCTTGTGGGTTTTGAGGGGGTGGAGGCGGAGAGGGGAGTGGAAGGAGCAAAGCATGGTTGTGGAGTTTTTGGAGGGAGAGAGATTATACGACAGAAATTGTTGGAGATTGGAGGGAGAGTAATTTATGTGGTTAAAATGTTAATGTTGTATGATTACGACGTTGTTTTTGTGGAATGATCTCCCCATAATGTTGTCTGATTTTCTGACAAGTGACAAGCTGTGATAAACATTTATCCGACCCTAATAAAAAAGGTTAAACTTTATTTCATTAATAAAGTTGTCTAGGAACATATAAAAACATAACGCATTAAGAAAACATTTGAGTATACGAGATGATTCTGGTCGGAGACGAATACTAAGTTCGTATTTCATATAGTATGTTTTGGATTCGATTTCTGGCACTCGTGAATCACACGATGATAGCTAACGAGAGACTGAAATATCTCTGTGAGTCTTCCCGTCCCTAGAAAGTGGGTTGTAGCAGCGAAGCCATCAATTGGTCCCCTAACATTTGAGTATGTGTACAATTATTATTTAGAGATCAAACATTAGCTTTTAGGCGTTTTTTTAGTACATGACCAACTGAAACGGATCTTCAAGTTCATCATATTGCACATTAGTATGTTTACTTATCAAGAACGAGGGGAAGCAAGATAATAGAGAAACAATGAAAATTGGATCAACTAATCCCCTGGTTGATCCAATTTCTGATTTAAAATTACAGATTCAAGGCGAGATCACATTTTTTTTTTATTCCTCATGTATTAGTGCACGTGGAAAAAATTGGAAATTTCTTTTACCCTCGTACTCATTCTTCGTAAGTAAACATGTTAACAGTCTCACATGAAACAGAAAGCCTAAACCTTTTATATATAACAAGATGAGATGAGATATGTACCAGTTACCGGTTTAACTTACAAAACCATATACAATTCACAATTAACACAAACCCAAGTAAACAAGTCATTTGTGGAGGAAAGTAAAACAAAAGCTATTTCTCTTCAGTTCATCCAAATGTTAAACCCACCAAATTCAAAACCCTTTTTTTCGCGCTTGATGTCAAAGGAAGCTTTTGTGTCCGTCGTCATTCGAATCCGATGTCTGCTCGGCGGTCTTTGAAGATGTTTCCGTTGTTTCCTTTCCGTGTTTCGAATGGTCTTTGGTCTTGCAACCGCCAAGGCTGTTTCGCCTTCCGGACTGAGCCTTACTTTTGGGAGGCGTGGATTCTTCCTTCTGAGTGCCAAGGCTGTGACGTTGTGCCCGAGAACAGCCTTTCTTTTTTTCCTCTGCGGATGAGTTGGTGATTGCATCGCCATAGCTCTTCCTCCGGCTTAGACTGTTTAGTTTTGGTGACTTGGGCCGAGTGAGTGGAAGCTGAAATCATATACAAGCACACACAAAAGTTCATCTCACAACAAAAGGTGCAGCTATTATGAGGAATCGCTACATTACTCGGACTAGGATTATCCCCAATGATACAATATATCTAGTCCTCAAAAACAGATTAATCGCTTAATCAAACACTTAATCAAGTTCCAAGTCCCAGTTCTTTGGTTTTATTTTCAGTTGACGCGTGTACCAAGAGTTATGTTCTTTCTCTTTTCGGTCAATTTCAATATGTTCTGGAACTCACAAGGAGTCGAACACAACTGACAAGATTTGAAATAGCTACCTTCTTTCGTTCGGCCTTAGGAGGAGGGGGCTCGTAAATGAAACTAGGTATTGGATTCGCTTTGAAGACCATGCTCTTCCTCAGTGCCTTGATGGCTGCTTCTTGCTCTTCCTGAAAGTGTAACGAAGGAAAATGTAAAATATGACTTTTCAAACGGATCTCATCATGTGCGGAAGAATTAACACCCAAAAGAAAACGTTGACCCGTGTGGCACCCATGATTAATGCACGGGAAAATAATAGATAATACAGGGATGTGGCATACCTTGGCCCTTGCTTCCCACTGGCTTCTCTCTGCCTCCATAGCTTGATGCTTTTCCTCCAACTTCGAGTAGAACTAGGCAAAGGGAATCGCATCAGTTACACGTTAGATTGTGCGGATAAAAAGTAGTCCTCGAGATATACACAGTCACTTGTTTTATTATGAAAGTACCTCTTTCCTTTTCTCTATACGTTCGTAGATCCTAAACGTGGGAGCTTGTCCAACAGTAACCTTGAATTTAGGTGTTCGAGATGCAGTAGTTCTATTCTTTGTTAAGGATAATGCTAATGCAATAAACAGTTTCTAATATATGTAGAAAACAAAGAAATTCAAGCTTCAAATGTCAACCAAGGATACGAGGAAGTCAGAGACCAAATATCTTCTTCATTAGCATGCTTCTTAGTATCATGTTCCGCGCCCTCTCCTGATGACTGAGGTGAAGTTGGCTGAAATGAAATGGGGGGAAAAAATTGTAATTAGAACCATCTCAAATCTACAATAACGCTGCTGTAGTGTTTACAAGCAAAAGTTCATAATTCTTCTCAGTTTCATGATGCTTTTCGAGCCAAATGAAACTCATTTTAACTGAGGCGGCATTCTTCGTGAGATCTTATAAACATGTAATTGAAAACTTCTAAAGAGGGGTATGGTTTCACGCTAGAACAAGCACAAAATCTTACACATTTGCAATACCGAATGAAAGCATCAATATTCAGCAACCTCAACAAAGTTCCATATATAATAGACTGACTTGAACCAGCGGATGAATCCTTTAGAGCTGCGAAAGAAAAATATAGTATTTTTACGGTTTTACCTGTGAACTCTTGGGGGGCTCTGCATTTGGAGACTCTGGACTCTTAGTAGCAAGAGGAGACTGTGAACTCTTATTAGCATCAGGAGGCTCAGAATTGCTGGATTTTTTGGCAGCGGCAGTTTCAGCCCCAACAGTCTGATTTGAATGCCCATTTTCAGCAGCAGTGGATTTTAAAGCAGGTAAGTTTAACTTTTTAATGTCGCTCGGCTTCGGAAATTCAGGTTTCTCATTTTTGGCATCAGTTGAGTCATCATCAAGATTTGTACTCTTAACAGCCAGCACATTTTGCTTCTCCTCAGATTCCACAGCAACTTTGTTTTCTTCGACAGGGTCCTTCACCTTGAAATCCTTTGATTCAATGCTTTCTTCTGAAACTTTGGGAGCAACATGGACCTTACCACGAGAAAAACCAATTGAAGTCACCACGACACCATTAATCTTCTTCTCCACCACCTTCCTCTCCATTTCTCCGTTCCCCACCTTCATACCAGTACCTTCCCTCCCCATGACACTGCATGAGAAAAATCAAATACGCTCGTTTGATAAGCTTAGATAATATACTAACAAAGCGTTACTTATTTACAAGTAAATTATTCCATCTTCAAATAGATTTCAAATTCTTCAAATTGACCAAAAAACTTATGAAGCTTTATCTGTTGAAAAACATGTCAAATTAAACCGAGACAATTTCGAGGTACATTAGATCTCCCAATCCATATTACAATGCCAAATACATCCTTTCCAATGACAGAGTTTGAAGAAACACAAACACACACGCGAGCACACACGCAAAGAAATTAAGACAAAAAGCATTGCAGGTTTTCCAAGTTCCAGCAAACTATATAAAACATAAAATCGCAAACCTGCAACTCGAAAAGTTTATTAAGAGACACATGAACCATTAAAATAAATCCTTTTCTAGGAAGAGTGCTCCACATTGTAGATTCTGCCTCTAAAATTGGGCTTTTCCAATCGAACAGGGTGGATCAGACTTCGAATTGTACTTTGTAAATCCGAAAACAACACAAAAAATAAAACGCATTGTACTTTGCCAATCCTATGTGCCGGAGCCGGAGGAGAAGTTCTTGTATAGAATTCCGGTGGTCTTATTAGTTTGCTGGTCACCGGAAACTAGTCAATTTTTTATTTTATGTTTTTTTTACCAAACTCAATTATGCAAAGCATTTATACAATTATAATCACGTTAACTAAGACATAACAGGAGATAAATTAGGTAAAATTTAAGGAACAAGACATCTAAATAAATGAATTGAACCCAACAAATAAATAAATAAATTAATAAAATTAAAGTAACAATTACAAAAGCTAAAGTAAAAGAGGGTAGCTTCAATTTTAAGGTATAAAATAAAAATCAAGAGGGAAATTTAGAAACTTGATTTAAAACCAACAACCAGGCCCTATCCCACTAAGTGAGGTTCGCCATATGAATCTTACAACACCACTGCCCTCGGTTTTGCGCCAAATTAGAAATTTGATTGACCAAACAAATCTGAGCAAACCCCATAACCAGCAATCACAAAAACATAAAAAGTTCCCATCTTTTTACATTTCTGAGCTAAAATTAACCTTAGAATCACCAAAAGAAAAAGAAAAAAATAAGCCAGCTGAGAAAAATCTCTCATTTCTGAGCAAAAAATTCACCAAAAAAAATTAAAAACTCAATTTTGTAGCCAACAATGACAAAAACAGAGAAGCACCCATTAAAGATAGAACCTCAAAGCTCAAAACTTTGCAGAAAAAAGCACAAATTGAAAGACAAAACAACATTTGAGAAATCCCATGAAACACAAACACACGAAAGACAGACAATACCAGAAAGAAATGAATGCTGAGAGAGAGAGATTTCTTCTTACATTTTTTTGGTCCCGATCTGACAAGATCTTTGAACCCCTTCAAATGGATGTTTTTTTTTTCTTTCCTTCTTATGTTTCTCTCTTTTTCTCCTAGGCTGTTGAGAGGAAGGGTCTCAAATTCTCATATAGTATTATTGTTTTCTTTTGGTTTTATGTGCTGTGCTGTTTGGCTATATATAGACCGGTCATTTTCTTCTTTCTAAATTTTCAAACGCCTTGATTCCGTGGTAATTTTTCGATCTACTCGAAACATCTCATTGATAGTTATCTCTAATTAGAGCAGGAAGTTCGAAACATATCAACTATATAGTATGTTCATAAAACATGAAATGTTAACATTACGTGACTGTATTCCGAAAACTCACGAATTTTTCTTTGTTTTTTGGTCTTTGGGTTTTGTAATTGTAACATGTGTGTTTTTTTTGTTTTCAATACGATCTATAAGTGGAACATATCAAATAAATATGTCGTTCATTCATATGATAATATGTAGAATAATAACAGTACGCGATTGTATTTCGAGAACACAAAAAAAAAAAAAAAAAATCTTTGGTTTTTAAATTTTAACGGAGTTTGGAAAAATGGGTAGGGAAATTTTGGGTGTGACATTTAAATGGGATGTTCTAATTTTGGTGTTGGGAATTCAAAGCCATCCATCATTTATAACCATTCCAATTTAAATGGTGTTGAGAATGAAAGATCTAATCTTTAAGATACTCAGAGAGGAAGTTTCCCAAATAAGGTGAAATTTATGGGGTGGTGGATGTGGTACTTAGGGGTGAAGTCAGATAAGGATTTAGAATGATTTTAAAAGACTTCTTAAAATGATAAATTTGATAAGATGTAGAATTCTTACAACATTCAAATGAAATTTTAAGAATTCTTATAGATTCTGATTAAAAATTTGAAAGGATTTTGAGAGACTTTCTTGTCATATAAAAATTATTTTTTAAATAGAAAATAATATTAAAATAAAAAAACTTGTAAAAAAGTAATGAACTTTCCTCTGTCCTCCCAACCCAAAGGTGATGTCGGGACGAGAGGGATTGCAGGGGGTGGGTCGGATAAAGTTGACGTGGAGAGAGAGCAGCTCCTTGAAATGAAATCTTAATGAAAGCCTGTGTGGGTGGTGGTGAGATTCTTTATAGCTTTTTTTTTCATGCATTATTTTCAAATTCTACAAAATCTTTTATTCAATGAAATTCTTTAAAATCTATGACTTTTTTAATACATACAGATTTGTATGAATTTCTTAAAAGTTTTTTAAAATCCTAGTAGACTACAACTGGATTTCGATGCATTCTTTTAAGGGAACTTTAACGAAAAACTTCTGATACTGTTCACTTTAACGAAAAATCATATTTTTACACTAAAAAGTCAATCATGATATTATTCACATTACCCTTTATTTTGTCTTTATCATTAAAATTCAAGGTTTTCAAACAGTTTTGATTAGTTTTCCTCCTACTTTGACCACACCATGATTTCAAAGTCTTTTAAAATTCTAGTTAACTACCTCATGATTCTAAAGCCTTTTAAATCCTTCCAAATCTTAATTTGACTACACTCTCTAATTTATCAACTTACTACTTCATTTGAAATACGGGATTGGTTATAATATTTACATATATTTAAAACAATTATTATATGATGATCAATTATATCCACGTGAACAATGTACTTAATATAATTATCATCTAACCGTCGACATGATGATTATATTAAATGCATATAAGTATTGTAATTGAATCCCAAAACACAATCCATTTGACTAAAGGAGGGTACCTATAAACTGAAAATTAAAGGAAAAAAAAGACAAAAAGGAAGAAATCGATTTTTTTCTTTTTATTTTTATTTTTATTTTTTAAAGAATCTAGATGATACAAGGGAGCTTAACCAGTTAACCAATACAATCATGTGAACTTTAACGAAAAACTTCCGGTACTGTTCATTTTAATGAAAAACCACATTTTTATACTAAAAAATCAATCCTGGTATTATTCACTTTATCCTTGATTTTGTCTTTATCGTTAAAATTTAAAGTTTTCAAATTATTTTCATTAGTTTTTCTTACAATCATTCATTATGATACGTCCTAAATAATATCAGGGATATCTAAAACTTTTCAAACAAACTTACGCAAGATAAAGCAAATCAAGCTAACTTATGTGCTTCACGGCTTGTTTACGAAAGAAGTATACTTACTGGATCATAATGAATTGAATGCAAAGCTTCGACTGAAGTAACTACTTGAATCACAAATTTCTTTTTCTCGAAAGGAATTGTTTTATTGAGCAAGGAAAAATAATCTTTATTAATTTTCATGTTTTGACTTTATAACGGTCGTTGTGGGCACAAAACCGACGGGGAGGGAACGTGGAGGCCGTAATGTGTGCGGCGAAGGACCTACTTTACCAAACGTTGAAGTTGAACGTTCCAAAGTTCAACGTTTTATGCGGTTCAACTTGGAATCTTGTTGAAACAAAATTTCATTTCATTTCAGTTTTATTTTGTGTTTTTGTAATTGTGTTTATTTACTAAATTTTGAAATTTCCGACGGTAGTGTTTAGAGCTTAAGAACTAAAAAATTTAGATCCTTAGTTTTTGTGAAAGAGAAATCAAAGTTTTTTATTTGTGTGAAGTGAGTCAGCAGAATCACTTAATTATAACTGTCAAATTCAATTTAAGTTATCTAAATTGCCTCATTTTTAAGCTCAGAATAGTAAAATCGAGAGTGATCTATGCCGTAAGTTTTGTAGGATTATCGCTTTCTCATCAAAGTCAGACTCTCAGTCAATGTTACATTGACCTCGTCCTCTTTTTATCATAAGGCCATTGGAGATTCCCCAAAAGCGACAATTTCTCTAACCCAAATATCGCCCTTATGAGCAACCTTCATTTTGTTTGTCTCACAATCACCAGTATTTTAATTAATATTTTTGTTTTTTATATAAGCGTATTAAAATGCAAAAGTAGATTGATAATGAGTTTCAGGGATTTTTGTTCTTTCTATCCGCTTTATTAAGTAGTTTAATGATGAAATAAAGAGATTTTAATTATTTCTAACCGTTTTAGCATGCAAAGAGTAAGACAACAAAAGTAATTTAATGGATAAGCTTTTTAATTATACCAGCCTCTTGTATAAGCTCACATGTGTGACAATTTGCTCTTTTGTATACAATATCGTTTTAGTTCAATAAAAAAATTCAAGCAATATTAGAGGCGGAAAGTCGAATATTATACATATAAGTTTTTCTTGTAAACCCAATAAGATAAGAGGCTTATGGAGTACGGTATTTGGACCTACCCTCTCAGTAAATACATATTACTACTCTGCCAGTAAATCTAGATGGGTCTCCCCAAATTTTGCATGGAATTTAATGTCCGTACACAGGAGGTTTAACTCCTTAGTACTACTACATACCAAGAAAGTCTGATTTTTTCTCTCGAGCACATAAATATACAAATATAGGAGCCCCGTGAAATTTTAATTGCAAGATCGTTATATATTTCACATGAATTTTCTGAAATCTTAGACGTGTTTTGATGGCTTACATATTAGCTAGTATACATTATGGTCTCAGATTTTATTTTCACGAAAATTTTACATACTTCGATGTATGACATATACCAAATGAATGAAGCGTTAAATATGCAACCAAAACTCTGAACACCGGTGCATACTAAAACACTCCTTTGTGTTTCATTTTGTGTGATAATATAGTTGTATGAAAAGCTGTGAACTGCAGTTTCAACAAGAACTGGGTATTCTGGTACCGTCATGCAGAAGCATTGGGCGATCGTGTCCACTTTAAGCAAAAAGAAAAGAGAAGGCCAGATATCTTTCTCTCTCCATTGTCATCATATTTCCCCACAGTATGAGTTGTATGGAACTTACCAATTTATCAACTTTCCTTTCTTTCTCAACCGCCCTTTTCATTTGAATTTCAAGTAGGGTTTGTTGGTCAAGGTGGTCCGAGAGTTTTTCAGGTCACTGTCTGGTTGGATATCCTAGATTTTGGAGATTGAAGAATAGGATGGTGTTATTCACACTTATTTTTACCTCCTATACACCCTTGTTAATTTCTATTTATTGATCTTCGTTCTTCAATTCATTTGTTCCGACGACCAGAAATTGAGAAGAGTATGAAAGGTAAAAGCGTGTATGTGGATAGCACCACCCTAAGAATAAGAATCTAAGTAGCGATTTACTATTTATTACACTTTAAAGATATTTCTCTGCATTTCTATGTGGGAGGTCTTGAATTTGACCTAGCCAAAATGTAGGGAAGTGTTATTAACACTCCAAAAATCTCATTCTACACTTCTCATAAGTGTATTTTTTTTTCCAAATATAGAAAGTTTGGAGTGTAGAATGAGATTTTTAGAGTGCCGATAACAATTCTCTTTAAATATTGTATTAAAAAATGAAGAATATGAATAAAATTTGACAAATATTACTATAAAAACACAAAATTAACTTGTTTATTTAAAATATCTAGAAGAAATGTTGGATAAATTGCAGGAAGTGTGTGAATTTTTTTTGGGGTCAAGCCTTGCCCATTGGAAGGCTCTTCAAAGAGTGTCTTGTTTTTGGTCAAGTCTTTTGCAAGATATAGCAACGACTTGGTTTAGGGTTTTATTGTACTTTACTTGCTTGCTCCAGTAGAAACCATAAAATTGCAAACAAAATTCTACAGTGCATGCAGTTCTGATATATTCAGCTATTAATTTTAATGATTTCTGATCATGGATAATATGGAATTGTTTCCCAAAACACTTTTCTACCTGGCTTTTCACTGCTTTTGCATATATATATATATTTACCACTGAGAAACATAATATTTAGGGTTTAAGTACCAAAATCTGCTAGATAAATTCGAGGGTTTTTATACGAGTGTGCATGCCAGAATGACACCCCGACAATTACAAGTTTAACCGATTAGTTCGGCATGTATAAAGGTTTTAGGCTTTACAGGTCTGGTGCCTGGTGGGATGAATTTTAGAGTTCTTTTTGTGAGGGCAACCACAAATATTTTAGCCCCAACCAGCTTTAAACCAAAGGTGATGGACCCAACATATATAACATGGAAGGTAGGAATTCAATTTATTCAAATAAAAGTAGAAATAATATAGCATTTCATGCTTATTGTGGGGTGAAAGGGACATTTTATGGAAGCTTCACAGTTGATTTGACACCAATAAGTTACTTCTAAGAGTATCTCTAAAAAAAGTTTTAATTTTTTTTGTTAAACATGCAAGTGAATAGTGTAAAAAAACTATTTTATCTACTTGGTTTAATTTTTCGTCTACAACAGCACTCTCTGTTTTAACAACTTTGAATATTTATTATTAAAAATTCAAACTTAACCCACTTATTTTCTAAATGATGATGTTATCCACACATCTCTTTGCACCTTTCCTACACTTCTCTCAAGTTTTGACCGTCAAATTAAATGAATTGAATAAAATAAAATTACATAAATTAACAAGAGTATACGGGAAAAAAATATCTATATCTAGATAACACCACCTTTTTAGAGAGTCTTTTACAACATTTTTTAGAAATAGATTTTTTTTAATTTGACTATCTAAAATAGAATTTTAGGTTAGGCTGGTACTGTTTAGGTTTTGGGGAGGGTAACACGATTTAAATATATTGAGCTTTCCTTTCTTTATTTGCTGGCTGCTGATTTCAAATGGTTCAAATGAGCGTTCCTTTCAATTGCCCACTTTTTTTTCAATTGCCCACTTTTCAAAGGCTCGATAAAGTCAAAAAGCTCATTTGTTTATCTGTTCCATTCGAATTTGTCTGCCATTCTATTTTAATTAAAAGCAGTATTTGACCTACTAAACGTCATTAAAACGCTAAATTTATCTAGGTATTAAAATTATCTCGTCGTTTTTTTTTTTGAAAATGTATTTTTAATAGAGTCATTATTAACGTTAGAATTCGCTTTTTTAATCTACTTTTTCAATTCTACGTGATAATATGATGTATTGTATATATACAACCATTTAATATATAAATTTAAGATTTTCAACCTGAATTGATCAAATTCTCACACGAAAAAAGATACTCACTTAAATCTCATTTTGCATGGTTACAATTTTAAAGTTCGAATATGTAAATATTAAAAAAGCAAGCTGCAAGAACACAAAATCATCGTATTCTCAACCGCTAGCGAGGACATGCATGCATGCTCTGCAATTTTATACTATAAGCACATTACATGCCGATCACAATTATTTAAATAATGATTAGTAAGGTACTAGAGAGGATCACAGGGATAATGCAGAATATTAAATCAACTGTACAGTACAGAAATGAACATTAGAATATTGATTAACTACTAATTAATTAAACTAATGAGCACATACAGGAATGAGAAGGGTTAATCGGTCCCACGGTACGTGCTGTATAGTCTTCGTTTCATATATAGCTTTGGGAGGGAGGGGGTGGCGAGGACCTCTTGGCTCTATACTTTCATTAATATCTAATCTCCTCATACCAGAAGCCAGTGCCGCACCTAGTTCATGGAAATGAATGCGAAGCCATTTATAAATTTGATTACTTTCTTATATATTTTTTTCTATTTTACAAACGTTGTTTTCGTGATACAACGATATTTGAGAAATATATTATTTGAGTTTAGCCACACAACATATAGGCAGTCATAATTAGATATCAAACTTGTCATTCATGAAAATCGAACTCAAGAGATCCTCACACTTTAATATTAAAAAAGATACTATTGGACCGTAGTATCAGTAGCTATATATTTTGCGGACATATGAAATTGAAAAAAGATAATTGTCTCGATGGGACATAGCTACCATATGTACTTAGGAAGAGAATTAACAGGATCTCATCAACTGACGTGTTTATTTGGTCAGCTTAATACAAATAGTCTTTATTTGGTAGCTGAAATTACTAACCTTGATCTACTGCTATTCAATAACTATATCTATCAATCTAGCTGCCGTCTGCACTTTTAACTTTTTTCGGTAGTCCCGAGCTTCTTAGTTCAGTTGGAACCAGTTAATTAACTTCAACGAACCAGCTTATTTAACTTCAACTAATTTCCTTGGATATGATCACTTTACTGTCAGTGGGGTGGGGGTGGCCAGAAAGAGAATGCTCTCCCGGATCCTCTTTGTGAGAATCTCTAGAATGTTCTAATCACATATGTTCATTGTATATCGAGCGATCAGTTTTTGTCAAGTACTGTTTATATTTAATTTTAAATAAAAAAGTTACAATAATTTCTGATCACATAATGTACAATGAACAGATGTAATTAAAAAATCTTCAGGATTCTTACAAAGAGAATTCGGCAAAGATTCTCTCTCGGGGTGGCCATTTCTCATGCTTACATGTTAATTTTGTGGGATTAACACCCAATAAAAAAGGCCCCTAATTGCGGCATAATTAGCTTGACTTTCCTACTTAATGTGCAAATGGACTTTACGTTCTTTATCAGGTGGTTTCTTTTACCTACAAAACATGTTTACTATTTTTAAGCGGGGAGTTAGTATTCGTCTTTTAGATTCACTTTTAGAGTCTGCACATGCGAACCGTGGTGAATGCAAAATGATAGACTTTCCTACTTCAGGTGCTAATTTGTCAAAAGAATAAAAGAAATGCTAATGTTACTTTCTTAAAATAAGATTCTTCGTAGATTCTCTGTCACTTCATAGTTTAATATCAATGCTTGTGTCAATATTATAACTCATTGTGCAAAAAACATGAGAGATCAGAGAGTCATAGAGGGTCCCACTTTTAGATCAACTTTTTAGACTAAATTTGTAAATCATGTGATGTGTTACTAATAAAAAATAGGGGCTTTTAGATCTAGGTCGAAAAACATAGATGGTTTTTAGGAGTGAGTCCAATGTATTTATTTTTTTAATGCTCATTTTATATTTTCTAAAAATATTAAAAATCAATTAAAATCTTCTAATATTATGAATTTTCAACCCCAAAAAATATAATTAATATCTTATAACAAAAAAAAATAATATATTGACATAAATCTATCTGCAAATCATTCTACCCTAACTCAAGTAACCAATATATGAATGTATATCATACCTATAAGTAAGATATGAAACTTAACTAAAAGGTAGAAAAAACATAATATATCTACAAGCAAGACACATGAATCTTACTTGATTATAAAAAAGAATCTGTAATATAGGTAGATAAATATAATTAACCTGTGATATAGGTTGATTATAAAAATAAAAAATAAAATCTGTAAATGGGGTTTAAAACAGGATAAAGAACAAGAAAGAACAAAAATAAATAAATAATCAAAGAGATAATTAGGAAGAAATTTGATTCTTATAAGAAATCTTATCATTTAAGAGATAATTATTGATAATAAAATAATAAGATTTAAGGAATTAGACTTATTTTAATAAAATGAACTATTTCTACTATTGGCTCAAAAAATTGGACTTATATCAAGTTTCTCCTAAAAAATAAGCACACTAATCAACATATAAATATTAATTCAATCAAGATCTCTTCTTAAACTTTTTAATGTATTAACTTCTAATGTGAACATTTTGTTTCGTCTTTGAATAAAATCCCTTGACAGAAAAATAAAGTGAGAAAATCATTGAAAATATTGAACGCGGGCCATTCTACTGCATGCTTTGTCTATCTTATTAGGGTCTTAACCGCCAATTACGTGGGACAATTATGTTTAGCCACCAAATAAGTGGGACAACTACGTTTAACCACAATTATGTTTAATTAATCTCTCTCAGAAGTCTTCCTCGGATCGATTGTCCTAGAAGATGATGAACCAACATTTCGTCAACATTGTCGGTCCTTTGACAATTTCTTGGGCAAGTTTTGAAATTTCATACATAGATAGGGGACCATAATTGCAATCCATAGTCCCTTTCCCTAGCAAGGAAAGCTTCATATACATCTCACTTATACAATGTTAAGCATGCATGCATCAAAATTAGAAATCCGGCTACAATGCTATGTTCTATTTAGTAGTACAAGTTTTATGTAAAATCCAACCGTTATAAAAAAAATTTAGATTTTCAAATACAAGATTTAGCCATTGATTTTTCGAGTTACTTAGTAATACCATAGAAGTAAAATTAGAAAACTAATATATAAGTACATTTTTGTGTAGCCGTCACAAGACAACCCTATATATTCTCCACGATAAATTTTCAATGTGCTGGAAATACGGCTCGATACAACAATGTCATAATACAATTGGTTGGAAACTATTTTTTTTTTCAAATTTTGAACTAATTGTATAATTACATTCGGGGTACTAGGACGTGTTCCTAACACATTGAAAAATCCTTCATTTTCCACGAATCCACATCGAAATTGACCAATCACAATAAATTGTTGTCACATTTTTGTTTGGTATCATAACTTAATTATTTGTGCACGTGTAAGTAACCCTTATAAAAATATTAATATGTCCCACGGAAACAAAGCAAAATTTGGGACAACTTCTCTTTGTTCCTACAAATATTGTGTGTTTGGAGTCTCTAATTTGGACCACGGCGCTTCACCAACGTTGTGTCAATTCATCCTTTGCCATGGCCACTCCAGTTCCTCTGTCGATTTTCTTGTTTTATTTTTTTGATGAGTTTTGGTTGTTTTACCTTTAAATCATGGGAACAAAGTGGATCAAGTTTGTCCATGATCATTTGGTGTAGGCTCCAATTCCAATCTTCCAATTCCATTCCAAAAAGTTTCGTACTTTCTACGTTCATTCCAATTTTGGAAACTTTGAAATTTCATTCTTTTCGAATTGTTGGCATATTCAACATCTCTTTCAACCAAAATGTTGAATATGCCAACAATTTGAAAGGTCGAAAATGAAAACTCGTATTGAAAATCTAAAGAAACCATCATATACGGGATGACTCAATAGTTGGGGACGAATTCTAGACCCGTATTCTACATGACACTTCATAGGTTCGATTCCTGATGTTGGTGAATCACATGATGGTGGCATGGGGAGAATGAAATGTCTACGTGAGTCTTCCCGGCCCCTAGAAGTGTGGACTGTCATGACGAAGCCACCAGCTGGAATTCATACAGTATGAAGTCGATCATTCTAGTTAATTCAAGCTTGAAAAGCTAATGTTTTCGGGTATTTAAGATGTGTATTGGAATATTTTTAGTTACATTCAATTTTGTTTCTTCGAATTTCGAAACTAGTAAATAAAAACTAGCCAGAATAAAAATTATCCATCAAACTTGTATATTTAACTATCATTAACGCACCAAAATAGTTCAAAATAATCATCATGCACTCTCGTGTAATAAAAGTTGCATGATGAGTACTTTGAGTACGAACAATAATTCCCAAGGAACCATGGAAGGACAATTGGACCTTTTGATTGTGAGCATCATTGTTTTTGGGCTAAACTCCACACAGAAGCCCATTACGATAAAATGTCCTAAGCCCAGGCCCACCTCATACTACAGCATAACCGCCTCTGCTCCTTCGGATCCTAACTGCCAAACAGACTGACTCCGTCCGCCACCCACTCCCACACCACCACGTGTACTCTTCCAATTGGCCCCCTCACCAATACTCCCGCCATTATAAATTTTCCTCCCATAACCGCACTTCGCTAACGTTCCCGATCAAATTCATGAGTCTTGCCGTTTCCGATCGAAAGAGAGAAAATTTCAGAGCAAAAATGGCGGCAGTTCAAATGCAGAGAGTCGCATCTCCACCACCGCAATCGGTTGAGGCGCCGAAGAAGAACAGAATTCAGGTCTCCAACACCAAGAAACCACTCTTCTTCTACGTCAATCTCGCTAAGGTATATTTTTATTTAGTTTTTCCTTTTTATCTTCTTGCTCGTTCGTTCAGTTTTGCAATGTAATTACATGCATCTGATTAGCTTAATTTTCTGAGATCATAAGAAAAGTATGTTAAATTTTGTAGTAACACCGAGAGATTAATTGTCTTTCGGGGTATGATTGTCTTTTTCTTAGATTTTTTTTGAGTATGATGTTCACACGTCAAATAGGAGAGGTTGGTAATAACACGTGGCTGTATGATAATCACATTGAAATGCTTTTCGTGTTTTTTGAGTAATTTTTAGTAAGATGATGACACCGTCATTTATTGTCTATTCATCTGTTGCTAATATGAGCGGATAATTCACACCGTCACTTGTTGGTAATATGAGCAGATTGATAATGCCATGTGGTTTCTCGTGTTTTCTATGCTTGTGGAGGAAATGCAGGAAATTTGGAAAAGGGAATTGAAATTTAGTACAAAAATAAGGAAGCTCAATTGTAGGGATGATTTTTGTTGATACTTGGTGAAGAGAACATCTATGTGGTCTTATTGTGTAGAGTTTTTCAAGCATATATTGTTTTCTTGAATACTAATTAGATGAATTTCGGTAAGAACTGCATTTCGTGTTTACGTTGTTTTTCTTTGACGCAGAGGTACATAGAGCAGTACAACGAGGTTGAGCTCTCTTCGCTTGGGATGGGTAAATCTTTTCGGAATCATTTCTCAGTATCTATGTTCTTGTTTAGTTTCCGAAATAGTAATAGCATGAAGAAGGAGAACACTTTATATAACTCAGCATGCTTAGCCTAAAACTAGTTGAATTACCAGACCTACACGATTACTTTGACAAATTCAATCTTTTTACGCAATAGAGATGAGCATAACCGAAAATTAGGGATGGCGGTGTTACGCAAGTAGGCTGGAGATTTCATGATTCTGTAGCAACTCCAATACCAGAAGCTCTAAACAATTTCTTATTGACTATGCTTCCAATCTTCGACCGCCCACTGAAGCGCGAAAATTGAGAGTTCCTTTAGTTACTATGGATTTTCATTGAAACAAATTTATGGCAGCCAAGTGAAATTTGTATTACTGTGAACTTTGATGTGAAGCCTGTGATTATGTCCTGCACTTATGTTATTACAGCAATCACCACGGTTATCACTATTGCGGAGATTTTAAAGAACAACGGCTTGGCTATCGAGAAGAGTAAGAAATCTGCACTCTTAACTCGAAAAAACTTGAAAAATGTTATAAAGGTAGTTGATTTGGCTATCTTTGTTTGTGGGATTGCACAGAGGTGTCTACATCTACCGTTGGAATGAAAGACGAGAGTAAGGGTCGCCTCGTGCAGAAGGCTAAGGTTGGTTTCTTTGGTCGAGCGTCTTTAAGTTGATGAAACATTTTATACCAAGTTTCCACCCAGCATCTGATATCGTTTCTGCTTTTTCTCTTCGTTTAAACTTCAGATCGAGATTGTGCTGGGGAAGTCTGAAAAATTCGATGCCATAATGCAAATGAATGCTGATGTACTTGCTGCAGACTCGGTTGCGACCGAGGGAACAAAAAAATGATAACGAAGCAGTTTCCGTTGTTGCACATTCTTCCTTCACTATCTGCAGAATTGTAAAGATCTTCTCTTTTTGTACCGTTTCCTTCTCGAATCTGTAAATTTTTCATCCTTTTCGCGCATAATGTCGTTCATTAAATGAAAAATTGGGAAGAAATTTTACTGATCCGACCTGTTTGATATCATGTGCGATCTTATTATTCGTGTACATATATGTGACATACATAGATGCATATTACATAGCAGCATATGGAAGACCCTCTGCTCATTTCGTCACATCGATAAGGAAATTACTACAAAAATGCACATAATTTAGACGAATTAAAATTGCAGAACAAACTTTTATGGAAGTTCTTTACACGTAGGCCACAACGAAGCCTCCAAAAGTGGACTCATAAATGCATATAACTTAGCATCTAAGTATTTTTCATTGTTTTATATCTTGCATTGTCTCGTTTGAAGAAATTAGACGCAATTTGTATTTTTAAGGTTATGAGCAGACATTGACTAAATTTTCTCTTCGAAAACTGCTTGGCTGCCATTAGTGATTTCGAAGGTTTTATCAAAACCTTCTTCTTCTTCCACCGCTATGTATTCATCGGAAGTTTGACAATGTCTTCGTATGACAATCTTATTAGGAATCTTTAAAGCTTTGATTTTTGGCTCTTCTTGTAATATTTTGCTTGAGTTTCGAATCGATTTGTTTATTTTCAGGCTTGTGTTAGACTTTTTGTAATTTAAAATGATTTCCGCCTTGTCCTTTCATTTCCTACACAATTATGTTTATTTACGTCTATTGATTCCTCTTTCATTTCTTCAATCTAAAAGCAAAAATAAACGAGGTGTGTGGAAAGACAAAAATGTAGCGTAGAAAATTAAATCACTTTGTTTCTGTCTCTTTTCAATTTCTTATTTTCAACGCGCCATCTCTTTTAAATTTGCGCCTAGTATTTCTAATAGAGCATAAGGAAATCTTTAAGATAAGAGATTCCTTTTTATTTATATATTTATTTATTTATAAAAATGAGGATTAGTTGTGAGATCCACACTACATCGAACTTTAACAATGGGAACCGTCTATTTTTTAAGTTGCACCTCATAGATCATCCTTACAAAATATTAGTCAGTTCGGAAATATTTAAGACATCTAATTGGGTTCAAAGAAATTAACAAATATTTTGTTATATAAGAAATAATGAAATTTTATCTTGATAATTAAATATGCAAATGGTTTCAGATTGAATTGAATTTTTGCAAGAATGATCTATGAATCGAGACTTACAACATAGAAAATTTGGATCGTTAAAATTTGATATGAAGTGAACCTCACGCTTAGTTCCAATTTTTTGAAAAAAATGAAAATCTCTTTGCATAAAGGCCTGTAGAGCATAAACAGCCCATTTTCCTAATTTGGGCATATTTGTTGATAATGCATGAGCCGTCGCTCTGTCTTCTTATCTATGATTTGTATGTTTGAGGCAAGGGCTGCTTCTTCTTCTTCTTATAAGAAGAGGGACAATTGATGGTAAGTAGGGGTGGTTCGATATGAGATATCGAACTGAAACTAGTATCCTGAATCTCAAACCGAAAGTTTTCGGGACGGGAATTTGAATACCAATCCCAAACCAAATTTTCGGGAATCCCAAATTTTGGGAATCCCGAAATATTTTCAGGATTTCGGGACAAATCGGGAATCCCAAATTAAAATGTGAAATTATGATTTATTCAAGAACACATTCATGAACTAGAAATGTCATTTCATTCACACTACCATTTAATCGAACACTGGCATGTCTGACTGTTTTTATCAGAGTCAAAATTTAAATTAATTAAACCTTTTTGGCAATCTGTTGAGAGACAAAAGAATCAAGCCTTCTGAAATCATCAGCCATGACAGCAGCAATAATAAAATCCAAATGAATATCAAATAGAACATGAAAAATATGCAAGTTGTAGGGCATTCCAGGTTGTAGAGCATGAATTAGAAACTACTAGCATCAATTATAAAAGAATAACATATATAATATATATGTATAAATATACATATATAATAATTAATAATATATATTTTCAGTTTGGTATGGGATTTCCAAAATATCGAGAAGCCAATCTCGAATCCCGTACCTAAATTTCGGGATTGGTTTGGGATAGCATCCCGAAAATTTCGGGAATTTCGGTGGTTTGGGATCGGGATTTTTTCGGTTCGGTTTGGGATTTTCAGGAATTTTTTCCACCCCTAATGGTAAGTTAGGTTGTTCATCTCTTCCGGACCGAAGAGGTTATAAGAAATTTAACCATGTTGATGGTCATAGTCGAGCAGATTTACTAGCTTTGAGTATCGAATATGAAACCTTTAACCTTTTTTTGTTTATTGAGGAGTCACAATTTGTGCCCTTACCACTTAACCACTTACTATGATTTTTAAATAGCTTGTAGGAATTACTTTTGATTATAAGTGTTTCTACGGAAAAGTGCTTATATCATAGCTATTTTTTTCCTTGATTATCTTAAAATGTACCTTTTTTACTCAAAAACATTTTCAAGTATTTCCTCTAGATGAAAAAAATGTTTTTAATTGTTTAAAAGTGCTTTTAGTGAATTTAAAACTCATAAAAATAGTTTAAACCAGACCATTAGTTATAGGTTATTTATTTAGGAAACGATGTTAAGGAATCCAGATCCTTGTTGGATCCTCTTTGTGAAAATTTCAAAGATTCATGAATCGTATCTGTTTATCGTACATCATGAAGTTATAAATTATTTTAAATATTTTTATTTAAAATTAAAATTAATATCATAATTTACGATGAACAAATACGATTTACGAATTTTCAAGATCCCACTAAAAGGATTCGAAGAGGATTCTGTTGAGATGTTAAGGTCACTAAATTTACTAAATGACGTGACAATGTATGTATCAATATTTTACTAGTTGAAAATAAAAAGATGAGTATATAGTATACTTAGCAAATTCGTGGGGTATAAATAAAATCATATTTCCAGAGCCACAGAAATCGAACCCCAAACCCCATCTTTCTCTCTCTCTCTCTCTCAAATCAAGATAAATCACTCTCTCCCTGTCTTTCTATTTTCTTCAACTCTGAATCTCTCTCTCTCAAACCCCTTGGAAGCCTAATCCAACTCTCGTCGTCCTCTCCAGCGATTCGCCCCTTTCGGTTTCAGACTACTAGGTTTCGCGCTGCCACCACCAGTTCTCTTCCCTACCCATGTAATTTTTCATGATTTTTTTATTTTATTTTATAGTTTTGTGTGTATTTCTTTTCAAATTTCTGCAATTTTCTATGGTTTTAGTGTAGTATTTGCTTGATGCATTTCTGTATACAAATTGTCGATGTTGGTTCGTCATTGGGTTTTCTTTGTTTTGTGATTCTGTTACTTTAGGGCTGTTTTTTTATTTTTATTTATTGAAGGAAGGGTTTTTGTTCTTGTATTGTGAAATATGTTTACTAATTCATGGTTTCCAGACAGGTTTTCGATTCGGAGTATTTTTCTTCATTTGGGTTTGTTCATATTTTTCATGGTGATTTTTTGTTTCTGTTATCATAATTTTCTTGGTTTATGTTTGATATAATGCAGACAATTTATGGCTGAAGCTGATAAACTCTATGGGGAACTTGATGGAGGTGAAGTACCTGTCACCGTGGCTGAAATCGATGATGAGATTGAGAATGCACAGCCACTGGTAGAAGACCAGGCTACGGCTCTGGACCCAGCTCCAGAGCTGACGGAGGAACATGGAGTGACATTTGCACAAGAACAAGAAGATGCACTTGCACAGTTCCAGGCACAGCAGCAGGAAGATGCACTTGCACAGTTCCAGGCACAGGAGCAGGAAGAGGCACTGGCTCAGTTCCAGGCACAGGAGCAGGAAGAGGCACTGGCTCAGTTCCAGGCGCAGGAACAAGTAGAGTTATCAGTAGAAGTACAAGAGGAGGAGGCGCAATTACCTGAACAGAACCAAGAGCCTCATGAAGATGCTGCTGTGTCTGGTGGAGGTGAGAAGAAGTGGCCTGGATGGCCAGGAGAGAGTGTTTTCCGGATGCTGGTTCCTGCGCAAAAGGTTGGCAGTATAATTGGACGCAAAGGGGAGTTCATTAAGAAAATAGTCGAGGAGACAAGAGCTCGCATTAAAATTCTTGATGGTCCCCCAGGAACAACTGAAAGAGCTGTAAGTTTCTACTAATAACCTGTATGAACGAGATGTAGTATTCTCTTTGAAGTTTCAACGAATTTTACGTAGTTATCTGCTTTTGGTCACTTGGTTTTTTTCATTCTCTATATTATGCTTTCGCTTTGAAATGTATTTGAGCATTTGTAGTTCCTATCATTTAGTTACTGGACTAAGTTTTCCGTGAATCATTTAGTTACTGGACTAAGTTTTCCGTGAGGGTAAATTTGCTATATATCGTAGTTGAGGAAAGCTTCCTTGGTGGCTATAAATATCTGATTGTTGTTGAGATTGCTTAATGTTTATAGTTTGATGGTTTGACCTCTACATGACTATTACAGAGTGTTGCATGCACCAAGTATAACAGTCATACGGTGATATACCATTGTTGAAATGACATAGGGAAAGATGAAAATGAAGTTCTTGACTTTCGACTCTAATTGTTACTATGAAGATCAATCACCAATATGATCAGTTGATCTATATGAAGTTCTTCACCTTGTTGAGTTTAAAAGCTATAGGTTGATAGTGTCAATTGATTTAATAATTACAGGAAAAAATATACAATAATTGTCATCCTAGATGGGCAAAATAGTTATGAGGCACAATGCAATATGTTAGATTAACGTACACATTAAACGAAATCTTGATTAGTTTGACTAGAAATATAATTTCTGTTTCATAAAAAAAAAAAAAAAAAAAATTAGGTTCTAGTGTTTCAATTTGTGTTCTAAAGTAGTGATGTTCTCATAGTTTAAATGTGTACTATGGTATAGATCTTTTAGGAGAAGAAGGTGCTATCCAAATGAAAAGGAGTCACTATATAAGTTTTTCGTAATATCTAGCCCTGTTCTCTCAAAGAGTCTGAAAATCAATGAAATTATTGAAGGTGTGAGGCAAATAATAACAAATGTGATTCAACTCTAGAATTCCTTTTCTAAAAACGTTTAATCAAAAGAAGACATAAAAGAAGCGGTATCACAAGAATCCATAAAATATGAATACATCCATTTATTGTAATAACAACAATGAATGTGTGCAGGTTTTTCGTGCAAACATTAAGGCAACGACTCAATCATCAATAAGATCCCAAACTTGAAGAACAAAAGGTCCAGATGGAAGGGATCAGCATTGAGCATTACAAATTGCTGAAAAGTTGATCTGAATAAACACATACACTATTCGAACATTTGTTCCACAAAGCTCTGCATTATCTCTGGTAACTTCAGAACCTGGATGATTGATGTCTTGCCGCAGATGATGTACACCATAAAAGAAATCAATAATGCTTAATAACGTGATTCTTAAGACTAATGATAAATTTTAAGTGGCTTATAAACTATCCTACATATCTTTGAAAACAAAAAGCAGTATAACTAACCACAGTCAATTGTCAGAGTGAATCAGTTAGTTATACGTAAAAGCTTGTGCATAACTGCTAAGCTGTTGTTTTCCCCTAGTAATTTGTCAAAATTGATCTCTTGTAGGCCAATTATGACCATATATAGAAGATTTATATTTGGTTGGAAGATCCTACATGGATATGTTCAATGCATACCTTTTGGTTTATAAAATGGTTTGATGTATCTGAACGCTGTGTACGATTTTGGCTGTCCTTGTTACCATTCACCTGGTCCATGTTTTTCCGTGTTCAGTTTTTACATTTTTGCCAAGGAATTGTTGATTTGTTTGTTTGTTTGTTTTTTTCTTTTTTTAATATTTTTTATGAAGAAGAGTATTTTCAGATGTTTGTGTATATGTCAGAGGCACTATGTTATGGTAACGGCCAGTGTTTATTCTATGCTGATGGTGCTTTTTATTGCGTTGATTAGGTAATGGTTTCTGGCAAGGAGGAGCCAGATTCTTCTCTGCCCCCAGCAATGGATGGCCTTTTGAGGGTTCACAAGCGTATTATTGATGGTTTGGATGGTGATTCTTCTCATGCTCCACCGGGCATGGGTGGCAAAGTATCCACAAAGCTGCTGGTCGCAGCTTCACAGGCAGGAAGCTTGATAGGGAAACAGGGAGGAACTGTTAAATCCATTCAAGAAGCATCTAACTGCATAGTTAGAGTTCTTGGATCAGGTAATTTTCATTGTATATTGAATCTCTTATGATTTACAATTTTTCCGATGTACTCTGAAACATACACAGATATCTGATCTTAGTGTAAGTTCTGAAAAATTCATCATGAGACTACCTAGCTACTTGTCTTGTTACATATAGTTTTTCTTCAGTATAACCAAATAAGGCTTAAAAGTTCATCTAATGGATATAAGATTAAATATTTAGTGGCAGTATTTGCTGAGGGCGGCATTCACCGTTGCATTTATGGGATACAACCCATCACATGACACATAGTTCACAAATAGTAAAAGCTGAAACTTTTTCTTCTTTCTTTACTGTTTACTTTCTTTAGTTTTGCATCTCTATTTTCAGCTGGACATTGGTATATGTGTCCTCTGCTCGATTGCTTGACCTTTTGTTGAATGATTTGGTGCAGAAGACCTACCGATTTTTGCTCTTCAAGATGACAGAGTGGTTGAAGTAGTGGGTGAGGGTGTTGGTGTGCACAAAGGAATTGAACTAATTGCATCTCATCTTAGGAAGTTTTTAGTTGACCGCAGTATAATTCCAATATTTGAAATGCATGTAAGTCTGCCTTGTACTCTCAATTGCAATAAGTCAAACCAACTCTCAACACTTATGTTTGATGAAACAAATGATGCTCCTTATTTTTTATCAGATGCAAATGGCAAATCCTCAGATGGATCATGGGCCACCTCATCAAAATTGGGGTCCACCTCAAGGTCATCCCCACAATGCTGGTCATGGGGGTCCTGGATATGGGCCGCCTAATCCCCAATACATGCCACCTCCTCGGCAGCTTGACAATTACTATCCACCAGCTGACATGCCTCCACCTATGGAGAAACAGCCTCATCATGGTATATCGGCTTATGGAAGAGAAGCTCCAATGGGTTCCCACCAGCCATCAAATGCTCAGTCCGCACCAGGAATGGTCACACAGGTTATACTCATGTTTCTTTAATTCATTGCAAACTACATTGGTGTTATCAAGTTCTTTCTTGTAGTCCAAATATGTTCCTGATGATGATTTTTCTTATTTTTGCAGATCACCAAGCAATTGCAAATTCCGCTGTCATATGCTGATGCTGTAATTGGCACAGCTGGTGCAAGTATAAGCTATATTCGACGCGCTAGTGGGGCAACTGTTACGATACAAGAGACTAGGGGTGTACCTGGGGAGATGACTGTTGAAATCAGTGGAAGTGCTCCCGAAGTTCAAGCAGCTCAACAACTGATACAGGCAATGCTCCTAGTCCTGGCATTTGATTCTTGTATCTTGATCATGCTTTCTGGCTTATTACATTTTTGTGAGGTCATAATAGGAGTACGGGCAAACGTAACGTGTTTTATTGGGTGTTCTGTTGTATAGTCTTTCGTGCATTAGCGCTGTTAGAAAGCTTCTGCTGTCGGTAGTAGTTGATATACGAGCACATTTCTGTTAATACATGCATTCTAATTTTCTGTTAGTACAGAGACCTTGACCGTCCTTTGTTGGTTGGTTTACAGAATTTCATGGCTGATGCTGGAGCACCGCAGCCGACTCCAACTCCTGGCTCTGTGGACCAAGGTTATAACAACTATGCAACTCATGGTTCGGTGTATGCATCTCCCCCATCTAATCAAGGACATGCAGGACAACATGGGGGCTATGGCTCAGCCTACGGCTCGCATTATGGGTACTAGACGGGAACTTCTACTGGGGTTTTTTTGTAAGAGTGAGACAAATCGTTTATCGGTGTGACTTAGTCGATCACATAGTAATTCTGTAGGGCAGTTGTATTGTTATACTGTGAATTCCCTTATGAAACTTTGATTTTGAACTAGTTAATGTCAGATTTTCGGTGTTATTTAGGCTGGCGAACCGTAGTGTTGAGCCGATTTACTCTGAATTCGCCTTGTTCTTAATTAATGGACATGCTCTTATTAGTATCTTGGCACATTGTTTTCCGGTTGATGCATTCAGGAGAAGCCGTCATAGTTTTAGCATGTAGCTGGGAAGAAAAACTACTAAAAAGAATGTGGCTGGAAAATGACATAAAAATACGTTTTATGTTGTAATGCGACGGTGACTCTTTTGCATAATGTTGTTAAAAGTACGATTTTTTACCATTTATCAAGTCTACTTAAGTGTTTTTTAGGAATTTTTTTTGAAATGTCATATGAAATCGTACCTATTTTTTAATTTGTCATATAAACTAAAAATTTAAGCAATTTTTCATACCAACTTTCTGAAATCATTAATTTGTCATCTCAACGTACCTCTGTTAAGTTTTCCATCCAAAATAAGTCATGTGTTGTGTTCAGAAGTATTTCTATAATTTTAACAACCCACTTCCTTCTATTAAGTTGCATTCGATCAAAACAATTCTAGAGTGTTTAGTTTAGCATGTCATGAAATCAAATTTTATATAGGCTTTGTAATATAAGAAACGAGTTGAGGTTTGGTGCCAGAAAATAGATTTGTATATGCATATACGCTGCTCGAACACAACGATCCGGATGAAAAACCTCGAACACAAAATTTAAGAGTTTAATTAAAGAAAAGTAAAGAACTTGTAAAAAGATCTTAAATGACAGAAATAATCTTGAACACAAGTCATGTGCCTCGCACATGACTTATTTTGGATGGAAAACTTAACGGAATTAGGATGAGATGGCAAATTGATGATTTCAGAAAGTTGATATGATAAATTGAAAAATGTGTACAAGTTCATATGACATTTAAATTTTTTTTTTTTTTTAAATATAAAAAAAATCTAGTAAGTCCCCGAAACATAGTTAAAATGCCACAAAAATTACAATGATGTATGCAAAACTTTGCTAAACCGATTGAAAACACTCGTTGATTTTGATAAAAATGAAAATTTTCAGTTTTCGCATAATCTTTTGCATGCACAAAAGATGTAACCACGGAGAAATTCCGTCTGCTTGAGCATCTAGAATTTTGCAAAACTGAGTTAAAAACTTCGACTATTTTTTTTACAGATTTTGTGGACGGTAGAAAATACACTATAAAGTTTTGGCATCTCTTTTTAGTAAAATCAAGTTGGAGAAAGTTTTCCTTTGACAATTTTTCTTGGTTTTCCCACCAGAAATCCATGATGCTTGTTTCAGACGTTGCACTATAAACGCATGGATTATTTAATTATAATTACTGTTCAGAATTATTTTTACGGTTGCCAATTTGGAAGAGCTAGGGTTTCTGTCTGTGTCAAAGTTTCAATCTTCAACCCTGATTATTCCAAGTACCGACCCAGATTCTCTATGTTTTCTGCCTAAACTTTTCATTGCTTTTGGAAACTAATTGATTAATTAAGCTTTGATACGGTGTTAATAAATAGCTGGCCAACATATTACATAATCCTTTCAATTAGAGGTGTTAAATTAATCTATTTAGTTGTTAATAAGTATATGTCAAGACCCGTTTAATTGACATCAGTATCATATATAAGTGAGATTGATAGTGTTAGTAATGTAAGATGAAATCAAACTAAACTTAATGAATATTCATTAACAATCCAATGAGTTGATTTAACACCTCTACTTTCAATTACTAGTGGTTTAGTGTTGTATTAGTTGTGCTTAAAGTAGGATTTTAATTTCAAAAACCGAAGACAATTGGAGCTGAAATAACGTGGGAATCTTTTTAAAACATCACTATACCCTTTTTGGAAAAATATTGAGAAAGTTCTTCCTTCATTAGGAATCTAAAACCAAACTTTTTTCTTCATATCTGCAGGAATCTAAAAGCAAACTTCTCCCTTCACTTCTCTTTAAATTTTCGTGCATGCAGACTATAAATATCGCTCTCTCCATCTTTCAATTACAACATAATTTTAGAAATTGTCTTCAGTCACCACATCTTTTCCTAATCCGCTGTGTTTCCGTCACTCATATTTCCAAAACTTGCTCCGTTTTCGAATTTCTCACATATATCAATGGGAAATAGACAAGCAAAACAGCAAGCATACGAATTTCCGGCCTCTACTGCTCCAAAAGTTTCACTTCCGAGTCATAATCATACTCGCAATTCGAAAAGTAACCAGGTCAAACTACCCAATGTGTCTGGAGCTGAAGCTGCACAGACTGGAATGGCACGAGTGCACAAGGTAGAGATGAGAATGGAAGACAATGATGGTGCATTTTCTGACTACATTAACCGCACGAAATTCAAGATCAGTGCTACGACCTCCAATGCTGGTATCGAGAAGGCTTCATCCGCAGCAGATGGTGTTTATGAAACAAAGCAAGAAGATGATGAATATCATATGTTTACGGATTTTGTTAATCGCTCTAAGTCTAAGATTAAAAAGACCTTCAGCATCGGAAGCAGAAACAACATCTCCTTTAAGAAGTAGGAGACTCAAAGTCTACAACCATATGCGCGGCGTGGTGATTGCCGGCATGTTCACGGATTGTGTTCTTTCTCTCTATCTCCCTTTTTAATTATTTCTCATATTTTACATGTTACGTGATGTTGTCCCATTGTCCTGTATGTTTTATGAGTCAATAATGTTAAATTATTCATGTGTTTCTAAAGCCAATGTGCTATTATAAATCTGCTCTTTTCGAGCAATCTTAGAGAATGTATGTAACGATGATGTTTGAATGAAGAAATATCTTATCGATTTACGCACATAATTAGGGATCTTTAATATGCATACAAATCATGTGATTCAGGAAAAAGTGACTTCCTAAAAAGTGTAGCTTCTATGCATTGCAGCAAGCTTCAGAGTTTTTCTCTAAATTCTGGACAATTGGCATATGATCTTCACCTTTTTGAAGAGAAAATTTTCATTGTGATCGAAACAACCTCTCTCTCGAGAGGCTACAATTTAAAAGGCGAGACTCCTCTGCATTTCTATTTTTGTACGCGCAAATTGGACCGAGACGACAGACACTAAATCTAACCTAAACTACATATATAGGGTTGATTCCATCGAGGCAATAAAACATCTAAATAGTATTTTACCTTAAACGCAGTTGCTGGATGTCCCACTTTTATGAAGAATTTATGGGCTGGGTTTATGATTCCCATACATCAGTTCATTTCTTCATGTATTTTTCAGTTTTCGAGCAAGGATCGCAAGGACATGCTCTCTAGATTTCTCATTAGTTCATTTCCCAACCTTATTAGTAGCTTGGCACATTGTTTTCCTGCTGATGCATTCGGGAGAAGCCGTTAGACTTTTAGCATGTAGCAACTAGCATGGAAGAAAAAGTTCAAAAAAAAAAAAAAAAAAAAAAAAAAAGGAATTTTACTGAAGAATGATGTATAAATAGGTTTTATGATGATTTTGTTAGAGACTTGCAAAACAATTGCAAGTCGTGAGTGTTAGCTCACATTTTTTCAAAGTATGATGATTGAGTTTTTGCAAAAGTTTAATATTGTGAAAATACTATGGAAATTACAACGGTGTATGCAGAACTTTGCTAAACCAATTAGAAAAACTCACAGATTTTGGAAAATATAAAACTTATTGAACTTTTGCATGCATGAAAAATGTAACAAACCATGTGATTAATGAAATAACCCAATTTTTTTTTTATCGATTTCAAATTAGAAAAAAGGAAAATCAAATAAAAATAATAGCGGGCCCCTTTACAAACCACAGAGGAATTCCGTCAGCTTTAGTATCTCGAATATAACACCGCCCTTTCGCAAAACCAATTAAAAATCTGACTATCTTTTACATATTTTATGAAAAATGTTGCTAAACCCACTCGTCGTTTCCTCACCAACTTCATTTTTCACCCACCAAAAAAAGTTGAAAGAATAACACTATTTTCACACCAACCATCATACCTAAAATACCCTAATGTGATACCAGCGCTTGACACCTCAACTCCGCTGCAGTGCTGCACCGATTCCCAACGCCCAACCCAAGTCCATAACAATCATAGCACCACCATGGCAACAAAATTCCTCACCTCCACCCATTTTCATGTTCCCTGCATAGTCTGGGTGTTTGAATTTTCTATGGATTTGAAGGATTGCAATGGAATTCAATGAGTGGATTATGTACTTTAAAAATTTAGAAAGAGGGGAAATGAGAGAGAAGGGAGGTGAAGCTAAAGATGAGGTTGGGGTTGGGATCAGAGGCAAATAAGGGCATAACTTGGCGAAGCTAGAGATGAGGTTTTTTAAGGTCCTTTTAAGTCATTTTGCAAGAGGATAACTTGGTACATAAAAATATTATTTAATAATCGGTAGAGAGATAAGATAGAGGTGTGAGAATAATAGTACTGTTTGCGAAAGGTAGTAATAACATTATAAAATTTTGAAATCTTTTCAAATAAATGTTTTTAGTAAAATCAAGTTGGAGAATGCCTATTTTCCTTTGACAATTTTTCTTGTGTTATTTAGCAGATGAATACATTGAATAGGTTGGTTGTTTCCCACAGAAATCCATGATGCTTGCTTTAGATTTTGAACTATAAAAACAATGGATTATTATTAATAGTGTTAAGAATTATTTTTAAGGTGTCACCAATTTAAAAGAGCTAGGGTTTTTGTCCGTGCCAAAATTTCATTCTTCAACCTGATTACAACAAGTACCATCCTAGATTCTCTATGTTTTCTTCCTAAACTTTTCATTGCCTTTGGAAACTAATTAATTAATTAAGCTTTGATATGATGTTAATAAATAGCTGGCCAACAGATTACATAATCCTTTCAATTTCTAGTGGCTTAGTGCTGTATTAGTTGCGTTTAAAGCACGGTTTTAATTTCAAAACCGTTGAAATTGGAGCTGAAATAACGTGGGAATATTTTCCCAACATCACACCCTTTACAAAAAATTTGAGAAAGTTCCTTCATTAGGAATCCAGACCAAACTGGCCTCTCCCTTCATTCCTGCAGAAAAAACAATTACCGTCCGGAACTTTGTCCTTAAATTTTCGTTCAAGCAGACTATAAATATCGACCTCTCTATCTTTCAGTTACAACACAACCTTAGATATTGTCCTTGGTCACCACATCTTTTCCTTCACTAATCTGTTGTTTTTCTGTAGTTCAGTCACTCGTATTTCCAAAATTTGCTCCCTTTTCGAATTTCTAACATATATCAATGGGAAATTGTCAAGAAAAACCGCAAGCGTACGAATTTCCGGCCTCTACTGCTCCAAACGCTTCACTTCCGAGTCATGATAATACTCGCAATTCGAATAGTAACCAGGTCAAACTACCCAATGTGTCTGGAGCTGAAGCTGCACAGACTGGAATGGCACGAGTGCACAAGGTACAGATGAGAATGGAAGACAATGATGATACATTTTCTGACTTCATTAACCGCACAAAATTTAAGAACAGAGCTACAACCTCGAATGCTGGTATCAAGAAGGCTGCATCCGCAGCAGAAGGTGTTTATGAAACAAGGCAAGAAGATAATGCATATGATATGTTTACGGATTTTGTTAACCGCTCTAAGTCTAAGATTAGAAAGACGTTCAGCGTCAGAAGCAGAAGCAACACCTCCTTAAAGAAGTAGGAGACTCAAAGTCTACAACCATATGCATGGTGGTGATTGCCGGCATGTTCACGCGGGGATTGTGTGCTTTCTCTCTATCTCCCTTTTTAAACTTTTGTCATATTTACGTCCTGGATACACAGGTTATGTGACGTTGTCGAATTGTCCTGTATGCATTTCTGAGTCAATAATAAATTATATCATTTTTCTTTCATGTGTTTCTAAAGCCCATGTACTATTATAAATATGCTCTTTTCGAGCAATTTTAGCTAATGTATGAAACGATGATGTTAAAATGAAGAAAGATCCCATCCCACAGGGATCTTTATTGTGCATATAAATCATGTGATCCAGGAAAGTGTGAATTCCTAAAGGTGTGACTTCTATATGCATTGCAGCAAGCTTCAGACAGTTTTTGTCCCAAACCCTTGACATTTGGCATATATTTCTTCACCTCTTCGAGAGGCTACAATTTAAAAGGCCAGACTCCTCTGCATCTATATTTTTGTATGCGCAAATTGGACCGAGAAAATAGAAACTAAATCTAACCTAAGCAACGCAGTTGCTGGATCCCATTTTTGTGAAGAAATTATGCGCTAAGAAGCTGGGCATATGATTCCCATCCATCACTTCAATTGTAGAATATTTCTCCTTTATGAACAGTTTTTTACCATTCAGCCAACGTGGTTTTGCCTTCGTTTCTGTTTCTATTTTTCAGTTTTCGGGCAAAGACTGCAAAGACTGTTGGGCTTAAAAAGAATTCACTACTTTGGAGATGTTTATCTCACAAAGAAGAATGTAATGCAGGGGAATTGATAGACAAGAGAAACAAAGAACACTCAAAGTATTACACAAAATTTTTATTCACTCACAAACTAATACAAGGGGAAACACTCAAACACTCTTAGAAGTTTTGTTGCTTCTTCTTTCTTCTTACTTGACACTCTCACTTTTTACTACTTGCTCTCTTGGTTGTTACAAATGGTGTGGATGCCTTCTCCTTTTATAGCCATGGATGGAACCTTGGAGAAGCATGGAAGCATCATGCTAAAGATATCTAGATAATTCTACTACCTTCCTAAGTTAGAATTATCTACACTAATCTTGTATGTTGGTGGAATCCTCACCATTCTTCTAGACTCTTCCACCAACTTGAACTTTGCTAGAATTCTCTAGCATGTGCAGGGATCTTTCTTTGCGTATGGGCCGGATCAATTATCTTTGGACCAAGACAAGATTACAATTCAACAAAGACATGCTTTCAAGATTTCTCATTAATTCATGTCTAAAACTTATTACAAGCTTGCTCAATTATCTTCTTACATACCAATGGGAAAGGGTTAGCATATAGCTCAAACTCAAAGCATTGTTGTGCAAGAAAATCTTCAGTTCTCCCAACCCAATTTATAGATTGGCAACAGTACCAACTCATGTTTCAGTGCTGGAGACAAGCAAGACTGAGGCAAAGATGACTTCACCAACAAGGTTCTCGCTGGGTCGAGTTGAGAAGCTATCAACAGTCCAAACTAGAGCCACAACTTATAGAACTGTAAGTTTGACATACAACGATGCATTATCTGACGACATTCATCGCGCATAAATTAAGATCCGAGCTATCTGCAATGTCAGCTTGTAAAAGATTGCCTCCAGACCAAGAGATGATGGATATTGGATATGATAGAAATAAAGAAGACAGTGCCTGAGTGCCAAAGATACATTTTTAAGATTATATAAATCGTGCAAAGATGAGGATCAGAAAGACATCAAGTCTTCGAAGCAGAAGGATTATCTTTTTCAAGCGAGAGTAAGAGAGTGAAAATTAACGAGGGAGCTCTAATGATTGCTGACAGGATCTTCATTTACAATGACAGCATCCGTAATGACTATGGTTCTACTTTAAAGTCTTGATGGATAACTTAGTAGGAATGGGCTTGGATAAGTCCGATTTCTGGCCTTAATTTTGTGTTTACTACTATTGGAATTATATTTACTTCCTCTACATTTACTAACACATACTGCAGGCAAAAAGCATATGGCTATCACACTTCAATTCTTAATTAATCCAGTTCTTGATTATTGAATTAGATTGATTAGGGTTGATGTTATTTCCTCTCTTTATTTTTCTATTCCTGACTTTTCCGATTCATAACTTTCTCCACTTCAAAACAATATGCCATCAATGAAGCTTGGCCATACTATGGACAAGAAAGAAAAGTTCAATGGAAGGAATGACGGGAATAATTTGGTTGCAAAGTTAACTACTTAGAACATTTCCAACCCGTGGGTTAAAACTTAACATTTTTAACCCAGAAAATTTATGTTTTAACTTAGAAACAATTTTTTTCCTCCGACCATTATGGGTTAAACTTTTAGCCCGAGATTATTAAAGAATGAATTTAGGATAATTTGTTTCTTGTTAAAGTAACATTTAAAAAACAAATTATGTAGACTATCCTAATTTAATTTTATGAACATTTTAACCTAAAAATATTTAGATTTCGATAAATATTGAAAAATCACTAAATCGGCACCATATGAAACTCGTTAAACACTACGAAAAAATATAAAACACATAATATTTTTTTAATTACTTTAGCTGTTGGATTTAAATTTGGACCGTTAGATTTCTTTATTTATTTATTTTTATAGTTGGATTTGATCAAATTAGTTCTTAGTCATTGGATTCAATGAATTTATAAATATAAAACTAATAAAAATATACACATATGGTGGGCTAGCCCCACTAATACAAGGGGGAATCCTGAGCTAAATTTGCCTTTGAAATGAGTTTTAGGTTTTAGCTCATATTTGTCCCAAGGGTAGGAGCAAGTTGGAATAAGTCTATAACCTAAAATTTGAGTTTTACTTTAAGGGTTGAAGTAGGTCTTAACCTATGAGCATGCACTAGGTTGACAGAGATGAGTAGAATTCATCCATGCGAGGTGACAATATTGTTGTATGAGATGGTAATTTGTATGTTTCATCTTAGGGCTGCTAAATGCTAATGTGAAATTTCTAAGGAGTAAGGACATATTGATTTTGGCATTAGGGTAGTTGGGAAACATCTTTCTAGGAAGGAAATCTTTTCTGTAAAATCAAGTTAAAATGTCTTTTCCCTTACATAATTTCCCTTGCGTTCTAGATCACAAAATTTACTCATTTAGTGTATATTATTTGTTGAGAACAACAAATTTTAAACTATATACTCTAAACCACGGGTGGACACATTAACAGACTGCCATGGCGAATTGGTCTAACTCACAAATGTACCCATTTAGAGTAAATGAATAGGGGTTGGTGGTTTCCCAACCGAAACCCACTATGATTCTTTCGGATGGACTTAAACAACAAATTAAAGCTGTGCGCGTTATTCAACATAGAAGAGCTAGGTTTTTCTGGATATATCGAGTTTCGTTATTCAACCTGATTCCACATACGTACCCACCTAGATTCTGGATCTGCGCGCCTATATACTTTTCATGCTTTTGGAAACTCATGAAGCTTCATATAATGTAATACAGCTGGAGAACGTCATAACCCTTTCAGTTGCTAGTGCTGTATTAGGTGTATGTATGTGTTAAAGCAAGACGTTATTTTCCAAACCAAAGAAATTAAATCGGAGCTGAATAGCGTGGGAATATTACCAAACATCACATCCTTTACAAAGAAAAAAGAAAAGTTTTCCTTCATTATTTGGAATCTAGACCAAACTTCTCCCTTCATTTTTTTGCAAAGGAAATTAATTTCCGTGCAAACAATCACTCCTAGCTAATTACACATGCAGACTATAAATGATGATTTGTGAGCTATCCATCTCTCACAACTTAACCCCTTAAACTGTTAAGAAGTTTTCAGCAACAGTCTAGTCACAACACCTTTTTCTCCACTACCCATTTAGTCAGACAGTTTATACTTTTCGTCACACTTTGATTGTGACTAAAAGGCTTCTAGCGTCTGTACCCTCATATTTTCAGAAGTTGCGCCGGTTTCGAGCTTCTTTAGGATAGCAATGGGAAATAGACAGAGTCAAGATGGATCCAACTCCAAGAGTGTTTGTGAGAAGATCTTCAGCTCTCTCTGCTCAAATTTTCAGACAAACCAGCACGCACACCACAAACAATATTCAGTTCCGGCCTCTTCTGCTCCAAACACTTCACTGCCAACTCATGACCATACTAGCTTTTCGAATAGTATCCAGGTCAAACTGACCAATTCGTCTGGAGCTGAAGCTGCGTCAACTGGACTGGCACGAATGTCCAAGGCAGATATGAGAATGGAAGACAATGATGCATTTTCTGACTACATTAACCGCACAAAGTTTAAGATCAAAGCTATGTCCTCCAATGTCAGCATTGAGAGGGTTGCCTCCATAGCAGATGATGCTTATGAAACAAAGCAAGAAGATGATGAAGGAAACATGTTTATGGATTTTATTAAGCGCACTAAGTTTAAGATTAGAAAGACATCCAGCATTGGAAGCAGAATGAACATCTCCTTTAAAAAGTAGGAGACTTGCAAGGTCATGTTGAATAATGGTGTGGTGATTGCCAGCATGTTTGCTCGCTCTCTCTCTCTCTCTCATATTTCTGCCCTGCTTGTGATGTTATGAATTGTCCTGTATGTTCTTCCTGAGTTAATAATACAGTTAATACTAAATAATTTTTCTTCATGTGTTTTAAGAAACCTTAGTGAACATACTAAGTAATGACGGTAAAATGACAAAGAACTAGTCAGTTTTACTCATTTAGGGATCTTTAATATGCATAGAAATCATGTGATGCAGGAAAATGTAACTGAAGTTAAAGAGTTCCTAAAAGTCATGACTTTTAACTTCGAAAAGGAAGGAATCAGATAATAAGTTTCGGATAAAAGGAAAGACTTGATTATGATTGAACAAACCAACACAATGTCTTAAAAGCTACAGCTTGATGTAACATATATACATTTCCTCCAATAAACTAAGATCCATCCTCAGGAAAATGACCGTATCTGAGCTAGTGTTTAAACAAATTTATCTCTAAAGTGCGTATTCATCTCCATTTTCGTGTGCGCTTATTGAACGAAAGAATATAATCCAAACTCAGCTGCAGACTTTATCTGATTCCATTCAGACAATGAAACATATCTATATTCTAGTTTGTCTCTATAATAATGATCGAGAGTTTGGAAACCAGTAGCAATAGGGTGCGCTTTACTAAGAAATTAGGGGCAAAATAAACTGGGAATATGATCCCATACATCACTAATTCATTTCCAAAAATCAGAAAGTTCTCCTTTATGAAGAGCTTTTTTTTACTATTTTAGCCAAAGTTTTCCCTTCATTTCTACATATTTTTTTAGTTTTCGAGCAAGCATTGCAAGAACATGCTCTCAAGATACCTAACTTCTCCACCTACAAATAAGTTTAAGGTCTCTCTTCTTTCTATTAAAGCCAGCGAAAAACACTTCTCCAGCCATTCTTCATTAAGCTATCAAATTATTTCATCTCCTAAAAACCAAATGGGAAAGAGTCAGCATAGCTCAAACTCCAAGTGTTTGTGCAAGAAAGTCTTCAGTTCTCCCTGCCCCATTTGTAAATTGACAGCAGCACCAGATCATGTTTCAGTTCCGGGGAAAAGCGAGCTTAAAGAAAATATGATTCCAACGAAAAAGGTTCCTGCTGAGCCGAGTCATGCCAAGGCTAGTTCAAAAGTTGAGAAGCAAAAGTCCAAACTAGTGCCACAACTTACGAAAACAAATAGGACAGTAAGTCTGGGTTACAATGATGCGTTTTCCAATTACATTAATCGCGCGAGACTTAGGATCCAAGCTATGTCCAATGTTGGAATGGAGAAGATTGCCTCCAGATCAACAGATGATGAATATGATGCAAAGAAAGAAGACAACGCAAAAGATGCATTTTCAGATTATATAAATCGTGCAAAGATGAGAATCAGAAAGACATCAAGCATTGGAAGCAGAAAAATTTTCTCCTTCAAACGAGAGTAATTAAGGAGAGTGCAAATAAACAAGGGAGATTTGACGTATGTGTTAAATAATGATTATGGTTATGCTTAAGGTCTTCATGTGAAAAACTTAATAAGGTTGTGTTGGTGATTTGAAGTGATTATCTTCCTAGTTTGTTTTCAAGCTTAATTACCGTATCATTACTTGTAATTTCTGTATTCCTCTGAATAATATGGTGGTTCATTTTGTTTTTTATTTGAGATTTCACTTTGTGGTTATAGATTTCAGCCTCGGGCGTTAAATCAAAATCTTCAGGTTGATTTTATTTAGAGCAAAGCTAATGTCTTCTGAATAATATAATGCCTAGAGAAATTTGGAACATGTAATATGGTGTGCTTGGTGGATTCCACTTCATTTAGAAATTAGGGGTAGAGAAAGCTGGGAATATTATCCAATCCCACACATCACTTCATTTGAAGAAATCAGAAAGTTTTCCTTTATGAGGAATTTTACTATTTCAGCCAAGGTTGTTCCATCCATTTCTGCATATATTTTTAGTTTTCAAGCAAGGATCAGAAGGACATTTGCGCGCATGCTCTCTAGTTTCTCATTGCTTCATCTCCTAAAGTTACAAAAAGCTTGTTCATTTCGATTTCTTGAAAAACCAAAGGCAAAGAGTCAGCATAGTTCAAAATCCAAGTATTTCTGCAAGAAAATCTTCAGTTCTCCTTGCCCAATTTGTAAAATGGCGGCAACAGCTTATGTATCAGCCGCACAGGAGGAAAGGAAGACCAAGAAAAAGATGCCTCCGCCAACAAAGCTTCTTGCTGAGCTGAGTCACACTAATGCTGTTTCAGAAGTTGAGAAGCAAATCCCAAAGTAGAGGCACAACTTACGAAAGAAATGGGACAGAAATCTGGATGACAGTGATGCATTTTCCAACAACATTAATCGCGCAACAATTAAGATCAGAGCTGTATCCAATGTTGGCATGGAAAATATTGCCTCTGGATCAACAGATGATGGAAATGATACAAAGAAGGAAGACATGGCGAAAGATACGTTTTCAGATTATATAAATCGTGCAAAGATTGTTGGAGAGTTGACATTTGTAATTAACTTAGTTACCTGTTTGGGTCCTTGTAATCAGGATGTAATTAGGATAGATATTATTTGGTGTTTCTTTCCTTGTAAATCAATCTTGTACAATATATATTTCCCTCCTTGGTGAGAAGAATAATATCAGAAAATTAAACCCCAAAACAAGCCCTAATTAGCATGGTATCAGAACAGAGATCCTAGGATTTCTGCTCAGCCCGTTCCCTCAAGCAAACTCGGCCCTCCCATGGAGAACCTACCACCACTCCACGATGGAAACAATTTCATCCTAACCGATCCTACCCCTATACTAAACACTACTACCCTAACTGACCCTACCATGAATCCTCCTGCTTCGAGTTCTTCCGACATGTCTTCGGAGTCTTCAGGTAATTATGGTTATGTTTTTAATATGAATAATTGTGATTCTCAGTTCGATTGGATTATTGACTCTGGTGCCACATATCATATGACCTATGATTCTACTGATTTAGCTTGTGATACTGTTCCACTTCAATGAAATATTACTAATGCTAATGGTGTCACCTCACCGGTAACTGGTGCTGGCACTGTACACCTCACGCCTACCCTCTCTTTGCCGCATACACTACTTGTACCTTCACTAAAGCATAAGTTGATGTCTCCTGGCCAAGCTATTGAGCAATTGAACTGTTGTGTACTATTGCATTCAAAGTTTTGTCTTATTCAGGATATTCTCACGAAGGAAATAATTGGTCGTGGTACTAAGAGGGGGGATCTCTATTTTGTGGACGATGTCAGTACAGGACGGGTCAATCTCGCCTAAGGAGCCGTTGATCATAAACAGCATCAGATATGGTTATAGCATCGCTGTTTGAGTCATCCGTCTTTCAGTTGTTTATAGCATATGTTTCCGGATTTATTTGTTGGTTGTTCGGTTTCAGACTTTAAATGTGACACTTGCGTACTTGCCAAGAGTCACCGTGTTTCTTATCCGTTGAATTCTAATAAAAGTGCTATTCCTTTTGGTCTTGTTCATTCGGATGTTTGGGGACCATCTCCGATTACTACTTCATCTGGTATTAGGTGGTTTGTAATGTTCATATATGATTGCACACGGATGACATGGTTATACCTTCTTAAGCATAAAACTGATGTGTTTCTGGCGTTTATGACATTCCACACCATGGTTCATGCACTGTTTTCTACTAAAATCCAGATTTTGCGTTCTGATAATGGTGGTGAATATGTTAATAATGATTTTACACATTATTTAACTAATCACGAAATACTCCATGAGACTACTTGTCCTCAGACTCCTTAACATAATGGGGTGGCTGAGCGCAAAAATCGCCATCTATTAGAAACGGCTCTATCGTTATTGATTGGGGCGGATGTTCCTTGCTCCTCTTGGGATGTTGCTCTTTAGATTGCCACTTACTTTATCAACCGCATGTCATCCAAAGTATTGAATTTTCTTACACCTTTGCAAGTTCTTGCTACATTCGTGCCTTTACCGTCCGTTTGGTGCTCCCACCGCGAGTTTTTGGATATGTTGCCTTTGTTCATCTACATAAAAATCAACGGACAAAACTTAACCCATGTGTTATCCGTTGTGTTTTCATGGGGTATGCACTACTTCAGAAAGGGTATCGTTGTTACCACCCTCCTTCACGTTGGATGTATACTACCATGTATGTTACTTTTTTTGAGTCTGAGATGTATTACTCTCCGGCTTCTTCCAACCCTTATCTTCAGGGGGAGATACGGCATGACAAGCAGGTTTGGACCATGGTTGCTACCACTGATCTTCTGCTGCACTATTAGCCGAGCCTGCAGTGGCTACGGTGCCAGCCCAGCCAACAGAACCACCATCCCTGCCCACAGAACTAGTGGCAAGCACGGCAGTGCCATCCTCACCCATGACAATAGTGCTGCCACTTGTCGATCTTGAGACTTTTACTGATATTACTCCCCCTCGTCTCAAAATATAGTACCACTAGATGACCATACTCCAGAGAATATTCCTGAGGTAAGATCTACTATCCTTATTGATGTATCTGATGTTCCGAATTATCAGTTACCTTTCAGGCACAACCGGGGAAAACCACCCAATCGATATTCACCAGAAACAACAAAGGGCTCTAAATATCCCATTGCCAACTATGTGTCATCACATAAATTATCACAACCCGGCAAAACTTTTGTACAACAAATATCCGATGATAGCATACCAAGTTCATTGAAGGAGGCACTATCTGATGATCGATGGACCAAGGCAATGGAGGAAGAAATGGATGCACTTCAGAAAAATCAAACATGAGATTTAGTTCTGCTACCCCGAGGAAAGAAGAAAGTGGGATGTCGATGGGTGTACACCATCAAGTACAAAGCTGATGGGTCGATTAAATGATACGAAGCACGATTGGTGGCCAAGGGATACACTCAGACGTATGGTGTTGATTATACAGAAACATTTGCTCTGATAGCAAAGATTAATACGGTAAGAGTGTTAATTTTGTTGGCGGCTAACTTGGATTGGCCATTACAGTAATTTGATGTGAAAAATGTTTTCTTACATGGTAATCTTAAAGAAGAAGCGTATATGGATATTCCACCTAGTTATGCATCAGTTTCACAACCCAGAATGGTGTGTAAGTTGAATAAGGCATTGTATGGATTAAAACAATCACCTCGGGCATGGTTTGGTAGGTTCCGAATGGCTATGAGGAAGTATGGGTTCAGGCAGAGCAATTCCGATCATACACTTTTCTTGAAACGTCGAATGGGTAAATTGACGGCACTTATTATTTATGTGGATGATATGATTGTTACGAGTGATGATAAAGAGGAAATCTCAAGCCTGAAAGATTACTTAGCAACTGAGTTCGAGATGAAAGATCTTGGTGGATTGAAATATTTCTTGGGTACAGAAGTAGCTCGATCTAAACAGGGTATATTTCTATCTCAAAGAAAATATGTTCTTGACTTGTTAGTCGAAATTGAAATGCTTGATTGTAAACTGGTTGACACCCCTATAGTCCAAAATCACCATTTTGCCCTGCACCCTGATCAAGTTCCCACTAATCGAGATCGTTATCAAAGGTTAGTTGGGAGGTTAATTTATTTATCTCATACCAAGCTTGATATTGCATATGCAGTAAGTGTTGTTAGCCAATTTATGCATTTGCCGAGTGATGCGCATATGGGTATGGTTGAACGCATTTTACGATACCTAAAGTCTGCCCCAGGTAGAGGCATCATGTTTTCTAAGAATGGTCATTGCCGGATAGAAGGTTATACCGATGCAGATTGGGCAGGGAATATTACTGATCGACGATCCACATCGGGTTACTTTACATTTGTGGGGGGAAATTTAGTGACTTGACGGAGTAAGAAACAGAAAGTGGTTGCTTTATCAAGTGCAGAGGTGGAATACAGAGGTATGGCAAAAGGAGTATGTGAATTATTATGGCTTCGGAGGTTACTCAAAGAACTTGGGTGTCCTTCAATGTCGGCTTCAAATTTGTTTTGCGATAATAAAGCAGTGATTGATATCTCACACAACCCAATCTAGCATGATCACATGAAACATGTGGAAGTTGACAGACACTTCATTAAGGAGAAGTTGGATGAGAATATTATTCAAATCCTGTTCGTAAAGTCATAGGATCAATTAGCGGACATTTTAGCTAAAGCTGTTGCCAGTCAAGCGTTTTACAACTCTCTCGTCAAGTTGGGCATGAACGACATTTATGCACCAACTTGAGGGGGAGTGTTGGAGAGTTGACCTTTGTAATTAGCTTAGTTACCTGTTTGGGTCCTTGTAATCAGGATGTAATTAGGATATGTATTATTTGGTGTTTCTTTCCTTGTAAATCAATCTTGTACAATATATATTTCTCTCCTTTATGAGAAGAATAATATCAAAAACTTAAACCCCAAAATAAGCCCTAATTAGCAAAGATGAGGTTCAGAAAGACATCAAGTTTTGGAAGCCGAGAGGTTATCTCTTTCAAAAGAGAGTAAGAAGGGTGAAAATATACTGCGGAGCTTTACAGTTAGCTTAGAGGATCTCAATCTACAATGACAGTTTCCATATTTATGTCTATGGTTCTGCTAAAGTCTTGATTAATAAGGGTTGTATTGGTGATTCCAGTGATTATCTTCCTAAAATTAATTATTATCCTTTAAAAAGTAGGTATTCGAGATTTAACTTTGCGGTTATAGATTTCAGCCTCAGTTGTTAATTCAAGATCTTTGTTAGCCGGCAATTTGGTATTAGATTTTTTTTTTTTTTTTGGCAGCCATGAGAAAAGTGAATTGATTACAATAGCTGTGATTTTCAGACTTACATGATCATGCATGAAGAACTTGTAGAACATGCATATGGTTTGAAATTAAAGAACAAAATTCAGCAAAGGACGATCATGTTCTACGACTAAGTGTTTCATTCACAAGCTGGTTTGGTGTCCAAGCTGCTTAAGCAGATTGCAAACGCTTGGAAAGAGGACAGCGGGTAGCGATCGATAATCCAAGGTGAAGATGTCTTTTTCAATCTTTCGATTCTTTCCACACTGTAGGATTCTCTCTTGCTCTTCAGCCAAAACATTGTGGGCGGATCAACAGCTGCCACAAGTTGGATTTTTTTAACAGAAGCCAGTGTAACACGTCCTCTAAAGTTAAGGTACCAGCGTTGTAGCTGCTCATGCCACCTAGGAGGCTTAATTATTTTTCAACACCTGTGATTCTGCACCAGGGAAGCGTCACCAAAAAAGCATCATGACTTCAAGGAAGAAAGTGAATTCTTCTTGACTATAAGCTAGTTTAAGGTTCTCCCAGAATAATTTTCCTCCAGAAAGAAAGATAATTTTGAACTTTCAATTATTTATAATTAGTGGAATCACTATGTTTTCGCGCATTTGTAAGAATCACGAAATTAACAGATTCGTGCACATGTTATGTTGTGTAAAACTGATGGAGAGCATCTAAAATGTCGTCAAGTCTTTGTGTTGCGTGAAGCGTGCTTGCTAGATTCGTGAAGATAAGGACGCATTGGGTGGGAATATGATCCCAAACATCATATCACTTGAAAAATATGAAGAAGTCTACTTTATGGAGAATCTTAGCCTAATATGTTTCTCTATGGTTTCTTTCGTCCAACCCTTTAATTATTTTACCCAACAAAAGCTTTCTTACTTATATCTCTTCTCTTCCAAACATACAACAAAGTCTCCCGTTTTTTATTTAGCAAAGAGAAAAAAGTTCAGACTCCGATGGCGGGGGGTGAAAATTTTTTCAGCTCATTTGTCTGCTGTTCTACTCGTCAAGAACATGATGGTCATAATCATAGCTTCTTCTATCGCCAACAAGGCCCTGTCCCTGCTTCTCATACTCCAAAACCTTCACTATTAACCCACGATCAGAAAGCTAAGAAAGCTAATGATCATAAAAAACCCATGTCAGAGGTTCAGAAACAGGCTACCAACGATGGATTTTCTGCTTACATTAAACGCACAAAGATGAAAATCAGAACTCGGACGAATTTGGGCGGTTGGAATAGGAGTGCCTCTAACTCCAATTTAGATGATGTACATGTACATGTTGCAAAGAATGAGGATCATACCAGGGACATATTTTCAGAGTACATCAATCGTGTCAAGATTAAGATCAGAAAGACGACGACTGGTTTTGGAAGCAGCAGAAAGAGTTTCAAAGGAGAGCACGTACGAGAAACTGGGTAGCCTTGATCAGTAGAAAATGTTGATGAATCCTGGTATTAAATGTTGGTATTCCCCCAATAATTTGTTGTGAATTTGGTTTGTCAAAGTTGAGAATGAAAAAGTTATTCCTGGGAAATAGCTTCTTCAGCTCAGTTGTCTTGTACTATATATATACACTATAGTTTGTGTTCATTAGGGTTACCGGAGGCTTGATTTCTCAAATTCTCTCTGAATCTTACCCGTTTTCGGTTTAATGGACATGTTTTGTTGTGTACTTGTCTGATTTAATTGGTCGAGTTTTAAAATATTTTTCTCTTTATTTTGCATGCTTAATTTCATGCAACTAATCAAAATAATCAAATACAAAGTAATTTAAGGACTTTGACACGAGTGCGTAGCAACTTTATTGAAAGAAAAAAAAAGTAAACTTCTTTAGCTGATGAACAAGGAAGAAATAGCTAATGAACCTAAAAATTAAACAGAATTTATGTGCTAGCAAATCATAGAGAAGCTAGCTAGCGAGGATTTTGAAATCAATGGTCACAGAACCTCATGAACTGAGGAGCGCCTGGTGTTTGTAGAGGGTACCATTTGTAAAGCCTCGTATTTTCAAGTGTGCATTCAACTTCCTCACTCATCCCTTCCACTTTTCGCCTGTGGAATTCCTCTTCCTCCTGCATGCGTCTCTCCTTTTTGCCTACTTCCTCCTTGACAAACTCCGTACAGGAAGCCATCCTTTCGGCCTGCAGATAACTCCTCATATTCAATCATCTCATCCGCTATCCTTTCGGACAATGCCAGTAAATTCTAAAGCTCTGATTGGAAGTCGGCTGTTCGATTGCTGACATAGGCTTATGAAGTTGTGAACCGTTTGATGACTTAGGAGATGAACGGTTCTGATTTTGACTTGGAAGAAAGTAGCTAACTAGTATTTCCATTTCTATATACGATTGGGACTAATTTTCATGGTTTGTTGCATCCACTACGATCTTCTCATATCGGTAGGTGCAGCAAATTTTGATTGGAAAATTGAAGTTCTTTAATCTTTGAGCACGTACGTAGAATACCAGCCTTAGACGGCCATATATCCATGGGTAACTACCAGACTATAATACCAATATTTTCATCATATATAATAGGCATAAAATAATAGGGTATGTGGCTAGAGATTTTATATTTAATTAAACGCTTACATATTTTCTAAATATTAAGGAATGAAATCGAATTATTAGTAGCTAGAGTTGAACCTTGTCATATATTTTAGTAGGTAATCCAAGGCCAGTATTATATAGAGAATAAGCAACATTAATACAGGTGATCCATGAAAATCCCTGTTGATTTCTATATAGATGTACAGGTGATCCATGACGATCCATGTTGATTTCTATATGGATTTAGCCATCAATACAAATCTATCACCTTCTACTCCCGTTTATATTGCATGTATCTTTGCAACCAATCTCATCGCACATCTTCTTCTCTCTCTCTCTCTCTCTCATGGCACCTATGAGTTATTCAACCTTTGGTGCAGTGACTATTCTTTTCGTTTTTCTTGTATTCCAATCATCATCAGCAAGTATCAATGGAGGGTTCAGCGTCAAACTTATACACCGAGACTCACTGAGTTCACCCTTCTACAAAACTCATCCAAAGAGCTTAAACAAAGCCTTTCGACGTTCCATGAGACAGACATTCTATCCAAACAGCGCACAATCACAAATAACAGCTGACAATGGGCACTACCTTTTTAAGCTCTCCATCGGAAACCCGCCATTGGATGTATATGGCATTGCTGATACAGGCAGTGACCTAATATGGACACAATGCGCACCATGTCCCGGCTGCTACAAGCAGATTAATCCGTTATTCGACCCAACAAAGTCGTCAACGTATAAAGACCTTTCTTGTTACGCACAAGAATGTCAAACAATTGGCACTATTACATGTTCACTTCGACACGCTTGCAATTACACTTATGCGTACGGAAGTGCTGCTGTAACCCAAGGGATCCTATCGAAAGAGACGATTACCATAACATCCACCTCAGGGAATGCTACTTCTCTGGAAAATATTGTGTTTGGTTGCGGACATAACAATACTGGGACTTTTAACGAGAATGAAATGGGTATCATTGGCCTTGGAGGAGGGGACCTATCCCTTGTTTCCCAATTGAGTCCCCTTGTTGGAGGCAAAAAATTCTCATTCTGTTTGGTGCCATTTCACACTGATCCTAGCATTGAAAGTAAGATCAGTTTTGGGGAGGGTAGTGAAGTATTTGGAGACGGTGTGGTTTCGACGCCTTTGGTCACCAAAGAAGACAAGACTCCATATTTTGTAACCCTAAAGGGGATTAGTGTTGGAAATAAGTTTGTGCCTTTTAATTCATCGGGCGAAGTTTCTAAAGGCAACATGTTCATGGACACCGGCACGCCTCCAACCCTAATTCCACAAGATTTTTATGACCGTTTGGTGGCGGAAGTAAGGAGTCAGATTCCGATGACGCCAATTGGTGATGATCCAAGTTTGGGAACTCAGCTTTGCTACAAGAGCAAGACTAATCTGAAAGGGTCAATATTGACTGTGCACTTTGAGGGTGCTGATGTGAAGTTAACAACAATACAAACATTTGTTCCACCAAAAGATGAGGTTTTCTGCTTTGCAATGCAAACTGTTCCTTGGGATGTCGGTATTTATGGTGGATTTGCTCAGTCAAATTTCTTGATTGGTTATGACCTGGAAACAATGGTGGCATTTTTCAAGCCAACTGACTGTACGAAACATCAATAGATAAGTTAAATTACATAATAATAAAGGTTCTTTGACCACGATCGTTATCTAGTATTTCATGTTTCGTTTAGTTCTCGTTTTAAATTGGGTGTAGTCAAGGAGAAATTCTTGGGTTCGGCCACTTGTGCCATGTCACCAGTTCGGCCATTCTCACAAAAGAGGAAAATCTTTGTATATGATCTCACCCAACTCCACATTTCTCCCACTTGTTTGAGTCTTCTGCCCTATACGGGCATCTGCTCACAAGAATCTCTCTTATTAAGTGCCCTACAAAAAGAGCTGAGATACGAGCCAACATGTACAACAACAATCAAACCTTATCCTACTAAGTAAGGTCAGATGTATGAATCTTAAAACACCACTGCACTAGAGTTTGCACCAAATCTTCCGTTAACCCCAAGTACTCCAACATGTGTTAACAATATTTAACACTGCAAGACTTATTGTGCGTTGCCCCCATTGACACGGCAAAATCTCAAGTGCAACCAATGATAAAAACATCATGATCTCACAATCAACATTGAAAATTATTGGCGCTAGTAACATTCATATTATGACTGCAGATAATAAGCCTTGAGGCACATAAACTTGTACGAAATACAGCATCAACTAGCAAAGACTACATAACTAATTACCGATTTAACTAGCAAAGATTACATAAATAATCACAAAGCGAAAATTCCTTTTTAAACAAACGAGGGACGGACTCAGATTGCACGCTAATAGGCAAGTAGTGACACAATCTATATGGGAGCCGCACAAGTCGTCCTAAAGTGGCCGGTTTGATTGCACCGACTACAATGCACAACTCGCTTCACACGGCCACGGTCTTCTGCTCGAACACGCTTCTTTCGCGGTCGTCCTGGTGGGCGGAGTGACTTAGGTGGGTTGATTAGAACATCAGCAGCCATGCTCGCATTTGGATCTCCCTCGGATAACTCCTTCCAGAGGGACTTGTCTGGAATAGGATGTATTGTTTGTGAGTATGTCTTCCGATAGGTTGTGACTGTGAAGCAGCTCTCGGTAAACCGATTGACTTGCTGCCGGCAAGATTTAAGTGCGGCAACGGCATGTGCACATGGCAAACCATAAAGCTGCCAGCCACGACAAAGGCAGCAACGGTTTCGAATGTCCACTATGTTCGTCCCTTCATGGGATATAACTTCAAATTCAGCCTCGTTAGCACGAAGGACCTGATAAGTACGTGCACGCTCTTCAGCCTCCGCAACACGGCTCTCTGCACTGGGCACAAGAATCGATGTCCACTGCATACTGACCTCTCGACGCTCATTGAACCAAGTCATCAGCTGCCTTCTGATAAATTCCATCATCTGAATGATTGGAAGCCCCGACGCCTCCAATATCCAAGTATTTAGAGATTCGACTATGTTAGCTGTCAAATGCCCAAACCTTGTTCCCTCAAAATAAGCAGTAGCCCACAAGCGAGGTGGAATTCGCCTAATCCAAAATGCAGCATCTTGTGATATCTCTTCAATCTCCAAAATTTTTGCTTCAAATTCTATAACAGTGAGAACCTGAGCAGCCTCCCATAAAAGATTAACAAGCATTGTATTGTTAAACTCTTTGCGGAAGCTATCAATCAAGTGGCGCATGCAAAATCCATGAAAAGCAGTAGGAAAGTTTGCTTCAACTCCATCTACAATGCCCTTCTGCCTGTCTGATAAAATTGTAAGCCTAGGCATGTTTTCTGTATTAATCTCAAGCAGATTATGAAGTTCAGAAAGAAACCACATCCAGTTATCATCATTCTCTTCAGCAACAACCCCGAAAGCCAAAGGAAAGAGAGCACCATCACCATCAAAACCGGTCGCAAGAAGCAAAGTTCCCAGATACTTACTTTTCAAATATGTCCTATCAAGTCCAAGGAGGGGCCGACAAGCATTCAGGAAACCATAAATTGATGCCTGAAATGATATGAAGAGGCGCTGGAAGCTGTTATCATTCGGGCATGCATAAACAGATGCAATACTCCCTGGGTTTGTCCGCTTAAGCTGTTCACAATATTGTGGAAGCAATCGATACCCTTCTTCAAAGGATCCACGCATTGCAGCCATGATACGCTCCTTGCCTCGCCAAGCTTGCTTGTATGATAAGGTGATACCGTGAACTCGGTGAATCTCCTCCAGTATCTCCTTTGGCTTGTAATTAGGGTTCTCTCTAAGCCGTTGCTCCACAGAATTTGCAACCCATTGAACTGAGGCTTGCTGATGGCCAAGATGGGAAATTCCTCCACATGTATGATTCTCATGGATGGTCCTGATTGTGAAAGTTGGAACTCCGGGAAGCTTTGCGGCATGAATACGCCATGGGCATCCCTCAGTGGCACATTTAGCAGTGAAGCGAGTTTTGTCAGATTTAATAGTCTGCATTTCAAAGTGTAAGGCAATAGCTGTATCCCTCAATGCTCTCCGGCAGCTCTTGACATCAGGGAACTCTTGCCCGACTGACAATTCATAATTGGGATTTACAAGCGCCATACGGGCCTGAATCACAGGACTGGGGCTGAGTGCAACTGCAAAATCAGATTCCTGGATACTCAAACCATGGGCAGATTCTATCCCCATTTCATTATTTTGATCCATAGACAGTTCCATATTTTCATCAAGTTCTTGGTTCTCTGAGACAGCCAATTCATTGTTCTCTAAGACCATATTATGGTTCTGAGTAGAAAGAGGCATTTCATGGTCATCATGATTAGGTTTCCGATCCACACCTAACTCATTATCATGCCCATAGCTGTGATCATCGTTCCCTTCTTGGTCATGGCTCTGTCCTAAACCCAATTCATGATCAGCATGCCCTAAACCCAATTCATGGTCGTGGGCCTGTCCCAATTCAAAATCATGATTTTGCCCAAGGCCTATGTTATGATTGTGGCCCAGTACTTGCTGATTCTGCCCAAGTGCTAAATTGTGACTTTGCCCAAGCATCAAATCATGGTTAGCCATTAAAGAAGTCAATCACACTGTATTAAGTATAACAAAGACGGCAACAGCTTCGCAGCCTCCCAAAGATACAACCAATTTATAATTGGAAGCACTGCCTTTCAAACTGTACTAAAGCATGCCTACAAAGCACTATAACTACGGTCAGTAATGAATCACATACCTCTATCGCATCAAGCATCTACTCTAAATCCACACACATCTCCATCACAAGAAGATATTACAATAAATTTGGAAAATATAAATAAACACTTAGCAAGACAAACACTCAGCAATTTCTATACATGCTTGCACTTCTAAAATCTGCATGCCTCCAAAGCAGTAACCAGCTAAAACCGTGACCAGAAACAATGTAATTGAAAACACAAAGATGCCAAGAGAAACGAGAGGGGGAAGAGAAAGAGTGCAAGAGAGGAAAGCAAGTAGAAGAAACTTATATATTTGTGCGCCAATTGTCGTATAATACCACAAAATATACACACACACACAACCCAAGCTATATTCTAAAAACTGCAAAATAGTACATCCACAACTTTGAAACAAAAAAGTGCCACGACATTTTACTTTGAAACATTTAAAACATCAGCTGTGGCTGTTGGAGATCAAAACCAATCAAATAAAACAAGTATCTCATCTGCTTGTGCTGTGAAAAGGATGAAAACAAAGGAAATCGAAAAGTCTAACCAAGCCCTGCACATTCAGATCTCTTACAGCATAAGCATCACTCGGGCGGCTCACCAATACCATGGCTATTAACTAAACTGAGCTTGCATTCTTTAAAACCAAAACATAATTTCAGCATAAAAATCCATACTTTTTACTCACCTGTTCTTCGAAAAAAAATTTCGATCCACTGAAAATAAGTACTCTAATTCAGTACCTCCTGCTTCATACAAAAGCAAAAACCACAGAATGAACACATTTATTTTTTCAATCATCATGGACATCAAAGCCAAAGCAATAATCTTTCAACAAAAAACAATCGTTAACCCCAAATTAACAGCAAAACAAGCTAAATTAACACAACCCATTAAAGAGCCACTCAAGAAATAAACGATCATATTCATTAAACTTTCAAAATTGAAAAAACTCCAAACAACACAGACTCAATTAACGAAAAGCTCTCAACAGTGGAAAATCAAACAAAAGGGTACCTGAAATTTCCGAAAACCCTAGCTCCAGACCCAATTAAATCGTACAAATTCATCTTCAAAATCGACCCAATCAACAAAACCACGAACTGGATACTGCTGAAAACACCAAGAATCCAAGTCCCGAGGCGACGGAAGACGGATAGAGCTCGAAAGTCGAGGTCTTGGAATTGCAGGAAGAAGAGGGACGGAGAGTGCAGAAAAGAAAGAGGCGAAAAACAGCGACAGTTTGAAAAGATGGAGTGGAAGGAAATTGGCGGGTAAATTGCGAAGAAAATCGTGAAGGGCAAGAAGGAGAGGAAGAGAGATTGGGAATTACAGGGGCAGAAGAGGCAGTGTATGTTCAGGGTTGAGAAGGGAAATACAGGTACGATGGAATTGAGAAAAAAGAGGGCATTTAGGTCAAAGGAATTGGGAATTGATTTTTGGAATTACTGTTTTGCCCTAATTGGTTTATGGAGGATTTGCCTTTTACGGAAAGGCAAGCACACTCACAAGAAAAATAAAGTAATTGTTGCAGTATGAACGCGTACTCAATATAAACATTTGAAAACGTTATCGACATGATATATCGAATCACATGTACGGTCAAATAATTTGTACACGCGGGTTACTAAGTGGTGTGATAGCACTTAAAGGAGCTTATTGTAATATTTGATTTGTATAAATACGACAATTGATATGTCATTTGCTTTTGTATTCAATATGTGATGACTTAAGAAAAAACACTGGTAGAATATCTTATTAATATAAAATTAAAATGATGAATTGCTTTGATGATTAGGGTCTTTTAATTCAAATTATTCATTGTTTATTTAGTGAACGATTAAAATAATTTATAGTAGATAAACTCAAAGATAAGTTCTATCGATTTTTATTGTCACAAACAAAAAATTACATTAATTTTAATGACCATTTTAGCTAAAAAACCAAATAAAATTTTACTTGTTTCTTTGATAATTTTGAGATAAAACAAAATTTCCCTGGGAATCTTTGCTGTTCATTTTTTTTTTGGTGGGAAAATCCTTGCCGTTGATTCAAGTCCAACCGAATAGCCTATTTAATTTAATTTTTTTTTTTTTTTTGAGTTTTAACGAAACACTACCGTTACTGTTCACTTTAACGAAAAACCATATTTGTACTCTAAAAAATCAATCATGATATTATTCACTTGCAACACATTTTTGTTATTTTCGTTAAAACTTAAAGTTTTTAAATTTTTTTTCATTAATTTTTTTTCTTTCTATTTTTCTTTTTATAGAGGGGACCTTTGCGTACGGTGTCGTTTTGTCCTCGATCGGCAGCCGACATTTTGGCGTCTGTCCGTCGGCTTTTGTTTCAACTCCCAACTTTTGAATTCTTGCGATGTGGCACGACAACGTGCGTCGTCAGATGTCGTAAAGCTTCAACCTTTGGGTTGATACTTTCGTCGCTGTCCCTCTCTCTCTCTCTCTCTCTCTCTCTAAAATTCTCTCTCACCAAACCCGTTATTCCTTTTTTGGTGTTTGCCATTAGTTCTGAAAAATTCAATCATTCCATTCCTTTTTTTGTTCCACCACATGAACAGGTCAGTTTCTAATTTCGTAGTTACCTGACCCAATTACAATAATGATCAGTTTTTTAATATGTTGTTATGTCATAAATATTTAATCTTTATATTATAATGTGGTCGATATTTGATTTTGGTTACGGAATTTGATTTCTGATCATTTTAATCAAAATTTCCCAAGTTATATATGATGATCTGAAATTTTTGTTGCTAATTGAATTGGGTTTTGGTTAAATATTGATTCTTTACGTGAACCGAGTTTCTGTTGTGTAAAATCAAATCTGCTTAATTAGATTGAATCAGGCCCTTAAACCTTCTGATGGGTATTGACATTTCAAGTGATCAAATTTAATTTCGAAATTAATATTTTGTTTTATTGCTTAGAATTAATCCTTGTGGTTGGTGAAATTGCATTTGGAATTTTCGATATGGGTTGTCTCAGAGTTGATCATCTGAGATGAATTGGTTAGTGCTTGCTGCTATGAACTTGTGCTTTTCAGGCCTTGACCCTTAAAAGTAGTTTCTGCTTTTAATGGAAATGTAAGCTTTTGATTAAGTGGGTTTTGATCCTGTTGAGAAATGAGATTTGGGGCATTAGCAATTGGTTCGATCTGCATGTTATCGATTCTTTTGATTTCGGTTTTTCTACGAGAAATGTGGTGTGTGTTCTTAAGAATGTTCTGTTTATGCATGTCACTTGCTTCCCTTTTTGGTTGTTGGTTTAAGATGTTTCCTTTTTCGGGATGATTTTGTTATGTTTAGATTGCTCCTTGCTGCCCTCTCAGCTAACAGGAGTTGTAATGCAGGCCTGAATTCCGGTGCTAAACTAGCTGTTTTGGTGATTGTTCTGAGTATCCTGAATCTCCCTTGTCCGTTGCGGGAGATGTTGCTGGATTTCACCTTGGATTACTGATTCCAATTTGAAGGACTAGTGTTTCCTACTCTGAGCACATGGCTGCCTCGGGGACTTCATCTGCATTGACGCAGAAAGCCCCCCGGGATTGGTCTGAAGCTTTGGTACACGCTCTTTTTGAATGGCTGCTGATTTCTATGCTGTTTGTTTACGCCATATTCTCATATGTTATTACAAAGTTTGCTTATTACTGTGGATTGCAAGCGCCTTGCCCGCTGTGTTCAAGAATTGATGATGTTTTGGGCAAGGAAAAACTTGGTTATTATTGGGACTTGTTCTGCGGAAATCATAAGTCAGAGATTTCTTCGTTGGTTCTTTGCCGTGCTCACAATAAGCTTGTAGATGTTCATGGAATGTGTGAAAGTTGCCTCTTCTCATTTGCAACATTTAATAGATCCAATGCTGAGACTTGCAGATTACTGGTGGGTAAGTTGGGGGATGATCCTAAATTTGATTTCGATCAGGACCCTTTACTTTGCTCTTCAAGGAGAACGTTGTGTTCTTGTTGCAATCAGCCATGGATTTCTCAGGGGCATTCTCAAAAGTTGATTCAGACAAAAATATTTAGCGCTGATGCTGAACTTGATATGCCCCTATCTCGTTCTATTGAATATAATCAGAAAGAACCGAGGAAGGCACGAGATGAATCATATATGTCAGCAAGAACCACTCATATGATAGAGAATGGGATTCACCCTATATCTCATGTCCGATACACAGAACTCAAGGTTAACTCTGATACTGAATCGGAAGTTCATTGTTCTGACAATGATGATGCAAGTGCTTTGATTCATGAAAGAGACAATCCCAAGGAAGATAAATCAGCTCCGAGAGATCCAGTATCTGTTCTCAAGCCTTCAATTTTGGTCTCACAGACACAAGTTGATTCTAAGTCCCATGGTAGTACATCTGTAGCATCTACTGTTGCTATCGGCCATGGACTGGAGGAACTTAACTGGCAACAAGTTGGAAGCAAGGCTGATCTCCCTTCGTCAACTGCACCCATCGTTGACAATCACCCTTCATCATCAAATGCAATGAAACCCCCAATTGAAGTATCAAAACAAAGAAGTGAGTTCGGAACTTTTTTCAGTTTCCTCTTTTCCACATTGTCTTGATTTCGCTATTTTTTTCTCTTTGAATTCAACATATTATTGATTTTTGTATGAAATGCTTCTGCATTAAGCACCCATTGTTTACTGCTGTAGATTAACTTTACAATGATCATTCTTTTCTGTGGTGGTTTCTCTCAGTTGATATTACCGGAAATCATGAAATCGATCAAACATCTGTGGTGGAATCTGGGGAATTGTACAAGGGAGAAGTCATGCCACTTACAACATCTGAAACAGGTTTGGAAACAAACCTTGTTTCAAGCAACGCTAATGAACAAGTAACCAATGTTCTAGACCTTGGTGATGCTTATAAACTTGTTGTTGTTAGTAAAGGAAGGCATTTGTCTGGTGTGGTTGCAGAACAATGGATTGGGAAGGACTCTTCTAAAGTTACTGAAGATTTGAAGGTCTTGCTGTCACAGTTGTCTACAACTCGAGGGCTTGAGCAATCAACAAGCGCAATGAGTCCGAGATTGTCTACAAATAGTGGAAGTGCAATGAGTCCGAGATTGTCTGCAAATAGTGGAAGCGTAATGAGTCCAAGATTGTCAGCAAATAGTGGTGATTTGAAAGCTTCGGATACTTCCAATTATTTTGGAATGCAGATACATAACAAGAGGATCTCACTTGAAAGAAATGAGTCTGGGCTGTCTGTGGATGGGAGCATTGTCAGTGAAATTGAGGGTGAGAGTATGGTTGATCGATTAAAGCGTCAAGTTGAGCATGATAAGAAAATTATGAACGCTTTGTATAAGGAGTTGGAGGAAGAAAGAAATGCTTCTTCAATCGCTTCAGATCAAGCAATGGCCATGATTACAAGACTGCAAGAGGAGAAGGCAGCACTCCGTATGGAAGCACTCCAGCAACTAAGAATGATGGAAGAGCAAGCCGAGTATGATAATGAAGCGCTGCAAAAGACAGACGACCTTCTTGTCGAGAAGGAGAAGGAAGTACAAGATCTGGAAGCGGAGCTGGAATTTTATAGGAATAAGTATCCCAATGAATCGATGCTAGATAATCTGGCAGAGACAACCGGTGATATTCAGGCAAGGGATATTGGGGTTGTTCATTCCGAATCAAGCAGCATGGAACATAGTTCAAGTGTACATAAACATGTGGATAATGGAAAGCCTCATACACACAGCAAAGTTGAAGGAGCCGCTACGACTTTTGGTGACAAGGATGGTAGTAGTGTAAAAGCTACACTTTTGGATTTCGAAGATGAGAAGATACAAATCTTACAGTATTTAGAGAAGTTAGAGAAGTCACTTTCTTTGTTCTCTGCCAATGGGGTAAACTCAGATTCGTCCAAAGGTGATTGTTCTAAAAATGGAGGTTCCCAAGAAAACCCTCTGTCAGTGCAACATGAAGTGTCTGTATCATCGTCAAATGACAAGGGACAGTGTGAAATTCGTTGCAGTGGGCCAAACTCCGCAGATCTCTGTCAAGTAACAGATTTAGCTTCTCTCCGGATCCTGAGTTCCAATATGATCAAGAGGTTGAAGGCACTGGAGGCAGACCGAGAGTTTCTTGAACACACGATTAACTCACTTAAACACGGTGAGGAGGGACTGACGTTCATTCAAGATATAGCTTCTTACCTGGGAGAACTACGACAAATCGGGATAAGAAGAGATCAAACATCAGCTTGAGTATGTAACGCCCTAACAAAAAGTGAGTTCAGTAATCAAACATCGTACTCTTGCCAGCATATCTTATACGTAAATTGTTCTATGTCAGGTGGCATGCTTACATGACATGATCTTCGAGAAGTTAGAAGGCGGGTACCTGTTTATCGAGTCTTTGGATTGAATAAATTGAAGAAGAACCAAGAGACAAAAGGAACGGAAGGACCAGAAAACGAGAGAACGGGAGTTTGAAAATCACTACCCTCGAAGATTTGGCGTATCATGTGTACAGTAATACTTGCTTTTTTTTTTTTTTCCCCTCAACAGTCAACAAAAAGAAAATAGTAGGATTTGAGTCCCTCCCTTATACTATACAGTTGGTCGTTTTTCTCCCTTCGCCCGCCTTTTTTGGGGTCTGAGACCGTCTGACATATTTCACATTTTACTTTGGAAATATGTAGATTTGGTGAGCTTTTTGTTTTTATTTTTGTTTCTTTTACTAATTGAGTTTGAGTGGGAGTTTGTTTATTTGGTAATATTCTTCTTTTTTTTCACCATTTTTTGCTTTTAATTTTTAATGGAGTGGATGAGTGATTGAAATGTAAAACGGGTGAATATTGTGTGTAAACTGTCAAGTATCAATAAGAAGATTGATGTCATTCCATTTTGTGCAACCTCATAATTTTTTGACCTTTTATTTGTACCCATAATTTATTAATAATATACCTATTTGTCTTTAAAATGGTACCATTTTGTTATATGTAAAATGTACCCATTGATTTTTTTGTATGAAATGTACCTATTATATAGAACATATCACCTTTTTTTGTATAAAATGTACCAATTTTTTGTATGTAAAATGAATCGTATAAAAATTATCAATTTTTTGTATGTAAAATGTCATTAATATAAGTAATGACAAATCATAAGTTTTATTTAAGTATAATTTCTTTTAATATTTTCAACAAATTATGGATTTTATTTAAAATCTCTTTAATACAAATAACTACAAATATCAAATTTTAATTTAAAAATTATAATAACCTACATAGAAATGTATTATTGCATTAATTTCAGAGATTTCAATCAAAAATAAAAAACCACAAGGTTTCGATCAAATAACAAAAATAAATAGAGACCGCATCCAAAGTTACAAAAAAAAAAAAAAAAAAAAACTAACGAGTAAGTGTGAGCGTCACGTGATTTAAGTAAAAGTCCGAGAGGTGGGGTCGCACTATTCTACCTAGCGTTATTCATCCCTTCGAAGGGAGCAAGAACGAGGAAGACAGAGAGAGAGTGTGTGGAGAGAGAAACGGAGAGCGCCGCCGTGAGGTTTCGGTTTTCTCTCTATACAATGTTCCAACAGAGCTCTGGCTGCTGCGACTCGCTCTTCGCTTCGCCGGAGTTTGGGTTTAGGCCGTGTTTGGCTGCGCCGAAAACGAAAAACGCATTCTCCTGCTCCATGGAAAAGCACAAGCTTTTCACTTCTTCTTCTTCTTCTCTCTCGCTCAAGCAGCAACCCCAAACGAAGCGCAATCCTGTCCTGGCCTGTCGAGCATCACGTGACCCTCACGTGATTAATGGGTAAATGTTCCTTTCCCGAAATTCGTTTCAGTTTATGTAAAGCAACGATTTTTAACTAATTAGCGTTTGAGCGCTCGTGCATTGTATTTGAATAAATATGTAGAAAATTTGAATATTTTGTTGTGCAGGAAAGATGATGTAGCTGTTCACGGAGTTGCTGATGTAATTGTTGGTGTTCTTGGAGGAGGCCAACTGGGTCGGATGTTCTGCCAAGCAGCTTCGCGAATGGCGATTAAAGTGATGGTCTTGGACCCACAAGAGAACTGCCCGGCTAGTGAGCTTGCCCATTATCATATGGTTGGAAGTTTCGATGATAGCGCGACGGTCCAAGAGTTCGCAAAGAGGTGAAGATTCTATGTTCTTGTAATCCAATTTTGTGTTGTGTTGTTTTGTGTTGTTTCGTGTAGTTGGAAATGATATGTATGGAGTGTAATCGTATTTGTGTGGTAATTAGATGTGGAGTGCTGACTGTGGAAATTGAGCATGTTGATGTGGAGACGTTAGAGAAGCTTGAGCAGCAAGGAGTGGATTGCCAACCCAAAGCCTCTACAATCAGAATAATTCAGGTTTGTCTATTCCTTTCGATGTTGCTTTTTATTTTTCATCACTGCGTTAATGCATATGAAAGTTAGTATGCTACAAATAGTAATCCATTTGGACAGATTGGTTTATGTACAGAGTTTCGTTTTTCTTGAGGAACATTCACATTTAGTCATAAAATTTTATCCTTGTATTGACATGTTGCACTAACTCGACATTCCATTTATCGCTGCATTATTATTTTGTAGTGTGCTAAGCGTTGGCTCATGTTTTGAATGTAACAGGATAAGTATCTCCAAAAGGTTCATTTTTCGAAGCATGATATTCCGCTTCCTGAATTCATGCAGGTTTGTTACTCATTTATCTATCTGATTGAAGTATTACCATACGTGATTTTGTGAATTTGATTTCTATTAGAGAGTGCAAGATTATGTATTATTTACTGTAAAATGTGGCTAAGGCAGATAGATGATCTTGAAGGTGCCAAGAGAGCAGGGGACCTCTTTGGCTATCCTCTTATGATAAAAAGTAAAAGGTTAGCTTACGATGGACGTGGAAATGCTGTTGCTAAGAGTGAGGATGAGCTTTCTTCTGCTGTGGCTGGTAATATGTTCGTCAAAATGGATTGTTATTGGCCTTGATTCAACTAGTTGAGGCTATGTGGTTTTTATAGTTCTAACTTTGTTCCAGCTCTTGGAGGGTTTGATCGTGGCTTATATGTTGAGAAATGGGCCCCATTTGTAAAGGTTGGTTTCTAAAAGTTACTATGAGACTATAAGCATTGTTTGATGATTTACATTGCCACACATTAATCCCCAACAAAACACAATGCTTCTGAGTGAGTTCATAAGAAAGAAACTTCCTTACATTTTTGGCAATGTAACTGTAGGAGCTGGCTGTTATTGTCGCAAGAGGAAGAGACAATTCTATCATGTGCTACCCTGTTGTTGAAACAATACACAAGTAAGCTGTAGATTAAGTTTTGAACTATCTGTCAGCAGCCAATCTTTGATCTTAATTTGCTCCAATCTGTTTATTTAGACGATAATATGCACATAAAGCCGGATGAGTTCATGCATGTTTGGGGATCTGTTTTGTAGGGAAAACATTTGTCACATTGTAAAGGCTCCTGCTAACATGTCATGGAAGATCAGAAAGCTGGCCACTGATATTGCATCCAGAGCTGTTAGTTCATTAGAAGGTGCTGGTGTCTTTGCAGTTGAGTTGTTCTTGACAAAGGATGACCAGGTAGCAATCGACCTCTCTTTAACGACTTTGCATTATGGTTATTTATTCGTGATCAATTGATTGACGTATTGGAATTTTCTCTTTTAAAAGTCTACAGCATTCAACTAAGTTAAGCATGTATTTACTTCTTGTCAGATTTTGCTAAATGAAGTAGCTCCTAGACCTCACAATAGCGGTCATCACACAATAGAGTCTTGCTACACTTCACAGTATGAACAGCATTTGAGGGCTGTTGTTGGTCTTCCACTTGGTGATCCATCAATGAAAACTCCAGCTGCAATCATGTACAATTTACTTGGCGAAGATGAGGTGACGTTCTATTCAATTCTGTGCAGATCACCATCTGTTAGCACTTATTTTCTGATTTTAGTTCTAAACAATGTATAGTTATCACTGTGGTCATGAAAGATAAATCAGTTAATCAAATGCTGATGGCCGTCATGCCTCTTTTATGCATTCAGGGGGAACCTGGTTTCCTACTAGCTCAGCAGTTGATTGGAAGAGCATTGCGTACTCCAGGGGCCACTGTGCATTGGTATGATAAGCCAGGTTAGATTCTGCATATGTTCATATTACATCGTCTTATTTATTTCGGAGTCATACTCAAGAATCACCTATATTTTTATACTGTGGCAGAAATGCGGAAGCAACGGAAGATGGGTCATATCACCATTGTTGGACCTTCCCTGGGAAACGTCGAAAAACTGCTAGAATCGATGCTAAATGAAGAAAGATTGGATAGTCAGTCTGCAGGTAGTTGTAGTAGAGCGGTTTCACATGATTACAGGTCCTATGTGGTTATATGCATTAACCTTAGGTGGCTTCATTATTACATCCACTAGTAAATTTCAAAAAATCACAAATCATTATTGTGGAAAATTTATTGTAAATTTGGAAGGGTACAAGGGGAATGAAAATGGTTGAACTTTATAAAGAAGTCTAGGGCAAGAAAGGCAAGGCAACCACACTATCGGCAATATTGATCTTGTATATTTTGTGGTGAGTCCCTTCCTTGTGCCCGTAGCTGCACCCCTTCGAAAGACCAAACTGTATAGATTCCATTTTCATTTCATTGTACTTCAATAGTCTTGGCAATTTTTGAAATCTTCGTTATCTTCAAATTCCGTTCATGTTGCTTTCCTTTTTCTGGATGCAGTCACACCGCGTGTTGGTATCGTAATGGGCTCTGATTCAGATCTTCCTGTTATGAAAGATGCTGCAAAGATTTTAAATATGTTTGGAGTACCCAATGAGGTTTGCTTCTCACATGTTACTGTTTTCTGTCAAATGATCACCTGTTGAATGTGAGCTATGCGTTTAAGTACTATATGATGTTAATGCGATATAATTTACAGGTGAGAATAGTTTCAGCACATCGAACTCCTGAATTGATGTATTCTTATGCCTTGTCTGCTCGGGAGAGAGGCATTCAGGTCATCATTGCTGGTGCTGGTGGTGCTGCTCACTTGCCAGGCAAGTCACATAAACTGTGCTTCAAACAAATTCGTGTAGTGCATTATACATTCTCTGGGGTTAATTGAACTGACGCATGAGTTTTGCAGGCATGGTAGCTGCCCTCACTCCTTTGCCCGTTATCGGTGTCCCTGTGCGTGCTTCTACATTGGATGGAATCGATTCTCTTTTATCCATTGTGCAGGTACATATTATTTCACACTGTTCTGCTTTTTCTCCTATAAATTTACGCTTTGTTTCATTTTTCACTTCATTGCTGCAGTTTTCTGTACTCTGTTTGACAAGAATGGTATGCGGGTTCGGTTCTGTTGTTGCTACTATTGAGTTCTTATGACTTATCAGGAAGTTATTTTGTATTTGTGTTGATTATGCAGATGCCGAGAGGGGTCCCAGTTGCAACAGTAGCTGTAAACAACGCCACCAACGCTGGTTTGCTAGCAGTTAGGATATTAGGTGTTTGTGATGCCGATCTAGTATCAAGGTTGGGTTCTGTCACTTGATTGCGTCTGGAGATTAAATTTTTATGTTCGGTTGCCTGCATTTTCTAACGAGGTAGTTTACTCGAGTGCAGAATGTCCCAGTATCAAGAAAACACAAGGGACGAAGTTTTGACAAAGGCGGAGAAACTACAGAAAGATGGATGGGAGTCGTATTTGAATCCTTGAAGTCGAAGAGACAACAAACATCTGTTAAATTTTTGGAGTTTCACTTTCTCTTGAAGTCCACAGTTTCCTGAATATGCTATCCAACAAAGATGTCCAGGAAAAAAGTATCCGACAGCTGATCGACGTGCAGTAGAATGAATAGAAGCATGTTGTTGAGAAAATGCGGAATGTTTTTGCCTACGAAAATCGATTGAGGTCAAACCGGGAAAGAAGAAAGAGGAGAAGACGACTCCGGCAGGGGGGCAGAAGAAGCCTTCTATTGATATGTTTATGTCAGCATAAGATATGTAAAACCGTGAAACATTCAAACTAATCGATTGGATTTGCATCTTTAATTGCCAAAATCACCATCCCACAGCAAAAAAAAAAAACACCGTTTCATTAAAAACATAGAGACCTACATGACAACAGAGACATTAAGGACTGCATGCTTTAAACGGAACACGTTACTTGCATCAGATACACCGAAACCTTCACCAAGATAACAACGTGGGAAGTAGCAGCAACGGAAGCATTACTAACAAGCTGTACCGCACGAAGGAATCAACGTCTTCAATTTTATCAACTCGGTCATTTATAGTTTTCCACAATTGTCCGAAAGCGCCTTGTTGATCCTGCAGCATTCATTGCTTGTCATCGTAACAGTGTAATAAAAATGCGAGGACAGAGGTTTCTAGATAATCATAACGGGAATATTAAAGGGCACCTCAATTTTCAGGTCACTGATACGATCCTGTCTGTCTGAATCGGCCAAGACTCTTCTTTCGTTGTCATTGACTGATCGATCAAAGGGCATCTTGATTTCGGCTCTGCTTGAACTTGTTCTTGAAGGGGCTTTGTAAGCTGAATCAGTATGTATTGTTTCCATGACTGAACCGAAGAAGTTCGTCACAGCCACCTAGAGAGAGAGAGAGAGAGAGAGAGAGAGAGAGAGAGAGATTTATAAAACACGTTTAGCCCTCTCTCATATTGCTTAGGAAGAAACATTTATAAAACACGTTTTGATCCATGAAAAGGTCACAGAAAGTTTCCATTAAGAATAAAACAAAAACATTTGATTTTTGTCTTACAATAAGAGACACGCCAAACAGTATTATATTGGTACCAGTTGCAGGTTTATAAGTGCTTAAATTCATAACAAGGGGGATTAGTAAAAAATGGAAATTTATCCGGGTGTTGCCAACCGAAAAATGTAAAGAAAACAACTTGTCAACTGAAAAAAGGTAATGCAAGCAACTTCAGTAGCTTCAGATTGAGAAGACAAGTCTAAAAGTTCAATACCTCTTCCAGGTGTTGCTGGTATAGATCTGTTCGGTAGTATGCGGTTGACATCAACAAGCTTGGGTTATAGGAAGTGAAAAGACTGAAAAACAACAATCAAAGGCCACAATGAATATTTTGATTTTTGAACTAAGTTACACTACAAAAGTTCTGTAAAATTTAAAAGACATGAAATTTATTCAATGAGAAGAAATATACCTGCTCAATGAAGCATTATCGTACATATTTAGCCTCTCAAAGAATGCAAGGGTGTAAAAAGTAAAACGATCCACAACTGAAACACCGACCTGTATCAAGCAAACAATGTGATCAATATTAGATGAAAGTCGATAAGTGGTATCTAATACGCAGATCGAATATGAATCAAGAACATGGTATAGCATTCTCAGCCAAATGAACTTAAAGGTTTAAACAATGCTTTATGTCAAAAACTACAGCATACATCAGAGTCCAAGTGATGTGAGTATGAGTTCTCTCCTTTCATGCTACTTCCAATAGCCAAAACTCCGGGTGATTGAAGCTGCAAAACTCAAGATATCAAATTTGATTTAGAATAGAAGCATGTAAATAGAACAATTTCATCACGGATTTTAAGTCCAAAACAAGTGCAATAGGATATAGCTAAAAAAATTAGATACGTTTTTTTCTGAGAACTTCCTAAGAGGCAGACCACAAACCTGATTAAAGAGAGTGGCAGCTTGGCAAGTGTCCACCATTATCAGCAGCTCCTTGAATCTAAAATTTTGACAGATTATTATTCAGATGAATTCAGGATTGCCCAGTAGGAACGATCACCAAAATGGATAACACAATATGTACAACAGAAAAAAAGTGTCCCAAACTACCTCAAATAGATAGTTTCATAAGAAATGTGAACTACTGTATAAAATGAAAGAACTAGATGTAATTTTGTCATCTTATAATCATCTTCTCATTGTTGCCAAGATTGGAATGCAGAAAAATTCTTCTACAAATGTCAAAGGAAACAGCGGTAGAGGTAACAACTTCCAACCTATGCTTTTCTTTCATCTGTTTAACTGCATCTGCTAAATCAGGACTCTGGAGCTCTTCTGAGTCTTGAAATTTTAAAAACTCATCTCCTCCATGTCCTGTCATATACAAAAGGATGTGGCTTCCTTCATCACTCAAAAGACGCTTAGATCTTGGAACAGCATTCTCATGGCGCCCAGTCAATACACGTAAAAAGTTTTCAACCGTCACTTCATAACCGCGATAATCCACCTAATACATTCCTATTGGTAAGTTATTCGGAAAAAAAACATTTATTCAAACTAAAGTAAAAACCTAACCAGGATAAAGAAACCTTGCCTCAACATTATCTCCATACAAGTTGAGTCTGTGGTTCTCGTTGTTAAAAACTTGAGCAGGGTACTTGTTTCTAGCATTACAGGCCATGTCATCAGCCAGCATGAGTATTATCCTCTCATCAGGTATTCCAAGGCGCTTAACCGTCCTGTAAATCAAAAGAAAAAGGGGGCTAAAGTAACTATGACAGAAACGAAAAAAAATGACAGGCAATATGATCTAGGAGGAAATGACCTGTGTTCTTACCGATACAGGGATAAAGTGTTGGCCATGTGTCGATAATTAAACCTGAAGAAAAACATTGGGATAGATAAATCAAACTGGCATTGTGTAGAACTACAAAAGCCTGGAATAGGTTACACCCCAAGACTCATCACGATGATTAAGAGAATTTAGCGGCATATATTGATCCTTTCGAATAAAACCCTTAAGATGAAAATAGGAAACACTTCAGCTTTCTAACTGCCCCTTAATGTAGCCAAGACAAATAATCGAATATCTCTTGTTTCTTTCTAAAATAACACTGAATATGTGAATAGCAAAAACTCAATTCAGATTGAAAATATGAAATGCTGAAACATTATGTGGGTTTTATACAAGTTCAAACCTATAGCGAACTCGAATGAATTCGAATAAGGTGCATTTATACATCTACAACCTGAAAATAGCTATGTTTCACCTAGAACATAAACTCATCCGAAAACGAAAACTTAAAACGAAATGGTTATCAGAGGGGCTTTATTTTTCTGCATGATGGCACAAATAGAGCAATTAAACTAGAAATTATATAAACAAGCATGTCCAAAAAACAAAAATTTCAAAAAAATTAAGTTGCCAGAATAGCAAGTAAACAAATTTCGAAAAAGGGTATCGTTAATCACCAAAAACCGTGAAATGGGCACGATTTATTCTACCGAATATATCAGAATTCAAGTTGAAAACAGCAAATATGAAGTTTGATTTACCAGAATCGAGAGGTGCAGACCAGAACAGCCCAATTGTTAGTGTGCATAGTGGTCTCGGAAGATGAAGAAGCAAATGCCATGGACTTGCCGACGGTGCTCGGACCCAGAAGTAAAACCGCCGCCACCGCCAATGCCGCCGCCGCCGCGGAGTTGAAGAAAGTGCGCATCTTGCAGCGCATGCTGGAAATGGAATTCTTATGAATTTTGGGTTAAAAAGGAAAAAAGAATAAATCTTTGCCTTGAGCTCGTATGTAATCAGAGACCCAAATCTGTTAATTGCAAAAAAGCCTCGCCATCGGAGTAATTATATGTTTGCCGCCCGGAGATCAGCGGTCTGCATCTCACTCTTTCTTCTTCCTCCTCTGCTTTTTCCCTTTTTCTTTCTCGGCCGGTTGACAAGTTAAAAACTTGACCCGCCAAACCGAAACCCTACAAAACCCGGTCCGAGGATAAAAAAAGCCGGTCCGCAAAAAAACCCTAATTAAATTTTACAGGCAATTACATCTTACACTCTCTAATTTTTATCGCACCACACATTGAGATTTTAAAATCGTATTAAATCATGCCTTCTGGTTGTTTGCTTGATTTTTAAGTCACACTAATACCCCAACGACAGAATTCAGATTCTTGCCGAATCCTCTTTGTGAGGATTTTGAAGATCCGTGAATCATATTCATTTATCGTACATCGTATGGTTGAAATCATTTTAAATATTTTTATTTAAAATTAAATACAAACAGTACTTGACAAAAACTGATCGTATGGTTGGAAATCATTTTAAATATTTTTATTTAAAATTAAATACAAACAGTACCTGACAAAAACTGATCGCACGATGTACGATTTACGGATCCTTAGGATCCTCATCAAAAGTATCCGGAGAGGATCCTGTTGGACAGTGACATTATTGGAGCATTGGCTTCTCTTCAATCGATGTTTCATGTTCCCAAACGACAACTATAACTAGGTTTTCAGGCAATGTGAAAAATATTTTTTCATCCATCCACACAAGCAATGTGTAATCGCAGAAGTAGAATTTGAGCTACAAACTAGGTTTCAAGGCAATGTAGAAACAGAACCAGACCATGGAAACCATTCGAAACAAGCTAAACCTAGGACGCACGGACATGGTGGTTTACCTCGTATCTCGTATCTAACACATGAGATACGATACACGGTGAATACGCATGGATACACATTAGATGCATATCAGAGTCACACATATACGTATTTGACTGTCAAGATACGAGTATCCGATCTTCCGAATAAGAAGAAGAAAAAGATACTTGGTCGTGACTTTTCGATTCAATGGGATGACTCTCTTTTTAGTCTATGGCTCACTGAATTATCATTTCTGACGAGAAAAATGTTTGAAAATCTATGTCACATGATCCCTACCAGTGACTTGAGTTTCATTTAGATTTTTCTTTTTACGGTTTTAAGGAGATGTTCGTGTATATGTGTCAGACAATGATTTTGTATTGAAGAGACAAGCAGTGTGATAATTTATGTATGATTGTGAACTTGTGATTAAAGTCATGTTACCGAGTAATTTTATGAAAAACAAACTTGTGCTTGTGTTTCCTTTGTTTTACACGAAAAAGTTAAGATGGACAAACTCGAATTTTTCATGCCGACGTTAATTAACTGATAGAAACAAATACAGCGTACAACATGTACGCAAAAGAAAAAATGAGTTCGCGAAAATCATTTTCCAAACCAAAAAACATATTGGACGAGAAAGAAAATCCAATCCGTCAAAATCCGAAAGACCATGATTTCGATCCAACGGCACAAACGAAGAGTAACAAATTCTTACAATACATCCGGACACACAAGATTTGAACGTCCCTTGGACATGAAAGAAGAAATGTGACCGTTAAGGAAAGAGAGAGAAGACTTGGTTAGCAGCCACTAATTGGCGCGAAAACAGCGGAAAGCGAAGCGAAACAAGAGGTCCTTGTGAAGAATGTCCACTCCCTCAATCCACTCGATCCACATTCACTTCCCACACACACAAAACACACAGCAATCACACGAACAAAACTTTCCCACCTCGCAAATCGATCCATTTCCGTCCCCCATTTCGGTTTTCCTTCACTTTCTTGCCAATTTCCCGGGAAAATGGAGCTTCCTGCGCGTTGATCCGACATCCCTGACCCCCATCAAGCTTGATTCGCGTTTCGTTGCGAAAGTTTGATGCTTTCGAGAAAAAGGGTCTCTTTTTCTTATGGTGTCTGGTGGAGAGGAACACTTATCTGCTGGAGCTGGGAGCTGATGGTTGTTTGTTGTCACCCGGCTCAAATGTTTGATGAAAGTGCCTAATGAATTGATGAGCTTTGGATTGGCAGCTTAAAAGGATAAAATGGTATGTTGGGTTTCGGTTGAATTTTCGTAAATTTGTGAAAGTTTTTTTTTTTTCTTTTTCTTGCTTTAATTTGTAGACTAGATCAGGTTCCTTAAATTCAGGTTGAAATGTACATGCGGCCGAAAACTCGTTCCAGGGTATGAATGATTGTTACAGTTTAAGGAACTTCACTTTGGAGTTTTGCTGTATATCGAAATTGGGTTTGTTAATTACAAATGATTAAGTTTTGTTTTTCGATCAAAGATATGATTTAGTGCTTGCAATACAAAGCGGAACAATCGTTTAGTGTGTGGGTTAGTGCTAGATTGTGGACAGACTGGGAATCTGTTGCTTCTTCTCGAGTGAAAGAAACTCGAATGACACAATTTATGAGACAACTCTGAGTGAAGCATTGAGCAAGAGAGACAAGTGCACTTACCATCACACTATGCTTTTGGTTGTGGGGATAGCTAACATAGTCCTCATAGATAAGCAACAGAAATAGAACAAAGGCGTTGGCCACATAATAATTTTTCCATTTAGTTTTTGCCAGAATCCATATAAAAACGATTCAAATTAGTCTTCGGAAATGGTTATTGGTGAAATTTATGTTTGTGATGGCACTTCATCTGCATAACTAATACTATTCATTCTCTTATATCTTTCGATAGGGAACGCCAGTGAATATCATTGTAGGTTCTCATGTCTGGGTTGAAGACCCAGAATTGGCTTGGATCGATGGACAGGTGTCGAAGATTACTGGACAGGAAGCTGAGATCGAGGGTAGCAATGGGAAGAAGGTGTAAATCCTTTTACTGATACATCAAAAACTAATTTTATCACAACTGCAGATCAACCATTTCATCAGAAATTATTTTTATGATTTGGTCTTCGAAATTTGCTTATTTTACAAAACTTTCTAGTATTACATTATTGTACTCTAATGAGATTCCCGTTCATTTTTTTGGTGCTATTAAGATGGTTGTCAAATTGGCAAAAATATATCCAAAAGATATGGAAGCTCCTGCTGCCGGAGTTGATGACATGACAAAGTTATCTTATCTGCATGAGCCTGGAGTTCTGCAGAATTTAAAAACTAGATACGAACTTAATGAAATCTATGTACGCATTCCTCCCTTCATCTTAAAATACTTACAGAGTTTTTATTCAAATCGGGAATTCTTACTCTCTGTAATCCTGCAATGATATATGTCTCCATTGCTATCATGATAGACATATACCGGAAATATCCTTATTGCCATTAACCCATTCCAAAGACTTCCCCATCTTTACGATGGTCACATGATGCAACAATACAAAGGAGCACCACTTGGAGAATTGAGCCCTCATGTTTTTGCAGTTGCAGATGTTGCATATAGGTTACTTTCAATCCTATTATATATGCTATATATTGCTCCGTATATCAATAAACCAAATATTTAAAGTTAATACTTTAAACAAATCAGGGCAATGATCAATGAGGGAAAAAGCAATTCAATTCTGGTCAGTGGTGAAAGTGGAGCAGGTAAAACTGAGACCACAAAAATGCTTATGCGGTACCTTGCATTTCTTGGTGGCCGGGCTGCAACTGAAGGACGGACAGTTGAACAGCAAGTTCTTGAAGTATGATTGTTATCATACCTTTGACTAGCGTCGATGTTAAGCTTCACTCACTCGATATTATCTTCTTTATATCAAGCTCTATAAGTTTCTGATGCAATTCTTATGGAGCTTATTTCTTTTCTGAGTGCAGTCCAATCCAGTTCTTGAAGCATTTGGCAATGCCAAAACGGTTAGAAATAACAATTCTAGGTAAGACAATATCAAGTTATTACATGTTAGTGTCGAGTTTGTCTTAATTTCAGCAATTATTTTACTGGCATAAATTACTTTTCCCGAATTATTATCATGTTCTGATAAATTCACATCGGTATTCTCTTTGTTTGGTACTGGTGTAGTCGTTTTGGTAAATTTGTTGAAATCCAATTTGATAAGCAAGGAAGAATCTCAGGAGCAGCCATTAGAACTTACCTTCTGGAACGGTCTCGTGTTTGCCAAATCTCTGATCCTGAACGGAACTACCATTGCTTCTACCTTCTTTGTGCTGCACCACAGGAGGTAAGATCCTGTAGGAACAGTGATTTCGATCAAGACAATCAAAGTATTGCTGCAAATTTCTGTTCTTGCAACTTCTTTCTAATATTTGTTGATCCTGACAGGAAATTGATAAATACAAGTTGGCAAATCCTAAATCATTTCGCTATCTTAACCAGTCACGCTGCTACGAACTGGTTGGTGTAAGTGATGCCCATGAATATCTTGCCACAAGGAGAGCTATGGATATTGTTGGGATAAGTGCGAAGGAGCAGGTACAGCCTGTTCTTAATACCATTTAAACATGGAACCTAGAAAGACCGTCGTCTCACACCCCCTTTTTTCTGTCCTTCTCTCTTAGGAAGCAATTTTTAGAGTAGTTGCTGCAATTCTTCATGTCGGAAATATTGAGTTTACCAAGGGCTCGGAAGTTGATTCATCAGTTCCAAAAGATGATAAAGCGAAGTTCCACCTCAAAATGACTGCAGAGCTTCTCATGTATTTATTCCTTCGTGCTATTGCCCCCGTAGTTTGTATTCCAGATTGTTCACTTTTCATATTGTTATAATAGTGATGATAACATTACCTCAGGTGCGACCCTGATGCACTGGAAGATGCATTATGCAAGCGTGTGATGATCACACCTGAAGAAGTTATCAAGAGAAGCCTTGATCCTCAAAGTGCAGCTATTAGCCGTGATGGTTTAGCAAAGACAATATATTCTCGATTGTTTGATTGGTTAGTCAAAATCATCAAATTTACACCTGGTTTATGAAAAGCATAACGTAGAGTAAGGATTAAATGCTGATGTGATGCTAAGCTATTTCTATCTATGCAGGTTGGTGGACAAAATTAATGTCTCAATTGGGCAAGATGCTAGCTCAAAATCGCTTATTGGGGTCCTTGATATCTATGGTTTTGAAAGTTTTAAGACCAATAGGTAACAACTATTAAGTATAATACCATACTTCGAGTACTCACATATATATGTGCATTCTGTGTCTTTTTGAGTAAAAGAGAAACTGAAAATGCACTAATGATGACATTTCATATCCCTTTTGCATTGATGGTATTCCGCAACTTAATTTTAGCTTATCATCCTGTGCAGTTTTGAGCAGTTCTGTATTAACTTCACAAACGAGAAACTACAGCAACATTTCAATCAGGTAAAGCCTCAGATCATGTTGAATTCTTTAGCTTTCTCTACTTTTATCTTTTAGGTTATTATTATAACTAGTATTATTTTGTAAATTAAGTTTTTCCTGTATATTTTCAGCACGTCTTCAAGATGGAACAAGAAGAATACACAAAAGAGCAGATTGATTGGAGCTACATTGAGTTTGTCGATAATCAAGACGTTTTGGATCTTATTGAAAAGGTTATTCCTATTCCTTCATATACATCTACCTGCACAATCAGCCACCTATATGTATACTTATATAGTTATACACACACATTCAGATGATAATGACTTCTCGAATATTCATTATATTCGGTCATATTAGTCTACAATCAACGTTTTGCTTACAAGTTTTCACATATGATGTTTCCTTGCACAGAAACCTGGTGGAATAGTTGCTCTCCTTGATGAAGCATGGTAAGCTATTATTCTTCTGCTGTGAAAGTTTTCTCGTTCTTCCTAAATGCAATGCCGTCAATGTTTTCTTGAGTTCATTCCTCCAGTGTTAAGAATTTATTTCAGAAATAAAAATAAAAAGTTTCAGCCGATGGCAGATTGGACTTGTTTTCTTTCTTTTTTCTTCGTTCTTGCTAACTGCTTTTCTTTTCTTTTCTTTTTCCAGCATGTTTCCAAAGTCGACCCATGAAACATTTGCAAATAAGATTTACCAGACATTCAAAACTCATAAGCGCTTTATAAAGCCAAAATTGTCTCGCACGGATTTTACCATCGCTCATTATGCTGGAGAGGTAAATTAATTACGAAAGCAACTATTTCTGAAAGTATGATACTTATACATTTTGGATTTTAACTGGTAAACACTTGCAGGTCCTGTATCAGTCTGACCAGTTTTTGGATAAAAACAAAGACTACGTGGTTCCTGAACATCAAGACTTGTTGGGAGCTTCCAAATGTTCCTTTGTGGCAGGCCTTTTCCCTCCACTTCCAGAGGAGACAGCCAAATCTTCCAAGTTTTCTTCGATTGGCTCTCGTTTTAAGGTACTTTCATATTATTTTGGTGAGCACGAAGGTCAATTTAACCCTAGATAATCAACTATCAACCTAAAGCTATATGCAAGCTCTCGTGTGGTTTCTTTTATATTCTGCAATGTCAATTTATGCAGCAAGGAATTGAAACTTTAATTTTTCTCTGTTTTAAACGGTGCAGCTTCAATTACAGTCGTTAATGGAGACCCTAAACTCTACAGAACCTCACTATATTAGATGTGTAAAGCCAAACAATCTTCTAAAACCAGCCGTATTTGAGAACGTGAACATTATGCAGCAACTGCGCTGTGGTGTAAGTAAAAAGTGTTCCTTTTCCCTTCTACCTTCTTAAGAAAATTAATTTTAATTTTATTTATGTTTTTTTTCCAGCTGCTGCTGACAGTTTCCCCTTGTAGGGTGTTTTAGAGGCAATCCGAATTAGTTGTGCTGGCTACCCTACTAGAAAACCATTTTTCGAATTCATAAACAGATTCGGACTTCTTGCACCAGAGGCCTTGGAAGGAAAGTAAGTATTATCTCCTAGGATTTTCCGTTAAAGGTTTACTTAACATCTCAACTTTCTGATTAAACTTGGTGGATCTGCATTATGAGCCTGTTTTACTTGTGTGCAGCTATGATGAAAAGGTTGCGTGCACGAAGATACTCGAAAAGAAGGGTCTTAAAGGGTTTCAGGTAAAGTGAGGTGTTCCTTGCAGATTTGGAGGCCTCTAGTAATGTATATAATCGTTGTTTCACCTAGTATTTCCTCCAAACTTTATAACATGGACATAATCTGCAGTAGGACTGACGCTCATGCATATGGACGATATAGGTGTAAATATAGCTAATGGTCTTCATCCATTCACATACTAATCGTAGAGACTTTTTTTTGCAGATAGGTAAAACAAAGGTATTCCTAAGAGCTGGTCAGATGGCCGAGTTAGATGCACGAAGAACTGAAGTACTCAGTACTGCAGCTAAAACTATACAGCGGCGTGTACGAACCCATTATGCTAGGAAACGGTTTATTGCACTGCGACAGGCAACCGTAGTTCTGCAATCGATATGCAGAGGTGAGCCACATAAAAAATGTATTAGAACCAATGCAGTGCTACTGAATTCTTAGAGAGTATCTTAGCAGAAGGATGCAACTAATTTGTTTCTATGTTTGTTTGGTATTAACTTGTAGGAAGCCTGGCTTGCAGAGTCTTCCACGGCATGCAAAAAGAGGCAGCTGCAGTGAAAATTCAGAAGCACCTACGTAAACACCAAGCCAGAAAAACTTACAACAAACTCCATGTCTCAGTTCTAGTTGTGCAAACAGGTTTAAGAGCAATGGCTGCTCGTAAAGAATTCAGATTTAAAAGGCAAAGCAAAGCAGCAATTATTCTTCAGGTTGCATACAAAATATCCGGCAAGTTGCATGATTCATTTTATTATTTAACGACATGAAACTTTACTGATTTGCTATTGCCACTGCCAAAAAAAATGTACATGAAAACTGCAGGCGGTGTGGCGTTGTCATAGAGCTGCCAAATACTTTAAGAGGCTCAAGAGGGGTTCAATAGCTGCACAGACCCAAATGAGGGGGAAAATTGCAAGGCGGGAACTTAGGAAGCTCAAAATGGTAAGCACATATAGTTTTCGGTGAAACAATCATCAATCTATAGGGTAGTGACCAAGATGAAGGGGAATACATAAAATTTACTGTATAGAGGACGGAGCATATTTTCTTCCAAATACTGCAAATTATTGCCATAAATTGTATTATGTACACTTACCCCTTTCTAGCTGACATTTTAAAATCTTCTTCTTACGTATGTTTCTCTTTTTTCTTCCTCTCCAATTTTCCGCAGGCTGCAAGGGAAACAGGAGCACTTAAAGAAGCAAAAGATGCACTGGAAAAACGAGTGGAGGAACTAAATTGGCGACTACAGTTGGAAAAACGTTTAAGGGTAATTTCTATATCTTGCAGAGTAATTATGTTTGGCAGAGAAAATGCTGTGTGGACATCTGATGAATACTTTCTTCATTTCATGTCCAACCGCCAAAAACTACTATGCTAATGCATTGATGTACTTTCCACGAATGCAGTGAAGTTTGTAGATTATAATTTAGGTATTTTATGCATAAAAAATTCATGCTAAATATTCGTGTCATGTTTGCAGACTGACCTAGAAGAAGCTAAAGCACAAGAGATAACGAAATTGCAGAATTCATTGCAAGAAACGCAGACCAAACTTGATGAATCAAATGCATTGATTGTGAAGGAACGAGAGGCTGCAAAGAAAGCTCTTGAAGAGGCACCTCCTGTGGTTCAGGAAACCCAAGTTATGGTTGTAGACACTGCAAAAGTTGAATCTCTAACCGCAGAAGTTGACAGTTTAAAGGTAAGAATGTTCTGTCCAATAAACAGCACCTATAACACTATGTCTCGCATAAGTCTCTGGTTGCAAGACTTTAACATGTTTCGGACTGTTCTGTCATGTGTCATCGTCATTTATTTGTTCATATATGCAGCGACAGATTTTGATCTTTTCATTTAGTTCTTCTTGACCTTGGATTTTCTCTACCTGACATTGTCCCGCCTCACCAGGCCTCTTTGGAGTCAGAGAAACAAAGAGCAGACGAAAATGAAACTAAATATAATGAAGCTCAAACATCAGGCGAAGAACGATGCAAGAAATTAGAAGAAACGGAGAAAAAAGTTAGTCAGCTCCAGGAAAATTTGACCAGGTAATATGACACCTAAAGCATGAGTTTTCTGATGCAGAGCATCAAAATGCACGGCGTCTTATGTGCATTTGAGACGTTAATACGAAATTGTTCTTAGTATCTCATTCCAAACAAGTTTTAAACGTTCACCAAAAAAACAAAATGTATTAAACTTGTGTAGTATTTAAGTTCAAACCGATAAGTTATATTGGAGAGACATGAATTACCAACTCTAATTTTCGTGATGTGGTTTACTGAAAATTTAAACTTTCTTGATTAGGCTAGAAGAGAAGCTTACCAATTTAGAATCAGAAAACCAAGTATTACGCCAACAAGCTGTGTCCATGACGCCTAATAAATTCCTTTCTGGACGGTCCAGGTCAATTATTCAGGTAATTTTCAATGCAAAATATGGATTTCTATAATGTTCAAACGCTTAAGATTTTCTTATTGTTTGATAATTGGCAGAGGGCAGCTGAAAGTGGCCATATTCCAGGGGATGCAAAGACACCTCTGGTAAGTTTCCGTTGAGCTTCAAGTATTAACCTGCAAAAAAGGCAATGTGATGCAGTATTTTTTTACCTTTCACTTATGCTAATGTCCCGATGAAATGGATCAGGATCTGCATAGTCCTTCAGTAAACCACAGGGAGTCGGAATTGGAGGATAAGCCACAGAAATCATTGAATGAAAAACAGCAAGAGAACCAGGAGTTGCTCATTCGATGTATCGCACAACATCTTGGCTTTGCAGGGAACAGGCCTATTGCTGCCTGCATCATATACAAATGCCTTCTGCAGTGGAGATCATTTGAAGTTGAGCGGACTAGCATTTTCGATAGGATTATTCAGACCATAGGGAATGCCATTGAGGTTTCGAAATCCCATCCTTTAACCCTTTTGGTGTTTTGGTTTTCCGTTTATTCATTACACAAAACGAACCTCTTTTAACATGAATACTACCACTTGGAATTCAGACCCAGGATAACAACGATATCTTGGCCTATTGGTTATCCAATGCCTCAACACTTCTATTACTCCTCCAGCGCACACTGAAAGCAAGTGGTGCTGCTGGAATGGCACCCCAACGACGTCGATCATCATCAGCTACTTTGTTTGGAAGGATGACACAAGTAATTCATCGTCTCTTGGCAATATTGTATATTTGAATTCATAGATCTTCAATTCCTCGGTTGCTTCACATTTTTTCTATTGTTTTCCTCTAGAGTTTCCGTGGAGCCCCTCAAGGTGTCAATATCTCCTTAATAAATGGTGGAATGAGTGGCGGAGTGGATACTTTACGGCAAGTTGAAGCCAAGTACCCAGCTTTGCTTTTCAAACAGCAACTTACAGCATATGTAGAAAAGATTTATGGGATGATTCGAGATAATTTGAAGAAAGAGATTTCTCCATTGCTTGGATTGTGCATTCAGGTCCATTACATTGTTCATCTACAAACAAGAAAACAATTTACTGATAAAACAAATTTGTGCTTCCATGATTTTTCAAGAACGAGTACTAAATTTGTAACTTTAACAGGCACCAAGAACATCCCGGGCAAGCTTGGTCAAAGGATCGTCGCGATCAGTTGGCAACACTGAGGCCCAGAGAGCTTTGATTGCTCACTGGCAAGGAATCGTTAAGAGCCTCGGAAACTTCTTAAATACTTTAAAAGCAAATTATGTTAGTACTCTTCTACTTCTCAATATATCGATCTTTGCAGACCACTCCCTCTGTTGGTTAAGTAAACTTCAAAAGAAGTTGATTGTTACCACAGATAATGATCATACTCGCTTGATTTTGCAACGATCTCCCTCTTTCTCATACAGACATTGTTCCTTTCTACAGGTACCACCATTTTTAGTTCGTAAGGTGTTCACGCAAATATTCTCCTTCATCAATGTTCAGCTATTCAACAGGTATAAAGTCTAAGCTCAAATTTGAGGTTTCCTTGTTTGCATGCTATTTAGCACTAAAATTTTTCCTAATGTCTTCCATGTATTTTTCCATCTCCACAGTCTTCTATTAAGACGAGAATGCTGTTCGTTTAGCAATGGTGAATATGTTAAAGCTGGATTGGCTGAACTGGAGCATTGGTGCTATAAAGCAACAGATGAGGTACCTTGAATCTAATTCCTCTTTTAGCTGTGCGATAACTGTTATACCAACTGACTGACTAAATAAACGAAAATGCAGTATGCAGGATCAGCTTGGGATGAACTCAAGCATATTCGGCAGGCTATTGGATTCCTGGTATCGTTCATTTATCATATTCCATTTCGACTGCGAGTGTTTACCTTTGAAAATGATGAAACGCAAAAAATGAACAATTAGTGAAGTTGTCCTGAAATTTTATGCTTTCTATTCAGGTCATACATCAAAAACCGAAAAAGACGCTTGATGAAATAAGCCATGATCTATGCCCGGTAAGTGATGTGTATCTAAGGATACACTAAACATCTTTAAGTCTAGTAACCTCTCCCTTGAATCTCAGTTGACACAACTTGTACTTCAACAGGTCCTCAGTATACAGCAGCTATATCGTATCAGTACAATGTACTGGGATGACAAATATGGCACGCACAGCGTGTCCTCGGATGTAAGTTTTTATGGATGCCATTACTCAACTAGGTTCGAGTCATCTTCGTCACAAGACAGTAAAATAAATTAGAAACATAACAGCAAACATGCATCTACCAACTCACTCACACTTTTTTTTTCAACGGTTCATCTAGGTTATATCGAATATGAGAGTGCTGATGACAGAAGATTCCAACAACGCCGTCAGTAATTCTTTCCTGCTGGATGACGATTCCAGGTTATGACAACGTTTAAACATGTCTTGGCCGTTATACATCCTTTCTTTATTGACTCCTCCTCCTCTTTACATCCCGTTTCACTAGTTTTTCCTGTCAAACTGATATGTTCGTGTTCTTCTAAGATCTCGATTACTTGTTAATTCAGTATGCGTAAAATGAGACGTGCATCAAGCATGCATTGTTTCACAGTGCTTGTTATCATTCCTAAACATAGTTGTTTCCATTTTTACTTATAAATTCTGGCCATACGACTGACGCTAGCATTTACACTGCAGCATTCCATTTTCCGTTGATGACATATCAAAGTCGATGAAGCAAATAGACATCTCCGACATTGAACCACCTCCTCTCATCCACGAGAACTCAGGCTTTAGTTTCTTGTTGCCGCGCGCAGATTGAGTCTCGGTCTCTCTACGATGAGCCTGTAGCTGTTACTGTCAAGTAGTGGATTTCTTCACTCATGGGATACATTATGGGGTTGTGCATTGTTCATGAATCATCAATTCTTTGCCCCACAGATTTTCTTTTGGATCCCCACCAAATGTAAGTTGAATACGACAAACGTTTCTCCGACCCTAGCAAAGCAGGGAGTTGGCTTGGGATCGTCATTTTTTGTTGTAAAACTAGCTGATTTTAGGGAAAGAAATTAAAAGCTTAGTGCATTTTTTTTTTTTTCATTTAATTAATCAAAATTTTCAACCAAACTTTGTTATGGTAGTCAATAATCTCGTCCAAGAACTACATCATGAACTTATAATTTCAGTTTGAACGTCTTTCTGGTGAAGATAACGACCTGAAAAAATGAATGATTTACGCACGTCCTTTTTTCTTTACATGCTCTTTTTTTTTTCTAGCAAATGGATTGGACAAATCAAACGGAGTTCGGTACTAAAATCAAGAACTGTGCAGAAGATAAAAAATGATGTACGGAGATAACTCTCTTTTCGAGAAAAAAACTTCACTCTTGTGGGCGTGAAAACGACTCGTTAGCCATTGCGTGCTCCCATTTCATTGTACAAATATTTTTTAGTTGAATTCTTCAGGTTCTTCCTTTGTTGGTCAAATAACTTAGATCTTTGAACGTTGAACATTCAGATAAAAACTAATTAAAATATGTCGGCAAGTCTGACACTTCAAGCATCATGTGATTTTATAAATGGGAACTTGGAGACCCAAAAATTGGAAGATGAATGAACAAGAAATCTGAATATTATTGATCCAAATAAAGATGCTCCATGTCCTTATCCATCTAGAAATTTGTTTTCAATTGGCCATTGGAGATTGCCTTAAAGAAGGCATAAAACATTTTATTTTATTTAAATTATTTATTTAATGGGAATAGATCCGTATTTTTTTTACATTATTTTTTATATATGTTTTTGTGCGGCCTCATTCTGTAATATATTTTAACAATCTGAACCGCTTATCTTTTAGAACATCATTCATGAATCATCCTTACAAAAAATTAGATAAATCCAAAACAATTAAGACATTCATTTGTACTGAAGAAAATGGACGAATATGATTCTACAAAGAAACCTTTAATCCAAAGGTCATCTAGCTTCAAATTTGAGTGAATTTTGGCAGACATGATCTTTGAAAGTGGACGTAAAACGTGTGTTAAAAATTATATAAAGAAAGTGATGCCACAAATCCGTTATTATATTTAATTTATTCATATATTTAAATTTTTTGCTACAATGATTGTTGCTAATCAGAGACAAAGTCAAAGATGGAAATGTATAATTTTGTCAGCATTACTAGAAGGGGTTGTGCTGTGACAAATTGTAGATTTACCGCAATATAGTATTTGGCACGTGGTCAAATACTAAGAAAAAAATCACCTCTAAAGTCCACATTTTATCCAAAGTGACAAAATTGCTTTGCTATTTCCATTTGTTTTATGACCATGCGTTATTCTATTTTAAATTTTGATATACGAGAAAGAGGTTTGAATCCGAATGTTAAGGGGAGCAATTACGCTTCCTTGATCAATTGGTTGAATCCTGATCTGTAATTTCTTCTATACCTTTTAGTGTGTTAAAAAGGAGTTGCGGGGATTGAAGAGGAAAATGAATATTATTTTCAAATTTTATCCAGGTTGAAGGTAGAGTTGCGGGGATTGGAAAACGATAACTTTTCTTCATGAGTATTTTTTTTTTTTGGTAATGGTATGTGGCACTTAGTGTACTAAAAATGAATAGTTAGAATTTAAAATAAAAGATCTAACACTCGGGGATTGGAAAACGACAACTTTTCTTCATGAGTATTTTTTTTTTTTTTTGGTAATGGTATGTGGCACTTAGTGTACTAAAAATGAATAGTTAGAATTTAAAATAAAAGATCTAACACTCATAGAAATAAAATAGAAACGTTCGTAGCAAGAGTGCTACGTAGTATTGAAGCCACACCGATAAGTAACGCGTATTTTACTAAAAATTGACAAAAAGTTAAATAAAACAAATTTCCTCTTAAGATAATCTGGTTCTTTGGTCTCTCATTTTTTTTTTATAGAAATTATGTTTGTATTATATATGAGAGTAGCTTATTAGAAATCATTGTTTGCATTACATGTCAGAGACTCAGAGAAGCTTCTTAGCAAAGACTTCGTTTTATTCTAACAAAATTAAGATAAGTATATGACGATAGTGGGCTTTATAAGACTTCTTATATTATTTCGTGTTTTATCATTGCTTCAGTATAGTCTTACATAATAAATACATATTTTATACGGAACTCTCGTACTTTGTTTGAAAAAACCACTCCCTGTACGTATATTATATATATTAATATACAAAAATATATAATATATATTTGATATGATGCTGCAAAATTGGAATTAGACTAAAATATTAAGCAGCCATTTTAGAACTTGTTGACCATAAAATATCTTCTGCTGCATATATCTTTAAATCAACTTCTTTCTGTCCTACCTCACTTTTCCACATTTGTTTCTGTCCCATAGGTTCCTTCTTCGTTGCTTCCTCCCTTCAAGAAGCTCCACATACTTACCCTCCATCTCTATCTATATACATAAATATATATATATGCATGTGTGTGTATATATATATGTCAAAGCATATAACCAAGTAAACATAGATCACAGTCTTCTCTCTGTCTCTCTCCCCTCTTTCTCTCTGCAGAAAAAATGGAATCACTCAAAAATCATCACCAACAATCTCAGCCTGAGCAGAGCAAAAAACCCACCAAATCAAAAGCACCTATGATCAAGTACATCTCCAGCCCTATGATGGTCCAAGCCAGAAGTGCTTCTGAGTTCAGAGCAATTGTTCAACAATTCACAGGCCAAAATTCCAACACTGCCCTTGATGAAGATTGCACTACTGCTCATGAACAAGAACAAGCTAGATGGGTTACTTCTTCTAAATTCCAAGCTTCGAAACCCGGTACGATGATCAGGTTTTCGAACCACCCTCCGCCGGCGGCTGTTCTCGATCAGACGGATGAAAACAACTTATGGGAAGCAGTTGCTGAAAGCTTGAGCAGTTACCAACCTCCATGTGTTTATGTGTGATGAATTAGAACAGAGGACTGTTTTTGTTTTCTTTGGGACAGTTTAATGTGATTGTGATTTTCTAGTGCTCCTAGCAATTTTTGCACGTAGTGTTGTAAGCTTATGTTGTATTTCGGGTTTAATTCACAAGCACCTACATTTGCAGCGATCGCCACGTTGAAGAAAGTAAAAAGCTTCACATCGGAAAATTGACACACTAAATTATGATCTCCTATCTGTAACAAAACTTGTGTTGTGATAAACCCCGACAACTGATGTGTCGCACGTGTGACAATGTGCAAGCTAATTACAACATCAGACTATCAGTATTGATTAGTAGTGGACCGCTGATCCATCATCTTGAAATCCTGACACGACTCAAAGGCGGTTTTGTGTTAATATGGCCACCATATACATGGCTAGGAGGATCTCAGACTGATTGATTCAAAATAACCAACGAATCGAGCACGAAAATTTCGACATTAAAATGAAAGCGCATCAAGAAGATAGCCTACAAAAATTTACATGATATGCTACCATAACTGCATTGTCTCACTAAAAAAAACCATAGTTCAAGTTTTGAGGATAAACGCTCAAAGATAAAACACTAGTCCCTTAAGCAGCAAGTCTTTTTTCCCCTCTCTAATTTCATTTCCTCACCTAATTCCCTAAAGTTCAGATGCTAACAGACCAAAATGTCCATCATTTTCACCTCTTAATTCCCATCATCGGTCGATTTCAGGTAAAGAGTCTCACCCCCATCTCCGGGGTGGCTTCCAGAGCTCCCGCCTCTCCCATCCATATCTTGCTTACTCCCGCCAGCCATCCTCCTATGCATGTCTTCTCCAGGAGAGCTGCGTCCGTAATCACCAAACCCTCCAGCCCCAAGTTGCCCGCTGCCTCCAGCATTATTTCCCTCATTCCCGAGCATGTGAAGTCCCGCGCTTCCTCCAGCACTCATGGCAAATTGGCTGTGCAGGGCTTGTTGCTGTAGAGCTGAAAACGGCTGCTGGGAGTACATCATGGAAGAGCGCGCAGCCATGAGCGATTGTTGTGTCATCTGTTGAGCCGCTTGTTGCTGCATGTAATGCGCTCCTGGTTGCATCATACCGGTGGAAGAGTACTACAAAGCATTTCATAAAAACAATCAGGAAACATACAATTTTGGGACACTGAATTACGCGGTGATATGCCCTTCAAGTTTTTAAGTTCTTTGCAAATGAGGTTTTGTACCTGAGGATGCATGGTAGGAGGCTGGGGTTGAGAATCAGCAATGGCAGCCAGGTACATCAGATTCCGCTGTAGCTTTGCTTGGTTCCTGCAAGCAATTGCAAAAGAATTACTGACCTGTCTAGTGCTTTAAACATAACAATTCTGTGTTTTGACACAAGCTTAAGAGCTTGTCATAAGAGCCAGGCATGTGACAAGCTTATATCGGACTTTTACTATGCTAACAGGAAGAAGATGCTACGCCATCAGATGCAACCATGCTGTATCACAAAGGCATATATTGTTACCTATGTTCGTGCAAGTCAACTAAAAGAACTTTTCTGCACTCAAAAGTGGTTAAAAACGGCATCCATCACTTGCAGTAATTTAGCAGCATTCTTCAAAAAGAGACTTAATTTACGCTGCGATGAGAACTTACAACATGCTTCCTACAAAGTACATACATAGAAATTTGCCAAACTAAATGAATTCGTTAAAATCGACTGTATCCACTAAACTAAATTATGTGTGCTCATATTTCCAATATTCTACACAAGACGGTGTAAATTTACAACATTCAGCCACAAAATAGCACTCAGTGATAACAAAAGATATGCAAAGCAGCAGTTAAGTAAGAAATAAATGCTCACTCTGCACATTCATTCAGTTTCCCAGAATTTTGGCTCTCAACAATCTTCAAGATCAACGATTTGTTCTCGTCCAAGTACTGCAGTAAAATTTAATTAAAGTAATTAAAAAAAGGATAACGAGAAGATAATACAGACCACAAGTGCAGTAAAACCAAAATGTTCTAAAATTTCTAGAGTAAGAAATGCACGATAATGCTAACAAACGGAGCCAAAATACGGTCATTACTAGTAGGTGGAACAGAACCAACAGTGCTACTCAAATTTATGAGAAAGACACAGTAAGGTACTGGGGCAAGTGACACAGTCCAAAAGACACTCGAAGAAAAAACAGACCTCATTGCTGTACAAAAGAAAGATTATTGGTCATTAGTTCCTATTACTACGCAAACTCTTGTAGAATCGACAAAAGAGCCGCACACTCACGTGATTCAGAACTGAAAACCGACACTGGAAACAGGCTCAATCGCAAGATGAAGATGTGACTTGTGTTAGAAACATTCAAGGGAACAAAATCCTGTGGAATTCGCTGTTTTGGCCCCAACTCAAAGAGAAGAACATGCCAAAAGAGTACCTTAAGCAGATTTCCTTAGTTTTAAACCAATCCATAGTTTCCATTTCGCTGAAACTACAAATAATTGATCTTTGAGTATGCTTACATTCCCTTTCTTTCTTAATTTCAATGCCCTTCCCAGACTAATTTTCTATTTGCAACGATTTTTTCGGTGCAACTCAGAAATCTAACTAGATCAAAAGGAGAACGATTTAAAGGAACTACCAAAATCTTCAACTTATGCCCTATAAAGTTGGTGGCACAGTAATTAGATTTTTGTTTAAAAATAAAACAAAAATCGAGATCTAATGGTTAAAAAGTCCGGAGTATCCTATAATTCGGAGCACCGTAGGATTTCTGCCAAAACAGATTCACATAATATAAATGCAATCAGTAAGAATAAAGCTAAAAGGTTCATACTACTAGGGATGCTATCATAGATTTTTCGAGATACCGACTCGCAAATGAAAGAACAAAATATTAGTTCACTAGTGACAACTAATCAAAATAGAACCAAATCACCATTCTTTCACTCAGATTGCAGCCAGAAGGCCCCTAAATACACTCATGATATCGATTAAGCATACAAAAATGCTCGATGATGTGAGCTATTACTATTTCCACCAGATAGAACATGGAAGAAACAATATAAAGAGAAGAGATCCGGAGACCAAGGCTACCGGATCAAGTGATCCAGACCTTTCAAATTTTATCCAACGGTAAAAAATTACTACAGTTTTAAGAGATCAAAACAGGTAGGCCGTTAAATGAAATTTGAAAGGCCCATATTATTTGATCCAGTGGCCTTGCTGGAAGAGATTCGGTCCAATATAAATAACATAAGAGCAAAACAAGATAACCAACATAAAAGAAGCAAGATTGGGAGGGGAAATCGAACTCGGGACCTCGGGAATGCTCTTAAGCAACTAAAGCTGCAAGCGCCTTGTATTCTCAACACCCATTTAAATATCACTAACGTAACCGAACAGAAATATGGTAACAGAAAACTATAGCTTGAGGAGATTATGAATTGTTATGTGTGGGAAAATCAAACAACAAAAGCCCATGAACGTTCTGAAGCAAATATTAATCTGCATGAAAAAATGGGATAAAAGAAAGTGCTTGGATAAACCATATTAAAAAGCAGAAGAAACAAGCATTCATACAAGTTCATACAAACCAAAAAACAAAGAAAAATCAAGCAAGAAATCATTAGCCTATCAAAAATCCATTAGAGCTCAGAGGAAAAGGGTAAGTTTAATTCTTGTAAAATAAATAAAAGTGGATACAGAAAGTGGCAGGAGAAACCAAAAACCAAATGGAAATGCAGAAGCAAAGCAGCTGAAGAAAAAAAGAACCCAGCAAAAAGAAGAAGAAGAAGAAGGAGGAGGACCTGCTGAATGTGATCAGTAGTGACGTTGTTAGGATAATAGGCTGCCATCATGGGCTGCATCTGCATCAGGTGCTGCTGCATCTCTCTTATATATGTCTACTACCTCTCTGCACTGCTCCTCTACCACAAACAGAAAGACACTTCTCTCTCTCTCTCTCTCTCTATAACTTTCTCACTCCTAAAGTATGAACAGGGCTTTTTTTACAGAGTTGAGAGGCCACACTCACTGCGAAGGGTGCAAGCAAATAGAGAGACAGAGTTTTTGATCGAGGGATACCTTTGCCGTTTATTTTCTTCTATTTTTTATTTTTTTCTCTCTGTTCTTTCACCCTCTCCCCTTACATACAATGACACTACCACCGCACAGAGATATAGGCACAGAGAGAGAGAGAGAGCTAGTGGATTATAAATGATGGAAAAGCGTGCCCTTTTGGGGTTTTGCTTGGTTTTGGTTTTCTGGGTCAGTTTCCTTCTCTCTCCCCTCTCTCTCTCTTGTACACGTCGAGGAGAGAAATTTACAACCACCGCTAAGCATATAGCTCAAGTCCATTAGTTTACAGTGTTTTAATTTTTTTCACACGTTACTGGCTGGATGAACTGTTTTAGTGACTTGCTCAGTGTAGATGAGCTGAACTTAACCATGCATGATTGAATTTAAAAATGACTATAATGGCAACTCGTTGGAAGTATGCAAATTAAATTTAATTTTGTGTGATTGAGTTAGAAAATTATCACAAATACGTATGATTGCAATGCACAAATTCTGTTCAGTTGGACATTTTGTCAAGCATGTGGTGTGCATGTTGTCCTCTATTGATCGACCCAACTGAGGTCTGGTTTGGTACTGAGGTGATTCTGAAAAAAACTGGTATAAAAAAAAACTGGGAGTTGTTTTTGTGTTTGGTAAACATTCAGCTTCAGCTTTTTTTCACAGTTTTGGGTGAAAAAAAAGCCAAAACAAGAAGCTGCAAAACCCAACTTTGAAAAACTGGCTTTTTTCACATATGTTTTACATAAAAGTTTACCAAACACTATAATACTGCTTTTTTTTTTCAAAAGCACTTTTACAAAAAAGTTTACCAAACACTCTGCTGCTTTATTTCACAGCTGCTTATTGTTACAGCACAGCAGAAGCAGCTTTTTTTCAAAGCACAGCAATACCAAATCAGCCCTGAGTCCTCTCAAGACCTCATGCCAAGTGCTATTAGATGTGAACAACATTTCATCGATATTAGGTGAGCACAAAAGGGTCTCGTATTAGGCATTCGAAGGATCCTTAAAGGACCTACTCTAGCTGTTTCTCTAACCTCCGAAGGGTCCTGGAGCCACTCGAGTCCCTATATGAATCTGCCCCTGTATATCGATATAAAATATCATCACAATAATATCTAAGTTGAATAAGTTAGCCTTTTGAAAAAATGTTGATGCTATCATCACATTTACATATCGCTGATTATAATGTCTCAGTTATATCTTCGTTTCAGCTAGATTGTACTTTCACATTTAACATGTAATTAACTTACGCTATAGTTACAATAACATGCTCGTTACAAAGTAACTAGGGTAACGTGACCTACCATAAAAGACAAAATGGATCAAACATGAAGATATGTTAAATGTTAATAGGATTTTCAATAGGTGACAGGTCACAACAATGTCTGTTGAGTTATTTGGAATCACAGCTCGAATCCAAACTCTTGCGGTCTCTCATATTAATGTTGATGACGTATTGGCGTTGTCAAGAGATTCCATGAAGGCTCCTTCCCCTTGCATGAATGCCCGCGCTCTCCTCTCCAGATGACAGGCACGTGATCTCACTTGCTTGCCTCCCTACTTTTGTCTGCAACCGCAAGTTCTGCAAGCGGCAGCAAACCATTGTTCTTTGGATATTTAGCTGCACATTAATTTGGAGTGTGGTGCGTCGCCAAAACTGGTAAAACAATATGTTTACTGGACTGGCAGTGATTAAGGAGTTTGGCGTTTAGCTTTGGATGGACAGTTCTGTAGTAAACTCATCTGTAATCAAGTACAAGTACTGAGATTTAGCTTATTTGGTAGGATTTTATGGCATTTAAGAAGATATTATATCCTGTAACCAGTGATATATGTCGGTCTTCTGATCTTTCTTTATGTATATGATTTTGTGTCCAACTCTCATGTTATTATAATTGATATTCGGTTCGTTTGAAAAATGTTTTTAAATAATTTAAAAAAGTTTTTAGATAAAATATTTTTAAATTTCAAAAACACTTGATGTGTTTCGTGTAAAAAGTACTGAGTTGATTAAAAATACTTCACAAACGAACATACACATAGACATATGTATCATAGAATAGGTTTTCTCCTGAAAACGAAGTTACTGCATCGACTGACCATGGAATTTGTGCATGTGTTTTAATCATTTCCATTTAGCTAGGTAAGAAAATTTACTGTAAAATGTCACAGCTAGCTGACCTGACAGCACTACCATCAAATGCACAATAATTGAAGTGTAGATATTTGCTGAACTACTCGACCAGCAACTTGAATACCTCAAAGGAAGATATTTATTTGCTTTTATCTCATATCTCAGTTAGGCCAACTCCAATCCATGAACTAAAAACTATAATGTCCCTTTTATTCTCCTCCAATTCATTCCATTCCAAGTTTTAATTTGGGCTTAAAACCTAAAATCTAAAAAATAGATAGAAATCGGCCTAGATTTAGCCTATAAAATAGTGTCGGCCCCACCAGCACAAGTGAAACTCGACGCTTGAGCACCAGAAGCCCTAGGAGACGCGTGCACGCGGGCGACATGCCAAGGCTGAGACCGGCGTGGCCCCACCCACGTGGGCATGTTGGCCACTTGTGCTAGAGACCCAACGGCTATTTTTAATCCAACGGTTGAGATAAATAAGCCGTTGGTTGATCCAACGGCCTACATTCAATTTATTTATTTATTTATTGAATCCGACAACTGAGATTGAATATAATCAAATCTAATGGTAAAAAATAGATCTAACGGCCCAAATTCAAATCCAACAGCTAAAATAATTAAAAAAAAATTATTTAAATATTTATCAGAATTTAAATATTTTTAGGTTAAAATGTTCATAAAATTAATTTAGAATAGTCTACATAATTTTTTTTTAAAGTTAATTTAAAAAAAAAACTTAAATTCATTCTTTAATAATTTGAAGTTAAAATTTTAGGCCAAAATAATTAAAGTAGAAAAGCTATTTCTAAATTAAAACCTAAATTTTTTAAACTAAAAAATTTAATTTTTAAATCAAGGATCGAAGATGATCTTAGTAACTAGTCGAATATCTAGAAGAAATGTATTGGCATCTGCATCATTAAATCCTGGAAATTATAATCTCGCTAGGACAGGGACCCCAAAGAGTTCACATGCCCCCTGTACTCTGATGTCCTCCCCTCCTTTCCAACTGTCGTATCTCTCCCTCATTAGGCCCCTCAATGATTACCAATGCTAAACCTACTTTCAAGAGTTGTCCCTCTAGCTATACACCTCCAAAGGGAGAGCATCTAACCATCTTAAAAGTTTATAGAAAGATCATTCTCTATTCTCCTAATTTCTCTATTATTTCATATTCTCCTATAAAAATAATAAGACAAAAAGTAATGTATAAGAGGAGAGGATGAAAGCGAATGAAAATAAGAGCGTAGAAAATCATCCTCCAACTTTATAAGGGTCAGCTGGGCAAGTTCTTTTGAGGTTGTTGAGAAGAGTTAAACATGATAGTACGAAAGGAGAGCATTGTGCCATCTAACTGTCTTGAAAGGGACATGCTAGGCAGCTTCACTTTGTGGGCCTGGGACGAGATGCTAAAGTTAGATTATTTCAAGCTAATCGTGTAGTCATGTGAACAAATTAAAAGACATTTTATCCGGTTCAAGGGGGTACTTTCTTGATCGCCTTATTCAAAGATCTAAAAAAGAAATGACTCACATCCTTCACGTTTCATTCATTTGTGCAGAGGCATATTTTTTCCTTTAATGATTTTAGATTTTTTTTTGTTCGGAAAGCGTAGAATCGTGAAAAAGAGGAGTTCATTCTCATCAATTCACTCCGTGATTGATTTACGAAACTTTATACTTATGATTGGAATCGTTCATTTATGAAGCATTTTGTAAATATCATTTTTGCAAAAAAAAAAAAAAAAAAAAAAAAAAAAAAAAAAAATCAATAAAATATGAGACTATTTAGTTAACGAATTGTTAAAAAAAATGTATAGATTCGGTAAAAAGTATTAAAAATCATCTATATATTTGGTACAATTGATTGACTAAACAACATTTATTTTAATTGATTTTTAATATAGATAATCTTTACAAAATATATATATGAACAGTTCTAATTATAAACACAAAATTTTATAAATCAGCTATTCAGTGAATTGGGGAGGAGCTCCTCCTCATCCCTGAGAAGCCAAGTATGGATCAAGTTAAAAAAAAAAAAACACCATCATAAAGGGTTAGTTGTGCACCTTCATTTTGTGGTTGTGGGATAGAAAGTCACTGAACCATCAACCATATGATGCTTTCCTTAGAACAGTAACAAGTTGCCTTACTTTCTCCAGCACGTGGAGAAAAACTTACCTAATAGACTAAATTAGATGTCAAAGTACGAATATTTCAAAACAGTCACACATTGTTGAATCGTGAAATCCGAACACTTGTCATATTACATGTCTCTACACTTTACTTATTTTTTTAGGAGAAACTTGATGTAGGTCCAATTTTTTGAGCCAATAGTAGGAATAGTCTAATTTATTAAAATAAGTCCAATTCCTTAAATCTTATTATTTTATTATCAATAATTATCTCTTAAATGATAAGATTTATTATAAAAATCAAATTTCTTCCTAATTATCTCGTTGATTATTTATTTATTTTGTTCTTTCTTGTTCTTTATCCCGTTTTAAACCCCATTTATAGATTTTAGTTTTTATTTTTATAATCAACCTATATCATAGGTTAATTATATTTATCTACCTATATGACATTCTTTTTTATAATCAAGTAAGATTCATGTGTCTTGCTTTTAGATATATTATGTTTTTTCTACCTTTTAGTTAAGTTTCATATCTTACTTATAGGTATGATATACGTACATTCATATATTTGTTACTTGAGTTAGGGTAGAATGATTTGCAGATAGATTTATGTCAATATATTATTATTTTGTTATACGATATTAATTATATTTTTTGGGGTTGAAAATTCATAATATTAGAAGATTTTTTAATATTTTTAGAAAATAGAAAATGAGCATTAAAAAAAACAAATAAATATAATTAGGTAATTAGACTCACTCCTAAAAATCATATATGTTTTTGGACCTGGATCTAAAAGTTCTTTTTTTTTATTGTTAAGAATTAAAGTTATAATTTTCGTTATGATAAAAAGCTAGGTCATATGAATTGCTTTACTTAAAGAGGGACCCCAGAGTCCCCTGTGGTGTTGGAAACTTGGAAAGAACAGGAACATGTTATTGGGTGAATAAATAGTGAAGTCAAATCATGAAGGAGATGGATAGATAGGTAAGGTTGGTGGTGCTCCCAACTTAGCTAACATAATTTTCGTTATGATAAAAAGCTAGGTCATATGAATTACAGTGCTTTGCTTAAAGAGGGATCCCAGAGTCCCCTATGGTGTTGGAAACTTGGAAAGAATAGGAACATGTTATTGGGTGAATAAATAGTGAAGTCAAATCATGAATGAGATGGATGGATAGGTAAGGTTGGTGGTGCTCCCAACTTCGCTAACATGATGGGTGGTTGGGGTGTCTCAATTGATTTGTGTACTCATAGTCCAATCCTGTCCTTTCCTTTAGTCCTTACCTTCTTTTTTATTATTTTCACTTCCATGCTTTTGCCACCTTTGTATATAGGCTCCGGGGCTTGTCCCTGACCCTTCCTCCCACTCTTCGACCCGTGATTTTAAGTCAGGGTTGACCATTACAACAATGCATCAATGACGAGTGCTGGTTTTGATTTGTTCATGCTTTCGGAATCACAGAAATATGAATGGTTTGAATAAGCTCATGTCAAAGTGACTGATCTACCATTTCTACCTCATGATATTTGGTTTGTTTATTGCTATTGTACAAAAACTATGATAACCATTAGGGGATTAGGCATTTTGACTCTTGCGAGGCTATATCTCATAACCAGAGATATATCCTTTGTATTTATTTAGTCCTCAATATTATCATGTAATTGTCCCAAGAGATATAGACACAGTAATAAATCAAAATAAAAATGTTAATTTGGAAATATTCAAATTAATTGCACATTATCTTGTATTATAATTTTCTAACACGATAATACGGTGATTAATTTGAAATAGTGGAACTCTCATATTCTCATTGTAAAACTGGAACTCTGATATTCTCATTGTATAGAAGTAAGTTACTGACAAAAACCCTAGCCTATAAACGATTGGTGGTTTGCTGCATTTGAACAGAGATATCAACCAAATTACAAACCCTAATTTTACTCCATAATTTGATCTCGTTTTTGTTGTTTTTTACTGACGACTGAGGAGGAGTCAGAAGGGAAAAGTTGTGGAGGAGGATTAGCCTTTGCCTTTGGACTTGTACAGAGGTCGAATTTTACTGGGCTGGCATACTGCTACAGAAGACTCCCACAAACTTCAAACCATATATACATACTTTGACTCTGTACTTTATTTTCTCAGGATTCCACTCGGCCTTTCTGGTGATAAATATTATTTTGTCTCCTGTCCGGATCCCACAAAGTTTGTTTCCTCGATAACAGCCACATGACCGTATCTCATCTTATTATATTAGGGTTTCGCCAGATTAGGGTTTGCTAATATATATTTTATTAGCCCAGTAATCGCCAATGACGTGATGGAATTACACCAGAATTTATATATTTATACAACTTACAACTTACGAAGCACAAGATGATTATCCTAATCAAGAATATCTGGTCTGGTTCCATTTGCAAATACAAATTAAATAAAACTTAAAGTAATTAATTAATAAAACACAGTATTTAAGAATAAGATTCGTGCACAGTTGTGTAAGGTTAAGAGTACGTAAACAGACCAAGTCCAAAAACCTCCGTTTTATGAGTATCTGCAATACTGTTTCTTTAAAGATATAAAAGAGTATATTTAGAGAAAAAATAAAAAGAAAGAAGAAAATTGAAAGAGTATCAAATTCAAGGGAGAGTAGTACTGCTCTTTGTCACTGCAAATATTGATTCCTTTATATCAAACCCTAGCTAAAAGCTGTAATTGATATTTTCGGACCAGGATCCTCTCCTAATCTAAGGATGAGGATCCTCATGACTAAGGGATGTGGGCCGTTGGATGAAAATCTAATGGCTACAAACAGGGGATCCTTTTAAAGTTATAATATCCAACGGCCCATATCCCTTAATCATGAGAATCATCATCCTTAGATTAGGAGAGGATCCTGATCCGATATTTTCCTCAACTTAATTTACTATGAAGAGAATCATCAAATTATTTTTTGAATAAAGTTGAGGTTCTACCATAAAACCAATTGACAATATAAAAAGTAGCCCAACCTTTTATAAGCTCATACAAGGTCCATTCTCCCATCAACGTGAGACTCATTCTCAACACGCCCCCTCACGTGTGGCAAATTTGCAAGCCTAACACGTGAACAACACAACGGGATGACGTGAAATATGTGTAGCCGTTGGGCTTCACATGTGAGACAACCTGCTCTGATACTATAAAAAAAGGTTGAGGTTCCACCATAAAACCAATTGGCAATATAGGGACTATCCCAACCTTTTATAAGTCCATGCAAGATCCCTTCTCCCATCAATGTGAGACTCATTCTCAACATTCTTTTAGTTTTTCTGTTTTGTTTACTGTAAATATTGATACCTTTATATCAAACCCTAGCTAAAAGACAGACTTGCATAGAAGCATTCAAGCATCAAAATTGACTTCCCATGCAATGTTCAAGGCAATCTGTACTGGGATGAATTTTTTTTTGTTGGAGTATTATGAATTTAGGATGAATATGGATGCTTACGTAAACACTAGGAAGTGCCATATTTATGGGGTGCGACACACAATAACACTTCATACCAACACACACATTTGACATGTTAGAACTCAACTACTTAATTTAAGTCGTTAGATATATTTGTCAACATTAATCTGTAGGTGCTCAAACACATGTGGCTGGTTTTGCAAAATGAAGAATGATGGTTGTCATGACATGACTCAAATACAAGTCCGAGTTTGTAATAAGAGTAATGCTAGACCAATTTTTATACCAAACTTGCAAATCACATGATGTATCACTAAAATGAAATAAACGTTAATCTATACTTATGTAGTAATCCAATCATCAACAATCACATACATGATTTACAAAATATGTTTAAAAAGATAGTCTTCTTAGCATTACTCTTATAATAAAAGTTGAATTTGAGTTTTGAGTTTATGTTGCAATGGAAAACCCCTAATTTTATATTTTTACGTAATTTAAGATTTGAGTCTTTTAGTATCAGAGAACGCTTAACTCATAGAGATCACATAAATTTCTAGTATTAGCATTGGAAACGGCAAGTATAACAACTCATATAATCACATGATCTTAGTCATTGATATTGATCCCCTATTATTTTATTTTTGTTCATACATTATCCATATATGCACATTCACTCGTTCTAAATCATGCATGCAATCGTTTTAAACAATTTCGATGATACTCTCGTTGCTTTGTTCTCCTCCCCATAGCCTTGAGTGGCTGAGGATCCTTAAAGGTTCAGTTGTTTACTGAAGTAATAATTTAACCAAGCCACCAGCCATTTGTTTAGAATTGAAGTGGTGGGAGGTGGGATTGTGGGAGTCGAAGCACATAGAAGAGGGTGCCAAATTTTATGACTAGGTTTTGCGGTCAAAACGACAGCTAAGCTGCTGCAGAGACTGTTCAATATGACATGCACAGTTCCACATGTCTGTAATTTTTCGGCTTGAAATGTCACACCACATTCCCATTTTCGCACAGCAATCCCATGGCCATTGGGCCCTAGCCCATGGAGAGATTTTTTTTAACGGGATTGTATTATGCAATGTTAATATTTTACTTGTTATAATATAGATACATGACATAATCGTATTAATGGTAAATGTAATTGTATTAGAAAACAGGCGAATAACAGTTAATATGCCATGAAACTATAGTATTAATAAAATGACGTAATAGTCAGACTACGTAGAGCGTCGGCTGAGTCCATTTGATGCGCCTATGGCAGGTTGACTTTTGTCAAAAGGTTCGAGATTTGTAGCTGGGTCCAGATGTGGTTCTTTAACTTGCGACTAACTGTTTTTTAATGCGGCGTCGCTCTTTCATTTGACTTGGCTTTTGTTGATGTCGAAGACTCTAGGGCAGTATCCAACGTCCTATGGTTATCCCTTTGACACTCCTTGGTCATCACCAGCAGTATAACGACGGTCATGGGATCATATAATCAAAGTATAATGTTAATAGTTAAATGCACCATGATATGATATAGGGGTGTGTTATCCACACATCCCTTTTTACTTCTTACACACTTCTTGTTAATTTATGTCTGTTGATCTTCCTCAATTCATCCAATCCGACGGCCGAAAATTAAAAAGGTGTGAGAGAAGTAAAAATGAATATGTGGATATCACATCCCTATGATATAATACTACATCAGAGGGTCACTTATTTCGATATGATAGTCAAACTGAAATTATTATATGCTTGTAGGTCCTACAGGTGGGGGCAGGACCCTTGCCGAGCAAAACTTGTAATTATATGGTACTTTGTTTTTTTTCCCTGTGCTGCACTAACCATGTGACTGGCCACAGAAGCATGTCCCATATGTTTGACACACTGTTTTTGGTAGGACACACACAACACAAACTTGCTTTTCTTGCACATAAAAATGAAAATAATGTTTTCAGAGGGGAGGACTTATTGTACAACTGCAAAATAAAGCTTTCAAGTTTCATTCCTCATGGCTTCGAATAAAAAGAGATAAAAAAGAGAGCCAGTTTTTTCAAATTTTTTATGCTTTTTTCGTGAATGAGAGGAGTCTCCTACTACCTGCACCAATGAGTCGATATGAAAAATGGCAGGGGGAATCTGTAACTGCAGGCAACAGGTCCTTAATTTGGCATCGGATATGAGAAAGTGAGATTGTTGTCTATGGGAAGGAGGCACAGACTGTGAAGCATCTCATTCTCAGAGGACTAACAAGATGGAACATATATGAAATGAGGCAGCCAAAAATGTTTATTAGGGAGAAAAGAAGTTTCTTTTGAAATAATTTCTTTATTTTTTTATTTTTTGATTAAGTTAAGCTAATTAGTCGGGTAAGAAACTTATAATGAAGAAACTAACAAAGATATTCTATATTGAGAAATATTCAAATCAATTACCTACATCATTGAAGACGTCCTTTTTTGGCCCAATCAAACATCAGTCCACCATATAAAAGAAAAGAAAAAAGCCCTAAATTCCTCAATCGAACAATGTCGCTCAAAAATTTCTATAGAGAGGTACCAACTATTGTCACTACAATACTGTCAATGATTTTCTCCACCGCTTATACGAACAAAAATACCTCTTTGGAAGTTTTGGTGAGCTCTTGGGAATTTGTGTCAGAATTGTCGACAAGCCATACATGTGATCTTCGATGGTATCTTTGCTTTGGGTATTGTTGCTCGCTTGCGGTGGAGCAAGTCATTGATATGTAGGAGTTTGAGACCCTTTTGTTTCACATTGGTCAACAGTATTTTTTTACTAGCCTTTATATAGGCTTATTCCTTCTTCTTAGTAATTAGAACTTTGACCATTTGGAAATGAATTGAAAGCTTGGGCCTTATGGTTGTGTGGATTAGGCTTGAATATAATATAGCCTAAATACAATTAATATTAATTAATCAAGACAAGGGGCCTTGGAATTTAAAATTAATCAGATTCATTAATTTTAATTTTCGGATTAAGTTTTTTAATTAATTTATTAATTAAAAAACGTTTTGATTAAAAGACACATCTATTAGAAAGAGTTGTACGTTTTGATTAAAAGACACAGCTATTAGAAAGAGTTGTACGTTTTGATTAAAAGACACAACTATTAGAAAGAGTTGTGTACTTTCAAATACACTGAACATGTATTTGAAAGGGTGTGAAACATCCTATATATTTACAATCACAGTATCCAAGTTAGTATCATTTTAATTTTTTGTAATTATTGTGTTATTGCATTCTGTATTGCAAGTATTTTTTAATAATAAAGTATAAGTATTTTGGTTCTGTATTTCTGTTATTTTATTATTTCTAAATTCTTCTCCAACATGATAGCGTTTGGTAGGTACCCTTCTTTTGAAATTTCTAAGTGACATTGTTCGAATGATAGTTTTTTTTTCTTTCTTTTCCACGTGTGATGAGATAAGCGGGAAGGTAGGAAAAATAAAAAGGCAAATTATTATGATAAAGAGAATCAACATTTCAAAGTATAACATTTGTAAATAACTAAATACCAAAAAAATGTGCAAATGGCCCTTTATCACAGTGGTGGAAAGGAGTTGAATCCTTGCATGACGGCCTGGGTTCAAATTCCGTCAGTGATTAATCTAAAATCTAATATAACAAAATCTATGTGCGAAGAACACTACCCAAAAATAAGAAGAAATTCAATCGATTAACATGACAAAAACTGTGGTTTGAATCGCTGATCTTTTTTGGACCGTTAGCAGCAGCAACAAGATAGGCCCATTTCCAACCATTAGAGCTTCCACTTACAGCTAGACCAAATCGAAAGAAACAAGCCCAGAAAAATACCCCCCATCCCACCTCCGCATTCAGGAAGTAGTTAGAATCCAGTGGAGTTCTTGATGTCCTCACCAAAGGTTTGTTAAAGTTTGAGACTTTTCCTGGTTTATTTTGTGGGTTGTGTTCTTTTTATTGACTAATTTGAAGCACATTTTCTTTTTCTGTTTTATTTTTCATATATTTTTGTGATTTTTTATGTGGGGAAGAGTCCTGGTTGCATTGTATGAGCACAATGAGAAGCCTTCCTCTGCGCTTGAGTGAGTTCATTTCTTTGACCCTGTGATCTAAAATTTGTTTGAGCCTAGATTCAAGTTTTAGATTTTTTGCTAGCTCAACCCAATTAGGCTAAATTCATATGGATTTATTGAATATTGCTCAAGAATTCAGATGTTCTTATTAGCTACATATTCTTCCACTTCAAAAGTTAGATGTTAGCTTTTTCGTTTTAAATCTCATTGTCATTGCACACATTTTTGCTCGTATTGTCAACCCTTACTATATTGTTTCTGACCAGTTTATAATACAACTAGAGTAAGTGTGAACCGTGTTGAGAGTTGTGAGAGCTTTGAACATATGATCGTTTGTATGCAACTAAGCGGTCAGTATTCATGGGGTTTAGTCGAAGGGGTGTGCTATCCTCACACCCTATTTTACTTCTCACATACACAGGTTAATGGTTGTTTAAACAATAAGCTTAATGAATGTATGAAAGTGTCCCACAATTATTATTTTAGGTATTAGATTGGAATAAAAAAACTTAATGTATAAAATATTGAAAACGAAGAAACTTCATAGTAGTATACTGAAAATTAGATTTGCATGATAAATATATGTGATTTGTATAGGCTTGGCGTCTAATAAACTATTATTTTATTGGTGTGGCATGATCGTAAATTTGCATACTCTTCATTTTGCACTTTATTCATGAATTTAAGCTCAGCTTGTGACGCTTCCACAACAATTTGACTTTGAGACGGGATTGGGCTTGTGGGTGACATTTTTGGGCCCAACAATAAACGTAGCCGTAAACAGAGTTTTGAATATGGGCTATGTAATGGGCTTTTGCACTCCCTTGGAAATTCGCCCAGGCTAAACCCTAGTTACCAACGCTGGTTTTAGGGATCAGGGAATCGAGATTGAGAGAGGCGAAAATGGCGAGGAGGAATTTCGCCCCCGGGGGGGGGGAGGACCAGCTCTGCGCACGTCTCATTTCTAATTCTATCCAAACCCTAAATTCCTCTAGACCATCAAAAACTTCACCACCACAACCATCAGAGACAGCAATTAATTGGAAATTAGCCGCCGCCCTTGCTGCTGCCACCTCCTCCGTCTACTACCCGTATTCGCTCCTTCACTACCACCCAAACCCAAATCTTCATTTTGTGCGACACAAGCACTCGGTTCCACTTCCAGATTAAAAGCAAATCTCCTAAAAACATGGATTGTTTGTCCATTCCTCTTCCCTAGTTTAAGGGTTGTGTTGTCGATTCCTTTTCCCTAGCTTAAGGGTTGTGTTTAACTTTCCTCCTTTTCCCTTGTTTAGGGTTGTTGTTTGTGCATTGGCCTTCTTGTGTAGTCTCTTACTCGAGTGGGGATCCAATCTTGAATTACATGTGTGTGTTTTACCCACACATAACAAAATTTAGGGTTTGCTTTTTTAAGGTATGGAATTTAGTTACCGGTCTAAATTAAGTTTAATGGTTAGTTCCTCTATTTTTGAACATTAAAAGTATCATTAAAAAGTGGATCGAGAAATAGTATCATTCAGTGTTCCAAATATTTTTATGCCATGACACACAAATAGAATGACGTGCGTACGTATACATTAGACAATCTTGTACGCCTTACCGAGGGAAACAAGTAATTAAATTAGTATTCGATATTAGAATGATACAAGCATGTACAATTGACAATCTTCTATGCCTTACTGAGGGAAACAAGTAATTAAACTGCTACTTTTTATCTGAATCACTATAAACATTTCCTACAAGAATAATGGGGTATGCTATTGCCGCAACATGGAATGTGTAACATGTGGTCAAGATATAATTCACACAACAACGCATCAATACCTGCTTCTGTCAATCCCTAAACCAAAATTAATAAAAATATTACTCATAAAAACTCAAATAAAAAATAAGAGAACAAAATCCAAATTCCATACCCTTGCTTTATGCTCCCCAAGTTCCTTGCAACATCTATGAAGTCAAGCAAGGAGTCTTCCTTGCTGTGATCAAATCCTGAATCGAATAATGTCTCAGACCTTTCTTCTACTCTGGAAATACAAATGTCTCATGAATAGTCTTTTCATAACTAATCCATGAAGCTTCCAGTTTTGCTCTAGCCGCCTTCACTAATGTATTCGGCCTGTCACAAAGTGGGCTCTACACTGATGTCTTGCAAGAGCATCATCCATCAATGATGGATGTTTGTCCGGCTAGAACTGGATTGTGTTGCTCAATTAAAGAGAAAACACACATTATTTTCAGTTACACTAATCAATATGAAATTAATGTCTTATAAATTAAGATATTTGGGATACTCACAATTTTCCAAAGACGACACATGTTCCCATGTCGTGCAACTCCGAAGAAATTTTGTCCTTAAAAATATCAATCAATTGTTGATCAAATGCTTGATATCCCATTTAACGTCACCACTAGTAGGTTCTTGCACAAGATATCTCTAACATGATATAACTACTACAACATAACATGATACAACAACAACAAAGAAGGCCTTATCCCACTAAGTATGTTAAGTCTCGAAATTTACATTACTAACAGTAGCAAGTTTGGAAATAGAAGATGGGGATATCTCGTATTAGTAGGGTTATACTTAACCCATGATTTTAACTAATTGTCTACTCTGGTTGTCAATAAGAATACGCAAATACGTGTAACTCTTGATAAAGGACGAAAATGGTCACGTGTTCTTATTGACAACCAGAGTAGACGATTGGTTAAAATCATGGGTTAAGTGTAACCCCTGCTTTAATGCGAGATATCCTCATCTTCTATTTTCGAACTTGCTACTATTAGTTAGGTAAATTTTGAGACTCAACATACTTAGGGGGTAAGGCTTTCTTTATTGTTGTTGTATCTTATGTTGTTGTTGTATTATGTTAGGGATATCTTGTGTGGTATGAGGGATATCGAGCTCCAGACAAAGAGTGATCATTTAAATATTAATCTTGTGACAATATTTTTAGTGTTTTTTTGCAGGCGATACAAAGTTATGCTTTTCGCATATGCTAGAATCTACAAGTCGTGAAGCTAAACGAGATCCTAAGCATTTGATCAATTACTGAATAATATTTTTAAGAACAAAATTTCTTCATAGCTACACGACATGAAAACATGTGTCGTCTCTGGAAAGTTGTAAGTATCCCAAATATTTTAAATTATGAGACATTAATTTCACATTGATTAGTATAGCTGAAAAATAATGTGTGTTTTCTCTTTAATTAGACAACACAATCTAGTTCTTGCTGGAAAAACATTCATCATTGATGGATGATGATCTTGCAAGACATTAGGGTAAAGCCCACTTTGTGAGGGGCCGAATACATGAGTGAAGGCGGCTAGAGCAAAACTGGAGAAGGCATGGATTGGTTATGAAAAAACTATTCATGGGCCATTTGTATTTCCAAAGTGGAAGAAAGGCCTGAGACCTTATTCGTTTCAAGGATTTGATCGCAGCAAGGAAGACTCCTTGCTTGACTTCATAGAAGTTGCAAGGAACTTGGGGAGCATAAAGCAAGGGTTTGGATTTTTTTTCTCTTATTTTTTATTTGAGTTTTTATGAGTGATATTTTTATTAATTTTGTTTTAGGGATTGACAGAAGCAGGTATTGATGCGTTGTTGTGTGGATTATATCCTGACCACATGATACACATGTTTGATGTTGCGGCAATAGCATACCTCCAGTATTCTTATAGGAAATGTTTCTAGTGATTCAGATAAAAAGTAGTAGTTTAATTACTTGTTTCCTCAGTAAGGTATACAAGATTGTCAAGTGTACACATATCATTCTAATATTGAACACTTGTTTCCCTTAGTAAGGTGTGTACAAGATTGTCTAATGTGCACGTATGTACGCACGCCATTCTATTCGTGTGCCACCATTGACATAAAAATATCGGTTACCAATATCGAATACTAGTTTAATTACATCCCTAATATCATATTTGAAACTACTATATTCAATTTTCTGTCAACTTAAGTCATGTTACTTGGATGTGACACACATTACAAAGGTAGATTAGTAATTTTCCGTAAAGAAATAGTGTATGAATTTAACTTTGGAAGATGAATTAGATGTAAGATTCGCAACATATATAAAATGTTTAGGGCTTTATAGGCGAGAAAATGACGGTATTAAATTCTAAAGTGTGTCAAGTGGCTTAAGTTTACGAAAAATTAGATAAAATAGCTTTGAATATAATATTAGGAATGAAATTAGCAATTTTTAATAAATTTAGGAACTTATTTATCGCAAAAATTATTAAGAGACCTAATTTTCACTGAGAAGATATTTTAGGGATTAAATTAGCACTTCACCCTTAGAAATAATGGGTTAAAGTAGGAAAACAAATGTTTGAAATATAAAATCTTTTTTTCTTTTTTCTCATCATATTTGTTTTAGCAGTTTTCAAGAATCTAGTTTTTTTTTTTTGTGAGGTTTGGGGATGGGTGTTGTTTCAACTTTAAAGAAGCTAGTTTATACATATCTCAATGTTGGTTTGAGAATGTTGTGAATCTAAAAAAAACAGCTCATTAAAAAATATGAACACCGAATGTGTTATGTAAAACAAATTTTTTATTTTATTTTTAAAACTTGTCAATGACAGTAGAAAAGTATATTCTCACATATTTTACAAAATTACAATTTTTACCCCTGAATTATTCTCTTTTTGCGATTATTATATCACATTTAATATCATATCATTTAACATATTGACAATAATTTTATATAAAATTTATCAAACACTTAACAACTTTTACAAAAAAAAGTTTTATATTCACAACTTTCACGATAGGTTTTTATTTTTATTTTTTGCCTTAAAACACATTTACAAAAAAAAAAATACCAAACACTTAACAAATTTATTTTGCACAGCAAAAGTAGATTTTTTAAATGTTTTTTTAAAACAAAAACTAATAAAAAATATTTGAAAACTTTGAATTTAATGATAAAGATAAAATAAAGGATAAAGTGAATAATACAGGTTTAACTTTTTAGTGTAAAAATATGATTTTTCGTTAAAATTAACAGTACCGTGGACATTTCGTTAAAAGCCCATTTTTTAAAAGAAGCAAGATTGGGAGGAGAAATCGATCTCGGGACCTCACGAATACTCTTAACCAACTAAACTACAAACCCATTTAGTCTCAATACCCATAAAGAACAGCAAAAGTAGATTTTTTAAGTGTTTTTTTTAAAACAAAAACTAATAAAAAATATTTAAAAACTTTGAGTTTTAATGATAAAGATAAAATAAAGGATAAAGTGAATAATAACAGGTTTAACTTTTTAGTATAAAAATATGATTTTTCGTTAAAATGAACAGTAGCGTGAATTTTTCGTTAAAAACCCATTTTTTTAAAAAAGCAAGATTGGGAGGAGAAATCGATCTCGGGACCTCACGAATACTCTTAACCAACTAAACTACAAACCCATTTAGTCTCAATACCCATAAAGAACAGAAATATGGTACCAGAAACTAGCTTGAGTAGATTACGAAGGGTAATGTGTAGGAAAATCAAACAACAAAAGCCCATGAACGTTCTGAAGCAAATATTAATCTTCTGAAAAAACGGGGATAAAAGAAAGTGCTTGGATAAACCATATAGAAAACAGAAGAAACATGCATTCATACAAGTACATACAAACCAAAAAACAAATAAAAATCAAACAAGAAAATCATTAGCCTATCAAAAATCCATTAGAGCAGGAAAAGGGTAAGTTTAATTCTTGTAAAATAAATAAAAGTGGATACAGAAAGTGGCAGGAGAAAGCAAAAACCAAATAGAAATGCAGAAGCAAAACAGCTGAAGAAAAAAAGAACCCAGCAAAAAGCAGAGAAGAAGAAGAAGAAGAAGAAGGAGAAGGAGGACCTGCTGAATGTGATCAGTAGTGACGTTGTTGGGATAATAGGCTGCATCTGCATCAGGTTCTGCTGCCTCTCTTTTATATATGTCTACTACCTCTCTGCTATGCTCCTCTACCACAAACAGAAAGACACTCTCTTTGTTTCCCCCTCTCTCTCTCTCTCTCTCTATAACTTTCTCACTCCTCAAGTATGAACAGGGCTTTTTTTACAGAGTTGAGAGGCCATCCTCACTGCGAAGGGTGCAAGCAAATAGAGAGACAGTTTTTGTGAGAGGGATGCCTTTCCCGTTTCTTTTCTTCTATTTTTTATTTTTTTTCTCTCTGTTGTTTCACTCTCTCTCCCCTTAAATATAATGACACCAACACCGCACAGAGATATAGGCACAGAGAGAGAGCTAGTGGATTATATATGATGGAAAAGAGTGCCCTTTTGGGGTTTTGGGATTTTTTTTTTTTTTTTTTTTTTGAGAACTAAATACATCCATAACCAGGGCGAAAGTCAGAAATACAGTGAAAGCCCACTTGAGGGACAAGCAAAGCAAAGCAAACCAAGCAAAGCTCTTTTGGGGTTTTGCTTGGTTTTGATTTTCTGGGTCAGTTTCTTTCTCTCTCTCCTCGCTCTCTTGTACATGTCGAGGAGAGAAATTAATTTACAACCACCGCTAAGCATAGCTCAAGAAAATTTACTGCAAAATGTCACAGCTAGCTGACCTGACAGCACTACCATCAAATGCACAATAATTGAAGTGTAGACATTTGCTGAACTACTCGACCAGTTACTTGAATACCTCAAAGAAAGATATTTATTTGCTTTTATCTCATATCTCAGTAACCTGTCGAATATCTGGAAGAAATATATTGGCATCTGCATGCATGATTCATCGTATAAATTCATTAAATCCTGGAAATTATAATCTTGCTAGTAGGGACCCCAAAGAGTTCACATGTCCCCTGTACTGTGGTGTCCTCCACTCCTTTCCAACTGTCCTATCTCTCCCTCATTAGGCCCCTCAATAGTTTAGCAATGTTAAAGCTACTATCAATAGTTATCCCTCTAGCTATACACCTTAAACTTTAAAAGGGTCAGCTGGGCAAGTCTTTTTGAGGTTGTTGAGAAGAGCTTATATAACATGTTAGTGCTGCGGTATTTCAATATAATCATGCATTATTATGCGGAACAATTTAACATGATAGTACATAAGGAGAGCATTGTGCCATCTAACTATCTTGAAAGAGACATCCTGGGCAACTTCATTTTGTGGTTCTGGGACGAGATGCTATAGTTGCATTATTTCAAGCTAATGTGAACAAATTAAAAGGACATTTTATCCAGTCCAAAGGGCGGACTACTTGATCGCCTCATTCAAAGATCTAAAATGAGAAGGGACTCACATCCTTCACGTTTCGTTCATTTCTGGAGGCATATTTTCTCCTTAATGATTTTAGATTTTTTTTTCTTTCCGGAAAGCGTAGAATCGTGATAAACAGGAGTTCATCCTCATCAATTCACTACGTGATCGATTTTTGAAACTTTATACTTATGATCAGAATTGTTCATATTATGAAGTATTTTGTAAAGATCATTTTTGCAAAAAAAAAAAAATCAAAATCAAAATCAAAATTTGAGACAATTTAGTAAATGAACTGTTTAAAAAAAAAAGGATAGATTCGATTGAAGTATTAAAAACCATCTATTTATTTGGTACAATTGATTGACTAAACAACATTTGTTTTAATTGATTTTTTATATAGATAATCTTTACAAAAAAATTATAATATGAACAGTTCCAATTATAAACACAAAATTTTTTAAATCAGCTATTAATGAAATTGAGGAGGATCACCATCTTAAAAGGGTTAATCGTGCAGCTTCGTTTTGTGGTTGTGAGATAGAAGGTCACTGAACCATCAACCATATGATGCTTTCCTTAAAACAATTACAAGTTGCCTTACTTTCTCCAGCACGTGGAGAAAACCTTGCCTAAAAGACTAAATTAGATGTCAAAAGTAACAATATTTCAAAACAGTCATGCATTCGTGAAATCCGAACACTTGCCATATCACGTGCCTCTACACTTAAGTTAAGAATTAAGGTTATAATTTTCGTTATGATAAAAAGCTAGGTCATATGAATTACAGTGCTTTACTTAAAGAGGGATCCCAGAGTCCCCAATGGTGTTGGAAACTTGGAAAGAATAGGAACATGTTATTGGGTGAATAAATGATGAAGTCAAATCATGAAGGAGATGGGTTGATGGGTAGATAGTTAAGGTTGGTGGTGCTCCCAACATAGCTAACATGATGGGTGGTTGGGGTGTCTCAATTGATTTGTGTACTCATATTCCAATCCTGTCTTTTCCTTTAGTCCTTAGCTTCTTTTTTTCTTTTCACTTTCATGCTTTTGCCACCTTTGTATATAGGCTCTGGGGCTTGTCCCTGACCCTTCCTCCCACTCTTCGACCCGTAAGTCTGAGTAGGGTTAACCATTACAACAATGCACCAATGACGAGTGCTGGTTTTGATTTGTTCATGCTTTCGGAATCACAGAAATATGAATGATTTGGATAAGCTCACGTCAAAGCAACTGATCTAGCATTTCTACTGCATGATACTTCGTTTGTTTATTGCTATTGTACCAAAACTATGATAACCACAAGGGGATTAGGCATTTTGACTCTTGAGAGGCTATATCTCATAACCAGAGATATATCCTTCGTATTTATTTAGTCCTCAATATTATCATGTAATTGTCTCCCAAGAGATATAGAGACAGTAATAAATCAAAATAAAAAATTTAATTTGGCAATATTCAAATTAATTGCACATTATCCTGTATTATAATTTTCTAACACGATAATACGGTGATTAATTTGAAATAGTGGAACTCTCATATTCTCATTGTAATACTGGAACTCTCATATTCTCATTGTATAAAAGTAAGTTATAACCCTAGGGACTGACAAACCCCTAGCCTATAAACGATTGGTTGTTTGCTGCATTTGAACAGAGATATCAACCAAATTAGAAACCCTAATTTTACCCCATAATTTGATCTCGTTTTTGTTGTTTTTTACTGACGACTGAGGAGGAGTCAGAAGGAAAAGTTGTGGAGGAGGATTAGGCTTCGCCTTTGGACTTGTACATAGGTGGAATTTTACTGGGCTGGCATACTGCTACAGGAGAGTCCCACGGTTCAAACTTCAAACTTCAAACTTCAAACCATATATACATACTTTGACTCTGTACTTTAATTTTCTCAGGATTCCACTCGGCCTTTCTGGTGATAAATATTATTTTTTGTCTCCTGTCAGGATCCCACAAAGTATGTTTCCTCGATAACAGCCACATGACTGTATCTCATCTTATTATATTAGGGTTTCTCCAGATTAGGGTTTGCTAGTATACATTTTTTTAGCCCAGTAATCGCCAATGACGTGATGGAATTACACCAGAATTTATATATTTATACAACGTACAACTTAGAGCAAGTCCAGAGGGGCCTTTAGCCCAATGGACCGTGGACAGAACAGGACCAAATCGCTAGAGCGATCAAGTCCAGCCCATGTGGGCTTCGGCGCCGGAGGGGGCCCGAGCGACAAGCCCGGCATGAATCGCTGGCCCAAGAGCCCGAGGTGAAGATGATGCAAGGCTGACGTCAGCCACGATTTAAAACATAGGTCACCGGACCCATTGAGGGAGAACATCGGAAAATTTGGTAAGGATTAATCCCGATTCCGATATCGACTTAAAACTCCATTAAAAATTGTAATTTAAGCACAAAAAGTGATGCTAAAATGAAAAGGAACAAGATTCTACCACTATGAGTAACAACCGTGGTCGAGATTGGCCGGATTTGGTCACGAAGCTTGCTGGATTCTGGAAAAACGAAACAGAAAGCATGCACAGCGAAAAGAACAAAATTTAACCATTAAGTCTTCACTCGAAATTACAACACCAACAAGAAAATCCCAATTATTCAAAGGAACAAGGAAATCTCACCTGAAACTACAAGCTAGAGCTTGAAGCTCTTGGGTCTACGATCACTGCACTTCCCAGTGCACCGATGGTGCATGCAAGGACCCAATTATGTTCCTAAAGTTGTCAGGAGTCCAAATATACAAGTTCCAAGTTCACGATGTGAAGAAATGGTAGGGAATTATTGTGATGTTCTCAGTGTTTTATTTGAAATTATAAATAAAATTATTTTATAAAATAAAAAATATTAATATTTTATTGCCTATTGTCAGGGCTATTCAGTTTTAGGAATGAGGATGCTAAAGGATGTTACTATTCATTAAGGACAATTATTGTTCACTGGGTGGATTCAATAGTGAATAGCCCTAGAGGGCCTTTGCAACGCTGGAGTTGCTCTTACGAAGCACAAGATTATTATCTAATCAAGAATATCTGGTCTGGTTCCATCTGCAAATACGAATTAAATAAAACTTAAAAGTAATTAATTAATTAATAAAACACAGTATTTAAGAATAAGATTCGTGCACAGTTGTGTAAGGTTAAGAGTACGTAAACAGACCAGGTCCAAAAACATCATCGTTTTAAGAGTATCTGCAAATCTGCAATGTTGTTTCTTTAAAGATATAAAAGAGTATATTTACAGAAAAATAAAAGGAAAAGAAGAAAATTGAAAGAGTATTAAATTCAAAGGAGAGTACTGCTGTTTGCTGCTGTAAATATTGATTCCTTTATATCAAACCCTAGCTAAAAGCTGTCATTGCCACTGTCTTTAATTTGATATTTTCCTCATCTTAATTTACTATGAAGAGAATCATCAAATCCTTCTTTTCATTCTGTTTTCTTTACTGTAAATATTGATTCCTTTATATCAAACCCAAGCTAAAAGACAGACCAGGTGCATAGAAGCATTCAAGCATCACAATTGACTTCCGATGCAATAGGTTCAAGGCAATCTGTACTGGGATGATATTTTTTTTCTTTTGTTGGAGTATTAGGATGAATATGGATGCTTACTTAAACACTAGTCGGTGCCATATTTATGAGTGCGACACACGATAACACTTCATACCAACACACATTTGACTATTAGAACTCTACTATAATTAATGTAAGTCGTTAGAAATTTGTGTCGACACTAATCTGTAGGTGCTCAAACACATGTTGACTGGTTTTGCAAAATGATGAATGATGACAACCATGACATGACTCACTCACATACAAGTCTGAGTTTGTAATAAGAGTAATGCTGGACCAACTTGTTAGACCAAATTTATAAATTATGTGATGTGTTACTAATATAAAATAATTACGTGAATTCACATTTAAGTAGTAATTCAATTATCAACAACCACCAGTGGCGGATCCAGAATTTGAACCTTGGGTGGTCCCAATGTTAAATACAAGTATTTTAGATAGGAACTAGAGCAAAAGCGCGCAAAAAAATAAAAATCAGTTTATTTACTTGGTGGGCTTGTTGTGCACATGTCAACAGAGATTGACATATGCCGAAATAATCTGATGAGTGATATAGAGAGAACTTGTCAAGTGTTGTTGACACAACATGTCGATATATGCCTATTACATTAAACATTTAGTAGGCACAAAAATAACTCATACCAAACATTCGGAGAATCGTCGAAAGACCTTCACATGTATATTCTCTGGGATCGGGTGGTCCTAGGACCACCTTGGTCTCTATTTTTATCCGTCCCTAACAACCACATCATTTGAAATACAAAATATATTTAAATAAATAATCTCCTTAGCATTACTCTTATAATAAAAGTCGAATTTGAGTTTTGAGTTTACGTTGCAATGGAAAACCCCTAATTTATATTTTTACGTAATTTAAGATTTGAGTCTTTAAGTATTAGAGAACGCTTAAATATACAACTCATAGAGATCACATAAATTTCTAGTATTAGCATTGGAAACGGCGAGTATAACAACTCATGTAATCACATGATCTTAGTCATTGATATTGATCCTCTATTATTTTATTTTTGTTCATACATTATCAATATATGCACATTCACCCGTTCTAAATCATGCATGCAATCGTTTTAAACAATTTCGATGATACTTTCGTTGCATTGGTCTCCTCCCCATAGCCTTGCTGAGAATCCTTAAAGGTTCAGTTGTTTACTAAAGTAATAATTTAACCAAGTCACCAACCATTTGTTTAGAATTGAAGAAGTGGGAGGTGGGATTGTGGGAGTCGAAGCACAGAGAAGAGGGTGCCAAATTATATGACTATGTTTTGCAGTCAAAACGACAGCTAACCTGCTGCTAGAGTACTGCTCAATATGACATGCACAGTTCCACATGTCTATAATTTTTTGGCTTGAAATGTTACACCACATTCCTATTTTCGCACAGCAATCCCATAGCCATTGGGCCCTAGCCCAGGGAGAGATTTTATTTTATTTTTTTTAATGGGATTCTGTTACGTGATGTTAATATTTTACGTGTTATAATATGGATAGATGATATAATGGATAATGTAACTGTATTAGAAAACAAGCGAATAACAGTTAATATGCTATGAAACTATAGTATTAATAAAATGATGTAACATTTGAACTACGTAGAGCGTCGGCTGAATCCATCAGATGCACTTATGGCAAGTTGACTTTTGTCAAAAGGTTCGGGATTTGTGGTTGGGTCCAAATGTGGTTCTTTAACTTGCGACCAACTGTTTTTTAATGCGGTGTCGCTCTTTCCTTTGACTAGGCTTTTGTTGACGTCGAAGACTCCAGGGCAGTATCCAACATCCTATGGATATATCTTTGACACTCCTCAGTCCTTACCAGCAGTATATCGATAGTTGTGGAGTCATATAATCAAAGTATAATGTTAATAGTTAATAGTTAAATGCATCATGATATGATGAATAATTCTACATCAGAGGATCACTTATGTCGATATGATAGTCACACTGAAATTATTATATACTTGTAGGTCCTATGGCGGGGGGCAGGGCCATTGCCGAACAAAACTTGTAATTATATAGTACTTTGTTTTTTTCCCTGTGCTGCACTAACCATGTGACTGGCCACAGAAACATGTACCATATGTTTGACACACTGTTTTTGGTAGGACACACACAACACAAACTTGCTTTTGTTGCACATAAAAATAAAAATAATGTTTTCAGAGGGGAGGACTTGTTGTACAACTGCAAAATAAAGTTTTCAAGTTTCATTTCTCATGGCTTCGAATAAAAAGAGAAAAAAAAAGAGCCGGTTTTTTCATTTTTTGGATGCTTTTTTCGTGACTGAGAGGAGTCTCCTACTACCTGCACCAATGAGTTGATATGAAAAATGAAAGGGTGAATCTGCAACTGCAGGCAACAGGGTCCTTAATTTGGTATCAGATATGAGAAAGTGAGATTGTTGTCTATGGGAAGGAGGCACAGATCTCATTCTCAGAGGACTAACAAAATGGAACATATATGAAATGGGGCAGCCAAAAATGTTTATTAGGGAGAAAAGAAGTTTCTTTTGAAATAATTTCTTGATTTTTTTATTAAGAAGCTAATTAGTTGGGTAAGAAACTTATAATGAAGAAACTAACAAAGATATTCTATATTGAGAGGAAGATGTTCTAATCAATTACCTACATTATTGAAGACACCTTTTTTGGCCCAACCAAACATCAGTCCACCATATAAAAGAAAAAAAATAAGCCCTAAATTCCTCAATCAAATAATGTCGCTCATAAATTTCTATAGAGAGGTACCAACTATTGTCACTAAAGCATTGTCAATGATTTTCTCCACCGCTTATGCGAGCAAAAATACTTCTTTGGAAGTTTTGGTGAGGTCTTGGGAAATCGTGTCAGAATTGTCGACAAGTCATCCATGTGATCTTCGATGGTAGCTTTGCTCTGGGTATTGTTGCTTGCTTGCGGTGGAGCAAATCATTGACAGTGTCGTAGTGACAATGGTAAGTACTTTTTTTTTTTTTGAAATTTCTAAGCGACATTGTTTAAATGAGAATTTTTTTTTCCTATGGTGGACTAGTACTTGGGTCGGGCTAGAAAGCACTATCATCTCCAATGATGTAAGTAATTGTAATACATTAATGAGTGGTAGAGACACAATAGGGGTTGGGAATCAGCTAATTCCCAACCTGATTTCGAACCAAATCAGATGGGTTAGAAGAAAGAACAATGCGCCCAAACCCAACCTGAAATCAATCCCATCATTTATTAGGTTGGGCTGGGTTGATGCCTTGCCGCCCATGTTATCCCAAACCTAATCCGATTTTGAGCTCAAAATCGCTCATACACATATTACCCATCCCTCATCATATTATAAATTATGTGAAAGTTTGAAATGATTATATTTGAAGTTTATTGTTGGTTTTAATATGGATAATGAATGATAGTGTTACTTTTACATTTCCTTTGGTTGAAGCTTTGGTAAACGTCTTGTAATTTAATTTCAACTTTGCATGGTTGAAACATTAGAAATAGTCTCCAAGTTGTTTGCTCTAACTTTTGTGTGGATAGTGATATGTAAATGAAATTTTAACTGATATTGACATAGTTTGATTGCAAATTTGAAAAATCATGCAGCATAAGGTGTTATAAAATTGAACTCGACATTTGACTTAGAAAAAAAAAGGATTGAACTCGTAAAGTTGGACTAACCCGAACCAACTGAAATAAGCTTGAACTCAATTAAACCCAACTGAAACCTGTATTATGAAGATTGGGTTGATTGTCTAACCTTCTCGACCCATCCGAGTTGCACCTCTAATGAGTGGAGACAGGTGTCAAATTCATCATGTCTATTGAGAAGGAAATGTTGTAAAATACAAGCGCTTGTAGGGGTTTTTAGACCCAGAAGAGGCCCCACGAGCCAAAGAAAGACAAAAAAATTTAAGGCCCCATCCAATGACCCAAACCTTGCAGGCTATACCAATAACCTACATAATTGTTCATGCATGACAAATTTGCATTCTCTAAGTCCATATCAATAATAAAAAAAGTGTCCGGAAAATTAAAAAGAAAAATCATCTAAATTTCATTCAGCACTACTGCCTGTAAATTGTTAAACAATGGATTCCTTAAATGGGGTTGCAAAACAACCAACCATGCTTCTTGCTTGAGCTTTAACATTATGCTTGCCCTCAAAGGTAATAAAGAATAAACAAATTTAAGGGAAAAAAAAGTAAAAAGAATTACAATGTCAATATTTTTCAATTTATAGCTGAATTCAGCTACCTTGGGAGACCATGATCATCAAGAACTAATTTGGTCTTAGCTTCTTTGTGTCACTGGGAACAGAAGCAGTAGCCGCTGCAAAACTAACAACGTGACCTGGGAAGGCTTCTTGCGTTGCATGTCCTCCACCGGCAACGTCCATTCCAAATGCGCACCGTCCGCTGCCGCGTCCCGGAATATGAGTGCAAGGATTGCCCCCGGTCAGAGGCACCTTACCCCGAAGTGATTGAAGAGAATCATTTTCGGTCCAGTGATCTCCCTCTAATGACCTCATAGCCAAAACTTCATGGAAACCAGATACGCATAACAATATTGTGAAAGCAAATGCAACATTTTGGTACTTTTTTTCAAGAAAGTAGACCATAGTTATTGTCACATCCCAGACCAGCTCCGCCGTAGCACGATATTGTCCGTTTTGGGCTCCGGTCATGCTCTCACGGTTTTGTTTTTAGGACACATCTCGACCCGGGCTCCACCACATCCCAGGCTCGACTATGTCGTAGCATGATATTGTCCGCTTTGGGCCCCGACCACACCCTCACGATTTTGTTTCTGGGAACTCACACGAGAACTTCCTAGTGGATCACCAATCCTGGGAATGCTCTTGCTGGAACTCGCTTAACTTCGGAGTTCCGATGGAACCCGAAGCCAGTGAGCTCCCAAAACGTCTCATGCTAAATGGAGGTGAGCATGTACATATAAGGCAAAGAGGATCCACTCCCCTGAGCGATGTGGAATCTAACAATCCACCCTCCTTAGGGGCCTGACGTCCTCGTCGGCACACTTCCAGCCATGGATTGGCTCTAATACCAAATTGTCACATCCCGACCCGGGTTCGACCACATCCTAGGCTTGACTCTAGCGTAGCACGATATTGTCTGCTTTGGGCCCCGACCACGCCCTCACGGTTTTGTTTCTGGGAACTCACATGAGAACTTCTTAGTGGGTCACCCGTTCTATGAATGCTCTTACCCGAACTCGCTTAAATTAAAAGTAAAACAAAACAAAAGAATAATTAAAGTCTTTGCCATATGAAAACTTCCAATCCAACACACCGCTTTGCTGCTTTTCTTTCCGACAAACAACTCGTACATAAAGATATCAAGAGTACTTTTAGTCGATTAGCTCCTTATGCGTTTGACTTAAATAGGGAGGAACCCTTTCTCATTCAGTTTGTGCTCTTTTGAACCAGAATGGTTTGTTAAAGATGTAGAGACTTTTTCGGCAATGTCCTTGGACAGAATCTCGTCTCCACTCGTGTGCTGTGTTAGAGTTTGGACAATATCTAATCAAAATTTAACCATCTATCTTTAAGCGTCCTAAACACTTAATTGTTAGAATTTAGCAAGAGGAGTACATATGTTTCTCTCGAAGATGAGGGACGGAATGCATGCTTTTGAAATTCTAATATCTTAACCTATACAGACAGTTCCAAAGGTGGCAACCTATTAGATGAGTCGCAATTGTTCTAATTTAGACCTTAATTGAGGTAACCTTTCAAAAACAATTTAGTTAGTTCAACCGCGGAAATGTATGAATAGACCCGTTAAATCCTTTTATAGAAATACGCATCAACATGTTGTTTATTAAGGCCGACTGGTCGCCACTGTTCTTGGTCTGTATTAAGAGGGATATGTTCAATTCATTTGGTTAAAAATGGTATATAAGTATGATCTGACACTGTTCATTTTAAAATAATTTTTTGTATGACTATAATTCTAAATGAGAATATATTTAATCGTTTCGTTTGAGATGGCCTAACTGATCAAGCATCGAACTAAAGGACACAAATTCTATAGGGCCATGTATCTTCCTTTCGATAAATTGCCTGGCATGATATATGTAATTTGAGTAATTAATTATAAAAAAATAAGAATATTTTGGAAGTTTTTTATTATCGAAACAACAAAAGAGGCAATTTAAATTTCCTTTTTAACCGATCGAAAGTCGGCTCTCTCCCTATTTATACATCACCATTGACAATCCAAATAACGCTAAACCCCTAATTTGTGAAAATCTCTCTCCCTCTCTCTCTCTCTTGACTCTCTCTGCCATCTTTTCTCCGTGGAAAGCCATGGCCAAATCCAAAGGAAAAACTAGAACCAAACCGATATCCAAGTCTCACCTCCCTCACACTAAAACCCTACTTGTGCAATCTCTCTTTCTCTCTGACGATGACGCCAAGACAAAAGTGAAAGCCAAATCCAAATCCAAATACAAATTCGGAGCCAAACCCAAATCCAAGTATCGTGTGAGATCCGGGTCCTTGGAGAAACCCCGACGAGAAGGCCTCCATATCCAGAGACCTAATCATGGTATGGCTTTTGATTTTTGTTTTAGGGTTTGTGCTGGGAAGATTACCTTGAATCTTTTTTTATTTGACTAATTGAGTAATATAAATAACTCTCAACATCTCCCATGCATCTAATGTTCTTCAGATTTACAATTCTATTCAACTCAATTGCTACTTAATAATTGTGTAATTGGCTCATTACATGTTTCTTATGACTCTATTGTATACATAGTGTGTTGCAAGAAAAATTAGGCTATGGTTATAACCTCTATACGTGTGATTTGAATATTTTCTTTTGCTTCTTGTTCTTGTATTTAACAATGGAACTGCTAACAAACAGAAAAACAAAAATGTTTACTAAAGAACGTTGGAGACTCAAAGGCTGAACTCCAGATAGAGGGAAGAACTGAACAAGAAGAATGTAATTTCGGGCGCTGTAGAGTTTGCCGTAAGGAAAATAAGCACTTCAGTTCTGCCTGCCCATATTGGAATGGTGTCCCCCCGGGCGCCATTGTTGGCGATGGCTATGGTGTAGTTTGTGGTCTTTTTGATCGTAGACTCTATAAAAACACCAACCGTTGTGCCCACCCTGGTGGTTCCTCGAAAGGACGTCTTATTGTCGCATATTGTAACTACTGTAGGAATAGTGGTCTCCACTGGTCGGAAAAGTGTCCTGAACGTCCCAAGGACAAATCATATAAACCTCTATTCATCTCATCCTCTAAGCCGAAGCTGCTGAAGAAAACATATTGAAGGATTAAGAAGGGTGTCAAGTCCTGCCTTTTGGTAATGGTGTTTAATAATAAATGGAATGCAATACACAATGCATTTGCAGGTCTTCATTGCCTTTTTTTAGTCGTTGAGTTTTTCTCCATGTGACTCATAGTTCTTTTCAGAATTCTTAAGCTCATTACTTTGGGTGTACGTTTGTTAATTACTTTGCTCCTGAACATTATTTTTATATTTGATGAGATTAAGTTGGTGATAAAATTTCTATTAAGTTTTGTGACACTTGATTGCAGACAATGAGTGAATCGTGGATAGCAGATTGACTAAAGATGCCTATGCAGTCTGCCTATTAATCGCACACTAATTGGTTTATCATTCATGAGACAGAAATTCTCTTTATCATTATAATGGGCGCTACTCGCCTTTAAAATAAAATTTTAATTGTGCACTCCTCGTAAAAGTATTTTTTATTGAGTACTCCTTTTTTTTTTTTTTTTCCTAACAAATATTTGTTTGATTTTTGTGTGTTTAATTTGTTTCATAACTTATGAAGTTCTTGATGTAGGCCTTGTCAATTGAGTTCTTCGCGTAATAGTCTTTCTGATCACAATGTTGATGGGGCCGAGTTAGAATCATTTATCGCCTTGATTAGAAACGAGAAAATGCTACAAACCAAGTTCACTTATAAAACTACTATCAGTAATCCTTTTATGTATCCTCTGTATATACTTTGCAAAGTATTGTGCACTGCAGATTGTTGCCTAAGTTTGGAATTTTAAATACAAACATCGAATTGAAGAGAGTCGTCAATTTATACATAATTGTAAGACACCTTTTTTAACATGACATTTTTCTTCTTTTTTCTCGAGCTATAGTTGAAACATTGAGTCTCCGACACATCCCTTTTGTAATTTTTTCTCTTGTTATGTTTGTTTGCAGAATTGTAAGACACCCAAATCGTCTAAGCAGGAAAAAACCAAGGGTTTCAAGTTTACAGAATTGTAAGACACCCAAATTGGCTAAGCAGGAAAAAACTAAGGGTCTCGAAGAGATTAGGGATGGATGGCCTAAGATTCACTCAACCAAGGGTAGGCGGATTTGGTAATTGGTCTGTCCCGATTTTGATAGATCCCGAAAGAGGCGAATTGCCAGAAAGTTAACGGAGCTTTCTCCGTGTTGCTAATTGTGGATTCGCTCACACGACCAAACCAAACACTTGATTTGAGAAGGAGAAATCACTCACTTCAAGTTCACAAGGCAAATAAACTAGTTTTTATTCAATCAAGTCTTTCATTCAATGATTTATAGTACAATATTTATAAAGGTTTACAAATTAATAGACCTCAAGTTTCTATGACATCCTTACAACTCTCAAAACAACTGTACAAATTCCTAAGTAATTAAAATACAAAACCTTTAAATTGTTTTCTTCAAGGTATACCTCACACATCATTCTCCTATTCTCGCAAAAAAAAAAAAAAAATTCCACAAATTTATATTAGTCTTTCCTTGATCTTTTAGATGTCCGACTGGCATGTTCCACAATAGCCAATTCAGCACCAAACTTTTTCAAATTCCTATAGACCATGCACACATTAATCTTTTCTTCTTGAAAATAATTACATTGAAATAATGCTTCCAAATCACTTCTTCATATTCATGACTTGTGAATGAGTATAGATAATTCAAATCATGTTGAAGAGTTCCATGTATGCATCAGCTAAATAGCAAATTGGACCAAACGTAAGAGTCCATAATGCCTCCATGTGTATGTGATATGTGTAATACAAGGAAGATTGAGTACGGTAAATTTTTATTTCGAGCTGCTAGATTCATCTCTTTGTCTTGTTTTCTCAATCACCCATAAAAATGCAAAAAATTTACTTCTCTTTCTTCACTTACTGTTATTCCTAATGTATTTTTATTTTTAAAACTTATTACAAAAACTTAAATAAGATAGAGAAAAAAAGCATAAATTCAACCGCCACGTAGCATCATAGCGTTGGAACTCATTACCCGCCATCAACCAAACTCACCACCGCACCTGCTGTCGTTCTCCTTGCTGCCGGCCGATTTTTTTTTCCTGCCTTTCTCTTCTTCTCTCTTTCTCTCTTCCCGTACCAAATCCAAATATAAAGACCGTCAAGATCAAGAACTATGAGATTTCAAATTTTTAGAGATTATTGTCAAGACTTGAAGCCTCTCACCATATCCGTTGTAAATCTTTCCCAACAGCTATCAATCATAGAGAAGAGTAAATTTGGAAAGAAAGTAAGAGAGGGCAGGAGGTGAAAGAGAGAGAAACGGGAAGAAAGAGATTGGAGGTTTTGGGCTCTCCTTTTTAACTTCTTTTTTATTTTGTTCTTATGGCTTTTTATTAGGGTTTATAAGTCATTTACAAAATATAAAATATGTCATTAGAATTTTTTATTAAAAAGTGGGTGGTGAAATAGGACATGTGACTATGTGAGTGGCTTTAGTATTCATTTAATATCATGAAAAGAATATTTATCCAGACTTATTTTTTCCTATGCTCTTGAAATATTATTTTGATCTCGTCTTGCCTTTTGAAATTTAAATTTTGTCAGTTAACCCTTCCACTCTACCAGCTGGATTCAATCTATTTCGTTAAATATCAGTATAATTATTGATGTGTCATTCAGAAATTATACGGCAAGCAATAGGAAGATGAATAGACAGATAAATATTCTTCTTATAATATTAGACATTAGTCAAGAAAGCACCTTACAAGATCTTTAACATTTAAATATATTTAAAAAAAAATTGAAATTCCACTGCAAAATCAATCGATAATATAAGGAGTATTATTTATAAGCACATCAAGTGTACTAGTGTAGTTCCTTCGCAAATGAACCTCAAAATACCAAGAGCACCATTCCCTTATGCAAAGCTTTCAGATAGTCTCATCTTGAGATCCATCTGAGCTCTCTGCATTTCAGGGAAGGAAAAACTTTACTTTTAGTGCTGGTGCCCTCCATGTTGAATTATTATTAAGTTGAAATGGGACACCACGACTTAAATTGATTTTGAGATCGTTTATGTTAGTTTTTGGGATGTGCACTTGGTGTATATATTGATCTTATATGTTTAATTGTTGATATATGAAAGTGTGATTAACTGAAGAGTTACTTTATATTTGTTAAAAATTGTAATTTTAAATCACAAAAGAGAAAATATTTGATTCATCACACGATGTTCTCTTAATAGCTATCTGAATTGACATATGTGACCCAAGTGATTACAGCACATATTAAGGTGACAAGCAATGATTACAACACCACTTATACATTTAATATGTGATGAAAAATTTACGTTACTTTGCATCCAAAAAAAAAAAAAAAAAAAAAAAAATATATATATATATATATATATACACACGTCATTGATAATTCGTCATATATAGTAAGAATTTTCATATTTATGTACGAATATTTGTCGTCATAAATACCATATAGGTGGAGGAAGAATAATTAAACAATGTATCGGTATTTTTCTCATGATGTCACACACATAAAGAATTTCTTTATTCTTCTTAGTAATGATATTTGAGAGGAAAACAACAAGATGTGAGATTACCTGAAAACGGGAAATACGTATCATTCTTAATTGCACAAGCAAAACTAAATCCACGAGAATAAGGAAACTTATATTATTGATTATTTCCTCCTATAGGCTAACATAGAAAATAAAATATAATTCCAAAATTTTATAAAACTTGCCTATAGGTTTTAGGTTGTATATATACTCACATTCTATTATTTGGAAAAACTTTCCTGCTTTCCCATTATCCAACAAGAAAATTAATAAAACGTGTGTGATTAAGATATTGAATTTTGATAAAACTTACTCTAAACACTATACGCTCACATAATAACATCGTACGTATTAAAAAATTACGCTTACATGATGAGGATCTTCTTGGATCATTTATTTTTCCAAGACTTGTGAGAGTTGACTTTCCTTTGTTAACTTCTTCCCGAGTCCAAATAGGGGGTTGACCTTGTTATAATCTTAACTATAAAGAAGAGGCGCATGCACGTCCTGAACACACCATCAAATATCACCTTTCATACTTCTTGGAATTTCTATAGAGTACTCCCAACGTAGTCGAGACAATTTGCCTCGGACAAACTCCCCTCTGTCTAAGACTAGCTTGCACCGTCGTCGTAAAAAAGAAATCAATTAATGGATATACCTCATTCAAAAAAACCTCATCATGAACAGGTATATGATGACACAATTGTTAAAATTTCTCTTTGTTTCTTTACTATATAGAATATCTTAATAATTCCCTATGGTTCTACTTAATATATAGCATGAAGGAACCACAATTATTATCGTGGTCTTACGTAAAGGAGTAGTAATCGGTTACGATTCTAGGGTAACAAGAGATGAGGGACGTCGCATAGGTAATTTTTTTTATTTCCTTCTCCTTCTCCTTCTCATTCTATTATTATTTTTGTTTTTGTTTTCGTTTTCTTTACAGGTTTTAGGGTTTATTAGCTTCACCTTAATTTATTTAGTCTTTGAATATTTCATATTTTCAGTTAGAGAGACACAGGAAAAAGTTTCAAAAGATTCAAAAGTAACTCCAACCAATATAGTTGTAACGATGGCGGGGAATGCTGAAGAATGCGAAAAAGCTTGTAAACACTTGGAGGAAAACGTATCAGCTAAAGATTTGAAAGGCTCTAAACCTGTTACACGAACAACAAATGTTGGACTCCGTTATATACAGACTATTAGTCCTCCCTGTACATTTGGATTATACATTGCCGGAGTGGAATTGGAAATTTAAGTGTTTATAATATACCACTTTATACTACAATTTAATGGTATTCTTCTTCGCATGTAAACTCGAATCTCGTGGATGTGACGAGTTCATGACCAATTTATTCATTCAGTCCTCAATGTAATCGTACATATAAAAAATGTCTATAATATAGTTATTTAATTATCTTGTTATTATTTATGTGCAGAAGCCAAAGGTGTCTCTTATCGGGTATGCTTACGACGAAAATAAGCAAAAGGGTAAATTGTTTTCTAGGAACATCACTACAATTGATGCATTAGGTGGAGGTGAGGAGGCTGCTAAGGATGCAATGACTGAAGAATTTTCTAGGTTTAAAAATATCAACAAAATTTCCATAACTAAGGCAAGCGAGGAAGTCAGCTATGTATTGTTACAAGCATCTTTGCTCGATCGCAGTACTGGAGGAGATTTGAAGGGTAATTAAGTAATCTCTCAATCAATTTGTTTCCTCAGTTGAGTTATCAATCAATGTATTAATTTATCTGTTTATCGATCGGTTGGCAGTGATATATGTGACATCGAATCAAATCGAACGTAAATCCAACAACACTGTTGTCCAATTGTATATGAAATTTTTTCATCGATTAAAAGCTGTTAACAAGACGTCAGTGTTTATTGTTTATAAGCCGAAAGGAAAACTTGCGGAAGAAAAACTAACGGGTTGGCTTGAGTAAGTTACTTCTCTCTTGTCTATATTTATGATCTTCTCTCTTCCCTGTATATACTCATAATATTTTCAACTTGTCTAGGCACGGAAGAGATATAAAAAATTACGGGCATCCCTTAACAAAATTGAAGGGCAACTATTATCTTCGCCTTGCGACTTTCACTTCAGAGTCCTCTGTTAAAAAGTTGCTTCGATTAACAACCGTTGTAGATGAAGTGGTTAAGCTTCCATTTATTAGATCTTGGTGGAGAAATATGTATTTTGATGTTGAAGGCGACCAAGACAATCGAGTTTATATTGCAACGGTTTCGAAAAACTTTTTGGGAAATTTGTTAACAGTTAGCCAAGGGACTTGGCGGGTATTTTAAGCCAAGGGACATGGGAACATAACATGCCTAGTACGGAGAAAGCACTATGACATTATCAATAAACTGTTGCTTATATGATAGCCAGATTAATGTATACTTATACAGCTGGTACACAATATGTATATAGAGTTATGCATGGCACGGCCTGCTTTGCTTGAAATACTCTCTCCAGGAAAGGAAAAAAAGGTTATTTAGTAGCAACTGAGTTAAATATGTATGGAATTGAATTGAAATTGTTTTGAAGGATGGTATAGATGCACATGTATATTTATTTGGGAGATGTTAATAATTATTTATAATAATATCTTCTCCATCACAAATTAATCCTAAAACAAAAATAAAGCCATACAAGGATTCTTCCACACACCGGCTCCTGATCTCATGCGGTACTGGAAATATTTGGGTTCTGTTGTGGAGTTGTTTTTGGATTTGGATTTTGCTTTCAATTTTGCCGCCATGGCGTCATAAGAGAGAGAGGGATTGTAGAAGTAGCGTTTTTAGCGTTGTGAAGTAGAGAGATTGTAGAAGTAGCTAGGGCTTTTAGTGTTATGAAGTAGAGCGATTGCACAATTGGGGTTTTAGCATTAGGATGGTGTGAGAAAGTAAATAGTAGAATCAAGGTTTTAGCTTGAGAGAATTGTGAAAACCATCCATACATTTTTCAAAATAGCCCAAAAACTCGACCAAAAAAAAAAAAAAAAAATAAAGAAAAGAAGGCCCTATACAACAAACTTGAAAGTATTGACTTTTTAAGCTGTAAAATCAGTTTCTTTTAAAATACAAAAGAGGTAATTTCCTATTAAACCGAAGTCGGCCCTCTCCCTTTTTATACATCACCATTTTCCTAATAACCCTGAAACCCTAATTTGTGAAATCTGTGCCTCTCCCTCTCCTGACTTTCTGATCTGCAATATATTATCTGTGGAAAGCCATGGCCAAATCCAAAGCAAAAACTAGAACCAAACCGAAATCCAAGTCTCACCTCCCTAACGCCAAAATCCTACTTGCGCAAACTGTCTGCGCCAAGGCAAAAGTGAAGGCCAAAGCCAAACCCAAATACAAATCCGGAACTAAACCCAAGTTTCGTGTGAGATCCGGATCTGTGGAGAAACCCCGACGGAGAGTCCTCCATATCCAGAGATCTAATGGTATGGCTTTTGCTTTTGTTTTAGGGTTTGTGCTGGGAAGATTACCTTGAATTTTTTTATTTGACTGAATGAGTAATATTAATAATCCTCAATATCTCCCGAATGAATATATATGCATGCAGATACTTTCCTTCAAGCTCACAATTACATTCAACTCAATTGCTACTTAATAATTGTGTAATTGGCTCAATACATTTTGTTTATAACTCTATAGTATGCATGTTGTGCTGCAAGAAGATTTAGGTTATATATTGTTATAACAATAAGTGATTTAAAGAATTTTCTTCTGCTTCTTGTATTTAACAATGGAACTACTAACAAACAGAAAAAGAAAAATGTTTACTAAAGGACGTTGGAGACTCGAAGGCTCAACTCCAGATCGAGGTAAAAACTGAACAAGAAGAACGTAGCACTGTCGAGTTTGCCGTAAGGAAAATGAGCACTTCAGTTCTGCCTGTCCATACTGGAATGGTGTTCCACCTGGTGCTATTGTTGGCGATGGCTATGGTGTAGTTTGTGGTATTAATTTTTGATTGTCAACTCTACAGAAACCCCAACCTTTGTGTCCACCCTGGTGGTTCCTGGAAAGGACGTCTTATTGTCGCATATTGTGACTATTGTAAGCATAGTGGTCTCCACTGGCCGGAAAAGTGCCCAGAACGTCCCAAGGACAAACCATATGAACCCCTATTCATCTCATCCTCTAAGCCGAAGCTGCTGAAGAATGTATTCAAGGATTAAGATGGGGTTAAGTCCTGTCTTTTGGTAATGGTGATAAATGAAATGCAATCCACAATGCATTTGCAGGTTTTCATTGCCTTTTTAAATCGTTTGAGTTTTCCTATGTGACTCATAACGTTCAATCTAAGTTTTTTTTTCTTTTTCTTTTCAGAATATCTCAAGCTCATTAATTTGGGTGTACGTTTGTAAATTCTTTCACGCTTGAACATTGCTTTTATATTTCAGATTAAGTTCTGATCGCAGACAATGAGAGAAACATCGATATTAAGTTTTGTGACACTTGATCGCAGACAATGAGTGAAACATGGATAGCAGATTGAATAAACATCTGTACACAACTAAATACTAGGAAATGTACAAGAGAAAAATGAAGTAAAAATTACTTTCCAAAAATAAAAAAAAATTCATTCTAATCATCTTTTGAAATGAAGGCCCATATGTCCAACGCATGACGAAAACAATGGTTTGAGCCACTGATCCTCTTTGGACCGTCAGCAGCACCAACAAGGTAGGCCCATTTCCAACCATAAGAGCTTCCACTTACAGCTATACCACATCGAAAGAAACAACCCCAGAAAAATTAAAACCCCCCACAATAAATCCCCACCTCAGCAGATCGACGAAGAATATCAGAGATGAACAATTCAACAAGTAATTGAAATGAATTCAAAGATTGAATATCAGAGATGAACAATTCAACAAGTACTTGTTCCTGTCACAAAAATATCTTTGAATCCAAAATGTTAATGTTTGAGCTACTTTCAAGCTAAATTTCTCTGTGTAATTGTAATCAATTCAACAAGTAATTGAAATGAATTCAAAGATTGAATATCAGAGATGAACTTTAGAGAGATGAACTTTGAGCTACTTTCATAGCTCGAATCTACATGGTGGGATTTATAGCTGTTGCATACCCACACTCACACACTTGCAGCGTGACTATTATCAATTTATCACGTGCACAACACATGTTTTCATTTAACTTCTAACAAAGTAGACATGTGGCAGAATATACATCCTAGAAATGATATAATCCTGGCCGTTCATTACATTATTTGAACTTCAGCTATTCTAACACTTAGAACCTTTCGAACTCCATTTCTTTCTTCCATTCTTCAACTGCAATGCATCTGTGATCCAACTCCCATGCTTATCCACCAACACTCCCTTCTAAGCTGGTAGCTGGCTTAACTCCAAGCTTCTCTCTGAGTGTGCATAATCTATCTTTTGGCAGAGCCTTGGTGAAATATCAGCAAGTTGATCTTCTTCTGATTTACAGTAGATTAGATTGATAATGTTTGATTGCAAAGCCTCACGAATGTAATGATATCTTCTCCCAATGTGTTTGGTTCTTTGATGAAACACAAGATTTCTTGTCATAGCAATGGCATATGTATTATCACAGTAGAGGGGTAGCTTCAGTTTGTTTTTCACAAAATCTTGAAGTACAAACCTCAGCCACACAGCTTGAGTAGTTGCCTCAGTTGCACTCATGTACTCTGCCTCTGTTGTTGACAAAGCAACACTATGTTGTTTAACTGAGGCCCAAGAGAAAACTCCACTTCCGAATGACAAATGATAAGTAGAGTATCAAAATAAAAGATTGATACTCCAACAAATTAGCTTTATCAGGTATGACAATATTTATGTATGTTTTACCAAGGCCATGTACAGACCATGGTAAGCAAAAGAGATAAAGATGCACCTAGTTGCACCAAGCATTGTGATTTGTGATGCGATCACAAACTGCCAAGAAAAACTCTCAGAAGAAAGTTGATTTATGTTAGAAAACCTATTTCTTCTTAGTATCACGGACTGCTAAATTCTATTTACAACAGTCTTCCTTATTATAACAAACGTAAACAAGTTTCTTACCTACAATCCATACCAAAAGGACATAGGTGTATCCATGAGTTACAGCCGAGATGCAACGAGTAAGTGTAAAAGGACGAACTATATATATATATATATGGAAAGTAAAAGGTAAAATCTTACAAGTTTACAATCTTTGGTCTCATATTTATATGAACTCTAGTGGGTGAACTGTATACCTCCATGTCATGTTAAATCAATGATTTTCACTTGTTATTCATTAATTTGTTTTTGAACTTATGCACTACAGAAGTTATCATGTAATCCAAAACGAAGTTCCCTTTGTTCGCCAACTTATCCATGAAACCAAAAGAAATTTGAATTTTATTTTGGTACAAAAGAGCATTTTACATAGAATCTGTGAAATGAATTTAAATATTCTTAACATTAAGAATTTGTGAAATGAAATTAAATATTCTTAACATTATTTCTAATACCTAGCTTAACATTATAATACCATCATGTCTCAAAAAAAATGTTGCTTTCACAAATAAATGATTATAAAAAAAACAAAAGTTAAAAACTTTACTTTCAAACAATATAGCAACTGCCAGATAGCCATACTTGTCTAGTAATTTATTAAGATTTAAGATTCAAAAAACTAGAACCCACACGTTGTTTTCACCTTAATCTTAAGATGGGATACAAACAGTTTACAATATGAAAATATAGTTCCCAAATGATCCAATCAAGTTAGCAGAAGACAAGATTAGGACACCATACCTCAACAGCAAGCAGAACCTTATATAGTTTTACATGTGGAAAATGCTCCCTGATCTTTCGAATGATTGAAATTGAGTACTGTATCCTTTTGGAAAGCCAGCCAGCAAGGGAGGAATATCCGAGTTCCAACTTAACTGAATATGCACTTGCAGGTGGGAATTAGGAAGCAATTCTGATCAGATTATGGATCATTTTTTCTCATTTTAATGTAATTAACTAACTAGTCCAAAGCAATACTAGGTAGTAATCTGCAGTTGTTTACCTTTAACTTGTTTAATTGCTCTCTTATATTCCTTCTTTTCGGGTCAACATGATCATGTCTTGGGGACTCAGAAACAGAAGTTCTGTAGAAACAGCCGGCAGCGCAGTCAGTGGCAGATAGATGATAAAAAACAGGAAGAGAAAGAGCGGGAGGGGGTACTCACTTGATAAGGCCGAGACCCTGGCTGGGAGTGAGGCGGATGCGTTGGAGGAAGGAATGGCAAATGCTGCCGGTTGTTGGCATTGAATTTGGGGAGCTAGGGTTTGGACCGTAGGGTGATGATGAAGAAGACCTGGGATTGGGGGTTATAGCGATTGCCAATCGCAATCATCGTCTCTCGTATCAAAACCCCACAATTCTTCCTTGCCTTCACTTTCACGTGTTTGAACAATAAGCTTTTGGGGAAATAAACATAATTTGCTAAGTTCTTTTACTTGAAATTAAAACTTGGCTAGTTGTTAAATTTCTCCCTGTAGATACATGGATTTTGTTCATAATAGTTCTAGAACTTATCACTCCTGTTTCATTTCTTGCTGAGGGGGATGATAACTAGACACTTTTTTTCACGATGGTTTAGGAATGTAGTCTATTACTTGAAAAATATGAATTTTCTTCTCTTCTGAAAGTACTTGTTAATGCAAGCAAGGTTTTACACCAAATTTTTAAACAATAGCTGCAGGGTAAACTTGAAGGGGATAAATTTAGTGTGCATGGTGGAAATAATCGTGAGGCAACTGGTACAGTTGATGGGCTTTGCTTGACACACTATATGTACACACTTCGCATTCCACATGTCACTAGTGGAATGTTAGACGGTCACCCCGTTTCCTTGCATGAAGTTGATGAGAGCAAGTCGATGGAATGGTATGCACAGTCGTGCGAACTCAGAAATCATCATATTTGAAGTGCTGATGTCAAAGTAAAGGACGAAAAGGGTCGCGTGTTCTTGTTGACAACCCGAGCAGACGGTTGGTTAAAATCATGGGTTAAGTGTAACCCATGTTTTAATGCAAGATATCCCCATCTTCCATTTCCGAACTTGTTATTGTTAGTGAGGTAAATTTCGAGACTTGACATACTTAGGATGATGCTTTCTTTTTTATTGTTGTTGTATGATGTTATGTTGTTGTATCATGTTAGAGATATCTTGTGTGGTATGAGGGATGTCTAGCTGTAGACAAAGAGGAATCATTCTAATATCAATCTAGACCTGATTTTTTTAGTGTCTTTTGGCGGGCGATATAGAGCAAATGCTTGGGAATCCAATTTAGCCTCCCGACTTGTAGCTACTAGCATATGCAAGAACATAGCTCTATATTGCCCGCCAAAAGACACTAAAAAAATCGTGTCAAGATTAATATTTAAATGATCACTCTTTGTCTGCAGCTGGACATCACCGTACAAGATATCCCTAACATGATACAACAATATAAGATGCAACAACAACAACAAAGAAAGCCTTATCCTAAGTATGTTAATTCTCGAAATTTACCTCACAAACAGTAACAAGTTCGAAAATGGAAAATAGGGATATCTTGCATTAAAACATGGGTTACACTTAACCCATGATTTTAACCAACCGTCTACTCAAGTTGTCAACAAGAACACACGACCCTTTTCGTCCCTTACTTTGACATCAGCACTTAAAATATGATGACTTCTAAGTTCGCACGACTGTGCATACCATTCCATCAACTTGATCTCATCAACTTCATGCAAGGAAACGAGGTGACCGTCTAACATTCCACTAGTGACATGTGGAATGCGAGGTGTGTACATATAGTGTGTCAAGCAAAGCCCATCAACTGTACCAGTTGCCTCACGATTATTTCCACTATTCACACTAAATTTACCCCCTTGAAGTTTACCCACTGGAAGTTTACCCCTACAGCTACTATTTAAAAATTTGCTTGCATCCTGCATTAACAAGGACTTTCAAAAGAGAAAGAAACATTCATATTTTTCAAGTAATAGACTACATTACTAAACTACCGTGAAAAAAGTGTAGTTATCATCTCCTTCCTCAGCAAGAAATGAAACAGTAGGAGTGATAAGTTCTAGAACAATTATGAACAAAACAAAAAGAGCTTGCAAAAACACAAAATCCATGTATCTACATGGAGAAATTTAACAACCCAGGCCAAGTTTTAATTCAACTAAAAGAAGTTACCAAATTATATTCTGTTTATTCCCCAAAAGCTTATCGTTCAAACACGTGAAAGTTATTCTACTACCATTTCCAAAACAATAATGCCAACTACAAACACCATTTGGAAATAATTGAACTCAACACTTCCGAAGGTTAGTGCGAGAACACATAACAATGCAACCGAAAACAATTATCAGTACAAGCAACAATACCACAAGCCCATAAACAACCCTACACCAATTCATGTACTAACATAACACAACAATCCCTCCTCCTAGTACTAATAATGGTATGTACTCTTATCTGTCAGTCCAGCTTGTGCAAAGCAATTAAAAATTTTGAAACCGAAAAACTTACGGAAACCAACCAATCCACAATGGCAGCAACAACAACAAAGCATGATTAGAAACAAAACATGAATGAATTCAGAGACATACAAGCACTCTTAATCTTCCCCTACCCATTTCTCTCAAATTTAACACCCCAAAAACTCCTGTTGCCTCTCAATTTCCCATAAAAGAAATTTTGGCAAAAGCCAAATCAATCAGTCACTAAGCAATAGCCATGTCGCTTAAAAGAATTAATGAATGTATGTGCACTCCGGAATACCAAAAATACCAAAGAGAACTCAATTATGAGACATGAGACAAATAAAAACAAATGAATACAATTTGGTAACAAAACCCGCTTCTAATCATGGTGTAGGTCTACTTTCTAGCTTTGTCAATAATCCTATGCAACACCGACATGGAGCTAAGCTCACAAGACTCAATTTTTTTTAGTTAAAAAGCCCTTGTCTTAAAGTGATGGCATCATCCACTACCACATTTGGTAAATAAGGCTGATGGACATCTCAGCTATAAAAGTTCCCCTTATCTCATCCCTTTCTTGCAACTCACAAAATCCTTTCTTTGAGTGTGGTGAGCGAGCATCTAGGTTGTTATTCAAAACTACTGAGTGAGTATGCATGGTAAGGAAGAAAATGTGCAATTAAAAATTTTGAAACAGAAAAACTAACGGAAACCAACCAATTCCACAATGGCACCAAGAAAAAGAAGCAAGATCAGAAACACACACATCAACAAGGACTTTCAGAAGAAAAGAAATGCTCATATTTTTCAAGTAATAGACTACATTCTTAAACCACCGTGAAAAAAATGTCTAGTTATCATCGTCGTCCTCAATAAGAAATGAAACAGTAAGAGTGATAAGTTCTAGAATTATTATAAACAAAACAATAAGAGCTTGGAAACCACAAAATTCATGTATCTACTTAGAGAAATTTAACAACTCATGCCAAGTTTTAATTCAAGTAAAAGAAGTTACCAAATTATATTTTGTTTATTTCCCCAAAAGCTTATCTTTCAAACACGTGAAAGTTATTGCACTACCATTTCAAAAACAATAATGCCAACTATAACCACAATTTGGAAATAATTGAACTCAACACTTCCGAAAGGTTAGTGCGAGAACACAGAATAATGCAACCGAAAACAATTATAAATACAAGCAACAATCCCACAGGCCCATAATCATCCCTACACACACACGCCCATAATCAACCCTACACTGATTCATGTACTAACCTAACCCAACCCAACAATCCCTCCTCCAAGTACTGATAATGGTATGTACTGATCTGTCGGTCCAGCTTGTGTAAAGCAATTAAAAATTTTGAAACAAAAAAACTTATAGAAAACAAGCCAATCCACAATGGCAGCAACAACAAAAAAGCATGATCAGAAATAAATCATGCATGAATTCAGAGACATCAAGCACTCTCAATCTTCCCCTACCCATTTCTCTCAAATTTAGTATGGAGAGCTAGAAAGAAAATGTTAAACTAGTAACAAAAACCTGGACTCGAAAAAATTACTATTGGAATATAATACAAATTGCAAAGACCCAAGTAACATAGTAAACCATGAAGCAAGCGTCCTTCGTGCTGAAATCAGAAATTGACCTCAAATATAAAGAAAACAAACCAGAAATTTGTGAGTAATAATTAATTCACTAAAGAGCATCCCAATTCATCAAATGACAGCAAACAAATAAATTAATTCAGAAAAATTAAAAATACTCATACCTTTCTAGTTTGAATCCAATCAACTTTGGTTGTCGATTTGATGAGAGACTAGGAGCAAGCGAAAGAAAAAGATACACTAAGGACTCGGCGGTACGCCCAATCGGTTCAGGCAGATGGAATCGGGGAAATTAAATAGAACAGTGCAGGAAATGTAAGAGGAAGGGAAGAGAATTGAGATTTAAAAGGAAAGAAGGTTCATTTCATTCATCAGATCCCCTTTAACAGAGCACAGCCACATTTACTTATATTCAGCTGGAAGGGAAAACCCTAGCTAGAAGAATAAAACGCAGCCATCGTGTGTCGTCCTAATAGCCTGGGCCTTGAGCAACAAAGCAAGTTGAGAACTAACAAGTATGGGCTGAAAGAGAGCAAATAGGCCCAACAATATGGTTCTTAACACTCGGAGTTCCGAGGTCCTCCTCTGCAAGCAGAGTGTCTTAAAAACATAGTAATATCAAAGTAGCCCTTAGTCTAGGAGCATAAAACTAGAAGCCCCTCTAAAAGAAGGAGTATTGTGTAGGAAAGGAGTTTTGTTACTTAGCTTTCACTTGTCACGCTGAAGCGGTCCAAGATTGGATCGTCGTCCATCCATAGCCTCTCTACGTAACAACACACACATACAGAGTTAATGAATGGAGTAAAAGAAAAGGGTACAAAGGAGGGAAAATAAAAAAAATAAAAAACAAGTGTATATGAAATAGTTAATACTAGAAATTTGTACCCGCGCGGTGCTGCGGGATTTAAAATTATATGAGATATTTTATAGCTTCAATTTTCATAAATAATGTTGAGAGAGAACAGAGAACTACGAATGGCAATGCAATTTATATGTATTATCATGAACGGATACCAAGAGAAAAATCTATTCCTTCAAAGTGCAAAGAAGAAGATAATTGTTCATTCAAAAAGTTGGACTAATGATAACTGCATAACTTACAAATGCAGTATTGAGAGTATACCAGTCAAACAAAGCTTGCTACATGCTAAATAAAGTTGAATGTAAAGCTTGGATACCAGACTTGTTCCTAGCTTGAGGAGTTTCCAAGGAAGGAAAATTTGACCTTTTGTTGTAATAAATTCCAGAGTGTCTTGGATAGTTGTGAATACAACTGCAAAACGTAACAAAGACAATTAGGCAATGATTAAAAAAAAATCAAAATTGAGTTTGGGAGCGTGGAGAGAGAAAGAGAGAGAGAGGTGGTAATTTGACTTGTGAAATTCTCAAATCAAACATTTAAATGAAGTTTAATCAAAATTTAGAACAAAATGTTAATTAGAAATGTGTTAAAATGGAAGTAAAAAAGATTGAAACTTGCCTAATGTGATGTGTACAATTTTACCATCTGTTTGTGAAAAATATACTGCTGTGACATGCCATATGTTGATCTTGCCTTCTTGGAAGTGATATTAGTCGTCGATTTCCAAGTAGCTAAAATCTGTACAATATTTTAAATTATGAGACAAATTATTATGTCAAAGTTGTGCAATAAAAAATAATTTATATTTCTATATTGACGCAAGTTATGATTTTAATTTGCATATACCTTGGTGGAGTTATTCTGTGTATGAGTTTCTTACATTCATCATCCATGTTATGTGAAAAGCTGATTCCAAGTTCTGCAAGAAGTCACAAAGAAATGAAATATAAAATTGGACCAAAAGGAAATTTGAAAAAACAGAAGGAAGAAAATATTATTTCAGTCATTTTCCAATCTTTGAATTGGAATGACACAGAACATATGACTAAAACTTTTAACTTTCTAGTTAAAGTCTTAACTATTTTATAAATTTTTATCAGCCAATACTGGAAAATGAATGTAAGTAATGCTGAAGGAGGCAGACAATAAAAGTCGATGTAACATGTAAAACCCAAAACGTTAAAAACATAACATACCTTTTTCAAAGACAAAAAATGTTGCAAAGGGAAAAAATGTGGTCTGCAGAAAATCTGAAAATGAGAAAAATCGAATTTGATAAAACTGTATTTGAAGAGAACTATTAACTATGTAGTGAAAACAAAATTAATACAGTTTTTGCAAAACAAACTCCATGAGTGATTTATTCAACCAACCCGAGTTTATTTGACCATAATGTATGTCATCTTTGATTAATATCATCTGCGAGAAAACATTTTGTTTTCTACACATCAGTAACCACTCATCTCTAGAGGCAGTATCTTTCTCTAGCTCCGCGAAATCCATGCATTGCCTTTTTATGTTTTGGATTTCGCTTGGCTTGGATGAGAGGTTTTAGATCTGTTGAGGTGGAGGTGGATTCTACTACTGTTGTGACTCTTCTTAATCAGCAGGATAATTTTCTCCATCCTCTCCACATCCTGATCTGTGGCTGCCAAGCTTACTTGAAGATGGACTGGCAACTCTCCTCTGCTTCTTCAAAGCTCAAAACTTTCACACTCAATGGATCAAATAAGCCTTGTTTTTAATACCCTTTTGGAGTTTGATCTTTAAGTCTGTTAAATTTTTTATTTATTTTTTGTCGATTTGAATTTGTGGGTTTTGTCTCCCAATATCAAAAGCTTATAGTTTTATATATGTCAGTAATAATCCACAATATCTCAATTTTTTTCCAAGCAAAAATAAATATCTCAACAAATCAGTGCTTCATTTGGTATTCTTCTTTCCAGTTCCATATCAAAATCTATTTACATCCCTATGTTCTATAAAGAACAATTGATATGAAAAAATTATCTTATTTACATCCATGTAGTATAATACACAGTAAAAAATTATCTGATTCGTTGCCAAATATTTGATTTTTTGCTACGGTTTGTTATTTTAGCGAATTTGGTTGTTGATAATTCGTATTTTTTATCGTTCATTTGTGTTCTATTGGGGTTGTATTTTGCTAGAATTTCATAGAATTTGATTTGGCTGCGTAACTGATTGGCTTAAAATTTTGTGAGATTAAATATTTCTTGAATTTGATCATTAGATTTCCCTTTTTTTTTTTGTTTTTTTTTGTTTTTTGCAAATATCTTGTTTTCTAGGTCCCACCTTTTAACATTGTTGTTCAGTACTTCACTCTTCTTTGCAGCAAAGAAATGTTTTTCTTGTACCATGCATAGGATTTTTAGAAATGGATCAAAACTAACATGAGACATAGAACTTCTGTGTTTCACTTACTTATTGATTGGGTTACAATCTCAGCATGAGAAACTCACTCCATGATCTGAAAAACATGGAAGAATAATATAGCTACAGTAGACAAACTAACCTACGATTTTAGAAATACAAAGTAGGATAAATTTGCTACATGGAGATCCCACAACAGAACCAACTTACAAATATTCTAAACTCTCATCCAAAATTCAAACCGTCTGCAATTCTATACAAAAATATAAAGTTGTATGACAATTACTACAATTTGAAGCAAAATTTAACCTATGCAATAGTTGAATTTAATAACTCAACAATATTAATATTCTCAAGAGAAAAAAATAAAACACAAAAAAATAAAACCCCATATAAAAAAATCCAAGACTTTGTACAGAACATAGGCTTACCTTTCTTCAAGAACTGCAATTGAAATTGCAGCAGTTGCGTTTGTTGGCTGGTGGGAGTCATTTCGCTGTGCAAGAGTTGCTGAAAATTTACCAAAATCTTAGTAAGATAAAGAACAAAAATAGTAATCACAAACTCAAATTTAAAGCATAGTTTTGTAGCTCCTAATTTTTTTCTAAATAATGCAAACACTCTTGCCTATCTCAGATGGCTATAACTCATCTCATTGAATCAAGCCTATTCTCTTAAACCAAAGATGAAATTGTTTCATGATCTGCAACTAATATGATTTACAACTAAAAAATAAAATTAATCAACTCGAAATCAAATATAAATCCAATTCAATTTAAACCTACCAAGCATAACAGAACAAATCATAGATAGACAATCAATCAAACAGAACTGAATGAGATTTAGCTCCTTCAAAAATTTCACATTAAACCCAATTATAAAGCACAAAATCCTACCCAAAAATGAAAACAGAGATAAAACAAAGCAAAAATCAAACAAAAAGGGATGGGTACCTCTGTTTTTGACTCGAGATCTCTGCGCGTTTTGAATTTCTGCACACAAAATATATTACTTTATGTAACACTTGATAAAATTTGGAAGGTCCTTATATAATAAGATTCATGTTTGCTTATGATTTTTTTTTTAAATTCCCAAGCAAGAGGATTAGTAATGGTAAAGCTAAAGTTTGGGGATTCATGTGTGATTTGGCTTTTGATGTTCAAATGACGGAGAATGAATTTGTCAATGTAAGTTGGCAAATATTTGATCGAGTAAAAACTATGTTTAGCCACAAAATACTATCATGTAGTCAGATGGAAGCATTAAGGATTAATTTTCATTAATAGTATTCGATCTATTTGCAGACATTTTGTATGATAATCCTTTTTTCGTGGTTAGTCAGATCAATTAGGGATATATTTAACTAAAATGGTAACACATTTTAACTAAAATGATAATACAATTCAATATCCTTTTCTTTGAATTGGAGATTAAGTAGAAAATATTACCCACAAATCATCCACATATTCATAATTATGCATGAAAAGTAGAAATTCGAAAAGCAAAAACTAAATCACTTACATGGCAGGTCTTCAGCAAGAATAGCATTGCTGCAACCAAAATTGATACCAATAAGCCGTATGAATCTTATTGATTATGAGTACCAATTCTCTAGATTGAGCACTGCGGGGTAAGATCTGCACTTGTGGGTAAAATCAAATTAGGTTCTCTTTAATCACAGGTGCACCAGAAAATTATAAAAAATTTCATACCTTTAAGTTTCAACGTTTTTACTCTGGAATCCAAGAAAAACCCATATCAGATTCTAAGTGGGTTTATCACAAATAATAATTTAATCAGAAATTAACACTGAAAATAAATCAAAAACACAAAAAAAATTGAACTTTTCGTACCTCTAAGTTTCTGGGTTTTTACTGTGAATCATATTGAGAACTAAGGGCGCAAATTGCTGGAGGAGAAGACGAAGAGGGAGGAAGCACGGGTTTGTTTTGGCGATGAATGGGAAAGCACGTCAACTTCCAAAAAAAAAAAAAAAGAAAAAAAAAAAGGGAAATCTAATGATCAAATTCAAGAAATATTTAATCTCACAAAATTTTAAGCCAATCAGTTACGCAGCCAAATGAAATTCTAGCAAAATACAATCCCAATAGAACACAAATGAACGATAAAAAATACGAAATATCAACAACCAAATTCGGTAAAATAACAAACCACAGCGAAAAATCAAATATTTGGCTCCTGGGTAGTTGAGAAGAAGTGAGATTTAATTACCTGTTGAAGGCTAGAGAAATTGGTTGCACGATTAGGCGGCAAGGAGATCGCAAAGCAGAGACCAAAAAGATGAGGAAGCAGATATCGAAGGGATCACAAAGGAGAGATGGAAAGGAACAGGAAGCAGAGATGGAAGAGATCGCAAGGCGGAGTGTAGGACGCATGATTGAAACCGCCAACCCGTTGCAGAGCAGCTGAGAATTCTGTGTTTCGAGTGTTTTCGGCAGAAGTCGAGAGATTTCTACTGGAAACCATGCGGAAACCATGGCCAAAACCGTCATTTTACTGTGGAAAACACGAAAAAAGCAAGACTTGAAGAGCAGCTGAGGGGCAAAAACGGAAGAACACTGGCGAAGGAACAGTAAAAAGGACACAGAGGGAATTAAACAGAAAGTTAGGCATTTAGTATATACTAGATAGTTTTGCGCGCGCGTTGCTGCGGGATCACAAATTGTGTGAAAAATTTGTTTCAAAGATATAAAAAGATTGTATGACAAAATGCTGAATAAATCTTTATATACGAAAGATTTGATTGATACAATCTATATACAAAAGATGATGTGCATGTGAAAAAGATTAATCTTTACTTACATTCCTGCATTCTTACATTTTTCGAACTCACCTACTTTAACTCCTCCACACTCAATAGGCACGAACCTTCATCTTTCTTGTTGGATTAAAAGCTGGCAAATCGCAGAGCTGAAACCATTTTCATTCAATTACAAAGTTGTAGAATCAAAATATCAATTTTATCAATTTACGAAATCACAAATATGCAGATTAAATTGCATGTAAAGAAATGTGTAAATAGAAAAGTATCAAATTGCAAAAGAAAAGTTAACACAACATCACTACAATAATAAGAAATCTCAAATAATAACATCTACCACATATGATTTTTTAAAATGGATACCGGTAATAGATAACTTATAGCTTTCACTTGCTTACTGTTGTTAATGAGATACAAAATACAGCCAACAAAAGAAAACATAACAAATACCAAAAGAAAGATTAAGCTCCCAATCAAGTATTTAAATGAAAGAGATGTAAAGGTAGTCAAATAACTGAAAAACATCAATGTTTCAAATAATAACCATCACAAAATTATTCCACTCAAAGTCCCCTAAATAACACATCATGGGCATCCTGCCACGATTATCTGAGAATATATCATTGGTTACTGTTGAAAATATACTGCATTATCTTGAATTCAAAGTACAAACAATGAAGAATGCACATGAAGAACACACAATTTCTTTGCAAAACAATTTTATAATGTTGTAATGTTGAATTGGAAATTCAGAATGAACTTCATTAGTTCAATATGAAAAATTCAAGAATTTAATTACACTGAAAAATGAAAATCACGAAGCAACGAAGAAGCAAGCAAACTACAGAATTCAAAGAACCAAACATGCCAGAACTGAAACATTAAAAATAGCATTTACCTATTTCAAAGATAAAAAATCTCAGATATCAGTATATCAGCACTCCCTGCAAAACACCAAAATCAGAAAATTAGAAAAATCTAATTTGATATCATTGTATCTTAAGAAACCACCAAATTTCCAATCAAAGAAAAAGTAATAAAAACCCCTGCACAAAATAATCAGAAGATAAAAGCTGAAATTTGTAAAGCATTTGTGCAAAGCACTTATTAGAGGAACTTACATATGGATGAAAGTGTTGGTCTCTTGTATCATGTTAGAGCAGCATTAGCTGGAATTTACAAATATAATACATTCTGAGCATTCGAATGATTCACTTTGCACAAAACTTAATCATCCAACTGTGCAGAAAAATAAAAAATGCACAATGACAAATTTGAATCCATAGTACTACAAATTTGAATCTATGCACAATGACAAATTTGACCAGTTTTTATTGGTGTCATTACCCCCAATCTTGTACCATATACCAAGGTACTGAAAACATACTGTTTCACATTTAATTACACTGTTTCACATTCAACTGTGTACACATAAAATTGGTATCAAATTTATTTCAGTAATGGCTCAATGGTGTAAGGATTCTTTATCGCTTGTTTTGACTTAGACAAATTTTTTCATCATTGCGCCTTTATTTTTTTCTAATACCATCACGTAAAATAAATGCAAACCAAGAATATCTAGAACAATATAAATAAGGAATTTCAAAACATTATAGCAGAAAATCAATTACATGCAACTTTTCTTTAAACACTCTTTAAATGTAGAAAACAAAACTAACCTTTTTTGTAGTAGCGATGATAAGGAATTAAAAACCAAAACAACATCTGCTAAAAAATACAAAAAAGAAAAATCAAAATGAAAAAAAAAAAAAATCAATCTTCAAAACCATATGCAAAATAGCGGATTTGTGTCATCATCATTATCCTCACCATTATCATTATCATTACCCACTTGCAATTCCTTGATGTCTGGTTTCAAATTACTCTTAATTCTCATCCAAGTTAATGGGTTTTGAATCGCCACCAACTTCTACAATTCCCAAATCACAAAATTCTAGTAAAGGGTATGCCAAAAACACAAATTCCAAATTCAATTTCTTTTTGTACAGGACAATAGAAAGATTGAGACTTTTTTTACTTCTACAGTTCTACACACTTTCGAGCTCTAAATTTTCTCGGAAACAAACAGAAAGTCAAAGAAGTTGTACCTGGTCCAAGAGAAGAGCAGTGCTAGAAGAGATCTCTGGTGAGAAACTTAATAAGATGGACCAAACCATTGAACAAAGAAACCCAGTAAGACTAAAAGAATGATAATCAACCATAACAATTATAGTTAACAATAAATGTAAAAACCCAGAACCATTAACCTTCTTTAAAAATATGAACTATTGTCCTTATTACTATGTATTTAACCAGATCGCAAACAATCTCATTAGATCTCATGATATCATGAGGGGGCATAAACACATGCAATTATCAAGAAGTTAATTCTCCAATTTCTAATCACAAATTCCAAACATAAACAACGGAGTGCAAGGGATAAGAACATATTGGACTGATGAACGGAATAGCTAATGTGATGAAAATGCTCAAACCTTACTAACAACGCTGCAACTCCTGAAAAATCATAGACTCACAAAATCTGGTTTTACCAGGCAAACCGTGGACAACCCATTGCAATTTACTGCAAAACAAAATTGTTAGTATATCCAAAACACGATTAAAACCCACAAATCCATCACCAAAACAAATAATTTCCCTAACAAAATTAATCATATTAATAATTTTTTCAACCTGATATATAGATACACAACGACATGTATAAACATATCAGAGATATAGAGAGAGAAAGAGAGAGGTAGAGGTAGAGGTAGAGAGAGACCTGATGGTGTTGATGAACATTGGAGAGTGAGAAAAGCAGAGGACAACTGGAGGTTGCTAAAAGAGATTAAGTACAGTGAAAAATTAAATATTTGACTTCTGGGTACTTGAGAAGAAGTGAGATTTAGTTACCTATGTAAGGAGAGATTGGGAAATACTCTGAAACCCTTGCATCAGCAATCGCAAAATCAGGAAGAAAAAAAACCTTGGAAACCAATTTTATGACCTTCCACATAGCGCCGACAAATCTAGGTTTACAGGGATGCAAAACTCATCTGAAAAAAGAGAACCCAAACAAAATCTCAAATAAAAAAAAAAAATTTAAAAAGAAAAAAGAAAAGGAAAACCACGATCACAAAACCCCATATTTGAACAAAAGAAAACCCCAGATGTAAGATCCGAAGAACTCACCAAGAAATGCTATCCTTTATGGGTAAAATTTTTCTTCGAATCAAATCGAAAGCGTTTATTGGTTGGGTGGTTTTTCAGCAAAACGGAGAAAGTGAAAGAGAGAAAATCCCTTAAACCACGAAAATCAGCAACCCTTTCCGCGAAAGAAAGCACGGTTATCACAGGAACAGAGGATTGGAAGAAAGAACAGCCAAAACGAAAAGAGCAAAAGCCGAAATCAAGAAAAGCAACGAAGGAACAAAACCCTAACTCAAGATGACTCTCGAAGTCGAGAGAATAAAATGAGCGCCTCGTGGAAAACAGGTACACAAACGGAAAGAAAACAGAGAAGCGAGGGCAGTTCCGTCCGGACACTGGTCATCCACAGTACCCAACCCCTACGGGTTTTAGTATATATGATATACTTTAATATGGAGAAATGTAAAAAGTGGTATCTAAGAAATGAATTTTTCTACCTAGCTAGGGTTTGTTGGGGAGTGTAAGGTACAAATTTTTGAATTTGAATTTCATCCGAATTTAAGTTGTGGGAATCCTAGGATCCTCACATTCCTAACCGTTTATTTTGAATTTTTTTATTTAAAATTAAACATAAATAGTACATAACAAAAACTGACCGCTATGACTAAGATGTGAGGATCCTAAGGTTTGGATATCTAACCCACAGCTTCCATGACACGACAAAAATGTGAGGCTCTCTGCCTTCTATGTTCATCATCTTCATCATCTTCCATTGCAAAAGTCTCATCTCCACCTTCCACGAGATTGAGCAATTCTTCATGTTGTGCCAACAATTTTTTTTGTTACTCATACAATCTCCTCGAAGAAGACATTGTAAGAACTCAAGATTTAAAAACGATGAATAATGATTATGAGCTACAAAAGAAGGATTGAGTTTGGTGTATGAATGATGATGGATGTAAGGTTTATATGGACAAAAAAAGAAAGGATGAGGTTCTGGACAATGTCACGTGGCACTACATGATTGGTTGAAAATCTATCGAAACCTTGACTAAATTATTGTAAACAGATAGTGACACATGATGCGTTGGGATTGATTGAAAATCTTATCGAAATTTATCCACAATAATAATTTCGAATAATGACACGTGGCATGACAAGATTGGTTACAAATCCTATCCAAAATTAAAACTAATTTTTTTTTTATTTTATAAAAAATAATAATATTTTAAATGGGTTGAGTGCCAGCATATTTTTTAGACTTTGTGCCAGCACATTTTTTAGGAGTGAATATGCATTTGGCCAATTACTGTTCATTGTGGTTAATCACTATTCATTTGAGTGAATTAAATGGGCTTGGTGCCAACGCATTTTTAGGAATGAAGTTGCTCAAATGTATGTCTATTATTAAGCATACGAAAAACTTAATACTTATTTAGCACTAACAAAATTCGAAAAGATTACTTTTCAAGACAATTTTTTTCAAATTCATTAAAATTTCATATGCGAATTCTTGAATATCTACTGTGGTACAATATTCATGTCATATTTCTCAAATTTTGGCATGGCAGCAATAAAATTCTAGCAGCATCGCTGCTACAATACGATTTATATACACCTAAAAATGAAGAATAACAAACAAATAAAAAATTGCAATAATAATAATATGAACTGTGAGCGAATGTTTACCCCAATAACAAGGGTGGATGTGCTTGTTTTTCCTTTTCTTCTTTTCTCCATAATCATCATCAGCAATCGATGCATCCACCTATCAAACCAATACAATGCAATACAATACAATTCAATATAAAGATGCAAAAGGAGAAAATAAAATAAAAAACATAAAGAAAATAATAATAATATTGTACCTAGCCCCCAGAATTGTAGAATTTTCTTGACTTTGGTGATGAATATTGGGCAAAATTCACATCTTTTGAGAAAATTGAAGATTGAAAACCACAACCAAAAGTAGATCTGAAGAAATCAGAATTTGTTGCAGAGGACATGGTAAATCTGGGAGTTGTTGGGAGACCAGAGGTGTGATTTGATTTGTGATAAATTTGCTAACGATGACAGGATCAGAAAGTCTGACTGCTTCCGAGTGGATTGGATTTGACTGGTTTGCTATAACAAGGAAAGGAAAGTACAAGGCGTCTCTCTCCTCTCCTAGGAGGAGGAGGCGGAGGAGGAGGAGGCGGCGGTGGTACTCTCAAGTATTGTCTACTTTTGCTTTTCAAGTTTTAATTAGGGTCTGCAAACGGGCAGAACCCGTGATACCTGTTTTCAAAGCTAAACACAAAAAGGGAAAGGAGGAGCCTCGGGATTCTATGGATTTTATGATCGTAACCATTCATTATACATTGTATAATTAGAAATTATTTTAAAATTTAAAATTAATCATACGATACACGATCACGATTACGAAATTCGTAGGTTCTCAGGAAAAAATCCAACGATAATCCTTTTCCAAACAAAAAATGAAAAACAAAGGAAACAGTGTCTGTGTCACAGTTATATCCTGTGATATTTTATAAAACAAATAAAATAGTTAAGTAATTGATAATTTAGTGTGTTTACTAGTTCGTTTGTAAGTACTTTTAAAATGATTGAAAGTGTTTAGGTGAAATTAATTTTAGGTTTAAAAAACACTTCAAATATTTTTTCAAATAAGCTTCAGATATGCATCTACTCTCCTTCAAACTCACAGTTATATTCAACTCAAGTAGTACAGTAATAATTGTGTAATTGGCTCAATACAAGTTGTGTATGACTCTATAGTATACATGTTGCGTTGTAAGAAAAATTAAGCTACGGTTATAACTCTATTCGTTTGATTTGAAAGTTTTCTTCTTCTTCGTGTATCCTAAATGATGTTGAAGACTCAAACACTCAACTCTAGCTCGAGGAAAAAACAAAAAAAAGAACATAATTTCGGGCGCCGCAAAGTTTACAATGATATATTTTACACTAAAGAAACGGGGAGTTTGGCTAAGCGATATAATGGGCAACCTGATTTGATATCGAATTCGTCATATACGAGATTTGAACCTAAAACCTCTCGCTTACAAGTGTAGAGAAATACCACCAGACCGTAGTACTGAGTGGATGGGCACTGTAGAGTTTGCCGTAAGAAAAATGAGTTATGCAAGAAATTGCGATCCTTTTCGAGCTCTATTTTCCAGTGGTTACAAATATAATCTTGAGAGAGTAAAAGAAAAGGAATTGTTACTGACAGTCCAAGTTTTTTGTTCATGTTAGATGCAAAGGTGGTCCTTTTGGAAAGCCAGCCAGCAAGGGAGGAATATCCGAGTTCCAACTGAACTGAATATGCACTTGCGGGTGGAAATTGTGAAGCAATTCTGATCAGATTATGGAGCATTTTTCCTTGATTGTTTTTCTCATTTTAATGTAATTAACTAACTAGTCCAAATCATACATGTTGTGTTCAATCCAATGCAATACTAGGTAGTAACCTGCAGTTGTTTCAATGCAATACTGGGTAGTAATCTGCAGTTGTTTAGCTTTAACTTCTTTAATTGCTCTCTTATATTCTTTCTTTTCCGTCAACATCATGACTTGGGGACTCGGAAACCGAAGTTCTGTCAAAACAGCCGGCAGCGCAGTCAGAGACAGATAGATGATAAAAACAGGAATAGAGAGAGAAAGAGCGAGCGAGAGGGGTACTTACTTGAGCCTGGGCCTACAGCCAAGGCCGAGAGTGCACCGGAGGCGGAGACCCTGGCTAGGAGTGAGGCCAAGGAGGAGGCGGATGCGTTGGAGGAAGGAATGGCAAATGCTGCTGCTGTGGTTGTTGGCATTGAATTTTGTTGGGGGGGGGGGGCTAGGGTTTGGACCGTACGGTGATGATGAAGAAGACGACATGGGATTTGGATTCGGGTGTTATAGCGATTGCCAATCCCAATCCTGATCATCGACTCTCGTATCAAAACCTCACAATTCTTCCTCGCCATCTCCACCTCTCTTTCTCTACTCTCTCTGTCTCTCTCGTCGTTGGTCTCTGCTACGAATGTAACATGCCTAGTATGGAGATTGTAAGATGCCACATCGTCCGGGGAGGTGAGGTGAGGTGATGTGCCTTATATGTACATGTCCACCTCCTTATAGTAAGACGCGTTTTAGGTGAAAGCCCAAGAATAAATCTGTGAGGTCATGGCCCAAAGCGGACAATATCTTACTATACGGACTAAGATGTGACAATTTGGTATCAGAGCCACTCTCCAGCCGGAAGTGTGCTCTCTGGCGGGAACTGAGATGTGACAATTTGGTATCAAAACCACTCTCCGTCCAAAAGTGTGCCGACAACCCTAAGGGGGGTGGATTATATATATGTCCACCTCCCTATTGTAAGACGAGTTTTGAGTGGAAGCCCAAGAACAAATCTGTGAGGATGTAGTCCAAAGCGGACAATGTCTTACTATACGGATTGAGATGTGACCGAGATGGTCGGAAATAGGTCTGCACAAGCACTATGACATTTTCAATAAACTGTTGGGCATATATATACTAGCCTCTCTGCACGCACTAACGTGCGTGCGAGAGGCATTTTTGCATCACGGGCGCTACGCGCCCCTAAATGTGTATTGTGTTAGTTTTGTTCCATTGTGGTTGTCAATGTATATGCTTTAGAAAGTATGATACCAAGTTTGGAGGTGAGGTATGAAATCTAGAAGATGACTGCACCTAATTGGAAGCAATAAATTGAAGTTGTTGACGTGGATACTCTCTCACACGCAGCAATGCCTATTACAGTGTTCTCAAGCACGTGCGAAAGACACTTTTTAAATCACGGCACGCTACATGCAACTTACACATTTTAGATGTATTTATATGCGAGGATTGGTTCAAAGTATAGAAACATAAAATAAAGGCGATTATCATCTCTAATAATATAGGCGGAATCTAAAGTATTTTGTCTAGAATATGTAAAAAATAAAAAAGTAATAAATAACAGAGAAGATCCTTATAACTTAGTTGCAACTAAAAGTTAAATAAAAAGTATAAAAACAATCCGAGAAATTTAATTGACCTTGATGCACATGACACCAAAAAATATCATGAACTCATATCATTCCGTCCTGTTGAAAATTTAATGCGTTTGGTTAAAATCAAATATTAGCATTATTTGTAATTGAAGTGCATTAAAAGTTGAAAAAGGGAATTAAACATTAAAAGAAAGAATGTAACCTTATGTTGAATTCGAGGGAAGCAAAATATCTTTGTACACAACATTTCTTGTGAAGACTCCTTCGTTACCGTGTAACTCTCCTTTCTTTACCAATACTTTTGTTGTAGACGCTGAAACTCCTCTTGATAAAGCCACGTACAATTGTCCATGACTGAATACGTGATCTGGTAGATAAATACCCACATTTGGTATTGTCTGCCCTTGTGATTTATTTATAGTTAGTGCAAAACTCAATTTCACTGGAAACTGTTTTCTCATCATTTCGAATGGGAGTCCTGCACTTTCTGTGGTCTTTAAAGAAATTCTTGGTAAAAACACTCTAGTTCCAGCAAATTGTCCAGATAAGATTTCGGCATCAATTAGATTATTGTAAGCTCCATGGCAAGCCAGTCTTGTACCATTGAACAACCCCATCTTCGGATCGATATTTCTTAAAAGCATTATCGGGGCACCTTTTTTCAAAGTTAACTGATGAGGGGGCATTCCACCAGGTGAGATTGAATTCAAGAATTCTTGTTGATACAAATTTCTCACATCGTCCTCAACTGAATCGAAAGAGTATAAGATATGTTCAATCCCCGGAAATTTATCGATGATCATTTTATTGATTTTGTCAGCATCCTCATTTTTTGGTGTTATAATTGCTCTTTCCACCAAGTATCTTGCATCACATACATGACATTCCAAATCGGGGAAAACTTCATTAACCAATTGGACAATGGATTCTTCACCATTCCATGGAATAACCATAGATGATGGTAATTGCATCATGTCGTCTATCATAGTTTCTTGTTCCCCATTACCAACATGAAGTAAGAAATCTGAAAAGTCTTGATCATTGATGGATCTCATGTTATGCCTAAGACAAATGATTTTCACGTGTTCCCAAAATGAAGCATTAATCATACTTGCTTGCATCAATTCAGATCTTGTACCTTTTGGAACAACTGGAAGAACTTGTCGAAAATCTCCTCCAAAGATTATGACCTTTCCTCCATATGGTAGGTCAACACCCATTATATCTTTGAACGTTCGATCAAGAGCCTCAAATGCAAACCTGTGTGCCATTGGTGCTTCATCCCAAACAACAGCTGATGTTTTTCTTATCAATTCTGCCAAATCTGACTGGATACTAATAGAACATGTGGAAGATGCATCTGGACTGAGGGGAATTTTAAATCTAGAGTGTGTTGTCCTTCCACCTGGCAATATGGTTGCTGCAATTCCAGATGTTGTTGTTGCCAATATAATATGACCCTTACTCCTTAAGGTTGCTAACAAAGCACGATATCAGTATGTCTTTCCTGTCCCTCCGGGACCATCCACAAAAAATATGGCATTGTCTCGTTGTTCAATAGCAGACACAATCGAGTTATACACTGCCATTTGGTCTTCATTTAGATTTTGTACCGCATTGAGGTCTGCTTCAGAGATGTCAAGTGAAACTTCATCTTGTATTATCCTTGGAATTGTGTTGTCTCTAACACAATCTTGTGTTATTTGTGGTAAATCGTAATCAGATACAGACTTACTATGTTGCACTAATAGTCCGTTCAAGTCTTGCAAAAGCTTGTTCAAGATAGAAGTATTATTTGTGGTACTTGAAACAGAATAATCTTCCACCATAAATGAATGAAATTCATCCCATAATCTTCTTACTCCATGTGGCTCACAATAAACTAAGATGGTAACAAACAACCTTCGCAAAGCTGACGGCATGTGAATGTTAGTGGCTTCACAGAGACACTGTCTGATGCTATCATCATCTTCTAGCAAACCTCGTTGTTCCACTGCCTTCTTAAATGTTGGTTGTACAATGTCATTGACTGTTCTTAAATTCTCAAATGATGTTGGTCCTCTAACATGATTAAGAAGAATGCGTAAGTAGAATTTTTCACCCTCATTCGGCGAGACTGCATATATCCGGCCAATAACTTTATGGTTATTCATCCTCTCACTCCAGAGTTTATCTCTTTGACTCCATTTGAACCGTTCAGGGAATTCCCGGTATAAGTATTGTCGGGCTTCCGGGCAAGTGGTATTCTTGGTAAAAAACTCTGTCAGCATAGTCATCGAGTTAGTGTCATCTGCCAAAATATCTGCTACTCTTTGGTGAGGGTAAAAAAGAATAGTTTGTCCTTCAGGAAGATGAATTTGTAATCGTTCCACCGATGGATAAAGTCGATTAGTTACAAATTTGAATATTCTCCATAAAGCTTCAGGTGCACAAACCCATCTTGCATCAACAAACTGCTTTATTTCATCTTGAATAGGTTCATGATGGACTTCAAAAGCTACTCGGTCGGGACCTTTGTAAACATATTTGTACAGATACTTAACACTCTTAATGCTGCAACAAATCTCAACATTAATATGACAATCATATCTGAGGAGTAGCCATGAGTTATACGGAATGACCCACCGATTATCCACCATTATACATGCATTATGATCTAATGGGATTGGATCATGATTGTCTCTTCTACAATAGACTGGATAAGAATCATTTCCTTGAACTGTAGTTGGTGCAAATGGCTTAGGATAATTTCGTTTACAGCTACCACGTTTCATACAGGGTGACCGTGAATTGTGTATTCCACATGGACCATGTATCATATGCCTTAAGACGGCACCATACAATTCAGGCTCTTCATTTGGATTTGGTATTTCAGCCCGTACCACCTGATCATAATCATCTGGACTATTAAGCTTATCATTTTCTTCTAACATGAGAAGCATGTGAACATGGGGGAGACCGCGCTTTTGAAACTCAATGACATATACATATGCAAGAACTTTGCCTAAAACACCTTTTTTTATAACATCATTCTTCAACTCTTCAAATTTTGCACGAAAAACCCTTGTAAGCAAATCTGGTCGATCTTGTGGTGTTTGGCCAGGTAGTAGCTCATCACTTATTTCTTCCCAAGTTGGATTACATGTCATTGTTAGGAAAATATCTGGTCTTCCATATTTTTGAACCAAAGTCATTGCATCTTGATACCTTTGATACATGTCTCGGGGACTACCAACAAAAGATGATGGTAATATAGTCCTACGACGACCGACGTCTCCTGTATTTGTTTTGTTATAGGTCGTTAATAAGTCTAAATATGTTTGTTTTGTTTCAACCCTTTAATAAGTCTCATTTAATATGACAGAACATGAACTTAAAGAATATATGTTTTATTATAAACTGATTAGCTTCATACCTGCATTATTTTGTCCTGCAATTAATGAGTCTTGCAGTCCTCGATAAAATTCAGATCGAATTGTGTGTTGATTATTACGCATCCATCTAAGCTTTTGTGATTCGATCTTGATGTAATTATCAACTACATATTGTTGCAATAGGCGGCCACCACGAAGTAGAAGCGATTCGTCGTGTTGACGGATCTAAAATGATAAAATTCATTGTTCAACACAATATAAGTTTTAAAAATTAATATTGTATTCATAGAGATGAAGGTCTTAGGTTACCTGAAGAAGATACGAATAATAGTCACAACATGTCACTTTTCTGCTGTTGTTATTTCGAGTATTCACATCCCATCCATATGTTCCATAAGGTAACAACAATGGATATTGTAAAGGGTCATAGTAGCCGACACAGTCTTTGATACTCTTAAGTTGACCATCTGTAGTTTGCACAACAATATCTCGACCTCTAATGTTTTCTGATCCTTCACCACCTACTATGATTGCAGCAACCTGAGATGCAGACGGTAAACAATATTGTCGTTGATTCGCGGGCTGCTCTTTGATAATCAATCTACAACTTTGCAAATCTTGACGTTGCACAAGGTGGTGAAATGTTTGCACAAATGGATTATATTGATTCAAGATTTGTTGGATTTTTTCAACCACATCTCTGTTTAGTGCTTCACTTTCTCTCATTCGATTGTCTATTTCATGAGCTGTGTCATATATATACATTTGTAGGAATCTCGGTCTACTATCTCTAATAGGCAAAAGACTTCCAATCTTATGATATATGGAACCTTGAGCACGAAATGTGTAAATACCACGTCTTCCTGTTGCTAGGTTTTCGTAAACATGAACTCCCATTGAAGTGAAGGCAAAAATGTGGTTGTAAGCTCGTATATTCTGCCTAAAATGTCTTCCCTCGGCAGATTGGTTGCAAAAAAGCTCAGTCATTTCAGGAGGGGACGGTGCCAATGGTAGAGCAAGCTTTCCACGTAAGCAACACATTTCAGATGTTTCATGAGAGAACAAACGGGCATGACAATCTGGACATGTGGTTGGATTTGGCATGTGAAATCTTGGGATTTCCATGTTTTCATTAAAGTTTCTAGCACAATTATGAATTGGCCTTCTTCCCATAGTATGATGTCGATGTGGTACGTTCTCGTTAGGCTGGATCTCATTTTCATTAATGAGATTAAAAGCATCTGCTTAAAAAGGAAACATTAAAGGTGTTTCATGATTTAGAGAGCATAGTTGAAATTGTAGGTATTAATATTTAAAAAATGATACCTTCATTGATGATGGGCAGATAACAATGACTCATTGGAGTATTCGAACTGAACGATTGCGCTGTTGTATTTTCTGTTATAATCAAATGAAATGGAAGTAAGGTAATAAGTAGTGTTTACAGTAATGATGATATTGATGTTTATCTTTTTCAAAGTTGTACTATGGTAGTTTGTGTGATTACCATTATTAGTAAAACTTTGTATTAGTCCATCCCTAGGCAAGCGTGTCCTATTCGATCGGGCAATTTGCCTTATATGAGTTAAGCGCATTGTTCTTGGAACTTGATTGATGCTGCCTTCTCCAAACGGCACTATGTTTAGTCGTTCAACATGATTGCTACTGCCTTCATCGAATTGCACTATGTTAGGGTGTTGAACTTGATCGGCCTCACCACCAAATAACATTATGTTTGAGCGTTGAATTTGTTGAACACGATAATTGGATCGTCCCCGTGCTAAATATTCGTGTCTTTGGCTTGAACTCATTGAATTCCGCCTCATACGTTGTTGATCCCGCCATTGCTCTCGTTGGCTTTGTGTCTGATCAGTAACATATGCATTTCGTTGCTCTAAACCAAGAAACGTAATGGTGCACGAAAAATATTAGTAAGCATAGAATATTATTTAAGTACCTACATACGTATTTTTTTTCCTTTTGTTTTTGTAATTGAATCATTGGTATACATTACGTTTTTTTTTCTTTTCGTTTGATTGAGACTGCCTAGGTCGCATAATAAGTGGCAGAGGAAGAAGAAAACAAAGAAAAAGTGAATGTTTTGTATTTTGAGTTATTTTCTCTTTAAAGTCTGTAGCTTTTAGTGATCAGAAAAGCAAAAACTGTGGATTGTTTTGGATGCCAGACCTTGGATGAATAGTAATGTTTATTTTAATTGATCACAGAAAAGAAAAACACATTTTTTTTGGATGAGAGTGGTTTTCTTCTTGCCGTTTTCGGATGAAAATGAATGCAACGCCAATATCTCTGAATCTAGGGTTTACTAAAATTTAGTGAATTTCATGCACTGAATCATTGATTTATGATTTCATTTCTCTGATTTGGGTTGTGCTTTTTGCTTCCTTTGATTTTGCATCTGTGTAATTATGTGCTGCATGTTTTTTTTTAACTTCACAATTTTTTCCATTTAGTATCGATGTACTATATCTTTATGTGATGTTATTTTTATATTTTTCTCTTGACTATTATACTTGAACTGTTATTCCAAGTTTACATAATATTCCTTTCCTTCTTTGTTTATTTTTATTTTTATTTTTTTTTTATTTTTCTTGTTTGGAGTACTTGTTAAAACGTTGGTCACTATGGTAAATATATACAATCCAAAATATTGAAATTATTATAGACATAACAGAATTATTAAATGGATGTTTGCATTGATAGTACAAAAAGGCAATGACAACTTAGAATCACTGATTTGTTCAATCTTAATATATTTGTCTTAATAATTTGTACAAAAATGTTAATACAACGTACGAATTGAATAGAGACAAAAAAAAAAAAAATCATAGTTACCCGCAGATGTCGATCCTATGTTTTCTTGGTTTACTTCCGTTTGATTTTGGACTATATTGATTGAGTTCAAGCGGGTTTGATAATTGGCACGTCGTCGTATTGAAATTCGAGCCCGCTGTGATGAATTCATAGATTGTCGTCTTTGTCTTTGTTGATTGCTCCTATGATTTTGCCCTTGTTGATTACTCCTACGATACCTTTGGTCTGACTGTTGAAAATTGTGAATATTTGTTTGTCGAAAGTCAACTTCTTCATTGCCAACCTACATTGAGAAATTGCTAAACAGAATGAATTTTATTTTATTTTTGAAAAATAAGAAAAAATATATCATCTGTACAAAAGAGGAATAATGCAGATAAGGTAACAACCTCTGACATATCGCTTCTATCAATTCCCTCCATACTTGATATGTTGGAGTCCTCCAAAAATCTTAAAACTGAAATTTCAATTTGATGATTCTTAATAAAGGTAAATGAACAAAATTTACGTACAGAATATGGGCAAAATAGATTAAAATAAAAAATGCATAAGTAACTTAAAAACTGCACATAAACAGAAAACTTTAGTTGTGGCTGTTAGGTATTCCTCCCATTTGCAGATCCAATTGAGCTAATTTTCCGGAGCTTACCCTATGTGAATCATAGGCACCCAAGGGAAAGCAAATATTTGAGAGGCGCAAGCATATTTGCAGAGCACTTAGATTCCTTTCTATCAAACCCATTCTTCAGAAATCATTTAAAAAAAGGGAGGTTGGTAAATTTCAGTTCTTACATATCAAATCCCTTTTCATAACACACCAATCTCTGGAAATGGTAGAAATTTAAAAAATGCATAAGTAACTGCACATAAAAATAAAACTTTACCTGCTGCTGTTAGGTATTCCTCCCATTTGCAGATCCGATTGAGCTAATTTTCCTGAGCTTCAACCACGGACCCAATCATGAATCCCTAAATTTACCCAATCTTAACAACATGAAGCATTTGGTACAAATATTTAACCGAGCAGTAAACTTCAAAAGCAAAAAGAGTTACGAAAACAAATAGAAAACATAATGGTTAAACATACAACAAAACATGGAAGAGAAGCAAAAGAGAATAAGACCATTTTAAGTCAATATGTATGTTGTAAGTCTTTGCTTCTTAGTATCCTCTTAGCTACTGTGAACTCTGTTTCTGCAAAGTAATTTAGTAATCAAACTTTCAGCAATACAACTAAAGTTTAAAATTTAAAACAATTAAGTAATGTAATCATTAAACGAAACCTAACACTAATACTCTAAAAGTTTCGTGATATAGGCCCTAAATCAAAGAAAAAACGTTCTAAATTTATTAAAATGGCTAGCACACCTTAAAAACAAATAAAACCTAACCATTTGTTTTATACTGCTGCTTCAAAAAAAACTACAATTCTTGTCTTCGGTAAGCCTCACATATTCATCATCGGGGTGTTTTATTTTATTTTTTTGGGACATTTCAGCACCTAAATGCAATGACATTACCAAAGTCTATAACTGTAGAAATTAAGAAATAGCATAATTAACATTCTACAATACAATCGAATGTAATACTCGGATAAACAAAAGAGAGACCAACGTCCCTCCACCAACTACCCATTACAAAATATGCATAAAAAAATAGATGATGATCAAAGATCGAAGCAACAAATGAGAAAATTTTCGAGTAGTGCAACCATGTAAATGAAGAAGGAAAAAGATAAAAGTACCGAAAATGCAGACTAAATGAACAAAATTGATGTACAGAATATGGGCAAAAGAGATAAAAATAAAGAATGCATAAGTAACTTAAAAACTGCACATAAAAAGAAAACTTCACCTGCTGCTGTTAGGTATTCCTCCCATTTGCAGATCCAATTGAGGTAATTTTCCGGAGCTTACCCTATGTGAATCACCGGCACCCAAGAGAAAGCAAACAATGAGCAGGAAAATAAACTTATTGGCAGAAAGAACATAAAAATGAAAATCTCTAATCCGTCTATACATCTGATGACTTACCGATGCGCATATAAACGTTCATCGATCTGAAAATCTCTAATCCGTCTATACATCCGATGACTTACCGATGCGCGTATAAACGTTCATCGATCTGGAAAAAGTAGCCTTGCCAAAACTGAAAGAATTTCAAAGCAGTTCTTTTTACCTAAAAGAATTTCAAACGCCCAAGATCAGATTTTACATTTCACAATAAAATAAGAACCCAAAAATTATCAAATTATAGAAAACCAAACCGAATTTAAAGAAAATGCGCGGGAGAGATTTTACAATAAAATAAAAACCCAAAAATTATCAAATTATAGAAAACCAAACCGAATTTAAAGAAAATGCGCGGGAGAGAGACTTACCGATTTGTGTACATTCTTAGCATGCAAATGGGTGAGAATTGAAACCTGTAGAGAAATAGTAGTGAAAGAAGGAGAGAATATGGAGTGGTAGGCTGCAGTTAGAAAACAGAATGAATAGAGTTGTACGTGGAATTGTGTGAGGAAGAAGTTTGATCAGAAAATGGGGGAATAGAAGATAGACGTGTGAGTTTGAAAACTGTATGGAAACTGCTATGCAGTTTGAAAATTAAACGTGCTAATCCTGAAGAATTTTCTCCCCACATTGGTTGTTCTCTCTCCTAAAATGGAGGAGTTATCTGTTTCTTTTCTTTTTTCTGTTAATAAAACAAATTTTATATTTTTGTATTCTGACAAAAATGTCCATGAGTTTTTTAATGTATAATATTGTGTCGGTTTTTGTTTTTTTTTGTTTGAGGGTTATTTTAGTCTAGAAATTTTTGGTGAAGCCTTGAGACACCAAAGCCTATGTGAATCACCGGCACCCAAGAGAAAGCAAACAATGAGCAGGAAAATAAACTTATTGGCAGAAAGAACATAAAAATGAAAATCTCTAATCCGTCTATACATCCGATGACTTACCGATGCGCATATAAACGTTCATCGATCTGAAAATCTCTAATCCGTCTATACATCCGATGACTTACCGATGCGCGTATAAACGTTCATCGATCTGGAAAAAGTAGCCTTGCCAAAACTGAAAGAATTTCAAAGCAGTTCTTTCTACCTGAAAGAATTTCAAACGCCCAAGATCAGATTTTACATTTCACAATAAAATAAGAACCCAAAAATTATCAAATTATAGAAAACCAAACCGAATTTAAAGAAAATGCGCGGGAGAGATTTTACAATAAAATAAAAACCCAAAAATTATCAAATTATAGAAAACCAAACCGAATTTAAAGAAAATGCGCGGGAGAGAGACTTACCGATTTGTGTACATTCTTAGCATGCAAATGGGTGAGAACTGAAACCTGTAGAGAAATAGTAGTGAAAGAAGGAAAGAATATGGAGTGGTAGGCTGCAGTTAGAAAACAGAATGAATAGAGTTGTACGTGGAATTGTGTGAGGGAAGAAGTTTGATCAGAAAATGGGGGAATAGAAGATAGACGTGTGAGTTTGAAAATTGTATGGAAACTGCTATGCAGTTTGAAAATTAAACGTGCTAATCCTGAGGAATTTTATCCCCACGTTGGTTGTTCTCTCTCCTAAAATGGAGGAGTTATCTGTTTCTTTTTTTTTTTTTTTCTGTTAATAAAACAAATTTTATATTTTTGTATTCTGACAAAAATGTCCATGAGTTTTTTAATGTATTATATTGTGTCGGTTTTTGTTTTTTTTTGTTTGAGGGTTATTTTAGTCTAGAAATTTTTGGTGAAGCCTTGAGACATTAAAGTTGATTGCTGGCTTTCTAATATTAAAGATTAAAGATTCAGAGTTGGTACACAGTATGTATACTATATATAGGGTTCGAAAAAACATGTACTGAACCAATTGCACAAATTAACCTTTCTTCTACAAACAATACGATTGCCATGCAGGCCACCTGCTTTGCTTGAAATACTCCACTCCAGGAAAGGAAAAAAATATTATTTAGTAGCAACTGATTTAAATAGAATTGAATTGAAATGAGTTTGAAGGATGGTATATAGATGCATGTATATTCAGTTGGAAGATGTTAATTATTTATAATATTCGATTAGCCTATAACCAAAATTCCATATAATATCTTCACCATCACAAATTAATCCTAAAACAAAAATAAAAAGCCATACAAGGATCTGACCTCACGCAGTAGTTGAAATTTTGGGTTTGGTTGTGGATTTGTTTTTGGTTTAAGAATTGGATTTTGCTTTCAATTTTTCCATGGCGTCGTGAGACAGAAGAGAGAGATTGCAGAAGTAGGGTTTTTAGCATTATGAAGTAGAGAGATTGCAGAATTAGGGTTTTAGCGTTAGGATGGTGTGAGAGTAAATTGTAGAATTAAGGTTTTCGCTTGAGAGAAAATTGTGAAAACCATCCACATTTTCAAAATAACCCTAAAATTGCGACAAAACAAAAAAAAGGAAGGTTTCGAATGTATTGACTTCTTTTAGCTGTAAAATCAGTTTTCTTTACAAATAAAAAAAGAAAACAAAAAGGCAATTTATTTACTTTCCTATTAAATTGAAGTCGGCCCTCTCCCTTTTTATACATCACCATTGACAATAACGCTAAAACCCTAATTTGTGAAAATCTCTCGTTTTCTGTCCCCTCTCCTAACTCTCTGATCTGCAATCTTTTCTCTGCGGAAAGCCATGGCCAAAAACGAAGCAAAACTAGAACCAAACCGAAATCCAGTCTCACCTCCACAACGCTAAGGGCACGCTTAGTAATCCGTAATCAAATTGAGAGGAATTGGATTGAGGAGGAATTGAATTGAGGTGAAATCAGAATTAGATTCATGTTGAAGTTGTTTACTAAAACTGTCTGAAATCGGAGTATGAATGATGTTGAGTCCATATAAGTTGTTTACTAATTCACTTCAATCGGAATTAAAACTAGGTTGATTACTAAATTTCCCTTACATAAATAAATTATTTTCATACTAATTAATTAAATTAAATTTCTTAGTTAAATTTATATAATAAAATTCATCTATATAAAAATATATAAATAGGTCCAGCTGCACATTTCCCACGTCTCCATCTTTCCCACGCCTTCATCTTGAAGGTCAAGCTGCAATGCGCACCACCCACCCCTGTCTTTCCTTGCCCTGTCTCCATCTTCCACCCCTTTACGCCTCCATAGCCACCGCCCCACCCCAACTATCTTCAGCTTCCCCCTCTTATTTTTCCATCTACTTATCATCTCCCTCCATCTCTCTCCAACCACACAATCATTGGAATATACCCCCCAACCACCATAGCAATGGATCCACGACCACTGCAGCTTCAATTCCAGGTGTTAGTCGTTCAATTGGTAGATGCGGCATCGAAGGAGTTTCAAATCCGTTCTTCACCAACGACAACTCATTCCACCAACTCAGTCTTCAAAGCCCATCCTGGCACAAAATCATCCAAAACCGTGATTGAGCTGGTGAACATGCAAGGGAGTCGGCATACTGGGCAATGAAAGTCATAGATACGAAGGGGTAGGTAAAAGATACGGGGGTAGTTTGGGTATAAAAGTTGGATTCCTGGAAGAGCCTTCCTCCCGGAATCCAATTACCACCTCCATCTAGGGGATCCAATTCCGGGAGATTTAGGGATCCAATTCCTGATTTTTAAGTGTACCTAATCTAGAACCGTGATTGAGTTGGTGAACATGCAAGGGGGTCAGCAGACTGGGCAAACAGAGTCACAGATATGAAGGGGGAAGTAGAAGATACAGTTTGGGTATAAAAGTTGGATTCTTGGAAGAGCATTCTCCATGGAATCCAAATACCACCTCCATATAGGGGATCTAATTTCAGGAGATTTAGGGATCCAATTCCTGATTTTAAGTGGACCCCATCTTGTTTTGATTCCGAAAATGTTAGTAAACGACTTGAATGTCTGGGAAAGAATGCAATTCCATTAGCCCTATTCATGCAATCTCTCTTTCTCTCTTCTAATGACGCAAAGGCAAAAGTCAAAGCCAAATCCAAGTACAAATCCGGAACCAAACCCAAATCCAAGTATAGTGTGAGATCCGGATCCGTGGATAATGAAATTAGGGTTCCACCATAAAACCAATTGGTCATATGGAAAGTAGCCCAAGACCATATAAGCCCATAGCAAGACATGTCCCTCACCGATGTAGGACAAACTTTTCCTCACATCATCAAATCTCAACAGTGGAGAAACCCCGACAGGGAGTCCTCCATATCTAGAGACATAATGGTATGGCTTTTGATTTTTATTTTAGGGTTTGTGTTGGGAAGATTACCTTGAATCCTTTTTATTTGATTAATTGAGTAATATAAATAATTATCAATATCTCCCGAATGAACATATATGCATGCATCTACTCTCCTTAGGTCACAATTCATTTCAATTCAATTGCTAATTAATAATTGTGTAATTGGCTCAATACATGTTGTTTGTAACTCTACAGTATACGTGTTGTGTTGCAAGAAAAATTAGGTTATGGTTTTTACTCTATACGTGTGATTTGGAAGTTTTCTTCTTCTTCTTCTTCGTGTATTTAACAATGGCAGTACTAACAAATAGAAAACCAAAAATGTTTACTAAAGGACGCTGGAGACTCAAAGGCTCAACTCCAACTCGAGGAAAAAACAGAACAAGAAAAGCATAATTTCCGGCACTGTAGAGTTTGCCGTAAGGAATATGAGCACTTTAGTTCCGCCTGGCCCATACTCGAATAGTGTCCCACCGGGCACGATTGTTGGCGATGGTTATGGTGTAGTTTGTGGTCTTTTTGATCGTCGACTCTACAAAAACCCCAACCGTTGTGCCCATCCTGGTGGTTCCTCCAAAGGACGTCTTATTGTGGCATATTGTAACTATTGTAGGGATAAAGGTCTCCACTGGTTGGAAAAGTGCCCGGAACGTCCCAAGGACAAACCATATAAACCTCTATTCATCTCATCCTCTAAGCCGAAGCTGCTGAAGAAAATATATTGAACGATTAAGATGAAGTGTGTCAAGACCTGTCTTTTAGTAATGGGGTTTAATAATAAATGAAACACAATACACAAATGCATTTGCAGGTTTTCATTACCTTTTTAAATTGTTTGAGTTTTCCTCCCTGCGACTCATAACGTTCAATCGCTAGGTGTATTTTTTTCTTTTCAGAATTCTTAAGCTCATTACTCTGGAAAGATAAAATAAGAGTTTCCAAAACATTAAGGTGTATTTAATCGGGAATTTGAAAAACTTTAACGGAATTATAAATTCATGGATTTTTATAGAGTTTAATTGATTTATAAAGATTCCATATAAATTTTTTATTCAATTTCCTCGAAATCTCATGGGGAGAGCTGAGATTTGTGGATACTTAAAATACATTAAGAAATCTCTTCAATTCCCTCTAATTCCTCAATTTTTTCAAATTCTTTAAAATCAATTTCTAATTCAATAAACTTCTTTAAAATCATAATTGAATACCCGGATTTATAAGAATTTTAATAAGGGAGTTTTAATAAAAAGGGCTTGGATTAAGTTTACTTTAACCAAAAATCACCATATACTATTATTTAACCAAAAGGGCTTTATATTTCATGATAAGGACAAAACTATTATATATCAGGCCCTATAAACCTTGAATACACATGGGCTGAATTAAAAGTTCAAAACGAAATTTTTTTTTTTCCAGCTCTCACCCATAACTGTTTTTCCAGCTCTCACCCCTAACGGAACCCCACTCCGTCAGCCGCTCCCGTTAGAAATAGACTTTCCTTTTTTTACAAGTATGCTACTTCCTCATTAAAAAAAAATTTGAAAAAAAAAAACCCCAATAATTTATACGATCACAAATCCCATCTTGAATTTTGTTCGTTCTTGCTTCGTTAATTTTAAATCGGAGGGGAAAATGTTAGGACCTGTTTGGTTGCTCAGAAAATATCACTGAGATTCTGTTTTCTATTTAGAGTTTGAAACTTGCATAGCTAATTTCAATGGAGGAAGCTCGGAATTTGAGGAGCACTCATTTTTTGCGTTTTATTATGATGAGTTGAGCTCCGAAAGACTGAAAATCCCATAAAGATTCATGAGAAATATGGAAGGTAGAATAACTGGGTTAGTTTTGTTGTTCGACCCTAGCGGCAGTGCGTGGAGTATTGAATTGATTCAACAGAATGGTGGTTTGTTTTTGCATCATGGGTGGCCGACATTTGTGATAGACCATTACGTAGAATGCTGGGACTTCTTGATTTTAGATACGACGGTGATTTGCGTTTCATCGTGCTAATCTCTTATAAAAGTTTGCGTGAGAAAGAAGCTGCATTTCGTTTTGGATATAGCCAAGCCTCTAGCAACTTTGAAAAGTATGTGTATATGAAACGAAAAAGGGGAAGGGAGGAGGCCCCATCATCTGGCAATAAGCTGGTTGATGGTGCGACGAAGAAGATGAGAAATGGCTTGTCTCAATTCCAGTCAGAATGCATCGATGAGGGTTGAGAAGAAGCAACTTGTTCCAAGGAAGAAAATCCACATGAAAACCCTGGGTTGGATGTTGTACTATGAAAAGCCTGGTTTGGATGTTTTTCTATATATATAAAGCAAAGTTTCAAAGAAACGAGACCATAATAAAAGATCTCGTTGAGCAGCACCCACCATTAACATTCCTTCCTGCGCCACAATGCTGGCAAACACTAGTAGTACTAGTGCATTGTTATAGTACTTGTGAGCCATTTATCCAAGTTTCCTTGAACGTGCTTGTTAGTTGTTACTTGTTCGATATATATATATATATAGCATCAGCATAGCACACATGACTAAGATGACTTGTCGTGAGGGTGGTGGGTTAGGATTAGCTAATTTGGTAATCCAACTTCTGGTTGCCTAATTGACTAATAGTCTAATAATTAAAGTCATTGTTGTAAGTGCGTTCATTGTTACTTATTAGGATGAGTTATTTTGGTTCTGTTAAAAAATAGTCAGTCAATTTAATAAATGGTGTAGTACCTGTGTCAGTTTAATAAATAGTGTAGTACATGTATCAGTTTCATAAATAGTCAATTAGTTTAATAAATAGTGTAGTACCCATATCAATTTCATAGATAATCAGTAAGTTTAATAAAAATAGTGAGTGCTCGTATCAGTTTCTTAAATAGTGTAGTACATGTGTCAGTTGATAAATAATCAGTCAGTTTAAGAAATAGTGTATTATCCGTATCAATTTCATAAATAGTCAGTCAATTTAATAAAAATAGTGAGTGCCCGTGTCAGTTTCATAATGTAGTATATATGTCAGTTTCATAAATAGTTAGTCAGTTTAAGAAATAGTGTAGTACATGTATCAGTTTCATAAATAATTAGTCAATTTAATAAATAGTGTAGTACCCGTATCAATTTCATAAATAATCAATCAATTTAATAAATAGTGTAGTACTCGTGTCAGTTTCATAAATAGTGAGCTTAATAAATAATGTAGTACATGTGACAGTTTCATAAATAGTCAATCAGTTTAAGAAATAGTGTAGTACATATATCAGTTTCATAAATAGTTAGTCAGTTTAACAAATAGTGTAGTACCCGTATCAATTTCATAAATAGTCAGTCAATTTAATAAATAGTGTAGTACCCGTGTCAGTTTCATAAATAGTGAGCTTAATAAATAGTGTATTAGATGTGTCAGTTTCATAAATAGTCAGTCAGTTTAATAAATAGTGTAGTACCTATGAAAATTTCATAAATAGTCAATCAATTTAATATCACTATTTTTTAAACTAGACATTGACAATTTCTGAAAATTAAAAACCTTGATCATACAATATTCACTCCTGCATATACAAATTCAAGATCAAATGTGTATGAACCTTGAGTATTGATTTCTTTCGCATAAGGACAACAAAATCAATATCCCTTAGGGAAAAGTGCAAAGAAAATGCCTGCCCTTTACACTAGCGCAGAGTTCCATTGCCTCTAGCTTGGCAGCAATTCGTGCCACGCAACCATCCACAACAAATATGGTTGAGATATACCAACGGGGTATTTTCAATCAGCTGCAGGAATCAAGAGGACAATGAGAGTGCATCATAGGCCAAATCAAAATATAAAACAAAATAAAAATTGAAAGCTAAATTGAATGCTTAAGTTTCATGAAGAAAAATGGTACTTCGGTGACATCGTTCTTGATTGCAAATTTGACTTGCATATTTATCTTCTCTTGCAGCAAGCTGTGAAAACAGATTCAAATGTTCAATTCTACTGCAGACCAACCAATCTTTACATTTAAAAAATAATTCATTTATTAATTTAAACAATAAAAGTTCTACAAATCAAAAGCAACCAGAAAACTCCAAACACTTAATCATTTCATCTTCTAAAAAAATCACTTGAAAAGGATATGAGTAAAATATTGCAAAAGCCCAGAAATACTCAACATAATCACACCTAGAAGACCCCAAATATGCAGAAAATAAATAGAGAGAAACAAATCCACACTTTTTCACAAATTCGAAACAAAATTTACAGTTACCTCTTGGAGTCCATCTTTAAGCTATCTCTGATGATCGTCAGAACTCGCTCGAACTTCTAGTTATCAGTGGAAGACTGGTCGGGAGCGTTCCGAACTTCTCGAACTCTTCCTGGCCTTGACTTCCTCATGGATCACAAGGGTGGGGTCATCTTTATCGTAGACAATCAGATCGAAATTATAAATTGAGAAAATAGCAGAGAGAAAATGCCATGAGATCTGTAGAAACTTGTAGAAACCGTACAAAAGTTTTTTTTATTTCATCTGAAGTGAAGCGGATGAAATAAACGGGAGAATGTGTTGCCATTAGGGTAAAATCGGAAACTCATTGTTTGGGCCAATTTTGATTGGGTTGATTTAATGTTTGGTTTATCCTAACCATTAAATAAAGTTAGTATGTGATTTTTTGTTAAGATTCAAAGTTATGAAGCCATTTTCATTAGTTTTCATTTTTAATAAACTATCTTAAACTCCTGATGGAATACATTTTGAATCTCGAAGAATCACTGAAAAACCTGATTGAAAATACCTAAATTTATTAAAAGAATTAAAATCTTTCAAAATCCCGATTGAATACATCATTTAAGTTAGATGGGTAAATGGAATCCACATGTGATGAGATAAGCGTGAAGGTAGGAAAAATAAAAAGGCAAATTATTATGATAAAGAGAATCAACAATTCAAAGTATAACATTTGTACACAACTAAATACCAAAAAAATGTGCAAATGATATTTTACCACAGTGATAGAAAGGAGTTAAGTCCTTGCATGACAACGTGAGTTTAAACCTCGTCGGTGACTAATCTAAAATCTAATCTAATAAAATCTATTGTTTCACCAAAAAAAAAAAAAAAAAAAAACCAAAAAATGTACTACAGAAAATAAAGTGCGAAAAACACTTCCCGAAAATAAGAAGAAATTCAATCAATTATCTTTTCAACCAATTAACATGACGAAAACTGTGGTTTGACCCACTGATCATATTTGGACCGTTAGCAGCAGCAATAAGGTAGGCCAAAGCTTCCACTTACAGCTAGATCAAATCGAAAGAAACAACCCCAGAAAAATACCCCCCCATCCCACCTCAGCATTCAGGAAGTAGTTAGAATCCAGTGGAGTTCTTGATGTCCTCACCAAAGGTTTGTTGAAGTTTGAGACTTTTCCTGGTTTATTTTGTGGGTTGTGTTCTTTTTATTGACTAATTTGATGCACATTTTATTTTTCTGTTTTATTTTTCATATATTTTTGTGATTTTTTTATATGGGGAAGTCCCGGATGCATTGTGTGAGCAGAACGAGAACCCTTCATCTGCACTTGAGTGAGTTCATTTGTTTGAATAATTGCTCAAGAATTCAGATGTTATTATTACTTACATATTCTTCCACATCAAAAGTTAGATGTTAGCTTTTTCGGGTTTGCATTTTCGTTTTAAATCTCATTGTCATTGCACACATTTTTGCTCGTATTGTCAACCCTTACGATATTGTTTCTGACCAGTTTATAATACACCTAGAGTAAGTGTGAACCGTGTTAGGAATTTTGAGAGCTTTGAACATATGATCGTTGGTATGCAACTAAGCGGTCATTGTTCGCGGGGTTTAGTCGAAATACTACTTCATTTGTGTATCAATTCTTTTGGAAATGGTACTTTAAATTGTCAATATGCTCTTTGCTCAATTTACACGGGTTACTAAGGTATAAATCCGTTATTAACAAGTTCATAACGGGTGACCCGATTAGTATTGATCCAAAATCTGTTATTTTTGTGTTGTATTAACGGATCGTGTAAGAAATTATGAAATTATCAGATCTAGCGCCACATCACAGGTTAATGATTGTTTAAAGAGAAAGTTTAACAAATGTATGAAAGTGTCCCATAATTATCACTTTAGGTATCAAATTGGAACGAAAAAACTTGATGTATAAAATTTTGAAAACCAAAAAAACTTCACGGTAGTAAACTGAGAATTACAATACGCAACACAGCTTGGCATGATATATTTGCGTGATTTGTATGGACTTGGGTCCAATAAACTATTATTTTATTTCGTACTTTATGCATGGATTTAAGTTTGACTTGTGACTCTTCTTCAACGATTTGACTTTGAGAAGTGATTGGGCTTGTAATTGAAATTCGCCCAGGCTAAACCCTATTTTTAACAACCGCCGGTTTTAGGGATCAGCGAATCGAGATCGAGAGAGGCGAAAATGGCGAGGATGAATTTCGGGGGGGTTTTGACGCGGCAGTTGGTCGGGGGAAATCGCAACAAGCACCAGCTCTGCGCACGTCTCCTTTCTAATTCTGTCCAAACTCTAAACTCCTCCAGACCATCAAAAACTTCCCCACCACAACCACCACAGACGGCAATTAATTGGAAATTAGCCGCCGCCCCTGCTGCCGCCACCTCCTCCGTCTACTACCCTTGTTCCCTCCTTAACTACCACCCAAACCCAAACCTCCATTTTGTGAGACACAAGCACTCGGTTCCACTTCCAGATGGAGATCGAGATCCGGCTCCTCGTCCTCCTCCCAACGTTTTCTTCTTGAATGTCGCACCCCAATATGACGATGCACTCAAACAAGTTGAAGGTGTGCATGCTATTGTTTTACCCGTAATTTCTTTTTGAAAATGTTTAGTTTTAGGGTATAATTTTGTTTTCTGGCAATTTATTGGTACAGATGAAAGTCTTTCAGCGGTTTTCTACTTCACCGAACGTCGGGGATCGAGTTCTGGTAAGTTGTAATGATCGAATTCCCTTTCATTTTTTTTGTGCAATGAATTGAATTTAGGAAGTTTTAACGAAAAGTCCGGTACTGTTTACTTTAACGAAAAACTACATTTTTTTCATTCAAAAGTCAAACCTAGTGCTATTCAATTTACCCTTTATTTTGTCCTTATCATTAAAACTTAAAGTTTTTAAGTTATTTTTATTAATTTTCCTTTGAATTTACTGTAATCAATTAAGTAAACCTTAAACCCTAAACCCAATAATAATCGGTGTTTCTTCTTGTGCAGTCTCTTACTCGAGTGATGATCCAATCTTGAATTACATGTGTGTGTTTTACCCACACATTACAAAATTTAGGGTTTGCTTTTTCAAGGTACGGAATCTAGTTACGGGTCTAAGTTCAGTTCAATAGTTAGTTCCTGTATTTTTGAACATTTTAATAGTTATTCGAAACGCTCGCTAACTTAGCAATTCTCTGATTACTTCCTCGTTATGTGCTAATAGCTGAATAGTCTAGATCCCTAGTCCTTATTCTTTTCCTAGGAGCAACAAGCATGCTAAACTGTTATGGGTAAAAGATTACTTAATGATATAAATTATGATCCGTCGTGTAGCTGCACATAGAAGAATCATACGATAACTTCTTTTTATTATGCCTTTAAATTTGTGAACCTGACGTTCTATATTTTATCTATAGACTGCAGGTTGTTCCTCATTGTGCTGGGTGGGAGTTTACAAGACGGTAAATGATTTGATCCTTGTATTTTTTATAGCGCACGTGTCTGTTCTTGAAACCTCATTGTGCTGATGTGTGCATTTTTCTGCAGCCAACGTTCCGTTTCTTTCTAAAAGGGGAAAAGGTTGATGAACTTGCCAAACCTTCTATCAACAGCTTGTTAAAGACTCTCGCAAATGTTTACAAGTAATCCTTCAATCTCTTGGTTTCTTTTTTCTTTTTTTGGTGGTCAATCTCTTGGTTACTTTTTGTTTGCTGATTTTGTGTATTTGTTAATGGAATCATATATGTTGAATATCCTCGATCGTCTGATGACTTGCTTAATGTGTGTAAATTAGTCCATCTGGGATGAAGAAAAGGAGAAGACAAGTTATAAAAGGTGGAGTGGATCCGTCACAACTTGTTGAGGTACTTCCGATTAGTTTTGTTGCATCGTCATATCCTAAAGCGATGGAGGCAGTTGAGTCTTTACCTGGGGTAGAACCCGGTGACAGGCTATGGTGGTTTGCAAAAGGGCTATTTTTATCTCAGGAGAAGAGAGAGACATTTTCCAAGCTGCAAGATGATGATGCCAAGCTTGAATGGCTGTGTAGTGAGATGGCTGAGGGGGAAGAAGGAGAGATGTTTTCTGATGAATGGCTGTATGCCAACATGCCTTAGGAATAATGTATTTATTTATATTCGGATTATGAATCTTGTTATGTGAGGTTGTTGACACTATGGTCCAGACCACTTAGTGTCCTGGTTTGGAATTTGGATAATTATGTAAGTAAATGTAACGCTCGACTTGTTTGTTTATTTACGTAATAGCACTCGATAATAGTCGTCATATTGCACTCGTGCATGCACGATTGAGTGTAACGCTCAACTTGTTTGCTTATTTACGTAATAGCACTCGATAATAGTCGTCATGTTACACTTGTGCATGCACTACTGAGTGCAAGACAGACGACAACTTTGGAGTGCTATATATTATCGGCTTCTGGAAAAGTTTTATGTTACTCTTGTACCGTTTCTGCTATATGAATGAACCCCAAACAGTTTTGACTGATTTTTCATTCCTTAGTAATATAATGCATCGATCAAGCATGTGGCAGTTTTCTTGAGATCCACTATGATGATGGAGCATTTAACATTGAACCCATAGCTTTCACTATACTAAGTATCAGTCATTTTACTATCTCCCCGAGTCATGTTCCACCATAATGATGGAAATAGTGGTCACTTACTATTGTTAGATAAAAGATCAAATGGTGGGTTCAATCTTAATCCAACGGTGAAAGATAAAAAGTACAACAGAAAAGTTAAACGAGCACCTACAGTTAGATCAAAGACCAAACGGTGGGTTCGATCTTAATCCAACGGCGGTATAAGATAAAGTACAACTTAAAAATAAGCACCTACCGTTAGATTAAAGACCAAACGGTGGGTGACACCCATTTTCTCTAAACCTCTAGGGTTTAGGAGAACAGTTCTGACAAATCACAGCTGGTAAACATATGATAAAATGGGCAAAAAATTGTTGCACTGGCAGATAATAACAATGCTAGTACCAGAAGGAAACCAAAGATAGGCTCAATATTATATAATCAAATAAGAGTCAACGTAGCACAAACATCTACTAGTACAACTTACTTGTCCAAATTTAAATAAACCCACCCATCCGAACCATATATATGATGTCAACAGCATATAATATAATTCATAAATTTAAGTGCATCCAACTTATTCCACCTCCATTTCTTCACGAAACCAACCAATCTTGAGCCCAGGATCTTTAATGTTTGAAAATACCACTCTCTTCTCAGGCTTAGCTGTAAATAGTCCTTTCGCAAAACACCACATACTGAAACCCCTTGGTGCTGTACATAAAGATTCAACATCCTTCATCACTTCACTAACTGAAGGTACGTCACTACTATCAACAGCTACCGCACCACCTTTCCATTGGAAGAACATCGAACCATCTCCCACTTTCCACCCTCCTGCAACTACTACGTCATTCTCATCTTTCTTAGCTTGTAGGACAAGTTGTTGAGTATCCGTTTTCCCCTTCCAGGATGACCTCGTCCGCTGAGGGGTTTCAACTGGCCTGATGTATCTTTATTGGAAAGTACACATATGTGGAAGGTCAATAATAGGGTTTAGTAACTAACTAACTAACTATATATATATATATATATATATAAGAGAGACAGATATAAATCCAAAACAAGTGAGATACTGCGCGTGATCACATAGATGTAAACTTAAACTGAACCATCAAAAACCCCAAAGGCACCAAGTGAGATACTGCATTCACAAATATGCAAAAACAAACAAATGTAAAAAAATGAAGAAAAGAATTACCTGTAAAGTTTTTCACACATATCCATCACGGGATCAGCATAAGCACCAACAATCTCATCAACCTTAACCCCGTTTTGATAGAAAAGGAATGTTGGCTGCAGCAAAATGCACAGGTCATCAAATTAATTTGCAATTTTTAGATGAAAGCAAGGCTGAATTATTTACTCAGCTTAATCTAACGGCCTAATTAGCCAATACAAATATATATGTATAGCAAGTATAGCTATTCTAAACTTTCAATTAGCAGATGGTAAGAAAACACCACAAGTTTTTTAATCATAATAAAAACACAAAGGTTACATACATGAGCAATCAATGAACTAATTATGTTACGAACATGCAATGATAACAAAAGGGACAGAATCACTTACAAAAATGCAAACAGCCAAATCATATGCTATTGGGCGCAAGTCGCTCTATAAATAGAATAAACAATGTTAGGACAATAATTTAAAGGGCATAACAAGATATAATACCATAAGCCTTCTATATACCATACTGCATGACAAATGATAATTAGAGTATCGAAATAAAAGATTGATACTCCAGCAAATTTGCTTTATCAGGTGTGACAATATTTATGTATGTTTTACCAAGGCAATGTATAGAACAGGGTAAGCAAAAGAGATAAAGATGCACCTAGTTGCATTAAGCATTGTGATTTGTGATGCGATCACAAACTGCCCAGAAAAACACTCAGAAGAAACTTGATTTATGATAGAAAACTTATTTCTTCTTAGTATCAAGGACTGCTAAATTCTATTTACAACAGTTCTTCCTTATATATATTTGGAAAGTAAAAGGTAAAATCATAGAATTTTACAATCTTTGGTCTAATATTTATATGAACTCTAGTGGGTGAACTGTATACCTCCATGTCATATTAAATCAATGATTTTCACTTGTTATTCATTAATTTGTTTTTGAACTTATGCACTACTGATGTTATCATGCAATCCAAAATGAAGTTCCCTTTGTTCGCCAAGTTATCCATGAAACCAAAAGAGATTTGAATTTTGTTTTGGTACAGAGGAGCATTTTACATAGAATTTGTGAAATGAATTTAAATATTCTTAACATTATTTCTAATTCCTAGCTTCACATTATAATACGATCCTGTTGGGAAAAAAAAAAATTGCTTTCATAAAGAAATCATTATAAAAAAACCAAAGTAAAATACTTTAATTTCAAACAGTATAGCAACTGCCAGATGGCCAGGTAGTGAAAAACAAAAGTTAAATACTTGTCTAGTAATTTATTAAGATTTAAGATTCAAAAAACTAGAACCCACATGTTGTTTTCACCTTAATCTTAAGATGGGATACAAACAGTTTACAATATGAAAATATAGTTCCCAAATGATCCAATCAAGTTAGCAGATTAGGACACCATACCTCAACAGTAATCAGAACCTTATATAGTTTTACATGTGGGAAATGCTCCCTGATCTTTCGAACGATTGGAATTGAGTACGTGACGGCTGCAAAAGAATAGTACACCAGAGGAGCAGTTTACAAGAAATAACTTGACTGATAAAATTGTTTTGCATCACAACTTACTATTTGGACAAGCGGCTGCAGTAAAGTAGAAAACTGCTGGCAAACGTCCACCTACAAAATAAATAAGAAGCTGCATAGAATAACAAGAAAGGTTTTGAAAGTTTTTTGTCCATGTTAAATGCAAAGGCGGTCCTTTTGGAAAGCCAGCCAGCAAGGGAGGAATATCCGAGTTCCAACTGAATTGAATATGCACTTGTGGGTGGGAATTGGGAAGCAATTCTGATCAGATTATGGATCATTTTTTTCATGATTGTTTTTCCTCATTTTAATGTAATTAACTAACAAGTCCAAATCATACATGTTGTGTTCAATCCAATGCAATACTAGGTAGTAATCTGCAGTTGTTTACCTTTAACTTCTTTAATTGCTCTCTTATATTCCTTCTTTTCCGTCAACATGATCATGTCTTGGGGACTCGGAAATAGAAGTTCTGTAGAAACAGCCGGCAGCGCAGTCAGTGGCAGATAGATGATAAAAACAGGAAGAGAGAGAGAGAGAGAGAGAAAGAGCGAGCGGGAGGGGCTACTTACTTGAGCCTGGGCCTAAGGCCGAGGTCGGGAGTGCACCGGAGGCGGAGACCCTGGCTGGGAGCGAGGCCAAGGAGGAGGCGGATGCCTTGGAGGAAGGAATGGCAGATACTGCTGCTGCTGTGGTTGTTGGCATTGAATTTGGGGGGGCTAGGGTTTGGACCGTACGGTGATGATGAAGAAGACGACCTGGGATTGGGATTCGGGGGTTATAGCGATTGCCAATCCCAATCCCGATCATCGTCTCTCGTATCAAAACCCCACAATTCTTCCTCGCCATCTCCATCTCTCTCTCTCTCTCTCTCTCTCTCTCTCTCTCGTCGTCGGGCTCTGCTACGAATGTAACATGCCTAGTATGGAGATGGTCGATCGGGAATAGGTCTGCACAAGCACTATGACATTTTCAATAAACTGTTGCGCATATATATATATATATATATATATATATATATATATATATCAGAGTTGGTACACAGTATGTATACTATGTATAGGGTTCGAAAAAACATTTACTGAACCAATTGCGCAAATTAACCTTTCTTCTACAAACAATACGATTGCCGTGCAGGCCACCTGCTTTGCTTGAAATACTCCACTCCAGGAAAGGAAAAAAATATTATTTAGTAGCAACTGATTTAAATAGAATTGGAATTGAAATGAGTTTGACGGATGGTATATAGATGCATGTATATTCAGTTGGAAGATGTTAATTATTTATAATATTCGATTAGCCTATAACCAAAATTCCATATAATATCTTCACCATCACAAATTAATCCTAAAACAAAAATAAAAAGCCATACAAGGATCTGACCTCACGCAGTAGTTGAAATTTTGGGTTTGGTTGCGGATTTGTTTTTGGTTTAAGAATTGGATTTTGCTTTCAATTTTTCCATGGCGTCGTGAGACAGAAAGAAAGAGATTGCAGAAGTAGGGTTTTTAGCATTATGAAGTAGAGAGATTGCAGAATTAGGGTTTCAGCGTTAGGATGGTGTGAGAGAGTAAATTGTAGAATTAAGGTTTTCGCTTGAGAGAAAATTGTGAAAACCATCCACATTTTCAAAATAGCCCTAAAATTGCGACAAAAAAAAGAGAGGAAGGTTTCGAATGTATTGACTTCTTTCAGCTGTAAAATCAGTTTTCTTTACAAATAAAAAAAGAAAACAAAAAGGCAATTTATTTACTTCCTATTAAATTGAAGTCGGCCCTCTTCCTTTTTATACATCACCATTGACAATAACGCTAAAACCCTAATTTGTGAAAATCTCTCATTTTCTGTCCCCTCTCCTGACTCTCTGATCTGCAATCTTTTCTCTGCGGAAAGCCATGGCCAAAAACGAAGCAAAAACTAGAACCAAACCGAAATCCAGTCTCACCTCCACAACGCTAAGGGCACGCTTAGTAATCCGTAATCAGATTGAGAGGAATTGGATTGAGAAGGAATTGAATTGAGGTGGAATCAGAATTAGATTCATGTTGAAGTTGTTTACTAAAACTGCCTGGAATCGAAGTATAAATGATGTTGAGTCTATATAAGTTGTTTACTAATTCACTTCAATCGGAATTAAAACTAGGTTGATTACTAAATTTCCCTTACATAAATAAATTATTTTCATACTAATTAATTTAATTAAATTTCTTAGTTAAATTTATATAATAAAATTCATCTATATAAAAATATATAAATAGGTCCAGCTGCACATTTCCCACATCTCCATCTTTCCCACACCTTCATCTTGAAGGTCAAGCTGCAATGCGCACCACCCACCCCTGTCTTTCCTTGCCCTGTCTCCATCTTCCACCCCTTTACGCCTCCATAGCCACCGCCCCACCCCAACTATCTTCAGCTCCCCTCTCTTATTTTTCCATCTACTTATCATCTCCCTCCATCTCTCTCCAACCACACAGCCACTGGAATATACCCCTCAACCACCATAGCAATGGATCCACGACCACTGTAGCTTCAATTCCAGGTGTTAGTCGTTCAATTGGCAGATGCGGCATCGAAGGAGTTTCAAATCCGTTATTCGCCAACGACAACTCATTCCACCAACTCAGTCTTCCAAGCCCATCCCGGCACCAAATCATCCAAAACCGTGATTGAGCTGGTGAACATGCAAGGGAGTCGGCATACTGGGCAATGAAAGTCATAGATACGAAGGGGTAGGTAAAAGATACGGGGGTAGTTTGGGTATAAAAGTTGGATTCCTGGAAGAGCCTTCTTCCCGGAATCCAAATACCACCTCCATCTAGGGGATCCAATTCCGGGAGATTTAAGGATCCAATTCCTGATTTTTAAGTGTACCTCATCTAGAACCGTGATTGAGTTGGTGAACATGCAAGGGGGTCGGCAGACTGGGCAAACAGAGTCACAGATACGAAGGGGGAGGTAGAAGATACGGTTTGGGTATAAAAGTTGGATTCCTGGAAGAACCTTCTCCATGGAATCCAAATACCACCTCCATCTAGGGGATCTGATTTCAGGAGATTTAGGGATCCAATTCCTGATTTTAAGTGGACCCCATCTTGTTTTGATTCTGGAAATGTTAGTAAACGGCTTGAATGTCTGGAAAAGAATGCAATTCCATTAGCCCTACTCATGCAATCTCTCTTTTTCTCTTCTGACGACGCAAAGGCAAAAGTCAAAGCCAAATCCAAGTACAAATCTGAAACCAAACCCAAATCCAAGTATAGTGTGAGATCCGGATCCGTGGATAATGAAATTAGGGTTCCACCATAAAACCAATTGGTCATATGGAAAGTAGCCCAAGACCATATAAGCCCATAGCAAGACATGTCCCTCACCGATGTAGGACAAACTTTTCCTCACATCATCAAATCTCAACAGTGGAGAAACCCCGACAGGGAGTCCTCCATATCTAGAGACATAATGGTATGGCTTTTGATTTTTGTTTTAGGGTTTGTGTTGGGAAGATTACCTTGAATCCTTTTTATTTGATTAATTGAGTAATATAAATAATTATCAATATCTCCCGAATGAACATATATGCATGCATCTACTCTCCTTAGGTCACAATTCATTTCAATTCAATTGCTACTTAATAATTGTGTAATTGGCTCAATACATGTTGTTTGTAACTCTATAGTATACGTGTTGTGTTGCAAGAAAAATTAGGTTATGGTTTTTACTCTATACGTGTGATTTGGAAGTTTTCTTCTTCTTCTTCTTCGTGTATTTAACAATGGAACTACTAACAAATAGAAAACCAAAAATGTTTACTAAAGGACGCTGGAGACTCAAAGGCTCAACTCCAACTCGAGGAAAAAACAGAACAAGAAAAGCATAATTTCCGGCACTGTAGAGTTTGCCGTAAGGAATATGAGCACTTCAGTTCCGCCTGCCCATACTCGAATAGTGTCCCACCGGGCACGATTGTTGGCGATGGTTATGGTGTAGTTTGTGGTCTTTTTGATCGTCGACTCTACAAAAACCCCAACCGTTGTGCCCATCCTGGTGGTTCCTCCAAAGGATGTCTTATTGTGGCATATTGTAACTATTGTAGGGATAAAGGTCTCCACTGGTTGGAAAAGTGCCCAGAACGTCCCAAGGACAAACCATATAAACCTCTATTCATCTCATCCTCTAAGCCGAAGCTGCTGAAGAAAATATATTGAACGATTAAGATGAAGTGTGTCAAGACCTGTCTTTTAGTAATGGGTTTTAATAATAAATGAAACACAATACACAAATGCATTTGCAGGTTTTCATTACCTTTTTAAATCGTTTGAGTTTTCCTCCCTGCGACTCATAACGTTCAATCGCTAGGTGTATTTTTTTCTTTTCAGAATTCTTAAGCTCATTACTCTGGAAAGATAAAATAAGAGTTTCCAAAACATTAAGGTGCATTTAATCGGGAATTTGAAAAACTAACGGAATTATAAATTCATGGATTTTTATAGAGTTTAATTGATTTATAGAGATTCCATATAAAATTTTGATTCAATTTCCTCGAAATCTCATGGGGAGAGCTGAGATTTGTGGATACTTAAAATACATTACGAAATCTCTCCAATTCCCTCTAATTCCTCAATTTTTTAAAATTCTTTAAAATCAATTTCTAATTCAATAAACTTCTTTAAAATCATAATTGAATACCCGGATTTATAAGAATTTTAATAAAGAAGCTTTAATGAAAAGGGCTTGGATTAAGTTTAATTTAACCAAAAATCACCATATACTATTATTTAACCAAAAGGACTTTATATTTCATGATAAGGACAAAACTATTATATATCAGGCCCTATAAACCTTGAATACACATGGGCTGAATTAAAAGTCCAAAACGAAATATATTTTTTTCCAGCTCTCACCCCTAACGGAACCCCACTCCGTCAGCCGCTCCCGTTAGAAATAGACTTTCCTTTTTTACAAGTATGCCACTTCCTCATTAAAAAAAATTTGAAAAAAAAAACCCCAATAATTTATACGATCACAAATCCCATCTTGAATTTTGTTCGTTCTTGCTTCGTTAATTTTAAATCGGAGGGGAAAATGTTAGGACCTGTTTGGTTGCTCAGAAAATATCACTGAGATTCTGTTTTCTATTTAGAGTTTGAAACTTGCATAGCTAATTTCAATGGAGGAAGCTCAGAATTTGAGGAGCACTCATTTTTTGCGTTTTATTATGATGAGTTGAGCTCCGAAAGACTGAAAATCCCATAAAGATTCATGAGAAATATGGAAGGTAGAATAACTGCGTTAGTTTTGTTGTTCGACCCTAGCGGCAGTGCGTGGAGTATTGAATTGATTCAACAGAATAGTGGTTTGTTTTTGCATCATGGGTGGCCGACATTTGTGATAGACCATTACGTAGAATGCTGGGACTTCTTGATTTTAGATACGACGGTGATTTGCGTTTCATCGTGCTAATCTCTTATAAAAGTTTGCGTGAGAAAGAAGCTGCATTTCGTTTTGCATATAGCCAAGCCTCTAGCAACTTTGAAAAGTAAGTGTATATGAAACGAAAAAGGGGAAGGGAGGAGGCCCCATCATCTGGCAATAAGCTGGTTGATGGTGCGACGAAGAAGATGAGAAATGGCTTGTCTCAATTCCAGTCAGAATGCATCGATGAGGGTTGAGAAGCAACTTGTTCCAAGGAAGAAAATCCACATGAAAAGCCTGGGTTGGATGTTGTACTATGAAAAGCCTGGTTTGATTGTTTTTCTATATATATAAAGCAAAGTTTCAAAGAAACGAGACCATAATAAAAGATCTCGTTGAGCAGCACCCACCATTAACATTCCTTCCTGCGCCACAATGCTGGCAAACACTAGTAGTACTAGTGCATTGTTATAGTACTTGTGAGCCATTTATCCAAGTTTCCTTGAACGTGCTTGTTAGTTGTTACTTGTTTGATGCTATATATATATATATATATATATATATAGCATCAGCATAGCACACATGACTAAGATGACTTGTCGTGAGGGTGGTGGGTTAGGATTAGCTAATTTGGTAATCCAACTTCTGGTTGCCTAATTGACTAATAGTCTAATAATTAAAGTCATTGTCGTAAGTGCGTTCATTGTTACTTATTAGGATGAGTTATTTTGGTTCTGTTCAAAAATAGTCAGTCAATTTAATAAATGGTATAGTACCTGTGTCAGTTTAATAAATAGTGTAGTATATGTATCATTTTCATAAATAATTAATTAGTTTAATAAATAGTGTAATACCCATGTCAATTTCATAGATAATCAGTAAGTTTAATAAAAATAGTGAGTGCCCGTATCAGTTTCATAAATAGTGTAGTATATGTGTCAGTTTGATAAATAGTCAGTCAGTTTAAAAAATCGTGTAGTATCCGTATCAATTTCATAAATAGTCAGTCAATTTAATAAAAATAGTGAGTGCCCGTGTCAGTTTCATAAATAGTGTAGTACATATGTCAATTTCATAAATAGTCAGTCAGTTTAAGAAATAGTGTAGTACATGTATCAGTTTCATAAATAATTAGTCAATTTAATAAATAGTGTAGTACCCGTATCAATTTCATAAATAATCAATCAATTTAATAAATAGTGTAGTACCCGTGTCAGTTTCATAAATAGTGAGCTTAATAAATAGTGTAGTACATGTGTCAGTTTCATAAATAGTCAATCAGTTTAAGAAATAATGTAGTACATATATCAATTTCATAAATAGTTAGTCAGTTTAACAAATAGTGTAGTACCCGTATCAATTTCATAAATAGTCAGTCAATTTAATAAATAGTGTAGTACCCGTGTCAGTTTCATAAATATTAAGCTTAATAAATAGTGTAATAAATGTGTCAGTTTCATAAATAGTCAGTCAGTTTAATAAATAGTGTAGTACCTATGAAAATTTCATAAATAGTCAATCAATTTAATATCACTATTTTTTAAACTAGACATTGACAATTTCTGAAAATTAAAAACCTTGATCATACAATATTCACTCCTGCATATACAAATTCAAGATCAAATGTGTATGAACCTTGAGTATTGATTTCTTTTGCATAAGGACAACAAAATCAATATCCCTTAGGGAAAAGTGCAAAGAAAATGCCTGCCCTTTACACAAGCGCAGAGTTCCATTGACTCTAGCTTGGCAGCAATTCGTGCTACGCAACCATCCAAAACAAATATTGTTGAGATATACCAACGGGGTATTTTCAATCAGCTGCAGGAATCAAGAGGACAATGAGAGTGCATCATAGGCCAAATCAAAATATAAAACAAAATAAAAATTGAAAGCTAAATTGAATGCTTAAGTTTCATGAAGAAAAATGGTACTTCGGTGACATCGTTCTTGATTGCAAATTTGACTTGCATATTTATCTTCTCTTGCAGCAAGCTGTGAAAACAGATTCAAATGTTCAATTCTACTGCAGACCAACCAATCTTTGCATTTAAAAAATAATTCATTTATTAATTTAAACAATAAAAGTTCTACAAATCAAAAGCAACCAGAAAACTCCAAACACTTAATCATTTCATCTTCTCAAAAAATCACTTGAAAAGGATATGAGTAAAATATTGCAAAAGCCCAGAAATAGTCAACATAATCACACCTAGAAGACCCCAAATATGCAGAAAATAAATAGAGAGAAACAAATCCACACTTTTTCACAAATTCGAAACCAAATTTACAGTTACCTCTTGGAGTCCATCTTTAAGCTATCTCTGATGATTGTCAGAACTCGCTCGAACTTCTAGTTATCAGTGGAAGACTGGTCGGGAGCGTTCCGAACTTCTCGAACTCTTCTTGGCCTTGACTTCCTCATGGATCACAAGGGTGGGGTCATCTTTATCGTAGACGATCAGATCGAAATTATAAATTGAGAAAATAGCAGAGAGAAAATGACATGAGATCTGTAGAAACTTGTAGAAACCGTACAAAAGTTTTTTTTATTTCATCTGAAGTGAAGCGGATGAAATAAACGGGAGAATGTGTTGCCATCAGGGTAAAATCGAAAACTCATTGTTTGGGCCAATTTTGATTGGGTTGATTTAATGTTTGGTTTATCCTAATCATTAAATAAAGTTTATGTGATTTTTGGTTAAGATTCAAAGTTGTGAAGCCATTTTCATTAGTTTTCATTTTTAATAAACTATCTTAAAATCCTGATGGAATACATTTTAAATCTTGAAGAATCACTGAAAAACTTGATTGAAAATACCTAAATTTATTAAAAGAATTAAAATCTTTCAAAATCCCAATTGAATACATCATTTGAAGTTAGATGGGTAAATGGAATCCATATGTGACGAGATAAGCGTGAAGGTAGGAAAAATAAAAAGGCAAATTATTATGATAAAGAGAATCAACAATTCAAAGTATAACATTTGTACACAACTAAATACCAAAAAAATGTGCAAATGATATTTTACCACAGTGATAGAAAGGAGTTAAGTCCTTGCATAATAACGTGAGTTTAAACCTCGTCGGTGACTAATCTAAAATCTAATCTAATAAAATCTATTGTTTCGCCAAAAAAAAAAAAAAAGAAAGAAAACCAAAAAATGTACTACAGAAAATAAAGTGCGAAAAACACTTCCCGAAAATAAGAAGAAATTCAATCAATTATCTTTTCCCAATTAAAATAACGAAAACTGTGGTTTTGACCCACTGATCCTCTTTGGACCGTTAGCAGCAGCAATAAGGTAGTCCAAAGCTTCCACTTACAGCTAGATCAAATCGAAAGAAACAACCCCAGAAAATACCCCCCCATCCCACCTCAGCATTCAGGAAGTAGTTAGAATCCAGTGGAGTTCTTGATGTCCTCACCAAAGGTTTGTTGAAGTTTGAGACTTTTCCTGGTTTATTTTGTGGGTTGTGTTCTTTTTATTGACTAATTTGATGCACATTTTATTTTTCTGTTTTATTTTTCATATATTTTTGTGATTTTTTATATGGGGAAGTCCCGGTTGCATTGTATGAGCAGAACGAGAACCCTTCATCTGCACTTGAGTGAGTTCATTTGTTTGAATAATTGCTCAAGAATTCAGATGTTATTATTACTTACATATTCTTTCACATCAAAAGTTGGATGTTAGCTTTTTCGGGTTTGCATTTTCGTTTTAAATCTCATTGTCATTGCACACATTTTTGCTCGTATTGTCAACCCTTACGATATTGTTTCTGACCAGTTTATAATACACCTAGAGTAAGTGTGAACCGTGTTGAGAATTTTGAGAGCTTTGAACATATGATCGTTGGTATGCAACTAAGCGGTCATTGTTCGCGGGGTTTAGTCGAAATACTACTTCATTTGTGTATCAATTCTTTTGGAAATGGTACTTTAAATTGTCAATATGCTCTTTGCTCAATTTACACGGGTTACTAAGGTATAAATCAGTTATTAACAGGTTCATAACGGGTGACCCGATTAGTATTGATTCAAAATCTGTTATTTTTGTGTCGTGTTAACGGATCGTGTAAGAAATTGTCAGATCTAGCGCCACATCACAGGTTAATGATTGTTTAAAGAAAAAGCTTAACAAATGTATGAAAGTGTTCCACAATTATCACTTGATGTATGAAATTTTGAAAACCAAAAAACTTCACGGTAGTAAACTGAGAATTACAATACGCAACACAGCTTGACATTATATATTTACGTGATTTGTATGGACTTGGCGTCCAATAAACTATTATTTCATTTCGTACTTTATGCATGGATTTAAGTTTGACTTGTGAGTCTTCTTCAACGATTTGACTTTGAGAAGTGATTGGGCTTGTGATTGAAATTCGCCCAGGCTAAACCCTATTATTTACAACCGCCGGTTTTAGGGATCAGCGAATCGAGATCGAGAGAGGCGAAAATGGCGAGGATGAATTTCGGCGGGGTTTTGACGCGGCAGTTGGTCGGGGGAAATCGCAACAAGCACCAGCTCTGCGCACGTCTCCTTTCTAATTCTGTCCAAACTCTAAACTCCTCCAGACCATCGAAAACTTCCCCACCACAGACGGCAATTAATTGGAAATTAGCCGCCGCCCCTGCTGCCGCCACCTCCTCCGTCTACTACCCTTGTTCCCTCCTTAACTACCACCCAAACCCAAACCTCCATTTTGTGAGACACAAGCACTCGGTTCCACTTCCAGATGGAGATCGAGATCCGGCTCCTCGTCCTCCTCCCAACGTTTTCTTCTTGAATGTCGCACCCGAATATGACGATGCATCAAACAAGTTGAAGGTGTACATGCTATTATTTTACTAGTAATTTCTTTTTGAAAATGTTTTGTTTTAGGGTATAATTTTGTTTTCTGGTAATTTATTGGTACAGATGAAAGTCTTTCAGCGGTTTTCTACTTCACCGAACGTCGGGGATCAAGTTCTGGTAAGTTGTAATGATCGAATTCCCTTTCCTTTTTTTTGTGCAATGAATTGAATTTAGAAAGTTTTAACGAAAAGTCTGGTACTGTTTACTTTAACGAAAAATAACATTTTTACACTAAAAAGTCAAACCTAGTACTATTCAATTTATCCTTTATTTTGTTATTATCATTAAAACTTAAAGTTTTTAAATTATTTTTTTATTAATTTTCCTTTGAATTTACTGTAATCAATTAAGTAAACCTTAAACCCTAAACCCAATAATAATCGGTGTTTCTTCTTGTGCAGTCTCTTACTCGAGTGATGATCCAATCTTGAATTACATGTGTGTGTTTTACCCACACATTACAAAATTTAGGGTTTGCTTTTTCAAGGTACGGAATCTAGTTACGGGTCTAAGTTCAGTTCAATAGTTAGTTCCTGTATTTTTGAACATTTTAATAGTTATTCGAAACGCTCGCTAACTTAGCAATTCTCTGATTACTTCCTCGTTATGTGCTAATAGCTGAATAGTCTAGATCCCTAGTCCTTATTCTTTTCCTAGGAGCAACAAGCATGCTAAACTGTTATGGGTAAAAGATTACTTAATGATATAAATTATGATCCGTCGTGTAGCTGCACATAGAAGAATCATACGATAACTTCTTTTTATTATGCCTTTAAATTTGTGAACCTGACGTTCTATATTTTATCTATAGACTGCAGGTTGTTCCTCATTGTGCTGGGTGGGAGTTTACAAGACGGTAAATGATTTGATCCTTGTATTTTTTATAGCGCACGTGTCTGTTCTTGAAACCTCATTGTGCTGATGTGTGCATTTTTCTGCAGCCAACGTTCCGTTTCTTTCTAAAAGGGGAAAAGGTTGATGAACTTGCCAAACCTTCTATCAACAGCTTGTTAAAGACTCTCGCAAATGTTTACAAGTAATCCTTCAATCTCTTGGTTTCTTTTTTCTTTTTTTTGGTGGTCAATCTCTTGGTTACTTTTTGTTTGCTGATTTTGTGTATTTGTTAATGGAATCATATATGTTGAATATCCTCGATCGTCTGATGACTTGCTTAATGTGTGTAAATTAGTCCATCTGGGATGAAGAAAAGGAGAAGACAAGCTATAAAAGGTGGAGTGGATCCGTCACAACTTGTTGAGGTACTTCCGATTAGTTTTGTTGCATCGTCATATCCTAAAGCGATGGAGGCAGTTGAGTCTTTACCTGGGGTAGAACCCGGTGACAAGCTATGGTGGTTTGCAAAGGGGCTATTTTTATCTCAGGAGAAGAGAGAGACATTTTCCAAGCTGCAAGATGATGATGCCAAGCTTGAATGGCTGTGTAGTGAGATGGCTGAGGGGGAAGAAGGAGAGATGTTTTCTGATGAATGGCTGTATGCCAACATGCCTTAGGAATAATGTATTTATTTATATTAGGATTATGAATCTTGTTATGTGAGGTTGTTGACACTATGGTCCAGACCACTTAGTGTGCTGGTTTGGAATTTGGATAATTATGTAAGTAAATGTAACGCTCGACTTGTTTGTTTATTTACGTAATAGCACTCGATAATAGTCGTCATATTGCACGATTGAGTGTAACGCTCAACTTGTTTGCTTATTTACGTAATAGCACTCGATAATAGTCGTCATGTTGCACTTGTGCATGCACTACTGAGTGCAAGACAGACGACAACTTTGGAGTGCTATATATTATCGGCTTCTGGAAAAGTTTTATGTTACTCTTGTACCGTTTCTGCTATATGAATGAACCCCAAACAGTTTTGACTGATTTTTCATTCCTTAGTAATATAATGCATCGATCAAGCATGTGGCAGTTTTCTTGAGATCCACTATGATGATGGAGCATTTAACATTGAACCCATAGCTTTCACTAAACTAAGTATCAGTCATTTTACTATCTCCCCGAGTCATGTTCCACCATAATGATGGAAATAGTGGTCACTTACTATTGTTAGATAAAAGATGAAATGGTGGGTTTGATCTTAATCCAACGGTGAAAGATAAAAAGTGTACAACAGAAAAGTTAAACGAGCACCTACAGTTAGATCAAAGATCAAACGGTGGTATTGATCTTAATCCAACGGTGGTATTGATCTTAATCCAACGGCGGTATAAGATAAAGTACAACTTAAAAATAAGCACCTACCGTTAGATTAAAAGACCAAACGGTGGGTGACACCCATTTTCTCTAAACCTCTAGGGTTTAGGAGAACAGTTCTGACAAATCACAGCTGGTAAACATATGATAAAATGGGCAAAAAATTGTTGCACTGGCAGATAATAACAATGCTAGTACCAGAAGGAAACCAAAGATAGGCTCAATATTATATAATCAAATAAGAGTCAACGTAGCACAAACATCTACTAGTACAACTTACTTGTCCAAATTTAAATAAACCCACCCATCCGAACCATATATATGATGTCAACAGCATATAATACAATTCATAAATTTAAGTGCATCCAACTTATTCCACCTCCATTTCTTCACGAAACCAACCAATCTTGAGCCCAGGATCTTTAATGTTTGAAAATACCACTCTCTTCTCAGGCTTAGCTATAAATAGTCCTTTCGCAAAACACCACATACTGAAACCCCTTGGTGCTGTACATAAAGATTCAACATCCTTCATCACTTCACTAACTGAAGGTACGTCACTACTATCAACAGCTACCGCACCACCTTTCCATTGGAAGAACATCGAACCATCTCCCACTTTCCACCCTCCTGCAACTACTACGTCATTCTCATCTTTCTTAGCTTGTAGGACAAGTTGTTGAGTATCCGTTTTCCCCTTCCAGGATGACCTCGTCCGCTGAGGGGTTTCAACTGGCCTGACGTATCTTTATTGGAAAGTACACATATGAGGAAGGTCAATAATAGGGTTTAGTAACTAACTAACTAACTAACTAACTATATATATATAAGAGAGACAGATATAAATCCAAAACAAGTGAGATACTGCGCGTGATCACATAGATGTAAACTTAAATTGAACCATCAAAAACCCCAAAGGCACCAATATATACGACTGCATTCACAAATATGCAAAAACAAACAAATGTAAAAAAATGAAGAAAAGAATTACCTGTAAAGTTTTTCACACATATCCATCACGGGATCAGCATGACCACCAACAATCTCATCAACCTTAACCCCGTTTTGATAGAAAAGGAATGTTGGCTGCAGCAAAATGCACAGGTCATCAAATTAATTTGCAATTTTTAGATGAAAGCAAGGCTGAATTATTTACTCAGCTTAATCTAACGGCCTAATTAGCCAATACAAATATATATGTATAGCAAGTATAGCTATTCTAAACTTTCAATTAGCAGATGGTAAGAAAACACCACAAGTTTTTTAATCATAATAAAAACACAAAGGTTACATACATGAGCAATCAATGAACTAATTATGTTACGAACATGCAATGATAACAAAAGGGACAGAATCACTTACAAAAATGCAAACAGCCAAATCATATGCTATTGGGCGCAAGTCGCTCTATAAATAGAATAAACAATGTTAGGACAATAATTTAAAGGGCATAACAAGATATAATACCATAAGCCTTCTATATACCATACTGCAAGACAAATGATAATTAGAGTATCGAAATAAAAGATTGATACTCCAGCAAATTTGCTTTATCAGGTGTGACAATATTTATGTATGTTTTACCAAGGCAATGTATAGAACAGGGTAAGCAAAAGAGATAAAGATGCACCTAGTTGCACTAAGCATTGTGATTTGTGATGCGATCACAAACTGCCCAGAAAAACTCTCAGAAGAAACATGATTTATGATAGAAAACTTATTTCTTCTTAGTATCATGGACTGCTAAATTCTATTTACAACAGTTCTTATATATATTTGGAAAGTAAAAGGTAAAATCATAGAATTTTACAATCTTTGGTCTAATATTTATATGAACTCTAGTGGGTGAACTGTATACCTCCATGTCATATTAAATCAATGATTTTCATTTGTTATTCATTAATTTGTTTTTGAACTTATGCACTACTGATGTTATCATGTAATCCAAAATGAAGTTCCCTTTGCTCGCCAAGTTATCCATGAAACCAAAAGAAATTTGAATTTTGTTTTGGTACAGAAGAGCATTTTACATAGAATTTGTGAAATGAATTTAAATATTCTTAACATTGTTTCTACTTCCTAGCTTCACATTATAATACGATCCTGTTGGGAAAAAAAAAATGTTGCTTTCATAAAGAAATCATTATAAAAAAACAAAAGTAAAAAACTTTAATTTCAAACAGTATAGCAACTGCCAGATGGCCAGTAGTGAAAAACAAAAGTTAAATACTTGTCTAGTAATTTATTAAGATTAAAAAAACTAGAACCCACATGTTGTTTTCACCTTAATCTTAAGATGGGATACAAACAGTTTACAATATGAAAATATAGTTCCCAAATGATCCAATCAAGTTAGCAGATTAGGATACCATACCTCAACTGTAATCAGAACCTTATATAGTTTTACATGTGGGAAATGCTCCCTGATCTTTCGAACGATTGGAATTGAGTACGTGACGGCTGCAAAAGAATAGTACACCCAAATACAAGTTGCAGAGGAGCAGTTTACAAGAAATAACTTGACTGATAAAATTGTTTTGCATCACAACTTACTATTTGGGCAAGCGGCTTCAGTAAAGTAGAAAACTGCTGGCAAACGTCCACCTACAAAATAAATAAGAAGCTGCGTAGAATAACAAGCAAGGTTTTGAAAGTTTTTTGTCCATGTTAAATGCAAAGGCGGTCCTTTTGGAAAGCCAGCCAGCAAGGGAGGAATATCCAAGTTCCAACTGAATTGAATATGCACTTGTGGGTGGGAATTGGGAAGCAATTCTGATCAGATTATGGATCCTTTTTTCATGATTGTTTTTTCTCATTATAATGTAATTAACTAACTAGTCCAAATCATACATGTTGTGTTCAATCCAATGCAATACTAGGTAGTAATCTGCAGTTGTTTACCTTTAACTTGTTTAATTGCTCTCTTATATTCCTTCTTTTCCGTCAACATGATCATGTCTTGGGGACTCGGAAACAGAAGTTCTGTAGAAACAGCCGGCAGCGAAGTCAGTGGCAGATAGATGATAAAAAACAGAAAGAGAGAGAGAGAAAGAGCGAGCGGGAGGGGGTACTTACTTGAGCCTGGGCCTAAGGCCGAGGCCGAGAGTGCACCGGAGGCGGAGACCCTGGCTGGGAGTGAGGCCAAGGAGGAGGCGGATGCCTTGGAGGAAGGAATGGCAGATGCTGCTGCTGCGGTGGTTGTTGGCATTGAATTTGGGGGGGCTAGGGTTTGGACCGTACGGTGATGATGAAGAAGACGACCTGGGATTGGGATTGGGATGGGGATTCGGGGGTTATAGCGATTGCCAATCCCAATCCCGATCATCGTCTCTCGTATCAAAACCCCACAATTCTTCCTCGCCATCTCCATCTCTCTCTCTCTCTCTCTCTACTTTCTCTCTCGCGTCGTCGGTCTCTGGTACGAATGTAACATGCCTAGTATGGAGATGGTCGGGAATAGGTCTGCACAATCACTAAGACATTTTCAATAAACTGTTGCGCATATATATATATATATATATATATATATATTCAGAGTTGTTACACAATATGTATACTATATTTAGGGTTGCTACTCTGAATATATATATATTCACAGTTGCTACTTAATAATTGTGTAATTGGCTCAATACATGTTGTTTGTAACTCTATAGTATACGTGTTGTGTTGCAAGAAAAAATAGGTTATGGTTTTTACTCTATACGTGTGATTTGGAAGTTTTCTTCTTCTTCTTCGTGTATTTAACAATGGAACTGCTAACAAACAGAAAACAAAAAATGTTTACTAAAGGACGTTGGAGACTCGAAGGAACAGAACAAGAAAAGCATAATTTCGGGCAATGTAGAGTTTGCCGTAAGGAAAATGAGCACTTCAGTTCCTCCTGCCCATACTGGAATGGTGTCCCACCGGCGCTTTTGTTGGCGATGGTTATGGTGTAGTTTGTGGTCTTTTGGATCGTCGACTCTACAAAAACCCCAACCGTTGTGCCCATCCTGGTGGTTCCTCCAAAGGACGTCTTATTGTCGCATATTGCAACTACTGTAGGGATAAAGGGCTCCACTGGTCGGAAAAGTGCCCGGAACGTCCAAGGACAAACCATATAAACCTCTATTCATCTCATCCTCTAAGCCGAAGCTGCTGAAGAAAATATATTGAACCATTAAGATGAAGTGTGTCAAGACGTGTCTTTTAGTAATGGGTTTTAATAATAAATGAAACACAATACACAAATGCATTTGCAGGTTTTTTTTACCTTTTTAAATCGTTTGAGTTTTCCTCCATGCGACTCATAACGTTCAATCGCTAGGTGTTTTCTTTTCTTTTTAGAATTCTTAAGCTCATTACTCTGGAAAGATATAATAAGAGAGCTCCAAAAATTTGAAGTTAGATGGGTAAATGGAATCCACTTGTGATGAGATAAGCGGGAAGGTAGGAAAAATAAAAAGGCAAATTATTATGATAAAGAGAATCAATATTTCAAAGTATAACATTTGTACACAACTAAATACCAAAAAATGTGTAAATGGCCATTTATCATAGTAGTGGAAATGAGTTGAGTCATTGCATGACAACGTGAGTTCAAACCCTATCGGTGACTAATCTAAAATCTAATCTAATAAAATTTATCGTTTGATAAAAAAAAAAATAAAAACCAAAAAATGTACTACGGAAAATAAAGTACGAAAAACACTTCCCGAAAATAAGAAGAAATTCAAACCATTAGAGCTTCCACCCACAGCTAGACCAAATCGAAAGAAACAATCCCGGAAAAATATCCCCCAACGCACCTCAGCATTCAGGAAGTAGTTAGAATCCAGTGGAGTTCTTGATGTCCTCACCAAAGGTTTGTTAATGTTTGAGACTTTTCCTCGTTTATTTTGTGGGTTGTGTTCTTTTTATTGACTAATTTGATGCACATTTTCTTTTTCTGTTGTATTTTTCATATATTTTTGTGATTTTTTATGTGGGGAAGTCCTGGTTGCATTGTATGAGCAGAATGAGAAGCCCTACGTCCTCATATGATTCTTGCCTTTCTCTCTCTCTGTCATCCCTCTCCTAACCTTCAACACATTTTTATTTTTTATTTCTCAAAAGAACAAAAAAAAAAAAAAAAAAAAAAAAAAGATTTGTCACAATGGTAAAATTGGAATTTAAAATATGCAAAAAAATTGTTGGGTCTGGACTTTGGAGAACTGAAAAATTCCATCAATACATAACTTGGGCCCAGCCCAAAAAAAAAAAAAAGAACGTACGATTGTGAATGAGTCAGCCCTAATATTGACTCCCCAACAGTGCAAGAGTTAAAACTCTCTTTCAAGCCGCAACCGGACTACTCTGAGATTTCCCCTCACCTTATCTGCCATTGAAGCTCTTTCCCCAAATCTTCAGCAAAGTTTTGTTCATCCACTGTAAGTCCTTATCTCTCTTTCTCTCTCTCTCTCTCTCTCTCTCTCTCTCTCTCTCTCTCTCTCGTCATATGCATATGTTTCGGTTCGTTTTTTTTCGAGTTTCGTCACGAACTGAATTGAATCTCATATATATGTTAGCCAATTTTGCAAATTTTCTCGCTTTTAGGGTTTTTATTGCAAGACTCATTAAGCTGTGAAAGATTTTGTAAATCGGAGAATACGTTCCATGATGATTTTCTGACGAACTGGAAGGCGAGCTCTTGGCCGAATTTTCTTACCGTTTCTCGAAAAGCGAACATGGATGTTATTGTTTTTGATGACCTATTGCTGTGAAATTGGGTATTTTAATTTTAGCCTGTTCTGTTAGTTCTCTTATGGTAACGGTGTGTTTGTTTGAGCTCGCTAGCTTTCGCTGGCTTGGACTGGACCAAATGTCAATGTAATCCCATGTTTGTTGCACGCACGGACTAGCGTTAATGATTCTCACCTACACCAACCCCGACTGAACGATTCGCTAAAGGACCTTAGGGAGGCCCCCCGAAATCGGGTGGACTGCTAAGACCACCTCTATCCGCTTCACCTCTCCTCACTTCGCCCCTCCCATCTGCTTCTTACTTGCTTCCACAACCATTTTCAAATCCATATCCTGCAAAATTCAAAAGAAAAAAAAAATGCAGTCGTTCCATTTTTCAAATCCAGATCCAACCTGCAAAATCGAACCCAGAAACCTAGAAAACACACCAAGAAAAAAAAAAAATCTGCAGTGGGTTTAAGCTTAAATCCATGATGGGATTGACTGCACGGCAAGCCGACCCAGAAAACATAAAACTCCCTGATTGCAGACCTTCTCCAATATTATATTCCAATATTAGTTTTTTTGAGTCCCTTTTTTTGTTACTAGTTTAACATTTTATTTCTAGCTCTCCATACTAAGTAATGATAGGGTAAGATTGAGAGTGCTTGATGCCTCTGAATTCATGCATGTTTGGCTTGGTTTCTGTAAGTTTTTCTGTTTCAAAAATTTTAATTGCTTTGCAAAAGTTGGACTAACAGATGAGTACATACCATTATCAGTACTTGGCGAAGGGATTGTTGTGTTAGGTTAGTACATGAATTGGTGTAGGTTGATTATGGACTTGCATGATTGTTGCTTGTATTTATAATTGTTTTCGGTTGAATTGTTCAGTGTCATAGCACTAACCTTTCGAAAGTGTTGAGTTCAATTATTTCCAAATGGTGCTCGTAGTTGGCATTATGGTTTTGGAAATGGTAGTGGAATAACTTTCACGTGTTTGAACGATAAGTTTTTGGGGAAATAAACAGAAGATAATTTGATAACTTCTTTTACTGGAATTAAAACTTGGCTGGAGTTGTTAAATTTCTTCCTCTAGATACATGGATTTTATGGTTTTCCAAGCTCTTTTTGTTTTGTTCATAATTGTCACATCCCAGCTCGTGCTACTCGCTTAACTTCGAACCTCAGAAATAAAACCGCGCTACTCGCTTAACTTCGAAGCCCAGAAATAAAACCGTGAGGACGTAGTTAGGGTCCAAAGCGGACAATATCGTGCTACGGCGGTGGAGTCGAGCTCGTGATGAAGTAAGGGCCTAGGCCAGGATGTGACAATAATAGTTCTAGAACTTATCACTCCTACCGTTTTATTTCTTGTTGAGGAGGGAGATGATAACTAGACACTTTTTTTATGGTGGTTTAGGAATGTAGTATGTTACTTTAAAAATAGAAATATTTCTTCTCTTTTGAAAGTTCTTGTTAATGCAAGCAAGAATTTACACTAATTTTTTAAATAGTAGTTGTAGGGGTAAACTTCAAGAGGGTAAATTTAGTATGCATAGTAAAAATAATTGTGAGGCAACTAGTACAGTTGATGGATGTTGCTTGACATACTATATGTACACACCTCGCATTCCACATGTTACTAGTAGAATGTTAGAAGTTCACCTTGTTTCCTTGTATGAAGTTGATGAGATTAAGTCGATGGAATGGTATGCACAGTCGTGCAAAATCAGAATTCATCATATTTTAAGTGCTGATGTCAAAGTAAAGGACGAAAAGGGTCGCGTGTTCTTGTTGACAACCCGAGTAGACGCTTGTTTAAAATCATGGGTTAAGTGTAACCCATGTTTTAATGCAAGATATCTCCATCTTCCATTTCCAAACTTGTTTTTGTTAGTGATGTAAATTTCGAGACTTAATATATTTAGGATAAGGTTTTCTTTAATATGTTGCATTAAAACATGGATAAGCTAAAGAGATAACCCACACAACTTAACATAACTAAGCAGCTTGGATCTCAGAATGCTTATCCATGCTTTCATTGGCACACCTTTGCTCTTCTTCAGTCATTTTCTAACTTAGGCACATCTTCCACCTCTTTACCATTATCTATCAAACTGTCACTGTCACACTCAAAGATTGAAAGGATATGATCATCTGTTCCAGAAGCGTGTGATAGATCCTTTCACAGTGACAGTTTGATAGATGATGGTGAAGAGTTGGAAGATGTGCCTAAGTCAGGAAATGGTTGAAGAAGAACAAATGGTGTGCCAATGAAAGCATGGATAAGCATTTCGAGATTCAGTCTGCTCAGTTATGTCAAGTTGTGTGTGTTATCTTTTTAGCTTAACCATGTTTTAATGCAACATATTAAAGAAAGCCTTATCCTAAGTATGTTAAGTCTTGAAATTTACATCAATAACAATAGCAAGTTTGGAAATAGAAGATGGGGATATCTTGCATTAAAACATTGGTTACACTTAACCCATGATTTTAACCAATTGTCCACTCGGGTTGTCAACAAGAACACGCGACCCTTTTCTTCCTTTACTTTGACATCAGCACTTAAAATATGATGACTTATGACTGTGCATACCATTCCATTGACTTGATCCCATCAACTTCATGTGAGGAAACGGGGTGACCGTCTAACATTCCACTAGCGACATGTGGAATGCGAGGTGTGTACATATAGTTTGTCAAGCAAAGCCCATCAACTGTACCAGTTGCCTTACGATTATTTCCACTATGCACACTAAATTTACCCCCTTAAGGTTTACCCCTGCAACTACTGTTTAAAAAATTGGTGTAAATTCTTGCTTGCATCCTGCATTAACAAGAACTTTGTTCAAGTAATATACTACATTCCTAATCCATCGTGAAAAAAAATGTCTAGTTTACCACTATTCCCACTAAATTTACCCTTGCAACTAATGTTTAAAAATTTGCTTGTATCATGCATTAACAAGGACTTTCAGAAGTGAAGAAATTTTCAAGTAATAGACTACATTCCTAAACCGCCGTGAAAAAGTGTCTAGTTATCATCACCCTCCTCAGCAAGAAATGAAACAGTAGGAGTGATAAGTTCTAGAACTATTATGAACAAAATCCATGTATCTACAGGGAGAAATTTAACAACCCAGGCCAAGTTTTAATTCAAGTAAAAGAAGTTACCAAATTATATTATGTTTATTTCCCCAAAAGCTTATCGTTCAATTATTCCACTACCATTTCCAAAACAATAATGCCAACTATGACCACCACTTGGAAATAATTGAACCTTCTAAGGTTAGTGCGAGGACACTGAACAATGCAACCGAAAACAATTATAAATACAAGCAACAATGGCAACAACAACAAAAAAGCATGATCAGAAACAAAACATGCATGAAGTTAGAGATATCAAGCACTCTCAATCTTCTCCTACCCATTTCTCTCAAATTTAGTATGGAGAGCTAGAAATAAAATGTTAAACTAGTAACAAAAACCCGGACTCAAAAAAACTAATATTAGAATATAAAACAACTTGCAAAGACCCAAGTAACACCATGAAGCAAGCATACTTCTTCCATAAACCAAGTGCTCAAATCAGAAATTGAACTCGAATATAACGAAAGCAAACCAGAAATTTCTTAGTAATAATTAATTCACATAAAGAGCATCCCAATTCATCAAAAATTAAAAATTCTCATACCTTTCTAGTTTGAATCCAATCAACTTGGTTGGCGATGGCTTGGAGCAAGCGAGAGAAAAAGACTTGGAGTTCCAAGGAGCGTTTTAAACCCTGAAACAAAATCAACGGGATCCAGAATGATTGAAAAGTGATCGGGCAGAACCCGTGACACCTGTCTTCAAAGCTATAAAGGAAACATTGTCTGCATCACACTTACATCGCTTGTGATATTTTATAAAATAGTTAAGTAATTGGTAATTTCGTGTGTTTACTGGTTCGCTTAGAAGTGCCTTTAAAATGATTGAAAATGTTTAGATGAAATTAATTTTGGATTTCAAAATCACTTTAAATGCATTTTCAGAGAAGCTTCAGATATGCATCTACTTTCCTTCAAACTCACAGTTCTATTTAACTCAAGTAGTACAATAATTGTGTGATTGGCGCAATACATGTTGTTTATGACTATAGTATACATGTTGCGTTGTAAGAAAAATTAAGCTACTGTTATAACTCTATTTGTGTGATTTGAAGGTTTTCTTCTTCTTCGTTTATACTAAAAGGATGTTGGAGACTTAAACGCTCAAGTCCAGCTCGAGGAAAAAACATAATTTCGGGTGCTGCAGTGTTTTCAATGATATATTTTACACTAAGAAGATGAGGAATTCAGCTAAGTACATAATGAGCAACCGAATTTGGTATCGAATTCATCATATACGAGATTTGAACCTAAAGCGTCTCACTTGCAAGTGAAGAGGAATATCACCAGACCGTAGTACTGAGTGGATGAGCGTTGTAGAGTTTGTTGTAAGGAAAATGAGCTATGCAAGAAATTGCGATCCTTGTCACAAAAGAGAGTTTGCTGTAAGAAAAATGAGCTATACAACACTTGTCACGAAAGAGACATTTGTCACCAATTTGTGGCAGAAATTCTCTCCTTTTCTTGAAGCAACTTAACACCAGCTGCTACTGCTAACAGAAAACGAGTACAGCAACCACGACGATGATCGAGCAAATTAAAGCCTGCACCTGTACGAATTTTCAGCACAAATGGAAATAAAATGTCGATACTAACATCAAAGGACAAAAATGGTAGGAAAAATCTGCATAATTTATTACTGCCGAGGGCTGTGGCATAATACCATGGTGGTGGAAAGGCAAATCCCAAGAGAAACCAGTCACAAGCATAGCGCCTTCAAACTTAATTTCCGTCTAAAATACGAGCACGTACTCAACACGAACACATGTATAAGTTGTTGAGAGTGCTTTAGCGCCCTTACTAAAAGTCCTACTACACTGTCTGACTGATTTAATACATTATCTTATGAGCCACTTATAATACTCGTACTTAATACGTGTCTTGTACCTTCAAAAACCGCAATAAAAATCTCGAGCGTTCTTTAATTAAAGAAAAGTAAGCATTAATACAAACACATAATCAATTCAGTATGATCCATTCACTATTACTTGTTGCTCGTATATAATACGTGTTTATGTCCTGAAAAATCCGTTAAACGTCAATTTCTATCATTCCTTAATTAAAAGAAGAAAGTAAGAATCTTGAATGAGAAACTCACGAGGACCATCCAATGCCACAATAACCAAAAGCATGAGAGAGGCTTATCATACATCCCATCAAGCAAATCCAATTCTCTTCCATCAATTTGGAGTTTCACAGTATCTTTATTTCCATGATCTCCACCTATATCTGGAGTTCCACAGTATTTTTATATCCATGTATTTGAATTTAAGTGCAAAGCGTTACCCGATTGAACACTATCTTAATTAACTGACTTAATTCACGTTTCTTAAATGTAGTTATATTGGACCGTCAATATTCCACAACAATAGCATTACACTATTGTTCTTCTTCTGGTGTACAAACCAAAAAAATCTGATAATTACTTGCACTAACTTGTGAACAAAGCCCCACCAGCAGGTATGTATCATTTGGAGAAATAACTTAGGGTTGGTTGTGAGGTGCCAATTAACAGAAATTGTACCACCAAAACAAACATAATTTGCAATATATTAAACAAAAAAGCAGAAATGAATTTAAACTCATAAAATTTAATAAAATCTATTGTTTCCCGAATAAACTATTTTTAATTAAGATTAAAAAGTTCAATAAAAGAATTATATTTGGAATATATTAGTTACGTCAATAATGAGGAATGCATGATATTAATTATTAAGGAGATAATTACAAGGCCTTCCATTCTAATTCATCGCATGCCAATCCAAATTTTTTCATTTCTTTTTAAAGATGTTAGTGTATAATATCGTTTGTAATTAAAATAAAACATGTAATAAAAACAAATACGAATTAAACCAATTGATTAAGATAGAGGTTCTTATACTTAATTTGGCATCTCTTACTTGCATATTTTTTTTCGTGCAATGATATTTTATCTTAAAATAAAAGATTTTAGTTAAGCCACACTATATTTTATCCTAAACCCTAAAATCCACAATTAAAATATTTTTTTTTACGTACAAATAAAGAAAAGTATAGTTATAAATATTTTTTGAAAAAAAAAAACGTAAATTGTGAACTGTTGACTGGAGTCAAAATGTCAAATCAACAACCTAAAACCCAATCCGACGGCCCAAATCACACCACACAAATAAACGCGCAAACCAAAGCAAAAAATAAAACTAAAAGAAGAAAAATAAAATAATTATTTTGTTTATTCGACGGATACGCACTCTCTCTCTCTCTAAAACTCAAAATGGAACCCAATGAAAACCAACTGAGCTCCTACTTCCAACACCCCACCACCGCCACGACCGCCACCGGCTCCGCTGCCACGACCACCCCCTCTCCGACCAATGGGCTCTTTCCCAACACACACTCCACTGATGGGTCCCACATGGTGTACTCTCACTCGGTTCCCTCCTCGGCGGTGACCTCGCCACTTGAGGCCCCCAAAAGGAAGCGGGGGCGGCCCAGAAAGTATGGCACGCCGGAGCAGGCTCTTGCGGCCAAGAAGGCAGCGACGACGTCGTCTCACTCCTCGTCCTCCAAGGAGAAGAAGGACCAACACGGTGCCGTCTCGCCTTCGTATTCTGGGTCGACCAAGAAATCCCAGCAGTTTTCTTTTGGTGGGTTGCAAATAAATACCCTTTTAGATTTTTTCTGCAATTACTGAAATTCTTCGTTTTGTGCTGCTAATTTCTTCAATTTCGATATGGGTTTGGAAATTTTGGTTGCATTTTTGCGGAAATATTGAAACTTGCTGGTTCTGGACGGGTGTTCTGGAAATGCCCTATTTGTGTTTGGTTGTGAAATTTCGGATTCTTGGCGGGTTATATTGCCAATTGCTTCGATTTTATGTGGGTTTTTTTATTTACATTGTGTCTTGGTGCTTTGCCCTATTTTCTGATTTTTGTTTCCGTAATGGTTTATTGTAAATTCGTTGCATTTTAGAGGGTTTTGTTCCAATGGTTGAATTTGTAAGTGTTTTCGGTTGTTCGGTCTCCTCACACCCAAAGTCGTAACCTTTTGGTAGTGTTAGTTTAATTATTGCCAAATGGTGGCATGGTTGGCATTGTTAATTTTGAAATGGGAGTAGAATAACTTCCCCACCTGTTTAAATGATAAGCTTATGGGGAAGTAAAACGAGAAGATAAGTTAATCTGGTAACTTTTATTTACATGAACCAAAATCTTCCTAGATCACACATCCTTGGAAGTGGAAACTTTGGTTGGCTTGAGAGTAAGATATTGATAAGAAGCTCATGAGCTCCTATGTTTTTACTTTTGAAGGATAGTATACCTAGCTTTCTATTAGAGGGTGTTTAGTTTCGGAAATACCGAGTATAAAAGTGATCTCAATACTTTGAAAGTGGCTTGTTTTGTGGTTTAGCAAGCCCTTTGTTTTGTTTTTTTAAGAATTCTAGAACTTATTAAACCTGTTTTCATTAAAGAATGCTGCATATCACTTGACAAATATGAATATTTTTTCTTCCCACTTCTGAAAGTCTTTTTTGTCCTAATATATGTATAATCCTTGTTTTTCTGTGATGCCAAGTAAATTTATTTTTCTGGTTTGACAAAATGAGGTATTAGTAATCATACTTTACTCATGTGGTACTTTTTCTCTTAATTGATTGACGCAGGCAATGCAGGGCAAGGTTTTACACCACACGTTTTAAGTGTCGCTGCTGGGGAGGTATGCATGTCCTAATGAATTCTCAAAGCAATAGTGTAGTTAATTTAGGAATAACGTGACAGTTTATTTCATGTTTGGCCCTTTCAATCACATTTTTTCTTATAAATTGCAGATACTGGAATATATCTCTTTCGTTTCTGATTCCATGAATGAATTTTTTTCTTTTTACATTTGTGTTTCAATGTGTCACATGCTGATCTGGGATATAGAAAAATTCCTTGAATATATTTGTGGTTTTTGTACAACCTCACAGAAATGGTTTCCTTTACCTTTAGTGCAGATCCTATTGTATTTTTATAACATCAACAGTTGCCTCATCTTATGTTGTTTACCTTGCCTGAGTTGACTTTTTGTGCAGTTATTATGTGCTGTTTCTGTTATAGTGTTTTCTTTATGTATTATCTGCTCATACAGATTAGTGAAATGTCTAACAGGATGTGGGACAGAAAATTATGTTTTTCATGCAACAAAGTAAGCGTGAAATATGCATTCTATCTGCTTCTGGTACCATCTCAAATGCGTCTCTCCGCCAACCAGCTACTTCAGGAGGCAACATTACATATGAGGTAAATTTTGTCCTCAACCTTTTCCTAGTGTGATAATTTTATCTTAAAATATATTGTGTTTGAAGTTTTTGGTATATCATATTCAGTATTATGTTCAATATATGAGTGTGGACCTTCCATATGGTATTTGATTTATGGTGGGCAAGTATAGGAACTGTCACAGGTTAATTTATCCGTGGGCTCTCGGTTGGAGCATAAATGTACAAGTTCAGCCATTACTATTGTGTGTATATAGATATTTTTGCTCGGTTCATTCATTCAGTTAATCTGAGATACAACAAAGATGCTAGCCTGAAATCTGAAAATAACAATTATCACTTGCCTCTAATTTAGTTGGTAGATGTTTTTTGAATGATTGTTCTTCTTATTTTCTCAAATAAAAAAAAACTTTTTGACTGTACAGTTCTGAGCCATTTTGCCCCGTAAATCCTACAAAAGGAAGGGGTATCATATGATTGATGAAAAAGTACCAACCACAGCAATGTGGGTGGCTGAATTTTGATTTTAATAGTGTCCAAGTTATTCGTTCATTGTTACATTTATAGTTGGGCAATGTGTCTTTGCTCATGTATGTGTGTAGTTCGGCGGGAGAAAAGGGGGAAATGACGAGTCACTAATGCCTACAGTGGTTTCTTTTGAAAATAAAAATATTAGTTTGTAAATGTGCGTATGCTTATCTATCCAGAAATTGTGGAAGTTGGAAACAAAAAAATATATGAAAAAATGTTTTCAAACTGTGCATATTCTTGCTAAGAAAGTATTATGTCAGTCCTTAGATTAATATTATATGTCTGGCTAAGTCCTTCTTGATCATCTTCCTCATGTTTAGTTCATCAAAGTATAATGATTTCTTTCTGATGTTAGGGTCGCTTTGAGATTATTTCATTATCTGGGTCTTATGTACGTGCTGACCATGGAGGGAGGGCTGGTGGGCTCAGTGTATGCCTATCTAATACTGACGGACAAATCATTGGCGGTGGAATTGGTGGGCCCCTGAAGGCTGCAGGCCCTGTGCAGGTACTATTTGAGAGCAAGTTTACTCTTGGTTGAATAACGTTTGTAACATTGTTTTAGTGCACAACTGCGGCATAAGATACGAGCTACTTATTGTGTCTCTGCGTTGAAGCAGTAAGGGGTTTGGATGCCATCTGATCCCTTAAATTGGTTTTTTGCCATGTTATTTGGCATTGGGACATTTATGTAACTCTTTCTTCTTCTTAACCGAAGTCTCTGCTCGTTTCAGTTAGCATGTTTCATAATTGGTTCTGCTGTATTTATCGAAACACTAGTTTGTTGCACGTACAGGTTATTGTGGGCACATTTCAGATTGATGCCAAAAAGGATGCGACTGCTGGTGTAAAAGGAGATGCTTCTGCCACCAAGTTGCCATCGCCAGGGGAAATGATGAGCGGAGGCTTCCGCTCAACACTGGACTCTTCTGGAAGAACTCTTGTCAGGGGAAATGAAGATCAGCAACCTATGGGGGGTAGTCATTTCATGCTTCAAGGCATGCATGTCGCACCTTCACGGCCCACAGATTGGAGAGGTGGTCCGGATGCTAGAGCCTCAGGCGCTTATGAATTGACAGGAAGAGGAGGCCGTGCACCGAACCAATCTCCAGAGAACGGGGACTACGATCAAATTCAAGATTAGGGATTTGCTTTTGGGATTTGAAAGCGCTGTTTTTTTCGTAGATAGCTGTATAATACAGACCCGAGAACGTTATGTCACCGTACTCTGTTTGTAGTGTGCAGCATTCATTAGAAATGATGGCTCCATACCCGTGACCTCCACCCTCTGAAATATCTCGCTGCCGTCAATATTGCTCATGGTGTATGTGCGTAGGTATCGCCGGCGAGTATCTGTTCTATACTTTGCCGGATATGGTTGTCGATATTTATCCATTTGGAAACTATTCACAGTTCTGCTTCTCTTTCAAAGCTTTTGTTATGAGCTGCTTGAGCCTCGAATGGTTCTTCACCTTCTCGGTGTAAATTGTTTGAATCGCGTTCGCCTGAAAGCCTGCTAAATTTTCTTTCTAGGGTACACGTTAATGGAAACTGCAACTACACTTGTTGTGCCTAACAAGGTGCTTCTTTCAAGTGCAGTTTTTCAAAAGCCAAAAGCAGTTTGAATTATTTATGCTAAACACTGTCATAAGCACTTTTAGCGGTTGGGAAGTGCATTTAGTTATTTTAAAAGTAATTTTTTTTTTTTTAATGCTTGACAATTGTCAGTGTATGTTAAATGTTCAAATATGAAGATGTGTTTTAGTGTTTTTTTCTTTCACATATCCTCTTATTATTGATTATTGGGATAGAACGTCACAAACTCACAAATGAACATGTGTCATACAAGTTTCTTTTCTCTAACCTAACCTAATGGCTGCATATAAAACAGAGAATCATGAGCACGTGCATCACGTGTTCCTACCGACTCCATCACCAGATTGGATCCATCCAACGGTGTAAAAGCTAGGATGCACATCCTTCATACGTGCCCGCCCACATTTAACCAACACAAAAATGGAAAAAGAACAACCTTTTTTTAACGAATTAAATAAGGAAAGAAAATATTTTATTAAATAAAAGATGCACTAAATAAGTTAGAGCCTTTAAACTTTTAATTTTCGTTTCTGCAACAAGTTGGTGGCGAAAGATCGAGTCTTTGGCTTTGATTAATGGTGGGTTTTGCCTAAAAAGTTGGATTAAAGTAAAAAGTTTCCAACTTTCGGTTTCTAATTTGGACACGGGAGGCACGAGGTGTGTTGCTTTTGCTTAGATTTTTTTTTTTTTTTTTTTCCAGATTTTTTTTTGCTTCTGTTTCTTGTTTTCTCTGAGGTTTTGATTATCCGAAATCAAGCTTTTATTTGTAATTTTTGAAATGAAAGAACAGCAGAGGAGTGGATTGCAGAAAGTTTGTAGGGAAATTTAGATTGGATAGGGAGAAAAATTTGGAGTTCCTGGCAGATGAGTAGGTTAGATCTTAAGAATTTAGGAGGGGGTTATGTCAGTCCCCTCCAGCAATCCAGGTTGGTGTTTTCAGATCTTGGAATTTGGAAAATATGTTTTGAGATTCTTCATTTGGGATTAAAGTGATAGAATTTGAGTAGTATTCGTTTTTTTTTTTTTTTCGGTTTTTGAGTGAGTTTTGGTTGTTCTGGAGTTTGAAAAATCGAAACTTTGATAGAAGGAGAATGATCTGAACAAAATTGATCACTTGGGGAGGGTGCAATCTGCAATGTTAAGAGCATTAGCAATTGGATTGTTGGTTTCGTGTTTCGTTACGTTAGTGTCAGGCAGTGATCATGACTTTGCACATTGTAATTGTGATGAGGAGGGTTTTTGGAGCATTCCAAACATTATAGAGGGCCAAAGAGTGAGCGATTTCTTGATTGCAATTGCATATTTTTCAATCCCTATAGAACTCCTTTACTTTGTCAGCTGCTCGAATTTTCCGTTCAAATGGGTTCTCCTGCAGTTTATTGCATTCATTGTACTCTGTGGCTTGACACATTTGTTAAATGCTTGGACATATTATGGCCGTTACACGTTCCAACTGATGCTGTCCCTCACCATTGCCAAGTTCCTCACTGCCCTGGTCTCTTGCGCAACCGCAATAACCCTTTTAACTCTGTTCCCTATGATTCTCAAAGTAAAAGTGAGAGAATTGTTCTTGAGGCAAAATGTGATGGAATTAGACCAAGAGGTTGGGATGATGAAGATACAGAAGGAGGCGAGTTGGCATGTTCGAATGCTGACACAGGAAATTAGGAAGTCACTTGACAAGCATACCATATTGTATACAACTCTGGTTGAGCTTTCAAAGACGTTAGACTTGCATAACTGTGCAGTTTGGATGCCAAATGAGAAAAGAGGAGAGATGAACCTGACCCATGAGTTGAAAGCAAGTTCTTCGCAAAAGTATCGCCTTTCTATCCCAATTAATGACCCAGATGTGTTAGAGATAAGAGTGAGCGAGAGGGTAATGATCCTGAGACCTGATTCAACGCTGGGATCTGCAAGTAGCGGCGAGTCTGCTGAATCAGGTGCTGTAGCAGCAATCCGGATGCCAATGCTTCAGGCTTCAAATTTCAAAGGGGGTACACCACAGTTGGTTGATACTCATTATGCTATATTGGTTTTGGTTCTTCCAATTGCAAATTCTGGAGGTTGGAGCCATCATGAGCTGGAGATAGTGGAAGTTGTGGCTGACCAGGTCGCCGTGGCTCTATCCCATGCTGCAGTACTTGAAGAGTCTCAACTAATGAGGGAGAAACTGGGTGAACAAAATCGAGCGTTGCAACAAGCTAAGAAGAATGCAATGATGGCTAGCCAAGCAAGGCACTCGGTTCAGAAGGTAATGAGTCATGGAATGAGAGGGCCAATGCATACGATTTTGGGTTTGCTTTCGATGTTTCAAGAGAATTTAAGTTTCGAACAGAGCATTAATGTGGACACAATGGCAAAAACTAGTTATGTTCTCTGCACTTTGATAAATGATGTGATGGAGATGTCAGCAAAAGATAACGGAAGGTTCCTATTGGAGATGAAACCGTTTGAACTACATTCTATGATCAAGGAAGCTGCTTGCCTTGCCAAATGCTTGTGTATGTATAAAGGGTTTAGCTTTGAAATTGATGTTCAAAGCTCATTGCCTAATCAGGTGATAGGGGACGAAAAAAGGACTTTCCAAGTGCTCTTGCATATGATTGGGTACCTATTGAGCACCTATAATGGTGGGGGGACTGTCATCTTTCGGGCTATTTCTGAAAGTGGTAGTGATGGCCCTGATGATAGATTGCAAGGAATGTGGAGAACAGGTATTCCAGATGAGTACATTTGTATAAAGTTTGAATTTGAGATTAGTGAGGCAAGTTCTTATCCCGGCGGATTAGTAGCATTGACACACGATGATGGTAGGCGGCATGACAATGATGATATCAAAAGGGGCTTGAGCTTCAGCATTTGTAAGAAGATTGTTCAGGTACGTGCTGCGGATGTTTATTTATGTTATCAATATTCTTTAGTTTGCTGCGTGGTGCTATATAAATTTCTGCATTATTAGCTATGAATTCAGTTGTTGGTAGGCTTCACTTGAAATAGATTTTGTGTGTAGAAATGAGTACTCAAGACGCCATGGTCTCAGAGTCAAATATCTCCGTTGTTCATTTAACCGCGTAAAGATATTTGTTAACTTGTTCATGCCTGTTGGTTTCTTACTATTTAGTTTGGTTTCAAGAAATCGTTCACGCAGTTACATGAAAACGGCACCAGGTTCTCTCCATACCATATCTCAGGCATGCTCAAGTTTGATCGGCAAACTAATTATACTGTATTGAATTGGTAATACTGTGAGTCAAATTGTATTTTCTGCTCTGAAGTAAAAAATATTGGTCAACTTTTTATCTTTGACTCTATATGAGTGGTGGTAACAATCTTCACTTTTATGCGAATTTTAGTGTCATGGATACAAATCCACAGTATAAATTCAAGTAGGTTTTTTATCTGGACTATCTTGATATGAGAAGACAATTAAAGAATAGCATACGAGGAGTAATTTTAGCGACTTATGATTGTTTTTTAATAAATTCATGGACAGATGATGCAAGGCAATATCTGGATATCCATGAATCCGGTGGATTTTGCAGAAAGCATGACACTTGTTCTCAGGTTTCAAATCGTCTCGTCTACTGGGAGAGCCATATATCCCCTCGGAAATACATTGGAGCAACCAAATTCGAACTCCCAGTTCAGTGGCCTTCGGGTTATAGTAGCGGATGATGATAACGTAAACAGGACTGTGACCAGTAAGCTGCTCGAGAAACTTGGCTGTCAAGTTACTGCTGTGTCTTCTGGGTTTGAATGCCTGAGTGCCCTTACTGCTGCCGAAAACTCTTTTCGAATTGTTGTTTTGGATCTCCACATGCCGGAAATGGATGGGTTTGAAGTGGCAATGAGAATCAGGAAGTTCTGCAGCCGTAGTTGGCCATTGATCATAGCCCTCACGGCAACTGCGGAGGAGCATATATGGGAGAGATGTCTGCAGCTGGGAATGAACGGATTGATTCGAAAACCTGTTCTTTTGCAAGGAATGGCGGATGAACTTTGTCGAGTTCTGCAATGAGCACAAGTTGTAGAGAGAGATGGAATCCAACTTTAACATGTCAAACTTAGTTTTTACTCAGAAAATATAGTAATTAGATATTGCTAATTAACCTTCATATCACAATATGTACTGAGTAGTGAGTTTATTTGTTGTTGATGTTAAGCCAAGGCTACTCACATTGAAGTAAATTCAATGATTATTCTAACTCTACTATTCAATCCAATGATTTAATTCAAACAAAACAGTCTGCGAAACTTACCTACACATGTATGCCACTATGTGCGTGATTGATTTGGGATACATATTACAAAGCATTTAATCAATAGAAGAACAAAAAATTTAGGAGTTGGGAGCGGAGTCGAAGAACGAAAAGATAGTCGGAGCAAAAACAATGTCTAGTTAAACCAAATTTAAGGACCGATTCACAATTATATTTCAGATAAGACAAACGATACTGGGGTGAATTTGCGAATTTCTCGACATCAAATCACTCGATTTTCTTACTTCATTTGGATGCAAATGTACGATTGTTCATTTTCCAATTGGGTAGGAATTGATCAGGTTGCATCTATGGTCACTCTCTTCATGAACCCTGGAAATGATTCACTTCTCTCTTCCCCGACACTACAAGAAAATGAAAAAAAGAAAGATGGAAAAGTCTGAAATCCCATCGCATTCAGGTAAAATCGAATTGACATTCCATTTACTTGTCATCTTAACTTTTCTGTTTTTGGGACTGTAATCGCTACTGTATGTTTGAACAAACCCTAACCCTAACCCTAATGCTCTGTGCGTTTAATGGTACTCGGGTGTCCGGAGGATACGTATTGCCGAGACCATGACACTGTGTAAGTCTCTCTCTCTCTCTCAACTTCTGTTTTCTCTCGTGTGTGTAAATATATATGCACTTACATAACTCCACATGCATTTTAAACGAAAATTGATTGTTTTTTTTATAATTCTCTGGATCTCCTGTCTGCCATTCATCTTAGTACGAGAGGCTCGACATGCCCATACATCACACTGATGAGAGTAAAAACTGACCTCTTCTGGCAACCTTGCTTCCCCTATGTCCACTTGAAGTCATACGTGCCTCCAACTTTTCTTGCTTAAATTCAATGTTTGCTCATTTTTTCTTTTTTTCTCTAGGAAACTTGGGGGCAGTGAATATGTTCAAATGCCACGCCTAGAAATCTGATGCATTCACTTCGAAATGTACCCGTTCCTAATCAGGAACTTTCAAGGGGTACGAAGGGATTGACCCTTGAAGCTACAAAAAGTATAGGCCAACATCCTCTTTTTGCATGGCTGCCCAATGAAAATTCTAGGAAAGAAAACCATAACTTAACACCTAAGCAATGTCATATGTGTGGTCAAGTGAATGGAGTCGATCATACGTTGGCTCACTTCCGTATTGGTCATGTTTCAATGTCAACCTTTGGTAGGGGTACGCTTTTTCCTTACTCAAGTTTAAAACCCCGACAAGGTTTTTACGAGATCACATTTTGTACAAATATCCTCGTGATCATTAATAAAAATTTAAATCTTATCCTATCAAATATAGCCAAAAATTAACCCTTAATTTCATAAATGTCACTTTTTATTAAATAATTCAGATATTTCAAATATATCCAAAATTCCACCTAAATAGACACAAATACCCTCAAATTTAACAATCAAATAAATTAGAGACGTTTTAGCCAAAATGATTCGTGATATTGACATAACTCCTTAATCTGATCCTTAACCATTAATGATAATCAATAGTAGTGTTCTTGACTTTGTCCATCATGATCATTTTAATCTTTCTTTGAATTTGTCCATCGTGATCATTTTAGTTTTTGGTGACAAATTTGTCAATTGTTCTGTTAGTGTGATGATGTGGCGTCACATGGGTCTCACAAATACAATCATATAACGAAATGTAGATTAACTTTGAAAACTATTTTTATATTTAAAACTAAAAATGATATTAGTAAGCAAAAAGGCATTGAAGGCATGATTGAAATTCTGCTGCTTCTACTTAAAGTAACTGCAGCGGTGCTCAATGTCAATGATGAAGGGGTCGAAGGGGATACAGTTGTGGTGGTGGAGTGTAGAAGCGAATGTGAAGTTGGACCGGAGATTAAGGCAACAATAGCTAAAAAACCTTTAATTTATTTAATTGTTAAATGTAAGAGTATTTATCTCTATTTAAGTGAAATCTTGGATATATTTGATTTTTTTTAATAAAAAGTGACATTTTTGAAATTAAGAGTTAATTTTTTGCTATATTTGATAAATACTCAAAAATGATCATGTACAGTTTTATCATTAAATTATTGGCTTTCTATCTGTTATCCTAACAAAGTAGTATTTCCTGGGCAATGGCAATGAAAAACATAATTGGTTTATATATGCTTACGACGAATGCCTTGAGAATTTTTAATTGTGACAGGAACACGAGTGGTACATCACGTATTTTTATGTAAGTGATGAGAAATTTTATTTTTTAAGTTATTAACTTTTTAATACACATATCTCACAATTTGTATAATGACACGTAATGTACCACTTCGTGTGCCAATCACACTGAAAAATCTCTCATGCCTCTAACAGAATCTTTTGAACGTCGTTTCCATCCATCTCAGAATTCATGTTGCTTGTTCTACAACATGTTGGAGCTCCATTGTTGCACGTTTGAGTAGACCTGAACGTATTTTGTCACAATACAAAAAGGTATAAAAAAAAATGACAACATTTTACATTTTTTTAAAGAGTGGTGCTATTTACACATCATTTTTTTACATCCAACACACTCATCTCAAATTTTGGTTGAGGGATCGAATGAAAGGACAAAAGTCAAAAGGAGTGTGGTATGTAAAAATAGGTGTATGGATAGGACCACGTACCCTCTCTAGAACTGATAGAGGAAAGTTTGGCTGCAAGTAATTGTGTAGTTGACTTTACAAATTAATTGCTGGACAGGGATAATCAGAAGAGTAATACTAGAGAGACAAAAATTTTAAACTAACATTATTTAGTTTGCAAATTTTATTAAAAATTTAGTCTCCCTAACATTATCCTAATCAGAATTCGTCAGTTCTTTGGCAGATTAGGACTAAATAGCTCATACCATCCACGAGTATGATTCTAGCCCTCTATCAGTCCAAGTGATCCAATTCGTAGTCAAAGGGGTGTGATATTCACACACATTTTTTTTACTTCTCACACATTCTTCTAATTTTAGGCCATCAGATCGAATGAATTGAAGAAAATTAACGGACATAAATTAACAAAGGGTATGTGAGAAGTAAAAAAAAATGTGTGGATAACACATCAAAAAAGAGTGTATGGATAGCGCATCCTGTAGTCAAAATGTCAAAGTGGGGAATTGCTTTTGGAATGGGTACCAATTATGCAAACCCATATTTTTGTCTTTCGACGCTATTGCCTTTTGAATTCTCAACCCTCAAATACAATACAATTTGATTTTGATTTCTACTTTGGTATCCTTTAGAAACATGATTATTAAAAGAAAATATTATAAAATTAAAAACGGCACTAAAATAAGTAAACCAGTTTCAATATATATAAAAACTAACCAGATATAGAATAACGCACAACTCATCATAAATAAAACTTTTGATTCAACCACCCAATCGGAAACTCGTATGGATGCATAGCTCTAATTCTAATGCCTCCAATTTGGTTTCATTTTCTTAATTAATTTCTTAGATTTGGTTTCATTTTCTTAATTAATTTCTTAGTTTTACTATTGGTTTCTTCCTTATCAGCTTCACTAGATCGATAAACTAGTGACTAGACCACGGTATCTTTTCTGAATTTAGGTAATGTGAAAAGCTAGATATAGCTTTCCCTTGTTCAACTTAGCAAACTAGGTCTCATGGTATATTATAATCAAAAGCATATCGTCATTACTGCACTACTATTATGCGATATTGTGGATTTATATCGGCTTCAGAAAGCAGTTAGAAGAATAGAATATTAAGAAAAAAGGTAATCCCATGATTAAAGAAAATGTTCTGTTTGTATAATGAAAGCTTAGATTGTTGACAAATCGACTTATAATTTATAAAAGGTTTTTCAGTTAAAATAGTCTCTGAGATTTGCATAACATATCATTTTGACCTTTGAGATTGAAAATCAATAGAAATGGTCACTGAGATTGTCCACCATCCATTATTTTGATCATTCCGTTAGAAACTCCGTTAAGTGTCTCGTAGCTCTTGGCCGAAAGTTTGAGCAATTTTCAAAGTTTCATAACTCAATCATTTCTTAACCAAATTCGATCCATAATATATCAAAATGAAGATAGAAAAATGTAGAACATGATTATACCTATTTGGCTCAAAAATGGCTATCTTGGCGTTGAGTTAGCCACTTTCGAACCGTTTTCCGGCCAAACCATGACGAGTTAGCCACTGAGAAAGGTATCATTCTCTTCTTCTCAATGAGAAGTATGATTTTGGTTTTTGAATCAATTGATTTCGTTGAGTATTGAAGAAGTTATGAACGTTTAAAGTTTACCCAGTTTCGAACGAGTATTCCAGTTTTTCCGCTGACCCATCACTTTTCAGACTATTTTCCGACCATCTTTGACGATCATTGGGCTTCCAAATAAGTATACTCTTGTTCTACACTTTCCCATCTTCATTTTAATATATTATGAGTCGAATTTGATTAAGAAACGATTGAGTTACGAAGCTTGGAAAATTGCCCAAACTTCCGTCTAAGAGCTCCGAAACACTTAACTGAGTTTTTAACAGAATGACCAAAATAATGGATGGTGGACAATCTCAGAGACCATTTCTATTGATTTTCAATCTCAAGAACTAAAGTGACGTGTTATGTAAATCTCATGGATCATTTTAGATATAAAAACCTTTATAAAATGAGATCCCATAGCTGGTTTGTCTTGCTGCCATTCGAATTGGGATCAAATATAATTAAGTTAATTAGGTTCGAACTTCAAATTATTATAAAACAATCTCCAGTATAAATGCATGGAACACATCAATCACAAAACCATCTCAGTTAATTAAGTTAATTAATTAATGATATGAACCAGTGCCCTCGCTGCAGCGAATATATATGAAGCATGGTGATTAGCCAATAGCGATGAAGAGTTTTGAGAGGTCCTCATTAACAAGAGAAGACGCAGTTAGTGGCAGATTTATGATTTGAACTTTGGGATTCAATATTAAATACAAGTTCTTTTAGATAGAAATAAAGTGTGAAGAGCTAAAAAAAAAAAAAAGAAGGAACTTTAAAGAAAAATCATATTTTTACATTAAAAAATCAATCTTAGTACTATTCACTTTACCTTTTATTTTGTCCTTATCTTTAAAACTCAAAATTTTCAAATCCTTTTTCATTAGTTTTTCAAAAAAAAAAAAATTTATTTACTGAAGCATTTCGTCAAATGCTTGGTAGGCTTGTTATCATCAGCTAAACCATGTTGTGCATACACGTAATCATCATATGCCAAATGAATCTGATGAGTGATGTAGCGAGAATTTGTCGGGTAGTGTTGGTACAACTTGTCGAGATACAAACATTTAGAAGTCACAAAAAAAATTTGTACCAAACATTCAAAAGATTATCGGAAGGCCTTCATATGTATATTTTTCGGACTTCAGGTGGTCCTGGACCACCTTGGTTCCTACTTTCATCCGCTTGGACGCAGTCCACTCAAATTTTTTTTCTTTTGCAATTAAGATTTAAGGGATGTGATATTCACACACCTATTTTTACTTCTCACACACCTTTCTAATTTTCGGCTATCGGATCGATTGAAATGAAGAAGATCAACGGACATAAATTAACAAGAAGTGTGTGAGAAGTAAAAAAAGATACGTGGATAGCATACCCCAAGATTTAATAGTAGCTAGTAGCGTCATTTGTCTAATAAAATATTCGCAACATGTGTAAAAAGTAATTCATCCAAAGACAACGGGCACCCTACGGCAGCATTCGAAAACAACTATACATTTTAATTAGATTTTTAATTGTGTTTGCATCATCGCATGATCACGCATTCATCAGAGGTAGAGTTGGAAAGTGATAATATGCTCTCAAGTTTTTAAAATTTCTCATGGTAATGCATAATGATTCCTCAATATTTAAATAACCAATGAATTAATTAATTAATTGTGTTAGTAGCTTTCTACTAAATTACTAAGGATTTAATTTCGCTGCTGAAAGAATTAGCAGTTCCTCCTGCTGAGAGCCTATCACGACACGACACGTGTCACTTGGACACGTATCGTGCTGTGATAGGCTCTCAATAGGAGGGGCTGCTGATTCTTCAGCAGCCAAGTCTTGTTCAATTACTAATTGATATCAAATGTAGAAAACTTCAACTTTATTAGGTTGTCCTCGTTTCTTAATGCAGGTTTTACGGATTCCCCTTTCAAAGTATTATAGTTTAATTGGCTTGTTTAGACATTAAAAAATAATTGGGGCTTGAAAATGTTGGTAAAACTACACCAGCAAAGACAACCACTGGAGCACAAAAAGGAGGTTTTATTTGTTTGTTAGTCTTAGTCCGCAGATTATTTTAATTAATCATGCTGCTTTAAATATTAAACTCCTTGAGGTGGGCTCCATGATCCTCAATGAAAAGCTGCCTTACCATTAGAAATTTAGAACGAATGTTGTATGCAAATTACTAGGTAATAAACAAATTAGGGTTCATTAAACAATGACATGTGAATCCATGTGAAGAGGGTCCTTCATGTTTCTGTATACAACTCGATCTGTAAGATACATCCTTTGAGTGTCAAGGAAACATCCTTTTAGCGACAATTTTATATAACTAGTTTGCTGTAAATATAAAAGTTTTATTCATGTATAGCTCCTTTATATCTCTAGTACCATAATAGTTAACATGGATGGAGATGAATATTATGCGTGTGAAGCGTATAATTATGTATCTTTAAGATGTGAAGCACATGTGTCCGTTAGCAGGGGTAGATCAATTTATGAACCCAAGTGGTCTCGGGACTACTTGAAAGTTCGAAAAAAGGCCTGTGAGGATCTTCGAGGACCATTCAACGGTCTGGATAGGTGGTGGAAGAGTTGACCACCATGGTTGTGCAGATGTTATGCAGCAAAGCTTTGAAATAAGAAGAAATATCGAAGTTCAGACGAAGAGGAACACAAAGAAGACCACCAAGGCTCTGTTGTTCTTGGACCTTGGTTCCAAGGAAAAAAGAAGACTTTCCATCTCCATTTTCCACATGACCAACTCTCCATTTATTTTTTTTCTTTTTTAATTGTTGTCCAATCAGGTTTTGCCACTTAATATTTTAATTAATAAAGGGATATGCTATTACTCAATCATTTTTTTTTTTTTTTGAGTTGACCGATAGCGTTAGTAAGTTAGATTAGCCGCCAACGGGGTTCGAACCCACACCGTTATGCAAGGGCACAACACCTTTTCAGCATTGTGGTAAAAGGCCACTTGCTTATTACGCCATCAATACTTACTTTTTGTACCATATATTTGACACCGTTTCTCTTTTAAAATTCACTATAAATTCATACAATATTAGAAAAATATTTCGTAAAGTACCACGAACTTGTAATCACTTGAATTTTCATCTCATACTATCAAATTCACTAAAATACTAAAGCAAAAATTTTGATATTTTTGTATGTTAAATGTTAAATAATAAACCAATCTAAAATAATAAACCCAAATTCTCAATACATGTATAGCTTTTTTATGTGTGAATAGGCACTTAATTTTATGATATATAATAAATTTTCTTAAACTCGCCTAGTCTGCCTAGGCTATTGTCTAGGTCCCATCTAGGCGCATAAGCTTTAAGTCGCAGCTCGTCGCCAAACTAGCGCCTAGTGTACCTTGATTAGGATCGCCTGATGTTAGATTAATCCTAAATCCTTTGAAAAATATTTCGTAAAGTATCACAAACTCATAATCACTTGAATTTTCATCTCAATTCAATAAACCCAAATTCTCAACATAACTATAGTTTTTTATGTGTAGATGGCACTTATTTTTATGATATGTAATACATTTACTTAAATTTGGCTAAACTCTTATCTAGGCCCCGTCTAAGCGCATAGGCATTAGACTCTGGCCCACCGTCCTAGCGTACCTTGTTTAGGACCGCCTGATGTTAAATTCACCAATAGCCATTAGGGTTCAAACGTGAATTAACCTAATAAATACTATGAAAGAAGTTGAGATTTTGAAATGTTCCATGTCTACACATCCCTACATGATTTACATATTGGTCGAGATGGCGCCCGAATTGTTTTGGATATTTTTATTCAATTTGTTTGCAGTGATGACTTTCCCTTTGTTGATTTCGCCAAGGAATTTTCGGCACAAATATATACTGATGAATAGCTAGAGACTAGCTAGAGTGGTAAGCATGGAGATATTTCATTTAATAAAAAAACTTAAGCTAACTAATGAAAATAATAAATCTTATATAGATGCATGCATGGTAATCTGTTCATTTGCTGACCATTGTTCCATTAATTGCGTATACTCATGGCTAATTAGTAGTTTATATATATTAACCTAAGCTTCATACTTGGCTCTTCAGTTAATTAGATATATGTGCATGGAAAAGTTTTTCAAATTCTATAACATATATGTGGTTTAGTTGAACAAAAATTTTAGACAAGCACAGTAGCCAAGATCAGCAATATTGGTCCTATAAATTAAACTAGCTAACAAATTAAATTAATAAGTTAGAGAAACAACATGTGTATTGGTTTCATGGAAAAGTGGACTTAAATCTTCACCTAATAATTAAATATGAATACAGATGAACGTCACTCGTGAGACGAAAGAAAAGTGTGGATATAGCTTCCAAATTTTTTGTATTTTTATGCTTATTATTTGTTAAAATAATTTCTAGTTTAATAATACTTCATAATATTTCCGGTTAATACATTATCAAAAAGAAAGAATACAATAAATTAAACATATCCTTATAAAAAAAATAGATAAATTATATATATACCGATCCCACCACAAGATAAGTATACAATAGAATACAATAAAATGTACAAGTTTAATTGATGACCAAATTAATATACATTATAGTATAAGACTTGTTTCAAAAGATTAGTAGTTTAATTGGAAGAAATTCTCAAATTAGTAAAAAGTATATCAGAAAGATGCAAAGGGCCTATATTTATGTATAAATGTTTGTACATTTAATTTAATTTAACTCTTCCAACAATCTATGATTCATTTCTTTCATGTTTTAGTCATTAACTTACATATATAAATGCTAATGTGTAAAACATCACCTGATTTAAAAGGGAAAATTTCTACAGTACTCGATGTTTTAATAAAATTGAAAGCAAGTACTTGTTTTACTATATATACTACTTATACTAAACAGAAGAATTAGAAGAAGAAGAACGATGATATTGATATCGATATCGATGATGCATAAACAAATGATGGCTAGCAAATCATAGCTATTGAAATATGTATACACAGAATATATAATCCACTGCTCAACGCTTCTCATCTTCTATAATTCATTTCTACCAAGTACAAAGCACAACATAAATTAAGGAAGCTTAAGTACCTTAATGATTTCCAGTTTAATTCCTCCTATAAAGTTAAGTTAATATGAAAGAGTAGTAGTACTACTAGTAAGCACTCACGTCTCATTTTTATTCCGAATTAATTGTCCATAAACCCTAATTTTATTAAGTAATTAACTTTTAAAAAGGAGGCCTACCACCACCTTGACCATGAGCCCAAGATGAATAAGCTGCCTGCTGATCGTGGCTCAACTGTGTCTGCCCTCCTCCATTCGGAAGCAAATTCGGTGGAATATTATAAACCCCTGCCAACGCCGCCGGGTCTCCCATCCCACCACCGCCAATTCCTGGCGGCGACCCCACACCTCCTGCCGCAGTCCCCGAACTAGTACCCCCTCCTGCTTGCTCTTCTTCCTCCTCCAACGGCAACCTCTCATACGTCGCATTTGTAAACGTCGCTGCGATCACCATCACGGGCCCTGAAGCCACAAGGGGTCCCACCACGCTTCCTCCAACAACCTGGCCTTGCCCGCCTGCCAAGTATATGGTCATTCCAGTCGACCCAGGCGGTGCAGGGCCAGGCAAAAACGCCCCAGTCAAGGACAAAATCTCGAACCTCCCGTGAAGCGCCATGACTGCGCCGGGCGCGGACGGCTGCCTGAGCGTGACGTTGGTGACGGTGCCACTCCCACTCATGACACAGACGCCACGCTGCCTTCTCCTGGCGAACTGGGCTACGCTGCTAGCGATGTCGGCCCCGTTGGATATCTCCATGACGTGGCTGCGGAGAGCGTTAGGGCTGTCTCTAGTCACAAAGATTGGGGGTTTGGGCTTGTTTTTGGAGCCAGGCGGACGGCCTCTGGGTCGTCTCGTGGCGACTTCGATGGCTCCTTCCTTGGGGTCGTCGCTGTTGTTATCATCTTCATCCCCGCCGGATCCTCCAAGGCTGCTGGTTCCGGTGTTGTTCATGGAGATTCCCAGATCTGGTTTGATGATGTTTTTCATGGGGGAGCTTCCGGCGGCTGCTACAGCTGAGGTTTCGTTCACTACTCCTCCTCCCGGTAGACCTACATGTCCAGTCCACCACCGGTTCGCCATGATCGATTCAAAAAATGAAAAATAAAAACAAAAAAAAAGGAGGAGGGAAGGATGAAGGTATTATAGTAATATATAAATTTATAAAATAAAGGAAAAGATATAGGCACAAGTAATATAATTAAGCTGGTTGATTATATAAAGAAAGTGTCTGTGTATAAACAGGAAACCTAGATATATATAGACATATATATATATATATATATGTATATGTATGTGTGTGTGTGTAGATATATAAGAACAGCTTGAAGAGGTAGGGTAAAGAAATGGGAAAGAAAATTGAGAGGGCCCTAGCTGGCTAAGTAAGGTAACAAGAGAAGTGTAAGAGAAATCTGGTCAGGTGCGACCAAGATATATAAACGATCAAATGGGGAAGAATAAAATTAACAGTTTGGGTTTTTTTTGGGGTTAAATTAACTTGGGTAGGGTTTGGGTTTGTCAAGGTCAAGGGCAATCTAGGGAAGCTAGCCAGCTTTGTGTTCTTTCTTTCCTTCTTTTAGTCTCTCTCTCTCTCTCTCTCTCTGAGAAATTATAGATGTGATGCGAATTGGAAATAGAAATGAAATTAAATTAATGAAAAGTTGAATGGGGGAAGGTGGTGGTGCGTAGTGTCTGTCTTGGGAATTAGGGTTTTGTTTGGGTGGGGTCGAGTGCACGTGATGAGAAGGTGGGCTGCAAGTCCTCCTCTCCTCCGATTTCTTGTAGCTAAGCTTCATTTGGTGATTTAATTATGTAAGAAACTTGACTGGAAGATCGATTTTCATGACAAGTACCATCATCAATAATGCATAATTACATATAACCCAACCTCTCTATGTATCTTAATTGTCACATTAGCAAGAGCGTCAAAAAGAAATAGTTTTCACACATTTTTGTTTCTCTTCATGAATATTTCTATTTAGAAAAATACTAAGGAGACTATTTTTGGATACCATTTGATGTGATAAGTGATATGTACATACCCTGTCAATTAATAAATTCATCTCATTAGATGTTGATTGTATGCATCACTTGTCACATAAAATGATACACCATTGTGATATAAATATGTGGTTTGTCTAAACAAAGTGTGCAGATAAACAAAAAATGGTTTGTATAAATCATTTCTCGAAATTACGGACTCGCTTGGAACTACTTATTTAAAGCACTTCTGTTAAAAAACATTTCCAATAAAAATGCTTCTATTAGAAGAATACTAAAATATTTAATAAAAAGAAGCGCTTCCTAAAAAGTGTACTTCAAACTTCTCATTCTAAATATAATCAAAGCACTTTTGATGATCTAAAAGTGTTTCTAGTTACTTCAAAAACACTTACAAACAAACCCTAAATCATTTAAATATTTTATTTTCAAGTACATATTCCCTCATTTGGATCGTATATAATATCATGTATATGCTCATTCATAATTCAAAGATATAATTTGGGATTTTGTTTTTGCTAATATTTTTACTCCAAATTGATGAGTGAGCTACACTGATCTCTTATACATGAATATCATGTGAATAAGAGGAACTACGCACGTACATACACTAAATTTGGGAATGCAGTACCACTGCTTTTAGCTTAACTTGTTCCTTTCCTATGCATTCTAATTAGCATTTCCCAGTTTTCAGCATTTTATTCTAATATTATATATGAAAAACATAAAATTATGTTTATATGCTGGTAATTTAACATAAAAGCCACTATCTGATTACATATTATATTAATTACTATATGTTAAATCTCCAGCACTACTCTATCTCTCTTGGTAGAGCTGAGTCCATCAAAAAAGCGACAAGGGAAGGGAAGGGGAGGAGAACGCCCCCCGGGTGGGGGGGTGAAATAAAATTTGACTAGGAATACCCAATTCGTGAAAGCGGGGAGATAACATCTTTGTTGGTAAAAGACGTCTTAAGAAACCTGGCTATATATCTTCATGTTTCAACCTATGGCCACTCCACATCTTTGCATGGATGTTCCTTTTATTTTTCTTAAATTTTGAAACATACAATTCGTAATCTCTATTATTACATTCCAATTTTCAGCTTTAAAAAAAAAAAAAAATATTTGGGTTTAAAACTTTAGGATTGGGAACAAAAAAAAAATCGAATCGGATAAGAACTTTCAATTAAACTTGCACTATGGCCCTTACCTATTGAAAATGAATCAATTTGGAATAATGGAGAATTTTATTCTTTTTTAAAGAAGCTGCAGATTCTCATCAACAAAAGCCAAACGGCAAAGAAGAAGATTTCTCCTCTAGAAAGACTAGAATCATATCTGATATAACTAGAGAAGGATCCCCAATTCAATCACAATTCTCAACAACCTAATGAGCAATCCTGGCAAGACGATGGGCCACTCCATCAACTTGGCGGCGATTAACGTGGGAAGGTGCAACTCCAATGATCGATTTAAGCAAGGCCTTAGCATCTTCTACAACTGGACCAACCATTGTCGAATTGAGAGAACGCTCCAGCAGCACCAAAGTGATATGGAGATAATCATGAAGACAAATCTCTCTTTATCATTGTCACATCAACCTAAGTTCTTAGAATGTTTGTCAGGTGGTTAGGTGATTTGTTAGTTAGTTAATTAGTTACTCTATGCTTAAGTGAACTTGTATGGTTCAGTATATAAGGTGCTTTAACTTACAAATGTAATTAGTCAATCATCTTGTTAGAAATACAGAAATACAGAACTCTATTTTCTCTTTGAAGTTTCTCTCTAATTCTTCATCTTACTCAATTCTTCATTCTCCTTTGATTGTTTCACAATGTGGTTAACAAATCATTCTTAAAGATGAAATTTTGAAAACCCCTTCCGCCGTTGAAGCTAACCCCGCACGAACCTATTGAGAGTTGTCCCACATCGGTGAGGGACTAGATTTGCTATGTGCTTATATGATCTTGGGCTACTCCCCATATTGCCAATTGGTTTTATGGTGGAACCTCAATTTCATCATGGTATCAGAGCAGGTTGTCCTCGTGTGAAGCTAAACGGCCACACGCGCGCCACGTCACCAAGTTGTTGTCCACTTGTAGGCTTGAAAATTGGCCACACGGGGGCGTGTTGAGAGTTGTTCCACATCGATGAGGGACAAGGTTTGCTGTGTGCTTACATGATCTTGGACTACTCCTCATATTACCAATCGGTAGCTTCAGCCTGCAAAGGGGAGAAAACATTGGCCAACTTTCTAAACGAACGCAACAACAAAGACGCCCTCAGAGTCTCTGACCACTATTCCTACACCCCAAAACTTTAAGGATTCATTCCAGGCTCCATCAATAGACGACCGCTTCGAGGACGGGACCATTTGGGACCGCTTCGAGGACGGGACCATTTGGGATGAATACTAGAGTTAACTAGAAGGCAGATTATCTGCCTTCTATTTGGGTGTCTTTTTTATTTTATTTTTTTTTGTGCGGTCACGGTTAAGTTTACACTTGATTGAGTTAACTTTTGCATATATCACAATTATCTTCCATTACATTATAGTAAATTTAATATCAAGTGAAAAACCAAAAATAAAAAAGGTCATTAGTACTAGGTTTTTTATTTTACCCATTCAATTGTAATGAACGAATTTTCATCGTAGAAATGTTATAATGATCAGACTTGTTCATTTTATTAATCATTAAAATCTACTTTGAAAAAAAAAATCAATTAAATTATAAAATTGTTTTCCAAATCAATTAAATTATAAATTTTGAGTTTTAACGATAATGACAAAATAAAAGGTAAAAATGAATAATAACATAATTGACTTTTTAGTATAAAAATGTAATTTTTCGTTAAAGTTCCCTTTAAAGAACATGAAGGGTTGGATTTGGTTGCGTGTTTTCTTTTTTTAGATAAAATAACACCGGCCCAAGATGTATTCACATTTATAATGGGCTTGGATCAAAGCCCAAGTTCAGCTTACGCCCTGTTTGGACAAGCTCCGAAACAGTTCGTGATAGAGAGACAAGGCTGACGACCTGTTTGAAGGCCTTCCTCTGCCGTCTGCAAATCTTCCTCCTCCTTCTTCTGAACTTCAACTCCGGCAACCGCCGCCTGAACCACAAAAACCACCAAAACCTCGAAAGACCGCTTCTTTTAGCTGCGATTCTTCGTCTTCTTCTTCCCCTGCTCCTCCTCCTCCTCCTGCAGCTCCCCCAAAACCAATTCTCAAATCCGCCCTCAAGCGGCCGAAGCCCACCGAATCGATCCCAGAAGGTAATTTCTTTGTCTTTTTTAATATATGGCTACAAAACCCGTTACTTTACCTTTAAATTCTATATTTCCAAAAGCTGCAAATAGTGCCTGATTAGGGTTTTAGCTTTTCTTTCCTTTTCGCTGTCGAAAACCCATGGAAGGAAAATTGAACTCATTTATCCATCTGGGTTGCATTTGTTTTAGTTATTGTAATTTGCATCCCTGAATAATGTACAGAGGTTATGCTCTTTGAAAATATTAGTCTTTTGATATAATTTTGGGAATGTAGCTTCTCTTACAGGAAATGCGGTTTCTTAGTGTTCGAAATCTATCTAGAAATCGGAGTGTTGACAGTTTCGTAGTGTTCAAATTCTAGCTGGAAATCGGAGTGTTGACAATTTAATAAAGTTTGATTTTTGTTTATTTCTTCATTGATGCAACTTCTGTGAAACACCAATGTTTTGAAATAATTTTGGGAATGCAGCTTTTCGTAAAGGAAATGCGGTTTCTTAGTGTTCGAAATCTATATAGAAATCCTGTGTTGACGGTTTTGTAATGTTCGAATTCTAGCTGGAAATTGGAGTGTTGACGATTTAATAAAGTGTGATTCTTGTTTATTTCTTCATTGATGCAACTTCTGTGAATTACCAATGTTTTGAAATGAGCTAATATGTTGGAACTGGTTTTTAGAAACTGTGCCGGAAAAGAAAAAGTTGATGTTTAGAACCACGACGGATGCCTCAGAGCAACAGGTGAAAGAGGCTACGCAGAAGATAGCATCACATATAATGACTCCTGCAAAATTTAGTAAGGCTTCAAAGCTTGCCATCCAGCTGATTCAGGCGGGAAGTGTCAAGGCTGAGACCAGTGATTACTTTTTTTCGATACTGGAAGCCGCAATGGCATCTCCTGCTGCTTGTACGGATCCTTCCTTGCGAGCTGATTACCATGCACTGTTTTCAGCAGCACAAGATGCCTCTGAGGTAAGACCGTAATCTATAAGTCTACATATGGTACATGATAATGTTAATACTGGTTATATACTCAACTTAATAGCTTAAATTTTGTATTTTAGTGTCTCAGTAAAAAGCAGAAGAATCAGTTAACTACGTGGACAATCAGGGCAGTGATGGCAAATGAGTTGTTCACCGACGACAGCTTCCTGGTAAGGACTTCTCCTATGCCATAGTTTGTGATTTTGTTTTTTGAATCATATAACAAACCATATATTTCATGTAATATCAAAGGAATGAATTTCGGTGTGGAACTACTATTTGTTTTTATGATTCACTATGCCTGACTTGCCTTTTTTTCCGTCCTTTATTTTCTTCCTCTTTTTCTTGTCATGCATTTGTTATGTGACCGTTTACAAAGTTCTCAAAAGCAGCTGGACGATTAAGGGAAGCCATATCTAATCTGCCTGTTGCAACCGAGGATGTTGACAGATAGGAAGCGGCTGTGCTGGAAGATGAAACAAATTTAGCAAATGAAGATGATCTCACAAAGCAGGACGTGACTTCAGCTGCACCAGCGGAAAATAATGATGAGGAGTCTGATCCATTTGGGCTTGATGCATTTACAACTCCTGCCTCTACGAAGAAAGATGATAAAACAAAGGGAAAAAAAAAGATAACAAGATCACGAAGGAGGAGGAAGAGACCAAGAGATTCCTCAGGTCAAAAAGAGAAGCCTTGGTTCTTTGTTTAGAGATAGCTGCTCGGCGTTATAAAACCCCATGGTAGGTTCTGGAAAACTTATGCGATGTGCTTTTCTTAATATCCAACCTGTTATCACCTGAAGAGCTAGAATTTCTTATGTTATATTGTGCTTTTACTTTGCAGGTGCCAAACCGTCATAGACATATCAGCCAAGCGCGCTTTTGATAACGTAGCAAGGTTCACATGGAAACAAAGGAGGGCCATTGAGAAACTTCGGGCTTCCATACGGGAACAGCATAATCGTACAAAACAATGGAAATCGGTCACTGGGAAACTCGATGCCAATGCTTTCGAGTGGCTGCAGCAGAAGTATGCTACTGAGAAGATCAGTATTCGACATTCAGTTGGAAATAGTGGGATTGTAAAACCGAAATGTGGCTTGGATGACAACATATTATCGGTATGGATGTTGATCATTCTTTAGAAGGAAAAGCGTGTAAAATTTGTAGTTGTTGATCTAGAATACTGTAATTGTTGATCTGAATGAATTAATTACATTTAGAATTAATGTTAAATAGTCATCGTTTGCTACCAATAACATCGATTTTTCAAAAAAAAAAAAAAAAAAAAAAAAAAACTCATGAAATAGTACCACCTCATGGCCGTATGTCACACGCACAATGACATTTCTCAAGCTGAGTAGTTGTTGTGTTGTCTGAAATTATGGTCAAATCTCGTGCTACCCCATCAGTTACAAATTAGAGTGGAAAGAGATCCTTCCGGATCTTTCCCTTCAAAGTTTAGGAATCAAGTGATATGGACCTTTAAAATTTGATATAACGGCTAAAAACAGAGAAATTAGTAAGGACTTTTAAAAGCTATAATAATTTTTTTACCATTTGATCAAATTTTAAAAGCCCGGATCACTTGGTCCCTAGGCTTTGGACAGAAAGATCTGAAGAGGATCCCTTTCCAATTACAATGACCCATTTTGCTTCCTTGACCAATTTGCATTTTGCCCCCTCCTTATAAATTTCATTAAAATTTTGTAAAACATGATGACGTAGTAGAAATTTCATTACAAACTAAACATGTTAGTAGCAAAGTGAGACACATAATATCAATCACATAACAAGATGAGTCATTACATATTTCGAAGTGCAATGTGAAATTTGAGGACTGAATACAATACAAATATGTACTTAATATAGTCACTAATCATTATATAATTGTAGAAATAATAATTTATTTAAATACATGTAAATATTATAGTCACATCCTTGAAATTTGACCATAATTTCCGAGGTACAAAAACAATTAAGCCTAAAAGAACATAGAAAGGGGGCAAATGGAAGAATACCGCATAAAACAAGGACGGCCTTGCAAAATAAATCACCATTTCATCCAAAAATCCCTAAACCCTCTTCCTCCTGCGCCTCTATATAAACACCCCTAAAACCCTGGCCTCTCATCGCATCCTCTCCAGAGTTCATCTCCGATACAAATTTCATCTGCTGGTAACGTTCTCTCTCTCTCCCAAGTGTTTCTGTATTTCAAATTTGCTAGCTTTTTTTGTTCAATCTGTGATGCTATTAGATCCCAATTCCAAAGAATTTATATTTCTAAAGAAAAAAAGCAAACAATAAATCGAGGAAAAGCACATATCGAAGGCTTATGGGCGATAGATATGAACAGCCCATGCGCTCAATAATTGTGCGAAATCATAAATCTTTCTTCTTTTTTTATTATATCCTCTCGACATTGCCCGAGGATTTCGAAGAATGATGACATTGTGTTAATATTAATTTCTTTGTGCTGTTTGGTGGGGTTTGTTGATTTTATTTGTTTCTTGATTTGTTTACTGGGTTTTTGTAAAGTGTTGGAATTTTGAAAGAAGTTGCCCGATTGCGTTGTCAGATCACGAAAATTGTGTCAAAAGTATCGTCTTTGTGAATTAATTGCTGTGTTAATTGATTTGATCTGTGTGTTTGGTCTAATGTGGTTGTGATTGGTTTCGGCAGACTGGAAGTTGTAGAGAAAATGTCGAACCCGAAAGTTTTCTTTGACATATTGATCGGAAGGATGAAGGCGGGTCGAGTTGTAATGGAGTTATTTGCTGACAAAACCCCGAAAACTGCTGAAAATTTCCGCGCTCTTTGCACTGGAGATAAAGGGATTGGATTATCAGGGAAGCCACTGCACTTTAAGGGCTCCACATTTCATCGCATTATCCCGAACTTCATGTGCCAGGGTGGAGATTTTACAAGAGGCAATGGGATCGGAGGAGAGTCAATTTATGGGGCAAAATTTGAAGATGAGAACTTCAACTTGAAGCATACCAGCCCTGGAATTTTGTCGATGGCGAATGCTGGACCTAATACCAATGGTTCGCAGTTCTTCATTTGCACTGCAAGAACCCCATGGCTTGACGGAAAGCACGTTGTGTTTGGAAAAGTTGTTGATGGATACAGTGTTGTTGAGAAAATGGAGAAGGTGGGTTCGGAGAGCGGGACTACTTCTGAACCTGTTGTGATTGAAGACTGCGGCCAGGTAAAAGATGAGTGTTGATGTTTGAATAGTTGGGTGAAGTTTCAAGTAACGTCTTAGCTTAGGGTTGCTGGTAGCGTTAGTTAGTTTCAAGTTTCCAGCAAAAATTGTGTTTTGCTTGAAGAAATTTGGACGCCTACTGAGTATGTAATGCAAATGATACTTGAATCGATATATATTTTTGTTAAGTTTGGTTCCTCTACGTCGAAATTCATTCTCTAAACATGCTAAACAAGCCTCGCGGAGGCATTTTGTTCGAATGAAACCAAACTCGAAGCATTAGGTTGAATCGGGGAGTTAGGCCTCCAAAACGTGCTAAACAAGTCTCGAGGAAGCATTAGATCGACCGTAGATTGTGTGAACTGCACGTTTTCGTTTCGAACTTTTAGTGGGTTCATCACATGGCAGTTTGTTCCCAGGAGATTACTGTTCTGTTTTGTTACTGAAACCGAAAGAGTTAACCACGATACACATTGCGAAAGATAACACATCTAGTTAAGTCGAAAGTCGTTTCAAATATTCTGAACGTATAAGATAATCATACAAAAACAGTTCAAAACCTACTAAGACAAAATAACTGGGAAAATTATGACGACGAGTCTGGTTAAACAACATTACCAAAAATCGTTGTTACAGAAGAGTGATTCAGAAGGACCATCTCTTACTCTTACACTTCCTACTCCCAATCCTCTTCGCTCAATTGATCGTCTGTCTCGTGTCTTGGCGGCCTCACGATCAACACCACAGTCCCTAAACACTCCTCCACACCAGCTGCCGTCAATGCCGATCCCCTTACAACCTTAAACCCCAAACCCTCACCATCCACCGCCGCCAAATAAAACCCGTCATCAGCTTCCACCTCTCTCTTGCTCCTATCAGCCACCACCAGTATAGGCTCTTCCTGATACCACCTATTCACCTTCCCAGGCAAAACCCTCGCGTCACTAAACGACACCACCACTCCGCCCTTCCCTAAACTTACCACTGGCTCCCAACCGGGCAACACCACCCACCTCTTCCACCCCTTCTCTGCCACCATAACCCCAAGCTCCCCCTCACCCGTACACTCCCACGGCGCCTCCATAACCTCCTTATCCTTTTCCTCCGCCCTACAAACCGGCAAGATCACAACTTTAGTTGACTCTGCCACCTCCCCAAACTTCAATCTCACAACCGGAACCCGAACCCCAACTGCAACGTCCTCCTCCCCCTCTTTATCTTCACTCTCCCCCTCCAACTCTTTCAAAATTACTTTTTTGGCCTTATCAGTCTGTGCAACCTTCAATGCCTGCTCTAAAGCAGCAGTTCTAGGTTCAGATGGATTCTTGTGCTCCCTCCCCTGCCTCAAATACATAAACCCTAAACAATCACCAGCGCTGGCATAGTCAAAGCTCTCCCAACCCTTTTCGGTCCGCCGACGAGGGAAGTCTTTCATCGAACGGGCCAAATCCTGAGCGCCTTCGGCATCAAGCTTGTTCTCAATTATGAAACGGGCAGCAGCAGCTCGCTGCTGGACGCTCAGGAGCCGGATTTCGTACAACAATTCGGAGCCCCCCAAGTCGAATTCGGAAACAATTTCTGGGTCGGTGTTGGATTGAACTAAAGAGTCCCTCACCTGCGCCGCCACCACCAGGCGGTTCTGCTCGACGCTGGAAATGCCGGTGATTTCTTCGATGGTGGGGGGAGTAAAGCCTTCTTGGGTTAGGGAGGGGATTAGTGGGGCGTATTCGAACCAGAGGCCGAGGCGGTTGGCGAGGATCTCGAGGCGGCCATTGGCATCGAGGGAGCGGAATTTGGAGGGGATTGGAGATGGGGGCGGCCGGAATGGCTGGTAGACTTGTTTCTGTTGTTGTTGGGAGCTGGAGGAGGGAGTGATGGTGGCGGAAATGGGTTTTGGGGAGGAGGGTTTGGGGCGGGGGAGGGGTGATGGGTGGGGATTGAGTAAGGAGGTGGAGGATAAGAAGGTGGTAGTGGAGGTGGTGGTGTGGTTGAAAGATGGGAAGGTTTTGAGAGAGTTTACTGTTACAGAAAGCATGGTGGTGGTGGCGGCGGTGGTGGGTTTTTGGAAATTTGCAAAATTTGGAGGGAGGGAGGAGGTTTGCCCCTTATCTCATCAGTGATATACTTCTGGATGAGAGAGAGAGAGAGTTCAGTTTCAGTTTCAGTTATGCAGCTGAGGTAGTTGGTAAATTCAGTTGAAGTTTTGTTGGGCTGAGCCATTTAGTAATTAATAGTTGGTTATGTTTGCCATGGACCATCCTCATAGGCCTAACTTAACCCATGCCCACTCTAGACACAAGCTAAACCAGGTCGTCATTCAAAAACTAGGGTCCTGCCCAATTTCAAGAGAGTATTTGCTGCTTGCCATATACAAACAACAACAATTAAGTCTTATTTCACTAAGTGTCCTATGCTCGGCTGTAAGAATCTTAGAATGTGTCCTATGCTCGAAATTGCGCAAAGTCTTCCGTTAACTCTACGTACTTCATTTACTTCTTTATAATCACTTTTCAAATCTTCCTAGTTTTTTTCCTATGCTTTTGCCTTGAACCTCTATCTCATAGTCACATCTTTCAAATGGAGTATCTAAGATCTTCGATTCACGTATCCATAGCATTTTAACCAATTTTCTCTCATTTTATCTTTAATTGCAACCACTCATACTTTACCTTGCATATCCTTGTTCTTAATCCTATCATTTCTCTTGTGGTGCTTGCCATACATTTTGAATAAATCAGCCCAATTCACTAACTCTTCTCTTTTTAGTTTTTGAATTATTCACTATGATTCACTAACCCTTGCTGAGTAGTTCTTTAATCTGGACGCCCGAACCACCAAGACTAAGACCCAACATGCGAGATCTGAAGCGGGATGTTGGGCCTTGAATAAGGGGTTGGCACGCAGAGGTTTGGCAAGGTCACCGACACTCAAGAATTTCTCCTTCTTAAGGAGAGATTCTTACATATAATCGATGATATATCTTGCTCCCCTATTCACTAGCCTTTGTCGGTGAGATATTCTTACTTGTATGGGTTATATTTCTTGTTCTTTTATCTCACGATAAGCAGGATGGAAAAGAGGATATATATTAAGGGCGGAGTCACCTTAGGTGAGGGCGAGCTCCAACCCAATGCAAAATTTGGGTAAACCTAATTTTAGGTGTTATTTCTTATGAAGTTAATCCGTTTAATGAACATATAGCCAAGCCACCCAACGAAAAAATTGGCCTCATTCACATTAACAACTGCTAAAATAAAACTTGTGTCTCCGCTCATAATTAAACTTTGTTTCTCGAATGTTTCTTCTTGATGAGACTGGATATTTACCAACTAGAGCACTCAATCACTAAACTTTCACATCTCAATACTGTTATTAGGATGACTGTTATAATTGCCACGAAATCACTGACGTCGGGACATTGAATCATTTGACCGCAATTCATAGGAGAACTTGAGCTTCGGAAGACTTTTCGAGCACTTCTAGAAGTTCTAATCGAAGTTTGATTGACCAAGCTTTAAGGAGGCAGAGGCAGAGGCAGTCACGCACACAATGATAATTAGTTCAAAGTATTTAGTGAGTGATTATATAATACAATAGCTTGACCAGCTTTTGAAACGCACAACAACTGCACGAGTCTTAGTTGGTAATTTTGTATTAATTTTCTTTTATGTGGTGAAAAGATGGGGTGAAGACATCGAAAATTTTGTCTGATTTTATTATCATGGACTAGTTTGGTATTGTTGTTTTTTTAAAAAAATTGTTTATACTGTGATGTGAAAATAAATAGCTGTAAAATAAAGTTGTTGAATGTTTGATAAAAAAAATTTTGTGTGAATGTTTAACAAAAAAATAGTGTTTGAATTTTTGGTAAGCTTTTATATAAAACTACTATGAATATGTTAAATGACTAAAAATAATATGGTATTGAATGTGATATAATAATTGCCAAAAAAATAATGTACAGACAAAGATTGTTATTTGGTAAAATATGCAGAGGTATACTTATCATTTGAAATTTTCATTAAATGAGTATTGTTCACTATACTTTGAAAAGGAAAAAAAAAAATTAGGAGCATGGTAGACCCTTTTTCTGCTTTTCTATGCTTTTTGATGTCATTAACAGCAATTTAAAAAAAAAAACATTTTTATTTGTTTTACTAAGTACATTTGGTGTTCCAAATTTTTCAATAAACTACTTCTTTTAGAAACACTACAACCTCAAACCAGCCCTAAGCATGGGGATATATATGCATATATATATATATATATATATATATATATATATGTATGTATAATTCAGTCAAATAAGATTCAAATGCAAGCATTTGAGAGATTTGAGGCCATATATAAAAGGGGGTATTGATCGATTTCCCCTCAACTTGTAAGGAGCTGCCAATTTTCTTTATGAATTTTAAGTTTAGCCGACTATCTCTTTGAACTTTTATAATTGGTCAATTGCCTCTTTGAACTTTAATTTTTATCATAAACCCTAAACCATCAAATTCAAACAAAAAGTGTAAGCAGTGAACTAATGGATGTAACATCCCACATTGCCCAGGGGAGTGATCCTTAAATGTATATTCCCATCCCTACCTAGCACGAGGCCTTTTGGGAGCTCACTGGCTTCGGGTTCCATGGGAACTCCGAAGTTAAGCGAGAAGGGGGCTAAAGCAATCTCATGATGGGTGACCCACTGGGAAGTTGCTCGTGAGTTCCCAAAAACAAAACCGTGAGGGAATGGTAAGCCCAAAGCGGACAATATCGTGCTACGGTGGTGAAGCGGGCCCGGGAAGTGATCCGTCCGGGCCGGGATGTGACAATTTGGTATCAAAGCCTAACCCTGGCTGTGGTGTGCCGACGAGGACGTCGGGCCCTTAAGGGGGGTGGATTGTAACATTCCACATTGCCCAGGGGAGTGATCCTTAAATGTATATTCTCATCCCTACCTAGCACGAGACCTTTTGGGAGCTCACTGGCTTCGGGTTCCATGGGAACTCCGAAGTTAAGCGAGAAGGAGGCTAAAGCAATCCCATGATGGGTGACCCACTGGGAAGTTGCTCGTGAGTTCCCAAAAACAAAACCGTGAGGGAATGGTAAGCCCAAAGCGGACAATATCATACTACGGTAGTGGAGCGGGCCCGAGAAGTAATCCGCTCCGGGCCGGGATGTGACAATGGAAGGTAAGCCCAAAACAGACAATATCATACTACGGTAGTGGAGCGGGCCCGAGAAGTAATCCGCTCCGGGCCGGGATGTGACAATGGAAGACGAGAAGAAGAAAAAAATTATATAAAAGTTTAGGAGAGGTAAATGGGTAAAACTAAAGCTCATAAAAGAAATTGACAACAGCTTATAAGTTTGAATAAGAAATTGAATTAAGATAAGCATTTTTTTTTTCACCGATGCTACTGAAAACCGTACGCATCGGTTGAAATTTAAGCGTACTTATATTATTGAACTTGACTATTATTTTTTCCTTATTTTTGTTTTATTTTTTCCAATATTAAAAACGACTTCAAACTCCTTCATTTCATTGAAAGTGACAATTGGCTAGCTTCATACAATGCACCACATGGCCTATCTTCGTTTTACGCTGTAGCATTCCCAATTCAACACCACAATTATTAAAAAGTGGATATTTAAAGGGGAAGTATTATTGACACTTCAAAAATCTTATTCTACATTTTTTACAAGTGTATTTTTATTTTCAAATATAAAAGTTTGGAGTGTAAAATGAAAATTTTGAATTTGTGATCAATTTCTGAAGGTTTGATGAACCATGCAAATTAAAGCATCCTTTTTTATATCTACCTAATCTTCTATTTTATTTATAGAAAAATGCTAAAGCACCCTTTGGCCTTTGCAAAGGTAAAAGCAGTAAGCAAGTAATCCGGTTTGTAGCTCAAATAATAATAATGAGCGGTTACACATGCACCCAAAGCTCTTTATTCAATTCGCTTAATACTTGTATAAAAAAGATAACAAGGTACAATGCTTTTAACAATTTCTATACCCATAACACAAAAGAAAAACATATTCAACTTGTATATATAACAATTAAGATGATAATGTTGTGGCAATGGATGTATGTGATGTTTCACTAGATATAGCTTATTCCCACGAGGGAAATGCACCTAGATTGACCTCATGATACGATGGGTAGCTCTTTATCCGGTCGTCCTTTGAAACTCATCTATCTTCCTTTCTTAAAGATGCACTGAGTTCTCCACCACAAAAATGCAGAACTTGTCGCTAAATATATATAAGTAAAAGATGGCAGTTTCTGAACCCAATAATTTGAACGACAAAATTGAAGGCAGTACACCTAGCTAGTTGAATGCATGATTTGTACAGGTTCATGCACTGTCTAAATCCCAATAGGGCTCAAATGGCCATAGCCAATTTGTTTTCCCGTGTACGTGCTTTTCCTTTTCATGTAATTTTTTTCCCTTTTTTTCTTTTTTCTGGCCTATCCTATTTCCCGTTTTAAAAGGAAAGAAAACTGGTTTGATTGAGTTACATCTACATGTTGAATTTGTTGAAATCCTTGTATTAATTATACATTCACTCCATGCTTTGATGCTCCACATGCAGTGCAGAATCCCAGTTGGCAAGCATGGGTGTATCTGCCATGTATTAATTATACATCCACTCCATGCTTTGATGCTCCACATGCGGAATCTCAGTTGGCAAGCATGGGTGTACCTGCCATCACTACAATCAAAGGAAAGACAGCAGGGAAGAACATTTTAATATTGCTGAATGTGTGCAGTTGCTGAGTGTGGTGTCGGTATAAAGGTTTCTCCACATGTAGTATAGGTGAAAAGCTTTAACCTCATTGTATATAAGTTGGCCTTCCCCATAAGGCTTTAATTTAATTCATCGGAAATGTATGAAAGTTCAAATCAGTAGGAAATCAACTCTTCCTACATACACACACTTCGTCATTTTTAGATGGTATCAGAGCACCTTCCTGGTGCCTGAAACACTTCCGCTCGATCTCGTTGTTCATCATGAGTGACGAAGAAACTCCTAAACACAAACCACAACTCACAACAACAATGGACATCACTGATCCATTCTACATCCATCACTCGGATCACCCGAGTCTACACCTTGTTTCCAAACCATTGGATGGTGACAATTATTCCACATGGAGTCGTGCGATGACAATCAGCCTCAGCGCCAAGAACAAGCTCGGTTTTGTGGATGGTTCGATAGAAGCCCCGCCAAAAACCGACGCCAAATATTCTCTTTGGAAACGGTGCAATGATATGGTCCTCTCATGGGTCGTTAGTTCTGTTGGTAATGATCTGATGAGCAGTGTCCTATACACGGATTCACCTTCTGAGATATGGGAGGATTTGAAGGAACGTTTCTCGCAAGGAAACGTTTCTCGCATTTTTCAAATTAAAAGAGAGATCATTGAACATCGACAGCGTCAACGACCCATATCGGCATACTATACCAAACTCAAAGGACTTTGGGATGAACTAGCGTCCTACAACACCATCCCAGCCTGCACATGTGGAACGATGAAAGCGATCAATGAAAGAGAACAACAGGAACAGGTTATTCAATTTCTCATGGGATTGGATGACTCTTATTCGGCTGTTCGTGGACAAATCCTCTTAATGCAGCCACTACCAAACATTCGTAAGGTATATTCTTTGACCTTACAAGAAGAAAAACAAAGAGAGGTGGCAGAAGGTGGTGAAAGCAACACTACACATGCCATGCACGTATCCAAGACCAGCTGGAATAAGCAGCCTCGCAAGCCGAATAATGGTGGCAAGGCATACACCGGTAAGGATTTTCATTGTACTTACTGCGATGGAACTACTCATACAGTTGATTACTGTTTCTACCTTCACGGATTCCCTGCTGGCCATAAGTTTCACGGGAAGGACGTAAAACCTCCCAACAAAACCAGGCGCGCAGCAGCAAATAATGCCCACAAAGAAGAGGGCAAGTCGAGCACCACCAAAGAACCTGTTGATTTGAAATTCACAGTGGATGAGATCAACAAAATCAAGGCTATTCTTCGTGGTGATGGTAAAAATCAGTTTTTTGCAAATACAGCAGGTATACCTAATACACAATGCTATTCTTTCTCCACAAACAGTCCAGATTCTTGGATTATTGACAGTGGGGCTACAGATCACATTTCATCTTCTTTCAATTTACACGACAAAAGGAGACCACATTCTTCCTCTGTCAATCTGCCAAATGGGTCACAAGCACCAATTTCTTGTCTTGGTTCAATCAAACTCAATTCAAATTTAAACCTAAAAGATGTCCTTTGTGTCCCTGGTTTTCGAGTTAACCTGATGTCAGTTAGCAAAGTTACTCGGGGATTAAATTGTTTGATCATTTTCTTCCCTACTTTTTGTCTCTTACAGGATTTGGCAACGAAGAAGATGATTGGATTGGGGAAGGAGCGTGATGGCCTGTATTACCTAGTTCCAATCACAGAAAAATTCGTCTTTCGACAAAATAAGCCTGGGGTCGTTGCTGCTTCTGCATCCACATCATCCAATGTCTGGCACCAACGCCTTGGACATCTTTCCACTGGTCCAGCCCGTGTCTTATCTAGTTCCATTCCTGATATCTTTTTTAATTTTGATTCTCATTGTGATGTCTGTCCAGTAGCCAAACAAACAAGGTTACCTTTTCCCTTAAGTTCTACTTCTAGTCTGCAACCTTTCGAGTTAATACATTGTGATATTTGGGGTCCGCATCGTTTGCCATCTTCATCAGGTGCTAAATACTTCTTAACCATAGTTGACGATCACTCCCGATTTACTTGGCTCTTTCTCATGAATTTAAAATCTGAAACACAAGAGAAAATCAAACTATTTTTTGCTTATGTCAACACTCAATTTCAGCGTCAAGTTAAACAAGTACGCACTGATAATGGCGCAGAATTCATATCCATGCGTTCATTTTTTGCCAACTCAGGTACTGTTTTTCAACATACTTGCCCACACACACCTCAACAAAATGGGGTGGTGGAGCGTAAACATCGACACCTCCTTAATGTAGGTCGCGCACTCCGTTTTCAAGCAAACCTTCCTCTCAAATTTTGGGGAGAAAGTCTTCTCACTGCCACTTATCTTATCAATCGCACACCCACCATCGTTTTATCAAAAAAAACACCTTATGAAATGCTCTACACACGCCCCCCCACTTACATGCACTTACGGGTTTTTGGGTGCCTTTGCTATGCCACACACACCTCTCCTAAACACAAGTTTGATGCTAGGGCTCACAAGTGTCTCTTTGTTGGTTACCCTTCTGGACAAAAGGGGTATCGTCTCTACAATCTTCACACCCATCAATTTTTTACTAGTCGTGATGTGATTTTTCATGAGCACATCTTCCCTTTTGCTCATCATCCTCTCGACACCCAACCTGATGAAGTTGTGCCCGTCATTCCTCTTTCTCTCACCGATACCATATCAGATTCTTCCACCTTTCCACAAGAACCCTCATCTCCCATCATCTCTACTCCGCACACCTCTCCTCCTTCACCGGCCGAAACTGTCGCACCTCTCTCACCATCACCTGTGTCGCCACCATCACCTGTGTCGCCCTCACCACCACCTGCCCTTGGTCGTGGCCTCCGCCCCAGGCAACCTTCTGTGTTACTAAAGGATTATGATTGTTCACAGGTCACCACGGCGCCTTCCACTTCCGCTTCTTCTTCGCGGTCAGGTACTCGCTATCCCCTCTCTCATTATCTCTCTCCTTCACATTTATCATCATCTCATCAAGTGTTTATCAATAATATCACTCGTAGCATCGAACCTACTTCTTTTTCCCAGGCCAACCTTGATCCTAATTGGCAAGCTGCCATGCAGTCTGAACTTGCTGCACTTGCACAGAACCATACCTGGACACTCACTTCCCTGCCTCCTGGAAAACGTGCAATTGGCAGCAAGTGGGTTTACAAGATCAAATATCGCTCTGATGGCTCCATCGAGCGCTATAAAGCGCGTTTGGTTGCTAAAGGTTACACTCAAATTGAAGGCCTGGACTATTCTGAAACATTCGCACCCGTGGCCAAACTTACCACTGTTCGTTGTTTATTGGCCGTGGCTGCTCAACGCCACTGGCCTCTCCATCAGCTCGATGTCCAGAATGCTTTTCTCCATGGTGATTTGGACGAAGAAGTTTTCATGTCTCCACCTCCTGGACTTCGTCGACAGGGGGAGAACTTGGTTTGTCGACTCCATAAATCCCTCTATGGCTTGAAGCAGGCTTCCCGTCAATGGTTTTCAAAGTTTTCTCAAGCTATTCAACTCGTGGGGTTCAAACAATCAACCGCAGACTATTCATTGTTCACCTGCACTACTGCGCATTCCATTACAGTGGTTCTTATCTATGTTGATGACATGATCATTACAGGGAACAACCATGAGGCCATTCAACGGTTAAAACAATTCCTTCATCATCAGTTTCGTATTAAGGAACTCGGACCTCTCAAATATTTTCTTGGGATTGAAGTGGCTCGTTCACAGCAAGGCATTTCTATCTCACAAAGGAAATATGTTTTGGACATACTGGACGATGTTGGACTATTAGGGGCATGTCCAGTAGATTTTCCCATGGAACAAGACTTGAAGTTAAGGCCAACGGATGGTGAATTATTGAATGATCCAACCAGATATAGAAGGATCGTGGGACGACTCATCTACCTCACCATAACAAGGCCAGATATCACATTTTCTGTCCAAAACCTTAGCCAGTTCATGAACCAACCACGCAAGCCTCACCTTGAAGCTGCTATGCGAATCTTGAAATACCTCAAAGGGACTCCAGGACAAGGTCTATTTTTTCCATCTACAGATACTTTACAATTGAGTGGTTACTGTGATGCTTCATGGGCATCATGTCTAACGACTAGAAGGTCTGTGACAGGTTATTGTGTGTTTTTGGGGAAATCACTTATCTCCTGGAAGACAAAAAAACAACATACGGTTTCACGATCATCTGCAGAGGCAGAATATAGATCAATGGCTGCAATCACTTGTGAACTTACGTGGCTTCGTTATTTGTTACAAGATTTACAGGTCTCCCATGCAGCTCCAGCTCATGTTTACTGTGACAATAAGGCAGCACTACACATTGCAGCTAATCCAGTTTTCCACGAGCGAACTAAACATATCGAATTAGATTGTCACTTGGTCCGAGAAAAGTTACATTCAGGAATGATTGCAACAAAGTTCACACCTTCAAAACATCAGTTGGCCGACATATTTACAAAAGCACTAGGAAAGGCATCGTTTCATTCTCTTCTCAGCAAGTTGGGCGTTCAAAACATTCATGCTCCAACTTGAGGGGGAGTGTTGAAATCCTTGTATTAATTATACATTCACTCCATGCTTTGATGCTCCACATGCAGTGCAGAATCCCAGTTGGCAAGCATGGGTGTATCTGCCATGTATTAATTATACATCCACTCCATGCTTTGATGCTCCACATGCGGAATCTCAGTTGGCAAGCATGGGTGTACCTGCCATCACTACAATCAAAGGAAAGACAGCAGGGAAGAACATTTTAATATTGCTGAATGTGTGCAGTTGCTGAGTGTGGTGTCGGTATAAAGGTTTCTCCACATGTAGTATAGGTGAAAAGCTTTAACCTCATTGTATATAAGTTGGCCTTCCCCATAAGGCTTTAATTTAATTCATCGGAAATGTATGAAAGTTCAAATCAGTAGGAAATCAACTCTTCCTACATACACACACTTCGTCATTTTTAGAGAATTCGATAGTGACGGGCGAGTATATACAGTAGTGGTTCTTGGTTCCTAGTCGAAAATAGATGGGCCATACAACGTTTTCCTTTCGTATGGCTGTCATCAGTTAAGGAGAGCTCCCTAGTTTTGTAAGACGATGCTTGACGGAACTTATTACGAATTTAAATCCTCTTCCGATCTCACCGTTCAAAATTGATGGATTAAGAAATTCGCACTGTTTAAAAGAAGAAGAAACAGATCCGGACCTTTGGTTTGTGGTAAGGTAGGTAAGTGAATGGGCTAATAGGGGTACTAGGATTTAAAATAAGTGGTCCAGGTTTTTCGGTTTGTCGACTTCGAAGTGCAAGATTTTAGAGTTTGCTCCGATATTAACTTTATAAAACTTCAGTCGACTGACCCATTAAAAAGATTAAGGAGCTCTCTCTCTCTCTCGTTTATGAATATAGTTGTAGTAATAAAAAAATGGTTATCAACCGGACACTTAACTGTACCAATTTCACATACCACTTTTTTTTTCACCATCCTCGTTTAAAATTCCATGCTCAAATTACGTACTCATTTTGATTTTTACGAATATAGGCGTAATGTATCATGTTTAGGTCATACAATCATGAGGGTGATATGCAATTTTTTCATGTACCCTCCTCTTCTATCACTATATGAATGGTTGATTTATTCATTGTGATTTGTATGAAGGCATAATATGTCATGTCTAACTTATGTAATCTAGCCAGGTCAATCTATTCTAATTTTATCCCTCTCCTCAGTTAGTATTCCATGGTCAATTTATACATTCTAATTCATATGGATACAAACATAACCTGTCATGTCTAGATCATATATTCTAGGAGGTATAAATCTGACATGCAAGATTTTCTGTAATTTACGAAGGGTACTACATGTTACATGTGTGTATATATATAGGCTGGGTAAATAACACCAGAAATGCAAGTGGTATAAAAAGTGGTAACAAGTTAAGTTTTGAAGGAAAAAAATTGAACGACCATCTACTTGAACCATATTTTGTAAATTACATAATGTGACGATCGATATAGTTGGACTCATTAAAAAAAAAAAAAAGAATTCAACCATCAACTATCACATTATGATATTTACAAAATATGACCTAAAAACATAATCTTTCTACCCTTTTGCAAATTGAAGTAGCTGGTTTCAATTCATTTCTTGAATCACTAAAAAGGTGTAATGCTTTTCCTCTTGTTATTTTTTTATTTTTTATTTTTTTTGGAGAACCGCTTTTCCTCTTGTTTTATATTTTGTGTGCGCGCGCGAAAGCAGGCCTTGATCTTCTTAAAGCCACTTTTGACTGAGTGCATGAATTTTTTGCAAAAGAATTAGGACTTCCTCCATTACAATCCAAATCAAACACTCGTGCATTATTATTATACACATTAATTTAAGGAAAAGTAGCTTAATGTTTTATGTGTAATTAACATCTCAAATGTTTCAGCATGATTCTTTTTGGATAATACTTGATTCTCTTTTAGGGGAGGAGTCCATTCCCCAACTTGTAGATGACGTCATTCTCCTATTTGCAGATAACGCATATTCTTTGTAGAAATTTCATAATCAAAACAAATAATTTCTTCATCTTCATTTGTAGATCATTCTTATAAAAAAAAAAATCATTTGAATTGGAAATCATTTAGTCCTCCAAAATTTTCAAATAAATGGACGATTTATAATTGATATGTTACTTGGTACTTATACAGTTGATTATTTGATACATTTGGAAGACTAATTGATCTCCAGTTTGAATTATTTTTGTAGGAATAATCTTCAAATAAAAAATTAAGATATTCAATAGTTCTAATTTTAAAATTTGTAAGACAAATATACGTTATTTGCAAGCGACATAATATGTTTATCTCACCGAGAAGAATGCAAATATTATATGTGTTTATCCCACGGTGAAGAATGCAAATATTATTCTTTCTTTTTAAAAAAATTATTTGTATGTGAAATTAAACTCTAACCCCAACTAGGCACCTCCGGTGAACAAAGAGAGGTTTGAAACTTAGAAAACGACTATACAGTCTAATCATAAGGACAATCCTTTTTCTCCGTGACCACTTGTCTCCCAACATTGTTGAGAATATGGTTTTGTAATAAATGAGGGAAAACAAATTTAAATTATATAAATGTCATCTATATCTCTTTCTCAACATTATATTGACTCTTAAGAACACGTGATATATTTTGTCAAAATTGTAACCCATCCAAAACTTCACATTGCAAGCATAAATTAATTCATCACCTAACTATTAGATCTAGTGATATTCTCTTTTGACGTTAAAAAATGTTTCATATTTGAAATATTATTTTTCTAGCTAGTGATCAAACAAATAAACTGCATAACAATTACCCTATTGGTGTCAACTTATTCTATCACTGAGAAGAAATTTATTCTATAAATTGCATAACAATTATAAATGGAAAATATCTTATTATTATATCCAAGTGAATATTCTGATGGAATATTTCATTTTTAATGTTGATAATATCGTTTGTTAAAAAAAAAAATAAGGATGTTATTTTAGGATTATAATGCGTGGTTTAATTTATGGTTTTGGCTTGGATTTATGAGCGGCGTTCGTTCGGGGAATTGGTTTCTTCTTATAATTTTGAGAGGGACGAGGGTACGTAGACTGTTTGACTAGTTTAATGACTAAGTGATGGCGTGTAGTTTGGCTCATGTATACCCCTCTCCTTGAAGCTGTACTGTAGCTTGATCATCCCATTGTATGGAGTTAATTATGTGACAAGGACGACACAACAATGTCCATGACCGATCCGCAAAGTTGCAAACATATAACTTGCAAGTGGAGGTATGAATACCATCAAACCCACAATAAGTAACATCGCACAATGAAATCATCGAGTTGACGTCACGAAATACAATAAAATATTAAAAATAAATCTTTAACTGACCTGGCCGACATGTCCATCTTCCTTTTTTATTGGAACATGAACACGGATGGTACACCACATGTTTTTACGAAAGTGGTGAGAAATTTTATTTTTTAAATTATTAACCTTTTAACACATATATCTCACTATTTATATAATAATACGTACTTCATATACCGATACATTGAAAAATCTCTCATCTGACTTGTCTCTTTGACTACTTGTTTCCGGTCACGACCACCTTCAAAGTTATTCATCCCTATCTCTTTCCTTCTCACCATTATTTTTATTTGTTCACTAATATATTTTAAACATGGGTCCTAATGGGACCCAAATTCCCTTCTTTTCTTCCTATATAAAGTCCTACTGCGTTCAAAATATTTTTTATAAACGCAAAACGTACACCACTCACTGAAATATCCATTCCAATATTTATTCAAAGGAAATTCTGCAAATTGTTCATTCTTCCATAAAGCAAGATGGACTTGTCGTTCTTCCAAAACCGTAATTCTGAATTCTCGTTTGAATCTTCTTCTTCCTTCAACTCTCTAGAATATTATTCTCACGATGATCATCTCTCATGGAACATGTTCGACTTTAAAGATTATCACAACCAATCAGCCTTTCCCCAGCTACCATTTAATGAGAACGACTCAGAAGAAATGCTTCTCTATGGAGTTCTTGCTGAGGCGCCAGCAGGAGATCAGAACTCGTCGGATTCAATAGTATCCTCCACTCACTCGAAAGACCATGAAGAGGTGAATTCTTCTAGTGCCACAGCTAACGAAGATCAAGTGGTTGCTTATAGAGGCGTTCGGCGGCGGCCATGGGGAAAGTTTGCGGCTGAGATAAGAGATTCGACGCGAAACGGTGTTAGGGTTTGGTTGGGAACTTTTGACACGGCAGAGGCGGCGGCTCTGGCTTACGACCAAGCAGCACTTTCAATGCGGGGGTCTTCGGCGGTCCTCAACTTTCCAGCTGACGTGGTTCATCAGTCACTTGTGGAGATGAAGTATGGCTTTGAGGAGGGTTCGTCTCCGGTTTTGGCCTTAAAGACAAGGCACTCCATGAAGAGAAAGTCATCGATGAACAAAAAGAAGAAATCATTGCATCATAATCAGCATCAAAAGAATGATGAAGAAGGTGAAGATCAGTTGGAAAAAGTTGTGGTGTTTGAGGATTTAGGCGCAGACTATTTGGAGGAGCTACTCGGTATATCTGAGAGCTAACTAAGGTGGAATGGTACATCACGTCGCTTGATAATGAATAAAACCTTCTCAAGTTAGTCGAGCCAGCTGTCCTTAATCACATTGGTCCATCTGTGTCAAGTGTTAACCATACCATTTTTGGACCTTGTATTTTTGTTACTATTTTTGGGAAAGTATGTGGAGTGGAGAAGATGACGGTCAGTGGTCACCATAGCCAACTATTCCTTTCTTCTTAGATATTTCCTTTCTTCTTAGATATTGCCTTTCTTATTCACTTTTCATAATTGCCTTGTAAATTTTCATAATGGGTGATCAATAGAAAGCATTTGGGTAGTAGTATCCATACACATTTTTTTTTCCTCACATTTTTCTCAATTTCCAACTGTTGGATTGAATGACTTGAAAATGATCAAATGACACAAATTAACAATGTGTGTGAAAGAGAAAAAAGGGTGTGTGGATAACATGATCTAAGCTTTTCCATAATCATAGTACTAGTGTACGTATAGCTGTTTGCTAATAATTTTAGTCCATAAAAATTGATTAGAGTAAGTAACTTAGGTACAAAGAAGATAAGATTCTTGTTGGTGTTGGACCTTGATTATGACCGTTCCAACAGTTAAATCATTAATTAGTTTAATTACATTTGAAAAGGGTGATGTCACAACCAATTATAGCTAGATCACCAGTTAATCTCCCAAATTACTCAAAAAAATATTATATACTGTACATGTGAGTACTCTTGACGCATTTTTTTATTATATATTTTTGTTTTGTAAAAGACTCATAATGCATGTTTTGTTGACTTTAGTATAATTGTATTGAATTTGTGGGGTAGAGAAGCCAAAACAAATTAGCTCGTTACAACCTTTTCATTTGGGTCAGTGCTATTCGCACATTTATTTTTACTTGTCACACACACTTTTAAAATTTTAACCGTCGAATAAAATGAATTGAAAAAGACCAATAGACACAAAAATATGTAAAAAGTAAAAAGAAGCTTATGAATAGCACTACCCTATCATCTTCTCTACCTTTCTCATGTTTAAGATTCAAAATAGAAGCTAAATTTTGCCAGATCACCCTGTATCGACTCATAATAATATATGGTCAAAACTTACAAAGAGTACTAATTAAGTTGACCGAGTCACTAAATTGGATGCATCATGCATGAGAAACTTTTGATCCTTTCTGATTAACCAAAGAAAGAACCACCTTTGATCCTTTATTTCTCTTAAATATTGACAAACGATAAAGAAAATACTGTTATTTTGATCAGGATTTGGATACGTTTAGGGCAATACTATTTTTTTTTCTTTCACATTTTTGTTTAAAACTATTCGTTAATTTTCTTTGCTTTATTTCACTCAAGTGTTACAAATAAAATGAGTATGCATGGAAGAAAGACGTATGTGAAATTATTTCTCAATTGCTAAAGCCATACTAATTAACTATGTAATGTGAGATACTAATTCATTTTGGCCCCCCTTATGGCCATTTCAAGGTGTTCGATCGATGAAGCTGGGAATGAATAAGAAGAAAACAATGACTTGCATCCGCTCGAGGCAAAGCTGTTGTATTTGTACTTGGTACTTGGGACCAAAGCCTTGCTATATTGTCGGCAAGCAACAAGTGGGCAAAGCAACTAATCAAATCAAGCAACACCATTCATGGCATTCAAGAGATAATAGCAACCCTCTTCTTTATTTTTCTGATTTTTCTTATTTAAATCTCCTCATATTTCTCATCGGATGGTTCTGATATAAGGGAAACAAGAAGTTTAAAAAGCAAGTAGGCCATGCAATTTTGTCTCGGATTCTTTCTCCGGCTTTGGTTGGTGCTCACTCGTCATGCAGTTCTGCTTTCTTATTATGCTTCTCTTTCTTTTGATCTGGTTTCTTGGGCTTTATGTTTACCATGTTAGCATATGTTAGAAGAGATTGGCTTATATGAAATAGATTCAATAATAATATAAGGTCATAAGAAAAGTCTTACATATGACTTTGTATTATTGGTTCAGAACACTACAATTGCAATGAACTCGTTCCATGAAAATCTCCATCATGTTACAAGCAGTGCATTAGGCTAATTTGACTTTCTTGGGGTTGGGCACTCTATATTACGTTATTGGCCTTTTTGATAAAGAGTCAATTAGTGTCATTTCAAGAATATCAACCACAAAATTGGAACCATCGAACTAACTTTCAAAGAATCAACTTCTAGGTACAAAGTTAACCAAACAAAAAAGAAACATTGATAATTGGCTAGATAAAAAGATCATGGTGTTGAAGAAGTTGAGGACATGCGTCGTCGTGGTAGTGGTGGGCGTGGTTGGGGAAACCATTTGGGCCAGTCTGTTGCGTGTCGGAGAAGGAGGCGTTCTAGCTCCAGTTCTCCGGCCTAACTTCACGTGTTGCATATTGTGACCAGCTCCAGAGAAACCACCAACCACACTTGCAACTTCAAGCACCGTACTTGCATCATGTATATCATGTAAACCTTGTAAGATTGCAACATGGCTTTTACCCATTTGATGACTGTTTTGTGACAGACACGGTAAGCCAACAAGTAGCAATATCATCAGATACAAGCAAGAATTAGGAGCCATATTAATTCTACACTCCCAACTCTTGAGCTGATCGAGCTTATATAATGCTTGAAATATGTACATAGATCACGAGATAGGTGAATTTGTAATTTGTGTGGTACTGTATATATAATATATTGAGAATCTTACATTTATTAGGTGTAGTAGAGTTATGGCTTGACCGCTAGATAGGCTGTTTGTGTTGTAACTCGTGGCATATACTTTTGGATTTTCTAACCAACCCCCCACAAAATTAATGAAAGAAAACAAAAAAGGAGAGAGAATCCGCTTGGATTGAAAGTCAAATGAATTAGGGAAACTAATTGTTCCATTGACTATGTCACATACAAGGGGAGACCCGCATGCTTGCTAGAGAATTTTTCCTTACAATATTAAAATTTTAGGATTGATTTTGTTAACTTTTTTTTTTTTTTTTAAAATTTGAGCGGGGTAATAAATAATTGATGTGATGTTGCATTTTTTATTAATTAGGAATATCATTGTATAAATTCTAAGTATTTTATGTTTAGGAATCTTATGGGATATTGTAGATCTTTACTATTGGACTTTATATTGCTTGTAGGATAAGTAACAAAACCAATCATGTTTAGTATAAAATAAAGACACAATGCAAAGCAATTACTGTCTCTTTGTAAAGTACCCCTCTTCCTATTTAGAGGGTTGAGGCAAGAAACACTTGATGCATGGAGAATCATCACAGAATTCCTCAAGCCATTTTCTCCTCTGCTTGCCGCTCCGCTATCTTCTCTCTATAAAATAAGTTTACAACATGAGAAATTATTTTTACACATCATTTCTTGTTTTGGACACTATTATTTTCTTGATTTTCTTTCACTTTACTTGATCTAAAGACTATTTATATTCCCTTAATTCTCATTTGTTTTATTCAATCGAAATTTTATAAACAAAAGAGTGCAATAGGAGAAAAATAGAAGTGAGAATGAAGTATAAATAATACGGGAGATGATAATCATCATGCTTCTAAGTTGGCATGACCAAAGAAAAAATGATCTTCAATTCTTCTGCGAGCTTGCCTGATTCATTTTCCAGCTTCAATATATGGGCTATGTTGGCCATCTATATGTATATATAATATATCTATATACATCTGTAAAGGGTTTAGGGTTCGCAAACTCTTATTCTTTTGTAGTTTGCAAACTCTTTATCTAATTGTAAATTATATGGGCGGTGCTATCCACACACTACTCTTTATCTCTTACACATTCCCTATTACTTTCTGTCGTTTGATCATCTTCAATTCATTTGATCCAACATGCCGAAAATTGAAATGTCTGTGTGAAAGGTTAAAAATGGTGTGTGAATGGCAGTATTGCACCACCCTACTTAATTTGCTAGTATGCACTGCACACCACCTTATTATGTATGTTACACGGACAATCTTGTATATTCTTTCAATTGCAAACTGAAAAGTGAGAAGTAACGAAAACATGAATGAAACTTCAAAATTTGTCACCTCTTTGGATATTTGTTATGGCTGTATTCTTTTGCAAATACTAATTTATACATCTAGTCGTGTGTCGTTTAGGTTTCTTCTATAAGTACGCTTCTTGGACAAGAAAAAGTAATTGAAAGTGCTTTCTGAAAACGCTCATATAAACTAAAAGCACTTTTAAGTTTTTTTACCAAACATATATTCAGAACTGTTTGTAGTCAAATATAGATGGGGGAAATGGAGTAAGTGCTAGCTAACAACAGCACATAATTTGGTGCATAACTTTAATACAAAGATGAAGCCGACACATGCTGATATGCCTCAGCCTCATATCTACATTAATCATAATAAATGTGAACGACACCATAGGTGATAGGACCCAACATTTGAACTAACTGCTGAACTGAAACTACATTCTTTCTTCAGCAAGGATTATGATAAGTTTTTGGATACTGTAAATCTCCACTCGTAATGCAAACATTGAATTTGAAACCATAACTTAGGAAGGCGCACCTTAACCGCATCGATCCTTTGTTATGAATCTTTTCTATGACGATGGTGGTGGTGGTGATGCCCATGATGGTGGTGGTGGCTGTGGTAATGTCGGTGGTGTTGATGGCAATGGCTGTGAGGATGGTGGTGGTGGCGATGCAAATGATGGTGAAGGTGGAGGTGGCGGTGGTGGGGCTAATGAATCTGATGGAGACGGCAGCCGTGGCAACATTGGTGGCTGCGTCTGCGGAGGAGAAGGAGGAGATGGTAAGACATAACGGAAATGGTTACGACGACGATTGACTAGGAATGCAGTAGGGTAATACAGAAGAAGCTGCTTCCGAATCAGTAGCCACATTCATCAACACTAATAAACTCATCAACAACAAAAAATATGCAACACCCATTTGAACTAAGCTTTGCTGAAATACAAAGATATTTTCCATGCCAAGTAGAGAAGCCAACTCACACTTCTTATAACCAAAGGACCGCTCATCAAACCTATGGCTGGAAAGCTCTATCTAACTGGAGCAACTTACATGACACGGGACGCCTTCCCATGTTATAGAAGTTGTCCTTACTAACCAATCGAGTAGACAATAATAATTTCAACACAAAACTGTAAATGTAAATTCGCACAATGCCATACCCAAGTGCAATTTTTTTGTTAAATTTTCCCCCAATTTCAGAAACTACATTTATAGTTTTTAAAAATGATGAACGCAACTAAACTACTTAGTACTTGTTTCAAAAGCAAAAAATTTTGATCTAAGAAGGATACCAAACAACCCCGTATTTATCCCACCACCCTATAAACCAACTGTTCGGGCATGAATTTCGCTGGGAAGGGTCCCTGGCTTGAGCACACAGCTCCCCGAGGAGTTGGCACTTTGGTTGTTTGTCAGGCTCTTACTTGTCGAGATGCTGCAAGAGGAGGACACAGTTAGTTCTGAAAGGTGCATTTGTGGGGCCTTAGGTGTAGGCTTTGAGGCTCACAATCAAAACTAACTGAGTGTGAAGGCATGCCACTGCCATCTCTGTGTGACAGATGTAGAACAAGTGTATTTAAGCCGATTACTTGGGCCCCAAGTTATTCTAACCTTTTGTTATCAAAGGATTTTCGTGGATGGGTTAAGTCCACATTAAGTTCTTTTCTATGCCTTGAGACCAAGGACTTTTAGTTTGTTATCTTGTATGCTTAAAGGGTGAAGGTCCAAATCTGATTAAGTCACCAGTTTGGTTCCCATTTAGCCTTTTTAATGATGGTAAACCACTAAGTAAGCCAGATCTGAGCACTTATGGGACTTTGGATCATCAAAAGACTAGAAACGACTTAAATATATACTGGGAAATACATTGTAACACCAGATCTATTGATTTAAAGACAAAACAAGAGAATCGGGCAAGATTTCACCTTGTCGGGTAAGGTCTAAATGTCTTACGGTCTCTTCTCCTTGTGGTTACAGGGGATCGAGTACTAAAACGGGATGAAAGATGAACAAGTTTATATGAGAGAATCGATACCACATCATTTGGGAAAAGTAGTAGAGCTTTTACACTAGACAAAAGATGTCTTTCTAAGGAAAATATATGGCTAAAAGAGTGCAAAGTCTGAACAAAACGCAGCTTTCTGGGTATTTGCTTGACTGAGAAGCAAGTTGTATATTTGTTTGTTTGATTGGTTGAGTGTCCTTGTCTCTGGGCCATCTTCCTCCATTTATAGACGAATTAGCCCGATTGCTCGTAGCTTTGTTCTTGCCCGAAAGCAATTGAAGGGTAATGACTCATCAATATTTTACTTGTAGTGCCACTGAAAAGTACTTTTGGGCTGAGAGTAGGTTGATTTCTATCAGTTGTCACTTCTCTTGTAAGCACCTAACCTTTGCATTAATGGGGGAGCGCCAATTGGTCTTGAGATGGACGATCTGGGCTTGGTGCTGGGCTTTGAGCAAGCCTGCTTTCTTTAGTCTTTTTGGGCCCTCCTTCCTTTCGGCCCAAAGTTCAAATGTTAACCCAAACACTAACATCAAGCTTTACACAAATCATTCCTAGTTACAGATTACAGATTACAGGTTACAGATACAATACAATGCAAGGATGTAGAAAAGCATATTCCAAGTTGAAGATCCACTTCGCCAGAACATCTTGCTGCTGCGAGCGATGCGCGATATTTGCGACAGAGTTCCATGTTCCAAGAATAAATGAAAAGTCTTCATGGCTTCATCACTCTCACCCAGCGCTGCAGAAAAAGTGTAAACATCATTGACAAAGTCTTCAGGTCTGGCCATTCAAAATGGTTATTGTTAACCTCAAGCATTCGACATCAGTATATCAAGTGTTTCAACATCGGCAAACATGTAGAATCGAAAAAAATGGCATCACAAGCGCCAAATACTACCATGTTTAATGCATCCTGACCATCATTATTAGACATAAAATCGGATCCAAATTAGGTAACTAGAGCGAGATAAATAAACCCACATCTAACAAATATCAATTAAAATGGCCTTTTTTTCCTCTCAGGAGCCTTTTGTTCTTGAAACCAAGAAGTTTTGCTCCCCTCTAAATTCTGCGTTGCCCTACCGCTGCATTGTTTTATAAACCAAGTAAGAACAATCTGTTACAGTTTCATTCCATGTTCAGTCCACAACCAGAAATTCCATGTAGTCTTGTAGTAATGCCTTTGATTAAAATGACCCAACCTCAAATCAAATACTACATCCAACTACAAAAAAAAACAGAACCATATCTACAGATAAATCTTTCTTTTTTTTTATATTGAAAGCAGGGGAAGAGAATGGCATCGAGCAGAATACGTATTTGCGCTTTACAAGAAATTGAATTATGTAAGATTAAAAATATGTTAGTAATGCAAAGGGAAGAAAGAATAACCAGCTCACTGTAGAGTGTCAAGGGACACTCGTGATGCAGTAGAACAGCAAAATAGCACACGAGGTTGTAGACACCTTGGTAGCCACGCATCTCAAATGGAACTAACAGTTCGTGCAATAATCGAAGAAATAAAAGCTTAATCATATATGATATGAACTACTCAAAATCACAGGAATTGCCAGAAATGGAGCAGTGCGAAAATAAAACACACCTGTGGCTGCTCACAAAGCCAACACATATCAGTTTGTGCTTCCAGCCTCACCTGCATATGAAATAAATCGGTCAGAGCTTAATCAACACGGCCTTGGAACAACCATCACCTTGCTATATAATGAACTAAAAGGTCATCAGTAAAACGGTAGCCCACCCCTTCAGGTACCAACTCCCAGGACACAAGTTCTTCACTTCTAACGCATCCAGCCACTTCGACACACCCTATTTCAAAGATGAAACCGTAATTTGTCAAATTTGTGTTGTGTGCACGTGTGATGTCTAGACCGCTTAAGCGAGGAATAAAAACAAAATGCAACAGTTTCTTTCTCCAAATTTGAACGAAGATTGATAAAAAAGAGCATTCCACTGGAGATAAATCCACAAGGAAGATACTCTTGATGTATTTATGCAGACACACACACACACACACTTATGAAACGAGGAACATCCATGAAACAAAGTACCAAACTTAGAATACCTAAAAGTCAGGGAAACGGGGTAATGTTCCGGAAATTTAAGATCAGTGATTCCTTCAACTGGATAAATTTCTCGGTAGAATTCCTCCATTGCCTTGATTGTAGCTTCATCAGGAACCTTAGCAGTGGCATGAATCCAGAGACGGCCTTCGAAAGACAAATTCAAGGCATTACAAAGACGATTGTCTCCGTCAACAATTACAATAACCATAACAACAAGAGTCCAATAACAACTATCACAACAAAACAATATCTAAATTGAAGAAAAAAGCAATAACACTTGATGAATCAAATTTTTTCGAAGAAATCAAACTCTTACAAATAATAAAAATTGCTTCTCTACAAAAATAAGATCAAAACTTTGCAGCTTATTTAAAGTTTCTACTCCCACTTAACGAACTAGCTAGCTATAGCATATAACAGACAACATTCTCAAAAGTTCAAAACTTCACTCCCAAACATTAAAAAATAAATAAATAAAAAAAATAAAAATAAAAAAAGATATGAGAGTATCAGAATTTTGAATTGAATTCGGAGACTTTAAGGTAAATTTCTAACACTCCCCACTTTACGAACTAGCTAGCAAATCACATACCACATTCTCAAAAGCTCAAAACTTTACACACCAACATAAAAAAACATAAGATTAAACCAAAAGGGTATCAGAATTTTGAACTGAATTCTAAGAATTTAAGGTTGAAACCTCGGATAGGAGAAGGCCAGGACCTGCCCTCGACGCGCTTGATGCCATAAACCAGCAAAGAAGCCCATGGTTGGTGCATAGTCAGACATGGGTTTCTGTAATTCCCAAAAGAAGAATGTCCTCCTCCTCCTCCTCCTCCTCTTCTCATCCTGAGATTCTTCAGATGCGATTTCGGCCGTCTGATCTGATTGTCGCGCCGTTTTTTTCAGTTGACTGGAAAAAAGTTCTGCATTGATGAGTTTTATCCTATGTTTTCTTTTAATAGGAACCTTTTTGTTACCGACCAGGAGGGGGTAACAGTAATTGAAAAATCACTTTTTGTACTCGAGAGTAGAGACAAAGATTGCTAACAACATATGAAAATAAGAAATTTGTGATTTAAATGATTTTGGTCAAATCTTACTTATAGATCGAACTATAGTCAGAGTAGAAGTTTTTATTTCTCATTTTCTTTGTTTTACCTTCAAATTACGGTTAATTAGTCAACCTTTAGATTCACAAGATAAGAAACTCAATTTTGTATTGATGTTGGGTTGTCGGATAAGCCTTAAAAACACAAACACACACAACGGACCAAACACAAACGAAAAAACAAGAAAATGACCTTTGTATTCAAGGTCAAGATTATGTCAAGATTATTTAGTTTCCTAATTGGAACAAGAGACTACAATTTGAGGGTTTGTGCCGCTGGCTTTTAGAGGGATTTTAAAGGTTTAGTCGGGGGACGCTTTCTTTTATGCAACTTTAGAGACAGAGAGTAATTACTAGGGTTCTTAGAGATTTTCTACTCTAAGGTGTTTTCATTCTTTTTACTCTTAATAATATTTTCTATGATTTCAATTATGAATATGCATAACTAATTCCTTTTGCTTAGATGAAGCCTTGAGCCTTAGCATGAATATGTAATTTTTATTTAATTGCTTATAATTGATTGCATGCATACTTTGAATTATTGATCACCATGATTAAAACTATCTAATTGTTTTAATGCCTGATCACCATTAAGATCTTTAGAAAAGTAATTTGATGCAATTTTGGTTGAAAGGTTCCTTGAAATTGACGATGGCTTCTTGTGATTAATAATTACAATTACACTTAAAATGAACACCACATCTTAGCAGTTGCATGGTTTTTCAAAGGGTTTTCATAAAACATAATGAATCTTTCATATTTAGATTTGATCCGAACATCCGGACGAGTTGTATGCTAAATATATATTCTGTGTTGGAGGTTCCAAGTAGAATATAAATTAGGAAAACCTAACGTTCAAGCGGCATGTGTAGATCATAAGAAATTGGTATAAATTCATAAGATTGCTAGGTGATGGTGAAACCCTAGTCCTTTATAAATTGATATTTAAAACTCTTCTTTTGTCATATTAGTTTTTAATTAAAATTCGTTTTTAATATTACTCAATTTCAAAATCTCTTTTCTCAATTTTTAATTCTAAATATTTAATTAGAAATTGTTTCTACATGAATTATTAAAATAGTCATTGAGGAGAACGACTTTGCATGAGCATCTATACTACAACATCATTGTATTCTTGCAAGTATTTCATGTATTTTTATCCCTACTTTTATAGGTAGTAAAAATCATATCAAGAAATAGGCGCCGCAGCTGAAGATTATTTTAGATAATTTTTGTTTAGACTTTTTATAATTTCTTATTTTTCGTTAAAAAAATAAAAAATAAAAAAAATATTTTAATTCAATTTATTTTATTATTTTCGTTTTGACTGGAGAATCTGCACAGTACATGGTCCAAACCAGATCAGGAACTGCCTAGATTACACAGTTTGATTCAGAACCAGAACGCACACTGCACAGACTGCGACGAGAAATTAAATCGGCGTGGAACTGTTCACTTAAGTAAGAATTAGGAGCCATATTAATTCTACACTCCCAACTCTTGAGCTGATCGAGCTTATATAATGCTTGAAATATGTATATAGATCACGAGATAGGTGAATTTGTAATTTGATTGGTACTGTATATTTAATATATTGAGAACCTGACCTTTATTAGGTGTAGTAGAGTCATGGCTTGACCACTAGATAGGCTGTTTGTGTTGTAACTCATGGCATATCCTTCTGGATTTTCTAACCAACCCCCCACAAAATCAATGAAAGAAAACAAAGGAGAAGAGAGAATCCGCTGGGATTGAAAGTCAAGTGAATTAGAGAAACTTATGAAATATTGTTCCATTGACTATATCACATACAAGGGGAGACCCACATGCTTGCTAGAGAATTTTTCTTTACAATATTAAAATTTTAGGATCGATTTTGTTAACTTTTTTTTGTTTTAAATTTGAGCGGCGTAATAAATAATTGATGAGATGTTGCAGTTTTTATTAATTAGGAATCTCATTGTATAAATTCTAAGTATTTTATGTTTAGGAATCTTATGAGATATTGTAGATCTTTACCATTGGATTTTATATTGCTTGTATGATAAGTAACAAAACCAATCATGTTTAGTATAAAATAAAGACACAATGCAAAGCAATTACCTTCTCTTTGTAAAATACCCCTATTCCTATTTAGAGGGTTGAGGCAAGAAACGGCTCGATGCATAGAGAATCATCACAGAATTCCTCAAGCCATTTTCTCCTCTGCTTGCCGCTCTGCTATCTTCTCTCTATAAAATAGGTTTACAACATGAGAAATTATTTTTACACATTATTTCTTGTTTTGGACACTTTTATTTTCTTGATTTTCTTTCGCTTTATTTGATCTAAGGACTGACACACCCAGATCAAAAATTGGGGATTGCTGGCCGTCACGTGAGGGTGACGTAGCCAAGTGCACAATGCGGAAGCAAAAGAGTGAAAAATAAAGTCAACGAGATAATTTACAATAAAAAGATCAGTGAGTGATAGTGACAAACATGGAAGGAGAAATGTACAGTAGAAATTCAAGTATCCTAGGTGCAGTCCAGAACAAACAAACTCTACACAAGATAACTAGAAAATCCTACATGGAGGGTGCTTTGTCAGAACTGCCTCGATGCCTCTTTCGTCACCCACGTCCTCACTACCTAAAACCTGGACGGGGGCAAAACAGAAAACGTGAGTGGGCAAAAACAAAGTTGTTTTTCAAACCATTTCAATATAAAATAATAACCCCTCTCTGTAAAACCCATATACTTTCCAGAAAAGATTATACGTACTTGTATAACAAATCATGCTAAAAACGATAAAACTTAAATATGCCATGCTAGAAATATGCCATGTCAGAATATCCAAACAATTAGTATAAGCATCACGCAGGTGAGATAAAACAAATCATAATATGCCAGTAATATCAGTACGTCAGCCGAAGTCACCTAAAGTGACCTGTACGGCTGAATCTATAGCTCCTCAACCACTATCCTGCACACGAGTCGGAACCACCTATAGTGGTTTGTACGAAAGGCTGGTGTATCTAATTACGCTCAGTGCTACGATCACGTAAAGGCTGTGCGATATATCGCAAGTCACCTACGAGTCGGAATCAACTAAAGTGGTCTGTACGACAGGCTGGCACCTACCTTGGATCCAAGGTGAGCGTACGGTACGGGAGGTGAACGATCACGTGAAGGCTAGGCCCTACTCTGGCGGAGCACCATCACCGAGGTGCAGGAATGTAACCTATAACTCAATCTCATCAACACCATATCTATCACTAACAATATACTCACCTAACTTACCTGAGCGTCCGTGGCACCAAAGCATAACCAACACAATCACAATAATATTAATATCGACGATATTCGACATGGCATTTCAATTATAAAACCATTAAAGCGTAATTTCTGGAAAGATACCAATCATAATATATATATATATACACAAAAAAACAAAAGCCCACTCACTGATACGTAAAAGGGTCGTAAGCCCCGAACCTCGCGTGGTTGCGCTCGTCCTCCAGATAGTCCTCACCTATATGCGAAACAACTATAAAACCATCAATTTAACGCACATAACCAATCTTAGGTAATAACTTCTCATACATTGCTCAATTAGGGTGTTTGAATATATCAATGTGATATACTCAACCTCACGAACACCCCCATATTTTTAAAATAATTTTCCGACCTCCCACGCGCTGGCACGTGCCTAGCACTCGTGTGGAAACCCTAACGCCGTTAAGGAATATTCCGTTAAAACCCTAACAAAAGTTAACGGCCGTTACCTGACGCTGTTAGAATATTCCGTTAACTCTGACGGAATATTCGCCTCCTTCTCCGGTGAGCCTCGCCGGTCGCAGCCGTCTGTTGCCGTCTGCAACTCGAATTTTCGCCGGTTTCTGGAAAAACTTCAAACCTTAATATCTTCTTCATTTCTCAACCAAATTCCATGAAATTTGCACCAAAATAAAGCTTACAACGAGTAGAACAAAACCTTACCACTTTGGAGACCTAAAACCAACGGAATCTCGTCGGAAGAACCTCGATAATCCGGCCAAACCTGCAACTCGATGAACTCGAGCTTCCCGACGTCCAAAACACTTCAAAATTACTCCCCAAGCTTCGTGAAGACATCCTAAAGCTCCCTATAACCTTAGAAACTTCTAAAAACCACACAATCACGTGTGCATGAACAATGCACCAAATCTGGGTTCCTTGGTTCTCGGGTTTTCGAGGGTTTCAAGTCCAACCAACACCACCAGTCGACTCCTGAGCTCGAAAGGAGTCCAAAAACACCAACAATAAACACGATCCGTGCCAGAAATGGTTGGATGGAAGTTGTCCGTACGATGAGGAAGAAAATGGAAGAAGTCCGAGAGAGAGAAGAGAGAGGGAGTCACGGGAAAGATGGGTGTGTGTGAGTGTGTGGTCCAAATGAGTTCACAACCAAAAAGAACAAAACAAACCAAACACCCTACAACACTAATTAAGGTCTAGGGGTAAAATCGTCTTTTCACACTAACGTTACAAATAATTCAGAACAGGCTGTCACAACAAGGACTATTTATATTCCCTTAGTTCTCATTTGTTTTATTCAATCGAAAATTTATAAACAAAAGTGCAATAGGAGAAAAATAGAAGTGAGAATGCAGTATAAATACTACGGGAGATGATAATCATCATGCTTCTAAGTTGGCATGACCAAAGAAAGAAATTATCTTTAATTCTTCTGCGAGCTTGCCTGATTCATTTTCCAGCTTCAATATATAGGCTCTGTTGGCCATCTATATGTATATATAATATATCTATATACATCTGTAAAAGGTTTACGGTTCGCAAACTCTTATTCTTTTGTGGTTTGCAAACTCTTTATCTAATTGTAAACTATAAGGGTGGTGCTATCCACACACTACTTTTTATCTCTTACACATTCTCTGGTACTTTCTGTCATTTGATCATTTTCAATTCATTTGATCTAACACGCCGAAAATTGAAATGTCTGTGTGAAAGGTTAAAAATGGTGTGTGAATGGCTGTATTGCACCACCCTACTTAATTTGCTAGTATGCACTGCACACCACTTTATGTATGTTACACGGACAATCTTGTATATTCTTTCAATTGCAAACTGAAAGTGAGAAGTAACGAAACATGGCTGAAACTTCAAAATTTGTCACCTCTTTGTATCTTTGTTATGGCTGTACTCTTTTGCAAATACTAATTTATACATCATGTCATGTGTCGTCTAGGTTTCTTCTATAAGTACGCTTCTTGGACAAGAAAAAGTAATTGAAAGTGCTTTCTGAAAACGCTCATATAAACTAAAAGCACTTTTAAGTTTTTTTACCAAACATATATTTAGAACTGTTTGTAGTCAAATATAGATGGGGGAAATGGAGTAAGTGCTAGCTAACAACAGCACATAATTAGGTGCATAACTTTAATACAGAGATGAAGCCGACATATGCTGATATGCCTCAGCCTCATATCTACATCAATCATAATAAATGTGAACGACACCATAGGAGATAGGACCCAACATTTGAACTAAGGTGCTGAACTGAAACTACATACTTTCTTCAGCAAGGATTATGATAAGTTTTTGGATAATGTAAATCTCCACTCGTAATGCAAACATTGAATTTAAAACCATAACTTAGGAAGGCGCACCTTAACCGCATCGATCCTTTGTTATGAATCTTTTCTATGACGATGGTGGTGGTGGCTGTGGTGATGTCGGTGGTGTTGATGGCAGTGGCAGTGAGGATGGTGGTGGTGGCGATGCAAATGATGGTGAAGGTGGAGGTGGCGGTGGTGGGGCTAATGAATCTGATGGAGACGGCAGCCGTGGCAACATTGGTGGCTGCGTCTGCGGAGGAGGAGGAGGAGATGGTAAGACATAACGGAAATGGTTACGACGATTGAATAGAGGCGGCGGCGGCGGAGATCGACTAGGAATGCGATAGGGTAATACAGAAGAAGCTGCTTCAGAATCAGGAGCCGCATTCATCAACACTAATAAACTCATCAACAACAAAAAATATGAAACACCCATTTGAACTAAGCTTTGCTGAAATACAAAGATATTTTCCATGCCAAGTAGAGAAGCCAACTCACACTTCTTATAACCAAAGGACCACTCATCAAACCTATGGCTAGAAAGCCCTATCTAACTGGAGCAACTTACATGGTACGGGACACCTTCCCAAGTTATGGAAGTCCTCCTTATTAACTGATCGATTAGACAACAATAATTTCCACACAAAACTATAAATGTATTTCTGTAAAACTTGCACAATGCCATACCCAAATGCAATTTTTTTGTTAAATTTTCCACCAATTTCAGAACTTTATCACAATTGAACTCACTAAACTACATTTATAGTTTTTAAAAATGATGAACGCAGCTAAATTACTTAGTACTTGTTTCAAAAGCAAAAAAAATTGATCTAAGAAGGATACCAAACAACCCCGTACTTATCTCACCACCCTGTAAACTAACATCAAGCTTTGCTGCGAGCAATGCGCGATATTTGCCACAGTGTTCCACGTTCCAAGAATAAATGAAAAGTCTTCATGGCTCCATCACTCTCACCCAGCGCTGCAGCAAAAATGCAAACATCATTGACAAAGTCTTCAGGTCTGGCTATTCAAAATGGTTATTATTAACCTCCAGCAATCGACATCAGTATATCAAGTGTTTCAACATCGGCAAAGTTGTAGAATCGAAAAAAATGGCATCACAGGCGCCAAATATTACCATGTTTAATGCATCCTGACCATCATTATTAGACATAAAATCGGATCCAAATTAGGTAACTAGAGCGAGACTATGCTTAATAAACCCACATCTAACAAATATCAATTAAAATGGCCTTTTTTTCCTCTCAGGAGCCTTTTGTTCTTGAAACCAACAAGTTTTTGGGTCAGCGATTCTCACCTGTGTTTACATTACTCAAGCCCAAAGTCTCACCTCCGCTTTGTGTGCTCCCCTCTAAGTTCTGCGTTGCCCTACCGTTGCATTGTTTTATAAACTAAGTAAGAACAATCTGTTACAGTTTCATTCCATGTTCAGTCCACAACCAGAAATTCCATGTAGTCTCGTAGTAATGCCTTTGATTAAAACGACCCAACCTCAAATCAAATACTACATCCAACTACACAAAAAACAGAACCATATCTACAGATAAATCTATCTTTTTTAACTGCCGAAAGCAGGGGAAGAGAATGGCATCGAACAGAATACATATTTGCGCTTTACAAGAAATTGAATTAAGATTAAAAATATGTTAGTAATGCAAAGGGAAGAAAGAATAACCAGCTCGCTGTAGAGTGTCAAGGGACACTCGTGATGCAGTAGAACAGCAAAATAGCACACGAGGTTGTAGACACCTTGGTAGCCACGCATCTCAAATGGAACTAACAGTTTCTGCAATAATCGAAGAAATAAAAGCTTAATCATATATGATATGAACCACTCAAAATCACAGAAATGCCAGAAATGGAGCAGTGCGAAAATAACACACACCTGTGGCTGCTCACAAAGCCAACACATATCAGTTTGTGGTTCCAGCCTCACCTGCATATGAAATAAATCGGTCAGAGCTTAATCAACACGGCCTTGGAACAATCATCACCTTGCTATATAATGAACTAAAAGGTCATCAGTAAAACAGTAGTCCACCCCTTCAGGTACCAACTCCCAGGACACAAGTTCTTCACGTCTAACACATCCAGCCACTTCGACAAACCCTATTTCAAAGATGAAACCGTAATTTGTCAAATTTGTGTTGTGTGCACGTGTGATGTCTAGACCGCCTAAACGAGGAATAAAAACAAAATGCAACAGTTTCTTTCTCCAAATTTGAACGAAGATTGATAAAAAAGAGCATTCCACTGGAGATAAATCCACAAGGAAGATACTCTTGATGTATTTATGCAGACACACACACACACACACTTATGAAACGAGGAACATCCATGAAACAAAGTACGAAACTTAGAATACCTAAAAGTCTGGAAACTCAGTGATTCCATCAACTGCATAAATTTCTCTGTAAAATTCCTCCATTGCCTTGATTGTAGCTTCATCAGGAACCTTACCAGCGGCATGAATCCAGAGACGGCCTTTGAAAGACAAATTCAAGACTTCACAAAGACGCTCATCTCCGTCAACAAGAATCCAATAACAACTATCACAACAAAACAATATCTAAATTGAAGAAAAAAGCAACAACACTTGACGAATCAAATTTTTTCGAAGAAATTAAACTCTTGTAAATTAAAAAAAAAATTGCTTCTCTAAAAAATTAAGATCAAAACTTTGCAGCTTACTTAAAGTTTTTCCTCCCACTTAACGAACTAGCTAGCAATAGCATATAACAGACAACATTCTCAAAAGTTCAAAACTTCACTCCCAAACATTAAAAAAAAAAAAAAGAAAAAGACACGAGGGTATCAGAATTTTGAATTGAATTCGGAGATTTTAAGGTAAATTCCTAACACTCCCACTTTACGAACTAGCTAGCAAATAACATACCACATTCTCCAAAGCTCAAAACTTTACACACCAACATCAAAAAACATAAGATTAAACCAGAAGGGTATCAGAATTTTGAACTGAATTCTAAGAATTTAAGGTTGAAACCTCGGATAGGAGAAGGCCAGGACCTGCCCTCGACGCGCTTGATACCATAAACCAGCAAAGAAGCCCATGGTTGGTGCATAGTCAGACATGGGTTTCTGTAATTCCCAGAAGAAGAATGTCGTCCTCCTCTTCTCATCTTGAGATTCTTCAGATGCGATTTCGGCCGTCTGATCTGATTGTCGCGCCGTTTTTTTCAGTTGACTGGAAAAAGGTTCTGCATTGATGAGTTTTATCCTATGTCTTAATGTTTTCTTACTTTTAATAGGAACCTTTTTGTTACCGACCAGACGGGGGTAACATTAATTGAAAAATCACTTTTTGTACTCCAGAATAGAGACAAAGATTGCTAACTGTTACATAGGAAAATAAGAAATCTGTGATTTAGATGATTAAAAATCTTGGTCAAATCTTGCTTACAGTTTGAACTATAGTTAGAGTAGAAGTTTTTATTTTTCATTTTCTTTGTTTTACCTTCAAATTACGGTTAATTAGTCGGATTTAACTTTTAGATTCACCAGATGAGAAACTCAATTTTGTATCGATATTGGGTTGTCGGATAAGCCTTACACGCAACGGACCAAACACAAACAAAAAAAAAAAAATGAAAATGACCTTTGTATTCAAAGTCAAGATTATGTCTTAGGTTGTGTTCTCAACATTCAAGAAATCACCTTATAAAATTTTCGTTCATGAATAAATATCAAAGATACACTTTTTGAAGTCGCATAATTATTATTTCTATTTTCTACTGAAAGTGATTTGAACTTTAGTGTTTTGGAGGGAGGAGAACCCTTAAACAATTTCAATCATCCCCCTCTCACTTAAAAACATAACTATATACACTAAAATGAATGGTTATCTTGATTTTTTTAATAATTCTTCAATAATCTGATACTACTGAGTGGTTTGAAAAATGAGCAATAAAAGTAACTTTAAGAAAACTAAATTGTGAAGATTATTTAAAAAGTCAGACTACTTAGTAAGTTGAACTAAAGAAGACAAACCCTTACGTACCTAAAAGCGATTAAACTTTTTTGTACTCGAGAGTAGAGACAAAGATTGCTAACTGTTACATAGGAAAATAAGAAATCTGTGATTTAAATGATTAAAAATCTTGGTCAAATCATGCTTACAGTTCGAACTATAGTCATAGTAGAAGTTTTTATTTTTCATTTTCTTTGTTTTACCTTCAAATTACGGTTAATTAGTCGAATTTAACTTTTAGATTCACCAGATGAGAAACTCAATTTTGTATTGATGTTGGGTTGCCAGATAAGCCTTAAAAACACAAACACACGAAACGGACCAAACACAAACAAAAAAAAAAATAAAAAAAGAAAAAAAGAAAATGACATTTGTATTCAAAGTCAAGATTATGTCTTAGGTTGTGTCCTCAACATTCAAGAAATCACCTTATAAAGTTTCCGTTCATGAATAAATATCAAAGATACACTTTTTTGAAGTCGCATAATTATTATTTCTATTTTCTACTGAAAGTGATTTGAACTTTAGTGTTTTGGAGGGAGGAGAACCCTTAAACAATTTCAATCATCCCCCTCTCACTTAAAAACATAACTATATACACTAAAATGAATGGTTATCTTGATTTTTTAATAATTCTTCAATAATCTGATACTACTGAGTAGTTTGAAAAATGAGCAGTAAAAGTAACTTTAAGAAAACTAAACTGTGAAGATTGTTTAAAAAGTCAGACTACTTAGTAAATTGAACTAAAGAAGACAAAACCTTACGTACCTAAAAGCGATTAAACTTTTTTGTACTCGAGAGTAGAGACAAAGATTGCTAACTGTTACATAGGAAAATAAGAAATATGTGATTTAAATGATTAAAAATTTTGGTCAAATCTTGCTTACAGTTCGAACTATAGTCAGGGTAGAAGTTTTTATTTTTCATTTTCTTTGTTTTACCTTCAAATTACGGTTAATTAGTCGGATTTAACTTTTAGATTCACCAGATGAGAAACTCAGTTTTGTATTGATGTTGGGTTGCCGGATAAGCCTTAAAAACACAAACACATGCAACGGACCAAACACAAACAAAAAAAATAAGAAAATGACATTTGTATTCAAAGTCAAGATTATGTCTTCGGTTGTGTTCTCAACATTCAAGAAATCACCTTATAAAGTTTCCGTTCATGAATAAATATCAAAGATACACTTTTTGAAGTCGCATAATTATTATTTCTATTTTCTACTGAAAGTGATTTGAACTTTAGTGTTTTGGAGGGAGGAGAACCCTTAAACAATTTCAATCATCCCCCTCTCACTTAAAAACATAACTATATACACTAAAATGAATGGTTATCTTGATTTTTTAATAATTCTTCAATAATCTAATACTACTGAGTAGTTTGAAAAATGAGCAGTAAAAATAACTTTAAGAAAACTAAATTGTGAAGTTTGTTTAAAAAGTCTTACGTACCTAAAAGCGATTAAACTTAAGTTCTAAAGAATTATATTTTTTACCAAAAAAATGGAGAGCATTTCATTTCCATCAAATTTGTGTACCATCGAACTCCCACCAAACACTGAAAACAACACTTTCATCTTGTAGCAGAAATCAAAACCCAAAAACAAGAACAAGAACCTTAAATTGTTCACCCTTCAAGCAGTTGACAAAAGAATAAATATTATTTTGTGCAAGAATTTCGAATTTAAAGTATTCTCTCTCTCTCTCTCTCTCTCTCTGAAATCACACAAGAAAGTCACAAACACCACTCTGTCCAACACTGAGACGACATCCCTTTCACAGAAAACGACAGCCAGAAGAACCCAACCCATCGAATCCCCCCCACCCAAAAGTCCCACTCTTTTCTTGCCCTCCCTCTCTTCTTCTTCTTCTTCCTCTCTTCAAGTTTCAGTCTTCCAGTTTTCAATCGGACCGTTGACTTTCTAGACGGCAACCAACTCCTGGGAAATGGACCAATCGGTTCTGGATGACATAATCAACCGACTCCTCGAAGTCCGAGGCCGACCCGGGAAGCAGGTCCAGCTGTCGGAGTCGGAGATCCGGCAGCTTTGTTTGGTCTCTAAAGAAATCTTCTTGCAGCAGCCTAATTTGTTAGAGCTCGAAGCACCCATCAAGATTTGTGGTACTTTTCTTTGCAAAACAACCTTAATTTTTCCGTTTAGTTTTGAATTTTCGTGATGGGTTTTGTCCTGTGGCTTTGAATTAGTTGGAATTTATTGGAAAGTTCTGTTCTTTGATTTGATTAGGTTGTGTGTACTCATTATTTGGGGAAATTTTAGTTGTTTTTGTTTCTGACCAATGTTTGTTTTTGTGGAATAATCCGTGAAAATCGGTATGTTGTATGGCAAAACATTCATTGACTACACAAATTATGGAAGTGTTTCGTTTAGGATTGGGTCAGTCGAACATTTTGTTCTTTGATAACCGCGAAGGTTGTCGTGTAGTTTGGCATTGTATAGTGAGTATAGTTTGGTTACTGAATTCGGGCATGAATAGCTTGATTGGAACAATTTCAGATGATCCGGTAATGGCGCGTTTACAATTTGCTAAACCTTTTAACATTTCAAGAATTGGGAATGTCCGGGCGTGTTAATTGTTTGTAGAATTGCAACATCCACAACAAAACCTTATCCCACCAAGTGAGGTCGGCTGAATGAATCATAGAACGCCACTGCGCTCGCCTGTATGAATCCTAGAATTGTATTTGTACAAAATATCGTATCATAGACGTTCAAGCAGTGAGCTTTACTGCAGTGTCTGCTTTATACTCATGACAAGTAATGTAACACTTATGTTCTTGTGCAAATGCAAAGAAGATTAGATTTGTAATCATTGTGTGTGGGCGTGTTTATATGTTTTGTGCACGAGAGCTAAGTGGGCTTTATTTTCTAAACCCATGTAGTATTTTGCCTGTAAGTATGCTAAAGTTTGGATTTGTTTTTAGATGAAAGGTGACCTTCTTTCTTTATGATATTGGAGGGGTGTTGCATATAATTATGATACCTGCACACAAGGTCGATAACATGAAACATGGAGGGTTGTAAATCAATCCTTCTTACAGAAGTTTTGAGTTTCATATGTATAGTCAGTTACTCTTATTTTCTTATTCTTCTTTCATCGCTCGTTCAAAGTTTGGTATTGACCAAAAGAAAGAACGAAGTAACAACTGATGATAAAGGAACTTATTTTGTAAAATGTTAGTTGGTAATTCTAGTTTTGTAGACTACGTAAATTATGGAGATATGTGATCTTTTCTGAATTATTTTGAGGGATGTGACATGCGGGCATCGTGGCATTGCAAATTAATTTGTTGGGGGATGATGGGAAGCTAAGGTTTATGGGTACTCTGAATAATAATAAAAAATTAATATTGTAACTGGAAAACCGAATCTAAATAATTGCTTAGGGGAATGTTATGGGTGATTATATTCTAGCAATGAGGTACATCACTTCTTTGTGAAAGCTCACGTTTTGTGCTCATTTCACCATTTTGTGTCTTGGAAATTTGAACAGATCAAATAGTGTAGAAAATTTCAGCATGATTGCTTAGTTCAGATGCTTTTGCTGATATTCTTTTCTTGCCTACTTTTTCATATGACTTTAGTTTTCAACGATTTAATCTCATGAATTCTTAAAAGTGAACTGCTTATCGTTTGCAGGTGATATACATGGTCAGTACTCGGATCTTATAAGGCTTTTCGAGTACGGTGGACTACCTCCTAATGCCAATTACTTGTTCTTGGGGGATTATGTGGATCGGGGAAAGCAAAGTTTAGAAACAATATGTCTTCTCCTTGCATATAAAATAAAATATCCTGAGAATTTTTTCCTCTTGAGGGGAAACCATGAATGTGCATCTATAAACCGTATATACGGATTTTATGATGAGTGTAAGAGAAGATTCAATGTGAGGTTATGGAAGACATTCACAGAGTGTTTTAACTGCCTTCCAGTGGCAGCTCTGATTGATGAAAAGATTCTCTGCATGCATGGCGGTCTTTCTCCCGACCTGCATAATTTAGATCAAATCAGAAATTTACAGAGGCCAACAGATGTACCTGACACAGGTTTACTTTGTGACCTTCTCTGGTCTGATCCCAGTAAAGATGTTCAAGGTTGGGGAGGGAACGAGCGGGGAGTTTCGTTTACATTTGGTCCTGACACGGTGACGGAGTTTCTTCAGAAGCATGATTTGGATCTCATTTGTCGTGCTCACCAGGTTTTATTGATTGGCGTTTTTTTGGTTCAGTTCATATCCTCTTTACACTTGTAGGACTGTAGGGAATATACCTGTGGGAGCCAAACATTACTTCCTATCTGGGATTCTATGGTCGGGGGTTTTGTGTGGTTATAATTTCTTTTTTACGTATTTTTTAAGCCTTTGGCATTCCCAGACCTCCCCTGCTGGTGTAGTGGCATTGGCAAATGTTGCTTTCTTCTATACAGACTTGCACTGACTATTGAGGATATGAAATTTTAATTTATTTCCGTGCATCAGGGCAATTAGTTATGTTTTTCTTTTTATCATTGGCAGGTTGTGGAGGATGGCTACGAGTTATTTGCCAACCGACAACTTGTGACGATATTTTCAGCACCTAATTATTGTGGGGAATTTGATAATGCTGGTGCCATGATGAGTGTGGATGAGACATTAATGTGCTCTTTTCAAATATTAAAACCTGCAGAGAAAAAGCCGAAATTTAACTTTGGGAGCATGACTGCAGCTAAACCTGGAAATACTTCATCTGGAGTTGGCGCTTTTGCGAGCATAGCAGCAGCTAAGTCTGGGAACACTGTTACAGGAATCAAGGTAATTGCAACCTTTTATTCAAGAGAAACAAAACTATGTTTTATGCAGGAAGCTTTAGATAGCATGTTAGAGAACTTGAATTTTCCACTAGTTTGTTTGCGTCACATCATGTCGGTGTCTGGTTTTGGCTTGCAAAAAAGCCATTACTGTGCTTGCTTCTTTTATTCCAATATTTCAAGATGATTTACTGTGAATACTTTAGCATTGTAACAAAGAAAAGATGATGTGTATAAGAAAGATGATGTGTATAAGAACTGCATTTCTCTTTTCGGATTTCGCAGATAACATGTAAGCAAATGCGTTCACCTTCTACAATATATTTGTTCTTTTGGATGCGTTCACCTTCATTCTCATCTTGCTCCTACGAATTATATGCTGTTGTAATTCGTTTCCAAGAGTTCTGATTGGTTTCCCCTGCTTCAGCTTTAGGACCATCATTCTGGTTGTCCTTGAATCTGGAGAGTGAATTACTTCTTCCATTATAACAAAACGTTTCTGGCAAGCAAATGTTTTCTTTTTCAGAATCGTATACCCACAAAACATCTATTTCCCAGTGGTTAATTCTTGATGCATTTCATTCAATCAAATACATTTCGAATCTGTATGTCAACGATGCATTTACGTATTTGATAAAAATGTACATTTTTGTTTTCCTTGCAGTCTTTGATGCACAGGTAAGATGTTTGATCTGGCGGAGAGGGAAGGAGCCGAAGCCCAATTTGTATCATGATCGAGCCAAGGTTTCCATCTGGAAGCACGAGAGCCAATTTAACTTCGCTGTAATCTGTTTAAATTGTAAAATTTGAAAGGAAAAGTCACTAGAAACTAATGGAGAATGATATAAAGTTGGGTTTGAAGGTAGAAGGCTGTGTACCTTCTTCTCTTCGTCCTTGTACACTAATGGCTGCTATGAATTATTAGTCTCTCTGAGACCATGGAAAATCTCAGAACAGCCAGATGCCTGTAATGAAAATATCGGGGAAAATTTTCCAAGTCTTCTTGTTAACAAAATCTCTCTCTTGCATGTACTCGTAACCATTTTTCATCCTTTAATTTTTCTTGGACATTGTGACTTGTAGCTCTAGTGATTACAAACACCGAAGATATTTCCGAACGCTCATTTTCTCTCCGTTAACACCTTTGTTTGTGTTTTGTTTTGGAGAATAAATCAAATGACATAAATAAAATAGGTGTTCCAAAAGAGAATATGCAGAATTCATTTTCCAAATTGTTCCTACAAATGCTAGGTATTGTGTAAGCAAGGCCAGCAAAAGTTGGAAAAAAAAAATCATTTTGTTGAGAACCTGGTCTTGTACATCAAGTGTCATATAATACAATTGGTTGGAAATTTTTCTTTTTACGTTTTCAATCAATTGTATTGTTACCCTTGGTGTACTGACTGTGTTCCAAGCTTCCAGCACACTGCAAAATTCTCCAAAAGCTAACCTCAACTTGCTAACCCATTTTCTGTCTATGCGCTTCTGTTTATCAATGGTATTTAAATTGATTAAACTAAAAGAAAATCAAGAGGTATATACATGAGTTTGCACAAGGAAAAAAATTGTGTGTCGAAACCATTTTCAAAAGTCCTCTCTCTTCACTCTTCAGACAGACCTCATCTATTAGTACATTACTTGATGATTAAGCGCACCACAAACTTGACGATTAAGCACCACAAATATTGACGATTAAGCACCACGAATATTGAAATGTACATGATATACAGCTTAACTGGTACACAAATCTGTTGGTTTTGGTGGGTGCTCTTAATTTAAAGTGAGACAGGGATCCACATTGTGTGGTTCAGGTCATTTTCTACTCACATGTTGTGAGCGACTTGTTTCATGCAACGGATGCAGGAATTTTTTTTTTTTTTTTTCTAAAAGACAACACTGGCTTCAATCACGTGAGCGGATGTCACGTAGAAAACAGTAAAATTGGACAAATTACACACACCTTTAAATGTTTGAGTCATCTGAAGATAACTTTCTAAAATGGTAGGTAAAAAGATATTTTCATGTCAATTGATTTTACATCATCATACTTGCAAGTCACACTAAAAGGAGTACTAATGCGACACAAATGCAACCACATAGCGCTACAAAACGAAGACCAAGTTGTTATGGAGGTCCACGATGAATACGTAATAACGACGCTGCATGCAGATTAGGGTTCAGAATTTATAGAAGGAACTATGAACTCAAATCGTCGTATATTTTCGAAATCAATTGACAACAGATAGAAAAGATCACGATTATTTAACTCACCAGTGCAAAGATTTTGTTTACAATGTGAAATATGTAATTCGATATGTTCAAGGTTTTAAAAGATGTTAGGCGCTAGTCGGACAACGGGCTAAGGTCTAGCACCTAGGTGCACTAGGCAAATTTAAATAAATCTATTGTATTTCGTGTAAATAAGTGTATATTTATACTTAAAATATATATAATTTCATCATAACCTAGACATTAATCCGGATGGCGGTCATCCGTCTAGCGCTTAGGCGAGGCCCAGACTACAGGCGGAGATTTTTAGCATAGTTATATGTTTGAGGATAGAGTAAATTTAAAAAGATCAAAGGTGCTCGATTCGTTTCTTGGTGCCATAAAAAAATAACAAAATATAACTTCATGTGCCTAATTGTTTGATTCCCATGGAAGAGGATCCTCTTGACTACGAAATTAAGGCCGTTCAATTTTAATCCAACGGTTGCAATTATTATAACTTTTAGAGGACCCTCTGTTTTAGAACCGTTGGATTAAAATTGAACGGCCCGGATTTCGTAGTCAAGAGAATCCTCATCCTATGCTCAGGAGAGGATCCTCTTCCGATTCCCATGATCGATTTTTTTTTTTTTTTTTTTTTGTTTTAGTTAGGTCATTACCTGCCCTTCAAGCATTATATGGAACAAACAGATTAGCAAGAATAAGTCTGAAGAAATATGATATTACATCAAAGTGAGTATATTTAAATCAAAGGTGGATTCTAACTTGGATGTGCATTCCAACAGAAATAAAAGGAATTTGTGTGCAACAATGAAGCTCTTGTCTGATATGCAAATGGTGATCTTAAATAATACGAAGGGAAAAATAATTGGTGTCGCATGACTAGAACACAGTGGAACACGTGGACAGTGTATGTAGAAGTAGGACACACATCCAACAATGTTTAGTATACTAAATGAAGTTTCTGTATATTATATCTGCAAAAGTTTCTTAAATCATACTTTGAGATGAGAATAATAGTTAAGTATTTTTAAATAATTCAAGTGCCGTTTGATACCTATTTCCTTTTTCTTTTTTTTTTACTTTTATAAAAATTGAAATCTTGTTTGTTAACTATTGAAAACTTAAGGAAGTAATTTTCAGTTTTTAAAACAAAATGATTATCAAACGGTATCTAATTAAATGGTTTTCAAGTTATCAAAAACACTTATATGTTTGCCCGAAAATTAAAAGTATTTTTGAGTTATGAAAAGCCCTGAAAGACGTACCTACTATATGTTTCTTTAAAGAAGTACTAGAAGTGCGGTGGAAATGTATTAAGTCATTGCATGACGGTGTGAGTTCAAATTCTGTCGTTGACTAATTTAACATCTATTCTAACAAAATTTATCGTTTGTCAAAAAAAATGAATTTTTAAAAAAACCATTTCTAAAGGAACCCTAATAATTCTGTCATTAGAATTTATATATCATATCATCATATATATAATAAGATCAAAATTGCTACTTAATTATACTGTGGCTTCCGTTTGTACTTGGCATGGGGCCAAACCAAAACCATTGGCGCCCAACGTTTGATATTTTTTTTTATTCTTCAAGTATATATTTGCACCTAAACAAGCAGGAGTCGTACATTATCCTGACAGAAAAAAAAAAAAAAAGAGATATCTGATCTGTATATCTATATGCTTATTCATTAATAATTATACTAGCAGTTAGATTAGTTCCTTTTAAAAACAAGTAGAAGAAGGATTAGTTAGGGAAAGTTGGGAAATTGAAATTTGAATTTCATACCTAATTGGCATTGCACAGGTAGCACTCACATGGAGTAGAAGTTAAGCCAGATAGGACTGTAGAAAGCCAAGTAGGAAGATATGTTACAACCTGCTCACACAATAAAATTAGGTCATTATAATGCGTTAACTTTACCCAGTGACCGATCCAGGATTCCAATTTTGGGAGTTCTAGTGTTAAAGGTTTAAATTTTTTAGATAGAAACAGAGCACGAAGTGCGCAAAAAACTTTTAGTGTATTCACCGAGATATTTTGTTGAACATTTGGTGGGCTTGTTGTTGTTAGTCGAACCATGTTCGCACATGTTAACACATATCAACATATGCAAAAGCAACCTGATAAGGGTTATCGAGAAAATTTGTCGAACACTCTCGACGCAACCTGACGAGTGCTCCCGAGATATGTATATAAAGCATTACACCAAACACTTATTGAACACCAAACAAACCCATAACAAAATCCCGAAAGGTCCTCGAAAAGCCATCATATATATATTTTCCTGACTTCAGGAGGTCTTTGGACCACTTTAGTCCTAATGTACATTCCACCACTCATATATTGTTCTTACCACAAATATATGAACGCGACATTCACAAAATTAATGCAAGCAATTATTATACTAGTCTAGAACTAGGCCAGCAAAAATTATTATCTCTGGAGTATTCTATACTCTAGAATTATTGAACGTTATATCTTTGTTATTGTATTCTCGTCTAAAGATTTAATAGCCAAAAACTCAAGTGTAGTATACTTATATATAAATCAAAGATGAGACCCGCAAAATCAAATAGAAGGACCTAAAATGCGATAATATTTGAGAACTTTCTAGTATGTACCGATGCATATTTTTGTTAGATTTTTCGATTCATTCATCAAAAGACATGTCAGGCTGGTCGTTGGAAGCCACCAACCTCACAGGCATGCGTGCTTGCAAGCAACTGCGAGTACTTACTGCAACGATTTAAAGTCCAAATGGACCAGACACTAATTTTTTATAGCAAAAAATAACTACAAGGGTCCTGAATTATGAGTGCTTCTGACATTGCCTCATGATAAGGCAAGTGCAAGTACTTATCAACGTTAATCACGGACCTAACAAAGAGTCTGCACCACCGACGTACGTATTGATCTGCCCGTCGACAGATCATTATGGTCGGCTCACCCAATTCACTATCACGTGCTACCACGTGTAACCCTAACCCTAATTCGTGCTATCGTTTTTTGTTCTTCTTCTTCGATCCATGCTGTTCTTCTGGTTTTTGGGGAGTTTTGTTTTGTTGGTTCTTTCTGTTTTTTTTTTTTTTTTTAATCAATAATTCTTGTTTTATATGGTTTATGAATACAAATTGAGATTTGCAAAGTAATTAAGCTGCATGGTGCATGCGCATTTTATTTATATATTAAAGCAATACTTGCAGAAAGAAACAAGCCAAGTCAGTAGTCAGAGAAAGCATGAACCAAAGCACATGCATGCTACTTTAAAAGAATATTCTGGATCTTTTTATAATCACTTTCTTTTGTTGAAGTCTATTTATTATAACTAAATGGTCCAAATATGCAGGGGTAGATGGACAATGTGACCAACGCGATCTCAGAATCGCTCGGAGTTTAAGAAATATACATGTGAAGAACTTTCAAGTATCCTTTGAATGTTTACTACAAGATTATTTTATATTTACCAAGTGTTTGATATAATGCATGTTAGGTATATCACAACATATTTCATCGATTCAGAACTTCTCTTTGTGTCACTCATCAGATTGATTCAAAATATGTTGATATCTGTTAACATGTGCGCAACATAGTTTGGCTAACGACAACAAACCAACTAAGTGTTCAAGAAAATACCTTTGTGAACAAACTAAATTTTTTTGCGCTATTCATGCTCTATTTCCATCTAAAAACTTGCATTAACACTAAGATTCCCAAAGTTCAAATCATGGATCTACTACTCCTAATATGCATTGCCTTTTAATAGTTTCAAAACCAACATTGAACTTCACATGATTTGAGCGATATAATAGTATTGATAATATCAAATTGCTATATTATATACTGCTTGAATTAATCAAATTATTGGGTATAACTTATAAGTCATGGACCATGATATTACGTGAGCGGCCCTATAAAAAGATGCTTATATATATTCGAAACCAATTATATGCTGAGAAAACTTCAATAAACTCCCCATTGTTATTGTTCGTGAACTTTTAGACGATGACTGAATGTCAAAAATGGACTCTAAAATAGAGCTCTTAAGTCACGTCAAGACATTTCAAACGAGGAACGACCTTCTTCATGATCGCCGCACGAACTTACATTCAACATATGCTAGTGCATTGCTGAAGAAAGTTGAGGTTTTACCATAAAATTGACAATATAGAGAGTAGCATAACTTACTTATAAACCCATGCAAGGTCTCTTGCCTCATCAATGTAGAATTCATTCTCAACACGCCCCCTCACGTGTGACGAATTTTCAAGTCTAACATGTGGACAACATAAACGGTGTGACATGGAGTGCGTGTGGCCGTTTGGCTTTACACATGGGATAACTTGCTCTAATACCATGAAAAAAATTAAGGTTCTACCATAAAACCAAATGGCAATATGGGGAGTAGCCCAACTTACTTATAAGCCCATGCAAGATCTCCCGTCTCATTAATGTGAGATTTATTCTCGATAAAGGCCCTTTTGAACCATTTTATGTTGAATTGACACTAGCATTACCAAGAACAAGCCCGAACATTGACCTATAGCCCGCTTGTCAACTAATATTCAAATTATATAAGCAGTACTAATTAACATGTGCAACTTATTTATGCGCGCGCACATACTAAATATGTACCTATTTTCTTGAATAATTTATGGTGCCTTGGTTTTCACACATAAAGAATATGTTCTATTTGCGCTTACGAGTTCATAAAATCTACGTTTTAAGTCTAAATTATGTTTTGCTTCTGCTCACAGGTACGTAACGATAATACTACTCAAATATGACAAGAAATAAGATATAATATGACAAATGATCTCTCTCTATAATATATGTAAGATCCCACATCGTCCAGATGAGTGGATCCTGTAAGCCTTATATGTATATTCTCATCTCTACCTAGCACGAGGCCTTTTGAGAGCTCACTAGCTTTGGAGTTCATCGGAACTCTGAAGTTAAGCGAGTAGCGCGCAAGAGCAATCCCAGGATGGACCCAAGGTCGGAATGTGACAATATGTAAAATGATACATTACGTAATTTGTGTTTTTGATAATAATAAAAATTTCTCTTCTGAAAGCCTCATTCGACCAAAATTGGTCGCGCTAATGATGGAGACAATACTTATTCTCTACGTCAAAGTTAAGCACGCTTAAATTTTAAGCAAATCTTTTGGCTAAGGTTTTGTGCCAAATTCTAGTGATTTGACTATAAATTCCAGAGCAAAATTCAATTGTTTTAAAAAAAAAAAGCGTAATAAACTAACGTTCATTAGTTCGTCCGTAACTTGACTTCTATTTTTCTTCAGATGTATGGTGTCATTCCTTTTATTTGGGAGGGTTCTGGGGTGGTGCTAGAGAATTAAACTTCGGATTTATACGTGACCTACACGAAAACGACTATTTTATTTTCTTTTAAAAAAAATATAAGTGAGCTTGACTGCAAGATTTACCCGTCAAGAGGAGGCGAAAGTTGACTTAGCATCTAGTGGTGTCGAATGAAGGCCGTCGCTATACGGATAAAGATTAGTTTAAGAATAACAGGCTGGTTTTCACCAAGAGCGCAAGAAGGTTTGACATAAAACAAAATAAAAGTTTTGATTTAGAGAAATCATTAAAAAAAAATTGTCGAACGTGCATGCACAGGTCAGCAGTGACGAACATTGTTGGTGGCCCACGCAACAAGAACGAATTCGTACGTAAGGGATGACCAAATTTGTGTTTTCTTTCCAAAACAAATTGAATTGGATGACCAACGTTTCTTTCAGCTCCACAAAAATTAAGGGATCAAGAGACAATATTGTTTTACTAACTTACGGGAGAAGCCACTAAGTGATTTACCAAGTATATTTGTTTAGGGATGTGATATCTACACATCCCATTTTACTTCTTACACACGTTTTTAATCTTCGGTCATCGGATCAGATGAATTGAAGAAGATCAACGGATAGAAATTATCAAGGGGTGTATAAAAAGTAAAATAGGATGTGTGAATAGCACACCCCTTTGTTTAAGGCTGTCACATGATAAGTGTTGTAGTTATGTATAAAATATTTATAAACAAGAGCAGAATATTGTTAGTTTAAAATTTTTGCACTTATTTAGTGTGCGGTTTTTTTGTGTTTTTTTATTAGTTGGCGGCACATGTTAACAAAATTAAGTATTCTTAACTTTGTTTTAATAACCGAGCGCAGTGATATTTTAGAATGAGAAAAGCTAAGGAGATTCAAAAGTACGATTCTTTATGGATTCTCTGCAACCTCATTTTTTGGTATATTTCGTGCCAATCTTATGAAACAATGGGCCAAAAACATTAGGTGACGAAGAGTTCATAGAGAGTCACACTTTGAGAGAATCTCTTTACCAATTTTTGCACCGACCTTATAAAATATTATGCTAAATGTATAAGGTAACAAAAAATTTATAGAGAATCCTACTTTTGAAAAAGTGTTCTTAATATTTTTCTTTTTAAAATTCTACAAGGATTTTACTTAGCAAAGGACGAAAAAGAAAAAGAAAAGTAAAAAAAAAAAATATGGCACGAAGCGATTCGCACTACAGAAAAAGGAGATATCCAAGCCATCGTATCATATCACACAGATGCACCGTAGTTTAAGGTGTGCCACCAAAGTCCAACCACATGGGGAGCACCACGGTTGACTGGACCATAATCCAGATGACCGGATTAATTTGATATGGAGCTCTACTGATCAGATCATACTTGTCCAGTGTCCTCCTCGCGATTCAATTTACCTGAAACCTATGGACACACTTTTTTTTACTTTTTTATTTTAACTAACAATATTTACATTTAGAGGAAGGAATGAACTTAGTTTTATAATGAGCGAATAATAATGTGGTTTAAATTCGATTTTAGTGAAAAATGAACCTAAGATCTCTCAATGACAACTGAAGAGGAATACGACTTGATCGTAATACTAATTGATACTTTGATTAATTAATTAGTTAACCAGACAATTAATTAAGTAATTAAATAATTATGTGGCCCTAGTTTTAAGACTATTGAGGTTGCGCCACCCCATCCAAGGTTCGTCTACAGTGACACTGTTGTTGGGATATGGATAAAAAAAATCAACAAATGACATTATCTACATTAAGGGGTGAGAAAGTGTGTTATGTCTCATAATAAACTAGTAATAAGATGGTTCAAATTCACTTTTGGCGTGAATCAAACGTAAGATCTTTTACTTATCAGTAAAAAAAATATTATTAGATCGTAATACTAAGTGCCGAGATATGAATAATGAATAATTTATCTTTGCCTTCTAATATTTGTTTATCAAAAATTTTGTTTCAGACCCTGAATAAATTTTAAATTATATTTTGGTCCTCCCTCCAGATGGAGACCGGAGGATGCCTAAACAGTAGGTGGATTCAGGATATGTTGGACAGCTCACTTGTGCTGGTTCCTTCTAGTGAGGACACTTGGGTCCCCTGCATCCTATTCATCACTTTTACTAGATTCCTTAATGGCACTTATGAAAATTTGCCGCCATGGCCCGCGAGAACATTGATGAAACGTTAGTGTGTTCATATCATGAAAGTTTTCTTGGTCTGCATCTTTGATAAGAGAGTTGTCGCATACATGTGTTTGATCACGTCATTTCAACGACATCTTTGAAAACGGAATAACCCTGTAAAAATGTCTGATCACATCGTTTTTTATAACAATCAAACTTAGCTGCAAATAAACGTATGCTAACACAACTAAGAAAGCTTATGACTTTGCACGCAGATGAGTACAAAAGAATGGATTTGGATCCTCTCCTGAGCTAATGGAGAGGATCCTCCTGATCAATTATAATGAACCGTTAGATTTTTATCTAACGGCTACAATTATTATAACTTTAAAGGGATCCTTTATTTGTAACCGTTAGATAAAAATTCAATGGTCTACGATGATTGGTCATGAGGATCCTCTTCATTAGCTCAGGAGAGAATTCAAATCCCAAAAGAATGAGCACACTGATCTGGCAAGAATCAACTACTTGTCATGCGTCAATTAAAAAGTTAAAATATCAGTTAATTGTGGTCCCTAGTGGGTGTGTATATATATATATATATTTTTTTTTTTTTTTTTTTTTTTTTTTGTGGCACAATTTGCATATGAACTTCCGACTGTGTACCCATTTCTTCGAAAGACAGTTGTAAACATGGTGGAGGGGCTCACTTTCAACTTTTCATGTGATTTAATGGGAGCGTTGAGTAGATATTCGATTCAACGCAAGCATATGCTGTAATATGCCTGCATAAAATATAGAACATTGATCCCAAAGCAACACGTAACCAAAAATGCACATGGATATTTAAGGGCATATATACTATTAGAGAAAATTCTTACATCCAGCGGCCGTATACGGCAACACAAAAAACACAATACACGAACTTATTCCCCCATCGAAAAAAGATTTAGATTCTGAGTTGGACACTCACATATCGCAGATTCGTCTAACGTTTTTAGTACAATAAACGTGGAATTTTAGATAAAAAGTAACACATTTGCTATGGGAGTAGTCTGCTTTCTCACTTTCGAATCTCTCTCTCTCTCTCTCTCTCCTAAAACAAACAAGAGAAGGCGGGAAAGACAAAGGATCCTCATAAACGCCATTTCTATCTACATTCTCAAGATTCTCTCTCCACAGAAAAGGAAAAGAAAAACGCTTGTAAAGCTACATAGATTTTTCTGACGATGAACTCTTCCATGAAATATGTATTGATCATCTCATCTTTTATCTAATGAACTCATTTCATGCAAGTTTTTATCTTTCTAGTTCTGCTTCTTAGCTAATAGCTCTTGAGAGGAAGAGGGGTTTTCAAGATCCACTGATGGCAAGATTTTCTGTTTTTTAGAGAGAAAAGCGGAATTGAATAGGATTCTCTTCCCTCATCTTTCTCTCTCCTACCCTTCCCTCCCCTCCTCTCACACTTTCATTTTGTCTTTATATCTTTAAAAAAAAAATTAAAAGAAGAACATAGCTTAATCGTAAGCGTTTAAATAGAAAGAGGAGAAAGATTAAGAGGGAAGATAATCATACTCTGATTGCTTCATATTCACATAGACTAATATTCAAATTATAAAAGCAGTTCTTGTTAACATGTATGCACCTTAATTATCTATCCACATCTCGTTTCTTTCTTCTTCTTTTTTTTCCAAAACGCATTCATTTATCGGCGCACATGCAGAATATGTTAACCGATTTTTCTTGAATAATTGATATATGGTGTCTTGGAACAAGCCAATACCACTTTACTATTCCACATAAACTTAAACATAAGAATATCTTCTGCTTGCGCTTATGAGTTCGTAAAATCTTCCTTGTAATTCCAAATTATGTTTGCTTGCTCTCAAGTGTTTGTAACAACGATACTACTTAAATATGGCAATACATGAGATAAAATATGAAAAGAGCTTAAATGTCCACATAGGATTTCCACTTAGCTTTTCTAAGAGAATTTTCATAATTTCACAACCTCGAGAAAATAAAAGACAACATAACTAGGTACGGATCATAACATGTGATCCCTCTATAATACGTGAAATGATATATTATGCACTTTGTGTTTCCGATACTAATAAGAGATTATCTCGGAAGCCTCATTCGAACAAAATTGATCGCGCTAATGATGGAGACAATACTTGTTCTCTACGTGAAAGTTAAGTAAGAGTACTTTTTAAGCAAATTTGGCAAAGGTTCTGAGCCAAATTCCAGTACTTTGACTATAAATTCAAGATAAAAAATCAAGATAAATTAACGTTCATTGGTTTGTCCTTAATTTAACTTATTTATAATATTAGTATAAAATTTGATATTAAATTATAAGGTGACGGAGAGTTCATGAAAAATTCTTGACAATTTCTCTTAAAAACAAAATAAAAAGTTTTGATTTAGAGAAATTATAAAAACAAAAATGACACGTTACACAGTCGTGACAAACATTGTTGGTGGCCCCACGCAACAAGAACCAATACATACGTAAGGGATGACCCAGTTTGTGTTTTCTTTCCACGAACAAATGGAACTGGATGGCCAACGTTTCTTGTTTTCCTAACGGAGTTGGAGTATCTCTCATATTTTTGTCCCTTCTCTTTCTTTATTTCATATTTGTACGGTCACAATTAAATCACATCAATATTTTATATTAATGTTTTTATAATGAAAGAAACACAAAGTCGAAAATGTGATAGGAGAGGGAAGGGAAGAGGAATTGAATGAGAGAGAATCCTACTTCTTTACTAACTTAGGAGAAAAGCTACTGTGTCGCTCCATAGGTGTGTTGGTTTATAATTGTAAGTGATGAGTGGTATAGTTATGTTTATGCACAAAATGTTACAGTCATGTAATAAGCGTTAATAAAATTGTTCTATGCCACTATATACTCATATGAAATTGAAACCGTTGTATTTGAGATCTACCCGAATCTAGTGTCAATGAGTAGGATGCCCAATTTTGTAGCAGAGTAGAATTCTCTTTTCTCTAAATTCCCTTTTTTACCTTCTTTTTTGTCTCTCTCTATAAAGAAGGTTTTTTTTTTTTTTTGTTTGTGAACAAACGATCTTATCTACACAAAGGGGAAATTCCCTTTTTTACCTTCTTTTTTGTCTCTCTCTATAAAGAAGGTTTTTTTTTTTTTTTTTTTTTTGTTTGTGAACAAACGATCTTATCTACACAAAGGGGTGGAAGAGTGAACAAACACTCTCTTCTCTAAATCCCTTATCTTTCCCTCATAGCAATAATGTGGTTCAAATTTGCCTTTGGCGAGAATTAAACCTAAGACATATTAATTATAAGTGAATAAGAATACTATTAGACCGTAATAAGTGACCTCTATAAAGAAGTTGGCGCAAGATGTAGCATGATTTAATCAGAAGCGTCAATAGGAGGGAACTAGAGAGAAGGAAAATGGAAGAAAAGAGATAGGCACTTAATTCCATTTTCCATGAATCCCATTTTCCACCTAAGGTCACAGCAGATTTCTGTTTTTGTAGCACTTAGCATGACTCCTCAATCCATTCACGGTTTTACAAATCACGATTTTACTTAACCTTTTTTAGTATGCACTAGAATATAGTATATACAAGTTACAACCAATGGCTTATTGATCGTTAATTTGTTAACCACATATTCAATCCACCACGACCCTAAGATTTGTTTGGAAATGCTTTTAAAATAATTGAAAAAGTTTTTGATAAAAATATTTTTGGATTTCAAACTTGCAAGAAGTATCAGTTATGTACTTCTAATAGAAAACGTACTTTTTTATGATTCATTTTTATTTTTACTAACTATTGATTTTTAAAGCATTTTCCAAAAGCGTTTTATACACTAATTTGTAGTATAATTTTTGTTTTTGTGCTTACTAGGCTTGAAATAAAGATCGAAAAGGCCAAAAAAAGAAGAAAAAAAAAAAAAAAGTTGGTACGTGGCAATTACGGAAGCGCACTAAAGAAAAAAGGAGATATCCTAGTCAACTTATCATATCACACACCGTAGTTTATGGTGTGCCTCCAAAGTCCAACCGCATGGGGAGCGCTGCCGTTGACTACGCACTAACCGAGATGACCGGGATTGTCTTCCTCGTGATTCCAACTTGTTGGATTAATTATTTAACTAATTAATAATTAAGCAATTAATTAAGTAATTAAATAATTTTGTGGCCCTAGTTTTAACACTTGTGGTTTTGCCACCCCATCCAAGGTTCGTCTACAGTGACACCGTTGTCAGGATTTGGATTAATTAACCATTTAATCTTTGCCCTCTAATATTTATTGAAAGAGAATGTTAAAGATACTTTCTTAAAAATATAATTTTGTATTAATTCTGTGCTGTTTTGTATTTTTAACATCGTTTTCGTATCAATAATATAAAATATAAAATCAAAAATACGAGATTGCACCGAAACTCGCTATTGTACCCGTGGCTAGGCAAACTAAACATGTTAGCCACGTTTCTTTCTACTATCTATTATATTAAGAGAATAGTCATTGTCAACTTTTTTTTTTCTTTTTTTTTTCAATTTTGCCCTTACTTTTGAATACACAAAATTGATATGAAAAGGGTAAAATAGTAATTTTGTACATTTTGACAATAGTAATTGAGTGGTGATATTCCCATCCCGGTGTCTTATTTCCCCACCCACCATTTAATGAAAATGTTAATAACATATTTATCCTTTTAAAAAAAGACTCTTAAACCCCTATTTAATTCAGTACTAAAATAATAAATAAATATTGGTGGGTGGGGTGTGATATCTTTGGTCGAAAGAGGTTGTGAAAGATTTGGGTTAGAATCGACCGAAAGGTTGGAGGAAGAAATGAACGTATGCTAGATGATGGCGAGAAACTTCAAAGGAGAAAAAAGAGAATTGGGTGTGAGATTTGCGGTTTTGACAAAAGAAAGGAGGAAGAATAGTGGTTTGAGGATCCGGGGTCTCTACGAGGCGGCGTTAGGTGTGAAGGAGATGTTGAATGTCTAGGTCTTAGGTCTTGCATTTTCTTTCATTTTTTCTATATTTATTTATTTATAATATTATTTAAGGATATATCAGAGTTATTTAAAAAAAAATTATTATGGTTATTTTGGGAATAATGGTGGGTGGGGAAATAACATTTTACTTTTTTAATTGTCTATAGTGGGTGGGAAAATAGAACATTTGGGTGGGTCTAGTAGCACTCTAGTAATTTTGTATATTTTGACAAAATGACAATCATATCCTTATTTTTCCTATTTTACCTTTTTTTTAAAAAAAAAAAATGACAATCACATCCTTATTTTTCCTATTTTACCCTCACTTTTGATACACAATATTTACATAAGGAGGACAAAAAATAGTAATTATATAATATTAAGATAAAATATACACTTATTAAGAGAAATTGTTTCATCATCATTTTTTTACTCTTTTTAAAATTTTAAAATAATCACACTTCTTAACAAAAAAAATAAAATAAAATGAAATTATTCACACATACAGAATGTGTGCTCATCGGATGGCTAGTAGCAATTTAATCGAATAAGAGCAAATTCACGTGACTAGCGTGTCCGGCGCCAGACTCGCTACTGTAAATTATATTTTGTTTATAAAAAATTATGGTTCTGACCATTAAATAAATCTTAAATTATATTTTGGTCCTGCTTCAGATATATTTTGTTCAATATATGTTGGACAGCTCACTTGTGCTGGTTCCTTCTCGTAAAGACACTTGGACCCCTACATCCTATTCATCACTTTATACTAGATTCCTTAATGGCATTTATGAAAATTTTCAGCCTTGACCTGCAAGAACGTTGACGAAACATCAGTGTAATCGTGTCGTAAAAGTTTCTTTTTCGAATTTGTAATTTTGATAAAGGTGTAGCGTATTCGTTTCATGAAAGTTTATTTCTTGATCTCCAGCTTTGATACGGGAGTAGTCGCGTAAAGATGTATGACCAGTCATGTAAGTTTTTCTCTCGATCTTCATGTTTGATAAGGGAGGAGTTTGCGTATATTTTTGTCAACAAACAGAAATCAAACTTAAGTGCAAATAATCGTAAGCTAACACGACTAAGAAAATATAGGCGTAAAGAACAAGTACAAAAGAGTCGGCACAGTATTCTGGCCAAATCAATTGCCTGGCATGCGTCTGAAATATAATTAAAAAGTTAAAATATCAGTTGATTGTGGTCCCTGGTGGGTATATTTTATTTTTTTGTGGCATAATTTGCATATGAACTTCCAACTGTGTATCCATTTCTTATGGATCCGAATCTCGTCAGATTATTTTTTTGTGAAAATCTTAAAATTTTGTAAATCGTATTTGTTTATTGTACATTGTACAATAAAAAATCAGTTTAAATATTTTTATTTAAAAATAAATATAAACAGTATTTGACAAAAACTGATCGTATAATGTACAATGAACATATACGATTCATAAATTTCCAAGATCCTCACAAAAATGATCCGAAGAGTATCCCGTTGGATTTCTTGGCAAGTAAGTTGTAAACGTGGTGGAGGAGCTCACTTTTCAACTTTTCATTTGAATTAATGGGAGCGTTTGAGTATATATTTGATTCAACGCAAGCATATGCTGTAATATGCCTGCAGAAAATATAGAACATTTTGATCCCAAGGCACCACATAACAAAAAAATGCACATAAATATTTAAGGGCATATACTATAAGAGAAAATTCTTACATCCGGCCGGCTGTATACGGCAACACACTTACAAACACAACACACACGAACTTATTCCACCATCGGGAAAAAGTACTCAGATTCCGAGTTGAACACTCAGATATCGCAGATTCGTACACAAAGGATATGGGACTAGTTTGCTTTCTCACTTCCGAATCTCTCTCCTAAAACAAACAAGAGAAGGCGGGGAAAGACAAAGGATCCCCATAAACCCCACTTCTATCTACATTCTCAAGATTCTCTTTCCACTTTTTTTTGTTCTTCCTTTTTTTTCCCTAAAAAATGAAAAAAAAAAAAAAAAAACTGCCTGCAGAGCATCATGTGCAGGCTTTTTCTTACTTTGGTAAAACTCGTTACGTAGACTAATTGATCATCTCATCTTCTGCTTAACGGTGAACCCGTTCCATGCAAGTGTTTCTGCTTCCGCTTCTGCTTCCTAGCTAATATCTCTTGAGAGGATTAGGGGTTTTTGGGATCCATTGAGGGCAGGATTTCTGTTTTTTTAGAGAGGAAAGTGGGACTGCTTCTTATTCACATAGATTGGATGACTGGGGTTTGGCGATTTATGTACTTGGATTTGGTTGATTGATCTGAGTCAGCTGACCCAAAAGTCAGATTTGGTCAATTGGATTTGCTTCTCCACCACTTAAGATCCATGGGTGCCCTGAAAATTTTCACAAAAGAAATCGACTTTGTTAGTAATCGAACACTAATTGGAACTGACGGAAAACTTGACGCTAAACCGAGCTCAGTGACATTCTAGAATTAAAAAAACCGACCCATCTTAGTGCGGTAAGACTTGATTGTTGTTGTAGTAGAAATCAAACACTAAAACAATTAACTTGATAAACCAAAAATCAACTTTTGTTAGTAATCTTACTAAGTGCCTGGTCAGCAGAGAGTCTTCTGGAAGCGTCTCTGCAGATCATCTTCCTCAACAGATCCTTCGCCGCAGGCGATACAGATCGGAAAGCCTTCGGCGGAAATCTCAAATTCCCTCTCAAAACCGCCTCGAAGATCTCCGTCGCCGACTCTCCGTAAAACGGAGGAATCCCGCCGAGCATTATGTACATCATCACGCCGGCGCTCCAGACGTCGATCTTTTCATTATACTCCCTGCCCATCAGCACCTCCGGCGCGACGTAGTACGGCGTCCCGACAACGCCCTCCATGGCGCCTCCGTCGCCGGTCCACTCCGCCGACCCGAAATCCGCGAGCTTCAAATTGTTTCTCGAGTCGAACAAAACATTCTCCGGCTTCAAATCCCTATGAACCACCCCGAGGCGGTGGCAATGCGAGACGGCCTCGAGCAGCTGCTTCATGATCGCTGCGGCCTCGGGCTCCGAGAGCATGCGCTGCACGACGCGGTCGTAGAGCGTGGCGGGCTCGCAGAGCTCGAGCACCATGGCGAGCGAGTCCTCGGTCTCGAAGACGTTGAAGAGTTTGAGAATGTTGGGGTGCGGGGACAAAAGGGTCATTATCTTGGGCTCGTTCTCGAGGCAGGCGCGGTCGGTTTCGTCGGTAAGGGCCGATTTGTCGATGATCTTGCAGGCGACGAACTCGGCCGAGTCGGGCGAGAAGGCTCGGACGATGGTGCCGAACCGGCCGCGGCCGATTTCTTCGAAGAGTTGGTAGGAGTTCTTCAATGTGTCATACATTTGGGGGGGTTTTTCGGTTAAGGCCGTGTTTGGTTGTTTGTTGTTGGGATTTTTGGGTTTTTTTTTTTTTTTTTTTTTTTGTTGCAGGTTCTTTGGGGTTCTGAAGAATTGTGTTTTGGAATTTATAGAAGGAAGACGAAGTGGAATACTCCGAAGGATATTCGCTTTGGTGGGTAAAAGCGTAAATTTATTGAATTTACGCTTGAAAGTGGATGGCTGCGATGTACGGAGTGGTTTGTTTGAAATGACGGAACTGCCCTCGTTGTTAGTGGTTGAGTGGAGTGCTGGGTTTTGTGAGTGTGCTGAGGAGGCAAAACCTAAATTGGGAAAATTGGTTTTGGTTTTGGTTCTAGAAGGACCTTCAAGAAACAGTACGGATCTAAACTGTATATTAAAAGTTGGTTTGGGTTTATAGTGCTTTTTAAAAAAGGCTATTAGTAAAAAATTTAGAACTTCAAATATGTTTTAGTAAAATAAAAAAATGCTTTTAAAAAAAAAAATTATAACGAAAAGATTCTAATACTGTTTACTTTAACGAAAAATCATATTTTTATATTAAAAAGTCAATTCTGATACTATTCATTTTCCCTTTATTTTGCCCTTATCGTTAAAACTCAAAATTTTCAAACTCTTTTCTTTAGTTTTCTTTTTAAAAAATTGTTGATAGTAGAAAAATAAAAGCATGGTAGACCATATTTCTAAAACAATAATGCTAGAAATACTAAATTTGATGTGTCACTAATAGAAATGAGTATGTTTATCAACGCTTAAATAATAAACCAATCATCAACTTTTATGTTATTTAGTTTCTAAAATTTTATCTACGAATTTAGTCTCCCTAACTTTTTTCAAAGCATAATGAACAATGCTCACATTTTTGTGAACAGTGCCCAAATATTTTACAAAATTACAATATTTGTCTCTGCATTATTCTCTTGCAATAATTATATCACATAAAATACCATATATATTTTTAGTCATTTAACATATTCGTAGTAATTTTATATAAAAATTTACCAAACACTCAGACACAATTATTATTATTTTTTGTTAAAAGCACTTTTACAAAAAAAAGTTTATCAAACATTTAACAACTCTATTTTACAACTATTTATTGTCACTGTGTGACAACCTGTCCCGAATTATAATATATTTTGTCCTCGATAGCGTGGGAATGACTTTTATGCCCTTGAACGTTGAGTGTGTTGTGTGAATGAGCTTAGGATTTGGACCAATTCATTTTTCTTCCTAAGTAGTTGGACCCAATTAAAACTTAAGATTTTTTTTTGTTTGTTGTTTATTTTGTTTGGTTGGCCAACCTGGACCACACACACACACCCGTTGACCTCTTTCCCTCTCCCTCTCGGATTTTCTTCCATTTTTTGTACAATCGTACAATCACTCTCTCAAACCACTTCATCACTCATATATCAAGGTTGTGGATCTTATCTTCGTGCTCCTTTCAAGCTTAAGAGTCAAACTATAGCTTTGGTTAGACGTGAGGACTTCGAAAACTCGAGAACCAGAGAGCTCCGATGAGGTGCGCTGTTACTCCGTCGTGATCGCGGATGTTTCGTTGAGTTTTAGGGTCCTAGGGAGTCTTTATAGTTCTTCGCAAAGCTCATAGAATAATTTTGGAAGGTTTTAGACGTCGAGACACTCGAGTTCGTCATGTTGCAGGGGTGGCCAGACTATCGAGATTTTTCCGACCAAATTCTGTTGGTTTTAGGACCTAAAAGTGGTAAGGATATGTTCTTTTTGTCCCGAGCTTCACATTGGTACCAATTTTATGAATTTTGGTTGAGAATTGAGTAAGTTATTGAAGTTTGAAGTTTTTCCAGAAACCGGTGAATGCAGCGGCGGCAGGTGCCGGAATCCGGCGAACCATTAGTGACGAATGAGAATATTCCGTCAACTTTGACGGAATATGCTAACAGCGTAAGGTAACACCGTTAATTTTTAGACAGAATATGCTGTTATTTAATGGAATATTCCCTAACGCCGTTAGGGATTCCGTCCAATATGCAAGGCACGTGCCTGCGCGTGTGGGAACTTAGAAATTTTTCTAAAAATATGGAGATGTTCATGGGGTTGAGTAGGCCACGATGGTATATTCAAATGCCCCAATTGAGCAACGTATGAGAAGTTATTACCTAGTTTTGTATATGTGCTTAAAAATAATGTTAAAATAGTTGTTTCGCATATAGGTGAGACTTTTCCAGAGGACAAGCACAGCCAAGCGAGACTCGAGGGCTACGACCCTTCCACATATAAGTGAGTGGGCTTTTGGTTTTCAATATATATATATATATATATATATAAACAGAAATACAAGAACTTCTTAATAAAGGAATTATCCGTAAAAGTAAGTCACCTTGGTCATGCCCTGCATTTTATGTTTAGAAGAACGCTGAATTAGAAAGAGGTACTCCCCGATTAGTTATTAACTATAAACCTTTGAATGAAGTTTTGAAATGGATTAGGTATCCAATCCCTAACAAAAGAGATTTGATAAAAAGGCTTTCTCAAGTAGTTATTTTTTCAAAATTTGATATGAAATCAGGGTTTTTGCAAATTCAAAATCGTGAATCTGATAAATACAAAACAGCTTTTGTAACTTCTTTCGGACATTATGAATGGAATGTAATGTCTTTCGGTTTAAAGAATGCACCAGTGAATTTCAAAATATTATGAATGAAATTTTCAACTAATATAGCCATTTTTCGATTGTTTATATTGATGATGTGCTTATTTATTCAAAGTCTATAGACGAACATTGGAAACATTTGCATTTGTTTGCTAGAATAATTAAGTCCAATGGATTAGTTGCCTCTGCATCAAAGATTAAACTGTTTTAGACCAACATTAGATTTTTAGGATATAACATCCATAAGTCTACCATCCAGCCTATTGATAGAGTCATTCAATTTGCTAATAAATTTCCAGATCAAATTACTGATAAAACTCAATTACAACGTTTTTTAGGTTCTTTGAACTATGTATCTGAATTTTATCCTCATCTCCGTCAGCAGTGTAAACCATTGTTTGATCGTCTCAAATAGAATCCTCCAGCATGGTCTACCATTCATACTTCCATTGTCAAACAGATAAAAACTCATGTTAAGACTTTGCCTTGTCTTGGCATTCCAACTCCCAGCTCTTTTAAGATAGTTGAAACCGATGCATCTGACATTGGTTATGGAGGTATCCTCAAGCAGCAAACTTCTTCCGGATCTCCTGAACAAATTGTTCGTTTCCATTCAGGAGTATAGAACTTTGCACAATGTAATTATAGTATTATTAAGAAAAAGATATTATCTATTGAATTATGCATTAAAAAATTTCAAGATGATTTATTAAATCAAAAATTTTTAATCCGTGTTGATTACAAATCTGCAAAACATGTTTTACAAAAAGATGTTCAAAACGTTGCATCCAAATAGATTTTTGCACGGTGGCAAGCCATATTAAGCATTTTTGATTTTGATATTGAATACATTAAAGGCAGCCACAATTGCATTCCAGATTTTTTAACAAGAGAATTTATGCAGAGGAAGAATGACAACAAACATCAGTAGCCAGAGAAGGCTTCCAGCCAATCTTCCACCTCCACCACCAGTAAAACAGGAATCTATTCCCGATTCCTCATCAGCCTTAGCCATTACCAACAGATTCACTCCCTTAGGATCCACAATAGGAAATATCCGACCCAACTACCAAACGACATTAACCAGTTCATACGACCCATATTCATCCATGCCAACCCTATCATCATTCAAACCAAAAACACTTAGCTTTGCTAAAACATCCCCATATGTCAAGAAAAACCCAATGGAATACCTATTTTGCATCCCCCATCATATTGACAAAAAATAACCACCAGGACAAATAGCCAAAACTATTTTTCCTCCAAATTCCCATCATTTACCAGAAGTATCTTATAAAACCCTCAAATACTATCAAGTCATCCTCTCTGAAACATAAAACATTGCTATTAAGCCCATTTACAGTACCACCCATGAACGCAAAATACTCTACCATTCCCTTCATATTGGTAGATTTTTTACAGAACAAGATGGGGAATCCCCCTTATCAAACCAAGCAACTTCACACCCAACATGTTCTCCTTCCGAACAACCATTATAATTACTTTGATTACATTCAAGCTTGGACTAATATATTTCTTCATCAAACGGTTGATTTTAGCCACTCATGGTTTGTAACCTTTGACAGAAATTTTAGGCTAAGTTTTCCAGCATGGTTTTCCAATTGGTGGTCAGTTCACGGCCCAACATCCAGCTTACTACACGAAGAACTCATACAGGTTTTATCATCTAGTTTCCAACAAAGATTCGACAGAAGCTGGTTCGATGGCAGAATCACCTTTCTATCATTGTTCATGGCTAAATACAAGGTCCCCTGGATCTCCAGATGGAACTATGAAGTCGAAACATGCCAAATCTACAAGTCCCAGTGGGTCAAATGGTGGGGCAAATTTGATTGCCAGAAAATTATCAGTCTGGTCTTATCCGAGTTCCCTTTAGTTCCTATTCCAATGGTGTCTCCACCAGTTCAAAAGGCATTGCCAGAAGTTCCAGAAGACATTCAGTCTTTATCAGACATTAGTCATTCATCATCCCTCAAGGGAAAAACAAAGTCATCCAAATCATCCAAGTCTACAAGTTCGAAGAGAATAGAAAAATCCTCTCAACTTATTTGGCAGATAAGCTTATGGCAGAAACAGCCTTGCTAAGAAAAGAAGAAGAAGAACCTGATTTAAACTCATCCGATGCTTCATCACAAATTCCTGCCAAGTGGGCAAATCAAGCTGATTACTACCAAGATTCTCAAGATCTGTTTGAAATTTGAATTTTTCAAAATGTAATAGATTGTAATCATTTCAAGGGTTTTACCTGTGTAAATTGCACAGTTCTAGCCATGTGATCAGCAATAGCAGCAATCATTTCGACAAAGAACTATTCATCAGCAGTAGCAACAGACAAGACACTATTCCATGAATAGTAAAATCACTTTTTACTATTCATCCATAAATTCGAAGTCGGAACGCGTGAATACACAGTGAAAGCATCATCATTAGCCAGCCTTTGGCATATGCAAGCGGGAATCCTGGCTCCATCATCTCGGTCTCAATCATTCATCTGAGGGGAATAAAAGAAGAGCTCATTTTCAGAGCAAAAAAACGGACTTTAGTCGAACAAGAGCTAGAGCTTCTGCGAATTCGCAAAGAACAGAAGTAGTTTAGCTTCATCCCAATATCAAATGTCAAACACTTGTATTTAATTTACCATAAAGGATGCATGGGAGCACCATCTGTTTTCTTATCAATCGTTAGTAGACAATTTTGTAAGTTGGTTTCCAAATCTGAAATAAAATATTTTTTTTCAAATTATATCTCTGCATCATTAATTTCATTATGAAGAATATTTTCATAATTACTAATTTTGATTCTTATACTCCTAGACAATTCATTGAGTTTCTCAAATTCAAGGTAAATACTGATCAATCATTTGTTTTGTTCTTCCTTTGCATCTATAGCCTTTGGCATGATAAATGTACTCCTCCTCATGATAATGACTGTAGTCTTGAGTGTTGTCCCCATAATTTCTATCATCGTTAATAGACAGTAAGCTTCCGCCCCCATTTGGTATATATATATTTTTTCCCAAAAAACGTGTTTAAATGGACTTGTGTTTTAACATGCCATGCCAAATGTTTTATATTGAGAATATGCATTTAGTAGTTGCACATATTTATGTTTGACACTGCAATCGCTCAGGTAAGTTCCAGTTGAGCTTATAGATTGTGGATGTGAGTTGCATGATTATGCTGAGATGTACCTATAGCTCATAACTTGCACCCCGGTGTTAGTGCTCCCGCCCGTGGTCAAGGCACAATCTTTCACGTGATGTTCACTTCCCGCACCATACGCTTACCTTGGATCCAAGTTAGGTGCATAGTCCTGTCGTACAAACCACTATAAGTGGTTTCGACTCGTAGGTGACCCGCAATCATTCGCACAGTCTTCATGTAATCATAGCACTTGAGCGTATTTATTTACACCCATCCTGTCGTACAGACCATTTTAGGTGTTTCCAACTCGTATGCATGCATACTTGTTGAGTTATTGGTTGAGCCATACAGGTAGCATTAGATGACTCCAGCTGGATGGATGAGCTATAGACTCAGCCATACAAGTCATGTTAGGTGACTCCGGCTGATTTGTTACTTGTCATTGACTTACTTCAACTAGTTTACCAAATTCGTTATACCGAGATTTTTGGCATGGTATACCTGTGGATTTTGCTATTCTGAGCATGATTGTGATATAGATATGTATTTTAATTTCTGGGAAATTATACAAGTTTTACGACGAGGGGTTACTACCTTTGATAATTGAAATGGTTTTAAAAAGCTTTGTTTTTGCCTACTCACATTTTCTGTTTTGCGCCCCTCCAGGTTTTAGGTAGGAATGCTTGTTGGTGGCTTACGAGGAATTGACCGCAGTTCTGATAGATTATCACTAATGTAGGACCATCTTTGGTATTGTATAATTAGTACTGTCCTACTGGACTGCACTTGGGCTACTTATACTCTGATTATGGTGTATCACACTTAAATATTGGGATTTGCACTTATATTTGCTTAGTGTAAATTAGTTAGCTTGGTTCTTAGTTACTCACATTTCTTTTTATCAATATCATTTCCGCATTGTGCACATGGTTATATCACCCTCATATGACGGGCAAAACGCCTTGATTTTGGTCAGGATGTATCACACTGCAACATAAACATTTTTATCCTTTTATACATAATTGGAAACTTTTTTTTTTGGAAAATGTGAACATTAAAATAATTCGCACAAACAAGTTTTTTTTTTAAATTCCATATCACCCTATCAGTACGGGAAACTCACTCTCAGTCTTTCTCTCTCTCTCACATTTGCACGTCACCACTACTTTTCTTCCACTTTTCAAACTTCCCCGATCCACTAGTTCTTTTATATAATTTGACATTAATTAAATTTAATTCTTTTTAAAATCTTAAATCGCATACATAATGTGTGTACTCCATATAGTTATAAATAAAAATAATAATATTCCATTAACACAAAATGAATTTTATTATTTTAGTAACAATTAACACTTACTGTGACATCCCACATTGCCCAGGGGAGTGATCCTTAAATGTATATTCTAATCCCTACCTAACACGAGACCTTTTGGGAGCTCACTGGCTTCGGGTTCAATGGGAATTCCGAAGTTAAGCGAGTAGCGTGTGAGAGCATTCCTAGGATGGGTGACCCATCGGGAAGTTCTCGTGTGAGTTCTCAGAAACAAAACCGTGAGCGCGTGGTAGGGGCCCAAAACGAACAATATAGTGCTACGGTGGTGGAACGGGCCCGAGAAGTAATCCGCCCCGGACCGGGATATGACACTTACTGTAAGTTTGTACTCAAAAAACACGTACTGTAAGTTTGTACTGCACAAATTAAATTTTAGTAACAATTTAATTCTTTTTAAAATTTTAAATCACACACATAGTGTGTGTACTGCTCATTGATTTTCTACTTCTTTTACTATTTTTTTAAGTATTAAATTGGAGCATGTGAGCAACTATAAATGGTTTATTAAGACGGAAAATACGATATAGTTAATAATTACTGCTTGTTTGGTATAAAAACAATAATATTTACATCTTTGTGAAATATACAAGTTGGTTGAGTTTGTTTTTATTTGAAACCTATTGTTTTCTTTTGGAGTTGGAATATGACTCATTTGGTTGTCAATTTTCTCTTTTAGAAAAATACAAATTATAATCCATTAAATTGCTTTCATGTACGGGGATTTCTTTTTCTTAAGAAAAGTTTTTTTTTTAAATTTTTTGGTCGAAGAAAAGTTTTATCGTTGGGTTTGGATTTTATTGAAGTGTGGTTCTTTTCGTGCATACTAGATTAAGGGCTGGTTTGAAAAATATTTTTAAATAACTGAAAGCGTTTTTTAAAAAAATGTTTTTTAAATTAATCTTAGTAAAAAAATCTTAGAAAACCAACTAAATCAACCCTTGTTGACTGTTCTAAAAATCCCCGCCTAGCGGTTGGCTAATGCCCCGATTAATGTCTAGGCGTTTGAAAAAAGGGCCTCTAGAACTATTGAGGCGCCCGCCTAAATTGCCTAGGCACCCGTCTAGTTTGCCCAGACTCGCCTAGACACCCACCTAGGTTACGACTCACTTAGACAGAAAATAAATAACTTTCATTTTGCATTTGATTTTTTCAATAAATTGTAAAAGACTTGTTGCATACTTAAATGAACACACATTATATCATTGTTCCCCATGTTTTCATTATGTTCCAATACTTCATAATATATATGTCATGCTATTTTGTAGTTTATGATGAAATTATATATATTTTAAGTATAAGCAGACACTTATTTACACAGAATATGATAGATTTACTTAAATCTGCCTAATCCGCCTAGGCGTTAGGCCCAAGCCCGCCGTCCAACTAGCGCTTAGCGTCTTTTAAAACCAATTGCCAGCAGCGAAACTTGAACATAGGCCTTGATCTAACAAAGAGAACGATCTTTACCAACTCAATCAACTCTCGTTGGCATATTTGTCAAACTTTCCACTGTTAGAGGATTTTATAATATCGATCAGTTTATTCCTGAACAAAAAAGATTTAAGTTTATATTTTAGGTTTTTTATTTTTCTTATTTCCTCCTTTAAGATCTATTTGTTTTTTTTTTTTTTTGTTAACTATAGATATCATTTAATCATACGTGCCAAAGATTGAAGTCAAAAAAATTAATTAGGTCTTCAACGTTTTCTTTGAAAACACCCTTCTTAGTTTAAAAGTTTTGATCTTCCTAGCATTACCCATATTATAATATAGGTATTAGAACATAAGTATGATACTAAATGTCATAGTCGACTATTGTGATTCAAATTGGTGTAGAAAATTCTTGTAAAAAGAGGATAAATGATGGAAAACTAAATTTGGATTGTCAAACTAACCAAACAGATGGCCTTATATAATCCTTTCATATCACACTTATAGACCCATCATTTTTTCAATACATTAGTTAAGCACTTGAATTTTGTAGAATCATTAGGACATCTAATTCTTAATTAAAAAATAAAAAATATGTTATAATTTAAGTAAAACAGTAATAAGACATGATGATTTTACAGATACACCCAAAAAATCGCTCTCAAAAGTCTAGTCATGCACAAGCTTTCAATCGATGATACCTACCCACCAAATGCCTTCTCCACCAAGGAGACTTTAGGCTCCACGGTAGCGTTCAGTAGCTGTTGCGCTTTTCTGCCAAATTTGTATAAACAAAACAAGAACAAGAGCTCTATTTAGTCTCCTTTCACTTCCCCATCCTCTCCACCTTTGACGAAACTGAAACTGGAAAAAAAGTTGCTCAAAACAAAACAAAACAAAACAAAAATAAAAAGAAAAAAGGGGAGGAAGATATTCCGTACACTTTGCAATCTCATCCACAGGGCGGATGGAAATAAGGATCAAGGTGGTCATAGCATCACTTATATTCCGAAAAATCTACATGTGAAGGTCTTTCGAAGATTCTCTGTGTGTTTGGTACGGGTTCCTTTTGGGCCTACTAAATGTTTGATGTAATGCAATCTAAACATGTATCGACATATTGCATGACATCAATCAACAACTCTTGCTATTTCACTCATCAGATTGTTTCGACATATGATGACACCTAGTGGGAAGCGCAACATGGTTTGATTGACGTCAACAAGCCCGTCAAGTATTCGACGAAATGTCTCAATGAATAAACTGAATTTTTTTTTTTTTTTGGGGGCCCGTTGCAATCTATTCCTATCTAAAAAACTTATATTTAATACTGGGTTCCCAAAATTCAAATCTTGAATCTGCCGCTAATCATCATCATCGATTTCTCCTGTCGATCGTATGAAGAAACAAACAATAGCGATTGGTCCAGCATTGCATGCATTTTACTCTCAATGCATGAAAATGGAAGTTGATCGGATGTCACTTTCTCCATGAAGGTGCAGGCTGCCGTTGTCGAACCATTTCCCACAGGTGTCTAAAAGATAAGGATAATGTCCATTCCTATATTTTTATATCTCATAATTAAACAAACCATTTAGGCATGATCATTGTTGTATTATGTTTATATAACACCAAAAGGCGCTCGCAAATCTAGGCCTAATCGAGTTTGCTATAGCAATGTGTTTTTTTTTCTAGAGTTAAGTTCGAATTTTTCTTCTTGTAACTTAGGTGGACTTAATATAAAACATTACTCGTATAAAATCACCAAAATATGCTTCACTACTTAATGCATAAATCTGTGACATTTTACCCTTTTAATTATGACAATGCGAGAAGTTTTTTTTTTTGTCCCTTTAATATAGAATCACTTGGTTTTGGTTTTTTTTTTTTTTTTTTTTTTTTTTTTTCAAAAGGGATCAGTTGGTGACTTCACCACTGCACTACACTCTTTTGGGGGTTGGAAAGATTTACAGAAGCGTTTGAACTTCCCCTGGCCACTATCTTGTTATTCATGAGCGCCAAAAATCGAACCTAGAATGTGCGATGCGAAATATAGGCTTGAAATTTGTTCCTAACCACTGAGTCACTTCGTAATGATAATAGAACATCACTTGTTTCAAAACATCAAAATACGCTTCATACTTAAGAGAGAGGATCCCGGGGATCCTCCAATCACATCCGTTCATTGTACATCGTGCAGCTAGTTTTTGTCAGATACTGTTTATATTTAATTTTAAATGAATAAATTTTCAATGATTTCTAACGCATAATGTATGATTAATAGATATGATTAGAAAATCTCCAAGATCTTCATAAAGAGAAATTGGCGAGGATCCTCCTGATCATGCTTAATACATAAATTTATGAAATTTTACCTCTTTAATTCTTCTTGTGACAACGAGTGAATTGAGTTGAGTGAAGTGAGGTTAATGGATAAGCTAGCAAAGGTGTCAAGTGGGAGGAATATGCACTTTATAATTATTGGAGAAGCCTCCACTATGTCAACTTTTCCAAAACCCTAATCTTCTTTTGTTCTATTTTCTCTTAATATTGCTCCCAATATTTATCACCCAAAGTTATTGATGTTTTATTTTTATTTTTTACAACAAAAAAGTGTATCATTAAAGATGTTGAGCAGCATAATGGAGATATGTTTAAGGGAAAATATAAAGAACAAAACTTTTGATATATGATTCTTAGAGCTACTTACAGATAGATGTGACAAATTAGCTTATTAAAATGAGTACATTTGAATACATGTTTAATTAGATATCATCATAACATAAAGGTGAGATTGGTAGTGGTGATGATGATGGTGTGGGATGAAATCAAACTAAATGAGTCTTAATAGGTATCCATTAACAATCCAGTGAGTTAATTTGCCACCTCTACTTATGAGTGTGGTCAAATTAAGATTTTAAAATATTTTAAAATTATGTTATAGCAATTAGGGTTTTATAAGACATTCTAAGAGACCATGTAAATCCACGTGTAGTCAATTAGAATTTTAATGAACGTGAAGCAATCGCATGCAAATCTAACTGTATTCAAAATGTTATAAATTTTGTATAATTTCATTGAGTGTAAAGAGACGTACACACTGTTCACATCTACTTATTATCATTTCAATTTGGATGATGCCGTTATTGTTTTTCCTGGCCATTGTTCCTTCATTTCTTGGGATACCTATAAATAAGCATAGCATGCAAAATTGAATATCTTGTCGTCATGCATCACGTTAAACATGTCATTATTTTATGTTAATCACTAATCCGAGGTTATCATTATTTTAATCTTTGAAAAATGCTTCACGTTACCTACTGATTAATTTAGCTAGATCAATTATTTACATTCTGATGTAAGCACAGCATGCTTCTTTTACATGATTTGGTTCAACTTCTTATTATTATAAGTAATTAGGTTATTGTTAATGATGGATTTATATTTTCATCAACTGTCTATCCTGACAGTTGGATGAAGTTGGTGAGGAGAGATTTTTTAATGTGTTCGTAACATGGGATGATACGTCATATGTTATTATACAAGTAGAAGAAAGTTTTTTTACATATTCGTTTACTTGTTTAATGACATATGACGTCTGCCCATGTTCCATGCACGCTAAAAAACTCTGCTTGGTGAGTTGGGTTATAAGCACAAACAAGATACAGGCATGCAATTTGGCTCATAAACTAAATAAGTTTAGGGTTTGTTATTCCTTTTGGGGAAAGCTGCATTGATAAATGACATCTTAAAATAATGAATTAGTCGATTAATTATTGTTCCTTTAGTAATTGAAATTGTTAGGTGATATGTACGTGGAATCCATACGAAGTTGACATCAATTATCATCACTAGAATCTGTGAAACAATATGCTTTTAGAAAAGGTTTTTTTTTTTCTTTTTTTTTTCTTTCTTTCTTTGAGATTGGTATTATTCCTCATTTTAGTCCGTAAAATCGATCGAAATGGTCTCTTAGTTTGTTCATCGTTAATCATTTTGATCATTTCGTAAAATATATGTCAATATCAGTTTGACACAAATACGCTTTAAAAGGTGGTCACGTGGTGATATTGAACAAGAGTTGAACATAACAGTTGAGTTGGTAACCCAACATGCTATTCATGTGAATCGAAAATGAAATTTTTCATCCGTTGCTAACTCAAGAATCATACCTCCTGGGGTTCTTGAGTAAAAGTTTATATTTTTTGTATGCACAATTTTTGTCAAGTTCAGTTGATTTATGCCGAATTATGTCAATGAAGGGTTTTGTTGAGCAGTCGGTGGCCCTTTCGACATATGATGAACCACGTTGCCGATACTTCTCAGCATCTGCCGAGCCATGTTGTCGAGGATCACATATCGAGCCCTACCGACATCTTCCGAACAAACATTACATCGAATACTTTGTGGTCACTATCGGGTCTCGAACTAGACTGCCACAAGGTCCCCATAGAACCTTCCAAGCCATTTTCTTCTCTTCTATTCTATAGGGGTTCGGGACCCAACTGCTTTTCTGATGGATCTGCCTTTAAATAGCACTAAATGGTGCTGCTAAACCAAATTTTACTTGGACTTCATAATATCAGAAAGTTTTCTTGATGTGAAAAATGGGATTCGTCGGCGTCCTTTGGGCCTTTTACTTATGTGGGTCTGTCGATGTCCAATTTGGCAATTACTGTAGCACATGAGCTACCCTATTGTTCAAAACTGGTCTAGTTTATGTTATTCAAACTTTCACAGTAAACAAATGACTTACGTTTTAAGACATTCACATGATTATCTTAAATCAATTATACATGTTGTGAGAAAAATTCAAATGCATAGCAGTTTATAACTCACTCGGATACAACTATAGTGACATCTTTATATAAGTTTCCCTCGAACATTGAAGACTTGTTTTTCTGATTTATGAAATTTGGATGGGTTTTTTTTTTTTTTTCCAAAGTCGATCACGCATGAGGGATTGGACATGGAAATAGAATTGCTAATCTGACATGTATGTATGAAAAGTCAGTCTCACTTAGGTAGCTAGACTTTCTTAACAAAGTGCAATTAGAGAGATCTTGCACCAAATATAGTCAAGATCTGTGTTATGATTACTTGACTTAAGCAGGTGTGATAAAAATGCGCACTTCATCTGAAGACTGATGGATTAACTTTGAAGAATTAATTTAAGCTTCTTTTAGATATTAATTGATTATGTTCAACTCAATGGTGCGTGCGCGATTGTTGACTTCAATTCTCCGCAAAAAGTGAGGACAGTGCATGATTCCATCAGCACAAAATGGTTACGAACCAATCCTAAACTTGGATTATTGATTAGAATTTAAAGTGTTAAATCTAAATTCACAGATGAACAATATAAGTATATACAAAATGCATACAATAACAAGAAAGTCTTATTTCACAAAGTGGGATTGGTTATATGAATTCTAGAATGCTATTTCATTTGGTTTTGCACCAAGTCTTCCATTAGCTCTAAGAACTCTATGTCTTTTCTTAAAGTCTATTTCTAAGTCTGTCTCATAATCATATCTTCTAACCGTAGCATCTATAGGTTTTTCGTTCGTATGTCTAAACCACTTTAACTGATTTTCTCTTATCTTATCTTTCAATTGTGACTACTCCTACTTTAACTCGGATATCCTCGTCTTGATTATGTCATTTCTTGTGTGCCCAGACATCCAACAAAGCATTCTCATCTTCGTTATATTCATTTTTTGCACGTATTGATGCTTGACCTCCCAAAATTTCGTGTCATAAAACATCACAGGCCTTATTGCCATCCTATAAAAAATTTCCTTGAACTTTAGTGGCATATATACAAAATGCATGCGGTTAATATAAAGACATTGGCAATAGTTCTTATGTATTAATACTCGCTAGATAATAGAGTAATGAATCTAATTAGAGTACTTAGGTTTTACTATAATTATGTATGAAATGTACAATGCATATTGCATAAAAAACATGCATGTTTTTCTCTCCAACAGACAATTAGACATAGTTTTTTATAGCAGGGCGGCTTGGAATAATATGTATTTGATATCAATTTGGTAGCTCTCTATTTCTCTAGTGGCGCATGTTATATTTGACCATTCGGCACCAAAAGTGTTCTTCTGAGCCGAACAAAAGCACGTCTGAAATGGATTCTTTATCTGCTTTTGTTCAACCATAAAAGTTAGGGTTTGAAGTACTCCCCAATAGTGCATCCCCTTAGTGATCAACGATCCATTGCCCATGCGCATCTAGAGAGAGAGAGAGAGAGAGAGAGAGAGAGAGAGAGAGATAAATAGAGAGAGAGAGAGAGGGAGGGTAGTGCATGTCCGAGTTAGTTACCTAGTTAACTTGGGGAGAAAAATGGTGAGGGCTCCAGCTCCTTCACCTTGTTGTGAGAAGATGGGAATGAAGAAGGGACCGTGGACGCATGAAGAAGATGAGATATTGATTTCTTACATCCAACAGTATGGACATGCGAATTGGAGAGCGCTTCCAAAACAAGCTGGTGAGTCAAATACAGCGAAACGAGATCATATCCCTGCTAAGAATTGGGGATCGTACATATAGACTATGAACTTTGTTATGCATATATTATAGTATCTAATTAATTATTTGCTTTATAGGTCTATTGAGGTGTGGAAAGAGTTGCAGGCTTCGGTGGTTTAACTACTTGCGGCCGGGCATTAAACGGGGGAACTTTAGCAGGGAAGAAGAAGAAACTATACTCAACCTGCATAAACTTCTTGGAAATAGGAACTGATCTTCTCTGGTTTACTATTTTCTGTTTCCTACTTCAAGTCAACTAATTACTCATCACAACCTATTCATCAAAGCCCTATATATTATATGTTGTCCAATTTATTTTCCTGTAGCTAGCCTACCTACTTCAGTTTAGAAGAGAGACTTCTATGGAACGGGTTCATCACTATCTTGCCTTATTTTAGAAAACTTATAAATAGTGTGGGCCGGGATGCTATGATAATAGTGAATTCGTTCCATATAAGTCTTCTCCAAATTCAGTGTATTAGGCTAAGTTGGGAAGTTAACTTAAAAATCAAGGCTACTTTAGCTCTCAGCTGCTCATCCTCATCATTCTCTCTCTCTCTCTCTCTCTCTCTCTCTCTCTTTCTCTCTCTCTCTCTCTCTCTCTCTCACACACACACACACACACACAAATTTCTTTGTGTATGCATGGACTAGTTAACTGATCATCGTACTAGGATTCACAAAATAGGACGTATGATTAATTTGCTGGCTATATGTACTGAGATGGAAGAACTCCTAAGTCTCCTATAAATGTAAATATATACTTTGCTGAACGAAAATGATTGATTTATATGCTTAAATATGACCAAAAAATTAATTGATTGATGTTGTTATATTACTGTCTCCAGATGGTCTGCCATTGCGTCGAGCTTGCCAGGCCGGACAGACAACGAAATAAAGAACTTCTGGCACTCGCACTTGAAGAAGAGATCAAGAACGTATTTTAGACTTGATGATTATCATCAGCAGAAGCACTTCTCGTCAAAAAGTACTTTTCCAGTTCCAGGGTTAATTCATGAGCCTCCTTCCTCTTCCAACCATGCCGTACCAATCCCGAACAATGATGGTTCCAAGACCAGTATTGAGGACATAGATTTTTGGTACAACCTTTTTATGAAAGCAGGAGAGGCTCCAGAGTAGTACTGCATGATGGAGATGTAGCACAATTAGAGTAGGGCATGCAGAAGAGTTTGAATTCTTGTTTTCAATTTTGAGAGGTTGCGTTAATTGGTTAACATTGTAACATATATGAACGAGGGGAGATTTTTCAGTGTAATCGGAACACGGGATGGTACATCACGTGTCATTATACAAATGGTGGGATATGTGTATTAAAAAGTTAATAACTTAAAAAATAAAATTTATCACCACTTATATAAAAACACATGGTATACCACTCGTATTTCAGTCACAATGAAAAATTTCTCATGAACAGGAACTTCAATATACAATAAAGAAGAGATCAAGAAAATCTTTCCTTTAGGCGGAGAAGTCTTTACATGTTAAGTGAATCACGAGAACTTCAACATAAACAACCTAGTAGAATCCTGAATCACATATCCCAAAGGTGAATCACGCACAGCAATGAAGCTTCTCAGCACTTACTCGGGTGGGCTGAGTTGGGTTAAATCATTACAACTACTACTAATTATTTCATTTTCTAAATCTCACATGGGCTACAGACCAAGCCTACCCTCAAAGCGCTTCATCCTTGCTTATACATGACCTCGTATTAGTAATTTAGAATACCACGATAATAGTCAAGAGACAAGAATCAATCCAGTCTCAGGCTACTGCTCATGAATTCGAGCTCTACCTAATTAGGACAGAACTGCCTCACACATTTCATTTTAATTGGCCTTTCTAAAGCTTCAAATTCTTTACTCTCTCTTACACTCGCACAAATCACTTTGTGCATGCATGGACTAGTTAACTGATCACCATACCAGAATTCATTTAATATTACGTATACTTAATTTGCTTGCTACATACTTTGAGATGGATGAGCTCATATATATATATATGTATGTATGTATATATGTATATATGTGTATATATATATTTGCTGAGAATGCTTTATGATTAAGTGTCAATAAATCAATTAATAAATTAATTAACTAATGTTGTTAATTACTGTCTGGTCTGCCATCGCGTCAAGATTTCCAGGCCGGACAGATTATGTTATAAAGAATTACTGGAACTCTCGGTTGAAAAGAAGAGATTCGAACGTCAATGTCCCAGCCAATATGCTGCAATTTTCCCACCGCAATAAGAATCAAGAACCTTTTTTAGACTTGATGATAATCATGATCAACAGAAGCACCTGTTGCCAAAAAGTACTTTTCAGGGTTAATGCAGCCTCCTTTTTATTCCAACCCCGCATACCCGATCCCGTAAGATGATGGTTGCAAGACCAATATTGAAGACACGGATTTCTGGTACGACCTCTTTATGAAAGCAGGAGAGCCTTGAAAATTTTGTACTGCATGATGGAGATTGAAAGGTTTGAGTTAAATGGTTAGCATTGTGACAAATATGTGAACGAGAATTCAATATACAATAAAGATCAGAGGGACCAAGAAGATAACCTCTCCTTCAGTGCAATGGACAGAGAGGTCCTTTACTATCACTGCTACGTGGTGTTAATAATTTATGTTGTCGTGATAATGTGATTGCCTATCTACTTGGATTAATTCGTTTTATATCTCATATTGTTTAGGATTTTCAGTTTGAGCCTTGTTATGCTGTTCATTGTCTATTCTCTAGCTTCCATGTTTATGAGAAAATTTTAAGTGTTCCTGACACTTGTGCGAGGTGGTGTTCCCCACTTATGATAATTTAACACCTAAATTTAATTAATTAAAAAAAAAGAAAAGAATATCTAAGTATCAAATTCTCAGTGGTAGGAACACCACCTAGTACAAGTGCCCGTACCCTAAAAATTTCTCCATGTTTACATATAACTAAAGAAAAACCTTCTTGGAATGGGCAAAGAAGGTATAAAATGATGGATGGTGCTATCCAGATATCTTACTTTACTTTTCACATGTTCTGTGTTAATTTATGTCATTTGATCATCTTCAATTCATTCGATTTGAAGACTACAAATTGAGACGAGTGTATGGAAGATAAAAAGAAGTGTGTGTATAACATCATCCTAAAATAATCATCATGTCTCTTTTATACGGTCGAGAGATGCTATCAGCTTTCATAGTTGGGTTTTTTCGTTTACATTTTCAACTTATCTTCTCATACTACAATGTTACGCGATGATTACAATTTTTTACTTTCATGTTCATTCTTAAGAAATCTATAAAATCATAAATCTTTTAACTGTTTAATTAATAACATTCTCAAAAGAACAAAGTTTGGCTGCTTAGAAACAAGCATGAGTTTCTGCTCTCATCCAACAACTTGACAAGTGTGCAAAAATAATTGAAAAATCAAAACTTGAACTAACAACTTAGACATTTGTCAAGTTGTTATTGAATGAGAACGGGAACTCTTGCTTGTAAGTTTTTTTCTTCTCAAAATGTACTACCATCCAAGATCAAATAGTTTGGGCTGGTTCATATATCAAGCCCTTAAATTCCTATTTCCTCCACTTGCTATTTCTTAATTGTAATTCCCCGTCCCTCCTCCAAAACGATTGCTATTTTTTTATTTTTTATTTTTTTGCAGATCTCCCGTTTTTATCCACTCTCCTCAAATTATAGAGCTGAAATATCACACTGAGAGGGAGGAGGGAGGGGGGGAGAGAGAGAGAGAGAGAGATGTGCCGGCGCGATAGGGTTTTATCAAATCGAGAAGTCACCGATTCTTAAACCCCCGGGGGATTCTCCCATTATCTTCTCCGTTGCGTCCCAGTCGAAAAACCCTAGGGTTTTGGTACCAATCGTCAATTATTAGGGTTTGAATCGAAGAAAAGTAGGGCAAGATGAGGATTATGATCAAAGGAGGCGTGTGGAAGAACACGGAGGATGAGATCCTCAAGGCGGCGGTCATGAAGTATGGGAAGAACCAGTGGGCTCGAATCTCGTCGCTCTTGGTTCGCAAATCGGCTAAGCAGTGTAAGGCGAGATGGTACGAGTGGCTCGACCCCTCCATCAAAAAGGTAATCTTTTGCTTTATTTTCTGATAATTTTTATGCATTATTGTGATTTATGTTCTGTTTTGGATGTTAGATGGTGAAAGATTGCAACTTGAGGTTTTAGGTTTTGTGTGTTGATTGTGGAAACCGATTTGGATTAGGGTTTATAATGTTTGGTTATACTCGCATTCGTCTCGGTGGTTCAAATATTTGATTTGCACTGAGGTGGGAGAAAGTTATGAAATTTTGATGTTCTAGGAAGTTTTTAGCTGGGATTTTAGTTAGGTGAATTTGTAATGCTGATTCAATAATCCCAATTCTTGCAGACTGAGTGGACTAGAGAAGAGGATGAGAAGCTTCTACATCTTGCTAAGCTCATGCCTACACAATGGAGAACCATTGCCCCGATTGTTGGTCGTACTCCGTCGCAGTGCCTCGAGCGGTATGAGAAACTGCTTGATGCAGCCTGTGTTAAGGATGAGAATTATGAACCGGGTGATGATCCACGGAAGTTGCGGCCTGGAGAGATTGACCCAAATCCCGAGTCGAAGCCCGCTCGTCCTGATCCTGTTGATATGGACGAGGATGAGAAGGAGATGCTTTCAGAGGCGCGAGCTCGGTTAGCAAACACTAGGGGAAAGAAGGCTAAAAGGAAAGCCAGGGAGAAACAGCTTGAAGAGGCCAGAAGGCTTGCTTCGCTACAGAAAAGGAGAGAATTAAAGGCGGCTGGCATTGATACTAGGCAGCGAAAGAGGAAAAGGAAGGGAATAGACTACAATGCGGAAATTCCCTTTGAGAAAAAGCCTCCTCCAGGCTTTTATGATGTTGTTGATGAAGATAGACCAGTGGAGCAGCCTAACTTCCCTACGACTATTGAGGAACTCGAGGGGAGGAGAAGGATTGATGTGGAAGCGCAGTTGAGAAAGCAAGATATTGCTAAGAACAAAATTGCTCAAAGACAGGATGCTCCATCAGCTATACTACAAGCCAACAAGATGAATGATCCGGAAACAGTTAGGAAGAGATCAAAACTGATGCTTCCTGCACCCCAAATTTCGGACAATGAATTGGAGGAAATTGCAAAGATGGGTTATGCTAATGATCTTGCAGCTGAAGAATTCACTGAAGGTAGTGGTGCAACTCGAGCTCTTCTTGCAAATTATTCCCAGACACCAAGGCTGGGAATGACACCTTCACGAACGCCTCAAAGAACACCTACTGGTAAGGGTGATGCTATAATGATGGAAGCAGAAAATTTGGCCAGGTTGAGAGAGTCTCAGACACCATTATTAGGAGGAGATAATCCAGAGTTGCACCCATCAGATTTTTCTGGGGTGACACCTAGAAAAAAGGAAATTCAAACGCCAAATATGATGCTTACTCCTTCTGCAACTCCTGGAGGTGCTGGCCTTACTCCAAGAACGGGTCTTACGCCTAGAATTGGCATGACGCCATCAAGGGATTCTTTTGGCATGACCCCAAAGGGGACTCCCATTAGGGATGAGCTTCGTATCAATGAAGAAATAGATACACCTAATAGTGCAAAACTGGAGCAGCGAAGAAACTTGCAGTTTGGTTTTGGAAGCTTACCACAGCCTAAGAATGAGTACCAAATTGTCGTACAACCAGCTCCAGAGGATAATGAAGAACCTGAGGAGAAGATTGAAGAGGACATGTCTGACAGGCTAGCTAGAGAAAGGGCTGAGGAAGAAGCGCGCCAGCAAGCATTACTTAGGAAGAGATCAAAAGTATTGCAGAGGGAGCTCCCTAGACCGCCTGCTGCCTCTTTGGAACTCATCAGAAATTCCTTGATAAAAGCAGATGGAGATAGGAGTTCATTTGTTCCTCCTACTCCTATTGAGCAGGCTGATGAAATGGTTAAAGCAGAACTTCTTAGCCTACTAGAGCATGATAATGCCAAGTATCCGCTTACTGAGAAAGTAGACAAACGGAAAAAGAAAGGTTCCAAGCGCAGTGCCAATGGACCTAGTACTGTCCCTGCGATAGAAGATTTTGAAGAAGATGAACTGAAAGATGTATGTTTTTAGTTCCTCTTATGTGTTATTCCTTTTCTATAATTGCTGATTTCGTTAGGTCATTTTTGTCTTCTTGTTTTCATATGCATCCACCTTTATATTCTGGACACAGATGCTTGGTGCGGTGGCACTGCCTTTGTTTCTTCAATTTATTTTTTATGATATAGTATAGAGAATGGTTTTTTCATTTTCGTGTATCTGTGTTGGCAAACATCTCATCATTTTTAAGCAATACGTTTTCAATGGGTAGGATGATATATTTTGATATGTTAAAATACATGAATTCATATTTATGATAAAAAGATTTTTCTTCCCTGTTCTATGCAGAAATATCTGATGTGTTATGAGAGAGGGAGAGAGAGAGGGAGAGAGAGAGGGAGAGAGCATGACTAATGTCTGATTTTTCTTCCCAATTCAATTCATTTGCCCACTGTTTGTCTATACAGTATGAACTGATGTATTTTGATTTATTGGCTACCTTTGAGCATGACTAATGATTATATAGCTCCATGTTTTTTATGATTGCCATGTTATATGCAGGCTGATTCATTGATAAAGGAAGATGCAGAAATTCTTCGTGTTGCAATGGGGCATGAAAACGAATCCCTTGATGAATTTGTTGAAGCACACAAAACTTGCCTGAACGATCTCATGTACTTCCCTACTCGTGGCGCTTATGGTCTATCAAGTGTTGCTGGAAATATGGAGAAGCTTGCAGCTTTACAGAATGAGTTTGAGAATGTGAAGAGGAAGATGGATGATGATATCCAGAAGGCAGCCAGCATTGAGAACAAGGTTAAAGTCCGCACATATGGTTATGAGGTATGCTTACTGAATTTTGTGGTTATAGAAACGTTTATTTTGTGATGTTAGAGCAAGGGCTTTGGACGCATCTTTTTTTCAAACATGTTATGCTGATTTCTTGGGTTTTTATTCCAGCTTGAGCTAACATCATTAGTTCCCCTTGAGAGTGAAAGTGGGACTTTATATTACTAAATTTTAGAACCATAAATTAACAGAAATTTTTGCAGCACTGTGCAAGTTCATAGGCATTAGTCTTGTATTATAAAATTATAACCTCTCCTAATCTACGAAAGACTCGTACTTTAAACAATTATTCAAAGAAATAATGCTGGACATTGGACTCCATATATTTAACCTTTGGCATTGAATAAGATTCATCGCCATCTAGAATTCCTAAAAAGAAAAGGGAAATGATATCCGCACACCTTTTTTCTCCATGTGCACACACCCTTTATTTCTGTCCATCGGTTCTCCTCTGATTCATTCAATTCAAAGGCCAGAAATATAAGGTGAGTGCAAGAAGAGAAAAATTGCAGTCACTTCCCAAAAAAGAAGAGGCAAAAATAATCTATGGCTGCATTTCATTTTTTGTTTTAGGCCAAATTTATAGATTGTTAATTAATTGCACTTTTTTTTTATTTTCCAGATGCGGGCTAAAGAGGGTCTCTGGCCAAAAATTGAGGAAACGTTTAAGCAGATTGACACTGCTGCAAAAGAACTTGAGTGCTTTAAAGCTTTACAGAAGCAAGAAAGATTAGCGGCAACACACAGGATAAATAATATCTGGGAGGAAGTTCAGAACCAAAAGGAGCTTGAGCGGCAACTACAGAAGCAGTATGGGGATCTTGTAGTCGAGGTGGAAAGGGTACAGCACCGCATGGATGAACTCAGAGCAGAAGCAGAAAAACAAGAAATTGCAGTGAGGAATTCTGATCTGGAGTTGCCTGAGGCTGCAGCAGATGTGACTGTTCTGCAGACAACTGCAAATCCTGATCCTGTAACTGCCTCAGATGAGCTTGGAAATGCTTTTCCCGGTGGTGCATCTGATGGTGAAGCAACAAATCAGCAAATGGATGGTGTGCAAGAACAGGCTTCAAGAGCCCCAGAAGGTGATATGGACATTGATGCCGAAAAGGTTCATGCGAAGCTAGCGGAGGATATAAACTTACCTGATAACATGCTTTCTACTGTTGAGGGAGATAATGTTTCCGACAATGTGGATGCATCTGAAAACCTGAAGGTAAATGATCCTGAAGTATCTAAGGATCAAAAAGTTGAGATGCCGCAGAACGTGACAGAAATTGAAGGCACTGTCCAGGCAGCGGTGGACGATGGTTTTGCTAAAGAGACTGCCACGACTGTTTCTGTTGAAGGAGAGGTAAATTCAGCTGAAACTGCAGCAGCACAAATCTAAACTCGTTCCGTGGCGGACTCAGCCTGGCTTGGGTGATGAGCTTTAGCGAATCAAAATGTTGGATCGGATTACCAGGTGCGAGCAGATTACAGATGTGCTAGTCTGTCGGAAACTGCATCGTGGTTCATGAATTCGGGATGTCGTTTTCGATTTCAGAACTCTGGACCATATGATTCACCTGAAAGAACAATTAAGATCGTTTTCTGGTCTTATTACGATGTAATTGTTTATCAGACTGAGGAACTATATACTTGTTGACTGAAAAAAGAGAGACTGAAGAACTTGGAATCTCTTCGTTTTGAAGTATCTATGGTCTCTTGGACTCTGATGATCCACTTGCTCTCAATCTAAAGTCTCAAGTCTCAATTTCGGTTAAATTCGTCGATCAAGTGGTGGATAATCTCAGTCTTGTAGTAATTATCTCATTAAACAAGCAAATTTGGTAGACCTAAAAGCATGGGAGACCCTATTTTCGGGTTTTCCACCATCGCTTTTGAGCACTCATTTAGGAGTTTAAGGGAATATTAATGTTTCAAAAGGAATATTGCCTCCAATAGAATAACTTCATTATTAGTTTATGTCCTGATCGATTATTTCTGATTGAGATAAGATTGCAACTCTTTGCAACTATTGGAATTGATTTTCTTATCCCAATCTCGTTCATAAAATTGCTTTTTTATCTTTTCACCTTAAAAACGAGATCTCTATTTATTTCACATCGCTCTCCCTCACTACCCGATTTGAAACCCTCTCCCTCAGATTCTCACCACCAAATGTGAAACCCTAGCTTATCCCCTTTCCCTCTTCCCCTCTCATACGATCAGTGTTCAAGGGAAGGTGTGATGTCGTATGTGTGTTGCTTTTTAGTTATACACTAGATACTAACTTTAGGGCTTGTTTGGATTTCAAGCAAAGCAATATTGGTCAATTTGTTTCTGTTTGATGATAATTAGTCTCCCACTATGCAACTAGCTAGCCTTATCCCACAATTTGTCAATTGATTCTTTATTTTTTGCGATACACTATGCCAGTATGGCCTCCACCACTCAAACGGACATCGACGAGGAAGACGATGGAAAAGATGTTCGTCAGATCTTTGTTTTTAATGATCTTAAAGATTATGTGATCGTGATCGTTTATTATACATCTTACGGTCAGTTTTTGTTAGGTATTATTTTTTAAATTTTAAATTTTAAATTTTAAAATAATTTTTAACTGCATAATATACAATAAAAGATCACTATCACGAAATTCCTAAAATTCCTAAGAAAAGTATACGAGGAGGATCCTTTTCCGAAGACGATTACGACAACCACAAAAGTGGATGAACATACACTTTGGAATGAGCAGTTCTGGGGAGTAGAGTAAGTAAAAATCATGCCCTACGTGAGGTCGTCTTGCCACATGGCTGCCTTCGTGCCACACCCTCCCAAACCCCAAGTTTCATCAGATCCCCAACCTTGCAAAAAGTCGCCTTTCAAAATCCTACTCTTTGCAACCACGAGCTAGTGGTTTAGTGATAAAAGACGGATTACGAAATTTTCTTAAAATTAAAAACTAGAGGTCTCATATTCGAAACCTACTGTTAGTGTGGAAGCCAGACTTGTCACCAAAAGGAGAAATGCCTCTACGAGTCTTCCTGACCCTCGAAAGAAGTGAATAATTGTTGCTTGCCATCAGTTGTCATTTAAAAAAAAAAATGATCTTGCTCTTTGCAAAGCATTAGAAGTTAACACCCAAAAAATATTTTCTCGCCTGAAAAATTATTCCTAATCAGATTTAGGGCTGGAAAAAAAACCCAAAAACCCGAACCTGAACTGATAAATTTCGAAACCAAACTATACTGAAGTTTGGTAAACCGAAAAACACTAAAAATTTGGTATGGGAATCAGTACCATATCCCGGTAATCCCATACCAAACTGATAAATATTTTGATTAAATTTTATATATAGTTGAATTAATAATAGCCATTGAATTTGGTTGAGATTCAATCTCAACCGTTCGTTTAAAACTCAGTTCTCTCTCTTACCTCACTTCCTCATGGATACCTTAGGCTATCTCCAACCAAAGGAGGGCTAGAGAGCTCCTTTTAGCCTTGTAGCCCTCCAAGAAATTAATATTTTAATAAACAGTGTCAGGCCATATTCCTTACCATCTCCAACCGAGAGGCCAAAGGGCCATAGGCCAGACATAACCATATGACAAAAAATCATCTCCAACCAAGGGGGCCAAAGGGCTATAGGCCAAACATAATTTATTATTTTAATTGAATTAATATGGTTACTTAAATTAAACTACCTAATAATTTTTTGAGATGGAATCTCAATAATTTTACATCTCGAATTTCGAGTGTCATGTGTCGATATGTGAGTAACTTTGTAGATTTCTTGTCGATATAGAATCTCAATAATTTTACGTCTCCGATTTCGAGTGTCACGTGTCGATATGTGAGTAAATTTGCAGATTTCATGTCGATAAGAAATCTCAATAATTTTTCGGATAGGATTTCGAGTACCACGTGTCGAGTTGTATTTGGTTGTGGGAATTTTAGTCAAGAAAAATTGAACTCCATCATGATGTCGTGCATCATATTACACAACATGATTGTGGAGGATGAGCAAGATGGCTATATTGATGGACAATCTGATGACGACCAAGAAGATCTAAATAGGTCAAGGAGGGCTCGTGCAAAAATATATGATGAGCCTAATTTACCTTTAAATCCAAGAACCGGTAATATCTCTTTAAATGAGTACATGAGACATCATAGGATGATACATTCGTAGGCCACAAACAAGTACCTACAACAGGATCTTGTTGCACATCTTTAGGCGTTTAAGTTTTATATTGTTAAATGTATTTTTTTAATGTTGTTAAATGTTGTTTAAGTCTCATGTTGTTTAATATTGTTTAAGTTTGAGGTTATTTAATGGCTTAGGTAGTTATAAGAAAAAAAATAGAATTTTTTATTTTTTATTTTAAAAAAATTTGTCAAAAAAAAAAAAAAAAATAAAATCAAATCCAACTACTACCTGGCGTCACGCTGACGTTAGCTAGCTGGCGTCACATTGACGTTAGCTAGTTGTTGTAGTTCAAACATTGGGCCCGCCCGGGGCTGGTTGGTTGGATTGGGCCAGCCAGTTGGCCTGATTTGGTATTTTTGGCCTGGTAGGGCCCCTTTGGTCTAGTCTTTGGTTAAAGACGATTTTCGTGTCATTTCGGGCTAGTTTCGGCCCTCTGGTCGGATCGGTTGGAGATGACTTTAGTACCTTAGACTCTGGACCTTCGAAGCTCTCTCCGACATCACCATTCACCGCCACACTCCTCCCTCTTGAACCTCTCTAGCGTCATCATGACTTGGAGGCACGCATCTTTGACTCACTCCTTCTCGACCATCTCCATTTCCTTTCTCCTCTCAGGCGTCACTCCCAACCACCCATTCATCTATCAACTCGTCGTTGACCACAATTTTCTTTATTTTATCTCCGGCATTTAAGTCACTAAGAGCAGTTCCACCGGGGGTAGGATAGGCCGGCACCCAGCCAAAAAAATGGCCCATCACCTAGGGAAGCCTCTCCAGCCCAGCAGATTAGCAGGCACCCAGCCCAAGCTGGTCTCCAGGCCAGCCCAAAATTGACAGACATTGGGACCAGCCCATCTGACCCCAGCGTGACATCAGCCATCTTTTTTTTTTTTTTTTTTTTTTCCGTGCCAGGTCCGGTCAAGGGCGTTGCCTGACGAATTCCTGTCTCATTCCAGAACATGACTTGCTTATCTGGAATAGGGGTTTTGGGTCGGGGGTTCATGGTGATTGGCGATGACGGCGGAGTCGAGGTCGGCGAGGTGTTCGCTTAGGCAGGGGCGTAGAATCCGGTGATGGGTTTGGTAGGGTGATGGTGACATGTGGATAGACGGTGAGTTTGGGGTTTCATTGCTCTTTTAGAGTTAGAGGAAGAAGGAGGAAGCGGTGGTAGTTGAGAGAGCATGCATGGCAAAAGAAGGAAGTGGCGTGTCAATGAGGGAGAGAGGCGGTGAAGTTGAGAAAGAAGTGGAAGGGAAGTGCAGGGGTGGACAGTGGTGGGGATGAGGAAGAGGTGTGGAAGATGAGAACGAAAGGGGTGTGGATTTGGCGTGGGAATGGAAGGGAAGTGCAGATGGACGAGAAGGGAAGTGCAGGGGCGGTGGGAATGAGAAAATAAAAATATTTTAATAATAATAATAATATTTTATTTTTTATAAAGTCATAAATTAAAAGTAAAATTATTTTTTGTTATAATAAATAATAATAATATTTTAATAAAATGGACTAGGCTATTTTTTGTTAGAGGTGGAAATGTTTTTGGCTATTACTGTTTATTAGGGTCTATCACTGTTCACTAAGTGGATTAAATAGACTGGGTGCTGGCGCATTTTTTTAGGGGCGAAATTGCTCTAAGGTGCACAAGAAGTGCAACACATTTCATAAGTGGATCTTATCCAAGGGCTGCATGTTTCTACATGTTGGAAGTGGATTTATTTATTTTAAGGGAAGACAAATGATGACAAGTCACAGTTATTCACCATTTCCAGGGGCCGGGAAGACTTACATAAGCATTTTAGCCTTCCGTGGCCACAAGTCTGGCTTCCATACCAGCAGTGGGTTTCGAACTCAAGACCTCCAATTTTTAGTTTTAAGAAAATCTTGTAATTCGCTATTTACCACTGAACTACTAGCTCGTGGTTCACGTTGGAAGTGGATTTGAACACCGAAGTTTGGGGCAACAAGGAGTGAAGGAGCGATAATAAATTGAAGTGCTTTCATTTATGATTTTAGGATAAATTGCTTTTATGTTGTACTAATATTTAAGGTAAGGAAGAAGAAACAAGAAGGCATGTACGTTAAGAAAAAATTGATACCACTATCATATTGGTCCTCAATTAAAATAGAAATTATACATTAAAAAGACAATAAAAACGATCAGATTATATGACAATTACATACCCTAATTGTCTGCTTTTGCAAACTTTTTCTCCTTTGAATTTTTTTCCCTTTTCCTTTGTGCACCTTCATGTGTCTATCCAAATCTCATTGGTCCTCGAACCTCCTTGAAATATCACACAACAGACACTCAAATCATAAAAACAATAGACTCCACAGTCCTCACTGACAGTGATAGAGAAGCATATATAACATAAACAAAACTAATTGCATTGTTCTTCAAATTGCCTCCCTTTGATTTGGAGTCCATGGGAATGTTCTTGCAACCATTTTCATTTTGGAATCCAAATGTCGTTGGTGTAGTTGCATTATCGAAACAAAAACATTTTGATTTGACTCAAACTCTTTGACCTGTTCTTTGAGTTGCCTCTGTTTCACTTCAAGTCCATGGAAGCATTCATGTAACGACGTCTGTTGCGAAATCAAATGCTTCTGGCTTTCTTGAACCATTGAATCAAAATTATTTTTGTTTCAACTCGAGCTCTTTGGCCTGTTCTTCAAGTTGCCATCCTTTCATTTGAAGTCCATGGAAACAGTCTTGTAACTTCTCTTGTGAATCCAAATGTTTTTTTTGTGTTACTCAACCCTTAAACCAGATTGCTTTTGTTTCAACTCAAGCTCTTTGCCATGTTCTTCAAGTTGCGTCTCTTTCAATTCCAGTCCGTGGGAACCTACTTGTCAAATCTTTTCTGAAGTCTTATACATGCACCTACGTTCGCCGCCAAACCAACGGTGTAGCCCACTGTCTTGCTCGTCTATCTATCTCTTCTGGTTTTTCGCGTTACCACCAACTTGTATATGATGCAATTACTTGGTAGAAAACTGTTATTGTAAATTTGTAATCAGTATATAACATCACTAATTAAGTACCGTAGTAAAGAAAAACAAGTCTACTGTCAAGAAGCAAGCTTCAAGCCATAAATGCCATGGAATAATTATTACCCTAAAGAAAAGAAAGTAATGAACTAGCTATATTGTTGCTTTGGACATGTCAGTGAGTTTGTTTGAAAGTATTTTTAAAATAGTTGAAAGTGTTTTTAATGAAAATATTCTTGAAACCAAACTTTAGTAAAATGACAAATGAATTTTAGAAAAACACTTTATTACTTCATGCAAGAAGCACCAATCATTTTAAAACCAATTCCAAACAAGTCTTAAAGCATACTAATCTTGACACACATTATGCGCTAGAAAAGGATTAGCAAAACAATTTTGTTTGTTTGCTTGCTAAAAGCATAAGCATTCGTTGCTTTCTGCTAATTTGCATGCATGCGACAGCTAAAGAGTCAATTCTAAAGGGACATGAACCATGAGATTTTGGATGAGGCTATACGAGGAATTTGCTATGAAGGTTCCTCGTTGATTTGTTGCTTTCTTGATCGTTTGATTACAGTGGGAATTTGTATGCAGCACTTGCTCTCCATCTTTTCCAGTGCCACAATTTTCTTGACGACTTTTTGCCACTTTGCCCTTTTGCGTAAGATTAATTATGATTACCTTTGGATGGCAAAGATTTAGGCTAAGTAATATTCTTTTTTTTTTTTTTTGTGTCTTCAATGTGGATAAATCATTGAAAAAGTTAGATGGCAAGGAAAAATAAATTCAGTTGAACTTTGCACATTTGATCTATAAGAAAGCTGCTAGATCCATCTCCAATGTTCTATTTTTTTACTCACATTATAATTTCATCCGCTATAAAAATTAAAAAATTGAAATGATTATTTTCTCATCCATTATTGTTCCTAAAATAACTTTTAATATCTGTATTTCAAAAAAGTTGAAACGCTATTTTCTTAACAACGAAGTCTCATATGACAATAAATAATCAATCAGCAAATGAATGACCCTCCAAATGCTCTGTTGCTGTGTGATTATGTACTCTAATAACTACCATCAATATTCAATCATCATCAGTTGCTAGCTTCTTACCCTTTAATTTGACACGGCATTTGTATTTTTTCGTTTCAAATATCCTTCTATCCTTATCCTTTTTTTTTTATTATTTGGCAAATTCAGCTTACATATTGTCAATTCCTCTCACAACCATTGCAAGTCTAGGAGACCTATTACATTTTCGCGTCCAACTTGTTATTATTATATTATATATCTTTTAAAGTTTTTATTGGTTGTTTTACAGATGAGTAAACTTTTAATTAAAATTTTATTAAAAAATGAGTGAGAAGATAAAACACTGGATTAAAATAACAAGAATCTCTATTTTAGAACTTACTAAACCTAATAATAGTAATTGTAATGCACCATACTTCGGGGAGGTTTTTTCTTCCCTTCAATTCTAGCGATAAAAAATAACATAATTACACTATGAAAAGGGTTATTCAATTTCAAACTTGTGCAAAAGAAAAAGACACTGTTTTAATTAACTTGAGATTGTAAAAATGTAATTGCTTAGAAGTTTCCTGCATATATTATATATGGTCCGTGACTGATCAATCTGTAGCTATGTAACTTTGCTATCAAGCATTTCCTCATTCAATCCGTACAAACAGAAAAGCAACCTTCATTAGTCCGAATGAGGATCCTCTCAAGATTAATTTTGTGAAAATTCTGGAGATTTTCAAATCATGTTGGTTCATCGTATATCGTATAATTAATTTTCATCAAGTATTATTTATATTTAATTTTAAATAAAAATATTTAAAATAAATTTTAATTGCATAATATTTGATAAACAAATATTATTTAGGAATTTTCAAAATTTTCACAAAAAACATCTGAAAAGAATTCTCCTGACCATGTTGATTTAAATAAAAAAAATTAGTGGGATGGCTGTGTGATTGCATGTACGCGCTTAAGGGAGGGGGTGTTGGTGTTCGTATAAATGTCCGTAAGCCAATGGTCACCATCAAGTTACTGCCCACTGCCTAACTTGTCCTATTAAGGGAAGACACTTCCTGTTAACTTTACTTGTTCCTGCTAACTTTATTTCAACTCTTATTCCTCAAGAACACAGACTCTGCAACCCCTCTCCTCTCTTCCCTTAGTTCACTTCATCATTCATCACTCTTCAAGTCTTGAGATCTTGAAATCTTGGTTAGTACTTCAAATCTCTCTCTCTCTCTCTAACTCCATTAATGGGTGAGTACTCTCAGCTGGTTTTTCGCTTTCTCGCAAAATATTTTATGGAAATTAAGGGAGGTGACGATCTCTGAAGTTGTTCCTTGTTGAAATCATTCATCTTCTTGCAGCAGTACTCTGACTGTTATTCAAACTAAGTTTTCCCCAAAAAGATAGTAGTCATGATGAAGTAGATTCTTCTCTATTGATCCCCAAAATCTAAGTTTAATTAAGTTCCAAACATCTCCCCCAACCATCTTTTCTTCCAAGATTATTTCCCATCTCTCTCAGTCTGACAGATTATATTTAAGGAATCCAAGCAAAATCTAGCATTTTTTTTTGGGTATATATCTTCCTCATTTGCACTAATTTCATACCTCAGCTGAAGTCACTCTCTCTCTACTCATCCAAAGAAGCAAAACCTCTTTCTCTCTCTAGAAGCACTACCTACTCATACTCTCACTCATAACCTCATTCACAAGGATCTAGCTAGACAATACTAAAGAGAGAGAGAGAGAGAGAGAGAGAGAGAGAGAGGTAGAGAGAGAGAAACCCTAGAGTGAGAAAGATCAAGATCCAGAGAGAAACCCTACAAATCTCACCTTTCATTCACCAATGGATTTAGTTTCAAACCCTATTTCCAACAGCCCCAGCATCACCTTTGAAAGCCCTATAATCACCAATACCAGGGCCATGATCTCTCCACCACCGTCCTCAGCAATATCCACAACCCCCACCACTCCTCCCACCACTCCCAGTCGCTATGAAAACCAAAAGCGGCGGGACTGGAACACCTTCTGCCAGTACCTCCGGAACCACAGGCCGCCTCTGTCGCTCCCGATGTGCAGCGGAGCCCACGTACTGGAGTTCCTCCGGTACCTCGACCAGTTTGGCAAAACCAAGATCCACATCCACAACTGCCCGTTCTTTGGCCTCCCAAACCCACCTGCTCCCTGCCCCTGTCCGCTGAGGCAGGCGTGGGGCAGCCTGGATGCCCTCATTGGCCGCCTTCGAGCTGCCTATGATGAGCACGGGGGGAAGCCTGAGGGCAATCCCTTTGGAGCCAGAGTTGTGAGGCTCTACTTGCGTGAAGTTCGTGATTTCCAGGCAAAGGCAAGAGGGGTTAGTTATGAGAAGAAGAGGAAGAGGCCCAACAATAACAATCCAAAGTCAAGCATGAGTACGGCCATGATCACAAGTTCTGCTGCTTCTACAACTACAAGTTAGTCCAGAGGGAAGAAATTAAAGTAAAATTAATCAAAAATGCAGTAGCAGTCATTTGGGGTATAATATTCCTCTTTGTCTTATATTATTCTATATATCTATATCGATAAATATAATATTCTAGCTAGTTAGATTGTTCCCTTTTTGTGCACAAAAAAGGAAATGGTCTAATGAACTCTTTTGTAATATGTTCTTGAAATATTGTAAGTGCTTTTTTCTGTGTCCGAAAAAGAAAGGGAAATGCATACTTTTGGGGTTTGGGGCTCGGCCTTTTTAGTGATCAGAATTTTCTAGGTGTCAAGTCTCTAGGGTAAAATGGGATCAGAAATGATCAGTAGTGGGTGCCAATGTAATTACAAGCTAAGTAGGTAGGAGGCTAGTGGTAGATATATATGATGCATTATTGTACTTGAAGCACAATATCAGATCGTCGATGAATTAATAGTAGATTTCCATATCAGTTATTTGTTTCTGCTTATTAAAATAATCATTTTTCAAATTTAAATTTTGAAAGATTGGTTTTTAAAGTGTCGTCGATACTTATCAATATTGATTTTGATAGATTTAATTAATGATTTTAGTTAATTTTTCTGAATCATTTATCTCTCTTTTCTTTTATAATATAATATCTAAAGCTTTAATGCAAAATTTTAAGTGGATTTCTCCCATTAGGAGTAGGATTCTCTGTTTTTCCTTCCCTCCTATTTGAACGGTCACGGTAAACCAGGTTAACATTTTGTATTAATTTTTTTTTATACAAAAAGAAAAACGAAATAGAAAATGTAAGAGGAGAGATGGAAAGATGTGGGAAAATAATCCTACTCCCTCCCATTATCAATCAAATTAAACCCCAATTTGCCTCTCTAGTGGGTGACTATATTCATATAATTAATATTAACCACCACATATCAAATGTGATTTCAATTCCATTTTGGTTTATGTATTGACAGTATTGCTGTTAGGCTCTCTCTCTCTCTATATATATATATATTTATGAAAAGAAATTATTCTGGATGATTCATGAATGACTGGTAATTATAGAAGTGGAAAGTTCACGAGCCTAAATGCAGTCAAATCTGATTAGGTATTAGTTTAAAGATAATCTTATTAGATCTATAATTAGGCATAAAGACAGCCTAGATTATTTGCTGTTGGTGATGCCAGCCGAAAGACAAATCTCTAGGCAATAATAATGAGAAATTTGGAGATTTGGAACTCTGTACTCTTATGTATTTCTAATCCACCTGGACAAACAAGTCTTTAAATTAATCAATTTCTTTGCATATCTGGTATGGTAAGGCCGATGTTGGGCAAACCCCCTTTGGTTTTACGAGTATCTGATCTGCTTAAAATGTCACCTTTCAAGGGTTTTATTAGATTAATATTATATTTTCAATCTCTAAAGACGCAAGCTCTAGAAACCAGAAATCGACATCTTTATGTCTCTCTTTCTGTGGGCGTCTGGGTATCGTGTGCGTGTGCAAAACCTACTTATGCACTGAGAATCTTTCTTTTGTTTCTTGATTAATTGATTTTTATGGGGCAACAAACAAGCCTAGCATGCATTGATTAAAAGACCTAATTGAACTCTTTGGTTTAAGATATGAATACAGTGTAGTTTAATCAGATTAAAAAATGAAATTTGTTTGGCGAGAACATGTGAAACACCAACACCCACCCCCCCCCCCCCCCCCCCCCCCCCCCCCCCCCCGCGAAAAAAACGATGCACTGGATTGTCATCTATAATTTAGTTTTAGAGCTGTACTGCTGAACTTGAACAATCCATATGCATTGCCACACAATTATTGGCCACAATATATAAAGATTATGATCATATCATTGATAGGTATGACTATTTATGGCTATGGTGTGTTTAAAAAGTTATGAGTTAGCAAGAGATTTAGTTAGGCCATCTCCAACCGAAGGGTTCAGAGGGCCAGAGGGTCGAAAATATAGCTTTCGATTATAACCGACATGATTTTGTTTATATTATTTAATACAAATGTATTCCTGTCGGTTATAACCGACAGGAATTTTTAAAAATAATTTTAAATATAAGTTGTAGTTTTTAAATTTAAATAATAAATTATGTTTGGCCCATTGGCCCTTGGTTGGAGATGGTTTTTTGTGGCAGGGCTAAAACGAGCTCTCTGGCCCTCGGTTGGAGACAGAGGCAAATATGGCCCTGTACTGTTCGTTAAAATATTAATATCTTGGAGAATCTTAGAGGGCCAAAGGGCTAAAACGAGCCATCTGGCCAGCCCTCGGTTGGAAATGACCTTATGTTTTCATATTGGTGCTTTGTTTAGAGGAATCCGGATCCTTTTTTGTGAGAATTTTGAGAATTCGTGAATTGTGTCCGTTCATTATACATCGTGCAGTCATAAGTTATTTTAAATATTTTTATTTAAAATTAAACACAAACAATATCTAACAAAAATTGATCGATGGATGATAAACGAATAAGATTCACAGATTTCCATGATCTTCACCAAAAATCTGAAAAGGATCCTGTTGGTGTTTAGAGTACTTCCACCTATTCTCTTTTGCCACGTCAAGGAGCCAAAACCCCTCCAAAACGCAATTAATTTATTTTCGTGTAATTGAATTTGGGGATTTCAAAATGCTATATGGTAGGAAATTTCTTTCTCCCAAAATTATTATTCTGTGCGTTAAATCAACATAAAGAAAATTAACGAAAAGTTTTAAAAAAAAATTTAGTTTTAAATAAAATGATAAAATAAAGGTATAAGTGAATAGTATCATGAGTGACCTCTCAAGGTAAAAATGTTATTTTCTTTGAAAGTGAACAATATTGAGAGTGTTTCATAAAGATTCCCTTAAACCCAATGACAATTGTTGTTTTAGTTAAAGAGTAATGTTAGGGAGATAATATTTTTAAACTAGATTAGTGTATCATTTTATGTGGCAAGTGATGCATACAATTATATAACATTCAATTAAATAGGTTCATTAATTGACGTGATGTATACACATCACTTATCACATCAGATGGTACACCAGTATCACACAAAAATATGATCTCGGTAGCATTTTTCTTAGTTAAAATCTATGTTGCACCAAAATACGAAACAATAGAGATGTTTAGTCTAATAAATGGGGTAATGAAGCACCTCAATCTAAATGACCATTTTTTTCACAAGCAATCGTGGGGAGGGGGGGATATAACCTAAGACTTTAAGTGCAGGGCAAATGCTATTAATTACTTGAGTTACAATTCTCTCACATATCATTTATATAGTTTATTTTTATTTTATATACACGCAAGAATAGGAGAGGGAGAGTTGAATTCAAAACTTTGAATGCAATAATTAATATTCTTAACCAATTGAACTCCAAAGTTCAAATCCTTGTTTTCCATCTCTTGTAAGTTGTAACCTTGTAACGATTTATATATCTATATTTAATTGTATTGAAGGTTTATCTGTATTTTGTTCCAACCAAATGGATTATGATAAATCTAATTAGTTGGTGCGGTCATGAATTTTGTTCGAAAAGTAGTTAACATGTCTATACCTGCGCTTTGTGGTGTATTATCCCTTATCTTTCCCAATTATTTTGATGCTTGAATTTTGATAAACATATCAAAATCGTCCAGTTCTGAAGCATCTCCTAAAAAATTATCCATTTCTCCTGATGGATCAATAATAAAAAAAAAGATACATTTTTGCCGGCGTATAAAGATCTATTACATTTACATATCATGCATCTCATTGTTAACAAGAAATTTATTTTATCGGTCGTGCCTAAACTTAAAAAGATTCTACAATGTAATCGAATTTATCGCTCTCCAAGACAAGTTTTTCTACTATACATTAACGCCTATCATACCAAACAGTCAAAAGTACCCCCACAACACAATGCATAATGCTTAAAAAATTTCAGGCTAGACCCAAGATTAAGCCGTAATCCTTAATTAGCCTAAGGAACAATTAATAATACCAATATCAACATTTCAACATGCATGAGCATCACAAGGATAATAAGCTTTCCAAAGAACACTTGAAATTGGACCATATATAATCTGAGTTTCTTTATAATACACTCTCTAATCACAAATACGATAAGATATTTGCACACATGTTTATGATATTGATATAGACCAAAATTCCGTTATTCGAACCGGTAATATATAATGAAGTTTCGCATAATCATGTCGTATAGGTCTGAGTCGAACGAGTTGTTAACTAACCAAAATGTATTACAAATTAGTACGAATTCACTGCAAAGTAAACCGGACCTACTCCAACAAAGCGAAAACGAATAGTGCTAAACGCAACTAAATATGTACGTTGAGTTAGATTAATTAGCAAATAATAGGCGTGATTAGACAATGTCAGGATACAGGAAGGAAAGAACCGTTGCATCTAGCGTGCTTGTCACGCGCACACAGAAGGCGGTGACGGGTGGGGCCTCTCATGGTACGCCAGCTGCCACAATAATCGAAGCAAGCGTACCATCGGATGGGAGGGAAAATGAAAGAATAAAAAAAAGGATCCCGCAATCTACGGACTCAGGTGGGCGACACGTCCGCCCTAGACGCGGGGTCCCAAGCCAACCAAGGGGATTCCTCCACGTGGACACTCGTGCTGCGTGTCCGCAAGAGCGCGCTTATCGTCGTCCTTCCTAAATCCTCTGTCCTCTGTTCGTTTCCGGAGGGAAGGAGAGAGGGCCACGTGGAGGATTTAGGACGGTTGGATTAGATTACTGTGCGTCCGTACGAGGTGGGTGAGGTGATGTATTTCCTTCTTTGGTTGTCCAATTGGTTTGCTATTTATGACTTTTCATGTCTTTTGGGGTTTGCAAATTTGATTCACTTGTGTCACTTGCGTTTGTGGGGACCATTGGCTTCCTTCTTTGGCCTCTTGTCTATTTTAATGGAGAGAGGGTTCTCGTCGGATCCTATTTGTGAGGATTTCAAAGATCCTTTAATCACATCCATTTATCATATATCGTGCGGTTTATATTCAATTTTAAATTAAAAAATTTACATTAAACTTTTATTGCACGATGTACAATAAATGAATATGATTTGAGGATCCCTGAGATTCTCGAGGATCTGACGAGGATCCTCACAAAGAGGATCAGACGAGGATCCTCGCTCATTTTATTGGACAAGAATAGTAGCGATCGTAGCATTATTTCGCTATGATGACTTTCACACTGGATGAGATGAATATGGTTTGAGAAACACCAAAACGTAATCATTTTTATGCTTTTGCAAGAGATAGTCCAAATGACGTGGTCCGATCCCACTTCTTTCTCCCCATTTAGACATTCTCCTTAACAGCCATGCATTTTAATAGTTAAATTGCAATTTACTTATAGGACATGTGGAGGTATGTAATATGTAATATATACTAATGTGGAATGAATGTCTTTGAGATTTGAGGTGCAATTTGCATTTCCCACACAATGAGGAGGCCAAGGTTTAAACCAATAACCATACAATAGCTAAGGAATTTGCCATGAAAAATGCTACAACTAAAACTATAAATTACCCTCTCACGTTTTATACTTTTCTTACTCTCAACTCAAACTCTAAACTAGCAAAAGTGGGATACAAGGAATTTCATTTTCTTTGTGATAGTCTTGATGGAACCACTATGTTCCATTCCACTATCAACTCATAGCATTTTCTTTGCACGAGTATCTTTAAGTAACAACCAAAACCACCGGCGGGGATGGTACAATTCCGGCAACCCTACAAGAAATAAAGCTCGCAGATGCCAAATCGTCAAATTTGGAGTCATCGACCAACAATCTTTAACTTCTTCCGAGCTACAAACAGGCGTTCCGACAAAAACAAAACTCTGCAATGTCGACATAAGAATAAGCCTTTTCTTCCCTTTCCCCTCATTTTTATAGCATAAAGAATGAGCAGGTTGAGTAAAAGATGTACAATACAACCTGGAATCGGTAGGTAGAATTTACAGTCAAAATCGGGCCGAGCAAGTTTGGTCTCTGATCCTTGTGAGACAAACGAATGCATCATGATGTGGGACGACTATGAATCTCTTCATTAAGAAGTCGTGTCACTAGGCCTCGACCAGCAGGTTGCCGATTCTCACTTAAAATGCTGTACAGTGAGTTTAATTCGTCTAAGTTAGCCTTCTTGAATAGGCTTCGGAGTGTTGTATCGACTCCAGCAGGGACGAGATTATTGTCGGAGGCCTCTTGATCACTTTTTTCCTTTGACATTGTATTGTAGTTCTCACTACTTTCTTTGGATTGAGGTTTTTGTGGAATCTGTACTTGAGGTCGGGAATAGGGGCGAGAGTCCCAATACTCAGAACAGACATGATTTCGGTCCATTGCCTCTATGGCCTGTTCAATAAATCGGAAACTCTTATAAGTCCTGATTCCACGAGTCCCATCATAAAGGAGAATTAACTACGAGTTCTCAAACAAATTTACCTGTACAATAGCTGGTGAAGTAAACCCAAACATTTCAAAGCCATCAAGACTCCCCGGTGGCTGCAAAGGAGGAAGGTTCATTTTTCCCAATTTATGTTGCCTAGTGATTTCTTGATTGACTCTCTCTCTCACCATTTCCCAGCATCTTCCAGCTGAATTATGTATGAAAACCTCACTTGGACAGTGCTCCAAAGAAACCTAAAGGGAGAGAAAAATAACATAATCGATCAGGTAAATCACTAGCACTTTTAATCACAGTAGGAATATGGACAACTTTTCTTGGATCATCGCTACTTAAATACTGGTTTTCTTGGAGTTCATCGAAATTGTTCATGCTAACTACGGTGCTTTCCCATATGCATATAAATTCCTTTACAGACAACTCGAGATTGGATATCAACAGAAAAGGAATACAAATATGTCACTAAACAATGAAAAATCCCAGTACCTTGAACAGTGGTCCACCCTGTCCAGCATCCAGTACTTCTGAGACATAGTGACACCTAACAGTTGGATCCAGAACACTCATGTGCCTAACCCGGCTTCTAAATCCTGCATCAAGCAGAACAAACATGAATTACATGAATGTGGATCTTCTCGGTTGGGACAGCATCTCAAATGCATTAGTCGCAACTTACAGGGAATGCAAATGCAGCTTACCTTTTGGAAAAATGGCTTGGCTGTTACACCATGACTTTCCAGATATCACAACTCCAATTTCCAGAGGCTCAACAATGCAGGAGATTCTCCGCACCACCTTTGCTATTCGGGGACCCTTCTGGCGGTAATATCGGTCCAAATTGTTTTGGCTGGACGATGAGGTTCCAGTTGTCGTTTGTACATTGTCTGCTGAAGTTGTATCAGCAATTCTTATCTTTTCATGTTTCTCCTCATTCTCAAGTTTTATACTGGCACATGGCTGTGGAGGCTGAGGGTCACTCCTTAAATTAGCAACTTTGTGTTCAATGATGGCACTAGCGTTTGGGCCACATTCTGCTTTAGTAGAAACTAATTTGAAATACAGATTTGGTGGATTAGATCCTAATTGTTCACCATGATCCTGTTCAACTTTCATGTGTACAGGATGAGACGAAGAATCCATTTTTTCTCCACCAGGTAATGGACTGAAGCCTTTTTCACCCATAACTGCTGCATCAGTCCCTGGTATATTCAAGATTGGTTCTTTCTCAGAATTAGGAGCACTCACAGTTCCATCCAAACTGATCAATCTCTTAGAAAGTTCCAACTGGCCAGCAGAAGAAATTTCTTTCGAACTATCTGAAAGTGGCTTCTTTGGGTCATCGTCTCCTTCATCATCACTAAGAAGTATAACATCCTCAACTGAAGCCATATTCGTACCAGATACCTTTGCATCTGAGGTCACAGCATATGACATGTCCTCTTGAGACAACTGGCAAACCTGCATTCTTGACTTGGAACTGTTAACAGCTGATTCTTCTCTTTTAACTTGAGGAAAAGTTTCTAATGTTTTCATCTTCTGCTGCGAGGAAGTCTCACCAATGATCCCGGCTGAACTCATAGGACTCTCTTTAGAGATTTCTGTTCCTAGAGGATCTTTGAAGTGTTTGCTTTGCAGCTGTGAGCTAACCTCTTGAAGTATATCACTTCTAGAGGAATAAGATATCTTAGCAACTTTATTGTCTTTGGAAATATAAGAACTCAAAGCCAGCCCAAGATCGAGTCTAGCCCATCTGTATACTGCACTCAACTTTCCTTCCAATGCCTCAAGAAGGATGTTTAGTTCATCCATATCATAACGAAAGAGGAAAAACTTGGCGCTCCAAGCACACGAGCAGAATTTCTTTGCATGATTTAAGCATGCATATCTATCCGGGGAACAATGATGACAACCAGCTGCTGACAGATGAAGATCAAAAAAGCATATGCTGCATTCCCTCTCATTGATGGCATCAAAATTGTTATCCATCTTCAATGCCTGTGAAGAACTAGTGAGAAATTCTCTCCTCACACGCTCCATCTCAACTCGTGCCTAGGCAAAAAAATTATAGAATGTCAGGGGAAAACACGTTGACATTTCAGTTATATAATTAGTGAGTATTTGTTAGTGAAATAGCCAGCGCAACAACCAGATTACCCAAAGTATCATAAAATGAAATCAATACTCATGGCCTTATTAGAGTTGAAAGAGGGCAACCAAAAGAAATCCTTTTCCCAATAAGTAAGCAGGGTAGTAAACTAGAAAGTAGGTTTTACCTTGAGTGTTTTTGCTAATATCCCATCCTTTCCACATGCATCCTTCCATCGTAAGTTATCAGGAGTATTCTTCTTGAGTAAATTGAGTTCCCAATGTGCTTTCACTGCTTCCCTTGCTGCCCCAAGCAACAATTTATCATGGGAAATGGATGTCTTTCGTCCCTGCTCCTGGTATAGCTCTATAGCAATCTGCCCATGGGGCAACCAATCCACAGGAGCAACATTCACAGCCTCGGCACAATTAAAACCACAGTTGAACCCTGAATGGTATGCTCGAGGAAAGGTCAAAACAAACTCTCCAGCATTCTGACAACATCTATACACAGGTACCCCTTCAGACTTCAGAATGGAGGGTGAAAGCTGTGTGATCTGCATGATCAAAGAAAACGATCTTGATACAGACAATTTCATAGAACAGATATTATGGTTGAAACCCTGCAGTTGTAAACTTGTAAAAGATGACAACTACTAAATGAAAATGTAGATGTTATATTTGAAACCCTGCAAAAATGTAGAGGATACAGAAGATACATAACAGAAGTCCGTCTAATATGGCAAAAAACAGATGTAAGATAACTCAAGTTATCCATCTCTTAAGTAAAAAATATTCACCAAGTCTTCAATATTAAAGAATCTATTTAGCTACGAAAAAGAGCTAACGAAGGCCACATCCTGATTACATACAGGTCCCGTCATAATTGACCCTTCAATCCGTCTTTCCAACAGAATGCTAGGTGATATTACTTCCAGGGAACCTTGAGTGACGTTAAAAGTTGAAAAAACAAACAGACTACATTCAATAAATCCCATACAGCACATCAGCGCAGACCAGGAGCATATAACATAGATATTTACCGCATACTGGAGGTAATGAGTAAATGCAGCCAGCCACAATCACTAAATCTCAAACAGCACATTAGCACAGGCCAGGAGTTGTTACTCACCAGCTTATGAAGCAAGTCAGGTTGCTCTTCAAATAGGCCAGGGAGGTGCTTTCTCATTGCTTCTTCAAATTTACAGGCATCACTACCAGGGATACCGTACCACAACTTTGGAGCACCCCAATGCATATAATTTAAAGAGTACAAGTGGTGATCTTCAACATGCTGTTCTCGGAAAAAAAAAAAAAAGAGGAATCAGCCGTCAATAATATGTCTCACATATATATAAGCTATGGCCTCATGCAAAAATTTTAAATAAGTTGGCTGCATGAAAAATAAATGCCGGCATTGCTTTCAGGTAACAAGTTTGTCAAGAGAGAGAGAGAGAGAAAAAAGCTGTTGCTATCACAAGATCCATGAGAGGCTCGTGCTAGCACATGCAATACGCAAGCATGGGGTTGACCATACGATGAGTGGTGGTGACAGTGCAGCTATCCTTGGATGATTAATCTGTTGTAAGGAAGAAAGATTGTCTTACCCAGCAAAAGGAAGAAAAGCACATCCCTATGTATAACCATGGCACCAGAACACCAGATATATCACTGCTTTCATAAGAAAGAACAGATCCAGGAAGTCTTGGGAAGTTGTTCAAGTTCCAGCCTGAATTTATGTACTGCTCTTCTGAAGGAAAGGCCTCTTTACTGGACATCTTGGGAAAACCACTGCCAAAAACTCCAGTTTCCAGATCAGCACCATATAGAACCTAGAGCAGATTACAAGCACTGTGGTTAGGGTAATGTGTGTGAGAGAGAGAGAGAGAGAGTGAGAGAAGCTGGTATTTGCCTAAATTTCTCAAGTTATACCTCAATTTCTTCAGTAGGTCTCTCTACCATCCGCCAATATTCGCCCTCAATACTTCCTACTGATGGCTCCCAGCACTCTTTAAGTTTAGCAAAGTTACCTCCTATACTAGGAATATGTTCGTTCTTGCTGAAGTATTGAGCCTTGAAGTCGTCAGCATATCTTTCAAACGTTTCTAGAGTAAACTCTGGACCAGGTTCAAACCCAAACCGTTCAGCCTCACAACCCCCATCATCCCCAGATCCTCTGCCACCACTTTGATGATCAGTCCCCATCCGTGTGCATCTTCTTCTTTTCTTCCTCATATGACTATGGCTTTTAGGAACCTTTCTCATTGAATCTCGATTTTGCAGTTTATCGACTCTCTGGACTCGAGTAAAAAATTTAGAGGTCCCCCAAATAGGCTTTTCCTTGAGTAGACAGGGAGGTTTCCAAGAAGAGGGAGGAACAATGCGACAAATACCATATGGTTCAGCTTTTGAGCGTATGCTCGCTATATAATTCAATGTGTCTTTGAACTCCTGAAATTAGGTAGCAAACCAAGTCAGAAATCTGAATTCTCCAACTTTTTATTAACAAGTAACACCAGTAAGAATACACCAACAAACTTCGAAACTGTAATAACTCAAATTCCACAAGTAACAAAATGCACCTCTTCAGTAGGCCTGAAGACAGGAGCGTCCTGAAGGTCGGGCCTTTGACCCTCCAGTGGATGCCATCTGGCAGAGACCTGTTCAAAGACTTAATCATCAATTCTATAACTTATAAGACATAGGACAAAATACCAAAATCCCAGGCAGTTTGCTGATTCACAAGAGTAAAGTGGGAACAAGATACTTATGATAAAGGATAACATAGGAACAAAGGATTACATAAGAACCAAGCAAATAGAAGGGTGAGAATAGAGGGCACGAAGTTTGAAGAGTAACCTTTTGGCAATTACTACATTGTGGACACCCGCGTATAACCCCCTTGGGAAGAACAGACCTTGGGGGACAATTCTGTAATAAAAGTAGTATATGAGACACCATTTGCAAGTATAGAATTAAAGCAGGGAAATGCATATAAATGATTAAAACACATAAAATCAGAGGAGCACTGAAAAATTTACTTCTTGAAGTTGCTCCCAATCAGATTCATCCTCTGACTTGTTATTTCGCCCATGGTTTATGCATTGTCTGTGTCGAACAGACCTCCTTGCAACCTCACCAGTGTCAATGTCAGTCTCCATCTGAACTGATTGTGATATAGAGGGACTAGCAGTTGCTGAGGAACTAATTGTGTTTTCACTATCTTGTTTCTCACTTTCATTTGCCCTTTTTAAGCTGAAAGATGCAAATGACTCAAATCCGGGTGGAACTGAAGGAAACTCATCATTATCCTCTTGTATGCAAACTCTCATGAGTTCTGTCCCCATTTAGAATTCTCCAAACTGTTCGACTACGTGGAAAGAATCAATTAATGTAAAACAGAAGTAGGATGATCGCTTATCTTCTGGCTTACGAACTTCAACATAATGAAATACGCTGTTTTTATCTGACTACTAAATCGCTTCAGGCAACTTAGCAGAAAATCAAAGGTTTTGTCTGCAAAATAAAAAAACAGACATCTTAGGGTTTCGAAAGCATGCTTCAGCAAACCAAATTCATTTGGCTTCATTAGCATTAACAGACTTCGGGGACACCAAATTCAGCACATATGTTCGTAACAATAATATATTTTCCAGTTTTTCAGAAATGTTGCTACTCACATTTACATCAAATTCTGAACAAGAACATTTACATATTCAAGATATGTTAGGAAAAAGTTCAACTAAATAATCTGTCAAAACGAAACAAAAAAGAGACTGACAAAACAAAACAAAGAAGAGAAACGAGCAGGTAACTCTAAATATCATATAGATCAACTCCATTATATTATTTGATCCGAACCTACACGATCTCAGACTCAACCATCATCACAAATCATTCATGCACAATACACAAAAAATTCATGAAAACAAACATAAATTAACCAAGTGAACAGACATTATGATAATTTCATCACATTTAACTTGAAATTTTCTTAATTGAATTAAAATATTACTAAATATATCAAATCAATGATTAAAAATACCAGGCCTTTGTAATTAACGATAATTTTGTAGCTTCAGACAAAACTACAGAGAGAGAAGAGATTTGCCCAAAAAGTCAAATTAGACGAAAATTAATTAAATTTCAATAAAATTAGGGCTTACATCGTGATGATCCAAGATTCTACAATCCCCACTGAGCTAATCCAGCTCAAACTTCCATTCACTACACCCAGAATTTGCAGAAACCAGATCAATTCAACAAAAAATTGATTCCAAAAACTGACTCAAAAAATAAACTAAATTCAACAAAAATTTCAAATCCGTGAGAAATTAAGCACACGGATTTGATTGAACAGATCTAAAAACCCTAACCCTAATCCTAACCAAGACGGACCAGTCAGACAAAAAGCAGGGAAAAATGGAAAGCACTTTTGCTACAGAAGAATTGGTCAGGGATGGGTACCCACCAGCAACAAAACCGAAAATGACAATCAAGGACAGCCTCTCAAACAGCCTTGAATTTCATCTGAGACTCGTATACAAGCAAAATCCAGAAACCATGGGGCAAGGGTAAATCTGGAAAAAGATGGACAAAAATTGTGGAACCAAAATTTGGGGCTAAAATACCAAAGCTGGAGGAAACCCTAACCCTAATAAGCTTGGAGATTGATTCAGTGCAATTTAATTTTTATTAAAGCTGACAAATAACAGATGATATAATAACAGTTGGGACTTGGGATAATAATGTTCCCCTTTTGGATTCCGAAAAATCAATTGGAAATTAAGATCTAGGGTTTTTAATTTTTTTTGGGGGAAATGGGGAGTTTGGGGATCCTATTGTTTTCGTGATGAATTTTTTGGATAAATATGTGAATTAAAAAAGTGGGTGTATATTTTTAATTTAATTTTTTTACCTGACTTTTGGTTGGTTGGTCGGTTTCTTTGAGATTGCGCGTGAAACCAGCGAGATTTTATCGAACAAAAATATGTTAATTCCATGGGCGCCCTTGTTAATTGTAGGGGTGTTCGGTATGGAATCTCAAATCAAAAATAAAATTCTGAAATGTTTTCGGTATTTAGGGATGGATCGGGATTGCGTTTTCAGTATTTGGCTTTTGGGCAAAATTTTGAGATTTTTGAGTTGTGGGCCAAAATTTGGGCCTTTGACTTAAAATTTTGTTGCCTAATTTCATATCATTTGAAATTTAGACTTTTGATCTTTACCAATTTGAAATTTCGTACCAATTAAAAAACCAAACCATTCTTACCAAGTCAAATTGACATTTCATACTTTTATTTCTAATATAGTCTACTCTCAAATTATTTAAATTCAACATTCAATATGCATGTAACCAAAATAAATATACATATATATTTTCGGTTCGGGATTCCCGAACTATTGAATATGTAATCCCGATTCCCGTACCGAAAGGTTTGGGATCGGTTCTATATGGATCCCAAAAATTTTGGTATTATCGGTTTTGGAATTTTTTAGTATGTGATCAGGATTTTTTTTTGTTTGGTTTGGGATTTTCAGAAGAAAAAAAATTCCAATCCTAGTTAATTGCTTCGGTTGGTCTTTGTTTCGTCGAATGGCTCATTCATGAGTACCTTTAAAATGATTAAAGTGTCTTTTACGAAAATATTTTTGGATTCAAAATACTTAATAAAAGTGCAAGTGAATATTATAAAAAAAAACTTTAGTGCTTTGTGTAAGAAGCATGTAATTAGTAGTTATTTTAGGAAGAACTTTACCTGTATTTGGAACAAAAACATTTTCTCCAATCATTTTAAGAGCGATTTTAAACAAACCCTAAATGTTACAGCGTATAACTATTGGGTTTGGGATAAATATATCCTATGGATCTTATTTTGTTATATTTGGTTGTTGGGGTATATGATGAATTACTCGTTCTATAAAAAAAATCTTATTTGTATGTTTAATTATTATGCGTTTAGTAAATAAATATTTATATTTTTTTATTCGTCCAATATGATCAACATTATTTGTGTTATCGTGTATTCTCTTTAGCGTTTAATAAATTTAATATTAATAGGTAGTAGGTAGTACGGTGGATTTATACTTTTTGATTGATTCTCGTTTTCTTTTTTAATCAGTCATCCTCTTTACACGTTTACTTATTTTTTATATACTTTTAACTTCTAACGCATGCATAAAATATTAATCAAACAAATAATTTTCATGGTGATTTTATACTTTTTGATCGATTCTTGTTTTCTTTATGTAAGAGAATGACTATAAACTTAAAAGCATAATTTCATGGTAAATTATACAGAGAGCTTCTTCTATAACTTTCGAGTCTTTCTCGTTTGTTAATTAACATTGTTAAGATGAAGCTTCTAATGACTCTAAAAACTCAAAATTACCTAAGAAAAGATATCAAAACAACAAAGCATCAACATAATGCTAATACATGAGAGTTGAACGTAAAACATGTCAATTCATTTGACTCAATTATTGAGCTAATTGAGGTGGTGGCCTTGGTGGTCCTTCTTCGATTTGTTTGCTCACAGAAAATATGGCTTAATTTGATTGGCCTTAAGGATTGATCCCTTTAATTAATCACCTTAATTAGCCGAATTAATTAAAACGAGATAAATAGTTAGCCATCTTCAACGTTTGATACGGTCCACACACAAAGAACTCATGACTCATGAGTGCAAGGGGACTATATATTTAAAACATAGATAAGTTCAATGGTTTGGTAGGAAAAGGCCCTTGGAATGACCAATAACAACCCTATGACCTTGTGCCCCTTCAAGTAAGACAATAACCAAAAGCCAAGAACCAAATAATTCATTTTCATATTTTCTTTTGGGTACTATTTATCCATGAGTAGTGCTATCTACACACTCTTTTTTACTTTTTACACACTTCTCACAATTTTCGGTCGTTAGATCAAATGAATTGAAGATGATCAAAAAACAATAATTAATAAGAGTGTGTGACGGTGATTGGTTGACCACATAAAATGAGTCGAATGACTTTCAAGCACTCGTTGTATAAAATGAATGGCTCGCTTTTGTTATGACGTGAATAACATACGACTAGGAACATGAAATGCTCATTTTAGCCACTATGAAGATGTGACCCATTTGGTTGTTATTAGTGTTCTAAAAATCGACCTAGGCGGTGAAGACTCACTACAATTTAGGGTAAATCGTTTCGAAAAATTGGTCTGGACTTTGGAGCTAGGTAGCCTCCTAGGCGGGTTAGGTGGTCCTAGGCGGCGGGCTAGGCAGCACCTAGGCGGCTCCTAGGCGGTCATAGGTGGATTTTATTTATTTTTTACTTTTTAATTAATTGTGTGCTTTTTTATTTTTTAGTTTTATGGTGGTATAATTATGGAATTGGTGTACCTAATTTGCAAAGGATGGATTGACTACAAGTTCATCCAATTGTGAAATGAATTTGGAGAACTTTTGAGGGGATACATACCAAAAAAAGAAGAAGAAATAAACTAGATACAACAATGTTAAATAATTTAGTCTATATCCAATCCAATGCAAGGATTATGAACAAGAAAAATTTAGTCTATCATCCAATAATACTCCTCATTATGATTATATGTTTACTGTTTTTTAAATATTGAACTTGTTGGATGGATGTACTTTGTGTATTTTTCTACTTCTATTTTTTCATTTTATCATTCTTGTATTGTTCATACAAAGTATAGTTTTTTTTTTCTTTTTTCGTGTAAATAGGCACTTATTTATAACATATATAATAAATTTACATAAATTGGCCTAGACCACCTAGGCACCCAAAGTCGCCTAAGCACTAGGCCCTGCCGTTGCCCGACTAGCGCCTAACATTTTTTAGAACCTTGGTTGTTGTTAACACAATTTTCATAAGAAAAGTTCTACGATGCTCCTGATTATACGCTACTCTAAACCTTTTAATCATTAGATCTTGATTTTTGTACTTTTGACCATAATCTAATAGTTAAAAATTTCAAAATATTCGATACTCTAAAGTACATTTTTTTCATAAGTATAGTTCCATTAGATAAAACTCAACTCAAAAAACCCAGCAACAAAACTATCACAACAAAACAACATCAAAAGGAGACACCCAAATGCCATACAAGACCCTAATGAAAATTTTATTTGAACTCTCGTAACCTCTTCATAAACCCCCAATAATCAAATCCTACTAATCTTTATCCTATATTAATTTGATAGATGTTAAGATTATCATGTATTGTTGTATTCATGATTATCTAGTCTTCTAGTAGATGTAAATCATTGTTTCTTGATTATCTCACCATGTACACAAACTTTATATATATATATATATATATATAATCATCTTGAGCATCGCTTTCTTAATTGGCTCACCATTGTCAAGGTTATCATGGAAACTAAATCATGGTAAACTTCAAATCTTTTTCAACTTTTTATTTATGCTTTTTCTTATTTTTAATCCCGTGATTCAAAGTGGTGTGCTATATATGTTTTATGTTAGAACAGTTTTCTTAAACCTTTTCAAGAATTCAAAATTAGCTACGGTCAGAAACAATTGGGTTTAGGAAGAGCATAAATAAAAAGTTGAAAAATATTCTAAAATAAAACGTAAATGTGGAGCTAAAAATAATCAAGAGACGACACATGAATTTTTGGATGGAAAGGACAAAATTATCCTTGAGGAGCACCAAAATTCCTACGCACGAGCAATGGACAATCATCCCATAATCAAGTCAAAAGTGCCCAAAATAGGTATTTATTCAAAACCTATTTCATCCATCTTCTCCACAAGGTAACCCCCAAAACATTCCTTTTAAATTATGTTAATTAGCTAATTAATAGATTTGTTACCTAATTAATCTATTAATGGCTAATTAAACTACCAATTAACTACAAAATACACTCAAAAACACCACAAAGGGCCGGCCACCTTCTCCCCCAAGGAGGCCTGCCATGCCCTATATATACTACTCCATTTTCTCTAAAAACTTAGGTCTACAGTCTTGCTAAATACTTAAAATTCTCCAAATATTTTTCCCTCAAAATTCTAACTTTAGTATCGGAGGTTCTTCGGCCAAAGCCCCCCTTCATCATAGGCACGTGAGGCTATCGGCCTTGACCTAAGGTGTTATTTGTTTTGTAGTCGTGGGCGCGTGAGACTATTGACCTTGACCTAAGGTGTTAATTGGTTTGTAGGTGTAATTTTATCCAAGAATAAGGAGGAAGAAATTTACATCCACAATATATAGCACACAACTTTGAATCACATGATTGAAAATAAGAAAAAGGATAAATAAAATGTTGAAACAGATTTGAAGTTTACCATGATCTTGTTTCCGTGATGACCTTGGCAAAGGTGAGCCAAAACGATGCTCAAGCTGATTAAGGAGGATATATAGACACACACACACACACACACACATAAGTCTTTCAGACCTATCCATATATATATATATGTATATATAAGTTTTTGTACATGGTGAGATAATTAATGAGAACAGTAGTGATTTAAATCAACTAACAGATTAGCTAATTATGAAAATACAACTATACATGATAATACTACCGTCTATCAAATCAATGATTAGTGTCTAGAGGATTTTAGACGAGAAGTTCTCTTTTATGTAGGGCAGACCATCGTTGAAGAAAAACTTTATTGTAAAATCTTATAAACAACGGTCTCTCTATCTCGAAACATATTGGTTCAAAAATAATAAAGAGTGCTTCATCTAGAGTGGTAAGTTTTTAGATGATTTGCCTTGATTACTGTGTTTCTCACCCTTGAATGTAGGTAAGAGTTGATCATGTGATTGTTCTTTTCCTTACCACAATTTTTGCAGGCTACAACTGCTCTAAACCCTAAACAAAAAAAAACTTAATAGATGATCAGGGTACTAGATTTTTTTCTCTCCTCTGTGAGAGCTTTCTCTCCTCTGTGAGAGTCCGCCTGAGTGCGAGTCCTTTCTCCCCGGAGTGATTCCGTGTTGTGATTCGGTTTCCCGTTGATCAAACCATCCTTAAGCCCTCAGATCTGACAGTTTTGAACCCGTTGCTGTGATCTGCAGGGCCTTTATTATCATCGCTCAGTCTGTGAGCTGCTCCGGAAGAAATTGAAGATTTTACTGTCTGTGTTTGCACCGGTTTTTGCAATTTGGGTGCCTTGTTTGTGTTTCCGGTACTGGGCTTGTGTTTCTGCAGCTGCAACTCCATGTTTGAATCAACCTTGGTTTCCCCTCACGACACCCATCATAAATCGTTAGAGCAGAGGATATACACGGCTTCGAGATTCTGGCGGACGACGATCGGCATGGCGTCGTAGGTTGATCTGACGGCTGAGATCCCGGGAAAGTTCTCGCACCTTTGAGCTCCGGTGTGCACGTACAGCACCGCGAACGGCTTTTCTCGATCTCTGAAAACATCCTCTTCTCCAAACAATTCCGCAGAGCATCCAGCACAGCTGCATCTTTTCGCTCCGGTGTGAGAGTGATTGACCCTTCGCCAGTTCCGCCTCTGTGCGTGTGGCTACAGGTGAGTGTCGATCGTGTGTTTTGTGCTGTGCAGGTTAAGATCTTGGGGTGTTGGGTAACTGAGGCTCTGGAAGCAGGATGGCGTGGGGTGAAAGGGCCTAGGGTGACGAAAAGGATTTGGGGCTTTTTAAATTGGTGTGTTGTACTCCACGAGGGTTGCAGTGGCTGTGGTGTTGATCTGATTGGGGGTTTTACCTCTGTCAATTTGGGTTTGTGGGATCTGTGCGCTTGGGGGTTTCTGCTATTGTGGTTCGATTGGGGGGGGTGGTGGAATCCGTCAACTGGAAGGTAGTAGGATGGGTGATGTAAGGGATTAGGGTGACGGTAAGGGGGTGGGGTTTCTCAAACTAGGGTGAATATCTCTTCGAGGGGGAATGGGGTGGGGTGGTTTTTCTCTAATTAGTGTGTCTCTCTCTTCGAGAGGTGATGGGGTGGGTAATTTGAATCGGGTTGGGGGGTTTTAATTCTGTCAGTCTGGGTTTGAGGGGGCAGGATCAGTGGATGGAAAGTCTCAGTGACAGGGAGGAGAAGAAAGAAATCAGGTGGTATTCGGGGTGGCTATCTGTGTGTTCTGAGTTTGTGTCCAGCAAGTCAAGGATTCTTCTTCGTCTCAGGCTGGCCGAGTGGGGCAGCGCTGTTCCTTTGTGATGGCGAAAAGTGGAGTGGATGAACTGGTGGTTCAACTGAACCAAACACTGGATTTATCAACCATGGAGCAGGGTGTTAAATTGGTTGGGAAAGTCCTAACGCCAAAACCATTGAACAAGTGGGGAGTCAGGAATATTCTCAGAGCGGCTTGGAAAGAATTGGGTGAGGTGGAAATAAAATGGGTAAGGGAGAATGTCTTTATTATTTCGGTCAAAGATGAAAATGTAGCCTCAAAAATCCTTGAGCAGGTTCCCTGGGCAGTGATGAAAAAGGTGTTCTCTGTCGTGAAATGGCCTCCGGAGCTCGCTTTGGAGGAGCTGGAGCTGGATGATGTTCCATTTTGGGTTCAAATAAGGGGAATTCCGCTGGGCTTAGCCTCTATCGAGAACGTGCAGCGTGTAACCAAAGAGGCTGGGAAATTTATAGCCATGGAGGATCCCGGACACGCTCGTGGATTTGTGCGAATCAGAATTTTAGTTGATATGGAGAAGCCATTATTTAAGGGATGCTGGATTCGAAGGGACTCAAATAAGGAAACCTGGGTGGAATTCCGGTATGAACGGCTTCAAGATTTTTGCTACAGGTGTGGACGGATTGGGCATATCAATACAGAATGTTCCGTTGAGATGTCTGGAGATGGGGAGGTGGCGTATGGAGAGTGGATGAAGGCACCGCCGGTAAGGGAGGTGGCGATATCGAAGAAAGTGGAGTATGTGGGCAGGGGGGAACGCCGGCAGGCCGGGGCGGTGCGCGGACCGGGTATCACGGCTGCACAGAATCAAAGTAGTTTACGGATTTCGAAGGCTCAAGGAATGGAGTGCAATCAAACCATGGAGCCAGGGGGAGCATCAAAGAGTCGTGGCACAGGTCAAAAAAAATGGCGTAGAAGAATGCGGGGGGAGGCAGAGGATACGTCTTCCTGCTCTGAAATGGAAAGCATTAAAACAGTGGGTGAAGGAAGGTCGGGCGAGGTCCAGGGGGGCAATAACTTTCTGTCCGCCCAGGATGATGAACCATTATGGGGTAGTAAAAGAAGTGGGGATGCACAGGATATGATGCTAACTCAAGCTCCACAGAAGAAATTCAAGGGCCCGGATACGGAAGAGAATTACCAAGGAAGGGTGGCAGAGACAGGGAGGAGGTTAAATTGCAAGGAAGGAGACCTATCGGTGGAACGAGCGGTCCATACGACGGGTGAAGATAAGGAAGAAAAAAGTGAGAATCTTAGAGGACATGAAATAATGGAAGGGGAGTCGGAGATTGTTAAAGGAAGGATGGTGACAAAGAAGGCGGGCAAGTTGGCTCGGGGCGGTGGCGGCTGGCCTTCAACAGCCGCAGGCCAGCCATGAGTTATATATTCTGGAACTGTCGTGGGCTAGGGTCGGCAACGACAGTAAGGGCTCTCCATGGGCTTATTTGCAAAAAGAGACCCTCTATGATCTTTTTATCAGAGACTAAGATGAAAGATCATAGAATTCTAGGTGTGAGGAGGCGATTGGGTTACTTACATGGCTTTGATGTTTCGCCAATTGGAATGGCTGGAGGATTGAGTTTATGGTGGGAGGACAATCTGGAGGTTAATATTATCTTTTCGTCCAAGCATATTATTGATGCTGTGATGAGAATTAAAGGGCAAACGCAATGGAGTCGGATTACGGGTGTGTACGGAACGTCGTATAGAGTTGAGAAAAATCTGTTTTGGGAATGGATGGTTAACCAATTTACTCCCACAGATATACCTTGGATTTGTGGCGGGGATTTCAATGAATTCCTGTGGGATTATGAGAAGTCTGGAGGAGTTGAGGTCTTGTACAACAGACCAAGATTCTTAGAAGAGTTTCTGTCTTCCTCTCAGTTGATGGACTTGGGTTTCAATGGACCAACATTCACGTGGAGATGGCTGAGAAAAGGGGATTGGGTGGAGGAGTGATTAGACAGGGTCATGGCGAATGAAAAGTGGCAGCAACTCTGGCCGAACTCCCATGTTATGCATGAAACGGTTTTAGCCTCGGATCACTGCCCAATTGTTCTTAGTTCTATATCTGATGGGCAGAAAGGAAGGAAGATGTTCAGGTTTGAGGCGTTTTGGGTCTCGGAGGAAGAGTGCAAGAAATTGGTGGAAATGTGCTGGGACCGGCGGCATCATGGTAGCCCTGTGAATAGGTGGGTAAGATCTTTAAATGAATGTCGTTATCGTTTGAGCAGGTGGAATCGTACCAAATTTAAGGGGAGGGGTAGCAGGATCCATGATCTTCTTTCCCAGTTAGATTCACTCCAGCGAGACTGGGGTCCAAACTATGACAAGATAAGGGAGATATCTCGGCAGATTGATGAGTTAAGACTCCAAGAGGAGAGTTATTGGTGCCAGCGATCGAGGGTAAAATGGTTGAGGGATGGGGATGCAAACTCTCAGTTTTTTCACTCTTCAACCCTTCAGAGGCGTAGGAGAAATAAGATTGTGAAGCTTAGGGCGGAAAATGGAAACTGGGTGGAAAATCCGTCTCAGGTGCGCCATTTAGTGGATAATCATTTCTTTTCAGTTTTTAGCTCGGCAGGGGATCGTAACTGGGGGTCGCTGCTAGATTGCATTAATCCCTCGATCTCGACAGAAATGAATGAGGCGCTAACTGCACCGGTTACGGAGGAGGAGATAAAGGAGGCTGCTGGGAATATGGGAGGTCTTAAGGCTCCCGGCCCCGATGGTTTCCAGGGAATCTTCTATCAGACATACTGGGAGATTGTGAAGGAAGATGTTTCGGCTCTGGTCAGAGAGTTGCTTCAGGACGTCGCGGGTTCGAGATTGATAAATCAGACTAATATAGTACTGATTCCCAAAGTCCCTAATCCGAAATTTGTGTCGCAGTTCAAGCCTATCAGCCTGTGTAACTATTCGTACAAAATACTGTCAAAGATTCTTGCTAACCGGTTGAAGGTATTTTTGCCTAAAATCATATCTCCATCTCAGAATGCTTTTGTGGCGGGTAGACAAATTCAGGATTGCATTGGCATAGCCCATGAGATGTTTCATTATCTGAAGGGAAGGAAAGTCAGGAACAGATTTGAAATGGGGATTAAACTGGATATGCAGAAGGCGTATGATAGGGTTGAATGGGACTTTTTGGATGCGGTAATGGAAAGAATGGGGTTCAGCAGTAGTTGGAGATCGCTAATTATTGGATGTATTTCGTCTGTGAGTTTCGCTGTTCTTCTAAATGGGCAGGCTGGTGAGTCTTTTGCTCCCTCGCGGGGTCTCCGTCAGGGGGATCCTCTTTCTCCCTATTTATTTATTTTGGTGGGGGAAGTTCTTTCAAAACTGATTCAGGGTGCGGTGGACCAAGGTAGGTTGGAGGGTGTTAAGATTGGTGGATCTGGACCCGTAATTTCTCACCTCTTCTTTGCGGATGATACCCTTCTGTTTCTACGGGCAGATGTGAAAAACTGCAGGAATTTGAAACATATGCTGGACAAATTTTGTGTGGCGTCTGGGCAGAAGGTTAATTTGGAGAAATCCAGTGTTTTCTTTGGGGCAAATGTTCCGAAAGTGAACGCGGATCAGATGGGGAATGCCCTTGGTATGACGGTGGTTAGCAATCCGGGGACTTATTTGGGGGTCCCTGCTATTTGGGGCCGGTCGAAAAAGCGTGGTCTTGCTTATGTAAAAGGAAGAGTAATGGAAAAGCTTCAAGGGTGGAAACAAAGTACTCTATCCCGTGCCGGTAAAGAGGTTTTAATTAAGGCTGTTATCCAAGCAATTCCGGCGTACCCAATGTGCATTTTCAAATTCCCCGCCGTCGTTTGTCAGGAATTGGATGCGTTAGTGGCTGGATTTTGGTGGGGTTGCAAGGAGGGAGCCCAAAAGATTCATTGGGTCTCAAAGGAGGTTTTGGGTTTGCCAAAAGACTTGGGTGGTTTAGGCTTCAAAAACTTTATGGAATTTAATGATGCTCTGCTTGCTAAACAATGTTGGCGGTTAATCACGGAACCGGACTCGCTGTGGGCTAGGGTGATGAAAGCCCGGTATTTTCCCCATTGCTCGATATGGGATGCGAAGAAAGGTGGTCGGGCTTCTTGGGCATGGAGCAGCCTCATCTGTGGCAGGGATGTGATCAAGGAGGGTTCCCATTGGCAGATTTTGGGCGGTCAGGAGGTGAGGGTGTGGCAGGATAGGTGGCTTCCAGCATTGCCCCTTGGACATCCGGTGCCGGTTGGCCAGGTTGCGGTTACTCCCAGTTTAAGGGTCAGTGCGCTTATCTGTCCGGAGTCGGGGCGGTGGAATCTTAGCTTTTTACAACCTTTCATATCGGGGGAGGCTTTGCAGGCTATTAAGGAGACGCCTTTGGGGGATCTAAGTCGTAATGATAGGCTCATCTGGGATTTGAGTAAGAACGGTACTTATTCGGTCAAGTCGGGTTATAGATGGCTGCAAGGTAGATCACTGGCTAGGAGGGACAAGCGTCGGCCTTCTATTCATGGGGTTCCCAAGGCGTTTTGGAAGGGGATTTGGAAGCTGGAGGTGCCCCCCAAGTTGCGACATTTCTTGTGGCTTACGATGCATAATTGTCTTCCTACTCGGGAAGCCTTGTACCGACGACGGTCCTCTCTGAACTCTACTTGTCCTATTTGCTGCTGCCATGATGAAACCATTGAGCACATTTTTCTTGCTTGCTCTTGGGTTGAGCCAATTTGGTTTGGTGGGGCTTTGGGGTATAAACTGGATCATCTTTCTCTCCCGTCTTGGCTGGAATGGATTCAGAAGGTATTCTCTCCGACTTTATGCAACTTTGGAGATACAATGTGGAGACAATCTTATATTGTTTTTACCTGTTGGTGTATTTGGAAAGCTCGTTGTGATTTTGTTTTCAAAGGGATGTCTGTTAACCCTTTAAAAGTCTTGGCTGATGTTTCTGCGGCTATGAGCTCGTTTTTTGGTGCTAAGGCAATGGCTGGGGTTAGGGGAAGGAGTGACCGGAGGAGGGGTACCCAGGTGGCGCGGTGGTGTGCTCCGGCCTCTCCTTTTGTGAAGATTAATGTGGATGCCAGTTGGTCCAAGGCCTCAAAGATGGGATTTGTTGGATTGATTGCGCGGGACATGGAGAGAAAATTCGTGGCTGCAGCGCGGTATGCTATATCTGCTCCTTCTGCTGCTGCAGCGGAGGCTTATGCGTTGCTGTACGGGTGCCAACTTGGTGACGAGTTGGGAGTAAGGTATGTAATTCTTGAGTCGGACTCCCTTGAAGCGATTAATTGTTTATCTAGTTCGCTGTCTAGGGGTAGTTGGGAGGCATTTCCGGTGCTGGCTCGGGTTAAACAACTGGGGGAGAAGTTCTTTGATTGCCGATGGTCTTGGGTGCCCCGTTCTGCAAATGGCGTGGCTCACAAGATTGCATCGGGTGGTTTTACGGAGATGAGTGATGTCGTTTGGGTCGTTAGGCCCCCATCTTCGTTGGTCTTTGTATTGAATAATGACGGACTACCTTGTCCTCATTAATTTGATTTGGTGGTGCCAGGGGTGACACCTCTACTTGGTGGAGGGGTCTTTGTGGTTTTCCCATTGTCACTGCCTGTTTATTGTATGTTTGTTTGCCTCTCTGTAGGCCTTTTATGATATGGTATCTGGTGTTCAAAAAAAAAAAAAAAAAAAAAAACCCTAAACAAAAATAATTGAGATCAAATTTTTTTTAAAAAAAAGTATAAATTGATTCCCATTCTTTATTTGGAGGATTAAAACTTCAAAATCAATATCCATATGTTTAAACGTTTTTCTGTATCACAACGTTTTAGAATTTTAATCATAATAGAACATAGGATAAAAATTGCATGAATGGTAAATGTTTGATTATTGAATGTGTGTTTATGGGTAAATTTTGGTATTCTTTAATTCCATCTTATGCTTTACGGTAATTATACAATAAGGTGAAAAAAAAAATTCACATTTAAATTTTAAATTGGGCATAGAATGACATCACATGAGTTCATATAAAATTTTCTAAACCCTAAAGCCAAAAAAGACAAAAGTGAAAATCCCCTACTAATGGACGAGTGTTGCTGTAGCCATAGCCACCATGAAAACCGGCAACCCAAAGCGATTACCAACTATCTTCTCTTAGGCCATCTCCAACCGAAAGTTGGCCAGATGGCTCATTTTAGCCATCTGGCCCTCCAAGAAATTAATATGTTAATGAACAATGCAGGGTCATATTTCTTACCATCTCCAACCGAGAGCCAAAGGGTCATAGGGCCAAACAAATTAAATGTAATATAATTAAATATTTAAAATAAATTGTGAAAGGAAAATGCTTATGAAAGGAACTACAACTACAACTACACCCATTATAATTTTTCCACATCGGGCGTGGGAGATGAATGAGCAAGGAAGCTTATAAAATGAACACCCCAACTTTGACCAAATCACCTTTAATATTTTTTAGAAAATTTTGGCCCCAAAAAAAAAATTGCAAAAAATAAAATAAAATAAATATGATGTCATTATGACGTTAGCATGTGGCCCCGCCTGGGGCTGGCTGGTTTGGGCCAGCCGGTTGGCACTTTGGCCATTTTTGTGTAGTGGGCCCCACGAGCCCTTGGCTTGGCCTTCTGTTAGAGATGGTTTTCGGGCTATTTTCAACCCTCTGACCCTCTGGACCCTTCGATTAGAGATGGCCTTACATTCACAAGTCATGACATCAACCTAGGCTGTTTTGGATGGAGGATATGATAAAAATAAAGGAACATTTATTTTTATTTAAAATAAAAGATAGTAATGGTACAAAGACTTCGAGGCTGGTTTAGTGTGCATAATTTTTTTTAATAAATGATAACATTAGTAGGTTAGATAGTTAAATGTTAGGAGAAAGAGAATCGGTGGGGGTTCGATCTGCACCAGAGTGTATAGGTATTATTTCTTTCAAATTAGAATGAATAATTTATCAAATTTAAGTACGTTGAAGGAAGAAGTCCAAATGATGAATTAATAACCTTTCTAATATTCACAAAATCAATGGCATACACATTTAACAATTTTAAAATTTATAAGCTATCCAAGCTTGAGGACTAAATGAACTATGGGATCCAAAATATGTTTGGAAACACTTTTGAAAGAGGAGATTTGCGTTGTGTCACTCAATAGGCCAATTAGGTATCACACTCGCATCTACGTCAGAGTCGCTTAGTGCGTAGGGATGACAATTACTATCGGTTAAACTCATTATAAGTGAATAACCATCCAAATGAGAAGATTTGCGGATGAAAGTTAGAGTACTTTTTGGATAAGGTAGTGCTATTTACACACCCATTGTTACTTCTCACACACATCTTTCAATTTCCTGCCATTGAATTGAATAAATTGAAGAATATCAATAGATAAAAATTAACAAGGGTACGTGAGAAGTAAAAAAATGAAGTGTGAATAGCATAACCCTTTGAATATATAGAAAAACTGTGAATATTATTTGATTACGGGTCCCGTAAGTATTAGTGGGCCTTCTGGCCTACCTGTTGGGCATTTTGGTCTTTATAAGTAGTTTTATAATTCATAATTGGAAACTTTAACGAAAAGCTCCCGTTACTGTTTACTTTAACGAAAAACCACATTTTTACACTAAAAAGTCAATCATAATACTATTTCTTTTACCCTTTATTTTATCTTTATCGTTAAAAGTCAAAGTTTTCAAGTCCATAAAAACGGGAGAAAGAGAAATACCGTTAAACAAATGAAAGCAAACCGGAAAGCTATAGAAATATCTGAAATTACGATCCTAATTGCCCCCAATTCGTACCACCCAAAACCTTATCTTTAACAAAAAGCTCCTGCTACTGTTTACTTTAACAAAAAATCATATTTTTACACTAAAAAGTCAATCCTGATGCTATTTATTTTACCTAGGGATGGGCACGGGCTAGGCCGGGCCCAATTTTGAAGGGACCGAACTGGACCCGGGTTCAATGGAGACGGGCCGAGCCAGGCCGGGGATTACATTTTCTAATATAAGAACCGGACCTTACCCGGCCCAGTTGAAACGGGCCGGTTCGGGCCAGGTCCACAGGTCATTGGTGTTTTTTTTTTCTTCTTTTCTTCTTCAACTTTTTAGATCGTCGGGAATCGGACCACCACTTTCTTCTCAAACATCCTCGTCGCAGTCATCTTCTTGCCGAGCTTCCTCGTCGTGGTTTTGAGCAGCCGCTTCGTGCAGTGGCGACGAATGTTGTAGCATTAGTCCCTAATGCTGAGTCCAAACTGTGTCCTAAACTAGAAGAGCGCTCCGACCATCACTTGTGGATGTGCCACTCGAAATCGAACACGAAGAGGCCTGCAACTGCCCATTTCCACTACCAACTCTCCAGATCAATAATCATTCACCTTACATTAGCTTTACATTGATCAAATCCAATGAATACCCAAATTGAAAAAAAAATGAATTGCTAAAGATATAAAATTGCAAAAGAAAAATGAAAAACCCTAACCCATCGATCAAACCCCTAATTCAATAATCCTAGGCGCGAAAAATGAAAAACCCTAACCCATCGATCAAACCCCTAATTCAATAACCCTAGGCGCTAAAACAACACAATTGACCCCAATCCTAAATAAAAAAAAACCTTAACCCAACCAAATCCCAAATTATGAAACCCTAGAATCAAACCAAATTTTGATCCCAGGCCTTGAGATCGTCCTCAGAGATCTTCTCGTTAGGCTTGGTGGCGTCGACATGCTGTTGTCGGCGCAATCGTCCTTGATCATGTGCTTGATGGTCTGCGACTCGACCTCGAATGACTCGCCGTTTGAGCTCTTGAGGGTGATCTTCTTCGACGACAACGACATGGTTGGTGACGGTGAGACTTGAGAAGGGTGACTGGTGAGATTGGGTTGTTGCTCCAGTCCTCGCAGCACCAGCAATCGTCGATCGATTGGGTTGACGACAAGGCATTGACTTTGGAGAAAGACGAAATCGAATTCGAGGACTCGAGTCGAGTGATAGAGTTGAGGTCGAGGACGAGGAAACCTAAAACTAACGGTTAAGATTAGATGGAGATATGATCTCTTCAATCTCGCCCATCCATTTTAATCATAAACGGGCCGGTCCAGGTACCCGCGGTTCCTGTACTTCAGGAATCGACCCGAATAAAAAATTACAAAGGTCCGGCCCATTTCTCTTTTTTAAAATTAAGAACCGGCCCGTACCCACCCCGACCCATGGTTCCTATACCCGTTTGCCCACCCTTAATTTTACCCTTTATTTTATCTTTATAGTTAAAAAGTCAAAAGTTTTGAAGTCCATAAAAACGGGAGAAGGAGAAATACCGTTAAACAAACGAAAGCAAACCGGAAAGCTCTAGAAATATCTGAAATTACGATCCCGATTGCCCCCAATTCGTACAACCCAAACCCTATCTTTACCTTCACTCCGATATCAGCCATGGCGAACCAACCGTCTTCTTCCACAGCTCCTCCGTCGACTTCTTCCCAATTCACATACGCCAACGCCTCGTCGTCGTCGTCCTACTTCCCCATGCCATTCCACCTCCAGCAACCCCAGTACCCCGCGCCTTACGCCGTCGCAGCGCCACCCGCCCCATCCGTCTACCCGGCCCCGGCTCCGGTCGCTGGTGTCTACTCTCTCCCTCAGCAGTATCAGCAGGTATGTTTCCCGGGACGCCTTTTTTTGTATACATTTACTCTTATATGCATATTCATATGTTTGGGGTTTGATAATTAATGCCTTTGATTTCTTGAATAGTTGAGAATAAAGAGAATGGGTCTTTTCTTCGTTTCGGAAATTCGTATGCTTTCGTGAAAAGTATGTTCTTTGTTGAAACGAATTCATGTTATTTTTGCCTTTAAAGAGCTATAATTTTTGGGATTCTTGTTTGAGGAACTATTACAATTTGAAAATATAGAGGAAAGCTACTTATAGTTTTCAAGATTTTCAGTTTTGAAATAAGTAAAGGAGCTACTTATCAGTTTTTGCTGTTTTAGGGGAAATTGTTCGGTGTGTTAGTTTCATGTGTATAATTTGTTGTAGTGTAAATAAACAGGCTCAGCAGTTGTTTCAAAGGGATGCACAGACGATTACACCTGAGGCTCTCGAGAGTGTGAAAGCTGCTCTTGCAAACAGCGAAATTGAGCACAAAGCGGAAGCTAAGAAGAAAGCTATCCCTCGTAAAGCTGCCGGGCAGGCCTGGGAGGACCCAACTCTTGCAGAATGGCCAGAAAGTATGTGTGATTTCATAATTAAATGCTCTTTCAAATTAATTTTTGTTATGATTCAATTGCATGATTGTGTCCCCTTTCAGTTTATCTTCTTTGAATTTTTCCCTTTAGGGTTTAGGCTACTTGGTTCATGCAATACGATTCAGTTTTCACTTTAGTTTTTTGGTTTCTGAGCAAGTTGTTCTCACACGATTAGCATTTTAAATTTACCTTACTTTTCTTCAATTAAATGCATACTTATGCCTTATAATTCTGTTGTGTTTTGGATTTTGCAGATGATTATCGACTTTTTTGTGGTGATCTTGGTAATGAGGTGAATGATGATGTTCTTTCTAAAGCATTTTCACGATTTCCTTCCTTTAACATGGCAAGAGTAAGTTTCTGCCTCATCTCCTTTTTTTTTTCCGTTAAAGTTCTTTTATTATTAGAAATTGTTTGCGTGGTGTGAACTTCTTAAATTTTACGTTCAGATTGTTATATGAAGAATTCAGAGCACTTTGTTTTATTCATTCTAAGGTAGGTCTCATCTGCTGTTTACATTTTTGTTGGATGTGTAATTGTACTAGTAGCTCCCAAGTTGCAAATTGGAATGGTCAAAGTTGTTATGATGCGTTTATCATTTTTTTTAAGTTCATGCACTTCTAACAACATTTGATTGTAAGACGCCTATTGACAACCTACATCACAACTTATGTGATTTTTCAAGCATCTGCTGACTAATTTTGAGATCTCAAATTTAGTTAAAATCAGTTTTGACCATTAAATATAGGTTGGACAGCTTGGAATCAACATTTGGAGGTTGAGTTGGTTGAATTTGACCTGACTCACAGGCTACCTTGAATTATTGCTTGTTGGGTCGATTTGAACGAATTTGGAGTCAGGTTAGTGAACCGATTGAGCTTCCATGGTTCTCAATATAAGTGAACCTTAGGGGTGGGTGTGCAGCCCTGCTTTTGGGCTTGGGAAAATGGTAACAATTTTTTTTTGTTTGGTTAATGAAATTCTGTGTCAAAAATTTGAAATTTTCCTTCTACCTATGACCATAAAAGGAATTTATGACTAGAGTTGAAAACTGTTTGATGTAAATTTCCTAGCTAAAACACTGCTGTGGTGGTGTAACGTGTGTGGGGGTGACGGTAGTGTGGGATTTGGGTCAATGGGGGGCATCCTAGCTAAAACACTGTAAAAAACTGTAGAGTGTACTTTGTTTTGTTTCTTCATTTAGTATGTAGATGCTTTGCTTGATGTTCTCATACGTGTGTGATATATGGTTGGTAAAAGTGAGCCGTAATTGTCTTAGAATCCAATTGTTTTCCTTATTTTGAATGTGCCTGGATTGTAGTGCTTATAATCTTCTGTGGATTATTCTGTTTCTCACTACGTTTTTTATTCATCTACTTTTTTCTCATAGAATTTGTGATTTTTGACTGTGATTGAAATGTAAAAACTTATGTACGTCTGCTTTATCACCATCTCTAGGTTGTCAGAGATAAGAGGACTGGAAAAACCAAGGGCTTTGGATTTGTTAGCTTTGCCAACCCTTCTGACCTGGCCGGAGCACTAAAGGAAATGAATGGTGAGAAAAATATTTACTTGTATGGTGATTAGAATCGTAGGGATTGTTGATACGTTTTGACTTATATGATAATTGTCTTATATAATTTGCAATAATTCCAGGTAAGTACGTGGGCAATCGGCCAATCAAACTACGGAAAAGTAACTGGAGGGAGAGGATAGATTATGATGCACTAGAAAGACAAAAGGTACTGTTTCCACTTGTTTAGCGTAGTTTCAAATTTCTGGCTTTCCGAACGGTAGTCTATGCTTACCAAGTGTTCCTGCTTTATTTCATTTGTGGCAGAACCACACTCACAAGAAACCAAAGCCTTCGAAGAAGAGTATATTGCACAAGTGAGCCAGAGACTTGTAGACAACGTGGTGAATATGATAATTGGCGCAGCGAAGTAATTGATCATTTTATTCCTCAAATCAAACTCGGCTCCTGGTGTTAATCAAATCGATGTAGGGATGTGGTGAAGCTTAATGATGGTAATTGAACGAATGATACTATGCAACGGGCATTTATTTTGTGTGTAATACAGGGATTAGTGGTGGATCCTTTTAAATGCACCTTTAAACTTCTTTTGATGTACTAATTAAACAAGTTATATCAAGTATATTGAAAGTTAGTTGTTAAATGTGCAAGGTTTTACTACTGTTTTTGTGTTACTTCATGTGTGTGTGTGTGTGGATGGAGTTTCAATTGAGGAACACCTTTGTAAGGGCCACGCCACCTTGTATTTCAATGACCCGAACCACTCCTTAGATCGTCTTCGAAGGATTTGCAAAAAATCACTCGAATCTAAAACCACGTTCGGGATATAGATATCAGGCAGTTGGCTACCTCACATAAGTTAACCCATCCATCAATAAAGCATATGTAACAAAATTTACCCTCACTATTACTTGTAGAAAGGTAAAACTCAACTCGACTAGAAGAAATACGGGCTTCTAGTGGCAACATGCTATGGGATGATGGTTCCGCTTATAGGGTCAAATCAATATGTTATAAGAAGAAATATTTGAATATCAATCTCATTGATATCATCGATTTCATAAGTATTGTACCAAATCCCATCAATCGAACCGCTTTTTCGAGAAATACGAAACATCTAAGTCATAAAGGTAAAGAGATCCATTCATTGATAAGAAAAAGAAAAAACATGAATGGTGATTGGATTGATGATAAAATAGATTCCTGGGTCTTGACCAGTGAGTGATTCAATTGATGATAAAGAAAGAGAATCCTTCGCTCAGTTCTCCACCTTAACGACAGAAAAAAGCTTCTCGGTCTCGTTTACAGATAACTAGTATCTTCTTCCCAAGAAGCTACATTACTTGTAGAAAAAAGTAACAAAATTTACCCTCACTATTACTTGTAGAAAAAATAAAACTCAACTCGGCTTCTCGGTCTCGTTTACAGATAACTAGTATCTTCTTCCCAAGAAGCTACATTACAGAGAAAGCAAAACTATCCCTTCAAAGTGCGACATTAAAACCAGAGTGACTGCGTCAAATGATTTCATACCGGCTTCTGGAACTTTCCATGAACCCACACCCTTCGCATGCTCTTACCCTTCCGACGATTCACTGACTTAACACAGCAGTATTCGAGCTCAAGCTGACAAAACCGAGTGATAGAGCATTAGACAGTACTAGAAAAACACACATACACGCAAAATTAGCATAAGTTCAAATAGCGAAAAACTCCAAACAATTATTTTTACTCGTTTATGAGCAAAATTAGTACCTGTTTGAAGCCGGCACGCACAAATAGATCCCTCACAGTATCTAGACAGAAGAAATAAGAACGGGTTCCATCTGATCGCATATACTCCCTGAATTGCACTCTTTTGTCCTCCTCAAATCGAAGCATGGTCATGTCATAGAGGCCTGATGTTCATCAAAATTCTGTCAGCACGAAAAATACTAGAAATATTTCCAAAAACTTTAAAGCTAGAGCTCAAAAAGAGATTTAAAACTCCAAGTCCAAGCCAAAATTAGATTAAATCATTACCATAATCCCTAAAGAACAGCAGGCCTCCGGGTTTTAAAAGAGAAAAACACTCCATGATGGACGCTGGCATCCTTTTGAGTGGTAATGCTGACAGTGTGAATATCTGACAGATTTCACAGTAAAGAAATAAGCTCATATCACCAAGTTATTGTTTCAAGTGAAGAAAATGGATAGAAAGTATTATAGTATCACAGTTCAAATCACAAGATATCAAAACGAAGAGCGCCAATTGACAGAAAAAAAGTTTCACACAACAGAGACCAGTTTTAACCCTGAAGCTTTATCATTCACAATTAGCAAGAGTCCAGACAAAAAACTTCTGAACCAAACAGTCGTATAAGCAAAATGTAATATTTCAAAGGTTCATTGGCCGGTTTGTTGAAAGAATGCTCACCAAGGTAACAAAATCAACCCCACCAACACAACATTTACTTTCTTTCGATGCATATTTATAATTTGGATCCGTTTCACTTTTGCCTCTACCATCTGGAGAAACAAACAGAGCTTTGAGTTTTATATCAGGGGGCCTGCTTGTACTTCATACATAATAATATACACAGATGAAGCAACTAACCTGTCAAGTGCTGCTGCGATGTTTGTGTGAAGTTTTCTCGACAAGGATTGCAGGCCAACCATGTTGGAAACGCAGTTACAGAAAAATCATGACAAAATGGATGGAAACGATGTTCAACAGCTGCAATGTTAGAGGCATCTATAGTCTCCTTAACCCTGTCAAGGGCCTCAGTGCTACAATCACAAGCATAAACAATGATGTTCTCATTGCCACTGCACGGGAAATAATGATTTGTAAGGATAACAAATAGAACACCAGCAATCACATCCATGCATTCAGTAAATTCTGAAAGGAGACAGGTTTAGAGTGTAATACCGTAATATTGGAAGAATGGTGCTGCCATTACCGCACCCCACCTCCAAAACCTTAGAATTCTTTTTCCAATTAACGAGTTCAGGGAATTCTTCTAACAAATATCTCCTTTCCTGCATTGAATCACGTTTACGGAATAAAACAGAGAATGGGGAAATGAAAGTTAAGTGTCATAAAGACAAAAAGTTGAAATAAAGGGAAAAAAAAAATCAAACAGAAGTGATTCAGAGTAAAGATTGCTTCTGGAAAGGGCTAAAAGTGCTTTTTGACAACCAAAAGTGCTTCTAATTACATTTGGTAGAGAAACGCAAAAGCTCTGGGTCCTAAGCCCATCCTGGAGAAGCACCTGCACTCCAAGTACTTTTCCATGAAACACTTGAACATTTAATAAATTTTTTTGATATATTTATAATAGAGTAAATTATAGCTATGGTCCCTTAACTTTAACTCAATTGGAGCAATGGTCTCAACTAAAAATCAATTAGCATTGGTCCCTCAACTCATCAAAACGTGCAGCTATGGTCCCTCAACTAAAAATCCATTATCATTGGTCCCTCAACTTTAATTCAACTGGAGAAATGGTCCCTTAACTTTAACCCAATTGTAGCAATGATCCTCCCAACATAACTTGTTTTGACAAAATTTTTGACGTAGTTGACAAAAATGACCATAATTACACACTTTGATGAGTTAAGGGACCCTTATTATATAAATGGTTATTCCAACGTAACTTATTTTGACAAAATTTTGATGAAATTGATGAAAAGGAATATAGCTACATATTTTGATAAGTTAAGGGACCAATGGTAATGGATTTTTAGTTGAGGAACATTGCTACAATTTACTCTTTGTAATAAAAGCACTTCTAGCAAAAAAGCTTCCTAACCCAATTCAGAAAATCTAGAATAACATTGAAAGATGGAGGCTTTAAAGATTAACAATCTATAATTACACAGAAATATGGATAATTTCCGAAAAAATATCAACAAACTCAATAACCCAAATAAATAAAATGGCATATTTTATTAATTGACAAAAAAAGGTAAATTAAGAGAGGGAAAGCAATGGGGACCTTGAAGAATTTGCCGGAGGAATGACGGTGGTGAAATCTGTTCCACGCGTGAGAGCCGTCGGCGGCGGAGGAATGGGATTGATCTGTTGCGACAGAATTCAGTGAGAAGGAGGTGGGTTCGAAAGGCAGCAAGTGGTAGCTGAACGACGGGTCGTTTTCCACCTGAGCTCGGAGGTCTTCCCACTCGAAGTCCTTGCTGAAGTACTCTGCTTTTCTCATTGGAAACGGAGAGACTGTAATTCTGCTGATAGCGAGCGATGTCCGGGGTTGGAGAAGGAGGACTTCCAACAGCAGCTGTTTGAAACATAAATTGTTAAAAAAAATAAACAAACAGTTCGCAATTATATTACTATTTGTAAATAAATACACTTAATTTGTAATTCAATAGTATAGTACTCTAGCTTTTGCTAAGACCGTCTAACGAGACCTTTAGTTGAGGCAAGTGAAATTTAATCGCATTAAAAGTTAGTCCACGAAGGTAATAAACATGGAATTACATTAACTCTTAGTTCAAATCAATCTAGTGAAACCTAATAAAGGCAAATAAACGCGTCTTGAATTCTCTTTCTCGACCTAATTAACCGTTCTTTCTAAACTCTCCTCGACCCTCGAATTCCCTATATATCCTTTAGTTTTCTTGCTCCTACATCATCCTCTTAATTTGGAAATTTTTTTCTTTGTGCCCGTAACATAAGTGATACACCACGTGTTATAATCTAACTGGTGAAATTTTTTATTTTTTATGTTATTACTTTTTTAACACAATAACCTCACCACTTGCATAAGAACACATAATGTACCACTCTGTATTTCGAACATATTAAAAAATCTCTCGTTAATTTGCACGATAGGTTCTACCATGTCAATGTCAAACATCCAACCGGAGCAACAGATTTCTACCATGTCAATGTCAAACATCCCACCGGAGCTACTCATTGACATCTTTTCCCGGCTGCACCGCAGGGATGTTTTTTTTTTTTTCTTTTCCAAAGGTAAGAATTTTATTAAATTCGAATGGAAACGCATGGACTTGCACGCGTATTTCCAAAGCATAGACGCATAAATTAATTTGGAGAAAATAAACCCTTAAGTCCGCAAGATAATCAAAATGCTCACAATACACTCATGTATCTTCTTCCTTTTCCAACCAAAATTGTGTTGTTTTTTCGTGTGCAATTGTTCGAAAAAATGAATACCACCACCACCCTTTCCGGCTTTTCCCCGCTCTCATATTTACACGACGGAGAACATGCGATACACATCACACTGTCCGCAAGAACCCTCGGACTTCAATCAGGAAACTGTTGAGATTTTTCCTGAATACTTGATGGTTCTTACGATCAAGGGTAGATGAAAGCTGATTAGCGCTTGTAAGACGCTGCAATGCATTTGTCAACCGCGATTTCAAGCTTGCATTCGCCTGCCTCTCAATCAATTCACTGCCTAATCTCTGCACAACACCGGCTCTTCAGTAAAACGTTCATTTTAAGACGGAAAACAACGAGAAAAAGTATATTTAACGAACTGACTTCCACTTGAAAGAACCGGTCTAACATTATAGATAGAGCTTCAAGAGAACGAACCTGGTATAGGCTTTGTTCGCAAAGTATTAGCGGAAGAAGAGCATCTGCTGCACCGCTGACCAGGTCAGGACTGAAATCATGAACACGAAAGTGTTTAATTAAGATAGCAACAAAAGCAACGTGATCGACTCTCATAACCATAAGGCGTGCCTCATGGTTGCTTCAAGGACACAAGCAAAAACTCTTATTCACCAGTAAATGGAACTTCTACATTTACCTATAATCCTCAAAAAGGAGCAACTGCAGCACCGAGCGAAGGAACCGGCTCAAAATGCCTTCTTGAAAATTTCCACCAGAATCCTTTAGACCTGCAGCATGTGAGCCCAAGCCTACTTTGCCAGCACTTGTTTCCTTATAGTGGTACGAAGCAAGAGCTCTCAACGCTCTCAAACACATATCAACTATTTCCATGTCCTAACCAAACAATAAAACATACAGGTCGCGTCATTAGAGGCAGTGGCTTGGCAACCGATTTTCTTGTATAAAGAAACAATTGTTGTGCACTGTTAACATTGGAAACTATTATTTAAAACATAAACTACCTGATGATGAAGGCCAAACTCAAGAGTTCCTAGTACATGAGAAAACGCGTCGCTGTTCAATTGTGCAACGGTTTCAGGATAGACCTCCAATAAATGTGACAGCAACGAGAAGTACTGCACAAAAATAACACCACATATTAGCTTCATGATAAGTATTAAAAAAACAGAAAATGAAAATCAGGGGTCTTTTTCCTTCATGAAGGATAGAATATCTCACATCATAGCAGAACTTGGGGTATTTAAGCAGGTCCAAAGATAGTAGAGGAGTAACTATATGAAGACCAAAGTAAACGACCTGCAAGAGTAACGTATCAGATACTGTCTCTAATTTTGTCACAAGAATGAGATGCAAAGTTACCTGAGATATGTTTGTGCCCTGTGTCTCTGTAGAATCTGATGAAAAATCAACCTGTAATAATGTATTCATCAATAGGTTCATCCAAAGATCAATAGTAATGACTAAACAAACAACCGCAGTGCAAAGATAGAGTTTAAAAATCATACCAGATCTTTGGAACAAAGGCTTGAAAGGAGCTGGAGAAGAGCACGTAGATCCTTGTACTTCTCAGTCTTTGCTTCAGTAAGTAAGCTGCTTGACAGACTTATTGATATCTGGAAGCACCACGAAGAAGTAGAGTGTCACAGGAAGTTAACTGTTTATCACAACCTAAGCGGGGGTATGGCTGCAACGATCATGATTTAAGTAAATACCTTGCCAATATTGTTTGATGAGTAAAGCTGAAGCAAACTCATGCAGAAGTTAACAACAGTAGCGGTCTCCTGAGGCTCTAGATAGCTTATTTGTCCATCCACCCAGGCGACTACAAACTTAAGTATCAGATACACAACTGCAGACTGAGCAATAGGTTACAGGTTACATCGTAAGGGAATATAAATATTTAAGAGTTTTTGGGCTTCAAAATCAATGCCTCAAATACGAAGAATACCTCGTGTTTGTAGACCTCCAGAAGAACTAGAACAGGATTCATAACAGAGAATCCGAGCTCATAAATCGCTTTTTGTGTACGAGGTTCTGAGGCACTCGCGGCCCCCCGTAGCCTCTCCAGAAAGCAACTGACCTACAAGAAGCTGTGATGTTATATGGCTCTTGTAAAAGAATTAATAGATTTTTTCCTTAGAATTTCTGTACTCACCGTCAGGATAATATCTGGTTGTTGAGCAATGTTTTTAAAGTCAGATTTGCTTGTCATTTCTACAAGATACGTTGCCATATGACTCATGAGATCCCTCACATACCTTAATAAAAGTGTTACACAAAAAATCAGTAAGACGTCATAAATTTCAAAATAAAGGATACACAACAAAGGAAACTTAAAATTGGAAGACCTACAGGTTGGATGCCTCTGAGTTGCTCATGCCAGAAGCTGAACGAACAAGTGTCTGAGCAAGTGAACGCTGGAGCAAAAGAACGAACATATTAGCTAAACACAATCCAAAATAACAAATAAATCCAAGTCAAAGCATATCAAATTCTCACCTGGTGAGCTGTATTTAACAAGAACAAAGTCTTTTCATTAGCAAAAGCTTTTGCTAGGTCACGCCATGAGTCCTGAGAACATAGTTAGAAAATCAAGTATTATGTCTTCGATATAATGAGATAACAAATACTTCACGTCAAACTTAATTATAGATAGTTTTTGTAATTCTTAGCAAGAGAGGTAATGCACCAAAAGTTTTTGTAATTAATGGGATATACTTATCTAACTCACAAATGCAACAACAACAATAACAATAATAAGAAGAATAGTGTATTTTATCCATTTCGAAGAATAAAAGCAGATGCACTTATCTAACTCACCAATGCAACAAGGTGAACACAAATATGTTTTTGCTGCACAAGGGAATGAAGTAGCTGGAAACAAGTGATTGCCTGTTAAACAAAAACTGAAAAGCGTCAACCACCACTGTTTTAATCTGGACAAGTGTTGAATCAGATTGCCCTGTTAACTTCTCTCAGTATGTATGTAAACAATGGAAGTAATGTCTGAAAGAAAAACGTACAACATCAAAAACAGCCACCATGAAAATGGTTTTGTAGCACACACCTGCAGATCCTTTTCCCCAGGATATGACGCCAAGGTCGTCAAGGATATGCGAACAATAATGTCAAGCACAAATTTTCCCTGATTATGTTGTCCAAAAAACCCAAGCAAGACGTTTTTAGAGTTGCTTTCTCTATTTCCTTCGGGAGACATTAGGTACGTACAAGACCATCTTGCAAGGAACCATATAACAGCCTGCATGAAACATCAGCTCAAATAACTGAACTGGTAGGATGGATTGATAACAGCGAAAAGGAATCTCAAGGCAGCTGGTGAAAAAGCCAAGTTCTTTATACACCAGAAACCCTAACATTCTGTTGGTTCTGAGGACATTTGGTTCATTTATAGTTACACCAGATATGCATTTGACATCCATAATAATGAAATCCAATGCAAAGTAAGGTAGAAAGGCAAATAGCAGGGGTAATATGGACAACCCAAATGAATTTAGTGCTACCTCCATTAGTCGAGGACTGAAAACTGATGCTCTCATTTCTGGTTGTAAACTTTGCTCAGCAAACCTTATAATTGAGCTGCACAAATAATAAAAGCAAGATCATCAATTTGTACTTTTATGGATTGATATAGATCCTAAGTCTTCACTTGAAGCATCCACACGCTCAATATTTCCATTTATCTCATCATAATCTTGGAAAATAAAGTTCAAAAAAATCTAATTTCATCTTTTGATAAACTGATATCCTACTATAGTAGTTGAGAGAAAGTGAAGACTCTACCTACAGAGGATGACCACAGGATGATTGTTTGCTTCCAGATTGTCTGGAAAATGAATTTGTATAGCATTTGGAATCTGAAAACAATGGAACCAATAATCAGAATTCAAAGTCATAGATCGGCCTGCACCATGTCCAAAAAAGTAACAATGGGATTTATTCAAAATGAAGGTACAGACAGTAGATGTGATATTTAAGAGTTTAATTAAAGATATAAATTAATGGGAACCCTCTGGAAACTAAGAAATTACACAATACAATAACCAACCTTTTGGTGTCTGTTGAGTGTCAACAAACTAGAAGACAGTTCAGCACGCTCGAACATACAAGAAACAATCACTAAAATCAAGTAAGCGAATAAGCAGAATTAATTGAATCATTACCAGTGGTGTTTCTCCCTCCCCTTCATCAGCGATCACGTGCCCAGTGATGAGTAACAACGAGTAAAGCTCCTCCAAAGTTTCAGTTGGATCAATAATGCCCCTGCCCTGTAAACAAGTACATAGCTTTTTCAGTAACAGGATGCAAACGGACAAGGCCTTGAAATAAAATAAAAAGGAGAAGAGAATTGAAAATATAAAAGAAGAAAATCAGATCATTTTTTTATAGTAGAGAAATGAGTTCATATTGAAAAGAAGGAAACTAATGTGGTAAATTTGAAGTTCCAAGTTTTATTAGAAATTCAGTAGCTTTCATTAACTCACGAGCTTTTCAACGTGCTTAAGAAAATGAGTTGGCATTTGACAAAAAAAATTAGTAGCAACTACAATAAATTTTTTGCCACTTTTCTTAGTAAAGTTTTATAGGATTCAAGCCAAGAAGCTTAATAGAATAGAATTTATCGAAGGCCAATATATGTAACAAATGTTCTTCAGCACCAATATTTGGTTCGACAGAGATAATTTTTCACAAATAGAGAGGTAAAGAGCACCTGATTAAGCCGTTCAAAGAGCTCAGTAAAAAGGCTTGTGAGAAAAGGAATGGTGACATCAATTGCTGCTCTAGCAATAAGAGCATATGAGCTTAACCTCTCATCCAGGGCTGCATTTATACAGTAGAAACGTGAATAAAATTTAAGCTACGATGATGATGATGATTGTTATCTTAAAACTAAAAACCATGCCACTATCCGTGTTCTTGTTTTGAAAATGTTTTAAAAAGTCAACCAATGTATTATAACGAAAGGAGGAGTCTTATATGCAATTCTCAGAGCTTTCTCCCATACCTACAATGGAAGCCTGAAGGTAGTCGGAGTCATCATCTTTAAATGCTGATGCAGAAGCAGCTATATCACAAAACATTCACCATTATGTACTGATAGTTGAAAAGAAAAGCAGGAAAAATGGTGGTAGAACCAGTGCAACAAGAAGAACAAAGTAATATGTCAGATTACCTTTTAGTTCAGCCTGTACAATCAAGGCAAATAAATTAGCAGTGTCATTTTTCCCTTCGGCTGGAAGCAATGCATGCCCACCACTTCTATTAACTGGCTGAAGAAATGCCAAAAGAAAAATGAAGACAGAGAGAAAAAAAGCCTCAACAACTCCCTTCAACTTTAACATAATTTGAGCAAATTACACATTCCTCATACTGATCAAACTCCATTACAAAGAAACTATAACTAACATTTTCATTCAAAACTATAGTTCCAGTAACCCAGAACGACAATTAAACACAACTAGAATAAAATACAAATATAATATTTCAAATTTGGTATCAAAAACTGATTAAGAGAACAATAAGTTCAGACTGTCTCACAAAGATGGGGAGAAAATACAATTGTCTCCAAAGTAAATAATGCATAATTGTGCATAAAAAACAACATTTACCACAAGAAGGGCAGTCCAGGTATCTAGCAAAATGTCACGTGCCTCCCAGCTCCATGTCTCTTCCTCAGAGTTATTAGTCATGAGGTTCTTAATAACATCAGACATCAGTACGCACAAGAAGGTAAGAGTGCCATAGGGCCTGAGTTCCAAAGCAAAAGGTTGACCCAATTCAAACTAAATAACATGCGACAGCATAGAAGAAGTACCTTATGATAAATGATGAAAACTCATAATCAGAAACCAAACCACTGACCTTGTTGATTTTAACAGTTGGTCAAACACAGAGGGAGTTGTAACAGTTGCAATGGACAACAAAGCACGACAACCGTCAAGCATCTCGCTGAAGAAATCCAAAATGAAGATGAGAAATTGTAATAGCAAAGAAGCATGATAATTTGGCAGGAGGGAAAAGTAATTTTCAGGGATATAACCTTTCGCTCTTCCCACATTCAATCGCTTTAGAAACAGCATCAGGAGGATCAAGCCATGGTATTATTCCACAAAGCAGTTTGAGAAGGTGGTGTTCTTGCATTTGTACATTGTCTAGATCATTGAACAAGTTATTATCTTGCCAGATGAAAGACAGATATGGAAACTATATAACTAATATCACATGAGAAGTTAACTTCTAGGCCTTGTTAACCGTCAATAGTCATCAACTAAACATTCAAATCCAAAAACTCCATTTAGGTTACTAAAACTATCTTATTCAAAACTCCCCCTCAATGTCTAGTGTCTACAGAACTTCTACTACCCCCAACATGTATTCATTCTTTCCAGCCAAACGTTGAAAAGAATAAAAGCCGAATTCCTTTCAGAACTTGAAGGTGAATGATAGGTTCACAAGGAAAAACATCATTGCCCATCAACTTACGTCCCATATTGGCATTTACAGTAATAGAATCCTAGAAAAATGTACTACACAGGCATTCATAGTTTTGACTAAAATAGACAAGCATCTGGCACACTCCATCATATTAATTTCATCATTATTCATATAGGAAAAAACGAAAAACATGCTACAGTTATAGAACAGGTAGAACAGGAAACAACTGTACCAGATGGAAATATGGTTCCTGTCAGGGAGCAAAACTGTACAATTAACTTTCGGGCAGTAACAGCTATGGGGCAATCAAGCCAATAACCTTCACACAGAAACTTCTGCCTTAGAGCGCCATATAAGCTCAAGAGCCACCCTATATGGCCACTAGAAACCAAAACATCACGCCAAGCTGGACCAGGCTACAAGTAGGATAGATGGACAGAAAACTCGTCAATCTAAACCACACCAAGACCATGCCATATTTCAGTATGGTTGAACATTACGCGGTTAGAGGATTTTAAGAAAGTGCAAATGCATTTCTGCCAAAAACAGCAGTAATAGGAATAAGATTATTAGTATCATGATTATATTATCTTATTTTCTTCATACAAAACATTTATAACATTAGCTGATATTTGGTCAACTAATATGTTATTTCAGAAACCAGGAACAATCAAAAGAAAGGTGGTAAGCAGGAATGAGTTGGTATATCTATCAAGATGACGCATCCACACACTTGTGCTTTGTAGCATACCGACAACCTTTCTTTTTAACACAAATCTTAATGCTACTTTAAGGAAGCAATTACCTGCACCAAGTTACACTCGGACCTCTTAGGTGAATCACTGCCTTGCTTGACTCCAGCGGCAAATGTACTTGTACTGAATTCCCAATTCAGAATTTGAAGCATGAGACGCAGCGCAGCAGTACAGACTTTAACCTCAGGTACCGCAGAGTCAGACTCAACTATTCTATTTGTCACACTTAAAGCAGCATCTCTTGCCCAGCAATAGAATGTCTATTATTGAAATAACCAAAACAGCAATGTATAAGAAGAAAGAAATGAAATCAGGAAATACAAAAACATGCCTACATTCATTATCTCAATGGAAAATTTCTAGTCATACAAAAGAAACCGAATGTATCAAATGACATGATGCAAACAGCAGTAGTGAACCTTCAAATGGTCTTGCTCTAATGACTTCCGGCAATGCTCATGAAACTCTCTAGGAAGACCCATCGGACTTGAAGTAGACGGGGAAAATTCAGAAACCTAAAACAAAAGAAATCCATAGTCCTGAATTTGTCTTAAATGCTGAAGCAAAACCAATCAGAAACTAAATGATCTAAAAGGTGAAGTAAGCTTATACCAGAGATTCAATGAAATTAATTCCAGCAAACTGCACATCTACACCATGAATGCCATAAGCAGCCTGGTTTACCTGTAGTGATAATTGGCTGCTCTAAAAACCCTGGATACCTCGGAAGAAAAAAGAGGTCCAGTGTAGAAATTTCGTACCTGATAGAAAAATGCCTCCTTATCACTAGCTGAAAATTCAAGCCTGCACATCATAGTTGGCAAAATAATTATATTTCCAAAGTTTCATTTTCTTCATAACCAAACCAAGAATTTATGCAGAAGTGCAACAACAGCAGCTCCTGAACATTAACGGAGGGAAACTGTTACAGAGAACACTAAGCATTTCCCTCAAAATCATCAACTCAAGCAGAAGTGAAGAAAGTCATCCTCTAATTATGAAACTATTTCTTAACTCAGTTTGGCTTTCACCTTGTCAGCTTTTCAAAGGAAATGACCACATTGTATTCCAAATTTCCAACACACCATCTTACTCATCCCAAGCTTGTTTCAGAATTCACTTAATTTCTACGTTCGCCTCTCTGGAAATAGAATATTCCTCGACTCAGGTCTATGTTTTTTAAGAACTGGACTGCTTTACTTCCCTTAGAAACATGAAATATGAAAGCGAAGAATTACAATGTGTGGTAATTCAGGTTGAATACTGTGTCCAAGATAGGCTCATGTTCATAATTGCAAGATACGAATCAGAAGAAGTAATAACATACAAATACATAACATGTGCGTTTACGTTGAAAATCATGCACCACTTACCAGCCCCTTTTCAACAATTGAGCAGCCACAGAAGATACCTTTGCTTGGACATAGCCCTCAGGTGAATTAGCATGTTGCATAACAAAACAAAGACAAAAACTGCAAGAAAAATATATATAAATATATTCAAGGAATGATGGACAAATGTATAGGCTAAGATACGACATTATATATGATAAGAACTATACCAAATAAGCTATTTCGTGAAAAACTCTAATTGTGAACTAATATTATTACTTCTCTTTTTTCTGAAGTAATTAAACTTTAATAGTTGAGGAATCGTTTATCAATATTGCTTGGAAATGAAGAAAGAAGCTATGAAACCTGATCATGCTTTTCTTGTCATCAGAGCTAAGAGAACTCCATTCTCTAATTGCTGCATTTCGAATTGCAGCTGCAGCCTCAAACCTTGCATTTGCCACTTGAGAGTTCTCTGAATTTATAAAATCACTGTTAGCATAATAACTAGATGGGACATCTTCAAAATGACAATATAAGTTCTCCAAACTCCGTATTGTTGGTATTGAACCATCAAATACAGCAATCCTACTTTCATTATTATCAGATCATGTCATGAGGCAAATACATAGCTAATTATGGAATAAAAAAAACCAAAATTTGTGTCTACTTTAACTTACCAAGAATGAATTTACATGCCTGGTATGGTTGGGGGGTCTGGGACAGCGACAAAATAGTTGCCTCAGCTGCAGCCGAATTCATATGCATCTGCTCAAGGTTAAACCATATGTAAGAGGGAGGGTGTTTGTGCACAAATGTGCATGCCTTTAAAAGCACAGATACATGTATACAGGTATATATAAACGACAAAACAGCACCCGACCAGCCAAAAAAGGAACAAAAATATAAAATGGAAGTGCAAAATGAAGCTAACATTCAAACCATTATGCAATGTTGCCAGAAATGACCAAAAATATTTATTCAAGTTCACACTTTTCCACAGTAAAATACACAAGCAAAAGGCCGCTAAAACTGAAAACAGGATTGCAAAACTAACAACCATTCACATATTGTACTCATACATTACAAAATTCTTTCAGTATTATCACGTCATTTGGCATCCAAAATTTCAACTTTTGCAGTCTCTAGTATAATCCAAATTCCTCAAACTCACTAAACACATTAACAAAAAGCTAAACGAGACATCAAAGGTTGCGTTCTTGGATAAATTTTCCACCATTTCTGCTTTCATGCCCAACTTTCCAGCAACTGGGAATGTGGGTTTTTCGTGTTTTCGACCAAGTCTAGTTCTTGTTCGTTTTCTCATAAAAAACCATGAATTAAAAACCCAAAAAAAAAGAGTGAGAAAAAAATTGAACCTGAATGGAAGTGCAGGCGAGCTCGATGGTGTGCATGGTGGACTGCAGCTGCCCCAATTCCGCCGCTTTTCCTACTCCCTCTGGAAATCCATGCATCTTTTTCCTCACCCAAAATCCCGCTGTTCAAAACAAATAAAAAAAGTACACAAGTCACTGAATATTCATACAGATATGCCTTGGATTCAATCCAATGCTTATTGATTGTTCTTGAGTGGCTACAGGAACATTGCAAGAACGGATTGAACTTGGTGATTAATGAAATGAGATAAAGAATTAATCTTGGTGATAAGTACCTAAGAGGAAAAGATTAGATCACCAGAGAGAGAGAGAGATGGAGGATTAGTATTTGTCTGCAAGAGGAGTTGTTTCAGAGAGCAAACGTGAGAGGAGAGAGAGAGAGAGAGACTGAGAGGGAGTAAATAATGTGATATTTCACAGGGCTTTTCTTTTAAAGGTGGCTGTTTTGGGTGGACATTTGAACCTATTAACTTGTGAACCGAACCGAACCGAACCGAGTTCATTGGTTCAGTTTTGGCTTTATGGTTGTTTATATGTCTGTTTTTTCCGAAGATCTCACGCAAGAATAAGTGAGTGGCGTTATGGAAATCATATAGTCAATAATACGTTTATCTTAATAGTAAAATCGATAAAATGTTTATATTTTTTCACTTCTTGATTTTCTCATTACGACTTTTTATTTTTCGTTTTTCATCTTTTTCATTATCCGTCTCTTATCTCTCACTCTCTCTCTCTCTTCCCCAAACAAAAAAAAAAAAAAAAAAAACCAATTTTATTAATCTATCTTCGGCTTTTGAAATAAAAGCGGTCTGAACCGAATTGTGCTCATCTCTCTATTTGATTGAGATTGTTTATTTGTTTGGGCATAATAAGGTAAATTTACCATTTTGAGTGGAGGAATGTCTAATTTTATCAAGTTCAGTGGGGGTTAGTGCAATTCATTAAACATATAATTTGACCTCTGATTGCTAATTTGACAAAACCCTAGTCCCTAGTAACGTCCGCCTTCTCGACTTTATCAGCATCAACGAGCTTTTCCTTCCATTACCCTTAAAAAAAAAAAACAGAGCTTTCTTTCATCTCTCACTGCTACACAGAAGCACCGACCTAAAACCCACCGTCAAAGTACGCATCTTTCTCTCTCTCTCTCTCTCTATATATATATGTATATATGTATGTATGTTTTTATACGTATTTGTATACGTTTATTTGGTTTTATATTAGATGCGTTGCAGTGTAATGAAACTGTAAAAGCTGAAGCTGAAATGGGTCTGAATTCTGATGTGGGTTAGTGGATTGGCCTAAGGGCTCGTTTCTGATTGCTATTGAAGCACTTCTGCTGGAAGTGTTGAAATTTTCACTGAAAACCAAAGTGCTTCCTGAAAAGGCAAAGCGCTTGGAAAAGTGCTGTTTGGAGAAGCATCTGACACGTGCTTGACGTAGAAGCACTTATAACTATTGAAAATAAGAAAAGAGAAATTGGGGTGTTTGAATTTTGGTAAAGAATGGAACTTTATTTTGAATTATCTACTGTATTGATAACCCATTTCACAGTTGGGACTTTGAACTTGTTATCCTTCATCTAGGAATGAAATACATACATATATATATGGTGAGCTGAAAGTTTTTTTTTTGTTCGTATTGTTTTCGTAATTGTGTTTGGTTAATTCCTTTGCCTCCTTTTCGTTTCATGAAATTTGTTGGTATTGATATTTTTTCATTGAACCTTCTCACAGTTGTGGCTCTCAATCTGAAGGATAAGAGTATAGATAGCCGAATTACTTTTTCGCTTATTTCGCATTTGTTATAATCTGGAAGATGTTCATTGCTTTGGATCATAGTGAAGAGGGATAACTGGATTACAAGATTTGCTTCTTGTTGGTCTTCCTATCTTTGTTTGACTTCATTTGTTCAAGCTGAAGGAGATAAATGGCGTGTACGATTACCCAACAGAGTAGTGCAGTTGATGTTGGTTGTTTGTATGGGTGTGCAAAGCAAGTTAGCCCCGGTTGTGGCATTGGCCATCTCTCAATATCAACAGTTTTAAGGAAGTATAATCGTGAAGCTCATTATTCTTTACAATGGAGAGGAGATGTTAGTTCCAAAAGAAATGCGGGTGTTTCACAGCGTAGGAGTTTTCAGCGAAGTGTTTGTATTGATAGAGTCCATGAAGTTCCCCTAGATGAATGGAGCTTTGATAGTGATGAGATGGGCATTGAGAAAAAATCTGGAGAGGAAACGAATAACAAGAAATCACATAATGCTTTTGTATCGAATGTCGAAGGGCGCTTTGTGGGAAATGCTGAGGAGACCAATAATGATATTCTTAGGAACCTTTGCACCCGTGGGAAGTTAATTCATGCATCGAGGTTGGTTGAGGTCATGGCACGTCAAAACCAAGTTCCGTACTTCCCTTCTTGCACAAACTTAATACGGGGCCTTATCAAAATAGATCGATTAGATAAAGCTGAAAAAGTTCTAAAGATCATGATCATGTCTGGTGGGGTTCCAGATATTATCACATATAACATGATGGTTGGAGGTCTATGTAAGAGTGGACAGTTAGGCTCTGCAATCGATCTCGTGGAAGACATGAGCGTGAGTGGTTGCCCTCCTGATGTGATTACTTACAATACTATAATTCGTTGCATGTTTACTTTTGGGAATTATGATCAGGCGATTGCGTTTTGGAAGGACCAACTGAGAAAGGGATGCCCTCCTTATATAGTCACCTACACAATTCTCATTGAGCTAGTCTGCAGACACTGTGGAACGATGCAGGCTGTGGAAGTTTTGGGTGATATGGTGGCAGAGGGATGTTATCCTGATATTGTTACCTTCAATTCTCTGATTAACTTCACTTCCAGACAGAATAAGCTTGAAGATACTGCTTTGGTTATACACAGTCTTCTATCTCTGGGGTTGAAGCCCAACACCATTACTTACAACACGATTCTCCATTCTCTTTGCAGCCGTGGGTGTTGGGAGGAAGCCGATGAAATCCTCACAATCATGAATGAAACTTCCGAACCCCCTACAGTTGTTACTTACAATATTTTGATCAATGGTTTGTGTAAATTTGGGCTTGTAGATCGTGCCGTCAACTTCTTTACTCAAATGGTTTCTAAGAATTGTTATCCCGACATCATTACATATAACACACTCTTGGGCGCTCTTTGTAGGGCGGGAATGATTGATCAGGCCCTCGAATTACTTAATCTTCTAAGTGGCACCAGTCGATCGCCTGGTTTGATAACTTACAATACTGTGATTGACGGATTGGCCAAGACAGGTTGTATGGAGAAAGCAATGGGATTGTATGGCCAAATGGTAGAAAATGGAATCATTCCTGATGAAATTACTCATCGTTCTTTGGTAGGTGGGTTTTGCCGGGCAAATCTAGTTGAGGAAGCTGTTCTGATACTGAAGGAGATGCATAAGAGAGGCCATCCGGTCCGTAATATGTCTTACAAATTTGTGATCCATGGATTATGTAGAAAGAAGAGAGTTGATATTGCAATACAAGTCCTAGAAATAATGATATCAAATCGAAGCATGCCAGACGAGGCAATTTATTCAACTATAATTGAAGGTGTAGCCGCTGCTGGTATGACAAAAGAGGCCAATGAGTTGCATCAAAAGCTGATCGAGTGGAAGGTTTTAAGTGAAGAGATCATGGTAAACTAGATCAGGTTTAGGCAAAATTTTGACTTTGTTACTTCTTCTGGGCATCTAGATTGCCATTTCTCAACTGCTTTTCTCTGATAATGTTTTGCCAGAAATCTTTTCTGCTTGATAATTTCTGTATCTTTTTTTTCCCTTTGATACGAACGATATTCTACACTGAATTCATCTTTAAATATGGCCATTTTTCTTGATATCTTACCTTTTCGTTCGTAGATTTTATTTTTTCAGTACTGAATATCTGTTCTTTTTCTTGGTGAAAGTTCTGTTGTAAAAGATCTGCTTATCTACGTTAACTAAGAACACAAGTTTGTCAAAGTAAACTCATTTACGTGGACTTGATGCTGTTCATGTTTTTGCTAGATAGGAGATATTTAGAGTTTCAGACATTCTTCGCTGCTGAAGCGAATTATCTGTCGGAAAATAGATACGAAAAACGGAGATAAAATAGGAGAAAACATGTCTGTAGAGCAAAAGTTCACAATAAATTTTGCTAAATCTCCTTTTTCTGTGTTCCAAAAGAAAGATCAACACTGTGATATAAAATGCCAAATCTGCCCTGCAAGGCAGTTCTCTCATTAGTAAGTGAATATAGGCTTCTGCTGAGCCTAAAATAGTCTTTTAATCCAACTAATCCTCTTTGTAGCTACAAACCAAAAGCTAGTTCTTAATCTCAGACAGAGTAAGCTCTTTGTACACATCAAGCATGGGAAAGGTCCTATTCAAACGTCTGAACGAATCTTCGGAAATCGCCCTTAAACTAAAAACTGAGTGGGCAAGTTGCATCGCTTCAGCTCGCCATCCTGCGAAACCAATTCCTTCAATCAACAAAGTGTAGGTAGTTTCATTTGGCCGGCACCCCTTTTCAACCATTGCCGCGAGCACTTCAATGGCATCGACAATCCTACGCGTTTTGCACAACCCGAGAAGAACGATGTTGTAACTGATAACTGTTGGCTGAAAGCCACCAGTTTCCATGTCTACCAACAACCCTATAGCCTCATTCACCATCCCATCTCTGCACAAACACGATATAAGCGAATTGTAAGTAATCCCATCGGGATCAATTCCTTTGCTTACCATTTCTGATACCATTTGCAAAGCTCGAACTCTGTCTCCACAGTTCCACAGTGCACTGAACATGGTGTTGTATGAGCTCACATTCGGAGGACATCCCACTTCACCGAGGTTCTCGAAGATTTGCAAAGCCTGATCAGCCTTTCCACTCTTACACAAAGCAGCCAATATCGTGTTGTAGTTCACAATATCCGGCAAGCAGCCATCCGATATCATGTAATCCAAAAACTCTATTGCCAAATCCAATCTCCCCTCTTTGCAGAAAGCAGAAACCAACGGATCATAACTGTACGCATCCGGAGTCAACCCCTTGTCCTTCATGATCTTTAACACATTCACTGCATCCTCGACTTTGCCATCGCGACACAGCGTGCTAATCAAAATGCTGTAAGTCACCACGTTCAGCTCACAGCCTCTCGAGCACATATTGCTCACCAGCTTCTCCCCTTCTTCCCATTTACCTCGATTCAATAGCGCTCGTAACAAAATGTTGTACGAGACGACATTAGGCGAACATCCCTTCAAATCTAAGCTCCTAACAAACTCGAAAGCCCTATCCAGCATCCCTTCTCTGCACATTCCCCTAACAACTGCATTGTAAGTATGCATGTCAGGTTTAAGCCCTCTTGACAACATCTCATCCAAAAGCTTCATTGCTTCATCAATTCCGCCTTCAGGAATCGTTGCTTCGATCAAAATCGTGTAAGTAATCACAGTTGGCCTGCAATTATCCTTCACCAACTGATCCAAAACCTTCAAAGCTAATCCTAGCTTCCCCCTCCCACAAAGACTCCCAATCATTATATTGTAAGTAACAACATCAGGTGAGAACCCCTGGCTCCTCATCCTATCAAGCACTTTGTTTGCTGCATCAATCCGATTTGCCTTACAGAAACCGCTGATCAACGCATTGTATGAAAACAAATCAGGCTCACCATACTTCTCCAAAATCTGCATAACCCGAACGGCCTTCTCGACATTTCTCGAATTGAAGAACCCTTTGACGAGCTTTGTGCAGAGAATCACATCAGGCTTGTAGCCCTTGTTCACAATCAGCTCAAGAAAATAGAGTGCTTCATTGTACTGCCCTGCTTTGCAGGACCTGTTGAGGACTTTCACCAAATGGGTTTCTTTGACATCATTGTTCTGCAACTGGGTCGGTCTTGCTTCGGCGGAAGCCGCCGCCTTTGACGGATTTCTGCGGCGGTTTCCGGCGTTGGACGAAATGCAAACCCTGCATCTCAAGGCACTGGTTTGGCGGGAAGAGGGTTCCACCAAATGGGTTTCCTTGACATTATTGTTCTGCAACTGGGTCGATCTTGCTTTGGCGAAAGCCGCCGCCTTTGGCGGGTTTCTGCGGCGGTTTCCGCCGTTTGACGAAATGCAAACCCTGCAGCTCACGGCACTGGTCTGGTGGGAGGAGGGGTTCGGGTGGGTGGTGACGTGGAGGCTCTGAGGCAACAGCTTGGCGGCAACTGTTGTCATTGGTGGAGGATTTGTTGAGGTGTTTTTTCAGCTCTCATGGAGAAATTGTTTTTGCAGAAAGTTTGGAGATTTGCATGGAGAAAATTGGAAACATGTTGGGAGATGGATATCATAGACAATGATTCCGGTTGGATTTCAGGACGTGTTTTGGATAGGATAAGGAATCTGGTCGCGCGTTGTAACTTGCAGATGTTTTTGGTGTTTTGGATAGGATAAGGAATCTGGTCTTGGGTTGGGTTGGGTCCAGCAATTGGAGAAATTTTTGGGTCCGTCGTAGTTCACCCGATAAGAGATCGGGCATGTGCGACCATCCAATAAGAAGCTGCCACTAGCGGGGCGGCATGAACCCAATTACAGAAGAAATTTTTGGGTGCGGGTGGTTGTGCCACCTCAACCATCCACCCAAGACACAAAAACATCTCACCCAGGGCCACCTCTCTTGTATTCTGGCCCCATCGTTCGTGGTGCATCCGTTGGGTCTTTGGCCCAACATCCATGTACCATGGGCATCCGGTGAAGAACTCCAAACACAAGGGCGGATTTGTGAGCAAGGTAGTGCCAATGTGGGGGCATTTACCCTACGAAAGCTCACCCGCCGCACAACATAGCGATACCCCTTACAATGGGGTGGGTCGAGCATCAGGTTGAGTGGTATTTGCGTGTGTTACTCTTTATGTGCATGGCCAGACGGGTGATATAATCCACTAGCCAGACCTAACTCCAAAGATATTTTAGCTAGGTTCATGTTAACACAGTTGCCTTTACAAGGCTGCTTTGATACTCCAAAAATCCAGATAAGAAAACATCCTTCAATAACATGATATGTATTAATCATGATGTAAGACATTGGTACATTATAATTTGAACGATTCAAACGAAAAGAGGAAGAAGTTACAAGTTTACAACACAAAATGTGCTACACATATATTTTCCGGGGGCTAACTCTCGCTCAACTAATGTCCAGATGCTTCTACATAGCTCACTAAAGAATCCCAAGTTGAGGACCTCTCCGGGCACGCCTTATTCAACAGAGCTTTTAGGTTTTCGGTTTTCAGCTTCTCTTGAAATTCAATCCGTCGGGAATCAGGGATTTGCTGAGGCAGGTAAGAGCAACATAAGCATCCAGAAAACTTGATAGAACAGGATTGTGTAGAGTTGCAACAAAATTAAAACGGAGGGAAACTACTTTTACCTTAATCAACCATAATATATAAGTGGCAGAATGTTTAGCCTGTGCTTGGTAATCGTCAAAGCTATTATCTGGAATGATTGAGCAGGAGTCGAGGAGATGTAACTCGTTATCCATAAATATTCTGAAGTCGTTATTCATGCTGTTATTCTGCTTCCCGTGGCTGGACACACCACTATGATCTGTTATGAAATGCTTTATCCAAAATAAGGAAAGGAAGCGACGATGAAGCCATAGAGCCTGTTTACAGCGAATACCATAGAAATTAAAACCTGTGGGGTTCTCAGATGATCAGTCAAATATACGAAAACAACCCCATGTACCTCTCTTCCTATGTAGCGCTTTATCAACATTTCATCCCAGTCAAGCTCCTCCTGATATGCCCATATTTTTAAGCAGTGAATTTAAACTTAATTTCACATACAACGAAAAGACAAAAATTTGACACAAGTATTAACTGTACAAAGCGCTCGCCCGTAGGAACCGATGATTTCATAATTACTGAAAAGAGACTGTACCTTCCACAATTGATATGTTTCAACGTTGTAACCAGAAGATGAAATTTCTTGTTTATAGCATTGCTCTTCTAAAATCTTAAGCATCAGCTGCTGAAAAATGATAGAAACATTGATTGTGAAGGAATTAAAGTCCAGCACGTCAAAAACTTCATATCTCAGATTCACAACAAAAAGAAGACAAGGTCTCACACTGCGATAATGGAAGCAACTATGATCAGCAACATGCAAGGAGGCCCAGTTTCTGGATCTTTTTAATTCATATAACAACTGCAAGCACACATTTAGAGTGCATATAATTAATAATGCTAACCATACGAAAAATAGATATGTAATATAAGTATGTTGTTGGACTAAGAACTGAACGAAAGCAACAGTTAACTTGTAGATGTGTCACAACTTTTTAACAGAGGAAATCTTAATGACGTCTTTTGAGAATGAAAGGCTTAAATACAATCCTCCACTTACCCTGTCCAAATTTAAAGGAGTGCAATTTGGCTTAAAATTGTTCGCAAAACATTATAACATCTAAAATATGAAAATTCTAGAAGGGAACCTGAATTATTCCCGCAAAAGGAATGGCTGGATTATATCTAACCTGTTCTCTTGTCATGTAGGTAACCAACCAGCAACGATGATTCCAAGCACGGTAATTCATTTTTGACCTCTGTAAAAAAAGATTTTAATTACACAAAAGCGAACAATGAAAAGGAAAATTCTCAAACCATGGACACTGTACATTATGTCTGGCAAAGATACAACTATTATCGGCTCTAGTTTGGTACAGAAAAATTTGTCAGCTCAGTAGGAGCGACGGAAGGCATTTCTCAAGTCTTTAAAGTGGTGTGAGTTATGTTGTTTTCTTTATGAAAGCAACAACGAGACTGACCAAAAACAACACATAGGATAATTGATTTAAAGTTTAAATAAACCTTGAAAATTAAAAGCATGCAGTTCCTGAACTGAATTTAAACCTCAGCTATTTTCTCCACCAGCTCAGAGTCTTTGGTCACAATCTCTGACAGAGTTGAACACTTTCCAGCAATTGACTTGATGACCCACTGCCTGCAACGATCGATATGTTCATAAAATTCGTGTTTTTAAAGCCATTAATAGGGAAACGATAATGAGGGGCTCAATTAAACCACACCCTGCTGAGTACTTACAAATAAGAAACTATAGAATCATGCCAGTTGTTAAACATATAACGAAAACCATTTTTTTAAAGATGTTACCTATGGCTCCAAGCATACTCAGACTTAGGTGAATATGAAAGAACAAGTGCCGACAAGAGAAGTTCATCCAAAAAATCCGAGAGCTTATGCTTCTGCGACACAACAAGTTTCCTGGGTCAAATATACAAGATCAATTAGGTGTCATGACATAAATTGAAAAGCAGACAAGATCAAGCAGCTCCAAAATTGTTGATATATAAGAGAGAGAAAACAAGCACTACTGAACCAAAAATGAAAAGGGGGAAAAACCTGGAATGCCATGCAGTGCCGAAATCACAACTTAGCAACAAAAGCGCCCTGCTATGCTTCATGACATCACTTTCAAAACTGCTATCCAAAGATAATGACGCACACAAAGAGTTCTCATCCCCGGATACATCAGATTTTCTGTTAAGTGCCTTATATTGTCTACTTGCTGCCATAAACGCATGCTTAGCTGCCTTACATAATGGAAGAAGAATTTGCGTTGAAATCCCCAACTTATGATCCCTATTCCAAAAAACTGAGTTTCCATCTGCCGAGCGCAGCACAGTACTGTCATCAAATGAGGGTGAATGGCCTACCTCTTTATTCAGCTCGGAAAACTGGGACGGGTGAAGAAATCCCACCTCATCTCTGGGTCATCAAGTGAACACAATACATTATACATACGACGGTCGCATTACTAGTTTTTCCAAAGACATTAATGAGAGCCCTCTAAAAAGAGAAAACCTCTAACGCACCCACAAGTACACACACACGCCCAAACAATTCAAAAACTTTCAGCAAAAGAACAAGGCATACTTGGACCGCTATCGAAATCCTGGTCTCACTAACAGTAATGAACTAGCACTGAATCAACATCTTGAATTGAACTAAAACAGAATTGACCTTTTTCAAAAAATTTGAAATCCAAGTAAAATCAAGCTGATACTTTTACATGTAAACAACTCATTCGGGATCAAATATCCGAACTTTTCGAGACGGAAATTACAGTTTGTCGAGGTTCACCATCCAAGCAAAGAATAAAAACTACTTACACAAAACTCTTTGGGGCATTTCGTCAAACATAAAGTCTGCATCTTTACTGAAAACAGAGAAGCAAAACCTGCAATCAATGATTCTTTGATAGGATACAAGTACGAATTACTCACATTTGGGGATCGGATTCCAAGATACGTTCGAATTGATTCAGAAGATCGGCCATGGTTGCTTCCGAACGACGCAGCTCCTCTTCGTTCATATTTCCTGTTTGTTTCCCGAGAAAATTACAAGGGAAAATGAAACCATATACGTTGTATACAAAATGGTAAATTAACTCAACGTAACTACGTGAAAGATCCCTATTTGTTGGTGCAATAAATTGCAGGAAAAAGTAATGATCGTGGCCGTAGTGGATCCCAGCTTGAGCCTATACCGCACTGACACGTATACATCTTTCTTCGACCTTTCTTTTCTGTAGAAAATTTTGGAGCTGCTGTTGCTGTTCTCTCTCTCTCTACAAATCTCTCTCTCTCCTCTTTGGGCTAAAAGTGCATCTATCGCCGAAGGATTTTCTCTCATTTCCCCTCACTTTCTCTCCCGTTTTCTCGCAACCCAAACACTCCAATTCCTTAAGGATCTGGCGTTTCTTCCACTTCAAATCTCACCTTTTTTTTTTTTTTTCCAATCGCGCAAAAAGGCAGTGAGTTGGAACAAAATATAATCGAAAGGAAAGCACTTTGCGGGGATTGGGATTTCTGAATCAAGGGTTCCGTGATCTGTATATGCGTCTCAATGACTATGGAAATCGTGGTGGATGCGGCGTCGTTTGACGCCGACTTGTTGCAGCTCAATGAGGTGTCCCCTTTGGCCCTCAAATCGAATCCGAGCTACGTCGAATCGCTGTTCGAGCAGTGGCTTTCGCTTCCTGATACTAATCGCCTGGTACTTAAAACCCGAATTTTGCCTTCAAAATTTGAAATTTTTGGTGGTTTCGCATTGTTTTGGTTCTGCATCTAATTGGGTTTCGAAGAATTTATGGGTACATTTTTTGGTTTTTGAATTTTGGTGAGCTTGGTTTTTTGCTATTTATATCAGAGTTTCTGAATTTGCATGAATGTGTATATGTCCTTTGTGCTGGCGTGTGAAATGTCATGAGAGCTAAGAAATAATGATGCTGAATTGATTTTAGCATGTAGTAATTTTCCTGCTCGGCACGATGAAATTGTGATTAAAGAAGCATTAAAGGGCACATGTTAGTATGAAAAAAGGGATGAAATTTGTAAATTATAAGCACCTGGTGTTTACAATTCCGAGTACCTTAAAGTAGTTCTTGAAGTATTTGTAATTAGTTGTTGGAAATGCTACTGACAACAAGTTTTATTTTTCAATTGGGATACATATGCTGCACGTTTTTACGTATTGTTTCTTGCTTTTCTGATGCATGGCGGTTTTTTCATTCTCCTGAACTTATGATTGCAGGTGACACAACTGCTAACTGAAGCAAAGGCAGGTGGTCCCCTGAATGTGCAGGGAAACTCTTCTAGTCCACATGCCACTGGAGGCAGTACGTTGCCTTCCATGTTTCCAGCCGGCAGTGCACCACCACTGTCACCAAGAAGTTCATCTGGATCCCCTCGCATTATGAAACAGAGGATTGGTCCTTCTCATTTAGGTTCTCCGCTGAAGGTAGTTAGCGAGCCAGTTAAAGAAGTGATACCTCAGGTTTGACCAATCCTAATCTTTTTCGGCAATCTCGTGGCACTGTTTTTCTGTTTCTTTTGCAATGCATGTCATTCATCATTTGAACTATCTAGCTGCAATGGTTTTCCTTTTAGAGGGAAAGGTAGATTATTATTTCTAACTTGGATTTTGTACCACTTGTAGTTTTACTTTCTACATGGTCGCCCACCTCCAAATGAACTGAAAGATCAATGCTTGTTTAGAATCAATCAGTTTTTCTCTGGCAACTCAGACGGACTGCAGATTCATGGTAAGATATACTTAAGATATGAGTTTATGGTGTACGACTGGAATAAGATTTTAACCAGTCTCTTTGGTGTATCAGAATTTAAATCAGTTGCTAAGGATATCTGCAAGCTGCCTTCATTCTTCTCTACATCTCTCTTCAAAAAGATTGACGCTAATAGCACTGGATTTGTAACAAGGTAATATTCACTTTTGTCATTGCTTATGAAAGGATGTAGTTTCGAAGTGCTATCCCCACCCCTTTACTGTGGTTTATCTTATGTGCCACAACTATTATCCTCTACTATTAAAATGTCTTAGTTCTTGTTCACCAACCCTTTTACCCCCACTTTAAGGAGCATAAATCTTTCAGCCTGAAGTGGATAAACAATGCCCTTTATAAGGGTTGATTGGGGAGAAGGGGTTCAAGTGGCTTTCCCGGAGGCTTTTTTTTTCTGAGCTGACTTGTAGCCATCTCCTGGTATAAACTAATATGGTTACCTCATCTGACTAAAAGTTCCGGGTGACCCCTATCTGGTCATGTTTCTTTAGTTCTTCTCTCTGGACTTCGTTAATTCTCTTGTTATTAAAGCTTGGCTGTTTCCTTTGCAAACCATACTCTTACTTTTTTCTACTAATTTGTTTGTAGGGACACATTTATTGATTATTGGGTCACTGGAAACATGTTGACAATGGATATAGCTACTCAGATATATTCCATCTTAAAGCAACCAGATCTCAATTACCTCACTCAGGTTTTTGTCTTGCTTTATTTGTTTCCCTCGTTTATGTTTTATTGCAAATCTGTGCTCAACCTGATGTCTCTACAAATATGTATAATTAATCATTATACGATTAAATGCAGTGTTGATCATTAAAATTATTATGTTTGGTGCACTACCTAGCATCTAAATCCTGTTCCTGTTTGATAACAGGATGACTTTAAACCTGTCCTTCAAGAACTTTTGGCAACTCATCCAGGGTTGGAGTTCTTGCAGAGCACACAAGAGTTTCAGGAAAGATATGGTTTGTTCTCCACCTACAATCAGCCTTTTCTTGATACCATATGTTTGTCGAGTTTTCCATTCCCCTCTCTCCTCCTCCTTTGTTTTCTCCCTTCCTCCCACTTAGGCTGTTTTAGTATTGCATTTTCACTGTGGTTATGATTGATGCAATTCCTTTCGCATGATGCACACGTTAACTTGAGATATTCTTGCAAATGGTCCAGCTGAAACTGTAATATACAGAATATTTTACTACATAAATAGATCTGGGAACCGTCAGCTCACACTCAGGGAGTTGAAGCGTGGAAACTTGATTGATGCAATGCAACATGCAGATGAAGAAGAGGACATCAACAAGGTTTTGAGGTAAAGATTCTGGATACAGACTTAGTCTGTGTTACTATAGGCTATAGGGTGTGGCCGGTAGAATTAGGAACCATCATGCCTGTTTTCTTTCACACAATCTGGAATAGTTTGCGGGAGTGTTCCTCACTGTATGTTGGTGTGTTTTATGTGATATCAGTGATTTTTGGTCTTCGAAACTCCTTGTTTCTTATATGATCTGTAACAGGTACTTCTCGTATGAGCACTTTTATGTGATATACTGCAAGTTTTGGGAGCTGGATACAGATCATGATTTCCTGATCGACAAAGAGAACCTGATCAGATATGGTAACCATGCACTTACCTACCGGATTGTTGACAGAATATTTTCTCAGGTTTGTCATGAAGCTTTTGTTTACCAACTTTAAGAAAAGGTTCTCAATCAATAAAAGCTTAAACCTTGATCTATTACCTCTCTCTCTCTCTCTCTCTCTCTCTCTGAGGCATGCAGTCTGATTTATGTAATTAATGAGTTTATTTTTTTGTTTCTCAGGTCGCAAGAAAGTTTACGAGCAAGGTTGAAGGAAAGATGGGGTATCAAGATTTTGTCTACTTCATTCTCTCGGAGGAGGATAAGACTTCTGAGCCTAGCCTTGAGTTCTGGTATATCTTTACCTCTTATCTCTTTTAGTCAGTAACTTGCTTCACAAGACTTAGCAGTCAAGTGTAATCATGGGTAATGCAGCAATATAAGATGGAAGTCCAAGTGGAACATATGTGCTGGGTAGTTTGATGGAAAAAGTGGAAAGATTACAAAATACGTAAAAATGGGTTTCCACCATTGTTGTATTAATTTTCTTAATCAGCCTTGTTGATTCAACATTCATTTAAAGTCAGCCATGCACCAAAAAGAATTAGGCTAGTCAGGAACGAATTGTGATTTATTTCTAAAAAGAATAAAGATTAAATCAATCATTGGATGGGTGAATTCAGTTGCCTAATAATCGTATAGAAGTATTATTAGGTGGAAACTTTATTCTCTATACTTCAAGTAGCAGTACTGGAAACTTTTTCCCTGAAAACATTTTAAGTAAAACCATTACTATGTCCTGCTTTCAGAGGCGGTTCGGAAGATTCATTGTTCTTGTTAGGTTTTGATCAGATTTGACTTTGGGATGGGACAGAGACCGATATTTGAGCCTTCAATTAAGTGTAATTGAATGTGCGGTCTCAGTTTGCCAAGTGATGGATGGAGGGATCCACTTGATTCAACTTTACAGTTAATTATTCTATCAATTCTGTAGTAGTTGTGACGCAACATTGTTCATGTTAGGTTCAAGTGCATAGATTTGGATGGAAATGGAGTTTTGACACGGAATGAACTGAATTTCTTTTATGAGGAGCAATTGCATAGAATGGAGTGCATGGCCCAAGAACCTGTTCTCTTTGAGGATATTTTGTGCCAGATAATTGACATGATTGGACCAGAGGTTTGCCTTTTCTGACTGTGCCTTTTTACTCTTATCTTATCTTTTTTTGGAATTAACTGAACATTGTTTAAACAAAATCTTAAAGTACAAGGTTGAGGGCAAGTGGTCCTTATCGGAATAATTGTAACCCCTCCTCCTTAATTGATCATTGTGTTGCTGGCATGTAACATCCTGGAAATAAGCATCCGCCGAGCTTTATTGCCTCAAGAAAATTGTTTAAAAGAATGGAATACTGTGCAGCTTGTTAGATATAGTTTTATTGTGGTTGACATGAAGCTTTGTTCTTGCAGAATGAGAGCTATATCACACTCCATGATCTGAAAGGCTGTAAGCTTTCAGGAAGTGTTTTCAATATCCTTTTCAACCTTAACAAGTTCATGGCCTTTGAAACTCGTGATCCATTTCTCATTCGTCAGGTATTCAAAACAATTTTTCTTTTCATCATTTGATGTTGGAAGATTCCGGATAAACATGTAGTGGACTGCATTTCTATTGTTGGTAACAGACTTGCTGTTGCTGATATTGTGATGTTTACAGGAACGTGAGAATCCAACCTTGACAGAGTGGGATCGATTTGCACATAGAGAATACATCAGACTTTCAATGGAAGAAGATGTTGAAGATGCCTCAAATGGAAGTGCCGAAGTTTGGGACGAATCACTAGAGGCTCCCTTTTGAGTTCAACTCAGGTAATCTACCTTAGTTTGAAGTCAATAAAATATGGCGCTGCTTTATTTTAATTATATTACCCTTTCCTTTTTATTTTGTTTCATTCCTATGATGGGCAAATGGGTATCCAAAACATGTTATTAACCTCGGTTTCTTAGACTCTGCATATCATGTAGTGGAAACAGATGAAAATTACAATAAATCTAGTCAATACTTTTGATCTACTTTGTGTAAACACAAGTATCACAAAACTCTGAATGTTTCACTCAACATGCAGTAAAGATGTTTATTTATGTCCGTAGATTCTCATCGGAAACATTATGAATTTTGTATGATCACAAATATCAACGACATGAACTTGTGAATGATGAATCAATTGTTATGCATAATTTCTATCTTGTCTCCATTGCCTATGGAAATTCCACCTTTGCATTTGTCTTTGCAGGAATAGGATAGGTAATTTCAGTTTCTTCTTTAAACTGGCAATCAGACAGAACTGACGACTCGTAGAATCAGTATATCGAACGAGCTGTTGTAGTGCAGATACCTGCACTGTTGTTGAGGGTAAATTCTGAACTCGGTGGTGTCAATGTACCTTTTTTTCCAGCAGCAAAACTGAAAGAATACTGGTCTACATGTTCATGAATTGAACAAACGACGGGTCAGAATGGAAGCCCCAAAGCCTCAAATCATAGCATTCAGAATAGCTGTCTGCTCACGATTAACGACGGCCAGTTGAAAGATAATAACATCCGTAACACGTCTTTCTCTCCTTCTGGTTCAATTTGTTGCCTCAAGTTGTAAGATATCACTTATTTAAGGTTATAATTTATGTCATAGTGATTGGTTGTTTGAACACTTTCATTTGTAAAGTTCTTTAGGTCGTGCCGGACTTCTTTGTCAAGCAATTTTGGTTCCTATCAATTGATATTCATGGTTTATAATCTTTTCGTGTTTGTTCATCTTATTGTACACGAACTGAGTAAGATAATGACCTGACATTCGAGTGTATGCCAATCGATTTCTTCCCTATCAAGAGAAGCGGCATTTTGCTCGGATTTGCAAGACCATTTCTTGCAAAACCGAGCGAAAACCCGAGCAACCCTGTGAATGCTTGGCCTGAAAGAGCTTATGGTATGGAATTGGACAACTTTTGCCTCAACTGTGGCTTCTAATGTGACTCGTCGTATATTTCTACATTAATGTGACTCGTCGTATATTTCTATTTTATTGTCACGTGAGAAGAGATGCTTACAAGGAACACACATTCAGTCACGCCGCATAATTTCCTCCTTGTATCACATACGATACAAGAGATGATAATGTGGGATATAACTTCGGTAACGCCTATAAATTCCCCAAAGCACGAAACAATTTTCTGCCACTAACGACCTGTAACCCTAAGAGAGAAGGTTTTCTTAATAAAGTAATTTTAAAAAAAAAATAACACAGGTAAGTGCTGAGAGCGTTCTTATTTAATTTACTGTGTCTCGTGTTCAAATCCTTATCCTGGCCCGTCCCATAGTTTAAAACAGAATTGGATCCTATCCGGATTCACTTTGTAAGGATCCTCACATCTTAGTCATTCATCGTGTATCGTGCGTTTAAAAATCATTTTACTTTTTTTTTATTTAAAATTAAACAAAAATATTATTTGACAAAAACTGACTGCTTGATGTACGATGAACGATTAGAATGTGAGGATCTCTAGATCCCCATAAAATGGATCCGGAGAAGATCATCTTCGGTTTAAAATAATATGAAAGTTTGTTTGAAAGTTTTCTTAAAATAACTAAAAGCGATTTGAATGAAAATATTTTTTAAACTAATCTTTAGTTAAAATTCAAGTAATTTCTTAAAAAAATTACTTAAAGTGATTCGACATGTCTAGTGCTTCTCAAAAGGCATTTAAAATGATTTTGAACCCGAAATTAATTTCATCAAAAATATTTTCAGTTATTTTGAAAGTATTTTTCAAAAACAAAAAGTTTCTTCGTGTCCATCCTCCACAACTCTCACATAAGCCGAGGAAGAGCACCTCTCCCAATTACACAATCCCAAAACCCTGCCTTTCCCAGAAACTCAGAGAAGTTGAAAGCAGGTTTTGGGTAAACTTTAGCGCAGCGGCGGGTGCGGTTAGACTGTTAGAGCAGCAGGCGGAGATGAAGGTGGTTGCTTTAGTAAGCGGCGGCAAGGACAGCTGCTATGCCATGATGAAGTGCATCCAATACGGCCACCAGGTTCGTTACTTTCTGTTTGGTTCCCTAGAAAATGCAGGAAATTCATAGCAAAGATTGATTTTTTCCTGATTTTTCATGTTGTTTTCACCTGTTGTGTATTTGGGTTTTCACTGAAAGTTCAGCTTAACTTTGGGTTTAGATTGCTAATGGCATTGGGATTGATGACTGAGTGTTTGGTGGCTGAGAAAATCCACATTGTTAAAGAAAAAAGAAAATTTCGTTCCTTTTATGCCTTTTTATAACTGGTTTCTAAATTGCTTATATCCTGGGTTCAGTTTTCGCTCTTGAGTGATTGCTGGTTAAATAAATAATTGGGCTCGTTTGAGACTGCTTCTGTAAAAGCAGTTCTGCTCATAGTGCTTACATTAGAAACACGTTAAGTTTTTATTGAAATCCAAGTGGTTTATGAAAAAGCATCTAGCAAGTGATTCTCTAGAAAGCGGTTCTATTCACCCAGAAGCACTTGAAACGCAGTCAGAAGCGCTTTTGGTTGCCATGTTCAAAGAGTTTAAAGATTCTTTATAAATGTCATATTCAAAGTTTGATAATTGATAAGTGCTTATTATTACGCAGATTGTTGCAGTGGCAAATTTGATGCCAGCTGATGATTCTGTGGACGAGCTTGATAGCTACATGTATCAAACTGTAAGTCTCTCTTTCCTTCCTCCCTACAATTACATATTCGAATTAAAGTTAAGGAAATCCAGTGATGTGATTGTTGAGTCCATTTACGTTCCTTAGGTTGGGCACCAGATAGTCGTCAGCTATGCAGAATGCATGGGAGTCCCATTGTTCAGAAGGCGAATACAAGGATCCACAAGGCAAGATTTTAAGAAGGAAATTTTGATAAGAACATTTTATCCTAGATTTAGAAGCTGCAATCTTTGTTATTATTGTTGAGAAATTCTCACGTGTAAAGCATATTTTTATTCTCGAATCGCTTTTGTGGATCATATAGGCATCAGAAGCTTAGCTATAGAATGACACCTGGCGATGAAGTCGAAGATATGTTTATTTTGTTAAATGAAGTGAAAAGACAGATTCCTTCTGTCACAGCAGTATCCTCTGGTGCTATTGCATCAGATTATCAAAGGCTGCGGGTGGAAAGTGTGTGTTCTAGGTTGGGGCTTGTTTCTCTAGCATACTTGTGGAAACAAGATCAGTCGTTTCTCCTTCAAGAAATGGTAATTTCATTTTTAACAATATAAATGCAGTTTATTAGTAATGCATTATTTTAACTCACATACCCTTTTTGCCAACCAGATAACTAATGAGATTCTAGCAATTACAGTTAAGGTAAAATTCATTGTTTAACTTGCTATTTTGGTTGCTTGAAATCACTTGCATGTGTATTTGGATGGTTTTGTGGATGGAAGCCTAATATTGTTTGAATATCGTAGGTTGCTGCTATGGGGTTGGATCCCTCAAAGCACTTGGGCAAAGGAATAGCATTCTTACAACCCTATCTGCATAAGTTGAAAGAGTATGTTTTTTTTTTTCTGCTCAACCCCCTTAAACCAAAGTTTCTGCAGTACATTGATATTACCATTCTTGATTGTATACGAGCATAATCCATAAAATCTGTTGGTTAATCTACCATTCGTTGTCAGTTTGTATGGTATTAATGTATGCGGCGAAGGAGGGGAATATGAAACCTTGACACTGGACTGCCCTCTCTTTGTTGTAAGTTTATATCGTTTCTCATCCTCTGGCCATGGTCTGCTGTGAATAAGCGGGAGTGAGCAGTTGTCCCAATTCATTTTTCTTATCACATTTTTAAGTCAACATTTATGTCACTTGTTGCATTTACGTTCTACATGATTTTTTTTAATTTACAGAATGCTAGAATTGTGCTGGATGAGTTTCAAATAATACTGCACTCTTCAGATTCCATAGCTCCGGTTGGGGTGCTTCATCCCTTGGCTTTTCATTTGGAAAATAAGGCAGAGTCCTGTACTTTGGGGAGCAGTGATCATACCAATCAGAAGTGTCAGGAGAAGAAGAGTTTTCTATTTGAAGTGCAAGGAGACCATTCACAAGGATATGATGCTGCACGCAAAGCTGATGCCGAAGTTGAGAATGCAGTTGAACTTGCTGATTATAAACTTCACATTTCAAAAACACAAAAGGGTGATACATTTTCTATTTGTTGCTGGTTACAAGATTCTCGTACGACTTCCACAGGTGAACAGTAGATGAAGTATACTTCTCCGGTTGTAATTTTTATTCCTCGCCAGTGTATCGTTTTTCAGATAGTATTATAACAATTTAATACTGTTAAATGATCTAATTGACAGGATTGCAAGGAGATCTGGAGGCTGTCCTGAAGAAAATTGAATCACTACTTGTAGAATATGGTTTTGGTTGGGAATATGTTCTCTATATTCATCTTTATATTGCCGACATGAAAGAGTTTGCTGCAGCAAATGATACATATGTGAGGTATATAACTCAAGGTAAGTGCCCTTTTGGTGTTCCATCCCGCAGTACAATTGAACTGCCTTTGTCGCAAGCGGGTTTAGGTAAGGCATACATGGAAGTTTTGGTGGCAAATGACCATTCCAAAAAGGTTCTACATGTACAGAGTATATCTTGCTGGGCACCCAGTTGTATTGGACCTTATAGCCAGGTAAAACATACGTCATCAGCTCCCAGTCAGCACCTTTCCTTTTACTTTTCTTCATTTTCCTAACGAGAACAGTAGGTTTGCATCATATAAGGTGGAAAGTTCCATGAATTTAAAATTGGTGATCTTCTAATTTCTATCAATTTGTTTGCTTCCAGGCAACTTTGCATAAGGAGATACTTCACATGGCTGGGCAGTTGGGGCTCGATCCTCCCACAATGACATTATGCCAAGGAGGCCCCATTGACGAGCTGGAAAAGGCACTAGAAAATAGTGAAGCAGTGGCTAAATCCTTTAACCATTCAATATCGGCCTCAGCTATTGTTTTTATCACTTACTGTTCAACAAAAAATATATCGTCAGAGAGATTTAAAATTCAGGAGAAGCAGTTTGCTTTCCTTAAACAAACAAGGAGCTTCGAGTTGGATCTAGGAACCAATTCTGAAGCATTTGATCCCATTTTTCTATATGTGCTCGTCCCTGATCTACCAAAGGGGTAAAATTTTTATTTATGCTCCTCATTTGTTTCGATTTTATTTCGTCGTGATTACCTGAAATAATCAGTTGCTCCTCTTTTTGGCATGCAGGGCCCTTGTAGAAATTAAGCCCATTTTATTTGTTGCAGAAGATATCGAAGAACCAACTGAGAATGCAAAAGACCAATCCTGCTCAAGCAACCCTGGTTACTGGGGTTTTCAGCATGCGGATTGGCATGATTCTTGCTTTCAGAGTTGCATTGTTCCTGGAAAATTATGTACGGTTGTTTTGTCCGTGAGTAGTGAACTTGCTTCGATGATCTGTCTTGAAGACAAGAATAAAGAGGATTATCAAAATTCTTTTGCAGAGAGGCAGACGGATAGAGTATCAAGATTTTGCATATATCTTCTGGATAAAATTATGACGGAGAACGCTTTTTCTTGGCAAGACACAATGGTATGTTTCTTGTCTAATGACTCTTCTTTCTTTTGTTACTGTGTTTTCGTTCGTATCATTCTAACTCTGTCTTTCCTTGCATAGTATTTGAGGTTGTATTGTCCAACAAGCCTTCAAGTATCTGTGGATGCACTCTCACTGATGTTGACTAATGCATTCAATGAACTCGCCGAAATGGGTCGGATCAAGACTGGCAAGGAACCCGTCTTCAACCTCCTTCCGGTCTTAGGTGCTGGGAGTTCTTCAGCAACCATGAATGATATAATCACCTGTGAATTATTGGCTCAGAAATCCTGAGTTTCATTGCTTCATGTGAAAGGAGAAAAGATCCTTTGATTTCCGATATGGTGTTTGATGCAAATGCCTAAACTGTTTGTAATCGGATAATTTTATCCGCTCGCTTAAATTACCGGGTGCAAGGGGCTGGTGACTCATGTAGATCTGAGCATTCCCCCTCCACCCGAGATTTTGTGTTCGATTTCTGTTCCGATGTCATTTGTATCAAAGAAATATTCTCTGGTTTTAATCCAACATTTTGTATATTTGGAAAAAGTCACACTGCTCCACAACTCTCTCTCTCTGTCTACCCCCGACATCTCCACACAGCAACGGCGAGCTCAGTTGGAAAATGACCCGTCGTTTCCATGCAGGCAAACCCTAAATTCCTTACTGATAAAATAGTAAACGATACAACGTATATTTTTCTCCGGTATGCACTCCTTGTTGTTTAATACATCAAAAAAATACCACTGATAAGATTCAACAGGAGCGTGTCGAAGTTAGTTTCAATAAAATTGAAAGACATAAATTTGAAGAGTTATGTGGATAAAGTTGATGAGCTAGGGTTAGGGTTTGCCGGTTTGGACGCATAAAACATAATGCTTCACCTTGAAAACATTATGGTTGGTACTAACCCTAAGATATTTGATTGATGATGTGTAATGTTTTGGTTTGGGTTGGCAACTTTGGCTTATTTCCAAACTCGTACATATGTCAAGCAGATTGATGTGTTATATTATTGCGCATGCTTAGTTTGCTAACACTCAGACCAAACCAGACTAATGTGATGGCAAAATGTCTTGTCGTTCTTAATAAAATCTTGACAACTGTGATGCCTGACAATAATCTTCTTAGTTCCATGTCTAATGTCTTTATATATAGAAATCAATTCAAATCACATCATTATTAGTTAATTAGATGTAATTATACGATATGGTCTTGTATGTTGCAAGGTTCCAGGAGAAGGGAGAATGGCTATGGTACGCAACTTTACGCGTGCTTTGCAAAGAGGTTATTTACAGGACTAGATACTGGGACATTTCAATCACAAATGAGGCAACCACCACCATCTTATTTTACATTACACGTGTGGTTCACACATGTTTGAAAAAAACTCTCACTGTTCCACAACTCTCTCTCTCTCTCTCTCTCTCTCTCTCTCTCTCTACACTCCGACATCTCCACACAGTAACAGTGAGCTCAGTTGAAAAATGACCCGTCGTTGCCAATCATGCAAACCCTAAACTCCTTACTCCTTGTAGTGATCAAATAGTAATGGGGTATGAATCATATGATACCATGCATATTTTTCTCTTGTGTACATCCTTTTTTATTGAGTTTAACACGTAAAAAAGAAACAATGCCTAAGATTCAACCTAAGTGTGTCGAAGTTAATTTCAATAAAATTAAACGGCAAAATTTGAAAAGCCATGATGTAGTTGATGAGGATTAAGGTTTGGACCATAACATAATGCTTCACCATGAAAACAATGTGGGGTTGGTACTTTGTCTATTAGACATAAACCCTAAGATATTTGATTGATGATGTGTAATGTTTTGATTTGGGTTGGCAACTTTGGCTAAATGCCTTGTCGTTCTTAATAAAATCTTGACCAAATGTGATGCATGGCAATAATCTTCTTAGTTTCATGTCTAATGTAATTATCAGAGAACGATTTGTAAGTTGCAATCCTGCAGACACCGTACGCCAAGAGGAGGTATACATGGCTGCACATTTTGGTTGGTCTTTAGGGCAGCAAGATGTGAAAATTGCCTTTTTACAAGGCATCTTACAAGAGGAAGTATACATGGCATAACCACCTAGTTTTATTGATGTTAAGCATGGAGATTATTTATGTAAGCTACACAAATCTTTATATGGATCGAAACAAGCCCCAAGAACTTGGAAGGACAGGTTTACTTGTTTTCTTCCTTCCTTGGGCTTCAACTCCACATATGCAAACTCTTCACTATTTGTTAAAACTGTTGGTGATTAATTTTGTGGTTATGTTGCTGCTTTATGTTGATGACATTATCATCACACGAAGTGCATCTCAAACTATCACTAATGTTATCAATTCTCCTACTAAGGAATTTGATATTAAAGACCTAGGACCACTCCATTACTTTTTGGAAATACAAATTGTGCAGAAAAAAAAGGATGGTTTGTTCTTATCTTTGGACAAGTATGTCACATGTTTACTTACTAAGTTTGAGATGTTATTGTCTAAACCATGTGCCATTTCTTGTCTGCCATAATAATCCTGCATTATACAAAAGCTTGGTTGGCACCCTTCAATATCTTACATTTACCAAACCTGACATTGCCCTTGCAGTACATTAGGTTTGCCAGTTTATGCAATGTCCTATCAAGTCCCACTTTTATGGCAGTAAAGAGAACACTTTGATACTTAAGGGCTACTTGAGGTTGTGCTATTCATTATGGCAAAGGAGCATTGGATTTAGCTGCATATAGTGATGCAGATTGGGTAGTGGCCCTAATGACAGGAGGTCTACCACTGGAATGGTTGTTTTCATGGGTTCTAATCTTATATCTTGGTCATCAAAGAAGCAAAACACTATCTTTTGATCATCTACTGAAGCTGAATACAGAGCTCTTTCTACTACAACAGCTGAAATTGATTGGATCAAACAATTATTGGTTCTTTCTTCAAGTTCCATCTTTTGATAAACCACTCTTATTCTGTGAAAATTTATCAACAATAGCTCTCACCTGCAATCCTATTCAACATCAAAGAACCAAACACATAGAGATAGATGTGCATTTTGTTAGAGAAAGAGTGGCCAAACAACTACTGCATGTTCATTTTGTATCTTCCAATGAGGATTTTGCTGATAATATACTCGCCAAAGGACTACCTGCACCACTATTTCAAATTCACTGTGCCAATCTCATGCTTAGTTTCTCTGCCCCTGAGTTTGAGGGGGAGACGTTAGGAGTGTTAAGGTCCAATGGTTGTTGACTAAACAAGTGTCATGAGATTAAGAAGGCAGTTATGTTTGTTATAAGAGTAACTTAGCTTGTAAGGTACTGTAGCAATCGTATATAACATAATGATCACCATGAAAACAATATTGGGGTTGGTACTTTGTCTATTAGACATAAACCCTAAGATACTTGATTGATGATGTGTAATTATTTGGTTTGGGTTGATGTGTAATGTTTTGGTTCGGGTTGGCAACTTTGGCTTTATTTCAAACTCGTATGTATGACAATGAAGATTGATGTGTTAAATTGCATGCTTAGTTTGGTAAACCAGACTAATGTGATGGCTAAATGTCTTGTCGTTCTTAATAAATCTTGACCAATGTAATGCATGACAATAATCTTCTTAATTTCACGTCTAATGTCATATATAGAAATCAATTAAAATCACATCACTATTAGTTAGGTATATGTGATTATCAGAGTACGATATGGTCTTGTAGGTTGCAATCCTGCAGACACCATACACATGAGACTATGAGAGACCTCAAACCATTAAGAATCTTCGTTTTGCGGGGGTCCAAGGGGAGAGAGAGAGAGAGTGTCTATTGTACACATGCATGCTTATCTTTATTTTGCAAAAAAATTGTTTCCACAACTCGAATTCACAACCTTTTGGTCATAAAAAAACAACCATACACCAAGAAAATTAAAAACATTTACGATTCTTTTTAATGGTACGTAGCACTGAGTAATATGAAAAAGAATGGCTAAGACTAAAAATAAGAAACTTAAAAGTTGTAAAAATCAAACCTAACAGCTAAAGCATCTACAACACTGAGTGTTAATTACGTAGATTTGAAGACACCCTAAATTTCTAACTACAAAATTTGGAAATGGAGATTTATTGTATCATTTTTTTTTTACTTGTATTACAAGGTTGATTCAATACAATAATATATATATATATGTATGTATCGTTTTGTTTTTTTTTCCATCTAACGAACAGCAATTATGACTTGTTACCTTACGTACAAGGAACGTAGGCAGGATGGTAGTCATCATAACATCATTCATTAGGGATTCATACCATGTTCCTATATGAGAATGCATTTCATTATTTATTTTATTTCAAAGCATATGGTGCATCCAAATCACAGTATAGTTAGAGTGTTGGGTTCCTACTCATACGTTCCAAGTTTAAAACTCCTCGCCTTTAAATTATGGTAATAGTTTTGAACTCTCATCTCTGTCCCTAATAATAATAATAATAATAAATAAATAAAATGACAGTTGCTTGTATAACTTCATATTATATGACCATTGGAGTTGGATAAATTTTTTGTTTGTCACCAGATGTATATACACACCTTACGTATGTGCTACTATCCTTCATCACGCACTTCTTGGTTAATCGAGATTAATTTGATGGCGACGGTGCCGTTATAGAGAATATTAATTGAAGTATATATATGCTACAGTTGCAGGTAGACGGGGACCTCGATCATCAAATTATTCAGATCAGATCGGTAAGTGCCAATTTCTTTAGTTTAATTTGTTTCCATGGCCAAGTGTGGGGGCTTTCACTCTGAAAAAGAAAAAAGAAAAGGATGTAGATTTAGTTAGTTACCCACATGCACTGACGGGGACCATATATATAAATAATACACACATATATACATACACACACACACACATATATTACACCACCACCATGCATGGCTGGTTTACAGATGGCAATGCATGTACGAGCAAAGAAAAAGAAGGCGTGTATATATATTACACCACCACCATGCATGGCTGGTTTAGAGATGGCAATGCATGTGCAAAGAAAAAGAAGGGGTAGCAACGCATTCCAAGACTCACAGAATTTGTAGAGAAGTAGTTGAGAAGCAAGAAGGGGCATGCATGTATTCACTAGCAATGAAATCATACGGCCTGGCTTTTACATACAAATCCACTTAAACAATGCTAGACGGGGATTTTTAAAACATGGATGACACCCCCACAAACCCACATAGTTTGTAGAGAAGTAGTTTAGAAGCATGAAGGGACATGCATGCATATATTCACTAGCAATGAAATCATATGGCCTGGCCTCACAGGTGGATATATATATATATATATGTATGTATGTATGTATGGTCCCCAAGGGCCAAAACCCTAAAAAGTACCCAAAAAAAATTTCAAAACTAGACTAGGAAAAGCATTTGTGATAAAAAGAAGACATAAAAGATGAATAGAATATCAAGTCTATACACCCAAGAAGCTTAAGCAAAAAAAGAAAGTTGTTTGATTCTCTTTATTCGTTTAGCATATGTTCAATCTTACAAATTATAAGTCGTCGTTGTGAAGGTGGATGTCATGTCAATATCGTAGAATTAAATTTAAAGTTTTTCGTGTTTGAAAATTCTTACATATACAAATTGTGTAGTAATATTTCTTTATTTACGTTAAAATTTCTGACATGACGATTGTAAGATCTCACATCGCTCAGGGGAGTGGATCTTGTAAACCTTAAATGTATATTCACATCTCTATCTAACATGAGGCCTTTTGGGAGCTCACTGACTTCGGATTCCATTGGAACTCTGAAGTTAAGCAAGTAGCTCGCGAGAGCAATCCCAGGATAGGTGACACACTGGGAAGTTCTCATATGAGTTCTCAGAAACAAAATCGTGAGGGCGTCGTCGAGGCCCAAAGCGGACAATATCGTGTTACGGTGGAGTCGAGCCTGGGATGTGGTGGGGGCCAGGGTCAGGATGTGACAATTTGGTATCATAGCCAATCCCTGGCCCGATGTGTGCCGACGAGGACGTCGGGCCCCTAAGGGGGGTGGATTGTAAGATCCCACATCGCCCAGATGAGTGGATCCATTAAACCTTACATGTATATTCTCATATCTACCTAACACGAGGCCTTTTGGGAGCTCACTGGCTTCAGGATGGGTGACCTACTGGGAAGTTCTCGTGTGAGTTCCCAGAAACAAAACTGTGAGGGCGTGGTCAGGGCCTAAAGCGGACAATATCGTGCTACGGTGAAATCGAGCCCAGAATGTAATGGGGGCCTGGGTCGGGATGTGACAATGGTCATATGTTAACTAAGTTATTTTATAATAGTACAAAATATAAACTCATGTACTATGTGATTATTTTCTCTTATTAAGCATTCTTCTTCCAATGAGAAATAAAATTAAAATTATTTTGTAATTAAAACCATCAAAATTACTTATCGGTTGTCAATGAAAAGCATTGGGATACCATTTTTAAACTAGTCAGCCAATCAGATATCACGTGAGGACTGGATTAGAAGGCCCTTATCATCCTACTAATTAATTTCCTGATTAATAATAAGTTGGCAATCTCTCATGGCAACCATAACTTGGCAAACTGTCGGTGATCGAGAAGTGGTGGTCCTTCTGAGACCCCATAAACTTAAAAACTAAAGAATTATTTATGTAAATATTTTAAAATTTAAAAATATCTTTGCACATTTTAGTTACATGTGTGTGGAAGATAATACAACAAATATGGGTTAAGTGGTGGTGGATGCATTGTATATGTAACTCAACAAAGATTAATTACTATTAAACAATAGTTTTGTTTGAACAAGTCCCTTATTTCTTGGCCTATTAATTTGTTTTTGTATACTAATTTGGAATTTTGACCGAATTTCATTTACAAACCTCTTGTATAAAGTTTTGTAGCCAAAATGGCTCATTAAGCAAGTGGTGGATGAGCAGCCAAAACGGCTCGTTAAGTAAGTGGTAAATTGTTTTAGTGGATATGATTTTTCAACATTACACTACATTTCAAACTTGGATTCTTCTTTTTTAATTTAGTTTAAAATAAAAATATCGCTTGTGAGAAATAAAAACAAAAACTTATTAATTTCTTTGATAAAAATATCAATTGAAATAAATAAAATTCATTAATTTTGCATGCAAAATAAATAATCACAATTGTTTAATTTGTTGATTGCAAACCCCGATGGGTTAGGACACACCATTTGAGACCAACTCTACTTTGACGTACCGTTTGACTTGGGGCTGCCATATGTGATATCAGGACTGCATGGGAAAAAAGATTAATCTGTTATTAATGTATGATGGGATACCTACTGTAAAATGTGTTGATTGGATGATTTGATCTAAAATATAAGATAATTGGTTATGATTGATAGGTCTAAATTGTTTTTTCTTATCTTGAGAATCCTTGGTTTATACTCTAAACCATCTATGATTTTTTAGTATCAAAACAAACAACATAGTATAACATTGTACCTTACCTCATTTTATAATAAAAGGAATTAGTTATATAAATGGTATAAAAACAAATCTAGACTTTTTTTTACTTCTTTATTTAGGAATAGGAGAGAAGGGAAAGAACTTTTCTCCTACTTTGGGCTAATCATTTTCATCACTAAAGCAATCAACCTAATGTTAGATTAAAAATCTACCTTAAAAATATAATAAAGGAATTGTTATTGAAACTTTAAAATTTTAATTGTACATTCTAAATTTTTTATATTTAAAAAGAAATATAATTTTATACAGAGAGCACAATCAAATTTTTAGAGTGTCAATAATATTTATTTATTTATAATAATATGGTAAATTATAATACCTAATTTACTATATTGAGGTAATCGTCGATTTCTTCCCAAATCTTGTGAAGAGATACCAATTTTCCACTTGATTTTTAATTTTATCCGATTACCACCTGAATGCTTATAATTACCCACTGAACGCTTATAATTGATCAGTTTCTAGTATGAAAAAGTAAGATCACGGAGAAGATTCATAGTTGTCAATATTATGAATAAAATTCAAACAAAAATGTACAAAGTGAACTAGCAAAAGAGACAGAGAAGAAAAACAATATGTTGTCTACATTAGGTATAAAATTATAGTTTTCCTCATACAATTGTCACGTGTCGTGAATGTGATCAAGATGGATGAAGAAATCCAAAACCTAAGGTCAGGAGGAAAGTTGGCCAATTATAAAAGCTTAAAGAGAAATCGGATAAAATTAAAATTTAAGGAGAAAATTAGTCAATTATAAAGTTTCGGAAATAATTAGCCAAAATTAAAATTTAAAGAAAAAATTAATAGCTTCGGAAAAGAAAATCGACAAATACCTCTTTATCATTTACCCAAAACAAGAAAATTCACCAAGAATGGCAAGGAAGTGATTTACTGCAAAAAGGGAGGCAATTGTTTAATGGCGCTCTAAAACTGTGACAGAGAGAAAAAGCAAAAGTGAAGAGACTCAACCTGGAAATACAGTGAGAGAGAGAGAGAGACAGAGATCTGAGGTGGGGGACTGAGTCAGGGACCGAGTCGGGTCACATCCTCTCTGTACCGAGTTGAACTTTCAAGGCTAATAATACAGTGTGAACCCAGAAGAAGAAGGGATAAGAAGATCCTGGGTATTAGATTCCACATCTAAAATTCCACTCCAGCCGTTCGATTAACCCCTCCATATCTTCCTCTCTCTCTTCCATCTTTCTCTCTCCTTCTGCAGCTCAATCGATTTCTTGACTTGGCTTGACTTGAAAACCCAATTTCTTGTGTTTTCTCTCAGGTACTTTCTTCTTTTGTTGTTTCTGTTTTGAGAGAGAGAGAGAGAGAGAGTTGTTTTATGTTTGGTTGGTGGGAAAGTTGAGGGGAGTGAAAGAAAATGGGAGGAATGGAAGTGAAATTCTAGGTCTTTTTTAGGTGGGTATTTCGGAAATAATGTGGATAATTAAGTTAGGAATCAGAAAGTTGTGATTTTGAATTTTGGGTTTCAAATTTGAGGCCGCTTGTTCCATCTTTTATTGAGAGAAAGGAGGAAGCAATATATTTTCCGTTTGGTTGCCGGGAAAGTTGAGGGTAGCGAAAGAAAATAAGAAATGGAATTGAAATTCTTGATCTTTTTTAGGTGGGTATTTGTAAGAATGTAGATATAATTAAGTTAGCCATCCGAAAGTTATGTTTTCGAATTTCGTGTATTGGTGCATAAATCTGTGCTTCATTTGTACAAAGGTTTGCTTCTTGTTGTGTGATGGTTTGAGCTAAAAGATAAATCTTTTGTTTGTTCTACAGATTTGAGGCTTTCTGGTAGCTTCTAGGTGCTATGATGGAGCTCAAGATCAACAGGTGTAGTTTGGATTCGGAGATTAAGCTGTGAAAATGCTTAAAGCTTTAGCAATGGTGAGTGAATAACATAGTCTGATTTGATTTTGAAATTATTCAGACTGGGTTCGTATTGAATTGTCGGGCTTGGGAGTTCATGGACCTAAAACACCAGTAAAACAAAAATCTAAACTTGGTAGATTTTGTTGGTGTTAAACCCTAGGCCTGGTTTGTGGTTCTTGGAATGGTGAATTTGAAGTTTTGAGGGCAATTGTTTTGAATTTGAGTTCCGAAAATGAAGAGTGAAAGCAGCAATAGCTTAGGAACTGAGAGAACAGTTAAATCCGTAGAATCAGTGGAAGATTTTTCCAAGTATTCCCACAGTCCAGCTCATTTGGCAGTTGCACGCCGTGACTATGCCACTCTCAAGCGCATTATCTCTACCCTCCCTCGACTTGCCAAGGCCAGTGAAGTAAGCACCGAAGATGAATCTCTTGAGGCTGAGCTCCGAGCTGATGCTGTATCTGCTGTCATTGATCGCAGAGACGTTCCTGGTCGTGAGACTCCTCTTCATCTAGCTGTGCGTCTCCGGGACCCAAGCTCAGCGGAGATTTTGATGGCAGCCGGTGCTGATTGGAGTCTTCAAAATGAGAATGGTTGGAGTGCTCTCCAAGAAGCTGTGTGCACTAGAGAGGAAGCAATTGCTATGATCATTGCACGGCACTACCAGCCCCTTGCTTGGGCTAAATGGTGTCGTAGACTTCCCCGTATTGTTGCCTCTACAGCCCGGATTCGTGATTTTTATATGGAGATAAGTTTTCATTTTGAGAGCTCAGTCATCCCGTTTATTGGTCGAATTGCTCCATCAGATACTTACCGAATTTGGAAGCGTGGTTCTAATCTTCGAGCTGACATGACTCTTGCTGGTTTTGATGGGTTTCGCATTCAAAGGTCTGATCAAACATTTCTGTTTCTTGGAGAGGGCTACTCTTCAGAGGACGGTAATGTGAATTTGGCACCTGGTTCTTTGATTGTTCTTGCTCATAAGGAGAAAGAAATCTCAAATGCTTTGGAAGGAGCTGGTGCCCAACCAACCGAAGCTGAAGTTGCCCATGAAGTGGCCTTGATGTCCCAGACGAATATGTTTAGGCCGGGCGTTGATGTTACTCAGGCCGAGCTTATCCCCCATTTAAATTGGAGGCGACAGGAGAGGACTGAGATGGTTGGAAATTGGAAGGCCAAAGTTTATGATATGCTTCACGTGATGGTGAGTGTGAAGTCAAGGCGGGTTCCAGGTGCTATGACTGATGAGGAACTCTTTGCAGGGGATGATGAAGAAAAGGTGGCAAATGGTGGTGATAATGATGAATACGATGATGTATTGACTGCTGAAGAAAAAAAGCAGTTGGATTCTGCACTTCGTGTGGGGAACTCAGATGGTGCTTGTGAGGACGAGGACAATGGGGTATCCGACTGCCATGAAAAAGGTTCAGGAGGCTCGTATGAGAACTGTGAATCGAACGGTGTTGTTAAGGAGAAGAAGGGTTGGTTTGGTTGGAACAAGAAAAATTCAAGGGGAAACGATGATTCTGAAGATCCAAAGCCTTTGAAGAAGTTCTCAAAGTTGGCCCCAGAAGGTGGCAATCAGAAATCACTTGATCATCAAAAACCATCATCTGAATTCCCTAAAGACGACATTGCAGATGGGAAAAAGGGAAAAGATAAAAGCAGTAAGAAGAAAAAGAAGAAAGGGTCTACTGATTCTAAGCATGAGAGTGAGTACAAAAAGGGTTTGAGGCCTGTCTTGTGGTTGACGCCAGATTTCCCGTTGAAAACAGATGAGCTTCTTCCTTTACTAGACATCTTAGCAAACAAGGTCAAGGCTATAAGGAGACTCCGGGAGCTTTTGACCACTAAATTACCCCCTGGCACCTTTCCTGTTAAGGTAATACGAAAGTTCTAGCTTCATAGACTACTTTTCCACAGTTTGATTGTTTATGCAATTTTGTTGGTTGGTATGGTCATGCTGTCCAGTTGCTATCACCTGATTAAAACATATTTCATAAACAAAATTCAACTTATTTGCCACAATTCCTTGAATTGCTGCGAAATAATTTCTTAATATTTGGTAGATGCGTAACAAGGTTAGAAATATTCTGGGTGAAGTCTGCTGAGTGATTTGTACGGGTTCTTTTTAGAATCTTATTTTTACAAAATTTACATGCGTGTGTTTTTGGTTCTCACTGTTCAGTTTTATCGATTAGTATGGCATCATGTAATTTATAGGTTTACCCTTTGTAGCCCTTCAGCCTCTGTTTTTGAATGTCAACCTAAAGTTGCGTTTCCCTACCGCAGGTTGCTATTCCTATTGTCCCAACAATACGAGTTCTTATAACATTTACCAAATTTGAGGAGCTTCAGCTGGTGGAGGAGTTTTCAACCCCTCTCTCCAGTCCTGCACATTTTCAGGATGCAAAGTCAAAGGACTCAGAAGGATCCTCGTCATGGATGTCATGGGTGAGAGGAAGTCGTGGTGGGCAATCAAGTGACAGCGAAAGCCACCGGTATAAGGATGAAGTTGACCCTTTCCTCATACCGTCAGACTATACCTGGGTTGATGCCAATGAGAAAAAACGCCGCATGAAGGCCAAGAAAGCCAAGAGCAAGAAACACAGGAGACATGCAACAGCCAAGCCTGCCGAAGCAGGACATCGGGCAAGCGAGGATGTCGAAGAATAGTTTGGCATAATTTACTACTGCTCTACCTCTAAGAGGGATTTCGTGGGAGACAAAATGAGGTAAAGCCAGTTCTTGTGTGTTCGTGACCTTCATTCTTCACATTGGATTTTATCACGAAAGTCTTGCCTGATACGTTTTAGGCTCGTAATTGTTGATTTAGAAGAAGAATATATGTATCTTCTTCAATTATTGTATTGTTATGTGCCGTGAAATCTGAGAGGAACTGACTTCTCTTGTTCTAATTTCGAGTTCACATCAATCTTTGTATCTAAGTTGTTTCATTTTTTTTGTGGTTGGTATTTTCTTGTGCTTGTCATTGTAGCCAAGACCATCATCTGTTTCGGTTCTGTATGTTTTGTGCTAAAATATGTATGGAAATGCTTGAACTTTCTCAAGATTCAATAGAAAATATATACATCTCTTTGGAATTGCTTTCAAAAGTTGATGAATACAACAGCAGATAAGACAGAGAGAGGTGAGTCGGAGGAGGGGCCGCCGCGGGCTATTGGTGGCCGGCAGGGTACGGAATTTAGATGAGTGAAAGCTTTAGTAGCCTTCAAACATCTTTGAGGTGGTCGCTCTATGATTTTTCTTAAAGAAAACTACTGAAAAAAGTTTGAAAACTTTAAGTTTTAACGATAAAGACAAAATAAAGGATAAGGTGAATAGTATTAAGATTGATTTTTTAGTATAAAAATGTAGTTTTTCGTTAAAATGAACAGTACTAGAAGTTTTTCGTTAAAGTTCCCTTTTTCTTATGTGTCCGCACAAAATGCAGTGTTTCACATAATAGGAGTGGTACATTGTTCCCTCGAACAACCTTTTTCTCAATGTTCGAGTGGTACAAAGACCCGCTGGCAGCGTACGGAGTTTAGATGTGTGATGCTTTAATAGTCTTCAAACATCTTTCAGGTGGTCGTTCTGCGTTGTTTCTTTGGTGTCTACTAAAAATGCACGATGTGAAACTCTTCGGTGCCTCTACTAAGTGCACAGCGTTTCACATCGTCGGAGTGGTACGTTGTTCCCTCGGAGAACTTTTTCTCGATGCCGAGTGGCACAAACACAAATACAAATGAAAGACGTTGCACGTTAACAGTCCGTCTTCATGGGTCTTTGCTTATCTGAGCATGTACAGGGATTACATGATTTAAGATATGACGATTTTACTGTCGATACATACCGATTTACAGACAACAAAATTGTTGACCTAATGATTTACACATCTATTCGTGTTGCCGGTAGTTTAGACGGATTTTCTACCAGAACCGGTCCTTGTTAACGCTTAAGTATCCGGCCATAACTTTCCCGCCGGTGTTTCTCATTCCATCGATAAGGAAGCACCAAGTTGAACCCAGTGCTCCAATGAAAAAGTCAGCTTCACTTGCCATCAAGAAATTAACAATCGGATAGTTCGTGCTAGTCTCCCTTCCGAGACTCGTTTCATAAGCGGCCATTGTCGAGTTCCCCACTTGACGGGTCACGTTCGTGTAGTAGAAGTCCCAGTGACGGTAACTTTTGGATTTGTCTATCACTTCCTGGAACATTGTTAATGTTAGGTTTGCGCAAGATCGATCACTTCTAAATCTATTCAGAAACATGATGTTAATGCCAGAAAACTAAACCTGCATTTCAGTAGAGAGCCACACACTCTTAAGCTGCGGGAAGCGCCTTCTTATTCGGTCAGCAAGACCCATGTATTCTTCGAATTCCACCACCTTCATTTCGCACGCTTTGTCTCCCATTCTCACGTGCATGCTAAGCAGTGGCTGAGGCATCCACGGCTTGTGACTAGACCAAACAAATTCTTCGATATCGGACCTTGGGTCGATTGTAACATCCTGCAACGAAAGACGTTACAAAGTATAATCGTTTGAGAAGATTCGATTTGCATAATCTCAATATCGCGCGCTGTATATGGTACTACTAATCCGGTGTGCTCCAAACTCGATATATACAAATCGAGACCTCTTTACAATCAGAAGCCATTTTTGTACGAAGACAATCAAGTGAAATTATTTGTTTACCTCTGTCCTGCAAGAAAAACAAGGCAGAAGGGACAAAAGTAACAAACCTTAGGCCATTTTCCGTCAAAACTTCTGATGACCATACGGGCAGCTTCCTTTCCGAATGCAGCATGGCGGGCAACATTCAATAAGCCGCATGTGTACTCCGTTTGAAATCTCATCAAGTATCGAACCGCCTGACATAATGTAACAACTTCCAATCAAATATGGAGCTTGCTTTTCTTTCATGAATATAGCGTACTTGGAAGCAAATATATTTATAGATCTATATAGACTACCTGTGCTCTCCACCACCTCCGGTCCATTTTGCGATGATAAGCAACCAAACTCCCATTTATTTCTGTCGTAGGTTGCAAATGACTCCATGGATCGCCCCATATTCTGCATTAAATATTTGACAAACGACATGAGATAAACAGAAATACATAAGCTGCTAACTATTAGGAGAAGTGAACTGAAAACCAAATGGTTAGAGATGCAAATTATTACTTGGGTGTAGGTCCAACCCATATTTTCTTTGAGTTATAACTTTCTTTTGCTGTAATGGTGCCTTTTTTCCGGGCTTCTTCACTTCCCATAAGCTCAAAAGCACGATTTCGACATTGTATGGATGTTTCTGGAAAGAAGTAGCAAGACCAACTGGAGTGGGACGAACCTGTAACACATGGATCTTATCATCCACACTCGACTATAAGAACAAAAGTCTATTTTGATGTTTCGAACTCCTATATGCAGTTATATAAGAATGAAAATCGTCAAAACAGTTGAGCTGAGATGTAGTGATATTAACCTTTACAACCATCATGGTCAGCTCGATTGTAGTAGTTGGTGACAAGGACCCTGTTTTCATTGATTGCAATAGCTAGAAGCCCACACATTCCGGCGATCTGTGCTCCAATGCCAAATCCTGGTAATCTTTCCCAGTCAGCTACAAGAAATTTTACGCTAGGGTCGCTGCAGTTCAAAGGATGCTGATGCATCCATATGTCTCGTTGCACTTTTCGTGTCAAGGGAAAATTTTCTTCATCGGACCCTGTAATCTGCAGAAGCTTTGCTTATTAGCAAAAGATTGCAAAACACATCATCTTCTTACCTCACTAAGCCACATAAAAATTCAAAATATCATACGAAATAAATAACGATTAAATGCATATGTACATGTATGCAAGATTGCACTGACTTATACATGCTAATCTTTCCAAATTCTTGTTCTACAGGGAGAAAAAGTTATGGGATTTCAAGACCTAGAAACATACCCAGGGAGCGTAGGCACCTTCGGATATATCTTGATGCCTAAAGTATCTCGACTGCTCATTAGTTGCAGCTGCAGGGTACCTGTCCAACAATCCCTTCCAACTTGTCCAAGGAGGATACTTCTCGTTTTCCGCATGCTTATCAAGGCGCTCGTTTACTTGTGCTTTCAACATGCAGTTTTCCAAATGTGGGGCATTTGGAATACTGGATCTGCTTACTCCAAGTCTCTGCAAGAGGTCACTCTCTCCAGAACCTGATTCATTTAGTACAGCACTCCAAGCTGAATACAGTAATGTGACTCTCTCATCATTGATCATTTCTTCACTTCTCAGTGAATCAACTTTTTTCTCTGTTCTGATTTGCCGTTTTGAACTGCAGTTTGTGCCTGCAACCACATCTTCAAATTCAAAACCATAAAGTTAGTCTCTTGCAAATCCTTCTAATTCTTCGGTAAACTACTTGACGAATGCCATTGATTAAAATAACTGTTATTTTTATCTAGACACACGCACACCCGCCTCGACTGAACCTCGAAGTCACGGAGCTGCCATTTCGCATTAAGCGACTGAATTTGTCTAAAAGCTTATGGATGAATTATTAAAGCATATATTCAGGATTCAACTAGCAAGTCTAGTCAAAGTTAAGTATTCAAGTGAAGAAAATGTGTTCATGAAGTTATTATTCTAACTTTAAGTAGCTTTGAATACACCTTTTAATTATTCCCCATCCTGCCTTCTCACCCTGATTCTCCACCCTAGTTTAGTTAATTAAACCTCATTAAAAAGTATATGAACTCCCCGAACTCGCACGGACCTAGACGTAGCCAAGTTGGCTAGAACATTGTGCTCCTCCACCGCACCCAAGTTCAAATACCCTCCTCGTAATTTACATTAAATTAGAATATCGCTCGAATGACTTCTGTACTCAAGTTCAATTATAATCGCTTGTAATGTACATTAAATTAGAATATCGCTCAAATTAAAAACACCAAAGCTCCAAATTATACATCTCAAAATGTAAAGAGAAAAGCAAAAATGACCAAGAAATTGAAGAGTATATGAGGAAATTCGACTCACTGATGAACTCTGAGCTTGAATTCCCAGCTGAAGAACCCTGAGAAATCGACGAAAACGAAAGGCCTCCATACTCAAAAGTACCAAGGGAAGTGAGTGCAGCAAGAAAGAGAGAAGTGAGGCAAACTCCACACAGAAAACCCACCACACAAATTTGACAAGGAAATGAACTCCCCATTTGAAAAGCCTTCTGTGAAACAGCTCTCTCCAGAGACTTCTGATTTGATGGCTCCATTTTTTATTTATTTTCTTCACCTCCAAGGATCAATGAAACCAACAGAAAATCTGAAGCCTTTTCTTTTCACCAGAAATTCATGGGATGCCAACTAACTCTGATTACTGCAATCACATGAAGCAATTTAACTTTTAATTATCTACTTTCTAAAAAACTAAATAAAATTTCTAGTATTGTGTATTGGATTTTCATAAGTAGAAAAGCAGAAGAATTGTCAAATCTCAGCCATCTATTTCCATCACCTCAAAAACTTCGGTGGGGTCCACCTCCATCTTCCTTCCAGCTGCAAAAAAAAAAAATGAAATTCTCCATCAGAGAGTGCAGAAGAACTGTTGCAAGAACCATGCGACAGTCATGGAAGAATGATTTACTGTCAACCAGATAAATTGCAAAATTTACATGAAAATTTAAAAAAATAATAATAATTTTGGTAATCAAACTTTAATTGCTCTGGTTAACAGAAGATTAGTGAAGAGACCCCATAATCCAATGATCCCATTTTTGAAGTAAAAATATTACCTTCAAGAGAAAAAAAAATGTGGAAAAATATTTCACCTGGATTTGAAAAAGAAAAAGAAGCAAAAGGTGGGCAGCAAAATGTCAAAAACCAAAAAAGAGAGCGCATGCAAAGAGAAACATGCCACTGATTCCACAAAAAGAAGAAGCAAACAGCTTGACAGAACACAGATAAGCGTGGCTAAAAGTTGATGCCAGAAACAGCAAATTTGGTGTATTTTTTTTATCTTTAATTAAGAAATAAATATTAGCACCAGAAATTATCCAAAGGGTATCTCAGCAAAACCAAGAGAGGACAGGAACTTTCAGAGAAAGAGAGAGAGAGGGAGAGGCAGAGGGAGAGGGAGGGAGGGACGGAGGGAGGTGTATGTGGCAAGGGAGGAGCTGACCAGGTTGAGAAGCAAACAGACAAATCATCCTCTCTGAACAACCGCAGACATCCACTCGATCTTGTTAAGATTTTTGTGCAGTTAGATGATGGCGCAGAGAGTGTCCTTTTGTATAAGATAGTGGAGAGTGGTGGTTCTCGGAAGAGTGGACACATGGCACGAACCCAATTCATCAAAATACCAAACCCCTTCACTTTTTATGCTGCTTTTTTCTAGTTCTTGGCTAAGCTTTTTGGAATAATGTCACGGGCTATAAATGTTAAATTTTTCAGAATTTTAACAAAAAAAATTTTAATACTGTTAATTTTAACGAAAAATCATGCATTTATACTAAAAAAATTAATCATGATACTATTTATTTTGTTCTTATCATTAAAACTCAAAATTTTCAAACTATTTTCATTAGTTTTCTTTAAATTTTATATATTAAATAGCATAAAAATTAATAATTGAATTATCATTTAAATATTGATTACCGTATTTATTTTTTATCAGACACATTATTTAATTTACAAATTTAAACTATAATTTTGTCTACTAACATTACTTAACTTCTAGTTTGTTGACCAAACACCAACTTCCTCCCCCAAATAAAACTAAACTTCCTCCCCCTAATAAAACTAGGGGATTTGACCAACCTCAATAATTATGAACTCAGTTGAATAAATAGAGTTTTGGAGTGCAAAGTTGGAAATTATGATTAATTAATCCATTATTTAGCTTATTGGTATAGTATGTTCGAGACTTGACACTCACACTTGCTTTTCACTACTTTTAACTATTTTGGTCCTATGAGGCTAACGTAATTGGATCTTTGGCTCAAAAATAAAGATAGGTACTTTTTTTGTCATTAAATTACTATATTATAAATTTTTATTAAGAAAAACTAATGAAAATAGTTTGAAAACTTTGAGTTTTAACGATAAGGACAAAATAAAGGGTAAAGTGAATAATACTGGATTTGATTTTTTAATGTAAAAATATGATTTTTTTTTTTTTTAAAATAAACAGTACCGCGAGCTTTCCATTAAAACTCTCTTTTTATTAAATAGGTGGTTCACCCTTTGAACCCCTCATAAACATTATCACATGAGCAATAGAGCAAAAGAGAGTCGTTCACAGATCTCAACAATATTTAAGAAACAGGATTTGGGCTAAGCTAGCTACACAATAAATTAAATGTAATTAGATATCGAACTGATATTTATGAGAGTCAAATTTGAGAAACATATCACTAAATTAAGAGCAATGATATTCGCACTCATTTTTACATTCCACACACTCTTGTAAATTTTTATCAATTGATCTTTTTCTATTCATTTGGTTCGAATGTTGAAAATTAAAAGAAGTGCATGAAAAGTAAAAATACGTGTGCGAATAGAACCACTCTTAATTAATCGTACGTAGTGCTAGTGATGAAGTTCAACTTATATATGCACACGGTATAATTTTAGGATAGTGTTATCCACGCATTCATTTTTACTTTATGCACACATCTCAATTTTCAGCTGTCAGATCAAATAAATTGAAAAAGATAAAAAAGTTAACAAAGATGTAGAGTTAAAAATAGGTATGTGAATGACACTATTTTAGTTTAATGCTAGTAGGTTGAAGTGGAGTTTGGTGGTGATGGGGTTAAATTGGTAACTTAGCTATCAACTTCCCAATCGTGCATATCTTAGATTGGTAAAAACTTATTTTAATCAAATTGGCGAAGATTAATCAAAGTAATTAGTCATCTAACTAGGGTTTGCAAGTGCAAATTTGTTTATATATAAAATGAAATTCCCAAAATTAACCCAAGTTGATGAGATGCCAATCTGACAGGACGCCACTTGGTAGTTTCTTTTTATCCACGCAGACATTTACAGCTAATACAAGGACCACCATGCATATAATTATCACCTCCTACTTGATAATATATAGCTGAAAAAAATAATCTTTTGTAAGCCGATTCATGAATAATATGTACCAAGTGGCAGATCCGTCGCACTATTTTTTATGTAAGCTTTTGAGGGGTTTTATGTTATAATGTATTTTAATAATTTGAACAGTTTAATTTTTTAGTTTTTCTTCTAAAAAAAATTACTCAGATCTGAAAATGTATGACCGTTGTATTTAAGGGTTTAAGGTTTCTTTATAGAATCGTATTTGTCTATTTTCTTCACTACAAATTAATGTCTTAATGATTTTGGATTTGTCTAAGTTTTTGCAATTATGATCTATGAATGATGTTTCAAAAGATAAATAGTTCGAATTGTTAAAATACACTAAGAGTGAGCCACAAAAAACGTGTGTCAAAAGTTGTGTAAAAAAAACAGTGTCATGCATTTGCCCCATATATATATAGGAAATCTTTAAGGAAATGGATCTCCATTTTTTTATAAAAATGGGGATTAGTTCTGGAGTCCACACTAGATTAAACTTTAACGATCCGAACCGTCTATTTTTCAAGTTGCACCTCATAGATCATCCTTGCAAAATATTAGCTAAATTGGAAATGTTTAAGACATCTAATTGGGTTTAAAGAAATTGATGAATACTTTGTTATATAAGAAACAATAAAATTTTATCTTGATAATTAAATTGGCAAATGGTTTCAGATTTAATTGAATTTGTGCAAGGATGATCTATGAATCAAAACTTACAAAATAAACGATTTGGATCATTAAAGTTTGATGGAATAAGTCCCACACTTAATTTCCATTTTTTGAAAAAATGAGGATCCTCTTGCGTAAAGGGCTTATATATATATATATATATATATATATATATAAGAAGTTATGAACATGGGCTAATGGTGGACATCTCAAAAAAAAAAAAAATGATAGAGAGTTGAGTGCGCTTGTTACAGCTTAGAAGTGACAATATCATGAAAATATTGTAAAGAAAAATCAAATTTAATGTACTCCCTTAAGTGGGAATTATCATAAAAGAGATAGTATAATCATTGTTCTAAAAAATTTCACCTAAAGCCGCATAATATCATTTGTCATAAAAGAGACATGTTACAACCATTGTTCTAAAAAATTTCACCTCGCATCTAGGCAGCGTTAAACGGCTAGTCATTGTCCGGATTAATCCTAAGCGTTGGAAAATTAAGAAAATGCGCCTAGACCTACCTAAGCACCATCACCTAGGTCGCAACTTTCATTTAGACTCAAAATATATAACTTTCATTTTGCATTTTATTTTTTAATAAATTGCAAGAGACTTGTTGAATACTTGGATGAACGCTCACTATATATTTGTTCTCCATGTTTCCAATATGATTTAATACTTTATAAACTATGAATCATTCAATTTTGCAATTTATGTATTTCAATATAATTATATCTTTTTTTTAAGTATAAATGGATATTAATTATATGTTATACAATAATTTGATTATAAAAATAAAATAAAAAATAAAATAAATAAATAAAAAAACCGCCTAACCTCTGCCTAGACACCTAAATGTTAGAGTTTTGTTTGCTACCCAACTAGAGCCTTTTAAAACCTTGGTTATAACAATTGTATTGCATGTCATAGTAGTTGATACATCTATACACGCGAGTGCCTTCTTAGAGATTCTGTTTCGGTATTCGTGGAGAGGGACAAATAATGTTCTTATATTGTTTGTTCATTTTGTGTAGGCAAAAAAAAAAAATTTGAATACTTTGAATATTAAATAAGAAATCTTAACGAAATATTTTTGATAAGGTTCATTTTTAACGTTAAGGATATTTTTTACTCAAAAAAAAGTCACTTCTGGTACTATTCACTTATACCTTTATTTTGTTATTTTTATTAAAAACTAAATTTTTTGAAAATTTTTCGTTAAAATTTTTTAATTAAATAATCCGTATGTGATCAAGAAACTGTCAATATAAGATCGAAAATTATTGCATCCCTCTTCATGAGCAGTGAAATGAAAACCTTGTATGAAACTGGTACTATAAAAACACCAACCGAGAGACCATGTTATCTGTGGCATTCGAAGACCCACATTTTGTGGTATTCGACCCACATGCTTCAAGACAACAACATTTTGTGAATATTTCGTTTTCTGAAAACAACATATTGGTCACGAGTTACGAAAGGGCTATGTCTAGTCGTTGTCACAGTGATGGAAATTTTTAGATAAATAATTATTTATTTATGCTTGGTAAGGTTCAATTTTGGTGGCTTATGGACGTGGTCCACTAAATTAATTGTTCGATTTAATAAGGAAGTTTGAGAGGACAGCACTTATCATACACTATACAAGTTCCACTAATCAAATAAATTGCTTTTCATTCAAAATAAGAAAAACTAATCAGCATGATTTGAAAACTTTAAGTTTTAACGATAAAGATAAAAAAAATAAATAAATAAATGGTACTGGAATTGACTTTTTAGTGTAAAAATATGATTTTTCGTTAAAGTGAACAGTACTGTAAGTTTTTTGTTAATCAAAATAATCTATAAGATTCATATAACTATTCATTTTAATTTTTGAGATTTAAGATCGATAAAAATTGTCCATGAGATTATCCAACGTTAATCATTTTGATCATTTAGTAAAAAAATTTCACTCAATTGAAAAACACCAATTCGAGCCTCATTTTAAAAGAGTTACTTTAATATTTCTCGAACTAAGAACATATTTCAAGAGTAAAATAGGCACAAAAATCAACGTCTCCATCCTAATAGGACAATAAACTACTAACACATCAAAATGAACATACCTTGTGAAGGATAAAAAGGAGGATGACTATGAATTGTAAACCAATGGTTTGAGATTTTATGTGAGATAAATTAGGGTGAAAGATATAGAGGAAGAGAGATGGGTGGGTTTTAAATGTTTGGTTTTTGTGAAAGATATAGGTCAGCCACCACCGCAAGGTTATAAGGATCGTTCTCTTCGTCAGACTAAGGTTTAAGTTTGAGTTTTGCTGTCAGTAATCTCTCTTAATTAGTTATCTGTAGTAAAATCCAAAAAAGAGCTAAGACCCCCGATAAGTTCTCAAACAAACTTGTGGTATACTCTGACCCTATGATGGTGTAGCCTCCCCTCCCCTGAACTTTTGATCACCAAAAAAATATATATATCAACACTAACAAATGATTGTTTTCCCTACACATACAAAATTTCTCTAGATGGAGAGGAGAAAGAGGATCCGATCTTGGGCTGGGTCACTATCATTTTAGTGGATTCTCATCCCACCCAAACCAACTTCCACTAAAAGAAGCCCAAAGACAAAATCTCAACGGTCATATTTTCAAGCTTTCAGATTCTTCGTCTTCGAACCCTATTGACCCTTGTGTCTTCAGTCCTCTCTCTCTCTCTCTCTCTCTCTTCCAGAGTAAAAGGCATCCGAAAGAAGTCAGCTGTAAAAGTCGACAATCATTCATGGGGTGCTTTCCAAAGTGCTTCTCTACTTGTAAGCGCCGAAAGCTCAAAAGTTCAGTCACTGTAACTCCCTTTAAGCACCATGTAAGCCCACAAAGGTTTTTTTTTTTTTTTTTTTCCTGTGATTTTTACTGCCATTTCCATTTTGTTACTTTTGATTTTTACCCGTCGGAGATTAACTTGTCACAGAGCATTGAAGTTGCTGAAGAAGCTCTTCAAATCCAACCTGCTGAAGCTGAACCCACAAAGCTAGAAGAGCTTATAAAAGCCATTAAACACAGCAAAGAATCAGAGTAAGAAATCCATTGTCAAAGCTTGGATCTTGATTTTGTTTCGTTTTTCGGAGAATCCGCTTCGTTGGATTTACGGGTTTTGTGTTGTTTATAATTTATGTTTGTTCATTGATGTGTGTGATTAGAGAGAAGAGTGAAGAACAATCAAAGAATGGTGATATAAAGACAGTCACATTTGATTTGAATGTCGCGGCAAATGATGAAGAAACACCCACCAAGGAAGAACTCTCCAATGTATTGGTGGAAATCTGTGATGAGAAGGAGAATGAAGAGGAGACGAGAAAGGGGATCGAACCGAATTCGATTGTATCAAGTGTGGTATCACCATCATCTCATCCGTTGAATCATCGTTACGAAAAGTGCGAAAACAGTGAGGATGAAGATGATGATTGTGCTAACGCTGATGAGTTTGAGAGTAGTAAGCAAATCTTTGTTGAAGAAGAGTCTTCCGAGTCCTTGTTTTCGTTATCGATTGATTCTCGAAGACATGAAGTTTGTGATGATTCTGGAACAGAAGAGAAGGAGGTAAACAGTCCAATGCCAAAGCAGCAAAATGGAAGAAGAGATTACGGGAGGCAGAGTTTTCAGGGAGTGTTGACCCCCGTTGAAAATCTTGGTCAATGGAAGGAGGAGATCAAAGAAAAGTCAACTCCAACAGAAGCTCCAAAGCAGCAGCACAAAGAGAAGGAGAACATAAACATGGAGGTGGAGGTGGAGGTGGAGGAGGAGCAAGATTTGAAATTACCCTTTAGTCCGGAGCCTGCTTTGAAGCAGTCGAAACTCGGCACAAGGCCGAGGACAGAGTCGTCTTCTTGCATCGACACGAGCCCTTCGAGCTGGCTGGCTGAGTCTGAGACAACACCAATGTCAAATCCTAGTAGCAATAATTCCGTGGGGAACATGTTTAATGCACCCGGAAGCCGTGAAGATAGGCCAATCCTGGGAGCTTGGACAGCTGAGGAGCTTAAGCAGCTGTCGGCTTCTTCTACTCCGAAAAAGGTCACGAAGCCCGAGTCCAGAGGAAATGCCGATCATAGGAACTGTTGGGAGCTGCAGAGGAATGGCCAAACCAGTATGGGAAAACAGACAGGTAAGAGATTGAATTGATGTTTCTGTTTGTTCAAGCGATAAATTTCTAATCTGTTCTAAACTACGAGAAGGAGATCTGAACTTTGACGAGAAGGGGAATCGAACTTTTGACAAAATACTGTTTGGTTGTGCAGGATCAGAAAGTGTCATGGAAGTCCACTCCATTTGAGGCAAACTTGGGAAGAACTCTGGACATGAAGTTTTGAAATTTGAAAACAAATGTTAGTGTATGTTTTGATTCACGTAGTTATGTTATTTTTCTAATTGTATCGTCACATAAATCTGTTGTATTATTATCGTACGTATAGTATTATTCAACAACAAATAATCAAATACAACATTCTTCATTTCCTTTCCCTGATTACTACGAAACCCCCACAGGACAATACAACATTTATTTGTTTCGCCGGTCCTCACCGTGCAAGCTTATCCAGCATCCCTGCTTCGAAATGGGAAATGAATTATTTTCTCCTTTGACGTATCCAGCTGGTTTTTCTACACGTCGTGAAAGAGTCTCCTTATCTGGTCGACAGTAGTAGGCATCAATGTGATCGGACATCTCTTATACTGTGTCAACAACGAGACATAAAAAGATAATCGGTTACATAAGATGCAAAATATTCACAAGACAGTTTTTTCTTCCCCTGATTGGGATATATGCAGAAATGTTGATGTACTCAACAGTATGCAAGATGCCGAGATCAACCTATACGCTTAGCTCCAAAGGAGATTTAATCTCTTCTTTTTTGCCATTAACCGTGATCAATTAAAAGTGGGAAGTCCGAGGATATGCACATTATAGACTTGCCAACAGATATGAGATGTGTGTTTATCTATTTATAAAGCTAACAGCACCTGGAGAGCCTCACCTGAGAAACATACTTGAAGATGCAGGCATAGCAGAAGACAAACCCGGAAACTGTAATTACAGATGGATTTGCACGCCTCTGTGAGCAGAGAGGACAAAGAGCTCTATCGGGTGGCAGTGGAATCCCCTCCTTGGCAACCTGTTTATAATGATAGATTAGACTTGATTATTTAAGCAACATGCCAAGACCTTGATCGATTGGAAGTGCCATTACAGTCTAAGAACATGATTACATCTGATTTCTTTGAACTTTACCTGCGGAGGTGGAGGTGGAGGAGGTGGAGGGTATATGGTTGGAGCTGACATTCTCTCTTCAGCAGATTGGTACCACCATTCCATCATCTATCAGTATAATTCAATACAAGTTAAGTTATGATGGCAATCCATGCTAGGAGAAAAAGAAAATGACAAAAACGATAAAAATGAAAGGTCAGACGTCTGATTCAGCTCGAAATGAAAAGCGAAAAAATGGTTTTGAGGTATCGATACTTGTTGACATTAAAAGCAGGATCTTCAAAACTCATATATTCTTTATCCTGTTGTCACTTTGTTCATCTACATTCATGTTTAAAGTGTCCACCTCAATCTCCTTTCTCTTTTTATCCTTTTCTCCTCCAGGACATGTCCCATTTCTGCTCAACCTCCAACTTTCTTACAGTTCTTAGCTATGGTTAGACTAGCTGTCTAACATTAAAAAATATGTGATTATAAAAGATTACGAAAAGAAGTCATACTCAAATTCAAGATTATTTATGCTTGCTCCAGAAACATAAATACCATTGTGGAAGCTAGTAAGGTTAGCCACACTTACTTTAAAAAAGAAAACCGCTGCAATTAACCCAGTCTGTGCATAATCAAGCACGGTGTATGTACCGCTGAGCAATGCTCCTTGTAATGCCTGTAGGTAAATTGTCAGACAAAGAGAACCAGCTCAAGTCAGTACAAATATAACTCCTTCCTCATAATTTTTAAATAGTTTTATATAGATTCCTTTTTTACTCGTGGAGTATCACTAATCAAACCAAATTATATAGCAGACGTGCATATGCAAGGCAAATTACTATCTTATGTTTCAAATCAATATGACTAAGAATCAAACTAAACAGATGAAGTTATACCTTCAACCATGGAGGGCCACGAAGTCTCTCACGTTCACGGGTTCTTGTTTTTGAAATTCTAGAAGAAGTATCCATCTACCTTGACACCAAAAAACTGTATTTCAACTACTGAATTATATGTACAGAAAAAAGATGCCATGAGTCATGACCAGGTCTACTATCAAAAGTCCTTTTGTCACTCACATAAATATAACATTCACCTGATAAAAGTATAAAGAAACACAAAACCCCCCAACTAAATGCACTAAAAATATAAAAAAGATAAATACAAGGGATCCAAAAGAAAACTTTGCCACACTATACCAGTTCTTGCCCTGTAGCTCGACAGACATGAATCCCAAGCGCATGTAATCCTAAGGAATAGAATCCAGTTGCATCCAACAAGTATAACATCTGATAAGCGAACGAAAATCCTGCATCATCAATTCTTGGTTAAAATGTATTATCTAACCAGAGGTACGGTGACAGTTAACACAGATAAAGGAGTTACGGTACTTCTCAACAGACATCACCATATAAATTCACCAAGAAGATGTAACATCACACATTGGAAACACTACACAGAACACTATACATCATGGGGACTGTAGATAAATATCTTCCATTACATTAAAGATTAACGATCATGTCAACACGACCCTTTGTATAAGAAAAAGTATGCAAGTAGTAATCTTCTGAATAATTATTTATATAATTACACAAATTAAGTTACTTGCTTCAGTTTCTACTATTGTTTTATGCATGGCACGTGTATCCTCACAAATATACGCGAAAAAAGAAAAAATCAGATCCAGAAAAGTAAAATGGTCATTCTTTGCAAATATAGCCAAAGCTAGAAAGATGCACACACCTTCACTACTAGCATGCAGCAATGGGTAGCAAGCACCTATAAACTTCTGGATCTTTTTGGTCAAACGCGTCCTAACTGATACGACCATATCTGAAGTTCCCCGTGAAACAACAACATCTTCTCCTCTATCAATTATGTCAGCATCATCAAATCTTTCATCTACATGTCCCCATAAACTCGCTTGAAGTCTGGCTTCCCTTTCTCTATTGTAGATTGAATGCAGTTTTGACTTAAAGTAAGGCAACACAACCTGATACATATTGGTTCACAAATCATTACTCCTTCATATAGCAAGAGCTGAAAGAGAAGAAACCGACATAGCACTATGTTGAAAAAAAATTGGATGATTTCGGATTGATGAAGTTCGAAACGGAAACTTTTAAAATAATCTCACATGTTCCACCATCCTAAAACATTTCTTTCCTTTTGAGCGGTTTATCTATTGCCACTCAGAAAGAGTGTCATTGCTACAAACGATAAGCAACCTACATGTCCAAAAGTTATAACTTTTTACACCCATCAATCATCAATCACTCCAGTAAGACTAAAAACGTTCCTGAAACTATTTCATCAGACAATGGCGCAACCAAAAACGAAACTTTTCAATCAAATTGATAAACAGAATGAAGGAGCAGAGGAAAGACGGTACCAAAAACACAACCGAAAGAAGTCTCTGGCGCTTCTCTAAGCCAGAATGCTGAATGTCATCACCTGGGTTCAGTCGAGCATCATCATTCCTCATAGCTTTTATCTTCACAGCCCTCCTTCTCAACCCGTACAACGATTCCGAAAACGAAGCATCTGCAGCAGAAAACAAACAGGACCCAGAAAACAAAACCAAATTATTAAACAAATTAAGTAACAACAGAACAGAACAGCCATTGATCTATTCATGAAGAATCGGAATTCCGAAAACGTGCCTGTAGTTCGTAAGCTGTGAGTTTCGAGGACCAGCATGAGCAAGGAGAAGAACTCGTCCTCGTAGTCGAGAACCCTGTGGAGGAAGGGTCTTCGTAAAGCTAATACCTGTGGTTTTGTTGAATTAATTCGACTTTAATTTAATTTACAGAAGGTAAAAAGATCAAATTTTTGAAGGTTCTCAAGAAAAAACCAATCGAATTTCAGAGAAAGGAAGAAATGAACTTACGCCGATGGAATAGGTGAGGGCGGCGCGGAGACTGGCGGGGAGCTGCTGAGCCGCCGCCATCTCGAAGAACGTGGGGCGAGTCCCTTGGCCTCCCACCTGAAACAACATCTTCTTCCTTCTCTCTCCTTGGTGTTTTCTGAGCTTTAATTTGCTGGGATGTTGCTGCAGAGGAGGAGGAGGAGAAACTAGAGTAAAACACTTTGCTTTCGCTGTGGAAATTTGACAGTTTGGAAGGGACAAATTTGTCCAACTACAGAAGCATGCCAACGCCACTCGATTTGTGCTATATGACGTTACTTTACTTACGACACACTTTTGGCTAATTTATGTCCTTTAATATTTTTTTTAATTTATCCAACTCGACAATTAAACAATAAAAGATATGTGTAAAAGATAAAAGAGGCATGTAAATATCACCAACTAGAAAAAAATTAAACCAAAAATGGTAAGCCCAAACAAAAGATAATGTATCATCATTATTATACTGTTAATATGTTGTAGATACATTGTTACGTCTCGACTTGTTAGCCCTCGAGTACTTTCTCAAAAAGCGTTTGACTGCTTGATAAAATGTTCAATATGTTTATAAGAAGTTTATATTTAGTTGTGACCTATTCTCTTTTCCCAAACCCCACTTTATCTCTTTGACACTCTGTATTGTCTCACTTTATCTATTTCTGTCAATTAACTTGAGAAACTCGTGAGTCATACAGATGTGGTATGAACAATGTAGTCTCTTCAACTACATTGGTTGTGTGACATGTGACATGTCATGTTAGTTGGACATGTGCGGTGAGCTTAACTGTTGAATTAAGATCTTAATCCAATCATAGATGGTCATTTGACTTTTTCGTTGTACTTTATCTCCGCCGTTTTATGAATTGAGATTGAACTGAACAGTGAGTGACCACAATTTCCTTTAAACTCTAGGGTCTAAGAGATCGGGACTCTAGTTACTACGCACACACATGATACTAATAACATAGTTAAGAAAAGAAAAACATGATTAACTATGAACAATATTAAATCTGAGAATCATAAGCATAAAAAGTAAACTCATCATTCTAGGTGGCGACATTTCTCATTTCAGAACCCATCCCTAGTCAAAGAATGCTAATCAAGAAACTCATAGACTACAGTTTTATTTTTTTGGTCACCCATGAACCAAAGTTTCAGCGACCAAAACTAGAACCTTCAAACTCCAAACATTTCTTGATTCCGGTCAGCTTGGTTCGCCCTACAGTATATACTCGTATGGTCCTTATCGAAGCTTACTTCGAGACAAATCCTAAGAATACTACTATTTTTATCCATTCCTGGCTCGTTTTGTGGGCGGAGCACCAGACTCGACGCCATCTGGATCCTCGGGACATTCAGGTTCTTGTGCCTCCCGACTTGCATCTTGTGTACCATCTTCTAAGGGGATGCTGATCACTGTTTTATCATGCTGATGTGTAGAGGTTTCTTGTTTATCCCCTCCAGTGGAAGGACACGCAATGTCTGATAGCGGAGTAGGGTGGTCATCCACGGTGGATGATCCGGACTTGACCCTGTTGTCTTCTATTTTTCTCTGTTGCTCAAACATCTTCTCAAGGTACTTCCCTTGTTGTTCAATTTTCAACTGCAGCTTTCTTTGGTTCTGCAAAATTTAACCATAACATCAGAACATGTGAAAACCCAATATCAACTCTCTTCTTCTCCCGCCCTGTGTGCTTATGTTTCTGTATCCACATCTCGACAGTAGTAGAGTCAATTAAGTACCCAGTTACCAACAAGCAAAGTTTGTCATAAATTCTAAACATAAAGTACAAAAGGCAATCCAAGTCTTCCAACTGCATACCTCAAGTTGTTCATGAAGCCGCTTCTGGAGTTCCACCTGCAACCGCAATGCTTCAGTAATACCCATGCTCCTGCAAGAGGTACACATAAGAACTTTCAGCCTGATTTCAACTCTAAGGACCATTTAAAAATGGCAAACTGTATCAACTAACAAGTAACTAAAACTGAATTTGGTCCCACAAGTAAACAGATCGCCTCATAACCATTTAACATTCAAAGTTCAATTGCTTAATGTATGAAACTTTTCTGGGGATGAAGAAAATACATGAAACCTGATAACAAAGCATATAAAACTAGAGAAGATGAAAGAGGAAGAAAACAAAAGAGAGTGCATATTCTTCAATATTTTGGGTGAACGAAAAGCACATACCCTTTCACGTCTAGAGGATTTGTTTCTTCCACTGGAGTTGAAACTTTCTCACATGGTACTGGCATAAAAATAAAATAGAATAATTCACTCACAATTCAAATGCTAAATTCTTTTAGAAATGGATTTCTACATACATAACACACACAGTGCATTTCTTTTTCCGAAAAGAGATAATTATAAAGAAATAAGACGTATATTTCATACCATAACACAAAGACATAGGATATGAGGGGAAGAAAAAAATATATTTGAAAGCAGTTTAACATTGCTAAGAGTTTGAATAAAAGTTAAACATGTAGCAGCATGGTTGTTCATCAATCAGGAACGAAAACATTTTTATATATGAAATCTGGTAAACAATAGGTATCAAAGATGTTTTCAAGCCAATCATCAGAGAAATAATAAAAAAGAAGGTAATGTTTACCTTCTGATGACTCCGGTTTGTATCTTGCTGTTCTATATTTCTGAAATTTGAATAAAAAAAAGAAAAAAAGTCCATCGAAATGAATAACACTTTGTTATAAGGAACTAATCGAGGATAGAAATAAATTCATATACCTGTAAATGGCTTTTTACATGATAGATTGTCAATCCTTCAACTTTCATGAGGTTTACAATACCCTTAGGAGTGGCTCCTGTTTGTTAGTTATTAGTCAATGAGAAAATAAGTCATTTCTGAACATATAGAAACGAAGAGCTATAACAGTATGGCAAGAGAACAAAATATGAAAGCAAGTGTTACCCACGTTCACTACCACCAAGGTGGTTGACAGCTTCCACAAAGGCCTCATGAAGTTCTTGAGTCCAACGCATTCTGGATTTCGTTGGAGGAGCACTGGACAATGGTTCAGGACTAGGACGAAAGTCTACAGCTTGCACCGACTGATGCTGTTGAATCTGGGGCTGATGTTGTTGAATCTGGAGCTGATATTGTTGCATCTGGGGAGGATGTTGTTGAATCTGGGGCTGCTGCACTTCGATATCAGAATATGGTTAATACATGTCAATTAAGGTCACAAATACTGTTGACTGGACAAAAAAATGTTCTCAATGCAGTCTCGAAAAATAGAAATACCACATATTATTCGCCAAAGAATAGAAGAGCCGTGAAATTATAAAACTTGGCTCTATTGGGAATATTGACTGTAATTATCCAACAGAAACTTTAAAAGTATTAAAGACACACCTTCGGTTTAGGATCCATTCTATCAACATCAACCGGAAGCTCCCAATTTGGGTCCAGAGCGTCATCAAATGAAATTAATGGATCCCAATCAGACCAATTGGTCTTTCCAGCATGTTCCTCAGATGTTATGACACCGGCACTACTATCCACCAGGCCATTCTGGTCAGGGACACTTTCAGAGAAGTGAAGAAAATCCTGAAGTGAATCTGGGCACCAAGAAATATCTTTATTTTCTTCAGGGTAATTAATCAAAGCTGTCGGTTGCACTTCTAAATGGGGAGAATGGGAAGAACGGTGCAGTGACAATGACTTTCCGTCAACTGGTGATTTACAAATGAAAGGAGAGTTTTGGGAACGCTGTTCACAAGGGGGAACTGAAGAAATATGAATCTCATTGGGCCTAGAAGCTGATGGAAATAAGTTCCCAGGGGAAGAAGCCTGCAGTTGCATAGAGTATATACTCTTCTCCCCTTGTGATGAAACCTGAAAAGAATCCGGCAAATTGGAATATTTGTCGTCTAGGGGGGTATGGAGACGCGGAAATGATGAAGACATAGCTTTGGAAGCCCCAAATTCACTCATCTGGTTCGCATCTGATTTTTAAATAAATAGAGCAGGGTGCATGCTCGTTATATTAAGTGTGCCAACTAGTGTCTTCTTAGCCACTCCCGCTAGTGTCTTCTTCACAACTAGTGTCTTTATTCTTCATTGCCAACATTATAGGAACATCATGTGCACATCATGTGCACATAAGAAGAACTTCGAGCCCATTCAGCTTAATGTTCACATTCACTATCGTTCGATGAACTGACAGCTGGTATCTGTTAGAATAAAATAACAAAAAGAAGGATTCTGGTTAAAGTACACAACATATCTGAAAAAACTATCTTGCACAAACTTCATGCCTAAAAGTAAAACACATGAACTTATTATTTAAGTATTCGCCATTGCAAGAACATTAAACTTTCTAGTTTTTATCAACGTATTTCTATTTATAAAGCTAGAAAAATGGTCTGGTTATTATTCAAGGAAGTTTCATACAAAAGATAAAAACATTAGAAGGGAAGAAAAAATAATGCACATCTCAGAATTTCAGGGTTTAATCCAGAGCAAGATGAAAAAAAAAACCCAACTGAGATTAGGAAAAAGTAGGAAATTGGTTACAACCGAAGAAAAGAAAAACTAGGAACTTGCAACAAAGAGTAAAAGATAACCATCAACGAGGAATTAAGAGTACGCTCATGGAGCATCCAGAATACATATAGATTGTCAATAACCATTCTGAAATCTTCTACCTTGGCTTTCTTTCTTATCTATTAAGTATTAACGACTCTTATAATTTTTTTTTTGGCAATTAATCTGATGAGCCTAACACAATTTCTCAAATAAAGAAAATCCACCTAGCTACAGATTTCAATAACTTCATGAACTTTGCAGTATCACAAAAGTTGCTTATTATAATGTTTCGAACAAAAAAAACCAAAAGTTCTTGAAAGGAGAAGGCTGTAATTGAAGTACTAGTGTCAGGATACTAGGAATATTAGTACATCTTTCAACCAGATGAGTTGGCACTGAGGATCAACTCATAGTGATATAACAATGAGTGTCATATGTCACCACAGATGGAGCGTTGACACATTAACAACACAAATTCCAGCACAATAACACACATTAATAGCACTCGTTTCTCTGTGCATGACGGTGAACATTCTAGGGAAATAAATGGACTCAACAATGTGAACACCGTTGCAATTTTTTTACATAAGAAGCGCATTGAAAATTATAGGAAGCACAAAGTTAATTCGCCCGCCCACCCGCCTATATAAACGTTCTTATGCAGACACCATATGTGAGTATTTTCTTGTAGCAAACTGATGGGAGATAGATGCTTAGCCAAAAGTGGTATAAACAAAAGTCAAGCAGTTTCTAAAAAAAAACAAAAGTCAAGCCACAAAGGTTGAGCATCTGTAACCCATATTTCCTTTTTAATTACATATCAAATCATTAAAAGCAAAGCTAAGATTTTGTATGAGAGTTTGAAAAGCAAGCTGAAATTAACTTTTCCAGAAAGCTTTTGATATATTCAACCATCCAATCCAAATTCCAAACAATAAACTCCCACTTAGAATCGTAAACACATCACTAATCACAAATTAAATTATCAAATATATGATCAAAATTACTGACAACCCAGCAGATTATACAACAAACAGAAGATTAGCAGCACAATAATTTCAGATTATTTCAAAGAATATGAACACTGAAATGGAGATATCAAACTATACAGAAAATACTATCTATAAATTTAATTTGCATGTTTTTTTTTAAAAAAGAAGGAAACTTCAAAGGGGATTTACCAATCTTACCCAAGAGTGAGAAAAACTGAGAACTGAACCCCAAAGGCTGGAACTTCGAATCAAAAGCCCAAAGCTTTGAGGTTTCCGCTCCAGAAAAAAGCACCAAGGAAAAAGCACTTCTGTGAAAGATTCTGGTGGACACAAAGATGGCTGTGTTCTCTCCTTGACTTGGTCTCTCACAAGTCACAACACAAGTACAACTCTCTCTCTCTCTCTCTCTCTCTCCCTCCCTCCCTCCTCACAAGAAAGAGAGAAGTGTTTGCCTTGTTTTGTCTCTCCTTTCTTTTTGTGATGACTCGGAAAAACGATAGGCTGCCACCAGAAAATATTGATCTTAGATTATGGCCGTTGGATGCCCTAGAGGAGGTGACACTGTGTGACTGACACCGTGAGTTTTATTATTAATTTGTGCTTTTTTTTCGTGTTTTTGTTCGATTTTTGCTCATTTATCGACTCTACTTTATAGGTGGGTTCAAAAAACCGACAACTGAACCGGACCGAGGCCGAAAAAAACCGAACCGCAAAAAAATCGAACCGAAATTGTCAAACCGAATCTGACCAGTTCGGTTTCGGTTTTTGAGCCTCGGAAATCGAACCGAACCGAATCGATATATATATATATAATTTTTTTGAATATTTATAAATAGTTTAGTCAAACAATCATAACAAAACAGAACCTGTTGCCAAGTTGGTTTCAGTGAAACTTTACAAGCTGGAGGCATGGGTTCGAACCCTTATGCCTCCACGATTTGTGAGATTATTTTTAATTTTTTAATCTTTGTAACAAAACCCTTAACTGTGACGCCGCCGGTGTAAGTTGTTGTAAACTTGCAACCCTAACCCTCCTCTTCTCTCTAGACTCTCGTTCCCTCCCTTCCCTGCCTTCAGTTCTTCTTCTTCAGTTCAGAGTTCGTTCGTAGTCTCGCGCAGCCTGAGGCCCTGAGCCTCCTCTCTCTCTCTCGCTCTGTCTCTCAGGCGACTCGCGTCGTCAGTCTCTCTCTCTCATCTCGCCGTCAGATTTTTCTTGCCGTTTTCAAGTCTCGACAGTCGACAGCAAAAGGTTAGCCTCGTCTCTCTCTCTCTCGGTCTTCAAGACTTCAACTTCAATCACTCTCTGTCTCTCTCAAACTCTCTGTCTCTCTCAGTCTTGAATAGTTGAATCCCAGGCGACCACGAGTTCACGACCGGCGGACCTTTCTCACTCTCAAATTGTCTCAATCTCTCACACGGTCACACCTTGCCCTCGCCGCCAGCGCCAGTCTTTGATCTCGCCGTGAGCTTCTTCTTGCCGTGTCGACTTCGAGTCTCGAGACTGCAAAAGGTTGGTCTCATTATCATACTGACTCTCATATCTGGGCTTCTGCTTCTGCTTGACTGCTTCTGCTTACCGATTTTGGCCTTCTGGGCTTTTGCTTATGCTTCTGCTTCTGCTTACCAAATTACCAGTCATTAAAATTGCATGCAGAATCAGAATTCAGAAATTGTAAATTTGTAATATTTGATTAATTATTCTTTGTTGTGAATCGTGAATTCGTGATTGAAGATTTTGATGGTTTTCTGGGATTTTGACTTTTGAGAACCTGTTGGTTTTGGTTATACTGTAATATTCGATTTCTGAATTCGTAATATTCGATTTTGAGAACCTGTTGGTTATACTGGGATTTTGAGAACCTGTTGGTTATTTCCTTGTTGGTTTTGAGAACCTTTCAGAAATTGTAATTTGTAATATTCGATTTCGATATGTTGGTTTTGAGAACCTTTAAGAAATTGTAATTGGTTTGGTTATACATGTTGAGAACCTGTTGCCAGTTCCAGTAGCCTGTTGGTTTTGAGAACCTGTTGCCAGTTGCCTGTTGGTTTTGAAAACTTTTGAGAACCTTTCAGAAATTGTAAATGTAATTGGTTATTTATACATGTTGATTTTGATTTGATAATTGATAAAGACTTTAACATCAGAATGAATGTTGTAAAACTGTGCTTGTTGTCAATATGGACAACAATTTGGGATAAACTAAGTCAGAATGAATTTGGGACAGCAATTTTAGTTGAATTACTTGAAGAATATATGTTTCTGTATTTGATATATGCTTGATTTCAACAAACTAAGTGGATTAATGTTTCTGTGGAGAGTGAGTGAGACTGACGACGCGAGTCCACTGCCCATTGGCTTTTACAAAGTCCACTGGATTTTACATGTTTCTGTATTATATGTTTCTCAGTTTCTGTATTTGAATACATATAAGTTTTGGATTTTACAAAATGATGAAATTCCAAATTCCAAATGTAAACTATAAGTTTTGAATACATATAAGTTTTGTATTATATGTTTCTCAGTTTCTGTATTATATGTTTTCATATACTTTTTTTAAGCTACTTGGAGAAAGAAAGAAAGAAAGAAAGAAAGAAAGAAAGAAAGAAAGAAAGAAAGAAAAAAAGAAAAAAAAAAACCGAACCGGGCCGAAACCGAACCGAGAAAACCGAACCGAATACAAACCGAACCGAACCCAAACCGATAGAAAACCGAACTGAACCGAACCGAACCGAACCGAACAGTAATTTCGGTTCGATTTCCGGTTTTCGCAAAAAACTGAACCGAACGGAACCGAACCCACCCCTACTCTACTCTAATTCTTGAATAAAAACTTTAATTTAAGTTTTAATCCATAAATAATTTTTTTGCTCCAAATAATTTAAATTTTAGTTCATAATTATTAAAAATTTTAATTTTGACTAATTTTTTTAAGGTAACTTTTTATAAAAAAAAAAAATTATGTTCACTATCTAAACTTAATTTTATAGAGTTTTAATCTAAAAATATTTAGATTCCGATAAATATCGAAAAATCACGAAATCTGACACTTATTAATTACATAAAATTAATTAGTAAAGCATAATTACTAAACCATAACTTTTAGCTTTAGAAAATATTTTACGTGGGAATTAACGAAAATGTTCATTGGATGTGATTTTATCCTTTATTAAGCCCCAAAACTATTTCTCATTAATTTTTTTAAAGTTGAAAAAGAGAAAAAAAAAATTGAAAACTAATAGTGGGGCCTCCCAAAGAGATTTGTAGGTGTCCAAAATCTTGGAAATGTGCTAAATTAATTTTAGGAAACATGTGGTGAGAGTAAAATGACTATAACTTTGGCTTATAACAAATAATATAAATGTCACAGCTCGTCCCAAATTGTTATGATTTTACAAATTTTAAAAGCGTGATTTTACGAAAACACCCTAGAGGTAAAGGGTTTTTGGCTTTCGTTGATCAATGTATAGTAAGAAGTACGGAATTCTTTTAGCGTATTGCTGAAGTATTCGACGATACGAGCTCGTAGGAGCAAGCAGAAGAGGATTTGAAATTTTGGTTAACGTTTTACGAAACAGTAAACTGAGAAGCATTTTTAGTTTAATTACTATTTATACTTTTTACTATATATATTATAACCTTATTATTTTTTTAAGAGTTGTTAGAAATTTGGTAAAAGAAGAAGAAGAGGACTCGGGGAGGAAAAACAGAAGAAAAAAAAAAGATTGGGCGAGGTGCCCAATCGGGAAAGATGAGAGGAGAAAGTTCTAGCGAATCAAGAGAAGAGAGAAGAGGAGACTAACCAACCAGAGGAGAGAACAGGAGGGAAATGAGGGAGAAGGAGAAGGAGGGGAAGTCGGGTTCCTTTGACTCGCAACCCGTTTTCAACCTGATCGGCAAACACATCCCTTTTCGACGATTTTCTCCCATTTTTCCAACAAATTGCTTCCAGAAACCTCTTAAGAACTCTTCCACAACCTTCCATCTATCCATTCCATCTCAAATTTGGAGAGATTTGGCCTTGAAAATAGAGAAATTCGCAATGAGGGGTGCGGCAGCTTTGGCTTCGAATCACCCAATCCCGAAGCAATTTTTTTCAATTTCCACCACCCATAGCATCCTCTTAAGGCCTAGAACAAAGCTAAATCAATGGTTGGGATGACGGAGTTGTTTTGGGGTCGGATTGAACACACCCAAAACCTAGGGTTCTGCACGGTTTTGGTGAAATTGAGGTGCTTCCAAGCCAATTTGGCCTTGGCCACAGGTATAAAGTTTACTCTACTCACTAAGATCTTCATTTCTGTAAATTTTAGTAATTTTTTGAAATAGTTGGATTTTCAGACGAGCCGGGGCGGCCGACCGCAACTCGTGGCGGCACGTGGCCAGGGGGCTGTCAATGTTATTCTTAGGCTAAATGAATTGCCTTGATTTCAGTTTTGGTGATTGTGTAACATAGATTGATTGTTTGGATCTAAATTCTTTACGTTACGTTACTTGGTGAAAATGTGAATTGACGATCCGACCGTTGGATCGTCACCAAACTTTGATATGTTGTAATACGTAATATTTGAGGATTATAAGAACTTACGGATCAGGAATCCAACTTATGGATCTTCCGAAATTGAAGTTGTAAGTTCATATAATAGAATGTTAACCATCACTTGGTTTTGGCAATTGACGGAGATCCGACCGTTGGATGGTAATGACATCTTAGGATGTTGTTCTAGAGTTATATTGTGAACCTCTGGAAGTTATGGATAAAAAATCTGAGTTGCAGATCTTTTGGATTGATGTACGTAGTGACGTGTTTTATATAAGTCATATTCTATCGATATGATTTCTGAGGCATGATTTGATAGTTGTTCTAGGCGCCGATCATCATGACGCCTTGATGTGTTGTGCTAGGGAGTTGTAGGGTGAACTCCAGGTGAGTGGGCTTTTGTTTTCCGTATATACCTATATAAATGAGATTTTTCCTAGAAAATCAATTTAAGTGAAAGTATGTTATAAAATGCCTTGCAAAGTATAGGCTTTTTATTTATGCATGAGTAGTTGCATAAAATTATGAATTGGTAAATATGTATAATTGTGATTCAGCGCTGTGGACGCCCAAGTAAGTATCAGGGAAGTTTAGATGCTAAGTTTGAGATGTGGAAGTTTGATGATGAATATGTTGAGATGTATCAATAGCTCATAAACCTGCACCCCGCTGTTAGTGCTCCCGTCCAGAGTTAGGCCATAGTCTTTCACGTGTTGTTCACCTCCCGCACCATATGCTCACCTTGGATTCAAGTTAAGTGCACAGGCTTGTCGTACAGACTACCACAGGTGGTTCCGACTCGTAGGTGACCCACATTTAATTGCACAGTCTTCACGTGATTGTAGCACTAGAGCATATTTATTTTACACTCAGGCTTGTCGTACAGACCACTAGAGGTGGCTTCGACTCATGTGCAGGATTTGATATGAATTGATATGATGTGAGATTAGTTATGAGCTATAGTTTCAGTTGTGTTGATCACACGGTTGACATGTTATTATTTATGATGAGCTATAATCAACCGTACAGGCCACTGAGGTGGATCCGGCTTATGTGATTTGATTTGAGATGCATCACCTGTTATTACCTTTCTCTCATATTCAGAGTACAAGCATGGCATACACTCAGTGGCATATTAATAGCATGACTTAAGATATGATTTATGATGAGTATATATGTATATATGCTATTTTTCTGGGAAATTATATAGGTTTTACGACGAGGGGTTAGAACCTTTGAAAAGAGAAAAGGTTTTGAAAAGATTTGTTTTTGCCCACTCACGCGTTTTGTTTTTTCGCCCCTCCAGATTCTAGGTAGTAGAGCTTTGGTGGCCACGAGGAATCCAACGAAGTTCTGACAGAATTCACAAAAGTAGGATTCACCTTTGGGTGTTATATCTTAGTAATTGTCCTACTTGACTGCAACTAGACGTTCGTATTGCTTTGCATGTGTATTTATACACTTAGACTCGCACTAGCATCATTTCTTAGCTAGTATTGCTAGTGATTCGGTTTTTATTTATTCATAATTCTATTTATCTTCTTAGCTTCCGCATTGTGCACATGATTACGTCACTCTCACGTGACGGCCAGCACGCCCTCCTTAGGACGGGGTGTGTTAATAAAAGTTCTCAACATCAATTAGAGAACTACGGGTTATAAATCACAATTTTTGTGAAAATTTGAAATTTTTAGTTTTAGGAAATATTTGCATCAGAGTTAAAGGAAAATATTGGAAGACTTTTGGACGTGATACCATTTATTAGGTCCTGAAACTATTTTTTATTGATTTTTAAAGTTGACAATATGAGAATATCTTTAAATTTAGGTTTTAAATCGTTAATTTCAATTGTTTAAATATTAATTATAATAGATTTAGCATGGGAAAATATATTTTGAAGAACATTAATATGATAGTTTGTAGTTATGGTAAGAGAAATAAAAAAATAAAAAATAAAAAGAAAAAAAATTTGAAAAGCGACTTTATTTCAATACAATTGCGACTTTATGATCCGTATGAAATTAGCGACTTTATTTCAATACAATTGCTAGGTAGCTAGCGATCATACTTCTATATGATCACTAGCTCACTAGCAACTCCTTTCAAGGACGATAGGAATAAAAGTACCGATCATAACATTTTTACCCCTCCTTTTTTCTTTTTCTTTTTCCATTGAATTTCTTTTCATGAAACTATTTTTTATTGATTTTTAAAGTTGAAAATATGAGAATATCTTTAAATTTAGGTTTTAAATAGTTAATTTCAATTGTTTAAATATTAATTATAATAGATTTAGCATGGGAAAATATATTTTGAAGAACATAAATATGATTAGTTTGTAGTTATTGTAAGAGAAACAAAAAAAAAGAAAAAAATTTGAAAAGAGGGGGATCGGTATGAAAGTAGCGACTGTATTTCAGTACAATTGCTAGTTACCTAGCGGTTGTACTTCCATATGATCGCTAGATAACTAGCAACTTTCTTCAAGGACAATAGGAATAAAAGTACCGATCGTAACATTTTTACCCCTCCTTTTTTCTTTTTCTTTTTCTTTTTCCATTGAATATCTTTTCATGAAATTATTTTTTATTGATTTTTAAAGTTGAAAATAAGATAATATCTTTAAATTTAGGTTTTAAATCGTTAATTTCAACTATTTAAATATCAATTAGATAGATTTAGCATGGGAAAATATATTTTGAGGAACATGAATATGATAGTTTGTAGTTATGGTAAGAGAAATAAAAAAAAATTGAAAAGAGGAGGATCGGTCAGACATTAGCGACTTTATCCGGTCATAATTGCTAGTTAGTTAGCGATCATACTTCTATATGATCGCTAGCTTACTAGCAACTCTCTTCAAGAACGATAGGAATAAAAGTACCGATCATAACATTTTTACCCCTCCTTTTTTCTTTTTCTTTTTCCATTGAATTTCTTTTCATGAAACTATTTTTTATTGATTTTTAAAGTTGAAAATATGAGAATATCTTTAAATTTAGGTTTTAAATAGTTAATTTCAATTGTTTAAATATTAATTATAATAGATTTAGCATGGGAAAATATATTTTGAAGAACATAAATATGATTAGTTTGTAGTTATTGTAAGAGAAACAAAAAAAAAAGAAAAAAATTTGAAAAGAGGGGGATCGGTATGAAATTAGCGACTGTATTTCAGTACAATTGCTAGTTACCTAGCGGTTGTACTTCCATATGATCGCTAGATAACTAGCAACTTTCTTCAAGGACAATAGGAATAAAAGTACCGATCGTAACATTTTTACCCCTCCTTTTTTCTTTTTCTTTTTCTTTTTCCATTGAATATCTTTTCATGAAATTATTTTTTATTGATTTTTAAAGTTGAAAATAAGAGAATATCTTTAAATTTAGGTTTTAAATCGTTAATTTCAACTGTTTAAATATCAATTATATAGATTTAGCATGGGAAAATATATTTTGAGGAACATGAATATGATAGTTTGTAGTTATGGTAAGAGAAATAAAAAAAAATTGAAAAGAGGAGGATCGGTCAGACATTAGCGACTTTATCAGATCATAATTGCTAGTTAGTTAGCGATCATACTTCTATATGATCGCTAGCTTACTAGCAACTCTCTTCAAGAACGATAGGAATAAAAGTACCGATCATAACATTTTTACCCCTCCTTTTTTCTTTTTCTTTTTCCATTGAATTTCTTTTCATGAAACTATTTTTTATTGATTTTTAAAGTTGAAAATATGAGAATATCTTTAAATTTAGGTTTTAAATAGTTAATTTCAATTGTTTAAATATTAATTATAATAGATTTAGCATGGGAAAATATATTTTGAAGAACATAAATATGATTAGTTTGTAGTTTTTGTAAGAGAAACAAAAAAAAAAAAAAAATTTGAAAAGAGGGGGATCGGTATGAAATTAGCGACTGTATTTCAGTATAATTGCTAGTTACCTAGCGATTGTACTTTCATATGATCGCTAGGTAACTAGCAATTTTCTTCAAGTACAATAAGAATAAAAGTACCGATCGTAACATTTTTACCCCTCCTTTTTTCTTTTTCTTTTTCTTTTTCCATTGAATTTCTTTTCATGAAATTATTTTTTATTGAATTTTAAAGTTGAAAATATGAGAATATCTTTAAATTTAGGTTTTAAATAGTTAATTTCAATTGTTTAAATATTAATTATAATAGTTTTAGCATGGGAAAATATATTTTGAAGAACATAAATATGATTAGTTTGTAGTTATTGTAAGAGAAACAAAAAAAAAGAAAAAAATTTGAAAAGAGGGGGATCGGTATGAAATTAGCGACTGTATTCAAGTATAATTGTTAGTTATTTAGCGATTGTACTTCTATAGGATCGCTAGGTAACTAGCAACTTTTTTCAAAGACAATAGGAATAAAAGTACCGATCGTAACATTTTTACCTTTCCTTTTTTCTTTTTCTTTTTCCATTGAATTTCTTTTTCTTCTTGCGTAACTTTATTTGGATTCAAACACCTTTTATATTTATATCCTTATTTTCGAATTTTTTGACATGGATTATAAGAAAATTTTCACCAAAAATACATTTTGTAGAATATAAAGATGATAGTTTCGTGTTGTGGTATGGGCAAGACGAAAATTTAACAAAAATAAAACTTAAAATAAATAAAATTAATGGTTTAGACGCAAGGAGACGCAGTTCAAACTCACGCTCAAGCCCAAACTTATGCGGCCCACTAGAAAGCTCAAGGCGCAGTAGAAGCAGTGGAGGCCTATGAGGTTTAGTGTTTAGGGGCATGTGAATAGTAACACCATGAGTTCAAGTGTTTAGTGGCGTGTTAATAATAACACCCTGAGTTCAGCATGTCTCATTGCCCAGCGTATTCAAATTTTTTTTCCATCGCCACAACACAGCAGAGAAATGTTTTTTTTTTTCCCTTAAATAGGGGTTACTATGTTACAACTTATGACTTTAGTGCGTATCCTATAATGGTTGATAGTGACTTATAATATGCCTACCCCAGGCAACAATGCATTGTCTGGCCAACTATGGTTGACCCTTAAGATTAAAACGAAATCATACCCCTTATTGATAACAGCCTACAAATGCCCTATTCCGACACCAATGCTTCATGCAGGCAACAACGGTCGATCCATGGAATTAATACTAAACGCACCCTTTATAAATGCCTTATCCCTGGCACCTATGTTTTGTACGACGAACCATGGCTGACACATGAGATTAAAACTAAATCCTACCCCTTATAAATGCCTTACCCCTGACACCTATGTTTTGTAGTACGAAGTGCAAGAGTATAATTATTTGAACCAAGTTGTAATTGTAAACACCCCATATCTCCATACTTTTCTTGGGACCGCCCAAAGGGTAACCCGCCAATTCAGATGATTCAGAAAACCGTTAAAAGCAACGGCCTTGTTTCCCTCCCACAAAAATGCAAAAGCCTAAACCAGCTCAAGCAAATCCACGCCCCCATCCGTACATGCCGTCTACCCGAAAACCTGTACGCCATTGCTCTGCTCCTCTCCGCGGCAGCAACCTCCAAAGATGCTTCCTTTTTATCCTACGCGTGCTCAATTTTCAAGCACCACCATAACCACCGCAACATCTTCATGTACAACACCATGATCAGAGGATGTGTTCAGTCGCACTCGCCGGTTCCCGCCATTTCGTACTATTTAGACATGTTGAATTATGGGTTTGTTCCGAATAACTACACTTTTCCGCCGTTGATTAAAGCATGCACGATTCTCGCACTGAATTTGAAGCTCAGTGGTCGATTAGTTCATGGCCATGTGATTCAGTTCGGGTATGGTGACGACCCTTTTGTTATTAGCTCGCTGATTGAGTTTTATGCCGTAATCTATGATATGGAAACTGCAAAGATGGTGTTTGATAAAAGTCCTAACAGGGATGTGGTAGTGTGGACGGCAATGATTAACGGGTATGGGAAGACAGGGAATGTTGAGAATGCTCGAGCCTTGTTTGACGAAATGCCAGAGAGAAACACCATATCTTGGAGTGCGATGATGGCTGCGTATTCTCGGGTGAACGACTTCAGGGAGGTGCTTTCTTTATTTAGGCAAATGCAAGAAGCAGGCACAAAGCCTAATGAGTCGGTTCTTGTTAGTGTTCTGACTGCCTCTGCTCATCTCGGTGCGGTCACACAAGGACTATGGGTGCACTCCTATGCTAAAAGGTGCAATCTTGAATTGAACACGAGATTGGCCACTACTCGAAATGCGGATATGTGGAAGCAGCATTACGGGTTTTTGAGGGCATTCTTAACAAATGCTAAAGCGTGGAACGCTATGATCGCTGGAGTTGCAATTAATGGGGATGCATTGAAATCACTTGAACTCTTGAATAAAATGGTTTTAGATAGGATACAACCCACAGAGACCACATTTGTTGCCGTTCTCTCGGCTTGCACACATGCAAAAACGGTTGACCTATTGGCTAGAGCAGGCATGGTGGAGGAAGCTGAGAAATTTATAGAGGACAAGATGGGAGGGCTAGGAAGGGGTGATGCCAACGTGTGGGGAGCATTACTGGCTGCATATAGAGTTCATGGGAATGTTGAAGTTGGCAACAGAACTTGGAAGAGTTCATGGGAGTAACCGACTGTGGCATTCATGTTCTTTCGTATAATTTGTACAAGGAAGCTGGCTGGGAATTGGAGGCGAAAAGAGTCAGAAATATGATCTATGAAGCGGGAATGAAGAAGAAACCTGGTTCCAGTGTGATAGAGGTAAATGGCACGGGCGAAGAATTCTTTGTTGGTGATCTTTGTCATCCACAAGCAGAAGAAATGGTTAATATGCTCAACTTCTTTCGTAAAATGGTGAATTTTGAGGATATTTGAGGAGGTATCCGTTTTATTTTTCATAATTTTATGTAACTCTGTTATTTTATTTTTCATAATTTAATGCAGAGATGAATAAATATATTTTACCGGTTAATTTACAGAAAGCATGAAACATATTAACCTGCAGTTGTTCGATTCTCGAACCTGCTTCCACAAAACTAAACAAGCATGACTCAAAAACACTCATCAATCACATTTATAGAGAAAAGAATATTGTGACGGATCAGTTGGTTAACTGAAGTTATAATATGAATATTGGTGTTCTTGTATTTGATGAACCTCCCGTTTAGATTAGATCAGCTCTCATTGATGATGCTGTTGGAGTCTCTCAGACTCGTTTCGCTGGTGTTTTGTAGTTCTCTTTGGATTATAATCCCCGTTCTTCACATAAAAAATAAAATAAAATAACACTCATCATTATGTAAACTGAATAATACATTACAGTACACCTTCAGCTTTTCAACTAGAAGAATATTGTATTGAACATTACCATATATGATAAGCTGGTAAGATCTACATGGCCGCCGCCTGCCATGCACACAAGGAAGGTGGGACCCATTTAAAAGTGGTCCCTCTTTGTCTTTTGACGTTATTTCCCATTTATTCTTGGGTCCACTTGCAAAATTTTTATTTTCCTTGGAAAGGATTTTTTTTTTTCTTTGGAAAGTAATTTTCTTTTCTTTGGAAATTATTTTTTTTCTTAAATCAACGATATTATTTATACTAAAATGAGGGGATGACAAAATCTTAAAATGAGTTAGCAATAATGGTTTAAATACGTCTTTGATGAGAATTGAACCTAAAATCTTTATTTTACAAGTGAAAAGAAATATCACTAGATCGAGTACTAAGGGGCAGAAAGTAATTTTGTTAGTAAACAAAATAAAAAGTAATTTTGCAAAATTAAAATGTGACCTTTTTTTTAATAAATTTATGGTTTATAGCAAAAAGGTAAAAAGATACCACCGCTATAATTAGTGTGTTTATTCAAGAATGTAACGTTGTAAACCTAAAATAGAATTTCTAGAAGATTTAGAGATCAATTGTCATAAACTTTGTATTATTTATAAAGCAAAAAAGACCACCATAATTGGTATAAATAAAGTTACAAGGTTTGGAAACGCAATTCACGTGCACTTGAGCCGTTCGCTCTGTCTTTGGCCCTCTCTCTCTCACCCACTCTGAAAGTTAGTCTTACAACAACCATAGGGTTTTATGTAAATTTGGTCAATTACTCATTGCTCCTTTATCACATGAATTGAGCTTTCCTTCCACATAATATGGATCATTTTTCATGTTCATGTGACTTTTTTTTTAACTAATCGAGGTTCATAAATATGTTTCTGTTGATAAAGGATAAGATTAAACTACAAAAAGGGGGATTTGAAAATGAAATCTAGGGTGTAAGGGCAAAAATTCTTAACCAACTGAGTTACAAGTCACTTGCAGAATGTTCGTGTAACTTGCTTTGAAACCTTTTTTTTTCAATTATTTTATTGAGAGGAGAGTACAAACTACTACAATAATTTAGAAAAATGAGAATTTCGAAGCCGGAACACATGTGTGAAAATTTAGGAGTTATGGTGGAAAAGAAAAAAAAATTAAGGGAGTATGTTAGCGAGTTTAAATTGAAATTATCTATATATCTTTAGTGAGAACAATCATTGAATCATCATTGCAATCAGGGCAATCAAGATTTAGCCAATTTACTCATTCATGATCTTCTGGACAGGTAGTCAAACATATTTTCAAGAAGTAAGATTTAAATTCACGGATCAACGATTCATTACTAATCACATTAATATTGTTTTAACTTGCATTCTACGACCTACTAGCACAATAGACATGCGGTTTTATCACCAAATATTATGATGTCATTATACATGCAAGATGAATCGGGGTTACAAAATAATTACTGTGATAGTAAAGCGCTCTTAAGTTCAACAAGTGAAAACATTCGTTATACATTTTAACTTAATCTGTTAAATTTCCAATGTATGATTCTTGTTATCTTCAATGTAAAGGCGACCAACATGGCAAATAGATTCTCATCATGCACTCCAGCTATGATACTTTTTTACACGAGTGCATGATGATTAATTATTAATATTATATTATAACACGTAAGTTGATATCATACTATATTTATATATAATATTGCACATAAATTAGTAAAACCATACGATAGTGTTGAAAAGTAGAAAATAGAAGCGATAACCACTGCGAGTCGCTTGGAGTTTGTTGTGCTTAATTTTCATCTTCTTAATTTTCAAAATGATTTGTTCTATATTAATTAATATTTAGAGTAATTAATTACAATCACAGAGAAAATTAAGTTCCTTGTGAACATAATTATTAGCTGAAGTGCTGAAAGAGAGAGAGGGAGAGAGAGGGAGAGAGAGAGAGATGGCAGCAGATCAGGGCCAGCAGCAGGCATCCAGTGAGTCCATGGCAACGGTGGCTGAGAAGGCTCCGATCACCGCGGAGAGGAAGGTCCGCAATGATTTGGAGACCAAGCTCCCCAAACCATGTATGTGTATATTATGGTCGTACATTTTGCTTTTTACAATGATATTGATAGATTATTGATGATATATTCACAGTATATGTTCTTTAATATAAAAAATATACGTTCGTTCCATGGCCGAACTATTGGTTTAAGTTTTACCTTTATGTTCTAGAAAATTAGCGATAGTTTCACATGATCACATGCATAATAATGCATGAATCAACTGCTTAATTTTTATTTTTTTTAATTAAATCTTGTTAATTTCAGACATGCCTAGGGCTATGATTGCACCTGATATGGAGAACATCAATGGCACATCGGGCCATAAGCATTCCAACATGTCTGTGCTTCAACAGCATGCAGCTTTCTTCGACCAAGACAACGATGGCATAATCTACCCTTCTGAAACATTCAGAGGTAAATCAATTTTGAAGTTTTAGGGTTTGCGATTGTCATGTCACGTACAAAAATGGATCGTCTTACTTGAATCTGTTCTTGCAGGATTTCGTGCCCTCGGGTTTAATCCGGTTGCTTCATTCCTTTTCATGGTTCTTGTCCATGCAGCCATGAGTTATGCTACTCTTCCTGTAAGTTTACCAAAGTTTGAACAGACAAGGCGAGATATTCTAATCTAGTCTAATTTATGAGACGGGATTCGAACTTGGGTGCAAGGGTGCACGCAAGCACACTATCCTTACGCACATTTGCGGCAATATTTAACTTTTAACAGCCATCTATCTGCATTATCTGATTTATTTGTCACTAGAACTGCTTAATTTTTGTATTCATTTTCTTCTTCTGCAGACATGGATACCGTCGCCTTTCTTTGCAATTCACATAAAGAACATACACATGGCAAAGCATGGAAGTGACTCAGGGACGTATGACACAGAGGGAAGGTAAGAATACCTGCCCATAAACCTAAGGAAGGGTCTCTCAGATGTGATTGTTCGATTCGAAACGTGTGTTATAGATTATTTGAAGAATTATCTGTTCATGAGATTTGACGTCATTACCTCATCCAGTAAAATGGGGAAACTACGTGTCACTAGACCACTAGACCGGATGATCATTACTGTCGGGGTTCTACTATAACTACTGCAAACTTTATATATCTTTGCCTTGCATTGTATGCTGCAGGTACATTCCTGCAAATCTGGAGAACATGTTCAGCAAGTATGCCCGCACTGTGCCTGATAAGCTTTCATTCAAGGAGCTTTGGCACATGACTCAGGCTAACCGTGACGCTTTTGATTTCTTTGGCTGGTCGGTCTCTCTCTCTCTCTTTCTCTCGAGCACACGCAAAAACATAACACGGAAGTGCAGTTCATTAATTTTCGTTACTGTTTGCAGGATTGCAAGTAAACTGGAATGGGGAGTTCTGTATGTTCTTGCAAAAGATGAAAACGGCTACTTGGCAAAGGAAGCCGTGAGACGCTGTTTCGATGGAAGCTTGTTCGAGTACTGTTCGAAGTTGCAGAAGGGCGCAGTTGGTAAGATGGGATGATGAGGAGCAAAGCAGAAGATCGAACGGTTCGTTAATGAGCTGCAGATTGTGTTTCGTATTAGTTTTTGAGAGCTTTCTTTTGGTCTGAGTTTCGATAGACTGATAAGTGATGATAGAAAGAGGCTTAAATAATGTGACTTCAAGGAGTTGAGTTGGATGAACAACTCCTAGACTTCTCAATTGTTCCAATTTCCAACTCAGTAAAAGCCTCTGATTTTTCCTACGTTTAAAACTGTTAGCGTTAAAATTCTTTAGTCGCAGCTAAACAAGAAGATTCTAGGTCTCATGATGAGAGGGATGTCACCATACCACTTCAACCGTAGGACATCTCTCATGAGGACTTACATGACACTGGTTCATGGCCAAAGTGGCATTCCGTGCCAATGAAATGAAGGACGTGGAAGTTTTTTGTGGCGTCATCATATTGCTCTGAGAAGAACTTGTGTAGGGTTTAGGGTTGAGATAAAGCATAACCATAATCAACTCAAACCAGTCTACCACACCTTAATGCAGTAGTTCGATTTGGCAATGCAATCACGCAAAAATCGCGCAACCGAAATAGATCTATGACAGATCAATAAGGGTCGGGAAGAAAAAGCAGAAAGAAATGGACTGAGGCACGACCGTGAAAATTTAATATCCTGAAAACCAGCAAACATTTAAACGAAAGAGGATCCATTTCATAATCATAACAGAGTCTACATGATAATGAATTTAACATCCAGAAAACCAGCAAAAACATCCTAAAGACAGAAAAGTGAAGAACTTAAACGATGGCATTGGCAGCACTTGCAATTCTTGGCCACAGATCGGCGCATTCCTTTCCGATAGGTCCGGTGATTGCAGACCCTACAACAATACCAAGAAAATATGAGTTAGTATTCAGTATAATAAGTGCAAGTGAAATGAAGAACATTATTACGATGATGGTCCTACAATGTTAAAAGTTAACAACAGTAACGTCAGATGACACAATTATTTTCAAATCAGCTGAAACTAAGACAACATTACTTGGGACTTCAAGGCTACATAATCAATGAGTTTAATCAATAATGCATGCTCTGTAAAGCTCCGAAACCACACAATAGTCTATTATCGTATTGAAGTTATTAATAGGCGGAGATGTTATAGAATCGCTACGCACCTTTCATTTCTCCCTTCGGATTGACAATGACACCAGCATTATCTGCATCACAAGAACAGTCATGGTCAGAAACCTTGAGAAGCAGAACCTTGTTATCATCATAAGAGCAGATCTTAAACTAAAAGCACACCGAGATACTTCAATTTTCAAAATGCGCTAAACTAATACTGCAACGCATAATATTTACAACCTTCTTCCTAAATTCTCCACATTGTCCGAACCAAAAATGGTCAGCTTAATGTCAAATTCATATGAAAATAAAACGCACCGGATGTCAACAAAACGTAAATAATCAATCAGAGTAACCATCCTAAACAACCATTCAAACTCCAAAATCCCCAATTTCCCACAACTATTCCCCAAACAATATTAACAAAAACAAGGTGATGCAGGAGAACATGGAACTACAAAGTCCAACTACCAAAACAAAAACAAGGTGATCCCGACATCCCGAAAACTTCCACATTTGCTATAAGCATTCGTTTCAATCTGACTCAAAACCAATCAAACACTTTTGCTTCCTCTAAACATGTTAATACCATGACAAAGGAACATAATGCATCCAATAAAAACACAATTAACAACCTTCAAATTACACGAAAACACCGTCCTTTCGGTTTTTTTTTTTTTCCTCTAAATATATTCATATCAACACAAAGGAACATCATTTATCCAATACAAACACAATTAACTACCTTCAAAGTACATGAAAACCCCGTCCTTTCGGCGCCACGGCTTGCGCTGGCGGACAATGACGGCCGGCAAGACCTTCTTTCGGAGGTCAGGCTTGCCCTTCTTGACAGTAGCCATCACCATGTCACCAACACAAGCAGAAGGAAGGCGATTGAGGCGACCCTTGATTCCCTTCACGGAGATGATGTAAAGGTTCTTGGCACCGGTGTTGTCGGCGCAGTTCACGGTGGCGGCCACCGGCAGACCCAGCGACATCCGGAACTTGTTTCCGGCGGACCCTCCACGCCCTGCAATTTAAACGAATCGAAAATTAAACAAATCAATTAACTTTTAACATCGAACAGAAAAACCCATCAAGTTCTGATTGGTTGCTGAGAAAATTTTGGATCAGAAAGCAGGAAAGTTTGAATCTTTGAAAGACCCAGAAATACTAAAACGAGAGAGAGAGAGAGAGAGACCTCGTTTCGACATAGCTGCACCAGAGAGGCTTCAGATCTCAAGAGTGAGAAGTGTGACAGTGGTTTTGGGCGACGGAGGCTAAATATTAGTGAGGTTCTAGGGTTTTTCGTCTACACAAAAATTGAGAGCAAAAATATAGTATAATTATTGAAAATATTAAAATGTATTTTGATAAATCAATAAAATTATAACATAGTACAAGTGAGAGTTTTTTTTTTTTTTTTTATGTGAAAGTATTAAAAAGAAGTGGGTAAAATCAAATAATTAGAAATATTTAAGTACACTTTACATTCAAAACCGAAGTTGTTTCTACGTACTAATTTATACTGGTTCAATTTATAAGAAATATAACTTAAGTCTCATAATTTCGTAATATTCTATTATAATTTTTCTTTTCTTTCGTTCTATGCCCGTTGTCAACCGAAAAAAAAAATGAGTGAACAAGTATGGGCACGCAAGTTAACATTTTACAGTATTATACATTATACCAACATTCTTTTAAATATTTATGCATAATCGTTATCTTCTGAAATAACTAATTTTAACTAATTTTACACTCGGATTTATATATAGATGTGATTTTCGCACATTCTTTTTATTCTTTTATACACCCATGTTTAATTTCGACCGTTGATTTTATTTGATTTATCCAATTTGATGATCATAAATAAAAAGAGATACGTAAGAAGCTAAAAATGACATGTGAAAATCACTTCCCTATATATATTAAGGGGTGATTGATACATTAGTTAGGCACTCGTCATTTATGAAATTCTAACCTATGACCTTTCATCATTTTTCAATCAATTAGTTGATATTTTCGACCTAAAAAAAAAAGTTGATATTTAAACTTATGAATGATAATTAGTTCCTCTAATTACATTGACCTACAAATCCTTGTAGGGCATCAATTTCCCTTCATTTAGGACAGGGGAGATAAAGAACCAAAACTGAAAAACATGAGGTCATTTCTCAATGTTAAATGGGCACAAATTTTGGAAGATGAAATAAGAGAAACAAAAAAGTAAAAAGAAAATTAATGAAAATGATTTGAAAAGTTTGAGTTTTAACGATAAGGACAAAATAAATGATCAAGTAAATAGTATCCGGATTGACTTTTTAGTGTAAAAATATGATTTTTCGTTAAAATGAACAGTACCTGCAGTTTTTCGTTAAAGTTCCCATAAAAAGTAAGAAACCTAAATAATATCATCCTGTGTATAAAACACAGCTTCTACTACAGCTTCTACAAAAGTTCATCTCCAACATTCTGCTTACATTTTCCTCCTCCAACACAAAATTCTCCAGTTTCCGAGCTCTGAAGGAAGCACTGCCATACTCGAATGATCAGCCGCAGGTTCTCGGTACCAGTGATAGTTATCATCAGCTATCCCAACACAAATCTTTTCCCTGCACATTAAAACAGCGATAATTAACAGCAACGAAGAGGGTTTGAAGTAGATAAACTTAAAGTTTTCGTAACTGGAGGGCGGAGCATAATCTGCAACATTGACCCTTTTCGTTTCACATTCAAATTCATTCATCTTCTATACTTCTTGTTAGGCATCCCAAACTTGGTTTCACTTCATAGACTATCGAAAATATTGTAATGTGCAAGCAGTGCCATGTAAAAACCGTAAAACCAAGTGACATATCGCTCATCCCTATCTTCGTTGTAGAACATGACATCTACAAACCAAGCACCCTACTTAAAAGTTAAAACTATATCGGATACATAGCTGGATTTTCGCGAAATCTATTTCAGTAGAGCATTTGATGTTTGTGGCGTGTGGACCGCATATAAAAATAAGCTATGAATGCCTTTCTAAGATGTGTAGTATTAGTTTACCTCTGCGTTCTTTCCGTCCATTCTGTTTCTTTCCCCGGCAAGCTACACTACCACAATTACACGAAAATGCCTCTATAGGGTGTCCATGATCATCAAAGTCAATACCATAATCCTGTAAAAGGATTTTCCTCATCATTTTGTGAACACAAACTTATTAATATATGGAAACAGAAACATCGACCATAGAAGATAAATTATAGCAAACATATAACAGTAGGCAAGCGTTCACTCACCCACGACAGCTCTTCAAATGCATTCACTTTCCTGGTAGTAAAAAAGGCAAGCTGCAGATTCACAAAGAAGGTATCAGAGAAGCTCTTTCGCACGGTGTATAATTACAGTGTGTATGTGTGTGCGAGCAATGACATGGAAAGCAAGCCAACCCATACGTGATAGTAGTGACGGTCAGGAGTCTCCACTTGAACTGGGATATCAATCAAGTTTGCATCAGAGCATCTGGAATCACGAGAATATTCAAACAAACACAAGTTCAATACAGGCAGACGATTCACAAGCATAGCTATTGATTAAAAACTTCAGATTTAGATGATCTCTGTTGAGTTCAATGAATATGACAATTGTTCTTAATAGTTTATAAGATGCAAGAAGTTCCACTTGTTTTTTTAACTCGGTAGGAATTAATGGTGAACTTTCTGACTACTTATGCTAAGATTCCTCAACTCTAAGTCGTAGCACCGAAATGGCAAGCGTACTAAGGATTAAAAATGCAGGTACATATACATTTATAAAGACGTGCAAATGGCAAAGGTGACCTGCCTAGTGTAAGACAAAGACAAAGCAATGAACAGTCACCAAAATATACATAAACTAAAATGCACACGAATTGAAGTATTACCTATGATTGATAAATCTGGCAACATTTCCATGTGATGTTGCATCAAGACAAAGGGCATCATCATCCTTCAAAATTCGCTCTGAGCCCCAATCTCCATCTAGCAATACGGGGTAGGTATGTCTTTTAGCTCCACTGCTTTGGTTATTTCTCTCGTATAATTCAGTGTTGGTCAGTATCTCCCCAACATATTCACAGACAAATGTCCCCTTCTGCAAGACCTCTAATGTCCTAACACCCCAGCCTTTCCCTTCAGGAGTCACGAATACCTGAAGCATATCAGAACAAGAAATGCTTACTGATTAGTTAAGAATTAACGATCATTTTCCATGGATGCTTCAAAATAAACTACAAGATTAAGAATAGCACAAAAATAAAGAAATAAAAGTTATCCTGAAGTATTATGTAACTTCAACCAGTAAATTCCTTAAGAACATACAGACAGTAATAGTTTTGACACCTAACAGTTAAAAAGCGTCTCTTTACTATACTTCTTCGAACTTAGATAGTTAGATGCAATGTGGAGGTAACGAAACTCATATTAGTTTTGGTATGACAGTTCAAAGTCCAAAACGGTAGTTCCTAATGAAAGATAGAAAGTGAAACTAACCTGTAACTTACAAGAAATACCCCTTTGCACTACCCGATTTCCACACGACAAGTCACATCCACATTTTCTCCAGCATTCCTTTATAAACTTCCTGATGTGGTGACCTTTGCATTTTTCAGGGTAGTACTCGTTCTTAGACCTCTCATTTGGACAGTCTTGACAATAAACAAAGTTGTGCACCTCTGGTTCCTTGACACAAGCTGCTAAAAAATCTTCTTTTAGTAGGCCTTGTGGTGTATACACATACTCCCCACCTGTTTCACGAGCACATGCACATGGTATTGCCACTGAAAGACAATCTCCAGAGCAGTCAGTGCAGCAATCTTCATCTGAAATCCGAGCTAGTGAGATATTCACATTGGCATTTTGGTAGATAATATTGTGCGGTATGTAATTGAACTTTGGCAGGCACTCATTTCCAGTTTCATCTACCAATGATATTTTCACTTTCTCCGTAGATTTCGTGATGTCACGGAAAAAATTGACTGGCTTCCTGTCCTCGCAAGTGATGGGACAGCTTGAATCCACACCATTTAAATCAGCCTGTGAACGTTCTGTTCCACATTGTCGATTCATCGGTCTTGAAACATGGTTATCCCCGCAAGTGAGGTCACGCGCACTTCTACCCACTTCAGTAGAGGATGATCCAGAGTTACCCCCAGTTGAACCTCGAGACGAATCTGGAAGAGCTAGACAACAATATTATGGGTAGTCAGGATAAGAAAGTAATCATATTTATGGAGGATTGGAATTAGTTGGATAGATCTTGGATAACCCTCAATGTGTGTTGAAGGAAAACATATATGCCAACTTCCAAAATTTGTAAGGTCGAAGATGAATTAGTCATGAAAGAAATTATCGCTCTCGGGGGGATTGGGAAGAGAATCATGATAAGTTTCCATAATACCTAATTCAACTCCTATCATTAACATTGACAATTTTGTAAGTAAGCATTTATTTCTTCATTCAACATACATTGAATCTAGTGAGTTATCCAATACAATCCTTGACACAAAACGAGGGCCTAAAGGAACGGATTGTGACCATCTTGTAACAGATAACAATAATATCATACAGTGGGAAGAAAAGAAGTACCTGGACGTCTCACCGGTACTGCACGTTCGAAAGAAGATGAAATGGTGTCTGTGCCTTCCTCTGTTTTTGGAATCACCAAGTCTTTCTTGTGATTACCAATTGAAATTTTTCTATCTCCAGAGACCAGATGAGGTGCAATGGGTTTCTTTCCTCTGTCATTGGCCAAATGCAGCCTTTTTCCTGGTCTTTCAGACCCATCAAGCTCCATAGCTTCTCTCTTCTCTTCTTTTCCCTATTCCAAAACAGAAAAGGTAAAAGACAAGAACTAGTACAAAGTCCTCTCCAATGCACCGGAAAGTTCGGACTCAAATGTTATATTTCGCTCCAAATGTATCATTTATCCTTCCCAAAACACCGGAATGTTAAAACTCATATATAGCTGTTGAGTCAAATCAAACATTATACTCCGGTTTCAATGTAACTCTTGAGTTTGTGAAGCTCACTCCAACAAGAAAAGATGTTATTCAACAAGAATTGTAACGTCAACCATCTCCATTACACATACCAAAATTGTTTAAACTCAAATTTGAGTTTCTACTCCAATGTTTTTCCTTTTACGCACTTTGGTAAGTGTTAAAACCCAAACCCACCACCACTTTTAACCCTAGATGTAAATATATAGGCTAAGCGTTTTGAGTCCATTTGTTCCCAATTTAAACTCTGTCACAAGTGTGTGTGTGTGTGTCAATAACTACAAGAACAAATAATAGGTCCTACCTTGTTTTCCTTAGAATCGAAATATGCATCTATAAGAGTCCTGTAGTTGTCTTCTTCTATAAGCTCCCACTTTTTATCATACATTCGCAGCAAATCCTTCAGCACCGGTTTGATCTCTGCATCAGGAATCCCCAAGGCCCTCGTCACACGAAACGCGTTTACAACTTTCGGGTTACCAGACATGGCCAATGCAGAAGTTTGATGAACAAGCAATCTCACAAATCAGAGGCCTCTTGCTGTTTAGGTGCTAGTTCCACAGACCAAAGTGCCACCTGCAATGCAGAAGTTTATACCAAGCAATCAGTTTAATTTGGCAAATCATCTTCATCAAATCACTAACAAAAACTCATAAATTAAAGATTAAGAAATAACACAAAAGGCTTCAAAAAGAAGAGAAATTAATCACTTTTTATACAATATAATTCGAGTTAAACAAGTTTATTGTGTCAAAATTAGGTTATTCACATCCAAAATATCAACATGATCCACTTTTTAGCTTATTAATGAATCATAATATATTCGTGCTTGTATTAAACAACGTTGAACACTTATACTAACGAGTCATTATATTCGTGCTTCCATCAAGCAACATACAACGTGAACCCGCTAACTCCATATCGGATTCAACACATGCAAAATACAAGTGGTGGACCAAAAAATTGCAAATTACAAGTGAAACCCCACATACCCCACAAAAATAACATGACCCACAAATACTGGATAGTTTAGTCCCCTACTAACCTACAATCCCATTAATCCATGAACCACTCGTACCGAAAACAATCAATTCTAATATAATATAATATAATGTAATACTGCACGGATTTCAATATCTTTTTTGCTTTTCGGCATCAGCGGTTCTGTTTGGCTGCCGAGAAAATGCGAGAATTCCCAAAGCTTCCTCATTTTTTTTCTCCCACTTACCAAATAGTGATCACAGGCAGTTCAAAATCAAAAAGATCTGTTTGGATGCCGAGAAAATGTAGGAGTAAATAGAAAAACCGAAGCTTTTCCTCTTCCTCCTTAGCCACAAACTTTCCCACCATCCAAACAACAAGTAGAAGCAGAAAAAAAAAATCTGATTACTATAACGCATTGTACGGAATAAACCATCAAATTTCCAGATATAAAAAAATATATATATATATAAAGCTGAAAATTCATAGTTTTAGGGTGTGACAGCAAATAAATTTCAGAGAAGGGCTCCACCTGCCGCCATTGTGCAGAGCAAAGAAGGACGGAAGAAAAAAATCGAGTCCGGGGGATCTCCGTCCAGTCCACTCCAGTCTAGCCCCGTCGGAGTGTCTCCTGAGCCGGCGTTCAGGGCTATGATTTAGACCGGTCCTTCTGTTGAAGACGGCTTGAGAGAATATTTTTGCTCACCATTCTCAAGTTGGGATGATGCTTAATATCTTATTTATCACCGTTAGATAGAATTAAATTTCGAGATCTGTAGTGGAATTGAATAGACAAATCTCAAAATTTTAAAAGAAAATTAACAAAAGGTTCAAAAAAAAAAACTTTTAATTTAAAGAAAAGTGACAAATAGTAAAAATATGATTTTTCATTAAAAATGAACAGTATAAAAAATATTTCGTTAAAATTTCTAAATTTTAAATATTCAATATTTTTATCTATGGGCATTACGATAACTTAATGTAATGAATAAAAATGCACTCCGGCATGATGTGTGCTATTTGCATGATTAAGGGCCCACCACAACATACAGCTGTTACTTAGCACTATACTCTATTATTCTAGTTTTTAAACTGAAATTTTTTAAATTCAATTCATATAAATAACGAATTTTAAACTAAATTAATAATCTTCAACCAAATCCATTATATTATTGTCTAACAACAACAACAAAAAACGCACTTTAAAATTTGTTTGATAAATTTGGTCAATTCTAGAAAAGTGTGCAAATAGAAGTAAATCATATTCTTAAGTTGGAGACAGAAAACAAAGTAACGACTGTCGACGAGCTGAATAAATAGAAAATACTGAATTTAGGCTTAGAAAGAATTTGCAAGATTAAATGAGAAATTTTTCAATGTAATTGATACATAAGATAATACATAACGTATTCTATATAAATAGTGAGATATATGTGTTAAAAAATTAATAACTTCAAAAACAAAACTTCCTACCCTTTACATAAAAATACATAATATACTATTCGTGTTTCGAACACAATTAAATTCGTTTCGATTAACGAAGTATTTGTGTGGCCCTAAGCAAGTGTAGTGCTTTTTTCGAGAGTCGTTAGCAACTATTGGAAAGATGATTTACTTAATCAAGGAGCACAATGCGCGGATTGCAATCAAACTAACATGAAATTTACGTTGGTTGTTTAACCAAGATTCTAAGCAAGTTCAACGGAAAATCGAATCTAGCCGGTAGAACAAGTGTAGTTCATTTTAAGGGCTGATTTGGTATTGTTGTGCATTGAAAAAAAAATGTTTATGTTATGCTGTAATAATAAGCAGCTGTGAAATAAAACAGCAGAGTGTTTGGTAAACTTTTTTGTAAAAGTGCTTCTGAAAAAAAAAAAAACAATATTATAGTGTTTGATAAACTTTTATGTAAAACAGATGTGAAAAAAAAAAGCTAGTTTTTCGAAGTTGGGTTTTGTAGCTTTGTGTTTTTGGCTTTTTTTACCCAAAATTATGAAAAAAAAAAAACTGAAGCTGAATGTTTACCAAACATAAAAAAGCTCTCATCTTTTTTTGATAGCCACTTTTTTTCAGAATCACTTTAGTACCAAATTAGGGCTAAAAGGTCTTCCAATAAGTATCCAAAATAATCATGAGCGGGTGGCCTAGTAGTAAATGACGGATTGCGAGGCTTTCTTCAAATACAAAATTGGAGGTCTCGGGTTTGAAACCCGCTGTTAGTGTTGAAGCCGAACTTGTGGTCAAGGGGAGGCTGAAATGTCTCTGTGAGTCTTTTTAACATATAGATGGAATGGATAACCGTGGCTTGTTAACAGTTAATCATTTAAAAAAAAAAAGTAATGTTATTCATATCATGTTTTTATTCTACTTTTCTATACCATATTAGGTAGCATCTGATGTGGACAGCCGCATCATTTTAGGTAGCATCTGATGTGGACAGCCGCATCATTTGAAAAATTTGTAAAATCCAAGAAAATGAAAGAGAAAGACTCCCTGTATACCACAATCAACATTTAATTAATTAGTTTTTCATAATTATTAGTTTATTAAATAATGAACTAAATTTAAAAATCTGTTTAATTCAAATGATGTGGCTGTCCATATCAAATACGACCTAAGGTAGTATGAAAATGTCACATAATATAATATGAAAATGTGGTACAAAAATATGGTATGAATAGTATTAGTAAAAAAAACAATAAGCTTCTGTAATTACCCAAAAAGCGAGATCCACACGGTCAAAGTAGTGTAACAGTGCATTACAATCAAATTGACACGAAAACTACAATGATTGGTTAACCTAGAGAAAATAATCTGGCATTTAAAGTAACTGTAATGCACTTTTAGAGGGCCGCCAATAATTACCCATAAAGTAAGACCTACATGATCAAGTCACTTAACCTATTCTTTACAAAATACAATGACATGAGGACTATTGATTCTCCTAATTTTTATACAATTTCACCTTCTTTTAAATTTAAAAAATAAAAAATCAGTACCCTAGAGTTTAGGATGGCAATGAGGTGGATCGGATTCAGATGTGTCATTCTCATACTTGAACCCAAAACTATAGAATTCCTCTAACGGGTTTTCTATATGATTGAATCCGTTGAATAACGAATTTTTCGGGTAACGATTTTCCCCATTATGATATTTACATATATTTATATTTATTAATATTATTAATTAAATAATGAATTTTAGATAAAAATGAAATCAAATAGACTACTGATACTATCACATCCCGGCCCGGGGCAGAGCATTTCTCGGACCCGCTTCACCACCGTAGCACGATATTGTCCGCTTTGGGCCCAGATCACGCCCTCACAGTTTTGTTTTTGGGAACTCACGAGCAACTTCCCAGTGGGTCACCCATCATGGGATTGCTCTAGCCCCCTTCTCGCTTAACTTCGGAGCTCCTACGAAACCCGAAGCCAGTGAGCCCCCAAAAGGCCTCGTGCTAGGTAGGGATGAGAATATAGATATAAGGATCACTCCCCTAGACGATGTGGGATGTCACAATCCACCCCCCTTAGGGGCCCGACGTCCTCGTCGGCACACCACAGCCAGGGTAAGGCTCTGATACCAAATTGTCACATCCCGACCCGGGGCGGACCACTTCCCGGGCCCGCTCCACCACCGTAGCACGATATTGTCCGCTTTGGGCCCCGACCACGCCCTCACAATTTTGTTTTTGGAAACTCACGAGCAACTTCTCAGTGGGTCACCCATCATTGGATTGCTCTAGCTCCCTTCTCGCTTAACTTCGGAGTTCCTACGGAACCCGAAGCCAGTGAGCTTCCAAAAGGCCTCGTGCTAGGTAGGGATGAGAATATACATATAAGGATCACTCCCCTGAACGATGTGGGATGTCACAGATACAATGCATATAATTCACATAATAAATAGTGCATTATTAATACAAATGATACAATGCATATAATAAATAATATTAAAAACGAAATTATTAATATTCAAATAATGCATTATTAATACAACTGACTGAGGATCCTCTCCGGATCCTCATATTGTATCCGTTCATCGTACATCGTGATGCTAGTTTTCGTCAGATATTGTTTATGTTTAATTTTAAATAATAAAAAATTAAAATAATTTATGACCGCACGATGTACGATAAACAAACACGATATGAGGATCTTTGGGATCCTCTCCGGATTCTTTTTAAAAATCCGGAGAGAATCCTTGTTCAATACAACTCATACAAATGCATATAATTTAAACATTTACATTGTAAAAATATATATATTATTGGTAATTGATAAGCACATAATTTATATTATTAATAAAATAATACAAATATTACTAGGACGGACTTCCATATTTAATAATACATGATTATTGATAGTTTGTTTCTCCATATAATAAATGTTTATAATTTTTTATTAAAAATGAAAACGGTTCGGTCTTGGGTAGGGGTACGGGGTAAATACCCCAATAATCGTAACCAAATTTGAAACCAAAAAAATTATCCCATGTTTCCTATAACCCTAAAGTACTCGAAATTTAATTCCCGCCACCGAACTGTTCAAATCAACTACTTGCAGGATCATATTTGACGAGTTATATTGTCATCCCTAATTGGAGTTAAATCCCAAAGCTTAAGCATGACATTGGTAATGTCAATCCAATTAACTAGGATAAGTGTCATAGCCCATGTTTGATGTATTCTAGTAACAAGACAGGGCTCCATTAATCCATAATTTCTAAAAGATGCGACTCTATGGGACCAGCATAAACTAAATCTCAATTATATCTTGTCTTGTTCAAAAAACCTTTGGGACTCGTTTGGTGGGTTATATGAGATTGGTTCTTAAGAATAAGATTTAATTGACACAGATTAGTTAGGCATGACTTGCAATATGTGTATATGAATAGGTTAGATAATTCGCACATTCACTATATTCTCTGATTTGCCTGACCACCATAATGGAGGTGTCTACCCCTTTATATAGGCCTCTCCTTCTTAAGGTCTCATAAAATGCCACTTGTACTAGCTTACTCACAACTTTCCACTTATTCGGCCAGGCCTTCATCAATGAAGATGTTATAGCAATCAGATGGCGTGTCTTTTAAGGTTCAGGCACCCCGTTCGTCTCGCTAAAACCTCAGTTACTTTGCATGTCGTCGTACGGTTAAGTAGTTATGTGCTTGGAGATTTATGCCATAAAGTTGTTAGCTCGTTCACATATTCACTTATCGGGTAGTTTTTCGTCTTAGTCGAACCAAGTACTCGAATCGACCCTCTTAGAACCCTTTGGGCCCTGTGATTATTGGTCTTTCCTTGGGCTTATGTCGTTGCATGGGCCTAATAGGCCTAGCGTTAACAAGATTTATAACCCATCATGTTTTAGTCATGTCCATCTCACATTTTGACACAACAAACAATAAACTGGACTAAAGTTTATTTTAATTGGTCACAACCTATCCCAACCAGCCTACCAAATATGCTATTAAGGCCCGTTTGGTTTGCTTGATTGGTTTAAACCTTAGGGATAAGATTGAATTGGCAGGGATTGGTTAGGTAGGATTTGTAACCCATGTATAAAAGTCTTGTCCACCTCACATTTTAGCACAACAAACAGCAAATTGGATTAGAGTTCATTTTAATTGGTTACAACCTATTCTAACTAGCCTACCAAATAGGACCTTATGATTCACTCACCTACCAAATGAGCTCTAATAATTATACTAGATAGCATCCTTTAGCTCTCCCCCCACCCTGTTAGTATAGATAATATCGTTTGTTAAAAAAATTAATACTATACATATTGGTATATTTTATTTAATTTTTTAAAAGATACATGTGCGTTGAAATTGAAAAAAAATAGTTACATTGTTGAAATCCCATAAAAATAAACATTTACAATTCAATAGTTGAAATTGAAAACAATCCTATTCAATCTCCCCAATCACAAATGTAAAAGTTGAAAAAAAAAAAAAAATTAAAAAGGAGGACGGTTGTTTGTTTGTTTTTCACATCACACCCTCTAATCCTCTCTAATTCTAAAACGCACCAACAATATTTTTCTCCATCCAAACGACCCATTGTTCTTCCAATTCATCAACCCCAATATAACTACAAATCTTAATTTCATTTTAAAAACGACATCCAATTAAATCAGCGTCGTTTTTATCTCGTCAACCCCCCCCAAGAAATTTGGAAAAGGTGAAACGGTGGCGTTTTGTAACGTTGACCTACCGTACGTACGAGTCGTCGTCGAAAGTCAAATCGGACGGGCTGAGGTGCACTTTCCCGCTCTTCTTGTTAATCTTCGGTTTGCTGCCGCAAGAGATCGAAATCTCGCAACCCAACGCGAAGCAGGAGAACAATCCTTTGCCGCTGCTGCGGCTCCGCCGCGTCTTCTGACTGCTGGGACGGCGGTGGGACGATTGGAGTGGCTTCTGAATATGGGAACTCTTTGCGTTGTTCTTGGCGCAGTCGTACACCGGCGGCAGCTCCGTCCGCCACCGTTCGATCTTGGTCTTTAACCCTTCCACGCTGTCCTGGTCCGCCCACTCGTCCAGCAACGAGCTTCCGGCATCATCGGGCGACGGCGCTCGGGCTCCGGTGTACGGCAACGGGTAGATTCCCTTGGCGATTGCGGCCGCAACCACGGAGGGCGAAGGACCAACGTCAGAGCAGAGGGACCCGTTCACATTACCTTTCTTTTGCTCTGTGCTGAGCTCAGATCCGTTCACAATCGAGCTGTTGCAGAAGGAGGCTTGAGTTTTGGGCTTGTAGGCGGCTGCATTGCAGGTGGAGTTCGACGGCCTGATTTTTGTGACGCCATCGCAGATGGAGGACGCGGGCCTGGATTTCGAGAATCCGGAATCGCTACCCGTCCGATCGCTCTGAGATCGTTGGAAGATGACGAATTTGTCTTGATCCTTGGAATTGAGGCCGCTGCTCTTCTGGTTACCGGTTTTTCCCTCCATCAGATCCCAGTACCCGACCGCGGAGGAGCTGAGCTCGCTGTAGAGCGGCATGCTCCGCATTGTGCTGTCGAGGAGGCCGAGCCCGATGTTCAGAATCCCCTGCGGGCGGCCGGACGGGCGGCGGAGCTGGATCGCCATGAACCGCATCTTGGACTTGTTCTGCAAATTGTTCACCACGACTGCGGCGGTTCCGATCAGGACGTCTCGGAGCCATGCGGAGGCGTAGATCTCGATCATGATCTTCGACGTGTCGTCGCGGAGGAAGTCGTCGTCAACTCGGAAGACGAACTTCTCGTTCCACGTCGGGTTGGTGTGGCCGGTCTGGTCGAAACGCGTCGTCAGCTTCCGCTTGGGGTTGACCCACGCGACGGCGAACGTCCGCATCGCCTTCGACGCCGGCGTCAGGTCCTGCGCCGAGATCAGGTTGATCTCCAGCAGCTGGAAGGAGGAGCCGAACGGCCGTGGCATGATTTGTAATTAACTCGGAAAACTTAAATACTTAATTTCTTAAATAATTAATTGCTGCAGCAATCACAGTAATTAAATAAAGTAATTGCTGCAGGCAACTAATTAACAAAAAGAAAATAAGGTAAATTTGTGAATGGAATTGGGTTTGGATTTATGTATTTGTCTCCTGGATTAATTCATATACGTACTCGTACGGACCGTAACGATAACCCGACTAACTACCCGATTGACCGTCGCTACAGCCGCCGGAGACGTGCAATCTACTAGGGAAGAGAAGGATGTGCTGCCGTGAGGAATGGTTTGTGGAGATTTGAGGGTTTTTATTGAAGGCTTTTTGCCAGGAAAGTTTGTTACACTTGAATGGTTTTTACAACCGTAATTTTTCTGAACAAATCTAAAATTGTAAAAATTTGGACACATCAAACGGGATAAAAACAAGGTAAATAGTGAAATAAACATAGTAATTATTTATTTATTTTTGCTAAGAATAAAATGTGCATAGTTATATTTACTATTTATCTGTTTTTACTTTTTACTTTTTACTTTGTCCGATGACGACGGGGCCAGCTTTCTCTTCGTTGACCACCTTCAAATTAAGAGGTAAATTAGAAGCTTCCTAAGACCTCACACCGAATAATTCTATTAACTTTGTTAATTTAGTTTACATATATACACATATAGTTACAAGTGCTTGAAAGTACATAACTATTTGGAAACTGATCAACCACTCTCAACCATGATGGACCAACGACAGTTCGATCATCGCACTAATGTCATTAATTCATAATACGTGTATTTATTTTATTGTAATCCCATCTTGTTATAACATGTATGTTGTTAGTGATTGATGGAAATATTATTTGGGGGTTAGTAAAAGTAGCGCGCGAAGTGTGCAATTTTTTTTGACGAAATAGCAGGCAAATTGGCATTTCATCGATATTTGGTAGGCATAATGTCATTTGCCCAAGTCATATTGTACACCTATCAACATATGTCAAGAGCTTGACTATGTCGACTGATGTCAATAGTTTTTGAGAGAGCACGCCAACATATGCTAACCTATGCAGTGAGCTTATTGACATATGCCCATAACAATGCATATAAATGCATGAGGCTAGCAGCTACCCAGTCAGTGTCCATAAATGCAATTTGTCGAGCAGTTGAAAGGTAGCTTTTAAGGGCATCTTATACTTCCAAAGGGCAGCACCTAACTCTTCCATAGAGAATTTCTGAGCTTAATAGGGGCAGCTGACCCATGTCACCTTGCCCAAGATGGATCCCCCCATGTACATAGCTTAGTAATACCATACGATTGATGGTATGACCGTTATCCAGTGATTCTTGCCTAAAGAACATTAATATTGTATGGGAACTTCATACTTCTTGTTTTACATGTTCATATTATACGAGAATTATTATTGACACTTTTAAAGGGTCATTATGCCTTATTTGAACTTTTAATGTGTAATTACTCTCGTATACTTTGATCAAAGCAAATTATCTTTGTTCATGTAACTTACGCAAACTTTACATGATTAATTCTACAACAAGACACCTAACTATATATGTTTTTCTTTGCTGCTGATTTGAAAAACTTGTAACCCTTCTGGTGAAGAAAGTCGCAAGTCTTCACCAAAGTTAGACAGAAGTGGGCCGGAAAAAAACGCTAAATCTCAACTTCCCATATCCCAAAGCACAAAAAGAAAACCAACAGATTGAAAAATGCAATCTCATTGCACAGTCTTCAAACCCTAATTAATGATCTTAAAACCCTAATGGATTCAACCTTTCTCCGTTTTGCATCGCTACTACTTCTACTTTCTCTCGCATCATCTGCAAACCCTAATTCCGACTACAACAGTTTGGTATACAAGAAATGTGCAAATCAAACATTTACAGCTCTCCCAACTAAATCGCAAGTCCCACAACAAACCCTTTCATCTTTTTTTCAACAACTGACATCACACTCCTCCCAATCAAAGTTCTATAAGCACGCCGAAGCCAGCGGAGACAACAACGAGGCGGGTATTTCCGGCCTCTTCCAGTGCCGGCAGGACATCAGCAATGAGGAGTGTCACACCTGCGTGAACACCCTTCGTAACTTATCGAACACCTTGTGCAAAGAGTCGGTTTCGGCTCGTGTTCAGCTGCATGGGTGCTACGTGCGCTACGAGCTCGATGGAGTCGACTCAAAGCCCTCCAGCCATAGATTAATGCAGAAGACTTGTGGGAAGGATTTGGAAAATGGGGTGGCGGCAGGGTTTGAGAAAATGAGAGCTGCGGCGTTTGCTGCCTTGGAGAGCGGCGTTGCGGATGGTGGTGGGTTTTGCCAAACGAGTTATGAGGCGGTGCAAGTTATGGCTCAGTGTGTCGGGGGCTTGGGGGGTTGCGTGTGTGGAGAGTGTGTGAGTAGGGCGGTACAAAGTGCTGAAGAGGAATGTGGTGGTGCTGTTTCTGGGCAGATTTATTTGGAGGAGTGCTTCTTGAGCTATAGTTATCATCCAGATGGGATACCTGCAGTTGACCACCCAGATGATCGAGGTGAGTTTTTTTTTATATTTTATCAAACCATAAAATTTGTTAGATTAAATGTTAGAGTAGTCATCGACGGAATTTGAACTCACGCTATCATGCAAGCGCTAAATACCTTTACACCACTGTGGTAAACGACGGATTGCATGATCCAAGTGATTGAATTTGAGAATTATTTTTCATATTTTATTAAGTTTTTAATTGGTTAGTATTTTTCATACTCTCCTAAAGTTTTTCTTTTGTTAATGTTTTTTTATGATTGATATTCAGTCCAAAAACTAGAAAATAATTAAATAAAAAATGTAACGACAAAAAAAAAAAAAAAAAAAAAAAAGAGGTGCGGAAATCACAATTTTCTTTACACTATGTTTGGTTAAGGGAAATAAATTTGGAATTTGGTTAAAAGTCAAAATTTATAATTCATATGCACCAATTCTCTTGTTTGGATTAATAAATATAGAAATTTTAGAATTTTCGCGTGGAAAAAAAAACTTGGAATTTGGGACATCCAATTCCAAAGTTTAAATTCCATGTAAATATGTGTCGTTTTCTAATTTCTATGATTGAGATTTTAAAAATAACAAGTTTCGTATTCAATTCCTTTGTTCTTCTAGGTTAACCAAACAAGAAAATTCACAAATTATAGAAAATAAAATCTTGTCATTTCAATTTCCGTCATTTTAAAATTCCTTAGTAAGCTTAAATTTCTTCATCCAAACATAGCATTAAGTGATGGGAAATGTTTTATTTTTTAGCAGAATAATGCTATTTATACACTCATTTTTAACTTTCGCATACTTTTATTAATTTTTTGTCATTTATCTTATTTAATTCATTCAATCCGACATCTAACAATTAAGAAGGTGTGTAAGAAGTAGGTGTGTAGATAACATTATCCTTTAGATAATTACGTAAATTGTCATGCATTTCTACCTTTTTCACATGAAATGCACGATTAGCTTGAGATGACGTTTCAACGAAACTCCTGATACATATATAATTATAAACTTAATTGTTAATTTAATGTTCCCAATTAATTGTTTTTATTTGCAGAAAACAAAGGTGGAGGAAATGGGGGAAGTGGGAAAAAGGTGGCAATTCTTGTGGGAGGAGCAGCTGCTTTGGCTTTTGCCTTCATTTTTCTCTTGTTCGTCAGGTCTTGGTCAAAGAAAGAAGACGACTGTGACTAAAATTGGTCCAATTGGATCTTCTTTTTCGACCCGATTTCAGACATTTATGATTTGGGCCGGGTTGCTTAAATTGGTCCAATTGGATCTTCTTTTCGACCCGATTTCAGACATTTACTATATTTAGTTTCTTTTTTGAGCTTTTGTTTTGGTTTTTTTCAACAGAAAATATATTGCCATTATTTCACTTGGATGATGGACTCATTGTAAAAATATTGCAAACGCTTTTGGTTGGTGCACAAAATAGTGCATGTATGACTTATATATAAATATAACGTTTGTTTTTTTTTTTTTTTAAGATTTATCTCAGTTTACTGCTGTTTTTTGGTTTTTAATATTTGATACACGAAATTTTTTTATTTTAGAGTAGTACATAAAATTATAATATTGAAACATTTTCATACATCTGTTAAGGTTGTTGTTAAATTTATCGTTAACAGATGATGTGGCATCCACGTGAACAATAACTAGATGACACGTGAACAATAACTGATGATGATGTGGCACCCACCCTTCCCCCTCCATCTTCGCCTCGACCCACTCCACTTCTCTCTCTCTCTCTCCCTCCCACATCTCTCTCTGACTCTGGATCCTCATCACCACCACCATTATCTCCACCAAAACCCAATTCTCAATTTTACCCATCTTGTCCAAGAAGAAGAAGAAGAAATCGAACAACAAACCCAGCAGAATCACCACCAAGTTTTCAACTTTCCGTGTTTCCAGCAAGACCCACATAGCAAATTGTTCAGAACCCAAATAGCAACTCGACTTTCCTCCCACCGTCGCTCGACTCGGACGCCATTGCAGACACCATAAAGTCCTTTTTCCCAACGGGTGCTTCCGCAGTCGCAGCTGCAGCTGAGGCTCCGTCGTCGACGATACAGTTTCATCAGTTCTACCCACCTGATTTACTCTCCAGAACCAGCAGCCACTAGCCAGAGCCAAGATCTGCACCTCTCTCTTTAATCCTTCCAAGACCCAATTCTCCTCCACCAGCACCACGCTCAGACCCATCAAAACGAGCAATCCTTTTTCTCCAGATCCCAAAACCCGATCGGGTTTGATGGGTCCTCCGCCGCGTGGGCAGAGCATCACCACAACCAGCAGCAGTGAGAGATGAACAGATTCCAAAGAATGATGGCTTGGAACAGCGGAGGTGGAGATAGCGGTGGTAACGACGGTGGATCATCGTCGTCAGGCGGGTTTGCATTCAACTTGCTGCTACCAACACAGCGGAGTAGTATTGGTTCTTTGCAGCAGCAGCCGTCGTTGTTCGGCCAAAGCCAGTTCTTTTTTCAGAGGGGACCCCTTCAGTCCAGTAACTCACCGTCAATCCGTGCTTGGATGATGTGGGAGGGAGAAAGAGAGAGAAATGGAGTGGGTGGTGTCGAAGACGCCAAAAAGTTTATTTTAATTTTTTAGTTTTTATTGATTTATTGATTTATTATTTTATTTTTTAATATTGCTTAATTATTGTTCACGTGGATGCCATGTCATCAGTTAAACGTAAATTTAACAGCAACCTTAACGGATGTATGAAAGTGTTCTAAAATTATAACTTTATGTACCGCTCTGAGATGAAAAAAACTTTATATACTAAATGTTGAAAACCAAAAAACTTTAAGGTAGTAAACTTTAAGACTCAAACTTAAGACCTCATTTTTTACCGAAAAGAGAAATACTCGTAGATTAGAAGTTTGGTGGTATATGACGGCAATTTGAGAATAAAAGCAATGAAGAATTTACGGTTATTGAATCTTTTTGGATATTGAAAGACTTAACACCACTCATCAATATCTTAGAGCATTTGAGAGTCATTTTATTAAAAAGCTATGTTTCGTTATAAAATAAATTCGTCTGCTCTAATCATTAAAACAATCAATAAGTACTTAGAATCTTAAACTATGAAAACAATAAAATTCTTGCTCAATAAAGTAAAGGTTGACGTGGATCATCAAGATATGATTTTATTTCAACCTAATTTTGTGTTTAGAAAAAAATTATGACTAATCATATTTTATAAGTTTCATAAATTTTTATTATATCGTAAGTGCGATGGTATTGTGTTTTTTTAAGTTAAAATATATAAAAATTTCCAAAGTAGTGACTTTTAATTTTTCAAAGTTACCAATACAATTACAAATTAATTAAATAATCCTCACTTTAAAAACATCTCCGATAGTTTTGTTAAACTTTTGCACGAATCATTAGCTGACATTAAACACAAAATCGAAAACCCTAGATCTTGAAATTACACAAAATTTGGGGGACCAAAAGAGAAAAACAACTAGCCACCCGCCTTCTTCCATTTTTTTTTTCGTTGTTTGTTTTTTGGGGAAATCAACCATTTCTTTCATCCCCGTTCAATTCGATTCAAACAGATTCAAACATCAGACACAGTACTACATAGTACACGGGGCATATTCTGCTCTGTACACACAGAAGAGAGAGAGAGAGAGAAGAGAGAGACCACGAAGGCTCTGCATTTTCTCGTCACCGTAGCTACGTGGGCTTTCTTCCCTTTCCGGTAAGTTGCTTCAGGTTCCTTGCTTCTTCTTCTTCTTCATCATCATCCTCTTCTTCTTCTTGTTTCTGGAAACGGCGCAAAACTTTGATCGTTTGGTTATTTGGGGAAGATAGAAATATGGTGTTTTGGTATGCCCAAATGAAAAGTTTTGGTTTTTATGCAAGTAGGAATGTGGGCTTTACTTTGTTGAATCGAAAATCGTCTCGAAAACTTCGATTTTTTTAACCAATTATCCCATAAAGGTAATCAATTTAATCAAATAGTAAGGGATGAAGTTTTGGTATGAACTCATATGCCATTTTTGCCTGGACTGTTGGAGATTTATGTGTTTATCATTTGAGAGTTGGATTAGAATTGCACCGGTTCTCAACTTATGAAATTGGTTATGTGGTGATGTTATCGTTTGGGTTTGTTTTTAATTTCGTTGACCGGAGAGTAGGCCGGTTTTGGGTGAGAGCAACTCAGCATTACGAATTATTAAGTGAGCTGTTTTGGCTTTCCTATGTACTTGTTTTGAGGCTTGCTTTTGAGTTTTATGTGCGTTGGTCTTGTTGGGCAGTAAAATGGAGGAAAGCCATGAGCCAATGGAGGAAAACGGCGAGCAAGTGGAGGAAAGCCATGAGCAAGTGGAAAATATTGGGAGTGCTTCTAGTGGCAGTGATAGTGATTCTTTTATAGATGATTCAGAAGTTGATGAAGTAGCGATATCCGGAGAAGATGAAAAATCGCATATAGAGGCAAGTCCTCACTCATGATAGTTTTTTATTCGCCATAATTTATTTTCTCAAGGAAGCTACGAACCAATTAGATACTGCTGTCGCACTCTACTGCTATTATCTATATTTGGAAAGCTTGAAGCCTTTTATTTTTATTTCCAAAAGTATGACAATTTGATCTTTGTTATGCAGGAACCATTATCGGATAAAGAAATAGAGGAGCTCATTGCTGAATTTTTGGAGGTTGAGAGTAAGGTATCTATTTTTTCTTTACACAGATACACATATTTATATATGTTTTATGCACGTGCTGCTTAATTTGTTAGTTTTGTTTGACGCTCAATATAGGCTGCAGAGGCTCAAGAGGCACTTGAGAAAGAGTCTCTTGCCAAAGTGGAGAGTGAAGTTAGAAAGGAGTTGGCACAAACTCTTCATGGGGACGATGTTAGTTTCTTCCTTCAAATTCTTCCTTCTGGATTACATTGTCTTTATCAATCACTTATGCATTTTTTTTCTTGTCTATAGTTGGAAGCAGCTGTTGCAGAAGAAATGGATACTTTGATAGAAGAGTGGCAAGCTGAGCTTGATGAACTTGAGACTGAGAGTGCTCATTTGTTGGTCTGCTTCTTTCTTCAACCTGAGTAAATCTTTGGTTCCTAATGCATTGTTTAGGGCTCTCATGTATTTTGAATCTGATATAATAAATTTCTACCGAAAATATAAATCAGGAGAGAGAAGGATTTGCTTCTTCTTGTGACTTATACAAGTTGGACACGAATTTGGCTAATTACCCCTCATTTGGTTCTGAGTGCTGTATTTATATTGACGAAAACTCCAAATGATTAGATGATTGGGATTTTAGCACACCTTTCATTTGTTATTGTGGGCATTCCATGCAATCTCTTTGTTTATTTTTGTTTATTAAAATATGGTTGCAAGTAAAATATATTGCACCTTTTGAATTAATCAGGTTGCCCAAGGGATTGTAGCTGCCTTCTTTCTGTAATTCTTTTGCCTTTTTGATAGTATAATATAAACAAGTGAAATGTATTTTTACTTTCTGACCTCTTTTATTATATGCTTCTGTAAATAGGAACAACTTGATGGGGCTGGCATTGAGCTACCGAGCCTTTATAAGTGCATTGAAAGTCAGGCTCAGAATGGTTGCTGCACTGAAGCTTGGAAAAGACGGATACACTGGGTAGGGTCTCAAGAGACTGGAGAATTTACTGAGTCAAGGGCTGATGCGGAGCAGTATCTTCAAACCCACAGACCCGTGAGAAGGTACAGTTCTTTCCTTTTAGCATTATTGATTCTGCAAGGTATGAAGTTGATGGTACATGATTCTGCTTTTGTGGACTTAGGCGACACGGTAAACTATTGGAGGATGGTGCTAGTGGATTTCTGCAGAAAAAACTAGCCATAGATGGAAGCAAGGATGCTGTGACAGCTGATGTTGATTACTGGGGTTCTTTCAACAAATTATTTTCTGATGGTGCAACTGCGGGTGGTGCCTCGTTTGGCAGTAAGCACTGGGCTTCTGTTTATTTGGCCAGTACGCCACAGCAAGCTGCTGAGATGGGACTTAAGTTCCCTGGGGTCGATGAGGTAGAGGAGATTGATGACATTGATGGCAATTCTGGTGATCCATTTGTTGCAGCTGCTGTTGCAAACGAAAGAGAACTGGATCTCACTGAAGAACAAAAGAAAAATTATAGGAAGGTATGGTTGTGCTGTCCCAACGTCATATTTAAATATATTTTCATGTTACAATTACACACTAAAGAATTTGGCTACATTTACTTATTTTGTTTTCAGTTTGCATGTAACTTTTGTGATAAAATAAAATTTGTTTTTTTATATAAAACTACAAATTAACGTGGAAAGGACTGTAACAGTGTAAGTCATATTAGTCAGGAGATATTTAAAGCTTTTTCACTACTGTCTGGGGTTGTAGACATTCATATAGAAATCCTCTAATAAACCCTCCGTTGGTTTTTCAGTCTCTGTATAAACATGCAATATTTGCATGAATATTATGTGGTCTTACTTGTTGGACCTAACATTGTGGTTACTGGTATTTGATTAGATGTCTTTCTGTCTAATCATCTGATGGTGATCTTCTTGTTGCTTGCAAACTTTTATTGGGTACAATGTTGCTCACAAATTGATTCACCTTTTTAGTATAGGAATATGTCAATATGTTTATTTACTTTTTTCACCAGTTGATAATTAATCCTATGTTGCTATTAGATTTAACATAGACACATGTTCTTTTTAACACCCAGTTGAGTTTTACTTTGATAGTATTTCTGTACTTTTTCATTGAAAGGTCAAAGAAGAAGATGATGTAAATGTTGATCGGAAGCTTCAAATTCGTTTGAAACGCAGGAGACATCGAAAGAGACGTAAACAGGTATCATTGCATCGCCCTTTATTTTGCTCCTCAAATTTCAAGTTGCAGTTTATACAACTTTTTAGAGTTTATCCTTGTGCTATTGCAGTTTGAGACAATTAGTACATGACCAGTACAATTTGTGTGCTTGTAATTAACTCTATTTAAGACATCCTATGGCTTTTCATTTATGGAGCCCTGCTTTATTTTATTTCAATTTGTAATTGTTGGGAATTGAACTAATAAGAGAGAACCGGCAGTCATATTATAGTAGACTTACTTTAATACAAATAAAGGAACAAAAAGCAACAGTCTCTTTGATGGTTTTAAGTGTCAGTGTATTTGTTATGTCTTGTTTTCCCCCCTTTTTGTAGCTCTAAGTTCATCAGGGTCTTTTTCTGTAGAAGTCTTGATTCATGAATGTGTCCAACATTTAGGCATACATTTAACATTCATTAATATCGATGTGTTTTTACTGTTATCTAATTAGGATGTTGTCAGGAAGAACTTTGTCTAGTTGAATCAGGACATGGATATGTTGTGCATTTCTCCATAAATTTAACATTCATTGATATCGTTTTATTTTTTATCAAATCAGGATGCTGTCCGTAAAGATTTTTGCGTAGTTGATCAGGAGATAGGAAGCAACATGGACCTGTCTTCGTCTATGCTTGACTCTTCTATCAGTATCTCAAATGGGAAAATTGATGAAGATCTGGAAACCGCTAATAACATTGACCAAGAAAGCATAACGAGTAACGGTGCTTCTCCGGTGACTAGTTCCAGTGAAGCAAGAGGCTCTAAGCGTCTGAGTAAGGATGAGGAGCTAAACATTGATAATAAGAGGAGTCGAACTGTGATTATAGATAGCGATGATGACACTCCACTGAAAGATAATTCAGACTGCAATGCGATAAAATCCGAGGACCAGTCATATGTGGAAGAGAATATCTGCATAGCTGCCACCGGTGGTCTCCCTTCACAGAGTCTGAATGATAAGCTCTACTGCACTGCTTGTAGTAAGCATGCTGTTGAAGTGTGCTCACATCCACTTCTGAAGGTGATTATTTGTGCGGATTGCAGATGCTTATTGGAAAAAAAGATGCAGGTGAAGGTATGGCGATGAGTAACTTTTATGGTTTCTGTAATCTTTATTCGAATATTTTGTGTAACGTTTCATGATAGTGCAGGTAATTTAATGAATTGGCCATGAACAGATATTTTCAGTTAGAAATATTCTGTGTCTCTATTTATCATATTAATGAATTATAGTGTTACATGATTTTTTTTCTGCATCGTTTAATGCTAATACTTAATTTATTTCAAGTAAATGCTAGATCTTTTATTGACCTAAGAAGGTGTGCAGGATCCTGATTGCTCTGAGTGTTATTGTGGGTGGTGTGGACAAAGCAAGGACCTAGTAAATTGTAAATCTTGCAAGACATTGGTTTGTGCGACTTGTATAAAGAGGAATATTGGAGAGGAATGCTTATCTGATGCCCAGACCTCTGGCTGGCAATGTTGTTTCTGTTGCCCAAGTCTTCTAAAGACATTGACATCACAATTAGAGCAAGCAATAAGTTCTCAGGATTTGATAGTATCTAGCTCTGATAGTGATTCAGATAGTTCAGATTCAGAGATAGATGTTGCCATAAGGTATATTTAGTATACTGCTCTCTCTCTCTCTCTCTCTCTCTCTCTCTCTCTCTCTCTCTCTCTCTCTCTCTGTCATTGCTGAGGCATGTAGCTATTGAATAGGAAATGGTGAACTTTATTCTTTAGCATTAGATACTTTCGGTTTACTCAGGTTGTTGTGTTTCTGAACATATTTCGTCTTTGTGTCAGTTCTAAGAGGAGGAGAAAGAAGAAAATTCGAAGGATCATTGATGATACTGAATTAGGAGAAGAAACCAGAAGGAAAATTGCAATTGAAAAGGTACCATATAGTGCTGATTTTGTAATCTAAACAAGACGTTCTGGTACCACAAGTTTTTTCATAAATTTTTCTTCTGTAGGAACGTCAAGAACGCTTGATGTCTTTGCAAGTACAATTTTCTGCCAAATCTAAGATGAAGAGCTTTGCAACTTGTAATGGGAGATTACCCGAAGGCGCCAGCGCGGAAGTGCTGGGTGATGCATCAGCTGGTTATATAGTGAATGTTGTGAGGGAAAAAGGTGAAGAAGCTGTTAGAATTCCTCCAAGCATCTCAGCGAAATTGAAGGCTCATCAGGTTCGCTTGATCTGTTAACTATTTGTTCGTTGGATTTTCTTCTACGAATTCCCTTGTGCTATGTTTGGATTAGGAACTGTCAAGCTGATGTTATGACAGTTTCTTATCTGTTATTTTCAGCTATTGAAAAACTGGCAGTATATTGTTTACCCAGTGTCATGTCAGGACACATTTGATAAGATTTCCACGGCTCACCTTTTTCACTTGAAGTTCATTGTCATGTTCTGTTAAACCTTTTGTTGTTTCACATGTTTATCTAATTTGACCTCCTTAGCTGAGGGCACTAAGTATCTTCTGTTATTGCTTTATGTGTCATTAACTTTTAATGATTTAGTGCTGTTATCTTGTCATTGTTACAACTTGTAACATGAAGTAAAGGTCTGATTCGTTATTACAGATCACGGGTGTGAGATTTATATGGGAGAATATCATACAGTCAGTCAGAAAAGTGAAGGCTGGGGATAAAGGTCTTGGTTGCATTCTAGCTCACATGATGGGCCTTGGTAAAACTTTCCAGGTAGTATTCTGTCTCTTGAAAACTCTTCCCAAGAACTTTGAGTGTTTATTTAGATGTGCTGGATTCATTTTGAAATAGGTGTCAGTGCATGTGGAATGACCCTGCAGCCTAGTCGAATAGCAATCGTGCAAAATGCAAGGCTGTTTCTCATATTGTTTTGCAGGTCTTTTAAGTAGTTGATTGATATACTTTGCATAACTTGTCAAATTGCTTTTGCAGGTCATAGCTTTTCTGTACACTGCAATGAGAAGTATTGATTTGGGATTAAATACTGCACTTATTGTCACCCCTGTGAATGTGCTGCACAATTGGCGTCAAGAGTTCATGAAGTGGAGGCCTTCAGAACTGAAGCCCCTTCGCATCTTCATGCTAGAAGATGTGTCAAGGTTTGGTCAAATATTTCTATATTGTCTTATTCCATTTTCATCACTATAAAACATTTGGTCTAATAGATCGTTGAAGAAATGCCAATGACCTAAGATGATGGCATTACGAAGTGAAGTTCTTTTGACGGCTGTCTTCCATTCATTACATAGACTAATTGTAACTCATTATAGCTCCGATTGGGGAGATGGAGACACCAAGATGCTGACATGATTCTCCCTTGTTTGTCAGGGATAGAAGAGCAGAATTGCTTGCAAAGTGGAGAAGGAAGGGTGGTGTTTTTTTAATTGGCTACTCAGCTTTTAGAAACTTATCCTTTGGAAAGAATGTGAAGGATAGGCAGATAGCTACAGAAATTTGTCATGCCTTGCAGGTTGGTTGACGTTAATTGTTAACCTCTATATTTGTCTTTAATGTCATGCTTTTCAACTATGCATTACAATGTGAATTATTTCTTCTTCAATTTGTTGGACTTAAACCAAACGTTTAGGATTAATCTTATTCTTGTCTAGTTGTTACATAGGTGCTCTGGTGTAAGTTATGAAATCACTTACTTCGTAAGCTGTTAAACAAATAATGTCATATTGTCATTAGCACACATCGATACTTTAGCACGATCCAATTGAATTTTTTTAAAGCTTCTTTCGTATTGTTACATTTCCAACTGTCAGGATGGAACGGATATACTTGTTTGTGATGAGGCCCATGTTATTAAGAATACCAGGGCTGATGTAACGCATGCCTTAAAACAAGTGAAATGCCAGAGAAGGATAGCATTAACTGGATCACCACTTCAGAACAATCTCATGGAATATTACTGTGTGAGTTACTCGAAAGCTATTCATTTTGCTGTTTCTTACGCACCTACCTACTGCCTTGATTCATTTGAAATTTTAATCTTTTACAGATGGTTGATTTTGTAAGGGAAGGTTTTCTCGGAAGCAGCCATGAGTTTCGGAATCGGTAAAACTTCATCATTTAAACCCCGTTTTCTGTCTAATTTCTTTTTGTTGTTTTCATGTATCTTAAAATTGCCTCCTGTTGCATGCAGATTTCAAAATCCCATAGAGTATGGTCAACATACTAATTCAACTGTGGATGATGTGAAAATCATGAACCAACGGTCTCATATTCTTTATGAAGAGTTGAAAGGATTTGTTCAGAGAATGGACATGAATGTGGTGAAGAAGGACTTACCACCAAAAACCGTGTTTGTAATAGCTGTGAAACTTTCAACCTTACAGAGGAAATTATACAAGAGATTTCTTGTTGCCCACGGATTCACCAAGGACAAGGATTATAATGAAAAGATAGGGAAGAGAAGTTTTTTTGCTGGCTACCAGGCCTTAGCTCAGGTATATCTTAGCACACTTGTTAAGTTCTCATCTTCCATTATTCATTATAGGCTTAGCATCTAGTCCTACACAAAAGGATCCACTCCTAAGCGTTTCATTAACCTTTATCGACATTATATTTAGTGACAAGGATCGTCTTCTAGTCTATTGTGCGTCTATCTCTGTCTTTCGTGATAGTTGTAATATATGAGCTTTTTGTTGGTAATAGATATGGAACCATCCTGGGATCTTGCAACTAAGAAAAGATGACAAAGACTATGAGAGACGTGGAGATGCCATTGAGAATTTTCTTGCAGATGACAGCTCTAGTGACGAAAACATTGATTATAATTTGGGTTTTGGAGGTATTATATACAATGTCAATTTGGGTGAATGTATATTCACGTGTTTGGCAGCAGTTCTTATAAGTATCTAACAAGGGTAACATATCGTGCTTTGCAGAGAAAAATGTGAATGAAATTTTGCCAGGAAAAAAAGATGACATTTTTCGAAAGGTATGGATATGAACAAACTATAATGTTATAGAAACAGAAAACTTCCTCTGTAAGTTTTCTGATTGTATTGAATAGAATAATCAGTTACACAGATGTGAATATATATAGCCTTAGCTGCCTTAGTCTAATTACAAGAATACCCTCAACTATCTTAACTAATTACAGTAACTAACATAACTGATTACATTTAGCTTTATCATACTACTTAACAGTAACTACAGTAGATGACTTGTCATTTGCCCTATTACACCCCCTCAAGCTAAAAGAGGAATCAGTGAGGATTCCAATTGGAAGCTTGGAACAGAGAAAAGAGAACCTGTTCTTGGACAAAGATTTGGTGTGAAGATCAGCCAATTGGTCTTCACTACAAACATATTGAACTTTGATGAGATTTGCAAGAACCAACTCTCGGATATAGTGATAGTCAATCTCAACATGCTTGGTTCGAGCATGAAAAATAGGATTAGAGGCTAAAGAGATTGCAGAAATATTATCACACCATAGGGTAGGTAGAGTAGGAAGAGGGAAATGAAGATCCTTGAGAATTTTGCAAACCCAAGTGAGTTCTGCTGCAGTATGAGCTAAAGAACGATATTCAGCTTCTGTAGAGGAACGAGCAACAGTGCTTTGTTTCTTTGCACTCCAGCTGATGAGATTAGGGCCAAGAAAAACACAATATCCACTGGTAGACCGCCTGTCAAAAGTGCAGCCAGCCCAATCAGCATCAGAGTAAGCTGAAAGGGCGAGGGTACCTTTAGTAAACCATAACCCATGAGACAGAGAACCTTTAAGAAATCTGAGAACCCTTTTTGCTGCTTGAAGGTGTTGTTCTCGTGGAGCATGCATAAACTGACAGATCTGATTAACAGCAAATGCAAGATCCGGGCGAGTCCAAGTGAGATATTGTAGTCCACCAACTATGGAACGATATTCAGTGGGATTGGATAAGAGAGGCCCACTGTGGTCCAGCTTTTGAGACCCGAGAGGAGTGCAACAAGGTTTGGCACCTTCCATATTTGTTTTCTTGAGGAGGTCAAGTAAGTACTTAGTTTGATGAAGAAAGAGGCCATTGGAAGACCTGTTAACTTCCAATCCCAAGAAATAGTGTAAAGGGCCAAGATCTTTCACTGGAAACAGATTACTAAGTTGCTGGATAAAATGTTGACAGAGTTGAGAATCAGGGCCAGTGACTAGGATATCATCCACATAAACAAGAACAATGACTTGTTGAGGACCAGGAAGGACAAACAAGGAAGCATCAGATTGGGATTGGTGAAACCCAAGAGTATGAAGGGCGTGAAACAACTTATCAAACCAAGCTCGAGGAGCTTGTTTAAGACCATATAAGGATTTCTTCAGCTTGCAAACAAAATGGGATGAATTGGAATCAATAAAACCTGGGGGCTGTTGCATGTAAACATCCTCCTTTAAGTCACCATGAAGAAAGGCATTGCTAATGTCTAACTGATTCAAGAACCAATTAAATTGGACAGCAAGTGCAAGAAGAATTCGAATGGTAACTGGTTTTGCAACAGGACTGAAGGTTTCTTGAAAATCAACCCCTTCTTGCTGATGAAATCCTTTTGCCACCAAGCGGGCTTTGTGTTTGTCAAGAGTGCCATCAGGATTTTTCTTAACCCGGAAAACCCATTTACAACCAACTACATTTTGAGAAGGATGAGGAGGAACAAGAGACCATGTTCCTGTGGAGATTAAAGCATTATATTCAGCTTGCATGGCAGCTCTCCAGTGAGCATGCTTTGATGCTTGCAGATAGGTACTAGGAACAAGGTCAAGATCAGCAGGGAGTGGATGTTTGGTTGCTGAATAAGCCCGAGACATGTTTATTCCAGCCTTAGATCTTGTAATCATAGGATGTGTATTCACAGAAAGTGGTGGATGACTTGTCTGAAGAGGTACAAGAGAGGAATTACTGAGAGAGACAGAACTGGATGAACTAGAAGGATCCACTGACTGAGTGCATGAAGGAACTGCAGGGGGAGGTGGAGGTGGAGGGGCAGAAGGACATGATGAGTCTGAAGAGGTACTAGGTGTAGGAGAACTTGAGACATAGTGGCGGAAGTGAAGATCCAAGGATGGAGAATAGAATAATCAGTTACACAGATGTGAATATATATAGCCTTAGCTGCCTTAGTCTAATTACAAGAATACCCTCAACTATCTTAACTAATTACAGTAACTAACATAACTGATTACATTTAGCTTTATCATACTACTTAACAGTAACTACAGTAGATGACTTGTCATTTGCCCTATTAGGTTTGTAACCTTGTATTCATTTTTCACTTCTTTACTAATTCTTTTACGGTCTATTTGGCTTAATTTGAAATGCTCCATTTTTTTGTATTTTAGTAGGAAAACTAATAAGAATAAAGGCTTTACTTTGTAGTTTGTGTTACTATTGTTGTTTTCGTGGAGCGTAATGCTGACTAGTGACCATTTATCACTTTTCAGGATTGGTGGAATGATCTTCTCCATGAAAATGACTATAAAGAGCTTGATTACAGTGGTAAAATGGTACTCCTGCTTGACATTCTAGCTATGAGTTCTGATGTGGGGGATAAGGCATTGGTATTTAGCCAGAGCATACCAACCCTTGACCTCATCGAACTTTATCTTTCAAGGCTACCTCGACATGGGAACAAGGGGAAGTTTTGGAAGAAAGGAAAAGATTGGTACAGGTTGGTACATATTACCGAGAACAATTTACAGTTTGACAGACAGCTTAGCTTTTCTTCTCAGCTTCAGTGTTGCCCCAAACCATGTATCCTTTTTGTTACTCTATTTCCTGCATATGTAGCTGCAGTGTCTTTTGTATAAAAGTTTTTATTTGGGTTATGTCGTTTTTACTAGATTCTTTATTGCTCCAGGCTAGATGGGAGAACAGAGGGCTCAGAAAGGCAAAGACTGGTGGAACGATTTAATGATCCCCTGAATAAGAGGGTGAAATGTGTTATAATCTCCACCAGAGCTGGATCGTTAGGGATAAATCTCTATGCTGCTAATCGTGTAATAATAGTTGATGGTTCTTGGAATCCAACATACGATCTTCAGGCTATATATCGTGCTTGGAGGTGAGTTTCAATTTTCTATTGCAGTCCTTAACTCAGTTTTTGTTTAGTAAATGTTCCTTGATAATGTAGTTTAGGGGCTATATAGCATTAGCGAGGGTTTGTTTTAGGATTTCCATACAACTTCAAATGTGCCAGACTGCAAGCCTGATGATATTCCTCCTTTACCAAGCCAACTTTCCATTCTCCTGTATGGCACATTGTAAATGATATGTTATTTCCATTTTCAGGTACGGCCAAACAAAGCCAGTGTTCGCTTACAGATTGATGGCACATGGAACTATGGAAGAAAAAATTTATAAGCGTCAGGTAACGAAGGAGGGCCTGGCTGCAAGGGTTGTTGATCGACAACAGGTACATAGGACAATATCTAAGGAAGAGATGTTGCATCTTTTTGAATTTGGTGATGATGAGAATCATGTGCTTGACCAAGATAGCGTATTCTTGAACGACAATGTGACTGGTAAAGTGGAAATTTTGCCGAAACACGTAGTGCCTCTTTCTCAAGGAAGTTGCTTTTCTGACAAGCTGATGGAAAGTTTACTTGGCAAGCATTCTCCAAGGTACATTCCCGTTCTATGTTCTTATTTTCTTTAGCTTCTGTCGGTAACGGTAATTGCCTGTTACTCTGCCTCAATTGACAACTCATACCTCCCTCCCTCCCTCCACTTACGTATGAACTACCTTGTTTTCAGTTGGATCGCAAATTTCCACGAACATGAGACCCTTTTGCAAGAGAACGAAGAAGAAAAGCTCACAAAGGAGGAGCAAGACATGGCTTGGGAAGTATACCGGAAATCATTTGGATGGGAGGAAGTGCAGAGAGTTCCTCTCAATGAATCTGCAGTCGACCAAAAACCCGCTGTATCAAATACTGCCTCATCTGCACCAACGAAGAGCATCCTTGCTGAATCCACGGTTAAGAATGCTTTTGTACAGCGGAAGTGCACTAATCTTTCGCATTTGCTGACGCTAAGAAGTCAGGGCACGAAACAGGGTTGCAGCACCGTGTGTGGGGAATGTGGCCGCGAGCTGAGCTGGGAGGAGCACAGTCGAGATAGCAGGCTCAGGTAAACGATATTTCCTTCTGATTTGTTCTCGTAGTTTTTTCCGATGTAAAGTTCCGATTGTATATCGCGTTTGCTGTGAGTTCATTGCCCCTTTGACACCAAAGAAACAGGCTTGTGTAAATCAAAGTTACAACAATGAAATGAGCAGTCAAAATCTTGAAAGTTTTTCCTGTCCATGAATTTTTCGTGATTTTTTCTTAATTAATTAATTAATGTGTAATTATTCTGTACACATTTCTTTATTTGTCCATGCTCTTTTGTTTTATTCAATGCAAAGGCGAGAAAAAGAAAGTACGGAGGAGAAAATTGAATTTTGGGGATGTAAAAAGAAAAGAGAAAAACGAAATACTTCATGAATTTTCTAATTCGTATAAATTTATGGCAAATTTAGCCAATTTGATCACCGTGTTTCATAATAATATCGGTTTCTTTCGAATCTGTCCCATTTCGGATTAACATGTAAACTTTAAGCAGTGGTCAATGCCATTTGTTTTAACTCGTTTGACATGGAAATTGGAATTCCGTACAACGCCCTTTGTAAATAGCCGATCGAGTTCCTTCACCCCTCCCGGAAGAGATTTTCGGGGTCCCTACCGGACTTTTTTTTCCGATGATAATAAATACATCTGGCATGGTTCGACTAATGGAACAAACCTTTCGTAGTAGGGCGGCGTTACTTCCCGCCTCACGCTATTGCTTGTTACACAAGAAATTTGTTTACAACGTTGTTTCACACAAAAGTAGTTAAGATGACAATTTTGCTTGGAGAGCTAGCATCTTTCATCTCCTAACCAATTGTCCTTCTCCTTAGGGCCAGTTGGTCCTTCCTCCCCGTAGAGTTGCGTAGGAAACAACTCGATTAAGTTCTCGACCGAGAATCGAACAAAGAACGGAAGACGATCAATCAACTTATCTAGTTCCTCTCGTCCATCATACACAATGGTCGGACCCCAGTCTCGCATATACTGCAACCAACATGGTTCGGATATAACGCCTTTGCCAAGGTACTCGGCCGCGACAATTTGATACTTGGTGCTCGAATCAATGAAAAACTTGCTCCGAGCAGCGTCATTCCTTACCCCTATGTCAAACTTCGATGAACCCTGGAGGTAAGTCCCGGGATGAGCGTAACTGCTATGACCGTGTTTTGAAGAATACACAATCGGCTTATTGCCTTCAATGAACTCCAAGTCAAAAGCATCCACCCATCTGCCACCGCTGTGCTCTGAGAAGTACACTTGCCAGAGTTCTCCGGTGAAGTTGTTCACTCGGAGAGTGAAGTGCTCCCAGTCACCGACATGTTCGCCTATCTTGTTCAATGCAAAACTTACCAAACCAATTTTAATGGCGGATGGTCCGTTGAAGGGGCAGAACACCCACATGGCAATATCTGTAAAAGTTCCTCCCAGTGCTGGTTTTACATGAACGTATAGCTCCGCGCTGTCTATGTTTCCAGCCTTGATAAGATTTTTAACTTCATCGTCATTTGGCAAATCTATCCAAAAATCACTGTCATTTTCCCCTCCACCAGGCAAATTGGAGCCTCTGTGATCAATCGGTTCACCATTCCCAGTGTCTTCCCGGTACAAAAGTGCCCCATTTTTGAAAAACCATTGTACCGAAGATGGCATATAAACCTCATTAGGATGGAAGAACACTGTGGGACCGTAGTGCTCAATTAGCGAATGAATCTGGTTCAGATTTGGCATTGCGTGCAAGGACGAATCAAAATTCTTCAAGCAAGAAACTTGTAGCTCTTCATTAGAATCCAAGTAGGTACTGCAAAAGAATGTACCCACCGGAACACCAGTGCAAAACATACCCCGTTTGCAGGGTCGTGTATTCCACACCTCAAATTTTGAATCCATTGCAAGTATCCGATCACTTGTTTCACAAGTCTCTGTAAGATCTTCTCGTACGCATCTAACTTCTTCGGGGCTGGGTTCCTCAGGCATGTCAGTGACCACAAAACCCATGGCCTTATAACCAACAGGTGGGTTTGGCAACCAAATATAACCACAACCATTTTCACTTAAATCTGCATTGCAGACTAACGAGTAGTTAACCGGTTTTTCTAAAGCTGGTAACTCTAATGCTGAGTCCGGGGTACAACCATCTTCCGCCCTTCTGGCAACTGTTTCACGAGCCACAAGAACATACCCTTGCAATGGCTGGTCATTGGGCTGGCAGTAGTAACCGAGGCAAAAGAAGCCATCAGGGATCCCTGCAGGTCTATAAAATGTGACACCCTTTGATTTTCCACGCAACAGATTGCAGCTCCAGATGCTCTCAAACTTGGTTATTTGGCTAACTTCAATTTCTCCGAGGCGTATTCTTCCAGTAGCAAATCCTTCGCCTGAAGAAATGACAGTACACATTGTTCAGAAAATGAGCTCATAATAACACATTAACATTTATCCGATGACAGTAAAATCTTAGCATAACATTCATGTTCTAGGTTTATTAGTTATAATCTTTACTTTCCACTTGGACCTGAGTATACACAGAAAAATCAACCTATACAAATATCAACGAAACTCGAAATCAAGCTCCTATGATGCAGTTTGGAGGCAAGCTTCAAACATTTTACATTAACCTTCAGTCAAGGAAGAATTTAGAACTTTAGAGATACCTTCAAAATTCGACACTTTAAAAACAAACATTGGAGATCACCAAAAGTTTATGGGCTCATTTGTAAGTGCTTTTAAAATAACTAAAAGCGCTTTTGGTAAAAGTGAGCATTGAATTCCAAAAGCACTCGAAGTGATTCCTGTGCTTCAAGTGCTTTTCCAAAATTTACTTGCATTTTTACTAAGGTTTAGATCCAAAAGCACTTTCAATCATTTTAAAAAGCATTTTCCAACAAACCCTAGCATTGACCTTTTTTTTGGTAAAAAGAACATTGAAGCTTTCAAATTCCAAGAACTTCAATTTCCATGGCTTTTCAGAGTCTTTCAAATATTGACCAAGTTAATGAATTTGAGTGTATTTTTAAGTAGTCTCTCACATGATTGATTGCCGTTATATGAGTGTGATCTGATCTATTTACTACACGTGACCTTGATTACCATTGCTAATTAAGGATGAAGAGTAAAAATATTTCCCAGGTAAACATGAATTTATTTAAATAAAACAAAGTTGGACCACCAAACATTGAAAAACAAAAAAAATTGAGAGAAATGCATATGGGATCAAAGAAATCATGAGTCCAAAAGGATATCGGAGCAATTAGTAGTGAAACCATTTATTATCCGTCCTATTATTTTTACATTCTTCAACAAATACAAATTAGCAATTTCATGACTTCAAGTTGCTGAAAAAAATGAGCTAAAACAAGACATAAAGCCTTCAATTCTTGAAGAAACAGAGAAAAAGAAAGAAACCCATCAAAAAAGCAGTTGCGAGAGATAAGTGATGCAAAAGTGCTTTTTGTTTAGGAAAGAAAGGATCTTGGTGGGAAATATTACCTTGAGGCCAGTGTGGAAGAGGTGAAGGCAGAGAGAAGGGCTGTGGCTCTGAGTAATCATACAATTGGTACTCACTGCCGCTCCACCACCAACACTCACAACCCAACATCTTCACTCTCTCAAATTCAAAAACCCACAAAAGCACTTCCAAGATTTCTGCTTTTCACTCACCCTCTCAAGTTTCTCTCTGCATCCATGTTTCCGAAATATTTTAGAGAGAGAAAGGAAATAGCTTTCTTTCTTTATTTCTCTCTCTACACTTGGGACTTGAGAAGAGAGAGAGAGAGAGAGAGAGAGAGAGTTGAAAAGAAAAGAAAAAGAGGTTGAGTGAATTCAGAGGAAGCTTTAGAGAGAGGGGAAAAGGCAGGAGCTGATGGAGGTTGGCTTGGTTTACTTTGTTGTCTGCTTTTGCGTAAGAGCCTTATACTTGGAAGGCGTTGGTTTCAAGCTTCTACCTTTTTCTTCGTTAATTTTTCGGAAGCCTTTTATTAATAAGGATACCTGTGTTTTGGAAATAATTTATATGACACGAGTATATTGTCACATACTATCTCGTGTTGATAAAACAAAAAGATAAGAATAAAAATTTAACATATCTTTATTTTACCAACACTAGTCATTCTTCTCACTCTCTTCGCTCATGCTCACTATTTATCTTATGAGATAGGAATCCATCTAGTAACTCATAAATATGAAAAATGAGAAAAGAGCTTTTAATTTAAATAATTAATTTTTATTAACTAATTATTGACGGATAGTTACTTTTAAAAGTTGAGAGTATGATTAGAGTATAACTTTTTTAAAGAGATCATAAATTAACATTTCGATAATCTTAGCTGAAATTTTTTACTTAAATTAAAGAGTGTGGTTGGAAACGATCTAACCATTTTATGATGTTTAAAGACCAAGAGAACTCCAAGTAATTTAGGGGTAGAAGTTGAAATTAATCAAAGTCTCTACCTTTTTCTTATTCTCAAATTAATGTTTTTGCATATTATATGCAACAAATCATAAACCTTTATAACTTTTACATTACCATTAATATCTCAGTGCACTTACCATACCCTTAGATGATTTGTAAAAATAATTTTTTAGGAATATCCTCCAGGTGGCAGAATATTCTTTGTTTTTTGTGCATTTTACAGATTTTTTTTTAGAGCATAAAAAATTACAAAATTTTGTAAAATAAAGTCAAGAGGTGACCAAACCTCAGACAAAATGGAGAGTGAGGATACAGAATGATGGGTCATAACTTGAATGGTCGCCGACTCACCGCTTTAATGAGAAATTTTTAATGTACTTCGAATACAATCAATACATTATGTGTCATAATATACGTAGAAAGACGGTAAAAGATATTTTTTTCTTCGTTTCTGTTATGACAAGGTCTACTCCTAATTCTAATCAAGCTTTTGTTCTATTTCTCATCCACAATCATAAACAACTCAAAGGCATTCAATATCTAATGATTGACACCTAATTTATATATGAATAATGTGGTAGTTGATGATTAGATTATTATTTAAATATTAATTAACGTGCTTCTTTTAATTGATGATATATAATTTGATTTGCAAATTTAGTTTAAAAATTTGGTCTCTCAATTATTATATTTTACATATAGGTTTTTGTAACGCTACCAAGCTAAGCTTTTCAAAGAGCACTTATGTGCACGTTAAATATTGTTTGGTTGGTTTGTAAGCGCTTTTAATGAAATTTTATTTGAATTTAATTCTTAATAAAAATTCAAATGAATCATTGAGAACACTTTAAGTATTTCTCGTAAGAAACACATATTTTGTGTTTTTAAGAAAAAAAAAAACCACTGCTTTAATCAACCATTTATTTCAACTAAGGCCATAGATAAGATAAGCACTCAGTTATACGTGGAGATGTTTTTTTTTGGCGACGAAGAAGGTTGCTTTTGGCTTTGTTTGAGAGTTGCCCTTTCACTTTCATGCTATCCCATCAAATCGGCTCCATTTTTAAGTTCAGCATTATTATTTCTTGCCTACCAGCATTATTATTATAAAAGGTTTAACAAAACACTCTCGTACTATTCATTTTTAACGAAAACCCATATTTATACTTTTTTCTATTAGTATTCACTATACCTTTAAAAAAAACTTTTTATTAAAATGGAAGTTTTTTTAGATTTTTTGTTAGTTTTTCTTATTATTATTTGTCTTCCAAATATCTAAAGACATCCCTATCTTCAATTCCAAACCACGTGTCATAATATGTACTTGTCAAGTGTCTTAGGATTTTTCAAAGTGGGTTCATTTTTGCTCACGACTTCGAATCTTGATGGTGGAAAGATTTTTCAATTTGACAAATGGGCTGACACACCACATATCATTATATTATTATAAATTAGAGAAACACTTGAAAAGTAAAACTTCTCTCCTCTTACAATGTGATGTACCATCTCCTATTTCGAGCACACTTGAAAAATTTCTCTGAGTGGTGGTAGTACTCATCACTCGTTTGGAAGTGTTTTTCAAATAAATGAAAGCGTTTTTGGTGAAAATGTTTTGAAACCAACCCTTAATAAAATTCAACTGGATCATAGAAAATCACTTGAAGTACTTCTTGCAAGAAGCATATATTTGGTGATTTTTCCAAAAAACACATAAAGTACTTTTTGGACCTAAAATCAATTTTACCAAAATTGCTAAATCAACTTCACAAAAATTATTTTCAGTCATTTAAAAACATTTTCAAACGAGTTTAGAAGTTAATGAGAAAAATATTTCATTTGGCGTGGAATTGGCACCAAATAATTTAATTGATTAAAAGTCTAGACCGGCCACATCGGACATCAAATATTGAAAAGTAATATAAGTTGCCGAAAAACGTTACACAATATGTCATGGTCGGCAAAAGTTTGATATTGATTCCACCACCAACAAATAATGGAGGATTTTAGCAATGCTTTCATGTATTTTCTTTTGATTTGTTTCTCCAACCTTTAATTTGGTTTCGAGACTCCGTATTTTTTGAAAATGGTCAATTTATAATATATCATCAAATTTGTCGATTGAGATTATTTTCGTTTATTTAAGAAGAAAAAGAGAGAGCATATAATGTGAAAATTTTGTCCCTTAAATATAAAATCACACATCTTATAAGATTAGGATTGCTAAAAATCAAACTTGAGATCGACCGGACATATCAGAAGAAGGTTACGAGATTTAGGAACATAGATAAAGTTTTCTCATTTTTATCACAAATAATGATATTCTTATGAAATCTAACATGATAAATTTGGTGAATAACGCTTTATTGCAATAGCATAAGACAATTATGCCTATACATCTTGGTGCAGATTCGATCCTCCCTCATTATTCTCTTCGTAACAGCTAACTATTTGACTCATTATTTCTATTGTGGTACTAAAAAAATGACAAAATTGATTATATTGGGCCTTATTTGTCCAGCACAAAATTTGGGCTGATGACCCAAATACTTTTGGGCCGTTGACCCAAACTTGAAACCCTCTTTCAGTTCTCGCTCCTCACTCCTTCTCCAGCTTCCTCTGCATTTTCTAGTCAATCCATTTCCCACCGGAAAAACCAACACCAACAAACAATGGCTTCCACCTCCAGCTCCAACTTCACTCCTTTCCGATAGCCGCGTCACCATGGACTCCGTTCTTGCCCTCCGCCCCCTCCCCAGCTGCTTCGCGCCGTCCCGAAATCCCCGCTTCTCAAGTTTCGCCGCAAACCGCCGCATCAAAATCCAAACTTTCGCTTCGAAATTCCCGAAAACCCCCCGAATTCCACTATCGATTCCGCACAATACCCGCCTTTTTAGCCTTCTAGAAGCTTCCAGAAGTGTCGGCTCCGGGGAAGAAGAAAGGCCGGCTCTTTCCGCCGAACGCATTGTCAGGCAGGTAGTGTTGGGGCTGTTCTGCTTTGTTTTCGGGTTTGCGCAGCTTCGGGTGGGTCGGGGTGTTGCGGTCGCGGCGCCGCTGGTTTCGGAGGCGGTTTTGGATAAGGAGGAGGTGAATTATGAGTACTCGGAGTATACGAGGAGACTGTTGGAGACGGTGGGTGTGTTGCTGAAGAGTGTAGATGAGGTTAGAGGAGGAAATGGGGATGTGAAGCTCGTCGAGGCGGCATGGAAGGCAGTGAGGGGGAAGAAGGATGAGTTGCAGGACGAGATATTGGGTAGGCTCCATGGGGAGCTTAGGGAGTTGAGGAGGGAAAAGGAGGGGCTGGTGAAGCGGTCCGACGAGGTTGTGGCCGAGGTGGTGAAGGTGAAGAGGGAATTGGAGAAGTTGGCAGGCAATGCGGGTGAGGAGAAGGCGGAGGAGATGGAGGAGAGGATGGAAGAGAGGCTGGGGAGTCTGGAGGAGGAGTATAATGGCATTTGGGAGAAGGTTGGAGAGATTGAGGATCGGATTTTGAGGCGAGAGACAGGGGCATTGAGTTATGGAGTGAGGGAACTTTGTTTTATTGAGAGGGAATGTGAGCAGTTGGTTCAGAGTTTTACCCGCCAAATGAGGAGGAAGAATCTTGAGAGGTATTCATTGCACAGTCATATTTATGTTCATGAATTCGAATTGGACTGGAAGTTGTATAATTTTTTATCCTGTAAATTAGTAATTCTTGGTGAAATTATGATGTCGAAAGTGATTAACTTATCGAAGTTTAGTTGATATCTTAGTTGATGTACTGCTTACTGTCTGTACGCATAATTCTTTGCCGGTGGATTTGATAAAATTGCACACTAATTCATATTTTTCTCATTTCGCAATGTTTTGCTTGATTGGATGCTTTTTATTCAACTTTGAAAGTAATATCTTTTGAGAAAAGGAAAAATTAGTAATCAATTTCGTCGTGTGAGTATCAATTGTTATGTGGTTGCAGTGTGCCAAAAGACTCGGTTACCAAGCTTTCTAAATCTGATATACAGAAAGACTTGGAAAATGCACAAAGAAACAATTTGGCGCAAATGATTCTGCCAAATGTTGTGGAAGTTGACGATCCGGGACCTCTCTTTAATTCGACAGATTTTGCTAAACGTATAAAACAAGGCCTTAAAGATTCAAGGGAGCTGCAAAAAAAGACTGAGGCTCAAATAAGGAAAAATATGAAGAAGTTCGGCAGCGAAAAGCGTTTTCTTGTAAAAACACCAGAGGATGAGGTGGTGAAGGGATTTCCGGAAGTTGAATTGAAGTGGATGTTCGGAGATAAGGAGGTTGTGGTTCCGAGAGCTGCTGGCCTCCATTTGTTCCATGGGTGGAAGAAGTGGCGTGAAGATGCTAAGGCAGACCTTAAAAGAAATCTATTAGAAGATGTTGATTTTGGTAAACAGTATGTGGCCCAGAGACAGGTCGTTTTTGCATCCTCTTCATTGTTGTCATTTTTTTTGTAAATTTTCTTTTGCATCCTCTTCATTGTTGTCATTTTTCCGAGTTAATGTAAAGGTTGACTAACTTTCATGTGAAGTTATATGGTATAGTTTGATAGACTAAAGTTATATGCTGTTTATCAAATGTTGATTTCAGGAACTTATTCTTCTGGACCGCGACAGGGTGGTGTCGAAGACGTGGTACAATGAGGAAAAGAATAGATGGGAAATGGATCCAGTAGCTGTTCCTTTCTCTGTGTCAAAGAAACTAGTGGAGCATGCCCGAATTAGGCATGATTGGGGTGCCATGTATATTGCACTCAAGGGCGACGACAAGGAATATTATGTTGACATTAAGGTAATGCAACGCTTTGTTAAATTTTTCGTGCTGTTTGCTATTTTAATTATGTTTCTAATCTTTAAATTCTCATACTAGGAATTTGAAATGCTATTTGAAGATTTTGGAGGGTTTGATGGGCTGTACATGAAAATGCTTGCCTGTGGTATTCCAACTGCTGTTCACCTGATGTGGATTCCTCTTTCTGAGTTGGATATCCGTCAACAATTTCTCTTGCCCATAAGGCTTTCTCATCAATTGTTTAATGCGTTGTGGAAGACTAGAGCAGTATCGTATACAAGAGATTGGGTTCTTCAGAAGTTCAAAAATATAAATGACGACATAATGATGACAATAGTTTTTCCTCTTGTGGAGATTATACTACCCTACTCTGTATGTTCATTTCTCACCTGTTTAGTTGCTTTTTTTACTAAAATGATTATGATTCTTTGTTTCTATCTTTTTTTCTTATAACAGGTAAGAATACAGTTGGGGATGGCATGGCCCGAGGAAATTGATCAAGCTGTTGCCTCAACATGGTACTTGAAATGGCAATCTGAGGCAGAAATGAATCATAAATCCAGAAGAACGGATGACATCCAATGGTATTTTTGGTTTCTCGTTAGAAGTGCCATATACGGATATGTTTTATTTCATCTCTTTCGTTTTATGAAGAGAAAAATTCCCAGACTTCTTGGTTACGGGCCATTACGCAGAGATCCAAACATGCGGAAATTGCAGAGAGTGGTATTGCCTGCTTCCTTTTTCTGTTAACAACTTTACGTTTGAAGCTTATGACAATCAAACTGTTGCTTGTGTGTTGGAGCATTGTACTATTGTTTCTTGTCATTTACAATCTTATTTTATTTTGCGTTATTTGAGGTTAGTCTATACATATTTCTTAATAGCACCACCAATTACGTTTTCATAATCTTAATGACTTGCAAAGCTGTGTTGCAAATACTTTGTGAACCTTAGTATTGTATAATATTTTAATGTCTTGAATATATTGTTGAACTAAAGCAGCAGATTCTTTTGGGGGTCTGAGTAGTCTCTATGAATCCTATGTTTTCATTTTTGGATTGTGAAAGAAAATGGGATACAACTTAGGTGACCATTGATAATCAATATTTTTTGAAAAGCAGCAATTTTTGGTTTCTTATTTCTTGACATGGAAGTGGTATTCATATCAAGATCTTTAACCATAATGTTTAGCTTCATAGTTGTGCATCCTTTAGTTGATCCCCTCTTTTGCTCATCTCTTGCAGAAATATTATCTTAATTACCGCGTGAGGACAATTAAAGGTAACAAAAAGGCTGGTGTTGATCCTATAACAAGGGCTTTCGACCAAATGAAGGTTCATACTTGGAACTTAAAGTTCTTCTGTGTGTTATAACTAAATGAGTTTTGATAAATTAAATGGTGAGATCTATGGCTGGTTGCAGAGGGTGAAGAATCCACCAATACCGTTGAAGGACTTCGCCAGTATTGAATCCATGAAAGAGGAAATTAACGAAGTTGTGGCATTTCTGAAAAATCCTGGTGCATTTCAAGAAATGGGTGCCCGTGCACCTCGGGTATGTTACATAATTTATGGTTATTTCGAGAATGTTCTGTAGTGTATTCTATATAATTTACATTAAAAAGGATGTTATAGGTAACTAGCTTTTCAAACTTTGTTTTAGAATTTTTCTTGGTCATGTTTGTTTTAGAATTTTTCAGCATGTTAGTTTTGCTGAATGCATAGCCATAGTACATGATATTTGAATGTTACCTTGGTGCTACGAGCATCTGTTGATCTTTCTTCTTTTTATTTTTCTTCAATTTTTCAATAGAGGATCCATCTCAGATACATACATTACAGTTCTGCTTGTTGACACTGTGGGTACTGGGTATAGTTAAGTAGTTGATCAGCTCCTGAGATTGTTTATTCTTTATATTTGCAGGGGGTTCTGATTGTAGGGGAGAGGGGAACAGGAAAGACATCTCTAGCACTGGCAATAGCTGCTCAAGCTAAGGTGCCTGTTGTTAACATTAAAGCTCAAGAGTTGGAGGCTGGACTGTGGGTTGGGCAAAGTGCATCAAATGTTAGGGAGCTGTTTCAAACAGCGAGAGAACTGGTAGCTGTCTATCTATCTAGCTGAGTCACTTTGTGTGGATTATGAAGTAAATTTCCTGTATCTTTCTATGTTTAAATCTTTTGCTGAGGCACTTTATGTCATTTTCAGGCACCTGTAATCATATTTGTGGAGGATTTTGACCTCTTTGCTGGTGTACGTGGAAAATTTATCCACACTAAAAATCAGGATCACGAGGCTTTTATTAATCAACTGCTTGTGGAACTTGACGGGTAACTCTCAGCTCTTATTTTGGTTATTGGACTAACAGTCCTTGATTAGCATTCTTTTATGGGCTTTTGTAGGGTTATATATAATTCTTTATGGGTATTTTGTATAGAGTTGAGTGTCCTTTTTGCATGACTTGAACTGTGTTCATAGTGATTTTAGGAACGATCTGCAATTTATTCTACACTTTCTGCAGGTTTGAGAAACAAGATGGGGTTGTATTGATGGCTACTACTGGTAATCTCAAGCAAATTGATGAGGCCTTACAGCGCCCTGGTCGCATGGATAGAGTATTTCATCTTCAAAGGCCAACTCAAGCAGAAAGGGAGAAGATATTACATATGGCTGCAAAAGAAACAATGGATAGTGAACTAATTGATTTTGTAGACTGGAGAAAGGTAATTGCTGAATCAGTTTCTTATCTTATTTGTTCTCACACTAAAGCCATTGTTAAGGTGGATAAGTTTCCTTTGTGGGTTGGGAACTTGTTACCTTATTATATGCCATCATATTTATTCTTAAATTCTTTTCTAGTAATTTGCACTTTACATTTCAACATTCTCTGCCTTCAGGTTGCTGAAAAGACAGGTCTTTTGCGACCTATCGAATTAAAGCTGGTGCCTGCATCCTTGGAAGGTAGCGCTTTTAGGAGCAAGTTTCTTGATACTGATGAACTTCTGAGCTACTGTAGTTGGTTTGCGGTAAGAAACAATTGATACCGTTCTCTCATTGTCTTTGACAGAAAGCACGCATGTATCATTTGGTTGACTGTGTATTGGCCACATGCTTTATATTGTCTCCTGTTTTGTCTATTTATCTTTGTTTAACTATTACTCAATTTTTGTCTGTAGGGTGGCTTTCTAGTATTATTTTTTTCTTAATATCATTCAAGGCTTTGTGGTTGTTTGTATCAACTCAAGGCCTAGAGTGCTTATTACTCACGGTACAAAAGCAAGGGGGCATCACCCCTTAGGATCTTTTCTCGTGTTTCTATAAGAGAAGGGATCTACTGGGCTGGGCCACCTTCGGTTATGCGTTTCAGTTTTAGTTGTTTTAGTGGTGGGGGCGGATGGCAATTCATGTCATTTTCATATGCAGTTTCCTAAATGAAATGGTGTTATTGCTTGTTCTTGCAGACTTTCAGCACTTTCATTCCTGAATGGGCGAGGAAAACCAAAATTGGCAAAAAGCTAAGCAAAATGCTGGTGAATCATCTAGGGCTAGCATTGACTAAAGAGGATCTGCAGAGTGTGGTTGATCTGATGGAGCCATATGGTCAGATAACCAATGGAATCGAACTTCTAAACCCTCCTCTTGAGGTACCTAATTATATAAGTTCATTTTTATCTTTGATGGAAGCTTATATTTATATAAAAGAGTGAATTAATATAAGTTAATTGGTTTTCCAGTGGACAAGGGATACCAAGTTCCCACATGCTGTTTGGGCTGCTGGTCGTGGTCTCATTGCCCTTCTATTGCCAAACTTTGATGTTGTTGATAATATATGGCTGGAGCCATTGTCTTGGCAGGTTTGTCCTCTTAAATATCATGTTTTTAGATCTCTCAATGAATGTTTTGCATCTATAGTTAATTGATGTATTAGTTACAGCCTACCTGGACTGAGTGAAGGTGTTGCTACTTGATTTTGTATGTTTTATTAAATGGCGCCTCCTCGTATATGGTGAATTTATATGCCATAGTTGTAGTTACTTGGGAAAAAAAGGTGTTCAATTTACAGCATTAGACCTGGGAAAACTGTGGAGAAATTTAAGCTTCTTTTAACAGGGAATCGGATGCACAAAAATAACCAAGGTGAAAAATGAAGGGTCCAGGAGCGCGAATTCTGAATCAAGATCATATCTTGAAAAGAAGCTTGTGTTTTGTTTCGGTTCACATGTTGCATCACAAATGCTACTGCCTTTTGGGGAAGAGAACTTTCTTTCTTCTTCAGAGTTGACGCAGTCACAGGAGGTTGATTTTTTCTCTGCTTTGTGCTTCTCAATCTGTACGAAGCAAAAACTATCTCTAGGATATGCAACCATAACTCACTTTTCTGTTTTTTGTCTTCCCCGCTTTTGCAACAGATAGCTACACGGATGGTCATTCAGTATGGTTGGGGGCCTGATGATAGTCCGGCAATATATTATCGCACTAATGCGGTATTCTTCTTTCTTTAAATTTAAAAGTTGGTCATGTGATATAGAATGAGGTAGCAAGTGGCGATATTTTCTTCGCACTTCTAAAAATCCCATTAAATCTCGAGCCCTAATTGTTTTTATCTGCTTTAAGGGTCCGATAGGCTTTTTGTTTACTGATATGTTACATGTTTTCATTGGCTTAGTCTACTGCTTTAAGCATGGGGAACAACCATGAGTATGAGATGGCAGCTAAAGTTGAAAAGGCATGAACGACTGTGACTCTTATTTCTTACTAATCAATTAGTGATATATTGGCTGGTCTAACTTACTAGAATTATATTCTTCTTATAGATATACGATTTAGCATATTATAAAGCGCAAGAAATGCTTCACAAAAATCATCGAGTTCTTGAAAAGATAGTTGACGAGTTGCTTGAGTTTGAAATCTTGACTGGAAAGGTAAACTATCTGTATTGATTTTCCAATTGGCATATCTCTTAATTCGACTAGTAGCCAAATCTCCTTTTATCCCGTTAATTTAATCTCCATATATCTATGTTCGTTGACTTAGTTGTATGATATCTGCAAACTACAAGTGACATCTATTTGTTGCTTCAATTTGAGATAGACTCTTCTTGGTAATGGCAGGATTTGCAAAGAATTTTTGAAGAAAATGGCGGTGTTCGGGAAAAAGAGCCCTTTTTCCTTTCTGGATCTCATGATAGGGAGGTATATCTAATCTGTTAGTAGTTACGTGCTTCTGATGGTGCAAAGTTTTGAATTTCCTTTTCGCTTATTGTATGAAGTTTTTATCTGTCAAATTCGTCGTTAGAAGTTCTGCTCATTTATAATACCTAAATAAAGAGTTTTCTGAAAATCTAAAAACATTAACATCTTATAAAACCTAACGAGTCTCTCTCTTTCATTTTGTTATTGTCTTCGTTCTTTCCAGCCACTGTCTGGCAGCTTTCTCGAAGGTGGGAGTGTATCAGGAACAGCTCTTTTAAGCGCAGCAGAATAGATTACCGAGAAATAGATAGCTGTAGAACCAATTCCCATTTTTGGTTCGAAGGTAATATCCGTCCTATTTACAATGAGATTCGCTGCTTGTTTGCGGTGCAATGTGGTCTTTGTTGTCCTCACGTTTCATGCCCATCGTTTTCTGTTTTTTCGGTATGGGAGATGTAAGCCAGTTATAGAGGAAATAGTAATAGCTTGAGAAGAGGCATACATTTTTCCTTCTCAACCACCATTTTTCAGTAGTATGTGGTTAGAATTGTTAATAGAATGATACATTTTGAAAGCATGTCTTCGGTTTGTTATTTTTGTGTTTATCCGTCTGGACAACGAACATATGTAACTCATGTATACCCCCTCTTTCGAACCTTGAATTAACGCAAACTGCATAAAGGTACCGCTTGGTTGCAATTACTGGAGGTACAAAGAATTTTCGATTTGAAACAATGTAATTCGTTTTCGTTGAATGTTCATCGTTGTATCCTGCTATGAATGTGCGGTATAAATTAGTCGAAAGAACAGAAAAAATACATTTACACGAACGAAAATAAAACACGAAGAAAATCCCTGCAGAATGAGTTCCTACAGAAGACCCATGACTGGTGAGGTGCTGAATATAGGCTTCTCCTTGCCAATTTTCTGGCTTCTACTCTCGCAAATGCTTTTCCTCCTCGGTTTCGCCTCTCCGAGCATTGTTATTATGTCTCTCATGGACGGCCTGTCTTTCGGGAGCTTTGCCGTACAGAGAAGCGCGATTCGGAGGACAAGAAGCATTTCTTCCTGAACATGCTTGCATTCACCGGCTATGCTAGGATCCAGTGTTTCTTCTAAGGCTCTCTTGCTCCTCATCTTCCTTCGAACCCACTCCACGATATCCACAGATTCCCCGAACGCAGGGTCTACTGGCATCTTTCCGGTTATAAGCTCTAACAGAACTACGCCGTAGCTGTAGATGTCAGTCTTTTCATCTACCTTCAATGCGTATCCGTATTCTGTTAACAATGGAAGAGAGAATAAAGTTCATGTTAACATGGTAACTAGTTTTTGACAGTAAAACCTTATTCTGGTAATTAACATACCAGGTGCAATGTAACCGTAAGATCCCGCCACCATTGAAACTGTCTCGTTCTTGTGGATCATCATCCTTGCTAGCCCGAAATCCGCCACTCTGGCGTCAAGGTTTGCATCCAGCAAAATGTTGTTCGATTTGATATCTCGGTGAATAACTGGCGGCTGACAGTCGTGGTGGAGATAGTTCAGACCTTGTGCAACACCCACTGCTATGTTATACCTCGAAACCCAGTCGACCAACAACTTTCCGGCTTGATTTCCATGCAATGCAGTCCCGAGGTTCCCGTTCGGCATGAACTCGTATATCATCACAACGTCGCTTTCGTTATGAAGGTACCCTAGCAACCGAACAATATTTCTATGCCGGAGCCTGCCGAGGAGGTTCACTTCACCAAACAGATCATCACCACTTTCAACGTCTGTCCCCGGTGTCCATAGCTTCTTAACTGCTACAACCGAATGGGGTCGATGGATTTCGGCCTTGTAAACAACTCCGCTCCCGCCCATGCCAATGATATTCGATTCTTGTATGCAAGCCAGAATGTCAGCACTTGTGAAGTTAATTCTCTGAAATGCCACTAACCTCCAAGGCCACTCTTGATTGGTCTTGTTAAACCAACTGTCGAAGCTGTTATACAAGTACCATTTCCGATACATCCATCTCCCTGCGAGAAACGCGATTCCCACAGTCAAAATTACTGAGATTCCAACGATGAATCCAGTAAGGATGTGTTTGATGTGCATGTTTCGAGTAGGAGCTGCTGTCGCGGCTAAACTGTGAGGGCATGGTGGAAGTATGCCTCCGCAAAGACCGGCATTGCCTACGAGATCATTAGGGTTTAGGGTCATTAGGATACCATTTGCAGGTACCGGACCTTCAAGCCTGTTGTAAGACAAGTTAAGCATCTCCAAGGCTGGTGAGCTTCCAAAACTTTCCGGGATTTGACCTACCAAAGAATTGTTGGACAGGTCGAGAACTGACAATGTAGGCATTGTCGCTATTGATTGAGGGATTTCCCCGTTGAACTGGTTGTTTCTGAGGTTCAGGTTCACCAGCTTCTCGCAAGAAGCTATGCTCTCTGGAATTTTTCCGGAGATGTGGTTGTTTGAAATGTCGAGGACTGAGAGTGACGGACAGTCTTGGAACTGGTCCGGTAGCTTGCCTTGCAAGTTGTTATTGGAAGCCATGAAGGTTTGAAGATTAGGAAGCGAAAGGATACTCGAAGGAAGAGATGATTCGAGGCGGTTCCAAGAGACATCGAAGAAGGAAAGAGACGCAGACAGAGTAATGTCAACAGGAATTTGGCCAGTAAGATTGTTTTTCGCCAATTCTAGCCTCTGAAGAATTGGAAGATTTCCCAGACCAACTGGAATGGATCCCGAAATAAGATTGTTTTGCATACGAACACGAACCAATGACAAACATATCGAAAGCCCTACTGGGATTGGTCCGGAGAAGGAGTTGTTGAACAGGATGAGTTTAGTGAGATTGCCGGAATCACACAAACCTGGTGGGAGATCGCCCGACAATGAGTTCGATGACACGTCTAACCATTGCAACGGGGAATTCCTTCCGAGGTTTGTTGGAAGAGGACCTGTCAACGAGTTCTTCCACAGCTCAAGTGTCTCTAACTTGGTTAACTCACCGAGGTTGGCAGGAACTGAACCTGTGAGCTTATTGCACATTAAGTTCAGAAGCTGCAGATTCGTCAATTGTGCAAGCTCTGCAGGAATCTCTCCGGAAATCTGATTATCGGAGAGATCCAAGAACGCTAGCGATGTAATGTTACCGAAATCTGGTGGGATTTTTCCTTTGAAATTGTTTTTGTACAAATAAACTGTGGTGAGTTTTTGCAGTCTACTCAATTCAGGTGGAATTTGGCCGCTGAGACTGCCAACTGCCAAGTCAAGATACTGAAGATTGGTGAGGTTGCCAAACTCTGCTGGGATTTCGCCTTCAAAAGTATTGTATCCGAGAATCATAGTCTCTAGTGATGAAAGCTGCCCGAGTTCTCTTGGAAGGTTTCCGGTGAGATTGTTGCCGGATAGGCCAATAAACTTCAGCTTCTGCAGGTTCTTGTAAGATGTAGGGATCGAACCTTCAAAGAAGCTCCCTCTGAAATCTAGGATTTCGAGGGATGTTGCGTATCCAAGATCATCCGGAAGAAATCCTGAGAAGTTGTTGCTTGATGCATTGACTGATGTGAGTCCTGAAGCCCTTCCGAAACCCGTTGGAAACTCGCCAACAAAGTTGTTTTGGCTCACGTCAATGCTCTTCAGCGACGTAAGATTGGTTATCATCCTTGGCAACGATGTTTCAAATGCGTTGCAAGATATGTTGAGGATCGAAAGACTGCGCAAGCCTTGAATGTGATCGGAAACATGGCCGCTGAGGTTCATGTTGGAGATGTCCAGTTTCTCTACGAACCCTTTTGAGTTGCACCAAACTCCGGTCCAGTTGCAATGTGGCGAACCTCCCTCAACTGCGTTGCTCGGCATTTTCCAATCATTGAGGCCGCCGGTTGGATCAACGAGACTAGCTTTGATCGAAAGTAAGGTCGACCACTCCACATTCTGCGCAGTTTGAGCAAAAACAAGAGTGGTGGCAGCGAAGCAGTAGAAGAACACCAAGAGGGTTGACATTTTTGTTACTCTTCTATATGTTCCGTTCCTCTTCTTATCAGAACGGTGGCATTTTCTGAGGGAGTAAGAGAGTGTCAAGAAATTCGTTCTGGATTTGATTAACTAATGACAGATGGGGGATTAACTTATTGTGAATGCGTGGGTTCTTGGGATCTGCAGCAGCTAAATTATATGGAGTTCTTGGAAGCTAATGAGTGAATGACTGTCGAGGTTTGGAGGTATTGGAAATCTCCCAGACAGCAAAACATGGAGAGGATGTGTTTTACAGATGATAATGCTTCCATTATTCTTCTTATAATTCGTCTTTAGTCAACTCGACATGCATTATTTGTTAATTATTAACTATAATTTTTCTCGAAAATTTGTACTTTGATCTTCTGTTAAGTTTACGAAACAGTTCGTTTTTGTTTCATGATTACTTGGCAAATCATGACATTATTCATTTGCTCTATAGTATTTTAATTTCTATTTTGTTTCGCGAATCTGTCTGTGAAAAAGAAGTAACTTTCATACTTTCAATGCTTCTTTTTTTTTCCTGCTCTTTAACACTTGGACTGAATGAATGAAAAGAGAATCAACTAATCACCACAGCATGAGTTAATAGTTAGGGATGAATTACAGGCTCGTGTCCCATACGACACATCTTAAGTTCGATTCTTGAGGCTGGAGCAACACACAATGGTGCCAAAGGGAGACTGAAATGCCTCAGTCGGTCTCCCGACCGCCTAGAGAGTGGACTGCTGCAGCAAAGTCACTAGTTGGTCCCCTTTATAAAAAAAAATAAAATAAGGAAATGAAAAGAAAATCAGCTGATAAAAATAAAGAGATGAGTATAGAAGTGGAAAACGGGAGTGCGAAAATCACTAGACTATGAAATTAAGGATTGAATTAATATTATTTATGGGTTAAATGATTAATGGAATAGAGAATGAAGTGAGTTGTTTAATTGGTCATGGACATGATTAATTTGAGCATATGGGAATCTCTCCATGTTAAAAGGTGCAAAAACATTAGAAGATAGACAACTTGGAACTTTCTTCATCTCTAGAGAGAGAAAGAGAGAGGAGAGAGAGGGAGAGGGACCTCCAAATTCCAGTCACTTCCATAACTTCACATGCACTCATCTGGCTGATTGCAATTATTTATTCATAAATCTAAAAAAATAAAAATAAATAATTGAATTGCAATTGTGGGATGGAAGAAGATAGATAATAATTGAAAAAGCATAAAAACATGAAAAGGCTGGAGGCCATGTGAAAAGAAAAGGATTTAATTCAATCAAATTATTTGTCATATTATTATTGACACAGAAATCAGAAAATACGAGTCCAAAAATGATTAGGGAGAGAGGGTGCATGATTACAAGGTTAGGTGCCCCCACATGCTGATATGCCAAAAAACAAAAGCCACTAAAGCTAAAGCGCCACCGCCACGGCCGCCGCCACCACCACTAATCATTCATCCATCCATTTTATTAATAAATCAAGATGGAGGAGGGAATCAATGAAATTGTGGGCATCACACTATATGGATGGAGATATGGAATTATAGTAGTTCTTCGTCAGTTAGTAGGTTGATATGATATTTTAGTGGTTGATGAAGAATTTCAGGTTCGTCTTCGACATGGCATGTTCTGTGTTTGATTTTTTGCTTTGGTGAATTACACAATTGTGGACATGAAAGGTTGAAATGCCTTTATAAGTCTTCCTGGTTCTTGAAAAGATGGACTACCGTAATAACACAACTTGCTGGCCTTTTAAAAAAAAAAAAAAATACGGGTATTAACTATTTATTTAAAATCGCTTCACGATGTGTGAAATAATGAAATGTTCATGACAAGAATTAAATAGCTAAATGATTTTTTATTTGAGATTAGGGTGAATTTTTGCTAAGATGATTTTTTTATACAAAGTTATATTTACATTAAGGAGGCCGGTGAATAAATTAGTTGCGAACACATTGTTTATGAGACTCAAACTTACTCACAAGTGGAGAAGAATATTACTAAATTATAGTACTAAATGACCCGCTAAGATTATCTTTGAAAAAAATACTTAGCTATGAATATCATATTATAATTAAATTATGGAATGTGCTCAAGTTAGCACTTAAGTGCTAACGTACAATTTCACACCATGGTTGAGAAGTTTGGACAGGTGTTGCTTCTGGACTTTTGGGCTTGAAGTAAAAGGTCCAAGGAAAATCAGGAACAAAGTGAACAGACCTAACAGACTTCTACTGTGGTGGTGTGCCCAATTCTACTCTGATTATCCCAATACTGGGTCACAACATGATGACAGAGCCCAACGTAGTGAAACTCAAAACTTGTCATCTGTCGACTTCTCTACTCGATCAATCAGCACAGCGGGAGGCTATAATTTTATAATTTTACAATCCACCAGTATATGAGATGCACTCGTGTTTTGGATGACAGATTTTTTTTTAACAAAAGGATTATAATAGATTAGACAAATCGAACTACACATAAGGTGTAATCGTTAGACTACAATAGTAACCTTATGTTTAGTTCTAAACCCACACAAGGCTGTTAGAAAGAACCATGACTTGGGGATTAGCCATCAACTACAAAGTAGGCTACTTTTTTCTCGCTTAGAGCGATTCGAAAGGGCTAAGTTCAAGATAGAACGATCCCCGCGTCCCCAAACTCCTAAAGGATGACTAAATTTATATGGTTGAATGTTGACAATTTTAATATTATGAGATTGTACATACTACATACCGATGCATATGCACCGGATAAACTCCGTTCCACTTCCATGAATCATGGTTCTTCTTAGTATCTTGATTCTTGGAAATACAAGCTCCTAATTGTTTCAATGTTATTTTATACATATGCCGCATGTGATATTAAAATGTATTAAGCTTAGCATTACGGATAATTGAGTTGCTTAGGACAATGTCGAGTTAAGAAAACAACAAAATCAATCTCCATAAGGAGATGCTAAAGTATGAATCTCCTCATTTGCAATCCCCAATTATATTTGGGATTGGAAAACAAACAAGAATTACACATCAATCATAGTCATAAGTTTATAGAGAATAACGAAACATAAATATGTTATATATGTCACTTAATTTAGCTTGATGAGCAAACAAGTATTAAACATCATAAATATAATTGTTGGAACCGAGTAATAGCATTCTAAATCCTTGGAACCGAGTCCCAAAAGAAAGAAGTCAAAGTCCTAAGACCTTGTGCGCTAGTACATATAATATATACACTTTAAAATTTAATAAAAATGAAACTGCATATGGAAACCGTCAAATAGTAAATATTGGACAGCATATAGTATTGTATTAATATATTAATATGTTAATATTCAGCAAGAAAAGTGACATGATTAGGGCTATGGTTAGCAATTTTCTAAATCACTCTGTCTAGGGCAGCTTAGGTTACGTGTTAGGTGGTTGGTCACCGACACTTATTATATGCTTGTTTCTAATGTTTTCAATATGGTATAGTACTTTATAATTTATGTGTTCTTTTATTTTGCAATTTATGTATTCAAATACAATTATGTATATTTTTAAGTATAAGTAGACAATTATTTATTTGATATATAATAAATTTAATAAAAACTAAAAAAAACCATTTAGGCGCTAAGCCTCTGCTCGCCGTCCGATTAGCGCCTAGCGCCTTTTAGCATTACGGCCGATTAATCTCCACTTGTAAGTGAAAAACACATTAAGTTCGACTTTCATAAATAATGAGTTTAATAATAAATTATTGCGAGTTCATTTGATGGCTTATATATCCTATGCCCCTACCCTATATTGTTGTATAACAATAAATGATTATGGCACTAATCTAGGTTCTGATAGAAGCTAAACATTCAAATATTATAATTAGGTTATCCTTTTCAAAAGAACAAAGAAATTACAGTGACTGGAAAGTAATGGTTAATTCATAATTCAGAAAGGATAAAAAGACATGAACTGATGAGAATATAAAGTTGGAGTCTGGATCCCCATGTGTTGGGGAGATATGGAAGAGCACAGCAAAGAAATTAATTAAATAAAAAGTAATTATTATGAGCCAAGGACCAGACTTGCCGGGACGTTACATCTTTTCCTTCTTTTTCCCTCTTCATCCCCTTTACTTTGGTTGCCTTTTATGCCAATGTCTCTCTGATGAGCTTGAGCAGTAGTGCTTCGCCTTTGCAGCTGAAAGTTCAGGCATATAGGATATACTGGAGCATGGTAGAATTCTCAGTCTAACCTTCTTTCTTTTCATGGAAGCTGAAGATGATGAGTCTTTGAAGTACATGATTCTACAGATGAAGTTGATCGAGTTCTTCTGCTGATCAACTATCTAAGTTGGCATGGCCCTCTCTTCCTCTTTCTCTTTAGGTGTTTGCTTGACAACAAAACGTTCTTGAACTTTATATTTGTGTTCTTAGTGGTAAGTGTGGAATATATTGGTGGGGGTAGGGAGGGAGAGCTATATATTGGTGGGGGTAGAGAGGGAGAGCTATATATTGGTGGGGGTAGAGAGGGAGAGAGAGGAGGAGAGAGATAGAGGAGGGGGTGGGGGTAAGAATTTCTTTAGTTTGGTACTAGCCGATTAGCACACATTTTGTGTGTGTGAATAATTTCATTTTGTTTTTTTGTTTTTTTTTATTAAGGAGTTTGATTAGTTTTTAAAATTTTAAAAAGAATATGCAAAAATGATGGTGAGATGATTTTTCTTAATAAGTGCATATTTTATCTTAATATTACATAATTACTATTTTATCCTCCTTATGTAAATATTGTGTATCAAAGTGAGGGTAAAATAGGAAAAATAGGGATGTTTGTCATTTTCTCAAAAGATACAAAATTACTATTTTACCCTCATTATGTAGTATTGTGTATCAAAAGTGAGGGCAAAATAGGAAAAAATGGACAAAAATTTGACAAAAAGGGTTCTCTTAATAATAACTAGAAGATGAGCACGCACTTTGTGTGTGAATAATTTCATTTTCTTTTTTGTTTTTGATTAAGGAGTGTGATTACTTTTTAAATTTTTTAAAAAGAGTATAAGACAATGATGATGAGATCTCTTAACAAGGGCATATTTTTCTTAATATTACATAATTACCATTTTCCCCTTTTTATGTAAATATTGTGTATCAAAAGTGAGGGTGAAATAGGAAAAAATGAGAATATAATTGTCATTTTCTCAAAAGATACAAAATTACTATTTTGCCCTCCTTGTGTATTAAAAGTGAGGATAAAATTGAAAAAAAGAATGACAAAAAGTTGACAAGAAGGGTTTTCGTAATAGAATAGATAATAATATAGATATGACAAGTCCCAAAGGGTACGGATTGAAATAAAATAATATATAATTTTTATCTTTTTTGAGTTAGATAAGGAAACAGTAGCACCACTTTATTCCAGCAATACAATATTATGTTAAAAATTATGTACACGTGACATTGTATATGACAGAAAACACCACAATAGTTTTGCGATTCTGCAATATAAGTTGCTTTCAATATATAGTGAACCTTTGAAATTCGGGTTTTTGAGTCTTAGATGTATAGTTGTATACCAACTTTTGTAGGTCCATGAGAAAGCTTCGTATCCTCTAAGCCCGCCATCTGTATTCTATACAGGTACTTGCTACAATATTTGTTGGGTGCGAATTGACCACTATTCAGAAAATTAATGCCCTAAACAATTAAATCTTATCATGGATGCAATCCCTTACTTTTTCTTTTATACAGACCCAGTTGGTTGAGTGCTACGCATATTTTTAATCTTGTATAGTGTTAGAAAGATCAAATTTGAAGACTAAATTTGTAAATTAAATGATGTGTCACCAACAAGAATAAGCATGCTTATCAACGTGTAAGTAATAAACCAATCATCAACTTTCATGTCTTTTAGTTTTCAAAACTTTGTCTACAAATTTAGTCTCTTTAGCATTACTCTTTCAATCTTATAATTAAGCTTACTGCTTAAAACCAACATTTTCTATATCGGGTGATGCTAAAGTGACTATTTACTTAAAACATGATGCATCAATTGTTGGTTAGATTCCTTGTTAAATCATTAAAGAAACTATCTAACTATCAACCGTTATATCATGTAGTCTGCAAAATATAGTCTAAAAACACGGTCCCCCAATATTTTTCATATCATAATGCTTATGACCACTAAGATTGTGATGATGATATTAATTAATAGTCTTGAATATCCTAAGATTCTATGCCACCAATAACCCACAGCTACTTGAACAATTGATGAATCTTGTTTTTTTTTCGCCCAATTTCTTGGTGTCTCTCAATACTCCTTTATAAAGTGGGGGGCATAAAGTTTGTGACATGTCTTGTTAACAAAAAAGGAACTAAAAGAGGGAGGGAAAAGAAGTTCCCAATCACAAAAGGAGGACGATGACCCTTCAACCTTTTTGACCCTTTAATCTTCAAGTTTTAGTAATGTATAAGGTCTTTCTTCGGGATGAAGAATGATCTTTGGTTTGGCTTTGTAAACAATTTATCTAAATTTTCCACACAAATATCGGTTCAAGATCATCCAGAACAAACTAAAAAAGGGAAGGATGGAGACAAATGATAAGAATGAATTAGTAATCCTTATGTCGTTTAATGCATACCAAATATCGACTTAAGCATGCTATATGTCATGCGATGAAAGAGAAATTATTCATGAGTGGTAACACTCGAGAATCTCTCTAAAAACTAAATGATCCAAATGTTTATATTTAATTTTTTTCAAAAAACAAATGATTCAAATTTAGGTGTAAAGAGTAGAGTTTTTGTTCGACAAAAAAAAAAAGGCATCAAATCAAATCAAAGCAACAGCAGAAATAATGAGTTTGCAGCTTCTCGAGTCCCAAATGAAATCAGTATTCCCAAATGCCAGAAGTGATGTTAAATACTTTCAAGACTGCCTCCCAAATCTCCGATGCGATTTAACATTTAAGTAAGCGTCCTTTAGTCAATGGTATGCCCTAATTGACAATCTTGAGTCTGATGCGATTACAACAAAATCTCCTCTCCTCTTCCACCTCCTCCTCCTCCTTCTCCTCTTCCTTCTCCTCCTCCTCTTCCTCCACCTGCATCCTTTCCAAGCGTGCGGTTTAAATCTAAGTGAAACCAACAACGAAGATGTTGTATTTTCATTCCTTTATCTTGACAACGGTACTACTCATCATGACCGTGGTGACGATGTATTTTACCTACATGCATCCTCCTCCTGTTGTTGTTGACGACATCAAGTTTCCACCTTCCTCATGCCAAGAGATCTTAGAGAGAGAGAGAGAGAGAGAGAGAGAGAGAGAGAGATATATATATATATATATATATATATATATGATTTGTATTAACTACTAAATGAAGATTACACACACTATTTTTATAAGAGAAATCCCAACTACTTTAACCAAATACTAACAAACTTACTAACTATATTACTAACTGTATTTCTAACTACATTACACTTGTACCCTTAACTGAGGTTTCCCAGTTTAAGATTGCAGCAAAGTCTCAAATAGCAAACACTGAAATATGAACAAATGGACGCACTGCAGATTGCAACAACTGAGCTTGCTTTTGCTCCTCATGTTCTGCGGTCCCACAAACATGAACTAAATCCATACTTAAATTGACAGGTATCCATACTCAAACATGCTACTTGCTCACTAAACTGACAGGTATTCAGAACTTAAATCCATACTCAAGAACGGTGCAATTTCATCCCATTATCATCACACATCACTTTTGCATATACAACCTTCCAAAGACAGAATGTTCTCCAATATTTCTTTCAACATACTCAAATAGATTATGGAACCATTCTGTATGCAGCATCCTTCATTTCCGTCTAAGGGTCGGCACCAAATCAATTCCATGGGCACTATATCGAGTAGTCATTTGGTCAGTGGAATCCCTGCTCACGGAAAGTTCCACCATATGCCCCTAAACTTATGTCAAGACGGTGTCAAGACAGAGATGGTTTCGAGTCTTGTGTTAGTGTCCAATAGCCAAGAATAGCCTTTTATGAAGTTGTAACACACCCTCATGCTGGTTATAAAAATTTTTTTGCGGGATTACCCTTAGTGGGATTTATTGTCATCAACTTCATTTAACATTGGCATCGACCTTTAAAACAAAAAATTAACAAACTGTAGCGTGGCATCGGCCTTAACTATAGTACCATGGGATCGCCCTTTGTGGATTTTACCAAAAACAACTACTCTTAACAATGGTATCGGCCTTCACAATTTCAACAACAAAAAATCAACATCTATATAGGATTACCCTTCGTGGGATTTAGCTACTCACATCACGGAATTACCCTTCGTGGGATGTACCGTTAACAACTTCTTCTATCCTTCATTGTATAACTGGACTTACTGTAGATTCATGCTAACAATTTGAGTTGGTTAGACTCGACATTATAGGCTGAGAGAAATCTTTACCAGGTCAGCTTCACAGTTCTCAACCAATGGGAGAAACCCAGCATCTGTTATACCCTTAAGAGCACTGAAGTCTACATGCTCGAGTTGAGGGCAAAGCTTTCCCAAAAGAGCCAGGCCAACGTTCCCAAATCCAGGACATCTGCGAATGGACAATGATCGAAGAGATTGGCATGGAGACACAGCAGGTGATCCAAAGTTTACATCTTTCAATCCCACACAGGAAACAAAAGCTACAGACTTCAATTTTGAACCACCAGTGGAAAGAGCACCAAAAAACCCAAATTAATTGGGTGATCCTGTGGCACTCTTCCAAATGAAGGCTCTCAAGAGATCTTGCTGCTTTGCAAAATGACACCAACCCACTGTCAGATACGAATAGACATTTGTGAAGGCAAAACTATTTCAAATTTGGGGGCAACCCTTTCCTCCTGCTTTAAGACCTGTATTTATTCCAAGAATCCATACCCATTTCTCCAAACATATCAATATGCAACTATACCTAAAATGTAACAAATTCGCCAACTTTCTGACTTCGACCTTCTTCAATTATCAACTTCAATGAATACTATATACTCAAACATTCTTCGCATCAGCCTTATCAATTCTGAATTCATAGAACTCATAAACTTCAACAATTGACAACTCTCTGAACAAGCAACTTCATAAATTTCTTCAACTACCAACATTTCTTGCAATCAACCTTAATCATATATTCAAAACCCCGAAACAGATCATATAAAATTTTCACCAACATTGCATAAAATTTCATTGACCCAAAAACACAAACACCTTATGTGCAGAATTGAAGAAACAAAGAAATGTAATGACCTGATTCCAACAACACCACCAAAAAAGATTACAGCAAGATCACCAATCCAAGAATAGTAACTAGACTCCAAGAACTTCAAGAACCATACCCAAATCCAGTGCAAGTTCAGTGAAACATTGTGGAAGGAAGAAGCAGAGAACCATACCAAAATCTGTAGAAAGAGCAGAGAGTGAGACCTTTATGCTCAAACCAAAACTCTAAAATCTGAATGTGGAGGGAAGAAGCAAATCATTAACTGCCCCCTTCAAGTGTTTCATATTGCAGGGATTTGGTTGATGAAGGGGGCAGTTAACGTAGCAATTGGATACATTACGTCCAACACAAGTAATCAAGTGTTTCATATTGCAGGGATTCCTGAATGTTTTTCGCAGTGTGGAATGAATCTGCTGCTTTTTAGCCATTACGACGGCCTTAATTAATCTTGATCGTCAACTTTTCATTTTTTTTTTTTTTGTTAAATGATAGATTTTATTAAATTCTAATAAAAAGGTTTACATCTGCGGCTAGAATATTGAAAGTAAACGTAATATTTTAAGAATGTTGTTAAGCCCACTTCATTGTCTTATTTTTTTCACCCACTTGGAAATAATAATTTTATTGACAAATTTATCCTTTTGTAAAATAACCTCCAAAAACCTAAAGACTAACCAATCAAGTTTTGCCACATAATTATTAGTTAAATACGTTGAAGTTTTGAAACCTAAAACATCATATTGAGAAGTTGGCGATTGTTTTTGCCTTAATGAACATTCCTGGGGGTGTACCAGAAAGGGTGATGAAGAATTTGAGGGTTTGCATTGATTGTCATGTTGCTATTAAATACATATTTCTAATAAAAAAAACTAGAGATCATGGTACGTGAAGCTAGTAGATTTCATCACTTTAAAGATGGGACTTGTTCTTGTGGAGATTATTGGTAAGGTGTAAGTGTTCTTCATCTGATTTATGAATGTTTTTAACTTTTTCTTTCAATTTATTGCAGCACAAGGTTCAGAAATATTAATAGCGTGCGTACGGATTGGAATTCTTTAAATAAATCACGATGTTAATACAAATAACTTGAGTTCAATGCAATGAAAAATCCCTGTCATGATATGTATTTGTATGGTCATTGCAATAAGATCTGGTGGTTTTGGTTTTCCCATCCATGCATTTACTGGTTTCATATTCTTTGGTTGGTAAGGAACCAAAGTGGAGGAAGGAGAACACAATATTGAGTGAGTTGTCAGAATTCTCGTCATGAGGTTTTCATAGAGGATTTTATGGAAGATTTCACAAAAGATTTATATTAAAGTGGATAATAATAGAGATTTTGCACCAGAGCGGCTTTAAGGCTTGGTGGTATTGCGATGGTTGGTGACCGAGGCGGGGAATTGGGTGTTGGTGTGGCGTGGTTTTGAGGGTGTTGGTATGTTTGAGATGAGAAAATGTGAATATTGATAATCATTATGAAATTATGCAGAAAACTCAAGACTTTCAAAGAACACTAAAGAACAAATGAAAGAATCTTAGAGACAGAACATATGAGAGAAATATCATCTTTTGTATTGATGAATACTGAATGAATTACATTTGCATAGCTTGGTCTGTTATATAGAGCTTTAGAGACTTACCATTCAAGCTACAGAGCTAACTAACACAATCAACTTCTAACAAGGGGTGTAATATTAGATGCAGAAATAAAATTTTGCCTCTAATAGTATTCATTAGGGCAAAAACATGCAATTGTCTCTATTAAAATAATAGGGACAAACAATGAACTGCCTCTATTAATTTTCACTTTTAGGGGCAGAAAAAACTGCCTTTACTAAATTTAGCTATTAGAGACGAATTCAATTAGCCCCTAATTCAACTAATAATTGTTTAAATTTAATTATTTTTTCATTAGAGGCGGATGTTTTTTTTTGTACTTATTAATTTAATTTTTTAATTTTTGTATTTAAGACGGATGTGTTTAATTACTAATTAGCTTTTATAAAAAATAAAAATGAAGGATATTACAATTTACCAAAAAAAAAAAAACATTATTTATCTAAACCCTAATTCCAATACATACCCACTACCCTCATTTTTCTCTCTTCCCTCTTCCAATGCCGCACAGTTCATCATTTTTCGCGTTTTCCTTCATTTTTCTTCCCATCCTGCATATTTAAACCCATCCTCTCTTTCTTTCATTCTTCATAATCTTTTGTTGTCTTTTTTTTCCTTGCTATCCAAGATGACCGAAAGAAAGGTTTGTTAGAGAGAAGATAAATCTTGTTTAATTTGGTTTGATCGAAGCATTTTTTTCCATTCTGAATTTTTTGTTTTGCAGGTATACTTGAGGGGGTTTTGAATAATTTAGAGTGGAAGAGAATTTCATGAATAGTTTGGAATAGAACTATCATATGATTGATAGGGAGGAGGTTCTCAAGAATTTTCATTGTAAGGGTAATTGCCTTGTGTTAATCTTTGTTTATTGATTTTTCTTATATGTTTAATTGATTTTGAAATTTAGGATTGATTTTTTCTGTTTGTTCGTACAATTAGTAGACTTTGTAATTTGGCTTTGTTGTTTGTTACGTTTTACTTTTTCTTTTTGTATTTGTTAATGAACAGTTGTTAATTGAAAAAGACTCGTGTGGTGCTGCAAAATCAGAAGATGAACTTAGAGATCTAATCTTCAAAGCTTGAGAGATTGAAAGAGATGGAGAATTTTGAGATCTAGAAAGAAGAAGATGAATCATGCTGGGTTTGAATATTTTGAATGATTCAAAACCAATAATTGACGTTTAGGTGGATAATGCATTTATTATATTGTGGATTTATTTATTTTTATATAATTTAAAGTATTAGGATCGGATGTAATTATATTCTCGATTTATTTGTTTATATAATTAAAAGGTATTAGGGGCAGATGTTTTTGCCTGTAATGATGTGTATTTATAAAACCTACCAACATGGCAACAAAAACATTAAGGGCGGATATTTGACATTTTTTGCATCTAATAACAATAGCAACGGCTCTTTTAGGGGTGAATCTAATATCCGCCCCTCCTTTGTATTAGGGGCAATTTTTCAACATATTTACCCCTATTGGGGGTTTTTAGAGGCAAATACTTATGCCCATATTATTCGATTTCTTGTAGTGGTGGTGCGCTTGGGTTGAGGATTTGGGGATGTCGATGACAGTTTGGCTAGGGTGTAAAGAGATGATGAGAACAAATTCACGTCAGCAAAAATGTCTCCCATCCTCCATTGCGGAGTAACTAAACCAAGGTCTTAATAATAATTGCGTTTTAAAATTATATAACTATTTTAAATCTACCAAAAAAATTATATATGTAGGGTTGTTTTGGGAATATTGGTGGGTGAAGAGATAGTTTATGTGTTATTTCACTTTTTACTGAGGGTGGAAATATAAGGTGGATAAGAAGATAAGACGATATGACACACCCCAACCGAAATCAGGGTATGTTGGCCGTCACGTGAGGGCGGCGTAACCATGTGCACAGTGCGGAAGCTAAGAATAATAATAAAAGTACAAACAAATAAAAACCAAACTACACACAGGGTAGTTAACATACATGTGCGAGCGTAAGGGTGAAAACAATATTCAGAGCACCAAAAAAAACCTGGTGCAGTCCAGAGGAACAAACACCAACTAAAACACACCCAGAGGGGGTCCTACACTGGTGATAATCTGTCAGATATGCCGTGAATCCCTCGAGAGCCACCAACAGAGCAATCCAAACTAGAACCTGGAAGGGCGCAAAACAGAAAGTGTGAGTGGGCAAAAACAAAGCTTTTCAAAATCATTTCATTATCAAAGTTCTAACCCCTCGTTGTAAAACCTGTATAGTTTTCCAGAAAAATAGAATATACACATATATACAAAACATGCTCAAAAAAATATGCCATGTCGAATGCCTCCACATAAGATGTAAGTAAACCAAGTAATGCCAATCAATGCAATGAAATATGTCAGCCGGAGTCACCTAACGTGACCTGTACGGCTGAATCTAGAGCTCAAATCTCCAACTCACTAACTATACCTGCACACGAGTCGGAACCACCCAAAGTGGTTTGTACGACATGACTGGGTGTAAATGAATACGCTCAAGTGCTACGATCACGTGAAGACTGGGCGAATAATCGCGGGTCACCTACGAGTTGAAACCACCTATAGTGATATGTACGACAAGACTGTGCACCTAACTTGGATCCAAGATGAGCGTGTGGTGCAGGAGGTGAACATCAAGTGAATGACTGTGCCTTACTCTGGGCGGGAGCACTAACACTGGGGGTGCAGGTTATGAGCTCTCTATGCATCTCACAACTACTAATTAAATTAATAAACCATAACTTACCTGGTACTTACCTGTGCATCCGCAGCACCAAACATACATATATGCAACTACTAATGCATAACTAGATTGGCAAACATTATGCATGGCATTTAAAACATATACACATTTCATTTCATTTTATGGGAAAAACCACAGTATATAGGTATATACGGAAAACCAAAAGCCCACTCACTGGTATGTGGAAGGGTCGTAACCCTTTTACCTCGAGTGACTGTGCTCGTCCTCGGGATAGGTCTCACCTATATGCGAAACAACTATAAAAACGTCAATTTAAAGCACATAGCCAAAACTAGGTAACAACTTCTCATACAATGCTCAAATGGGGTGTATGAATACACCAACGTGATCTACTCAACCTCACGAACATCCCCATACTTTTAAAATAATTTTCTGACCTCCCACGCGCCGCCACGTGCCGGCCATGCGCCGCCACGTGCCGGCCATGCGCCGCCACGTCCCAAGCACGCTGACGGCGCCATTTAACGCCGTCAGGTATATTCCGTTAAAACTAACAGATTCCATTAAAGTTAACCTAACGCCGTTAGGAATATTCCATCCAAACTGACGGAATATTCCGTCATCTTCTTTGGCACACCTCCGGTGCCGTCGCTGTCGCGCGGAAAAACGGGAAATTTTCAAACCTTTGTTTCTCACTTGATTTTCAACCAAATTTCATGAAATTTGCACCAAAATGAAACTTACAACAAGTAGAACAAAACCTTACCACTTTCAAGCCCTGAAATTCACGGAATCTCGTCGAAGAAACTTCACAAAATCCAGCCAAACCTGCAACTCATGATCCCGACATCCAAAACCTTCCAACAAACCACCCCGAGCTTCCTAAGGACCTCACTAAGCTTCCTACAAGCTTCAAATTCCCTGAAAAACAACATTTTACATATGCATGAACAGTGACCAAAATCGGGGTTCCATGGTTCGACATGAAATCGAAGGATTTTTTACCTAAAATGGGTATGGTTAAACTCGTATGAACCTCACGAACACCAAGATATAGTTTTCTACTTCAATCTGTAACGTTTTCGAGTGCTTTGGTTTTTGTCCGTACGAAGAAGAAGAAGAAGAAGAGAGAGGCACGAGATAGGGAAGAAGGTGAGGATGAGAGTGGGTATGTGTGTGGCCCAAATGCAGCCAACCAAAACCCCAAAACAACCACACAACGAAACATAACCACTAGGGGCAAAACCGTCATTTCACACTTGCAGCACGAATAATCCGGGACGGGCTGTCACACAATAAGGTAAGTATAACACCACTCGATTTTATAACTTCAAAGATTATGAAATTCCTTGGATCACCTATATAAAACTCCATAAATTGATTGTTGCTTTATTTTCATGTTCATATATGAAATAATTCATGTTTCAAAGAAACACTACAAATTTGTCCCACTCTGTTCATCACACAATTACATATGCCATCTTCATACGGTAAATAAGTGTCTCCACAACCAACATCATCTGGCTTTCCACGACAATCACCTATATTGTCTTCACTTGATCACCTATTACTAAGTGTGATGTTTTTAACACAAAAGAAGTCAGTGATGCTACCAATGAACCTCCCACATGTAGATATATTATTTTGGTATTACCTTCTATGTGAGAGACTTTATATTCAAATATACCTCCCTTACAAGTGATCTCAGATAAGATCACACGAAAACCAGTTCCCACCCCAAAGCTGGTTAGTTCATTATGTTGAAGCTAACACAACTTTTCCAAGTCTGCTAATTTATTCATTTACTAGAGCCAACACATTATTTTTCTTACAACACTAAACAATCATTCAATAATTTTAAATCGGAATAAAAACTTGTCACTCATAAAATAAAAATAAATACTACTAAATTTTAAAATCAAGTGATGTGTATGCAGTTTTTAAACTATCGTCAATGTTTATGTATGAAACTAAAAAATTAAAAGGGAATTGTTATTAGCATTCTAAAAATCTCATTTTACACTCTAAATTTTCTATATTAGGAAAGAAAAATACACTTGTAAGGAATGTATAATGAAATTTTTAGAATGTCAATAATACTTCCCAATTAAAATTTACGAAAATCAAATCTAAAATTTTCAAAATGGTATCGTAGACCTAAAGCGGATCCATGGATATCTTTTTGTTATACTTTGAAACTGGTTAGACCATCTGAGCCAGGTCAGCGACGACAAACACAACACAGAACACGCGCCCCCATGAAAAAATGAAATCAAGCCCAAATTCGAACGAAAAACCCTCCCAATCCCAAACTCTTTGATTTTCTCGAGAAAATCCCCAATTTTCTCGAGAAAAAGCAAAATCAAACCAAATTCAAAGGGTCAATATAATGAGACTCAAGGCGTGGTTTGTGCTCACGGCGCTTGTGCTCGCCGCCGCCGCGATTCAACAAAACGCCGCGTTTGATTCGTCCTCGTCGTCTTCCCGGCGCCAGACTTCGCCGGAGGCTTACGTCACGCTGCTGTACGGAGATGAGTTCCTATTGGGCGTTCGAGTCCTCGGGAAATCGATACGGGACACTGGATCGACCAAGGACATGGTGGCTCTGGTCTCTGATGGCGTCTCCAATTACGCCATGAAGCTTCTCCGGGTAATTAATATTTGTTCCTGTTTCTAATTAAGGAAATTGATTTGAGTTTAGGCTTTTAGTTGAGTTGATAGACTTTGCTTTTAGAGAAGTGTTTTTAGAAAAAAAGCTGCTTTTTCCTAAATCGAGTTCGAGTTTTGGTTTTTGTGAAGTTGGATTTAAATGAATACGGATTAACTGAATCGAAAAGTGATTTGGGAAAAAGCTGAAGTTTGGTGCTTTATCCTGAATTGGTTATTTGTTTGACTGAAGTCTGAGCTTCGAAAAACAACCCCTGAATCAGATTTTTTATTTGATTAGTTTTGGTGAATGATTGTGCAGGCTGATGGATGGATAGTGGAGAAGATTAGTTTATTGGCAAATCCTAATCAAGTTCGACCGACGAGGTTCTGGGGTGTCTACACAAAGCTCAAAATTTTTAACATGACAAACTACAAGAAAGGTAAAATCTTTGATATCATAGCTCTCATGTGATATAACAAATCAAGGATGCAATATTTTTAGTTTTAAGAATTTGAAGTTTTACTATTTTTTGTGTGTTTCTTATCTCCGGGAGTTTGATTATGTAGTTGTGTATCTTGATGCGGATACTATTGTTGTCAAGAGCATTGAGGATCTTTTCAAATGCAGTAAATTCTGTGCTAACTTGAAGCATTCTGAGAGGCTGAACTCTGGGGTGATGGTAGTGGAACCATCGGAAACTCTTTTTAATGACATGATGAGACAAGTGACCACTTTGCCTTCTTACACTGGAGGTAACGTAACTCTTCATGTAATTTTAATCACTTTGCAATACCTGCTAGTTCTTTCAGTATAATTCTTTCTCCATCTGTATATGGTATATAAAATTGATCTGTACTGTTGAACAGAGTGTAAATGAATTGTCAAACTCAAAGTGAGAAAAAAGTCCGAGCTTTCAAGTCAAGTTTATGTTTAGGAAAAGGAATTTAGTTCAACTTTATTTATATGGTTTTGTAGAAACTGATTTCAGATTAAATTAGATTGCACTGTTTATGTCAATGGCTCAAATAATTTCTGATATACATGTCACTTTGTCAAAAGGAATTCCGTGGTATCACGAGTTCCTTGATATCCCTGGTTAAATACTCAAGTGCATGCTTAGTGTCAAGTTGATTGTTATAATGTGTATTACATGTTTCTCAGTCATTAGGTATTCTTTGGAGAAAGCTCTAATCCATTATAGTCGTCCTTCTCTCTAAACTTTTATGTGCCTCATTATTTATTACAGGAGATCAGGGGTTTCTGAATTCATATTATTCTGATTTTCCAAACGCCCATGTCTTTGAGCCAAATTTATCGCAAGAGGTGCGAAAGTCTAGACCAGTTCCTAAAATGGAGCGACTTTCCACTTTATACAATGCAGATGTTGGTCTTTATATGCTGGCAAACAAGGTATGTATCAGTAGCTATTCAACATGTTATAGTAATGCTGATCGACTAGTTTGCATGTCTCCACTACCATGCATGATATTGATGCCTGTACAATTACTCCCAAATGTAAAGTACTATAGAAGGAGATAATATTTCTATTGTATACTCGTTAGGATTAAGTTTTGGCATTGGAGATGTTATTGGATTTTCAATACTGAAGCCTCAGGGGTGGAACCCAAGTACAACCTTTATACGAGAATCTAAAGATAAAATAAAAGCAACTCTTTAAGTGGTGCATGTGAAGCTAATTGGATAAAAAAACTGCCAAGAATATCACAGGTTCTGTGGTGCTACTTTCCGACCCATATTGCCAAGAATATCACAGGTTCTGTGGTGCTACTTTCCGACCCATATATATAGTTGAAGAGGGAACTCCAAATTTGACCAGTAACGTTGTCTTATATCTATATTTTAGATTAGAATTTTCTTTAGTTTGTCCTTTCGAGCAATAAGGTGATGACACATATGAAGTGGCCAAATTGGAGTGGACCTTTGATTTCTATTTTTTATGCCAATTAAGGTGTCTAATCTGTTTGTGCTTTATAATCTCAGTGGATGGTAGATGAAAGTGAACTCCATGTCATTCACTATACACTGGGCCCCCTCAAACCTTGGGATTGGTGGACTTCTTGGCTTTTGAAACCGGTTGATGTCTGGCAGGTATTGCTTTGAATTCAATTTTCTATTTATCTCTGTGGTTGTCTGATTTTCCATTTTAATATTATACTGTAACTTTTGCATTCAAAGAGGTTGTAAACAATGACTGTCATTTATACTGCAGAATGTTAGGGTACAGCTTAGGGAAACCCTTCCAGGAACTGGAGGTGGCGGAAATCCAAATGATGCTTTTCTTGTGAAGTTTCTTTTCCTGCTACCATTTTGTGCTCTACTATTTTGTTACTATCGGTCTTGTGTTCAGGTTAGTAATTACATGATCAATTTGGCCTAAATTTTGTTTTCTGGATATCAAGGTGTGTCAATTTTGGTGCAGACAAAGGATTACTTTGGCTCATTGTGTAGAAATTCGTTGTATGATCAAATCAAACACATTTACTACAAAATCAGATCTATGGGGACGCTTAATTATACTGTTGTTTCTACGTCATCCTCCATCAATCCCAATCATCAGGTTAGATCCTTTGTCTCAATTTTGTTTGTTGGATTGGCCCAATTTGCTTTGACATTCAAGCTCATTATAAGATAAATTCTTCTTTACATTCCAAATTTACCGTAAAGACTTGTGCTGTGAAACAATCCTTAATGTGTTGCAGACCAAGGTGCCGGTGTACTTGGGTGGGATCTCTATTGTTGTCTGTTTCATGGCTGCCCTGGTGGCCCTTGCCCTTTCTCTTGCAATTGTGCCTCGACAAGTTATGCCGTGGACTGGTTTGCTATTGATGTACGAGTGGACATTCACAGTCTTCTTTATATTATTTGGAGGGTATCTGCATCTAATTTATCAGTGGGGAAAGACAACAGCAGTGCAAGCAGGAACTTCGCCTTCTGGTCCTGAATCAGTTGATTATGACTCTGGAAAAGGTAAGTTGGCATGGATTAATCTGGTGCCGACATTCACAACCAAGTTCAGCTAATTAGTTCCTTGTTTGATTGTTTATTTGTTTTCTAACTCAAACAACGGTTATTGTATTTGTTGTAGGTCATCAACGGCAAGCATCTTTATGCGATAATGCTACATTCTATTATGGGCTAGGAATGGCTTTTCTGGCCGTTGCTGCGCCATCTTTGCCATGTCTTTTCGGGATAACAGCTCTATTTTTACGGTAATTTGCTTGACCAGTTATAGTTTCCTGGGTTACTTATTCATCTTTGAAAAGAATACGATTCAAAGAGAACGATGAATGACAATATGTATTACTACGACATTTAACAGGCTGGGTTTGATGGTCGTCGGAGGCTTAGTTTTGGCATCTTTCATGACATATGCTTCAGAGCACCTTGCAACTAGGTCGTTTTTGAGAGGCTTCGAAGACCGAGATGCTACGAGAAGTAGGAGCTTGTGTTTGTTTTGTTGACCGGCGAGCAAACCGAGTTTGTGTAAACATGTAACTGTAACCAGTGTTTGATTCCTTCTATTGTAACCTGTTTCACATGGAACTCCTTACGATTAGCTTGTAAAGTATTGCAGAAAGTATGTTGATTTAAGAATTTTCTTTTGCTTTCCATGCAAGAAATTTTGTTACATTCACCTAGCTACTATTTGAATCATTCAAAATGAGCCTCATTTTTACCTCTTACACACCCTTACAATCAAATGAACTAAAGAAAATCAGTGGATAAAATTTAATAAGGGTAGCTGATACGAGCAGACGATGAGGTACGTACACTATGAATTTAAAATATAATATAAAAATAAGTAAATAATGTGTTATAAGATGGTTGAATTAAGCTACTCAGTACTACGGTCTGGTGAGATTTCTTTTCATTTAGAAGTGAGATGTTTTAGGTTCGAATCTTGTGGATGACGAATTCGATACCAAATTAGGTTGTCCGTCATGTGGTTTTACCAAACTTCCCATTCCCTTAGTGTAAAAATATCGATGTACTAAAAAAAAAAGATGTCTGAATTAACGTGGTCTATAATTGAATTGAATTGGAGAAAAGCTTTAGTAGGGCTTGTATTTACGACCTACATTGAATTGCTTTTGAGAAAAGCTTTAGGGCTAGTTTAGGATTGCTGTGTTTTTTTTAAACTGCTTCCATAGTGCTGTGAGAATAAACAGATGTGAAAAAAAGTAGGTAAGTGTTTGGTAACTATAATGCTTAAAGTGCTTTTGTGAAACAAAAACAGAAGATGAGGATATGATTGTTAATATGAAGGTTTAATTAGTTGGTATTGTTCATCTACTCCAATGAAAGAAAAAAAAAGTTTGTTTGAGAAGCATGTATAGAGTTGCTTTTGCTTTCTGTTGTTTTGGACCGATGATTTTGAAAAAAAAGTATTTATTTTCTCATTTACCAAACAACTTCCTTAACAAGTTGCTTTAAAAAAAAATTTAAGTAACCCCAAACCGATCTTGTGCTTAGCGGAGTGTACGTACGTGGAGCCATGTAGTGTACTTAAACATAGAGGAGCTTGGTTCTTTGAGAGAGTGGCCTTATCAACTCTTGATCAGATTATCCTACTAGTCTCTCTCTCATATGGAATTGCAGAGGTGGAATCATCTTAACGTAAAAACGTGGAGGTGTTCACTATGCTTTAACAGTTAAGGAAATTAATAATTAAAAATAGTCTCCCACCATTAGCCGTCGCCGGCCCCTCTACTGATGGAAACACACTTTTTGAATTCAATCAATCCATACGTTTGGATTCAAAAATCTCTTTGAACCAATCCATCTCGCTGAATTTAATAAACCCTGAAGTTGTACGGACTCCCCAAACAATGTGATTGTTCACCAAGATGCAATATTTTTATGCATAATGGTTCATCATTGTTTTGCCACTTTGAAGGGAAAAAAAGGAGATGCCAAGTCAAAGCTACAACAAGAGTTTTGATTTGGTGCTAGAAGTTGGTCTGTCTTCTCTGATTTGCTCATGGGATTCTGTATCTCAATCAGGTTAAAAGAGTTCAAATATTTTGTATTTATTTTGTATGTGGCAGCTTTGTGCTTTTATTATCAATTGACATGTCTTAATAAACTTAATAACTTTGTTGTTATAAACCTAACATGTATTAATCAATAATAAAGACAACGTAAATGTCACACTCAAAATAAGTACAGAAAATTTGCTCTCAGTGAAAAATGAACGGTCATTTATTTCATTTTTTTTTTAGCTTTATCACTAAGTCTATGATGAGTCACGGACCAATAGAAAAATCAAATTGGATTTGTCTTTTTATTCTTCTTTTTCCTTTGTAGTTGCATGTCATTTGGCACTAGGTGACACACATGGTGACTAACTCAACATTTAAATAATGAAAAGGAAAAAATGAAGAGGAAATATGATGGAGGGTTTAGACTTTAGTAGTGATCCCTCGTCGTCCTTATCCAAAGTGTATGTATTAGTGGATAAGCATGTACTATAAATATTAACATGAAAAAAAGATGCAGAAAAAGCTACAAATTCAGATCCCCCCACATCCCACCCCCACCCCACCCCCACCCTATGTTATGGCTTTTACTATGTGAAAGATATTGGAGTACCAAAAGATTCCATCTTTCCCATGAAGGTTAAACTTAAAGGGATTGAGATCCACTTCAGATCTCTTTGTTCAGAGCATGTAAATTGAGAAATTTGGACCACTCAATTTAAATTTCTACGATCCCCATTAGATCATCACACTGACTTCCATCATAAAAACTCAAAAAAATTGAACAGTTAGATCTCTTTCTCTTTCTCTTGAACAATCCGAATCTCTCGATCCCCGACAACGAACATAGAGATCCGGAGTGGATCTCATTCAATGTCCTTTTTTTTTTTCATGTAGATAAGTGTTTAATGTAGAGAACATTTTATATTGTTTTATCATTTTTGTGTACCGTCACAGTTGTATTTCTGGCTCGCTTTCAAACATATATAGCTAAAGAAACAGGGATAGATATGAACTAGGAAAGAGGGAAAGCGAGCGAGGAAGCGTTTACAAACATGGCAACGAAATAGGAGGTGTGGCTGGGGAGGAGACCTCTCATTTATACAATGAGAAAGAAATAACCTAACACACAATCATTTAGCCATGGCATTACTATGCCTCAAATAAAAACGGGTAGCTAGCTATGTGTATTCAAGGGACCCATAAGGCACTCAGCGACCCCACATGCCCTAAAACCACCTGATTCCCAAAACCGTATATTAGCCTTCACCCTCAAATTGCTTCTTTGCTATTGCATCATTGGGAAAGAAATCCCTATCCTCCAATCAATCCTTTTATTTTCCTCATTTTCTTTTAGGATTCTTCAACAATTCTAAGTTTGTATTGGTAAAGGGTCTACGAATCCATACTAGATTTTGTTTAGCGTGATACGAATTCGCGTTATAATTCTACGCTAGATGGAAATTAAGTTTTTGAAATCACTGTGCGTACTTACTTTTAAAGAAAGTATAAGATAATAGTTTACTATATCATCAATGCACTATACATACGCAAATACCGTTAACAAAATTACGTGGCGTTTTATTATTGATGTAAAGAAAGCACTCGCCTAGAGTAAACGCATGCAGCATTTTCCAAATTTCTAGAAAATGTAGATATTTTGCATATTGACTGGCATTCCATGTTAGGACACATTTTATGTTACCCAAACATAGAATGCCTAGATATACCGGTACCATCGCATTTGCAGTAGTCCACTTTGCGTGTTATATACTAAGGAGGAGTTCAATACATCATCCAAGGTGTTTTCTTCTTTTTATTTTCCCAACTATTTGGAGCTTGCCCTGCCATATATACCAGTTATACTTCGTCAACATTTTATCATGTCTGCTATTCCCCACCCTTCACTTTTTGAGAGATCTCAAATCTTCTTTATTCTTATGCCCTAGCTAGGCATGTGCCGGGGAACAATGGTCGGGGTCACATATTTTAGTCACAAACTAGAAAGTGCTTACTACATTATCTTCTGGTTCAATTTTCCTTCACGTTATCTAGTGATACAAAACTAATCAAGATCCTTGATCCTTTTAAAGACGTACACACGCGCATAGTTCGTTCTCAGAAATGCTCGAATGTTGTATAAAAATCTGGATGTGGAGATTTCAGATATATATATATTAATAAATTTGAGAATTTGGCAATTGTGAGGTGTCAAGTAGTCAATGATTCATTAATCAATAAGAAAAAAAATCTTACTCTCATGTAAAATAGAAGCAAATCTTTTAGTACATGCATAAAGATCAGAGAAAAACAAAAGAAACCACAAAATTATATCTATTTGCGGTTCAACCTGCTACAGGAGCTAACAGATTGCCATAATTTATTTCAGCAATTCCTCCATAAATTAATTTCTTGGCAACCAAGCCGAGAATCAGGAGAAAAGGTCATTCATCCGGTGAAAAGAAAGGAAAGAAAGAGGTCAGGGAATATTAAGGATGATATAAGTAACTATTTTATATATATCATATATGATAAGCCAAGAATATCAGACTTGCCTGAGTTTACATTTCCTTAAGTTCATCACCTTTCTTTACAGCTGTAAATTAGGTCATGGCTGAAAGATGATGAAAACCCTAAATCCTCCTCTCACCGTCCTCCTCTTCCTCATCCTCCTCCGGCCCGCAACTTTTCGACATCGAAGACTGATAATCTCCTCTTGATGACATTCTTCTCAGCTTTTGAAGCACCATCGCCATCTTTCCTTGTACAAATTCAGTGACACCAAAAGAAAGAAATTGAACGACGACAGAGACTGATCCTATGAAATCCTTCAGAAACTGGTCACTTAGGTAGAAATTAGAATTAAGGTGTAGAGAGAGAGAGAGAGAGGGTGAAGCCATACAATTTGGCGTGGTTGGTCATGCTTATATAATGAGACGGATGAAACAAAGGTGTGAAAATGATATAATTTAGGCCACGTACGTACACGGGGAGGACCTACTTCACATGTCCTCGATGTGTCTATGGATAATAGGAATATCCATCAAGTAAAGAAGCACACCCTCCCTTATAATTTAAAGTTGGAATCTGAGGTGACCTATCCAGTTTGGATCCACGTACCAAACATTAATAAAAACAAAAACAATATTCATTTTTGAGCTTTAGTTGGCCAAAACCTACCCGTTGGACAACCTAAGCTGGCCTCTAATTAAGTCAATCACTAGGGTTTTAATAACAATAACACTAGATAGTTCTCGGTTATTGCATCTAATTGAGACATTCTATATAAGAATTGGCAGCATTAGCTTGGTTGCTTATGTAATTGTTCTAGAGGTTCTTGTAGTTTTCTTTCTTTGACTGTGCGAGCCATCCTCGAGCGTCTTCCAGTGATAGAATCGGGGTCCGGCATGCGGATGTTTTCTCTTGCTTATCAATTAATCTTTAGACTCGTAAATGGTGGGTGTTCTATTAAAAAGAAAAAGAACTTCAATTTCAAAGAACTTATAAATTTTTATTTTAAAACCTTTATTAGATTAAATGGAGTAAGTATTGTGACTTGTGTCAATGGTCTTCAATTCTTCAATTTCAATTGTTGAAAGGATCAGTCTTTTAGTACATTGTTTATATTTGTCGCTATGTCCTCAATTTTTGACGGCGTCAATTTTTAATTTTGATTAGTTCAAGATTTGATTTTTGATAATTTTAACAAATTTTCTTTAAATCCTTGTCATTAGGTTAAATTCGTCATTTTCATGATGTACTATGAGTCTATGAAAGAAACATAGGGATGCTTATGTCCTATTATCATGTATGACAAAGAATCACATCATCGACTCATTCTTTTATATCTGTCTTGTCATAATAATTTAGAATCATTATTCCAAGGTAGGCATGGTATAAACTTTTAGTATTGCTTAAGGTCGCATAAAATATAATCAACCTTGTTTCTTTAGTTAATAATTAAATAATAATCTAATTCATCATGCATATACACTTTCATCCTCCTTTGTTTGATCACATTTTGAAGAAATTGAATCTTAAACCTTAATCCTAACTCATTATTTCGATTTTTCTCATTACTTTCCGGTTCAACTTTTCTCACCACTTGAACTAGCCGCGAGGACTTATTATCCTCCATCCGTATTAATGGAGATACAACAATAACAACAAAGTCTTATTTCATTAAATGGGATCAACTTCATAAATCCTAAAAAATTACTATGCTTAATTTTCCGTCAAATCTTCTGTTAACTCTACGTATTCTATATCTTTTGTTAATGGAGATAGATACCATTAATTTGTAAGGACTCGTAAGTGGGTAGGGTTTACTGTAAACATGGGGTTTGAATAATTAACAAGGATTAAGGACAAGAATTAACAAAGTCAAGGGCACGTCTGTTGGACTTGTTCAGATTGATTGATGGATGTTTCAAGTAAAGTGGGGGACTTTTTATTAATTAAAACCTAATTTTGGGTCGGACCAAAGGAACCGGATCCCCTGTGAATTTAAAGAAATTGAACCTACTTCTCAAACGATTCGGGCCATTAAAATTTGATTCAATAGCTACAAACAGTGATCCTCTAAAAATTATAATAATTGTAACCGTTGTATTAAATTTCAATGATCTGAATCATTTGATCCTTGAACTCAATTCCTTTGAATCTGGAGGGGATCTGGTTTCCAGACGAAATGCTAATCTAATCAGCTTTACAGATGCAACTGAAAAAAACTCACGAACCAATCGGATTTCGGAACATGTCGAAACACACGGAGGTTAAGAGCATCAGAATTCAGAACCTAAAAGCTACAACCCAACTCGAAAGTTTGCTTTAAAAAAGAAAAGAAATTCAACTTAATGATTTTATGAAATCTTCAGAACGAAGCACATCATTAACTGTGACGATGATGGTTTAATCCTAAACAGTTTTTAAACAATAATCTCGTACAACTGGGCAAACTACCCCACCATATATCACGATTTCCTCCAAACAAAATTTTCTACCTTGGCACCATTAAAAAAGAAAAAGGAAAGAAAATTGAATTTCTAGGAAGCCAAATTCTTTTAAATTTAATGCACAACCACAAGCATTTCTAATCATGCTCTGTAGTCTCGAGTGAAATTTTAAATGAAAAGTTACTTTAAGAGCTCCTTGTAAAATTTCAACCCCAATCATACTTTCTAATTTAAGGAGTCATAATAATTGTGAACCAATAGGATTAAAATTTTTATTTAAAATTAATTTTGTAATAATTAATGCTAGGAGCTCCTTTCTCAATCCCTAGATTAGGAGCTCCTAGAAGTTTTGATATCGTAGGAGTATGATAGGAAGTGTGATTCAAGAAAATTTTCAACTTCTCCTAATATTTTGGTGAGCTAGCTCATTTAGAGAATCCATTGAAGATGCTCTATGTGTGATAAAAAGTAGGAATTGTTAGTTAAAAGAAAAGAGGAAATTTCTATTAGGGATAGCTCAGTAGTGAGAGGGAGTATAGAATAAAGGGTAAGAGTATGTTAGATTTAGATTTGAAAACTCTAATGTGACCAAAGAAAATAGAAGTTTTTTTACTACCCATGTGTTGGGGAATGAGCTCGAGCACACAACTGTGGTCTAACAGTGTCCAATTTTCACTTCAGTAGAAGAGGCTTCAGAATTAACTCGTATGGATATGAGAACGATATATGTTTGTATTGAGTTAAATCCAAGACGGAGTTAGAAACTATATAGGTGTGTGTTAATATATTCTCTTTGTTGGAGCATGGAGTGTACATTATATTTAGGGTAGGGCAAAAATTTTGTATTTCATAAATTTATGCTACATATTAATTGTAAATTCTATTTTTTTTTCCCTAAAATTGCACTAGGTTATTGGCCATGAGATGAGAGCCTATAACATAATAACTAGCTCCGTCCTTGGGTTCAAATACTAAATTATGATTCACTGTTAGGTATCATTGTAACTTGTCGTATCTTATCATTCATAAAAAAATAAATAAATAAATAAAAAGATCAGATATAAAGACGAACACACTACTATTAATCAACTGTCTAAGCCTTCCTTACATGGAATCAATTATCATCCTTGTTTTATTAGTTCAAAACATACACAAATGATAAGATGTAGTGGTCAACCTGTCTTTACTTCACTTATTTATCCATTTGTTTGCCATACTTTTGTTGTATGCCATTTTATACGTTATGCACTATACACTAGATAATTATTAGGGAGTTTTTGTTTCATATTTCATCCCCTCCAATTGCTTTGACATTGATGTTGGACTTGTTATGACTCCACTTGTCGAAACACAAGAATCACGTGGCCGTCTAAGAGCTTTTTTTGAAAGTTCTTGTAGACAACTATAAGTGCTTTCGACTAGTTTGACAGAAAAAAGGATTTTTTTTTTATATTTGGTATATAACGATGTTCATCATTTATTCATCTGAGTCAACTTAAGTTATCTCACTTACAAGTGAAGAAAAATACTATTAAACCGTATGACTAGTTTGTACATAAAAGTCTTTTTAAAACAAGCACTGGTTTAGAATTACAAAAACACGTAATTCTGTAAAGCGTTTATCATAATAATTATTATCTAGAGAAACATTTTTAAACGGACCATCAGTTTTAAATTTAGGACCATCAAGTTTTAAATTTAGGACCCTCAGGTTCTAAATTTAATATTGCATATCTTAGATCTACTTTAAATAACTATAAGCGCTTCCAATAACATTTGGCAAAAGTGTTTCTCTAAATTAAAAAGGCATATAGACAAGCTTTTTAGAAGAATCACCTGTTTCAAAGAACAACTAAATTTTTAATAAAAATTTCATCATAATATATAATAGAAACTTTTCCAATTTAAGCGTTTGCGAGCAAAAATGTTTAACAGAAATATTTTCAACTTAAGATTCTAAATCCAATAATACATATCATGGATATTTCCAATTTGAAGCAATGTATAAATTTCTTTACATTCTTTCTAAGAGTGTGATGCAAGCAAGCAGGCAAAACATGCAGTTCAAACAGTGGATTATGAGAAAATATGGGGACCCAACCAAAACAACGAATAGATCCAACAAGCTGACATGAACAATTGCATCTGCATTTATAGTAGGACGCAAGTATTACATGACCGGAAATACACTCTGAAATTGCCATTCATCAGAAATATCGAATAGCAATCGGCTAACAAAATTACAGATACAGAACTTGAAATGTTTATATGGACAAATGATGATATAACAATCTCTGTTTGAATTCATTGCTGCCTGAGAACTCTCCATACCTGAAAAGAAAAAGAGGATTTCAAGAAACTGATAAGAAAACGCGGTTACAATAATCCCGAATGTGAAAGACCCGAGGAAAAAGATGAAAGAAGCGGAGGAGAAGTGCCCGTACCCTGTTTACAGCACCCCAATTGGCCATCATCACATTTCCAAAAGAGATCCCCCTGTTTACAAAAAGAAAAGAAGAGAACAGCAAGACAGCAGCAAATCTGTGGCCCTTATAAAATCAGCCACGAACTTTTTATCTTTGTTTTTTTTTTTTTGACAAGACACCAACTTTAATCTGTGTTCCACTATATATGAATATGATTCGTTTGTCCAAGCACGCTGTTTGAGTGCATAAGAACCGGAAAGAAGAAAATGAATTCTAACAACCCAAAATGAAGGCATGTATTTCCGCCCAACTATTCACTGTGTAAAGAATACCGGTTAACCCTTTCCAATTAGAAGACCTTCCATCTGTGCATTCTTTCTGTTTCTTAACTAAACCCGCGAACAAAGGAACAAAAGATACCCCAAACTGAGTCGCCACTCTCCTAAGGCTTGAACTTGACCCAATTACGATACCAATATCTGCCTCCAGCAGACAGAGTAAATCACCCACTGAGTCTCCAATGTAAACGGTCAAGTTCTTTCTGTCATTGCTGCAATTTTTCAATATTTCTTTGAAAGATTGAACCTTGTTAATAGGAGACTCCACCTTCTTAACAATGTCACCTGTGGATATGGATTCCTTAAAAGTAAACTCATTTGCATGCACATCCAGCTCGGGTAAACCACCTGCTCCAAACAACACATAAACAAGAATGACAGGCATGTCTATAAAGTTGCTAAGGGTGATATAATATGCACTTCAAATGTCAACACCGGAAATCTTATATGTCCACCAGAGGTCACATTCTAAAGATTCTGAACAATGGCAAAATCTATATCCAATAAATTCCCATAACTCATATGTTCCAGAATTTTCTCTAAATCTAGGTATACCAACTTCAAGGTGTCTTATGAAAATATTTTTGTTCAAACTGTGCCTAGAAAAGACGCAATACATTGAAACATAAGATTCTCTTAGGATCAAGTTCAAGTCAATTTCTGCAGAGGCACAAAGAATCATACTTTAATAAACAACCCGGCTTGTTCATAACAATCAGGATATACTATAGGGATCGAGACAATAAAACTATCTATTATCTCATAACAAGAGAATAAGAGTAAATTGGGTTTGAGTAATGCATACTCAAAAATAAAGTAACAATTCAGAAGGAAAGTATACCTGATGAAAAGGCCGACCTTATGAGATCACCACACCAACAGTATGAAAGAACATGAACATTTGTATTCAAGTTTTCACTCTTGACAATTTTCTGGAAGAAATTAATACAACCATCTTGAAGAATGAGACGTTCACCAGCTCTTTTTATATCTTCAAGATTAAGACCCTTGAGCACTCCTGACTTTGTAACTCTATTGTTTGCCTTCCTCTCAAAATCTGAAAGTTTCTCTAGTGCTTTATGCAACTTTTCAAAGTCAAACACCGCTGCAAAACCACAGAAAGGCAAATGGTCACACCTGAGCAAGTAACCTTTACAAAAGTGCTACTGTAACAATTTTTCACGCCTTCAAACATAAAGTTGAACATTCATGAATAGCAAACAAGACTACAGTAATTGTTACTATACCTTTTTCAGTGGGAACGATGCTTTCTATGCATTGCTCATACTCTTCTGTGTACTGCCTGGAAAGAAGACCCCATGTATTCCTGAGATCAGCTGATGACATCCGAGCAATCTGATTTTCAGGTTGATGTTGATCAGATTTTTTATCAGATTTTGGTGCTGTTACTATTGCAATTTCAGCCAAAATGGCAGATGAATCAACAATTGTACAAGTCAAGTCAAAATCAGAAAATATCACGAGCCGATCTTCTGCAGGGTTATGCTCTTTGATCAGAGGAACTACAGTTGGCTGAACAAGGGGCTGAGCAGAGAAGAACTCTATTTCAAGTTTCATTGCTTGGCGATAAAGCTTTTCGATTATGTCAAGTTCCTCGCCTGTCAAAGAGACGCTTAGTTTATCGAGCAACTCTTCGGTTTGTACAGCTGATGCCTGAATTCAACGATAACGGTAATTGAACTGTTAGTAAAAGAAGGCAATTTATGTAATGTATCAACCTTTCAGATCAGAATCAGGAGAGTAAATTCAGACTGACCAGAAGAAAACAAGGTGATATGACGAACCTGAAAACTTTCAGAAGAATAATTGTCAATCCACTTCAAGTACGGGTGACTGCCTTCGTTGGGATCCAGAAGGGCCTTGAACTCTTTACCAAGAAAGGCATACAGTCTCATGCAAGGAGTCATAGCGCCAAGGGTGTAAGCAGCAACTTTGGTTCTTTCAAATGGAGTTGCAAGTTTACCAGGACCCTTGACTCCTTCAACTTTTCCAGAGGCTGTTGCCAATAAGAAATCTGTGTACTTCACGGCAGCAGAGTTGATAGGGGTCTCTTTAGCACCCTGTAAACCCCATCCCTGCATGGCTCTCTTTATTTTAGACAATGCAAGAAGTAACTCTGCCAACATTTGCATTCAAAATACTCAATTGGATGATTGCAGATCACTTATAATTTACATGTCTCCTCCCGTGTCATAGATAAAATAACCCTCCATCGTACCTTCACAAACGAATCATGCATTTTCAGCTCCTGCCGAACTGCCTTCCTCAACTCAGAAATCACAGGCTTTGCATCATCATCGTCTGCACAATCTTCTGCCAATTCATACCTAAATATTCATACATAAAAGAAGATCAAACAAATAAATCGCACAAAACAACATATACAAATCCAACTCCACCAGTTCTGAAGAAACCTAAAACAAAAATTTTCTTATCTTCTATATTATTTTGGATTTCAGCGTAAACAAAAAAACAAAATTTTTACCTAATCCAATGCACATAAATATTTCCAAAATACCTAACCCTCCATTTGGTTGCTGAGAAGACTGAAAAAAAAGAAAGGAATGAAAGTAAAAATTGAAATCAAATATGATTTTAGTTGCTCCTATTACTAAAGAACTATTGAATCACCCAAATTAGTCAATCAATTAAATTATGCTAAACAAAATTTCAGGATAATTCTCTCCATTATAGCCATTCAAAAGCTAAGATTTAAGTTTTGTTCTTTCGCTTCCTATGTTTCCTCAGCAACCAACCAGAGCAAGAAGTCAATAACAGATAAACAAAAAGAATACCATTCTTGATTTTTAGCTAAAATCCGTAAAATGAAACATAAGAACTCCATCTCCTGGAAAAAGTATAATCGATACTGAGCTTTCATCAAACCATACATTTTTCCTCCTATTGATTAAAACTCCACACTAACAATCTAGTTTCCTTTCTTTTCCCATATTTTCCCGTCACCACGAAGACCACAACAATGAAATCTTCTACCAAACCTTTACCATTTGTGTTAGGAGTAAAACCGTAAATTGCAATTTCAAGCAATTCATGAAATTTTCTACCTAAAATTGCAATCTAACTTATAAAAACTCAAAAAAAAGAAGTAAATATTTCCAAATTAACAAAAAAGAAAATCAAAGAATTACAATGAATGCTCCGAGCTAAACTTTCTTGGCACACTTACAATCGATCTTTATTGCTTAAACACTTAAAGGGTCATTGAAATATTAAACAAACCCAGATTCAGATTCGGATTCAGATTCAATCGCAACATTTTCCCAGCAACCAAACAGTCCCCAAAACCCCAAATGAAAAATACATAACAAATTCGCACAGAAACAATAAGTGAAATTAAAGAAAGCAATAACAACTAACGCGTGAGCGAAGGCCTTGAGAAAGTGAACATCTTGGGCAACATAATTGCGGAAAGTTTCAATCTTGAGGTTCCCAGAAGCCAAACAGAGCGAGAAGGGAGTGTACATAGCGAAAATCGATTCTCGGTTGAACTTGATCCAGAAGCGGCGGGCGAGACCCGCCTCGATGTCGACGACGGCGGAAGCCATGGCTGACTTCGGCGGAGGTAAGGCCATTGAGTTGGCACAGTGGGATCGGAGCGAGTTGAATCGCAGACGGAGGGAGTTGAAGAGAGTTGGGGTTTTGATTGGGTTTGGAGGGAAGAGTCTGCGCATCAAAATCAAGAAAGGGGAAGAGAGAGAGAGAGAGAGAGAGAGAGAGTGTGTGTGTCTGTGTCTGCGTGTGGTTTAGTGGGGGGTGGTGTGAAAAGAGAGGGAAGTTTTAGTCTGCTGCCTGCCCAGTAACCTGAGATGGAGGTTGTTTTTCGCCTTCGGTTGTATTCAAGCACTTGATGTAAGTTATCCACACATCGCTTTTATTTTCACATATTTCTTTAAATTTTATATTGTCAGATCAATTGAATTGAAAAATATTTAAAAATATAAATAAATAAGGGTTATGTGGGATGTACAAATGAAGTTTAAAGCTAATTAACAAAAAAGTTAATTACAAAATACATTGACAAAGTTTACAATAACATTGAGATGGGGTGATTCAATTTTTTCACATTACTAATCCATGTATTAAAGGTTTAACATTTCAAGTCATTTTTTTGTGTTTAATTAAGATCGGAGGACTAAAACAATTTGAACTGTTAACAACTTGATGTTGTAAATATTAATATGAGAAAATTGAAAAACTGTGCGTTTTGTGAAAGTGACATTAAACTTCCAGAGTGTACTTTGTAATTAACTCTCTTTAATATTACGCAGGTTAAACTACTTAGTCAAGATGGTGTAACCTCAATATTACAGCCTAGCTCGATTAATCCTACTCTTTATAAAATTAAAACAGAATACGATTTTGAAAAAATAATAATAAGAATAATATGATTTTGAAAGATTAAAGAGCCTAAGCTACATACGAAATCACAATCAATGCTAAAAAATAATACTCTCTATCATGGATAATAATGGATACAAAGATATGTAGCATGAAGGAAAGGGATGAAAAGAAAGGGGTCAATTTTGTGTCATTTTCTAGTGAAAGTATTTGGCACGTTGTTTGATTAGACTTGGGCAATTTATAGAAGGTGGACGACAAAGACCTTGTTTGTACAACTTCAACATTTTCGGATTCTGCCATCCATGTAGGTATATAATACCAACATCTCTTTCAATTTCATATGTATTTTTGGTGAACATCTCTTTCAGTTATTTTCTCTTAAAAAATTCTTCCTTGATATCAACTTTCTAATTCAGTTTTCCCACATTTTTTTTTTAGGTAATTAAGAAAAATTTCTGTTTGCATGCAATGTCTAGTACACTCATACGTAATATGCGAGAATATCAAGGATATCATATTGGAATAAGTAAGTTTTTTCATCAAAAGTGGGTACTACCTCATGCACAACTTTTAAATCTTATACATGCAAATTTGCCCTATTGAATTCCAATTTTCTACGTTTTGAAGTTGTGTTTCCATACACCACTATATTTAGACTAATATCACAACCTAACCGCTCAAGACATGGCACATCTGTCGATGAACGTCCGTAAATGAGCTCAACCCGACCCAATCCCCCTCCCCCTTCCCAATGACGGCATTCGAGTCCAAGTGAATTTCTCTTGTCGTGACTCTCACCCAAACTGAAATGTCCGATCAAATATTATGACCATGTTTGATATGTTAATTTCTAAATTCGAAACCTAATTGTTAAGCTAATTTAATTTTCTTTGATCAACATAATGCCAGCCAATAAAAAATATCAAACGAAAAATCGACTATGAGATGCGTATGGATTTATTCATTGGATAAGAAAAAGTGTAGAGAAGGGTGGCCAACAACATTATTGTTAGGTAGGTGATACTTAAGTTTTAATTGGACACAAAAGAAAACGGCGTTGCATCCTCATGCACTGGCAGGAGGGCTGGTTTTGCCACCAACACATGCATTTGCCATGATCACAAAGTTTGAGGCCACTAGATTACATTTAATTAGGAAGTCGCAATCAATGTCACGAGAACATACTTTGGCACTAGCCTCTTCTACTGCCATTGCTGAGTTAGGAGCCCTGTTAGCATGAGGACGTTGCCTTCTAACACTAACACATTTGCCATGATCGCAAAGTTTGAGACCGCTTGGATTACATTTAATTAGGAAGTCGCAATCAATATCACGAGAACATACGTTGGGGCCAGCCTCTTCTAATGCCACTACAGAGTTAGGAGCATGGTTAACATGAGGACAATGCCCTCCAACGCAAACACATTTGCCATGATCGCAAAGTTTGAGACAGCTTCGATTACATTTGATTAGGAAGTTGCAATCAATGTCACAAGAGCATACATTGGGGCCAGCCTATTCTAATACCACTACAGAGTTAGGAGCCTGGTTATTAGCATGAGGACGATGCCCTCCAATGCAAACACATTTGCCATGATCGTAAAGTTTAAGACCGCCTGGATTACATTTGATTAAGAAGTCGCAATTAATGTCACGAGAGCATACGTTTGCGCCGGCCTCTTCTAATGCCATTGCCGAGTTAGGAGCCTTGTCAGCATGAGGATGGTGCCCTCCAACGCAAACACATTTGCCATGATCGCAAAGTTTGAGACCACCTGGATTACATTTGATTAGGAAGTCGCAATCAATATCACGAGAGCATAAGTTGGCACCGGCCTCTTCTAATGCCACTACCGAGTTAGGAGCCTTTGTCAGCATGAGGACGTTGCCCTTCAATGCAAACACATTTTCCATGTTCACAAAGTTGGAAGTCGCAATCAATATCATGAGTGCATACATTGGCACCAGCCTCCTCTAATGCCACTGTCATGTTAAGAGCCTGGTCAGCATTAGGACGTTGCCCTCCAAGGCAAACACATTTGCCATGATCGCTAAGTTTGAGACCGCCTTGATTACATTTGATTAGGAAGTCGCAATCAATATCACCAGAGCATACGTTGGCGCTGGCCTTTTCTAATGCCACTGCAGAGTTAGGAGCCTAGTTAGCATGAGGACGATGCCCTCCAACACAAGCACATTTGTCATGATCACAAAGTTTTAGACCACCTGTATTAAATTTGATTAGGAAGTCACAATCAATGTCTCAAGAGCATACGTTAGTGCTGGCCTCCTCAGCTTTTGCTGCTTCCACTTCTGCAGTTGATCCTAACAATACTGATACACCTAAAGATAAGAATCGATAACGCAAATATTAAATAGTTGGAATATAGATTAATAAGGAACTAATCATGTGCATGTAATCAGTTTAGTAAGTAATGGAGGGACTTACAAATTGCAATACTGCAAAGGGAGGCAAAACCGATACCGAGAGAGGCGGCCATAGTTTTATGTGATAAGACTAGAAGGTGTGGCTGTTGATGTCACTGATGTGAGCTACTGAACTTGACTCCCTCTATATTTATACTGTGTGATATGACCCCATTTGCCCATTTTTGGACGTGAGATGGATTGTGGGCTATTACTTTGTTCCCTACTCGGATTACTTTCCTTCGAAATATATCTTTTTATTTCTTCTTCTTCTTTATTTTGCTCTGATATTATTATATTTCTTCTATAAATTGCAGATTTATTGGCCAGATTTTATGACAATTAGTCTACCATCCGAATTTTTTTCCTTGAAAACGTAACTTTGTATTTGTTCTATAAATTACAGATTATATACCGAGTCTGGCCATATTTTATGACAAAAGAGTGACTTGGTTACGTACCAAGCAAAAGCTCATTTCATTTGTTTAGAATTTCCCCACGAGTCATGTTTGTGTGCTAGGTTTCTAACACTAAATTTTCTACATTAATATCCTCAACTTCTTTTTCCCCTAAGTTTGAGTATGTCTGTGAGTTATTTCATATCTCAATTGTTTCAAATTTACAATCGTTCTACCTTCAAATTTTTTGGGTCACATTTTCATACCGTATATATGGATATGACAAAGCCATGCCATGAACAAACTGGATGAAATCTGTAGGTAAGGGCTTATTTTGCGTCATTTCTTGTGAAAATATTTGTCAGGTTGTTTTGTTATAAGATATTAGGTAAATTAAAATAAACTAATTTTCAAATATTCAAAAATAAAAAATAAAAAAATAAAAAGAGGTAGAAATTAGACGATTTTTTTTTCTATAATATTGAAAAATGTAAAATAAGTATAAAAAGTAAAAGTGGAGAAAAGGTAATGCTGAACTTAACTTAATATTTAATTTCTAAGCACATATTTAAATGCTAAAAAATAAAAGTGGAGAAGGAATAATAGTAGACTTAACCTAATAGTCGTGTTGATTTTTTTAATCCAAGTTGAAATGCTTCTATAAAAATTCAACTGCTTAAGACATGACATATCAGCTACCATAGACTTTTATATGGAGTATTTTCTATTTAAACATATACAGCAAACTGTGTGAATTACACCAAATTAAACCACCCCGACGCAATCCCCCCACCGCCAAAACGCCGACATCCACCAAATCACAAAACACAACTTGAAGCCTTTTTTTTCCTTCTCAATTCCTGATTTATTCATTTTTAATTGTTTCTTCATTTGATACATTTTTATTTTTCGTATTTTAATCTTTTGATCAAATATGCCTGCCAATAAAAACTATCAAAACCCAAAATCACAATACAATTATAAAATGCGTAATTGCGTATACATTTATTCATTAGATATGAAAAACTGTAGAGGCCAACAGAATTACTGTTACGACCAGCTAGTTAAAGCTTTAATTTTAATATGAACATATAATTTCTTTAACCAACACCCAGGAAGCCAGACGCATCTTACGCTGGTGCATTTGCCATGATCCTCATGCACTGGCAGGAGGAGGGGTGGTTTGGCCACTAACGCATTCGCATTCGCTATGATCGCAAATTTTGAGATTGCCTAGATTACATTGAATTAGAAAGTCATAATCGGTGTCATGAGAACATACGTACGTTGACATTTTTAAGAGGACGGTGCCTTCTAACGCAAATGCATTTGCTATGATCACAAAATTTGAGTTTGCCTGGATTACATTGAATTAGGAAGTCACAATCAGTGTCAAGAGAACATACGTTGACACTTTATGCCTTCTAACGCAAATGCTGCCATGATTGCAAACTTTAAGGTAGCCTAGAATTCTTTGAGTTAGGAAGTCACAATCAGTGTCAAGGGAACCTATGTTGACGCTTGCATAGGACGGTGCCTTCTAAACCAAAAGCATTTGCCATGATTGCAAAATTTGAGGTCACCTGGATTACATTCAAAATTTTCTAGTACCACTGCTTCCACTTTTGCAGTTGATCTTAAAAAGAGGGAGATTATATTCACACACCCCAAATTACTTTCCTCACACCTAAAAAGTGTTAGTGGTATGTAGAATATAAAAAAATATTAAAAAAATAAAAATGTAAGAGAAGTAATTTGATGTGTGTGAATATAATCTTTCCTAAAAATATTGACATGCCTGAAATAAATATCATGCAAATATTAATTAACTAGATCAAAGATTAATAAGAAAATGATCTTGTACATGTAATTTTAGCAGTGGGACAGAGACTGACATATTGCTATGCTGCAAAGGGTAACAAAGGAGCCCATTCCGGAAGAAGGAGCCATAGTCTTGCTGTATATTCTGGCTTGTATATATATACACACACACACATGTAGTAGAGAATTTTTGTTGTGAGCTCTTCATCCTAAACCCTTATATTTATAGTCGATATAATATGACTTTATTTTGTTTAGAAAAAATAAAACTAATATGAGATCTATATTGATTTTGCTACCTACCCAAATCACAAAACACAGCTTTAACTCTTTTTTTCTTGTCAATTCCTTATTTATTTATCTTGTGTCCACTGTAATTAAGGTTAATTGGGGAGGCTGATCATTTCACTGGGGGACACTGAGTTTCAATCGCAGCTGCGACTCTCACCCATACTGAAATATTCGATCAAATATTATGACCACATGTTTGATATGTGTTAATCTCCAAACCTAATTATTAAGCCAATTTAATTTAATTTGATCAACATAATGCCAGCAAATAAAAAATATCAAACGAAAGGTCCCAGTACAACTATGAAATGCGTATATATTTATTCATTGGACAAAAAAAAGTGTAGCGAAGGGTGGCCAGCAACATTACATTGTTGTTAGGCAGCTAACACTTCAGTTTTAATCGGACAAAACTTTAGGCAGCTAACACTTTAGTTTTAATTGGACAAAACTTAAGAAAACGGCCTTGCTATGATCCTCATGCACTAGCAGGAGGGCTGATTTTGCCACCAACGCGTATGCATTTGCCATGATCGCAGCGTTTGAGGTCACCTGGATTACGTTTAATTAGGAAGTCACAATCGATGTCATGAGAACATACGTTGGCACCAGCCTCTTCTAATGCCACTGCCGAGTCAGGAGCCTGGTTAGCATGAGAATGATGTGCTCCAATGCAAACACATTTGCCATGATCGCAAGGTTTGAGACCACTTGTATTACATTTAATTAGTAAGTCGCAATCAATGTCACGAGAGCATACGTTGGTGCTGGCCTCTTCTAATGTCACTACAAAGTTAGGAGCCTCATTAGCATGAGGACGGTGCCCTCCAATGCAAACACATTTGCCATGATCGCAAAGTTTGAAATCTCCTAGATTACATTTAATTACGAAGTCGCAATATCAATGTCATGAGAGCAAACTTTGGCTTATTTACCATATTTTCATATTAATTATCCCTAAGTTTTGTTATGGAATTGATTATAAAAGAGCCTTATTACTTTCATTTTCTCAGTTTCAGCCATTCTGCGCACGTAGGACGTTTTTGGTGATAAGTCAACTTTCGGGAGGAGTTTTGATGCAAGGCTAAGTGGAGAAGGAAGCTAAGAGGCTGAAGATTATTGTATCCGAATTTCATTATTTTCCATGAAGCCATTCATTCCAGTTTTACCAATTAATCCCGCAGAAGTTGTTTTCCCGTCAGAATTGTGCAGCTGTGGGAGAATGAAGATTTGAAGGCCTTCCCGATTTTTCCCAGTGGTGTGAGATATATTCCTGGAAAGATAAGAGATAAAGCTACGTTTCTTATATTTTTACAGAATTTTCCAGAAGAGAAATCAATCTGGTGTGCAAGACAAATGACGTGTTTCCCAAGCATTTGTGTCATTAATTGTTTAGGAGTTTGTTTTATTTAGGAGAGTTTCTCCCAGACATTTCAGGGTTTTTCTAGTATAAATAAGGTCCCTAAGATCTCTCTGTAGAGCCCCCGCATCCCCATATCACCCACACCATTACACCATTCACCATCTCTGCAATTTGTGAAGAAGAGCTTAGGGACGTGCTTTGCCATGGATTCTAGGTTCTATCTTTCTTTTATTTTTATTTCTATGTGTAACTAAGTTATTTTCTAAGGTTTATGATGAAGCCATGACATGAATATTTGCGAAGTACTTTGTTAATTATTATCCGATTATATGCCATGTTATATTCTTAATCTTTGTGGGTATTTTATTCTAGATTCGGATTTCTAATGATTGATCACCTTTAAGAATTTTGCATCTAGATATTTAGATAAATCTATGAGGATGACCAATCAATTAGGTTTACTGGAACTAAGATTAAGAAAAGTAGACAAATTAGTGAGGATGACCGATATCAAGCTAGTCCTACTTGGTTGACATGATTCTTCTACGCTTAATGGGTTTTTATGTGTTTAATTGTATGCCTAACCAATAGGATATAATTATCATGTAGAGATACAAGAGTTGATGCTTAACCACGGATTAATTCATACCTTAGAAAGAACAACCTTTAACATTGACATGGTAATTGACATTGACATGGTAATTGGATAGTAGTTGGCTCTAGGAAAAGTAAATAAGATTGTTATTGGTGGATTCATAACCTTAGGTTTTCTTGTGTCATTTGTGATTTTAATTAATTGTCTTTTATTTTTCTTGTTAATTATAGTCTTAATCAATTATTCAATTCAATCTATTTGTTGTTTGTTTAATTAAGTCTAATGTGATTAATCGGTTAGATTGGTGTTAAAGCAATCCATGTGGGATCGACCTCGTATTTGCATATATTACTACAATTGATTCATGCGCTTGCAAATACATTCAATGCAAATACATTCGCCATGATTGCAAAGTTTGAGACCACCTGGATTACATCTAATTAGGAAGTCACAATAAATGTTACGAGAGCATGCGTTGGCGGCTGCAGTTGATCCTAACAATACTGATACACCAAAAGAAAAAATCGATGACGCAAATTTTAACTAATTAGAATATAGATTAATAAGGAACTAATCTTGTACATGTAATAATTTAGTAAGTGAGTGAGAGAGACTTACAAATTGCAATACTGCAAAGGGTGGCAAAACCGATTCCGAGAGAAGCAGCCATAGTTTTATGCGATAAGACTAGAAACTTTGGTTGATGGGAGCTATACTGGCTGACTCCCTCTATATGTATACTCTGTGATATGGCTCCATTTGCCCATTTTTCGACGTGAGATGGAAAGTGGGTTATTATTTTGTTCCCTCCTCAGATTATTTTCATTTGAAATATGTCATTAATTGTATATTTTCTTCTTTTTTCAATCAGATATCATTATATTTCTTCTATAAATTACAGATTTAATACTAAATGTGGCCAGATTTCATGGCAATTAGAATCTACTAGATTCTTTTTTTCCCTTCAAAACGTATTATTATTTCTTTCTTCTATAAATTACAGATTATGTACTAGCCTGGCCATATTGTATGAGTGATTTCATATCTTAATTGTTTCAAATTTACAATAGTGCTACCGTCTTTTTTTTTTCCCGTCACAATGTCATAACATATATATGGCTATTACAATGCCATGCCATAAATAAACAGGACGAATATCTCTAGATAAGGGTTTATTTTGTGTCATTTTGTTGTGAAAGTATTTGTCACGTTGTTTGGTTAGAAGATATTTGATATATCGAAAATAAATCAAGTTTCAAATATTTAAAATTAAAAAAATAAAATAAATAAAGATGCTTGAAACTAGATGATTTTAATTTGTTTTTAATATTTAAAAAAAATGTAAAATGAGTATAAAAAATGTAAAAGAGAAGAAAAGGTAATGATCAGCTTAACCTCATTTTAGACCCAAATTTAAATGTCAAAAGATAAAAGTGGAGAAAAAGTAATAATAAACTTAACCTAATAGCTGTGTTTAATTTTTTGGATCTAAATGCACTATTTAGTAATTCATCTGCTTATGACATGATATCTCCACTATCATTGAATTTTATTAAGAGTTTTTTTATTTAAACATAGCAAACCGTCTGTTAATTACTTCAAATTAACTAACCCACCCCGACGCAATCCAACTTGAAGCCTTTTCCCCCTGTCAAATCCTGATTTATTCATCTTTAATTGTTTATTGATTTGATACATTTTTATTTCTCATATTTAGTTTGTATTAACTATTTATTCATTAGATAAGAAAAACCGTATTGCAGCCGATCAAGAAAGCCTTTCTTAATTAATAATGTCAATAATTCTGGGCCACTCTTTTTTATTGTCAATGTTTGATCAAGCCAACTACAGAAAGGAAATCAAAAACCACAACTCAAATATGAATTTGGTATCTAATTTTATTCATTAGATAAGAAAAAACTTAGCCGATCAAGGTCGGTTTTAGGGTGTCCAACTACATAATGCAACGTTCAGTAAAGGGACAAAACTTAGTTAGGGCTAGAGACTGACAATTCCGATGCACGCTTAAGTTCCTTGGCCTTCCATTCGGTATCGACAATCAGTGTGACGGGTCCTTCTACTGCCACTGCCGAGTTAGGAGCCTCGACAGAAGGAGGAGGGCCGGTTTGGCCTCCGATGCAAATGCATTCGCGAGTAATAGTATTGCAAAGTTTGAGGCCACCCGGTGGACATGTAATAACATATTCGCAATCTACGTCACGCAAACAAAGTTTGGTATCGACGGTTTTGTCTTCAGCTTCAACTTCTGCCGATGCTCTTAATAATAGTGACACACCTGAAAAATAGATACATATATATGTGTAAACAGTAAGAAATTTACAAACTAGCATTGTACATGTAATTTGAGAGAGAGAGAGAGAGAGAGAGAGAGAGAGAGAGTCACAGATTGCAAAACATAGGGTGACAAAGGAACCCATTCTGAAAGAAGCACCAGTAGTCTTGCAGTATAGATGATGAAGAATCCAAAATTTGATTTTTGTTGCGAGCTTCTCATCTAACTCCCTCTTTTTATTCAGTGGAAGATGACTTAGTTGATTGTTTTATGAGTGAAAACGCACGATATTCATTAATTAAGCATCAAAATAAACGTACAGAGGATAGATCACAACCTAGGTGAACCTCTGAAATCTTAATTAATTGATTGTTTTTATGTAATTAATTTTAAATATTTACTCCTCTAATTAAATAGATAAATTAATATTTCATTTTTCGGTTTAAAAAAGAGAAAATTAGAATCCCCCACTCTTTTTTTCATAATTGTTATTAAACATTTGTTTCTTTTAAAAATTTGATTAAGACGCTTTAACTAGTGTCCATCTATTCATTTTTAAATTTATTTTATTTACATGTCATTAGTTTATTTTTTAAAATAAAAATGCTATATGTTGATTTCCCACTTTATCCTTTTAGTTGATAAGGGGAATTTTTTTGGCTTGTCAGGATTTATACCTTTTTTAGGGATATTATTAATGGCTATTAACTAAATCACCAATATTATCTATAAACTTTGAATTTTGATTTTTTTTTTTGGTGTCAGGGTTTATACCTATTTTGTTGGCTCGTTCGCATCATAAAATTATTATTGAAATATAAAAGTTGTTGATAAAAAGGATGAGTTTGGAGTCTTTGGATTGAGATTAGTGCTATTCGGCATGAGATATATAATGTGAATTTTAAATTGAAATCAATTTGAAACGTATTCAGGTCAATTTGAAACATACCAATAACAACTTGAAACGTACCGATGATAAATTGAAACGTACCCATTTCACCTTGAAACGTTCAATAACAACTTGAAAAATACCAATGCTAAATTGAAACGTACCCATATATAAATGTGAATTTTAAATTGAAATCAATTTGAAACGTACTCAGGTCAATTTGAAACGTACCAATAACAACTTGTAACGTACCGATGCTAAATTGAAACATACCCATTCTAACTTAAAACGTACTAATATATCGGTTTGAAACGTACCAAATTATCCTTTAAAAGAAAATGTACCACTAAATTCTATTTCCGAAATGTACCATGGTACGTGAAAAAGATGGAAAGATGGGTAAAAAGTGTGCTAAAACAAGAAGCATACCCTTTGATATGGATACTTAGATCAAGAGGTGTGCATAAAATGAAATATGAAGGAAATGAATATGACCAACAAGGGAGAACAAAAGAGGGTTTGATCGGTTGATCGAGGAAAGCAATGACATGAAAAAATTGATGATGGTTGTAGAAGAAGATAGCACGTTAGTTACTTGTATGGTGTGGAGTTAGGAATAAAATGCACGTTAGAAGCATAATTAGATCAGGTTTGATGTGTTAAGATTTTTAAAACTAATCTACTACATTTTAGGAGATTTGGGATATTAACATGATAATTATTAATTAATTAAAGGTACATCATAATGGCAAATCGTGTAATATGCATTAAAAAGATGTTACTTATAAAATAAGTGGCACCTTAATTGTAGGAAGAATGTTTAATCAAATTCTTAAAAGAAGCAGATGTTTAATCCCATAAATTAAAAAAAAAAGCGCCTATATCAAAACTACCCTTTAAAAAAAGAGTGTTACTAGACCCACCCCATTGTCCTATTTCTACACCCACGTTATAATCTCACCCACCATAAAAAATAAGAAAAATAACCTACTATCTTCCCACCCACCATTGTCCCCAAAGTACCCTTCCAATCTCCACCCTTGACACCGTTCACCAGCACAGCCTACCCCTTCCCATAGCCATTATTGACTGATGAGAAGTACAACTTACCCCTTGACATCCATATTGCTTCTCTAGCCTGTTCTCCCATCTATTTTTTTTAATTATTTAAATAATATTTTAATATAAGGAAAATGATTATATTTATATGATTGAAATAGAGGGAAGTAAAATAGCGACCACCCTTCTGCAATTTTTACCACCATCCCGACTATCCCCATGGCTGACCACAGAGGTGATGCAACAATAGAACGAAGAATCAGTCGCTCAACCAATCATAGAATCAAAGCCGAAAGAATAAAAAATGAAATCGGTAGAGAAAGAAACTCCGATGACATCCATATATGGCTTGATGCATTCAGTGTGTTTGGGATTTGTACTACGACGAGCTCGACGAATACAAAGATCAATTCGTGATTCAATAATTTAGGATCCAATAAACATAAATTAAAATTAGAAGGAATAAAGTGACGACGAGACGTTTGGGAATTGAGATTACGAGTTGCTAGGAGTGTGGGTGGAAGTGAACGATCTGATCTTGTTTCCCTTAGTCCTTATTTGACATTTTACATGAGGATAAATTGGTAATTAAATTTTTTAATAAAGAATGGGTGTAGAAATAAGACAGAGGGGTGGTAATAGTAGCACTCTAAAAAAATAGTTTAATTATTTGATTGTTTAGAAAGCCAGGTCTTAGTAAATTTATTCATTCCAAACCAAAAATCACAACACCAATATGTAATTAATTTTAAATATTTACTCCTCTTATTGTATAGATAAATATTTCATTTTTCGGTTTTTTTTTAAAACCTTTTTTTTGTTCAACTTCATTTTTCGGTTAAAAAAAAAAGTTTAATTATTTGATTGTTCAGAAGGGTAGGTCTTAGTAAATTTATTCATTGCAAACCAAAAATCACAACAGCAATACGAAATGTGTAGTGATTTATTCCTCCTTTTTTTTTTTTTGGGACAAAGTGATTTATTCATTAGTTAAAGAAAAAGTGAGGCTGATTAACATTAATTAGTGCAGAGGACGATGATCTTCCTACATGCTTAATTTCATTGGGCTCCGACGCATTCGCCATAAGTATCATAAGTTTGAGGCCACTTGGAATACATTTAATTTGCCAAGTTAAGCGCCTCATTAGCTGGAGGAGGGTCTTTGGGGCCTTCAACGCATTCACAATTTCCATGAGCACAAAATTTGATGTCACCAGGCGGACACTGAACTGCGAATTCACAATCGACATCTCGCCAACATTTGGTGTCGACAACAACTTCTCCTACTGCCGTTGCCGAGTCATCAGCTGGAGGAGGTCTTTTCGGGCCTTCAACGCACTCACATTTTCCATGAACACAAAATTTGATGTTGCTTGGCGGGCAATGAACTGCGAAGTCACAACTGCTTCTTCTACTGCCGTCGAGTCATCAGCCTTTGTCCCAATATTTGCTTCCACTTCTGCAGATACTCCTAATAACAATCCTGATGCACCTGAAATATATATATATATATATATATATATATATATAAACATCATGAAAATATATTAATCAAAAGAATTAATATCAAAAAGAAACTAATAAGAGAGAGAGAGACTCACAGATGGCAATACTGAAAATCTAGACAACGAAACCCATTTTGAAAGAAGCAACAATTAGGATTTAGGGTTTATATAAATACGACGAGGAATGTGAAATTTGGTTTTTGTTGTGAGCTTCTCAACTGAGTCCCTCAACATTTTATAGTGGATCAAATGACTCCATTTATGGTTTAAAAATGAAAAGATGGGAAGATATTAATTAATTTTAAGAAATGCAGTTTGCTCCTTTTATTATTGGTCAAAAGAAATGTATCCCATCATTCCCATTAGTAAAAGTACATTACAAGCAGAGAAATTATTAGGTGATACCGTAGCATCAGTTGACAATGCTGAGTGGTGGTATTGATCCGCTAGAAATTTGACACCTATATAATTAAAACAAATTGGTGTCTGCCGTTAAAGGCTTAAAGCCCAATTACATAGTAAAGACGGTGTTGAATTTTTCTGGCAATGGTCAAGACCGAAGAGGCCGGCATAACGATCGCTAAGTCCTCCATTCTTTATACCTGCAATTTGTGTTCATCAATACATAATTTTGACAATGAAGACCATTCCGACAGACATGGCCACTGCCACAATAGATTTCAATTTTGTGAGCACCCCTTGAAGATGGGAGAAATCTAAACCTAGCTAGCTAATTGAAGATGGTGGTGGAGGGAGTTAGGTCATCTCCAACTGAAGGGTCCAGAGGGTCAGAGGGCCGAAAATAACCCAAAAACTGTCTCTAACTGAGGACTAGGCCAAATGGCTCGTGGAATCTGAGAGGGCCCCCCACAGAATCTAAAAGCGCTAGAGGGTTGGCCAGAAAAAATTTCCTATAACTTCTATTTCACAAAATTTGTTTCATTTTATTTTAAATTCTATTTTTTTCCTATAACTTCCTAAGCCATTATACAACATTAAATTAAATTAAGTAGCATGAAACAACATTAAACAATATGAAACAACATTAAATAACATTAACCAACATACAAATTATACAACATAAAAAAAACATTTAACAACATGAAACTTAAACGATATTTTTTAAAACATTTAACAACATAAAACTTAAACGCCTACCCCATGCTTCTTTTGGTCCAAAGATGTGCAACAAGATCATGTTGTAGGTACTTGTTTGTGGCATGAGAACGTATCATTCTATAGTACCTCATGTACTCATTTATAGAGATAATACCAGTTCTTGGATTGAAAGGAAAATTAGGCCCATCATATATTTTTGCACGAGCCCTTCTTGACCTATTTGGATCTTCTTGGTCGTCATCGGACTTTCGATTAATATACCCATCTCGCTTATCCTCCACTATCATATTGTGTAATATGATGCAAGACATCATGATGGAGTCCAAATTTTCTCGACTCCACCCTCTTGCTGGTTCGCTAATGATTTTTCAATGGCTAACTGACGTCAACTAGCCGTTGGTAGCTGACATCATGCTGACGTCACTTAGCCGTTAGATTTGAATTTAAGTTGTAGTTTTTAAATAATAAATTATGTTTGGCCCTATGGTCCTCGGTTAGAGACGGTTTTTTGTGACAGGGCTAAAACGAGCCCTATGGCCCTCGGTTGGAGACGGAAGCAAACATGGCCCTGCATTGTTCATTAAAATATTAATTTCTTGGAGGGCCAGAGGGCTAAAACGAGCCCTTTGGCCAGCCTTCGGTTGAAGATGGCCTTACTGGAAGCCAACAAATCGCTTGAAAGTTTGGGTGCTCAGCACTTGTTGTAATCATCCATTGAATATAAAGGAAAACTAATGAAAACAGTTTGAAAATTTTGAGATTTAACGATAAGGACAAAATAAAAAGGTAAAGTAAATAGTACCATAATTGGCTTTTTAGTGTAAAAATATGATTTTTCGTTAAAGTAAATAGTATCGGGAGCTATTTGTTAAAGTTCTCTGAATATAATTGACGAAATCAATTTCTAATTTTTTTGTTCTTTTGATTTGGTTTGGTATTAGAGCCTTTAGGGCTCCATAACTTTTCTTGATCTACTTTCCTAATTAACCAACAAGCTTTCATTGCAACACCGCTCCATTGTTCTTGATCCAATACCTGAGTAGTGGTGCAACCAATTCAACCCTAAACCCTAATTTAGCCTCTGGACCTTCTTTGTATTCGCGTGTTTGCTTGAATCCGGTAGGAGGATTTGGGCGTTGACGGCAGAAGCCGAATTGTTTTAACCATACACGTGTCAAATTTCTAGTAGATTAGCACCACCACTCATCGCTGCCAGTTGGTGCTACAGAATAACCTAATAATTTCTCTTACTAAGTGCATGTATTTTTCATAAATTTTTACAGTTAATGCTAGAGAAAAACATTGTTAGACTAAATTTATAAATTAAATGATGTGTCAATAATAAGAAATGAGCACGTTAATTAACAATTAAATAATAATCCAATTATCAACTTTCATGTTATTTTGTTTACAAAAATTTGATCTAAAAATTTAATTTCCTTAGCATTACCCAATTTCCATTATATTCTTTGAACCGGCCTAATTATTTTGGTTAGAAATATTTCCTGGTATTACAATATAATTTAATTTTACTTGGTACAACACAAAACAAATAATTTTATTTGATCATAATTCTTGGGCTTTTTAAATTAGGAGCCCACTTTTCTATCTCGACATTGCAAAAGAGTTTAATATATTTTATGGTAGTTAACTATCAACAGATCAGAGTGGCGCAGCGGAAGCGTGGTGGGCCCATAACCCACAGGTCCCAGGATCGAAACCTGGCTCTGATATAGTAGTGGCTTCCGGTGGCGTTCTATTTTTCGACTATTTTTTTTCCTTCCATCCCAAAAGCACTTTCGTACATTATCTTCTGCCTTTTTAAGTAGGGCCTTTTTGGATTTTTCTCTCTTTCCCAGAAGCACTTTTGTACTTATCTTCTGGTTCTGTATTTATCCTCGAGGAGAAGCACTTTTAGTCAAACTTCATACATCATAAACAGATTATGAGAAACACATGATCGCGTTTGGTTTGCATGTATTTTTAAAATGATTGAAATTGTTTTTAAAGAAAATATTTTTGGGTTTCAAAAACACTTAAAGAGTTTTTCCAGGATTTACTTGCATGCTTAATAAAAATTAGTTCTAAAAACATTTTCAACAAAAACGCTTTCGATCATTTTAAAAACACATCAAAACGAGCAATCTGTAAATACAATTTTTGCTTATAAGGCTTTTTCCTGTAGTTTTTCTTTTGGCTTTAAGTTCATGTCAAGATTCTTGATAAAAAAAATGTTCATGTAAAGATTCCTCTCTCTCGATCGTTTATATATATAAGGCTTTTTAGTTAGAATGATCCTTAAAATTTGCATAACTCCTCATTCGGGTTACTGAGATTTGAAATTGATAGAATTGGTCCCTGAGTTTGTCCACAATTAATCATTTTGGTCTTTCTGTGAAAAGTTTTCATAAAATAAGGACAAAATGATAAAAATACCCTCAACTTTTGTCAAATCATTTTGGTCTATTGTTTATTATATTGAGGGTAGTTTTGTCATTTGGATTCTTATTTAACATACTTTTTCACTAAAGGACCAGAATGATTAATGCTGGACAATCTCAGGAATCACTTTTATTAATTTCAAATCTCACAGATTAAATTAAAGAGTTAGACAAATCCCAATAACCTTTTGGCTAAAAAGCTTATATTATAAACACGAGTAGGCCAACGAGCCTACAACTGCTTTCTCAGCCATTCCTCTTAGCTATCTCTTTCGTCTTCTTCCTCCTCTCCTCTCAGTTCTCCTGTTCCTTCTCTCATGGCAGCAACAACATCATCAAGTACTTCTGCAGAAGCACTTCCCAATCTAAGAATCGTAGTAGAAAGCAACCCTTCCAATTCACGATTATCTGAGTTGGGTATTAACTCATGGCCCAAGTAAGTAATGTTAATTTCTCTTAGCTCTCTCATAGCGAGATCATCAGTTGTAAAGTTCGTTTATCTTCCTGAACATTTGCTTTAACAAAAACAATAACCTAAACTACTCTAACACGGGGAGAGGTCTAACCACATATGTTGTTTTTCATGATCATTTGATATTACAATATATGTTTCCTAGCTTGTCCGTCTCTCTGAAGTCTTGACACGCTTAATTAATTTGCCAGATATACTTTTGAACATTGGTTCTTAAAGTATTTTAGCTGGCTAGTACATCAGGATAGAGATTCAAACTCGTGTCCGAATTGAGGACCGGCCACTCAAACATGGCCGGTCTAACCACATATGTTGTTTTCATGACCATTTAGTTGATCCGTCCTTTTGAAATCTTGGCAATTAATTTGTTAGCTATACTTTCGAACTCGAGATTCTGAATGGAGATATTAATTTGTGTAATCAGATGGGGATGTCCACCGGGGAAGTACACATTGAAGTTTGATGCAGCAGAGACATGTTATCTGTTGAAAGGCAAGGTGAAGGTTTACCCTAGAAAAGGCTCGTCGTCATCTGATGAGGAGTTTGTAGAGTTTGGTGCTGGAGACCTTGTGACCATTCCCAAGGGACTCAGTTGCACATGGGACGTCTCAGTTGCTATTGATAAACACTACAAATTCGATTCTTCATGATCATATCATCTTCATCATCTTAACTAATTAACTAATTAAGCTATCTTCCATTAATTCCTGTAGCTTCTAGTTAATTTGCTTCTAGTTTATGTTTAAACATGAAGGGCCTGTAATTAAGCAAAAATTCTACAATGCACCGAAGCACTAAACGGTTAAATTAATATGGGTGGATTTTGAGTTTCTTAACGTTCAAATACTAGTGCATTTCATACACCAAAGTGTTGTAAAAAATCCGTAATTAATTAAGTTCTTGAATCCAAGATAGGAAAAAGGGATTAATGCAGTAGTTCTACTTTTGTTAATGCAAAGTGATCTTACTCCCTATGCGGATGAGATTATGATTTTATGGAGGTGCTTTTTTTGTTCTTTTTATTGGGCTGGTTTGGTATTGCTGTGCTTTGAAAAAAAAAACTATTTTTGCTGTGCTGTGAGAATAAGCAGCTGTGAAATAAAGCAGCAGAGTGTTTGGTAAACTTTTTTGTAAAAGTGCTTTGGAAAGAAAAAAAGCAGTATTATAGTGTTTGGTAAACTTTTATGTAAAACAGATGTGGCAAAGAGCCGATTTTTCAAAGCTGAGTTTTGCAGCTTCTTGTTTTTGGCTTTTTTTCATCCAAAACTGTGAAAAAAAGCTGAAGCTGAATGTTTACCAAACACAAAAACAACTCCTAGTTTTTTTTAGAATCACCTCAGTACCAAAGCAGGCCATTGACTGATCAGCTTATTTTTTAGGTTGTTGACTGAAAAAGCTTACTTTTAAGAGATCTTTCAGTGTGTTAGGAACACGGTCTTTGTACAGTAAGTGTCGTAATACAAATAATTTGATCCTTAAAGAGAAATTTCAATTGCTTGTATTATGATACTTGGTACACCTAGCTGTATTACTGGTACACTGAATTTTATTTTCTATTTTTAAATTGGATTTTTAACATGCAATACAATATTGCAGAAAAGCCTCCTTTTTGTAACTTTGAGCACGTGAAACCATATTTAAAATTTTCAGAGATCTCGGAACTTTTTTGACAATGTAGACATACAAATAATACAACAACAAATTAACAATACAATGCAAGCAAAAACAGATTTTTTTTGCTTTCAGTTGCTCTCACCCAAAATGCACACGATTCCAAATGTTACATGTGTTTTTGTCATCAGACTTTTGGCCAGGGAGTTTAATGAGTCAAATGGAAGAGTTGAGTTGGACGAGAGAATATTTTGATAGGGTTTCTGAGGGAAAGCATCATGTGTTTGTCCTCTTTGCTTCTTTTTCATCACTCCAGTGTGAATGTGACTAGAATATTTGATCATATCATACGCATGATGTCTTTTTATATCTTGTTTTCCTTTTCCCAGTTCTGCATGCTTTCGATGCCTTGACCATTTACGGTACTCCAAAAAGAACAATCTTTTCAATTTTTGTGCAGTTCTTAATATGCACGTTCATATTTTTACTAAAATCCAAGTGCTTTTTAGGAAGCACTTCTGAAAAAAGCGCAAACTTATAAGCGCTTTGGTTGGTAGAAAACACTTTTGGCCCTTCATGAAGCAATCCGGAACACTCACTAAATTATGAATCTTTGCAGTGCTATACTAAATTAAGGAGAAAATAATGTTAAGAACTCTTCAATTCCCATTTCCTTTTTCTGTTGTTTGTTTAACGTAGTATTGATTTTATGTGATATGGTGGTCTTCGAATTTCCGTTGATGATATCGATTGATTGTTGTGGTTATGTAGAGACCCACTGTGGAAGTAACCGATCACAAGGCCCATGGTTCCATTCCAGAGCCTGGATCAGTTGTCCTTGCTAGAGTAAGGGATCATCAACAAGATCATTGCATAACATAGCTCACTTTCTCCAATCATGAAGCAGATTGTTGGACTGATTCGTGTATGTAAATCTTGCCGACGTTTCTTTCATCATAGCAGGTTACCAAAGTGATGGAAAGGATGGCTTCAGCTGATATTATGTGTCTTGGCACGAAGTCTGAGCGGTATATGCAGTATTCCCCTTGAATAATGACTACATAGGCGTTGCATTTATCTCGTGCATATTCGGTTGTAGCTTGTCTAGTGAAGTTAGTTGCTGTTCTGTTTCGTTTTCAAAACGTCATTTGGTTTATAAGCTGTTTCTATCAACAGGCTTCAAGATGTAAGAGCCACCGAAATTGACAAAGTAGATATGCTTTCGTCTTTTCGCCAGGGTGACATTGTGAGAGCTCATGTTGTATCCTTTATGTGTGGAATGCCCCCGTTAGTACTAGGTTAAAAACATTGTCATGCAGATAAGATAGTTGTTAGCAGAGATGACGCCTTTCCGTTGCAGATAATTTTTTTTTTTTGGGGTGAACTTCGGTGATATGTTTAATACTACGTCAATTGTGCTTGATATTCATATTGCAGTGATTAGTTACGGAAACTGTTTCCTTGATTCTTTCAGTAAGCTGTCGCTTGGAGACGCTAAGGCTTATTATCTGTCAACCGCAAAGAATGAACTGGGCGTTATTTCTGCAGAGTGAAGCAGCAGCAGCAGCAGGTATATATATTTTCTGCTAGTGTTCACTGAATTTTTTGTTAGTGTTCACTGAATTTTTTGCTAGTGGTATAATCTTTTGACGCATATAAATGATTCATTTACAAATAGCGTTTCATCCTCATTTCATATGTGCATCGGCGTTTCACAAGTAACACTATCAAATCCACATGATGTGAACTCGGATGTGATTCTCTCTTTGTTCATCGTAGGTGAAATGATGGTGGCAAGAAGCTGGACAGAGATGCAGTGCCCCGGGACAGGGCAAATCAAGCATAGAAAGGTCGCTGAGGTCGGAGGATGAAAAGATGAACAGAGAATTAATGTGTTGTCTTCTTTCTTCTCCTTTCGTTCCTTTTTCGAAAGCGTGTAACCTTAGAGTTTCTTATAGATGGTGCTCAGGGAAATAGGTTAAAGTCAGAAGTTATGGTAGTCTGATATAAGATTTTGTAACTCCGTCGACTCCCCCATGCACCTCTATGTGAAGGTTTTACAAACTAGCAGTCCCCTGTTTACGGGGTCGCTTGCGTTTAACTACTTTGAAAAATTGTGCAAGAGACTGCGGTTTCTTGTTGAGTTGAGTTGTACTTGTATATGCTGCATATATTCATCCTATTCCAATATCATCATTCATTCATTTGAGTTAAGAGCTCACGAAAAAACTTGAGATTAAATTAAAATGTTTCATATAAAAGGCTAAGAATCCACCACACCAACGCGGGGTTTCGAAAATTACAAAGATTGATTCGGCATTGCATTTCCCTTATACCATGGAGATTGTATCCTCTTCACTGTCCGTGTCATCAACCGGATCTTGCATCGGCATCTCTTGGGGACAGAAGAAAGGCTTCGGAGGCATCTGCAAGGCTTCGACTTCACCTTCAAGCATCTCTACGACTTTGCTCATGGAAGGGCGATCCGCCGGCTTCAGTTGTATGCACCACAATGCAACCATGATCATCTTCTTGGCTACTTTCTTATCATTCTCACAGGCATCAACAATTTCAACACTCAATCCCTTTTCTAGTTGATCATAAATCCAGGAAGAGAAGTAAATTTGGCTTGAATTTTGTGCATGTGCATTCAAGTTCTTCCTCCGACCGGTCATTTCCATTAGCAACATTCCGAAGCTAAAAACATCAGCTTTGTACGAAACACCTCCGAGGTTTCTGTAGAACATTTCTGGAGCTATATATCCCATCGTGCCTCTTGGAGCAGTAAGAGAAAGAGTGTTATGATCTCTAGGGGAAAATCTCGCAAGACCAAAGTCGGAAATTTTAGCAGTGAAGTTCTCATCAAGAAGAATGTTGTGAGGTTTGATGTCAAAGTGTAGAATTTGCATATCACATCCCTCGTGTAGATATTCGATCGCACGAGCCACCCCACGAGCTATCTCATGCATTCTATCCCAACCAAGAACAACGCCTGTTTCCTTCTCTGAAAATATATATTTTTCGAGAGATCCTTTAGGCATGAAGTCGTAAACAAGAGCTCTTTTCGATTTCTCAGAAGAGAATCCAATTAGTTGCACCACATTGACATGATGGATTCTTCCAATTATGGCAACTTCATTGATGAAATCTTGCCCTTCATCTTTGGATCCACTCAACATCTTGACTGCAACACGATGACCATCCGACAGCTCTCCTTTGAAGACGGAACCAAAGCCCCCCTGTCCGAGTTTATCTTTGAAATCCATTGTAATCTTCTTAATATCTGAATATGAATACCTTCTGGGCATAAGATCCTTGTATGCATCCAAGAATTCTTCAACCGCCTCGTCCTTTCGGAATTTTTTCGAATAGACTCCTTGACTCAGTTGTTTTAGAGGAACTACTTCCATGGAGATCGCATCCTCTTCACTGTCCGTGTCATCAACCGGATCTTCCATCAGCATCTCTTGGGGACAGAGTAAAGGCTTCGGAGGCATCTGCAAGGCTTCGACTTCACCTTCAAGCATCTCTATGACTTTGCTCATGGAAGGGCGATCCGCCGGCTTCAGTTGTATGCACCACAATGCAACCATGATCATCTTCTTGGCTACTTTATTATCATTCTCACAGGCATCAACAATTTCAACACTCAATCCCTTTTCTAGTTGATCATAAATCCAGAGAGGGAAGTATATTTGGCTTGAATTTTCTACACATGCATTCAAGTTCTTCCTCCGACCGGTCATTTCCATTAGCAACATTCCGAAGCTATAAACATCAGCTTTGTACGAAACACCTCCGAGGTTTCTGTAGAACATTTCTGGAGCTATATATCCCATCGTGCCTCTTGCGGTACAATGAGAAAGACTGTTACGATCTCTAGGGGAAAATCTTGCAAGATCAAAGTCGGAGATTTTAGCATTGAGGTTCTCATCAAGAAGAATGTTGTGAGGTTTGATGTCGAAGTGTAGAATTTGTATATCACATCCCTCGTGTAGATATTTGATTGCACCAGCCACATCGAGAGCTATCTCGTGCATTCTATCCCAACCAAGAACAACACCTGTTTCCTTCTTCGAAAATATATATTTTTCGAGGGATCCATTAGGCATGAAGTCGTAAACAAGAGCTCTTTTCGATCTCTCAGAACAGAACCCAATTAGTTGCACCACATTGACATGATGGATTCTTCCAGTGTTGGCAACTTCATTGATGAAATCTGGCTCATCACCTTTGGATTTCCCCAACATCTTGACTGCAACACGAAGACCATCCGACAGCTCTCCTTTGAAGACGGAACCAAAGGCCCCCTGTCCGAGTTTATCTTTGAAATCCATTGTAATCTTCTTAATATCTGAATATGAATACCTTCTGGGCATAAGAATCTTATATGCATCCAAGAATTCTTCAACTGCGTCGTCCTTTCGGAACTTTCGAACTGCATCATTCAGGAGCTTTTTCCAAAAGCCTTTTTGACTGACTTTAATTTTTGTCTCAATCATCATTTTCTAAAACAACTTTGCCTACAATCTCTTGTACTTACAATAGAAGCAAAATTTTCAATTAAGCCTCTGGTAATGCAGACTCAAGAAGTCCAAAATAACAATAAATTGGCCTCTGCAATTTCTATGTATGGCATAGCTGCTTTTGCAATAACAAGAACTTGGCTTCCTCCCTTCATCTATAGTGGTCATCGCTTACATTCAAACTCATAGCCTATAATCATCAGAATCAATCATTTTCCATCCTATCTGCAATAGAGAAAAAGATACAGGAGAGAAAAAATCATCATCTCAAATTTTGTTTCTTTATGGAGGAGGATGGGGGGCTTTGATTAAATAGTACTAAAACTTTTGTATACTTTAAAATTGTTCTCAATTACTCTATAAAAACAAATAATGGGACACGTTCAATCAGAAAAAGAGGACCCTAACACGTTATTAAAAAAAAAAAAAATACAAATCCTATAGCAAAAACAAGCAACAAAAAAAAAAAAAAAAAAACATAGAACACAGACCTGGGAAGACCCAAGGAAGATGCAGTGGTGTAAAATGGCATAAGGACAGAGTTGCAAAAGTTTAGATGATCAACTTTGTTGTGATTGTGACCTAGAAATCGAATCGGCGGGAGGTGAAGTTTAGGAAAATTGGAAGAGTCAGGAAGGCAGATAGGAGGGGGAGGTAGCAGAAAAAGTCAGGAAAATTGGGTTGAAAGATGCCTCAGTGCTGTTGATGAGATTTCAAAATCTAGAGCATTAAATTAACTTAGCATAAATCAATGACTGAAGAAGTAAGAGGGATTTGCAGGTGATGTAAAGTGGGAGGAGAGACAATCTTGGTCCAGATGAAATTACTTGGAAGTTTCCTTGGAAGACTTTGACAGACTATTCGATGACAATGATGGTTGACAGGTGCATTTTAACCCAAAAGACAAAGAGACACCAACATTCAACGAATTAATAATTTAAAGTTGAAGGGTAGACCTGAATTTTTATTACATAATTCGTTACACATAACATATAAATAATATGGAAATAAAGGATTTTTGATCAACACGATAACTAATTAAGTCATACGATAACTAATTAAGTCATATGATAAAAACTTGTTATCAAATGATTGGTTTTTTTTTTTTTAACAAAATATATTATCTACACTAAGGGGGAGGGGGGTGGGCTTAGCCTCACAATGGGCTAGCAATAACGTGATTCAATCAGTTATTTGTTAAATATTATTTTCTCTATTTTAAACACGTTTAAAACATCTTAAGAGGCGTGTAATGCCGGTTATAAAAAAAGTATTTCGCACACGGATAATAATATGATTAAATTAATTGTCAATTTTTTTTTTTAATAAATGATATTATCTACACTAAGGGGGAATGGATGAGTTTAGCCTCACAATAAGCTAGCAATAATATGATTCAATCAATTGTTTATTAAATATTATTTTCTTTATTCTTAATGTAAATTTTATAGAGAACAATTTTATTATGTGAATTTAATTGCTTTAATTGGTTTATGAGGGATTTCTAGCATGATCTAAAATTATTCATTTACTTCAAATATTTGACTTTTCTTTTATCAATTTACGTATCTAAATATATCTAAAATATATAACTCGCGAGTAGCACGTTGTAATTTTAAAAATACATTCTGCATGAAGGCTAGTTAAAACTAAACGCGTTGAACCCATGCGACACGTTTGAATTTCATAATAAGAGACAACACGCATAATGATGCTAGGATTTTGACAAGTCCATACAGAAACCGCACAACAATTTCTGCAAAGACCAAATGGGAAATGTATTATTTTCACATAACGCATTAATTGACCAATTATTCACACCAATGGAGTATGGAGTACGGAGTTTGGATGAAATTACTTACAAGTTTCCTTGGAAGACTTTGAACAGACTATTCAATGACGATAATAGTTGATAGGTGCATTTAGACCAAAAGACAAAGAGACACCGGCTGGTTTGGAGTTTTGGCTTATTAAAAAAAAATCTAGAACGTATTTAATAAAATAAAAAGATGTATTTTTTTTTTTAAATGTTATCAATGATAGTAGAAAAATATAGAAAATCAGAAGTAGAGTTTACCATATTTCTAAAAAAATGTTGTTTTTTTCAAAGCATAGTGAACAAAGACATTTTCAAATGACAAGTATAGTTCCGCATATTTTACAAAATTACAATCTTTGTCCCTGTATTATTCTTATTGGTAATTATTATACCACATTAAATACCATAGTTATTTAACATATTTACAGCAATTTTATATAAAAATTTACCAAACATTAAGATATATATATATATATATATATTTTTTTTTTTTGTTAAAAACACTTTTACAAAAAAAAAGTTTACCAAACACTCAACAATTTTATTTTACTGCTTTTTATTCTCACAGCACAATAGAAACAGTTTTTTTTTATTTTTTATTTTTTATTTTTATAAAGTACAACAATACCAAACTAGCATTTAATACCAAATACATCGATTTCAACTTTCAGGTCTTCTTTTCTACTTTTTATTGTAGTTCACTACTTTTTTTTCTTCTTATTACTAGCGATATTAGTATTATTATTCAAAGCTATATTGTTTCGTGATTACAAGCGATATTAATATTTGCCATGAAGATGAAGATGAAGATGGTAGCTTTTGAATCTGGAATACGCAAGTTAAAAGGAAGAAAACCTGTCCAACCAGGAGGCAATCCACTATCAATAGCTCACTCTTATTTTCAACCAGCTCGCATTTTGTCGTGTTTGTTTGTTTCACAACAACTTTTTGGGCCGGGCTTAAGTTTTTGGGGGCAGACATAGGCCATTTAAGTATGCATCCTAAATAGAGGTTTTTGGGGCACAAACTTAAACTTAAATTCGGATTGGCCCCAAAACTTGAAAACGAATTTATCTATGCATGCAAGTGGCCATTTTCAATTGTGATGGAAATATGTTGTACCTTTGTATAACGGCGTGAGTTTGAATTTCGTATTGGCTAATTTAACATCTAACTTACTAACACGATCGTTCAACTCAAAAAAAAGAAAAAAAAACTTACCTATGCATGAGATTCCACTGTAACAATACTCCCATAATTACAAACTACCACACATTTAAACTTCTCCACATGCCAAAGAGAGCAGCATTATACTAAGAAGGACTACGTATCTATAAAAAATTGAGCATAAAATAAGTGATTCAAAACCCGTTTCAACTCGTTCCAAATTTCCGAGTAATAAACATTTATGTAAAACAGATGTGACAAAGAGCCGATTTTTATGTAAAACTTTTTGGTAAACTTTTATGTAAAACAGATGTGACAAAGAGCCGATTTTTCAAAGCTGAGTTTTGCAGCTTCTTGTTTTTGGCTTTTTTTCACCAAAAACTGTGAAAAAAAGCTGAAGCTGAATGTTTATCAAACACAAAAACAGCTCCTAGCTTTTTTCAGAATCACCTCAGTACCAAAGCAGGCCATTGACTGATCAGCTTATTTTTTAGGTTGTTGACCGAAAAAGCTTACTTTTAAGAGATCTTTCAGTGTGTTAGGAACACGGTCTTTGTACAGTAAGTGTCGTAATACAAATAATTTGATCCTTAAAGAGAAATTTCAATTGCTTGTATTATGATACTTGGTGCACCTAGCTGTATTACTGGTACACTGAATTTTTTTTCTATTTTTAAATTGGATTTTTAACATGCAATACAATATTGCAGAAAAGCCCTCCTTTTTGTAACTTTGAGCACGTGAAACCATATTTAAAATTTTCAGAAATCTCGGAACTTTTTTGACAATGTAGACATACAAATAATACAACAACAAATTAACAATACAATGCAAGCAAAAGCAGAATTTGTTTGCTTTCAGTTGCTCTCACCCAAAATGCACACGATTCCAAATGTTACATGTGTTTTTGTCATCAGACTTTTGGCCAGGGAGTTTAATGAGTCAAATGGAAGAGTTGAGTTGGACGAGAGAATATTTTGATAGGGTTTCTGAGGGAAAGCATCATGTGTTTGTCCTCTTTGCTTCTTTTTCATCACTCCAGTGTGAATGTGACTAGAATATTTGATCATATCATACGCATGATGTCTTTTTATATCTTGTTTTCCTTTTCCCAGTTCTGCATGCTTTCGATGCCTTGACCATTTACGGTACTCCAAAAAGAACAATCTTTTCAATTTTTGTGCAGTTCTTAATATGCACGTTCATATTTTTACTAAAATCCAAGTGCTTTTTAGGAAGCACTTCTGAAAAAAGCCCCAACTTATAAGCGCTTTGGTTGGTAGAAAACACTTTTGGCCCTTCATGAAGCAATCCGGAACACTCACTAAATTATGAATCTTTGAAGTGCTTTACTAAATTAAGGAGAAAATAAAGTTAAGAACTCTTCAATTCCCGTTTCCTTTTTCTGTTGTTTGTTTAACGTAGTATTGATTTTATGAACTTGTATGATATGGTGGTCTTCGAATTTCCGTTGATGATATCGATTGATTGTTGTGGTTATGTAGAGACCCACTGTGGAAGTAACCGATCACAAGGCCCATGGTTCCATTCCAGAGCCTGGATCAGTTGTCATTGCTAGAGTAAGGGATCATCAACAAGATCATTGCATAATATAGCACACTTTCTCCAATCATGAAGCAGATTGTTGGACTGATTCGTGTATGTAAATCTTGCCGACGTTTCTTTCATCATAGCAGGTTACCAAGGTGATGGAAAGGATGGCTTCAGCTGATATTATGTGTCTTGGCACGAAGTCTGAGCGGTATATGCAGTATTCCTTTTGAATAATGACCACATAGGCGTTGCATTTATCTCGTGCATATTCGGTTGTAGTTTGTCTAGTGAAGTTAGTTGCTGTTCTGTTTCGTTTTCAAAACGTCATTTGGTTTATAAGCTGTTTCTATCAACAGGCTTCAAGATGTAAGAGCCACCGAAATTGACAAAGTAGATATGCTTTCGTCTTTTCGCCAGGGTGACATTGTGAGAGCTCATGTTGTATCCTTTATGTGTGGAATGCCCCCGTTAGTACTAGGTTAAAAACATTGTCATGCAGATAAGATAGTTGGTGGCAGAGATGACGCCTTTCCGTTGCAGATAATTTTTTTTTTTTTTTGGGTGAACTTCAGTGATATGTTTAATACTACGTCAATTGTGCTTGATATTCATATTGCAGTGATTAGTTACGGAAACAGTTTCCTTGATTCTTTCAGTAAGCTGTCGCTTGGAGACGCCAAGGCTTATTATCTGTCAACCGCAAAGAATGAACTGGGCGCTATTTCTGCAGAGTGAAGCAGCAGCAGCAGGTATATGTATTTTCTGCTAGTGTTCACTGGATTTTTTGTTAGTGTTCACTGAATCTTTTGCTAGTGCTATAATCTTTTGACGCGTATAAATGACACATTTACAAATAGCGTCTCATCCTCATTTCATATGTGCATCGGCGTTTCACACGTAACACTATCAAATCCACATGATGTGAACTCGGATGTGATTCTCTCTTTGTTCATCGTAGGTGAAATGATGGTGGCTAGAAGCTGGTCAGAGATGCAGTGCCCCGGGACAGGGCAAATCAAGCATAGAAAGGTCGCTGAGGTCGGAGGATGAAAAGATGAACAGAGAATTAATGTGTTGTCTTCTTTCTTCTCCTTTTGTTCCTTTTTCGAAAGCATGTAACCTTAGAGTTTCTTATAGATGGTGTGCACAGGGAAATAGGTTGAAGTCGGAAGTTATGGTAGTCTGATATAAGATTTTGTAACTCCGTCGACTCCCCCATGCACCTCTATGTGAAGGGTTTTACAAACTGGCAGTCTCCTGTTTACGGGTTCGCTTACGTTTAACTACTTTGAAAAGTTGTGCAAGAGACTGCGGTTTCTTGTTGAGTTGAGTTGTACTTGTATATGCTGCATATATTCATCCTATTCCAATATCATCATTCATTCATTTGAGTTAAGAGCTCACGAAAAAACTTGAGATTAATTTAAAATGTTTCATATAAAAGGCTAAGAATCCACCACACCAACGCGGAGTTTCGAAAATTACAAAGATTGATAAGGCATTGCATTTCCCTTATACCATGGAGATTGTATCCTCTTCACTGTCCGTGTCATCAACCGGATCTTGCATCGGCATCTCTTGGGGACAGAAGAAAGGCTTCGGAGGTATCTGCAAGGCTTCGACTTCACCTTCAAGCATCTCTACGACTTTGCTCATGGAAGGGCGATCCGCCGGCTTCAGTTGTATGCACCACAATGCAACCATGATCATCTTCTTGGCTACTTTCTTATCATTCTCACAGGCATCAACACTTTCAACACTCAATCCCTTTTCTAGTTGATCATAAATCCAGGAAGGGAAGTAAATTTGGCTTGAATTTTGTGCATGTGCATTCAAGTTCTTCCTCCGACCGGTCATTTCCATTAGCAACATTCCGAAGCTATAAACATCAGCTTTGTACGAAACACCTCCGAGGTTTCTGTAGAACATTTCTGGAGCTATATATCCCATCGTGCCTCTTGGAGCAGTAAGAGAAAGAGTGTTATGATCTCTAGGGTAAAATCTTGCAAGACCAAAGTCGGAGATTTTAGCATTGAGGTTCTCATCAAGAAGAATGTTGTGGGGTTTGATGTCGAAGTGCAGAATTTGTATATCACATCCCTCGTGTAGATATTTGATTGCACCAGCCACCCCGAGAGCTATCTCGTGCATTCTATCCCAACCAAGAACAACGCCTTTTTCTTTCTCCAAAAATATATATTTTTCGAGGGATCCATTAGGCATGAAATCATAAACAAGAGCTCTTTTCGATCTCTCAGAACAGAATCCAATTAGTTGCACCACATTGACATGATGGATTCTTCCAATTGTGGCAACTTCATTGATGAAATCTTGCCCTTCACCTTTGGATCCACTCAACATCTTGACTGCAACAAGATGACCATCCGACAGCTCTCCTTTGAAGACGGAACCAAAGCCCCCCTGTCCGAGTTTATCTTTGAAAGCCATTGTAATCTTCTTAATATCTGAATATGAATACCTTCTGGGCATAAGATTCTTGTATGCATCCAAGAATTCTTCAACTGCCTCGTCCTTTCGGAATTTTTTCGAATAGACTCCTTGACTCAGTTGTTTTAAAGAAACTACAATCATCTTGAATTCTGAATAAAAGTACTTTCTTCTTCTAACATTCTTGCATGCATCCAAGAACTTTTGAACTGCATCATTCAGGAGCTTTTTCCAAAAGCCTTTTTGACTGACTTTAATTTTTAATTCAATCATCATTTTCATGATATCCGAAAACGAATACCTTGTTATTCGATTCTTGCAAGCAAGCAAGAATTCTTCTACTGCTGCATGCTTTGGGAACTTTTTCCAGTACAGTTTGTAGCAACAGAAACCCAACAAAATAACAACGCCGAGTATCATTCGCGCCATCAGAAACGCCCCTGCCATAAGAACACAGGAGGGTATTAGAAGTTCATCCTGTCATTGGAACTTCAATTTTCAAAATCCACCACGCAATACAAGCAAGTGTTACTTTTATATATCTATATTCTTTGGAATTTAATTTCAGCTAGTTAAAGAACATAAACATTCTTGAAAAAGACTTACCGATGATCTTGGCGGCTTCTAGGAGATCTGTGTGAAAACAGAACGAAGGGAAAAGATTAAACTCAGCAATTTTAAGAGCAACATAACAACATTAGCTATTAGAAAATGTGGTGCTAGTCAAAACTTACTGCGCTTCATGTCTTCACCGAAACCTGCAAAAGTTCATTAGTGTCAGTTAGAGATTGAAGAAAAAATCTTCATTTTAATTCATATAAAATTAACTTGAATTAGTGACTGTTCGCCAAAGTGATGAAACCATACTCACAGTGGAGGGATTGGTATCGGTCGTAGCAGTAACTGTCGAGGAGATATCCATCCCAATAAAGCTCTATACCGCTTCTCAAATGATCACGGATGAAAGAAAATGAAAGGCCACTTCCAGCTTGTGTGATATCATAAGAATATTGAACAATTCCGGTCAGATTACAAGAGGGTTGAAGATTGTCCACTCTATCTTTCACCATAATATAAGAATATGAGGTTGTAGCAGATGATGAGTTGGTAGTACTGCAGTTGATTTTTACGTAATCCGGAGACTCAACGGGTGACAAGCAATCAAAGAAAGATATATAATCGTGATCACCAACTAGCGAATATCCAAATTCATATCCATATCCATATCGATATCCATATTCGCTGAAATTATAAAACGTTAACCAGTTGAGTGGCCTAAAAGGGCAAGTATCGTTTAGCAAGCCAGGATCCACAACATGGATTGTACGATCCTTATAGTTGATTGGCGCTTTGACATAATATGTAGAATTAAAGAGATTGAAGGTGGTGCGATTATGCTCGCACGATAGCTCAGCTGGATAACGGGGGCAATTAACTTCAGAACCGTTTCTCAGGCTAAAAGGGTATCGAATGTCTAGAAGATCTCCACATGAAGCATGCCTCCGACACTCCTTAGCATCATGACACACTACAAAGCTGATAGCTATAACACATGCTAGTAGCCGGATTCTTCTCAGCATTGTAGTAAGCGATAAGATGAACGGAATTGAGGAGGAAGAAAAAGAATGAAAGATTGTCCTGTTATTTAGGACGGATTCTGCATATTTCACTTGGACTTTTGGTTAAGCAAGAAACATAGTTGCTTAAACTTACCAAGAAAGTTCCCCTGCTTGGAAATTCTTCTTTAAAAAGCATTTATGCTCAGAAGCACTTCTAGTAAAAGATTTCCATTAGAAGCACATTGAAATTTATAATAAAATTGTAAGTTTATCTTGGAAAAAAGTGTTTCCCAAAAGAACCACATAGCAAGTGCTTCTTCCATAAAGTACTTCATATACTTTTTTTAACCAAGAAGCACTTTTAACTTTTTGTGTTAAACATAGTCAGAAGCGCTTTTGATGATCTGAAAGCACTTTTGGAGAATGCTTAATCACAGAGACAGACAGTGATTGATGAGATGACCAAGACTAGTCAAGTGATAAGGCAATGGGTGGACACCAAACAATATGCAAACTTACAACAAGGCAAAAACTTTGAGAACAACTGCCTTTGGCTCTGCTGAAAGAGTAGAGATGAATATCGATAGCCAACTCCTCCAACCTCTGTTTTTCTTGCTGGTAATTTTCTTCGCCACGGCCATTAATGTCGTACCAAGCAAAGCAGCAGCTGATGATCATGGCACAGACTGCCCAATTTCACGGTGTAGGGATGATGGTCCCGTTATCAAGTTTCCCTTTCGCCTAAAAGACGATCCCCCACACTGTGGCCATCCACAGTTTGAGGTTTCTTGCTTGCAAAACAAGACAATGATTCAGCTCTCATCGTCATCGGGACTGTTTCCCATACGAACAATAGATTACAAACGGAAACAGTTTCGCGTCTACGATGCAAATGGTTGCCTCCCCAGACGCCTTCTTAACTTTACCATCTCCAGCAACTCATCTCAGCTCTTTGATATCTCCCGGCCCTATGATTACCGGTCCTATGATTACTCCTATTATTACCGGCCCTATGATTCCCTGTATTTCGACTGCGCTGCTTCATTAACTACTACTCTGATAGCAAACTTTACATTATTAAACTGTTCCACAGATCAAAACTTGACCAGAACCTTCAATGCGAACTACTTTCCTATCAGCTGTCTCAGTGTCCCAGGGCACCAAGTTCTGGCTTTTCCACCCGAAGCTTCTGTCGCTGATTTGCCTGTGCCAACTTGTAGCATTTGGAGAAAACTCCAATATCTTCCGTTACGAAGAGTGGATGGTAATAACAACCGACACAATTGTGGCGTGGGCAGTTTTCTGTGGCTGCGATGGAAATCATGGGATAATTTCCCATCATGCCAATACTGTGGACGATATTGCCATCCCAATAGCAGCACCAATCAGTTGGAGTGCCATCGTCCTCCACAACATCAAAAAGGTACTTCCCCGACCTTTACATTTCGCTTCAGAAATTGCAACATATATCCTGAAAAAATTTACTTTGTTTCCTCAATTCAACTCATTTTGTTTAACTTTTCTCCTTGTAATTTCAGGCCATGCATCAAGTAGGACGTCGATTATCTTGGGAGCGAGCGTAGCTTCATTTGCTCTTATATCAGCGGTGGCAGCAGTAGTATTTTTTTTCCATGTAAAACGATCAAAGAGCGTACAGGAGAAAGAGAATCAACTCAAAGTTGAAAGGTTCCTGAAGGATCACAAATCTCACGTACCAACGAGATACTCCTACGCCGATATTAAAAAGATGACAAATGGATTCAAGAAAAAGTTAGGTGAAGGAGGTTTCGGAAGCGTTTACAGTGGAGAGCTTCCAATTAATGGAGTTCCAGTCGCCGTAAAAGTCCTCGCTGACTCGAAAGGAAATGGAGAAGATTTTGTTAATGAAGTGGGAACCATTGGCAGAATTCATCATGTCAATGTGGTTCGTCTACTAGGTTTTTCTGCCGAAGTAGGCAAACGTGCGCTTATTTACGAGCTCATGCCAAACAGGTCCCTAGAGAACTTCATCACATCTAAAGATCAATCCAATAACACTTTGTTTGATTGGCAGAAACTTCATAACATCGTCAATGGTATAGCGAAGGGAATCGAGTATCTTCACCAAGGGTGCGACCGCATGATCCTCCACTTCGATATCAAGCCTCGTAACATACTGTTAGACCATGATTTCAGTCCTAAGATCTCGGATTTTGGTCTGGCTAAACTGTGTTCCAAAGAAGACAGTATCGTATCTATGACAGCTGCTAGAGGCACCGTGGGCTACATTGCACCAGAAGTGTTTAACGGGAACTTTGGGAACGTGTCACACAAGTCAGATGTGTACAGTTTCGGGATGCTGGTGCTTGAGATTGTTGGAGCTAGGAAGGAAACTGCTCTTGCTTCTGGCAACAATGAGGTCTACTTTCCAGAGTTGGTCTACAATCGTCTCGTTCAAGGAGAAGAGTTGGATTTGAAGCTAGATACCGATGAGGACACTCAGATTGCTAAGAAACTAGTGATTGTGGCACTTTGGTGCATCCAGTGGTACCCGGTGAATCGCCCTCCCATGAAAGCAGTTGTTAGAATGCTAGAAGGAGGCTCTGAAAACTTGAGCATGCCACCAAATCCATTTGCTTCCACAAGTGCACAGACAGATCAACCGAGAACAACACTGTCAAGTTAACTAGTCACACTAAATAATTGTGTCCTGCATATTTGTAAAAGTAGCACGAAAGCAACAATTAAAAGAGCTTTCTAATAAAATTTTACTGCCTGGTGGCTAGTAAATTATCATTTTACCATGTTTTCGGTTAGAACGGTCTATTAGAATGTGAGAATCCATCGTAAAACCAATTGACAATGGATGGAAATGCCATATCTTTTAAACTGTTCGCAAAGCTTTAAAATCTCAGGGCGTGTGGCGGAATGGGAGTCATTCCCCATTCCTGATTATTCTTTCGTTTACCAACTTAAACGGAATGTACAGTTCTGTGGGCCCACGTAAAATCAGGAATTCAATTCCTGATATCACCGGAATTGGATTACCTGGACGAAGGTAGTATTTGGATTGAATTGGATTACCTGGACGAAGGTAGTATTTGGATTCCGGGGAGAAGGCTCCATCCGGAATCAAATTATTCTTCCCAAAATGCCCTTCACCTTCAGTACTCCTTTCCATCGCTCCTGCGCTTCACCTTCATCGCCTGCGCCACACCTTCCATCTCCCCGTGTAGCCATGCCTTACTCCCCTGCCACTGCCTTACAAAACCCAACCCTCAAATCACCCAAACCACGGATAATAAACCCACAGATCCAGTGAAGAAATCACTCAAAATCTAGAAAATCTTGAAATTGAATTACTTGGCAGGTAGGATGGGTGGTGATTATGGGGTAGGTTGATTGGGAAAGATGAAAGCGAGGGGTAAAGGGGAGGGAGGAGTTTTTATCTTCTGCTGGGGAAGATGAAAGCGAGGTGTGGTGATTACGAGAGTTTGTTTGCTTGACTCACCGCCTCACCATTTCCGGCATATAAACAACTCCCTCTCTCTCCCATTTTAACTCTTCACTTTAATCAAATTAATAAAAATAACTAATGAAAATATTATTAAAAAAAAATATGGGAAACAAATAAAACAAAGAGAATAAGGGCATTTTAGTAATCATATTAACTTCTATTCCGATTCAGGTGAATTAGTATACAATTTATATGAATTTCGTTTCAATTTTACTCCGATTTCAGAACATTTAAGTAAATAACTTCAACATGAATCTGATTCTGACTCCTTCTCAATTCAATTCATCCTCAATCCAATTCCTCTATTTTAATTACGGTTACATAAACGCGTTCTCAATTTGAAAATTATGCTCCCAACACACATCCCTTATCTCATGTGTGGCAGCACACGTAAACAATACATATCAAATGACATGAAAGCACATGTTGCAAACACTTGAATAGTCCGCTCTTATAAATAGAATGCAAGTATTGACTTCAAAACTAATTGGAAATAGATGAAAGGTCCACAATCATTTAAACTAAGCGCGTTGAGCCCATGTGACATGTTTGAATTTCATAGTAGGAGACAACACGGGACTTTGACAAATTCATCCAGAAATCGGAATGAGGATTATCTCCGGATATTCTTTGTTCGGCTTTCAGAAAATTTTAATCGTGTTCGTTCATCATACATCGTGTAGTCATAAATCATTTTAATTCTTTTTATTTCAAATTAAACACAAACAGTACTTGACAAAAACTGACTGTATCATGTACGATAAATAGACATAATTAAAAAAATTTCAAAATCTTCACAAAAAGAATTCGAAGAGAATTCTCATTCCAGAAATCGCACCACAATTTCTGCCAAGACCAAATGGGAAATGTATATTTTTTCATATAACGCGTTAATTCACCGATTATTCACGTCATGGAGTATGGAATACTTTGTCAGAAATTGTGGTCTTTGTCTTTGTAGTGTTCCGGATGAAATTACTAACAAGTTTCCTTGGAAGACTTTGACAGACTATTCGATGACAATGATAGTTGACAGGTGCATTTTATCCCAAAAGACAAAGAGACCAACATTCAACGAATTAATAATTTAAAGTTGAAAAGTAAACTGATAATTTTTTACATGATTCGTTAACACGAGACATAAATAATAGGAAATAACGGATTTTGAATTAACACGATAACTAATCGGATCGTTATTGGATCACATTATAAGAACCCGTTAATAACATATCATTAACAAGTTTACACGAAGGTGACACGCTAGTAAACCATTTCAGCACGTTAAGAAAAAATTATTTTGATGATTTTAATTTTTTAAACTATTAAAAAAAATTACTATAAAATACAATAACCTTAGTGTGTGTGAGTGTGTGTATATATTGTGTTCTAAATATGTATTATTGTATTATTATTCTATGTAAATTAAAAAAAAATTAAATCTTATTTATTTATTTTTATACTAAAAAGTGAGATTAAAAAAATTATAAACACATTAAAAATAAAATATCAAGTAATTTAAAAAGACCAAACACATTAAAAAAATTATAATATTAATTTACAAGTGCGAAAAATATATAAAAAATATGTAAACCGATCGCACCATTTACGCTTTGAGGATGGATACATCGTCGTTTCAGTTTTTAAAACCATACAAACCCTTGTGAATGGTATTTTTAAGGGAGTTCAAAATAAATAAAAATCATAATCATTAACGTACGAGTCTAAAAAATGTGAAATCACATATAAACGCTCATGATTGTATCATTTACACTTAAACGATGGTTACATGCTTATTTAGATTTTTAAAACCCTCCAAATCTCATGAAAAACCAATTCCCTTCACTTTGCATATCCTTGAACATTTGGCTAACTCCCTTCATTTTGCATATCATTGAACATTTGGCATTTTTTGGTAATGTAACTAGGATTCTCTCCCCTCCTCTCACATTCTCTTATTTTGTCTTTCTCTTGCTATAAAAAATTAATTTAAGATGTTGACGTGGCCATCACATGTCTCTGTGTCCCTCGGTATCAACTTCTGGGTGTTCTACCCTCCACTTCTTTAGATTCAGTGCTAGTTACAGGAGAGATTTTTCAGTGTGACCGGTACACGGGGTGGTACACCACGTGTTACTATACAAATGGTGGGATATGTGTTTTAAAAAGTTAATAACTTAAAAAATAAAATTTCTCACCATTCTTATTAAAACACGTGATGTACCACTTATGTTCCCGTCACAACTAAAAATTTCTCCAGTTACAGCTTGCATCACGTTACGTTGATTAGAGAAATTTATTTTCCACTACGAAGTGTCGACAGTGTTAAAGTTTTAGACAAATGGTCAAAGATCAACTGGGGCCATCATCATAGGAGGGAGCATTAGCTTGTTTTGTTTTGCTTTTGGCAATGAAGTAGCCGTAAGAGAGAGATCCATTGCCAGAGCAACCTGACTATGTGTTACATGTGCGCTTCAGGCTGCACTCTTCCACCATGTAGTTAGACAACCAAATTGGAGAGATGAAAAGGAGAATCAAATGAAGATAGAAAGGTTCCTAAATGATCACAAATTCTACCTAAACTGTTAAACAAAACTTAAATATCTCAATTTATTTATGCTCCCAACACAGACTCTCTATCTTTCTTGTGGTAATACACGTGAACAATACATATCAGGTGACATAGAAGTACATGTTACCAACACGTAAATAGTCTACTCTCATAAATAAAATATAATCATTCAACTCAAAACCAATTGAGAATGGATAAAAAGTTCACAATTATTTAAACTAAACGCGTTGAACCCATGTGACACGTTTGAATTTCATAGTAAGAGACCATACGCCTACTGATCCTAGGGTTTTGACAAGTCCATCCAGAAATCGCACAACAATTTCTGCCAGACCAAATGGGAAATGTATTCTTTTCACATAACTCATTAATTGACCAATTATTCACACCGTGGAGTATGGAGTATATGGATGAAATTACTTACAAGTTTCCTTGGAAGACTTTGAACGGACTATTCAATGACAATGATAGTTTAGGATTTTGACAAGTCCATCCAGAAACCACACAACAATTTCTGGCAAGACCAAATGGGAAATGTATTCTTTTTACATAACTCATTAATTGACCAATTATTCACCCCAATGGAGCAGGGAGTTTGGATGAAATCACTTACAAGTTTCCTTGGAAGACTTTGGACAGACTACTCAATGACAATGATAGTTGATGGGTGCAATTAGACCAAAAGACAAAGAGACACCAATATTCAACAAATTAATAAATTAAAGTTGAAAAGTCTTAAGAATTTTTTAGGGCTGGTTCGGAGTTCTGATATTTTAGAAAACAGCTTATTAAAAAAAATCTAGGATGTGTTTGATAAAATAAAGGATTTTTTTTTTTTAAATGTTGTCAATGATAGTAGAAAAACATAGAAAATCAGAAGCAGAGTTTACCATGCTTCTAAAAAAATGTTTTTTTTTTTTTCAAAGCATGGTGAACAAAGACATTTTCAAGTGACAAGTATAGTCCCGTATATTTTACAAAATTACAATCTTTGTCCTTGTATTATTCTCATTGGCAATTATTATACCACATTAAATATCATTTATGTTTTTAGTCATTTAATATATTTACAACAATTTTATATAAAAGTTTACCAAACACTAAAATATTGTTTTTTTTTTTGGTTAAAAGCACTTTTACAAAAAAAAAAATTTACCAAACACTCAACAACTTTATTTTACCGCTGTTTATTCTCACAACACAGTATAAATAGTTTTTTTTTTTTTTTTTTTTTTTTAAGTACAGCAATACCAAACTAACCTTTAATACCAAATACATCAGTTTCAACTTTTATGTCTTTTTTTTTCCCCTACTTTTTCTTGTAGTTCACTACTTTATTTCTCTTATTACCAGCGATATTAGTATTATTATTCAAATCTAGCAACTAGCATTCATGCACGCGCTCATGCGCATGCTGAAGACATTTTTTGAATCATGACGTGCTACGCGTAACTTACATATTTTAAATTTATTTATATGAGTACATTGATAAAAGGAAAGTCAAATATTTGAAGTAAATGAATAATTTTAGATCATGCTAGAAAAAAAAAATCCCTCATAAATCAATTAAAGCAGCTGAATTCATAGGAGGGAGGCCATCATCATAGGAGGGAGCATAGCTTGTTTTGTTTTGCTTTTGGCAATGAAGTAGCCGTAAGAGAGATATCCATTGCCAGAGCAACCTGACTATGTGTTACATGTGCTCTTCAGGCTGCACTCTTCCACCATGTGGTTAGACAACCAAATTGGAGAGATGAAAAGGAGAATCAAATGAAGATAGAAAGGTTCCTAAATGATCACAAATTCTACCTAAACTGTTAAACAAAACTTAAATATCTCAATTTATTTATGCTTCCAACATAGACTTCCTATCTTTCTTGTGGTAATACACGTGAACAATACATATCAGGTGACATAGAAGTACATGTTACCAACACGTAAATAGTCTACTCTCATAAATAAAATATATCATCCAACTCAAAACCAATTGACAATGGATAAAAAGTTCACAATTATTTAAACTAAACGCGTTGAACCCATGTGACACGTTTGAATTTCATAGTAAGAGACCACACGCCTACTGATCCTAGGGTTTTGACAAGTCCATCCAGAAATCGCACAACAATTTCTGCCCGACCAAATGGGAAATGTATTCTTTTCGCATAACTCATTAATTGACCAATTATTCACACCGTGGAGTATGGAGTATATGGATGAAATTACTTACAAGTTTCCTTGGAAGACTTTGAACGGACTATTCAATGACAAAGTCCATCCAGAAACCACACAACAATTTCTGGCAAGACCAAATGGGAAATGTATTCTTTTCACATAACTCATTAATTGACCAATTATTCACCCCAATGGAGTAGGGAGTTTGGATGAAATCACTTACAAGTTTCCTTGGAAGACTTTGGATAGACTACTCAATGACAATGATAGTTGATGGGTGCAATTAGACCAAAAGACAAAGAGACACCAATATTCAACAAATTAATAAATTAAAGTTGAAAAGTCTTAAGAATTTTTTAGGGCTGGTTCGGAGTTCTGATATTTTAGAAAACAGCTTATTAAAAAAATCTAGGATGTGTTTGATAAAATAAAAGATTTTTTTATTTTTTTTAAAATGTTGTCAATGATAGTAGAAAAACATAGAAAATCAGAAGCAGAGTTTACCATGCTTCTAAAAAAATGTTTTTTTTTTCAAAGCATGGTGAACAAAGACATTTTCAAGTGACAAGTATAGTCCCGTATATTTTACAAAATTACAATCTTTGTCCTTGTATTATTCTCATTGGCAATTATTATACCACATTAAATACCATTTATGTTTTTAGTCATTTAATATATTTACAACAATTTTATATAAAAGTTTACTAAACACTAAGATATATATATATATATTTTTTTTTTGGTTAAAAGCACTTTTACAAAAAAAAAGTTTACCAAACACTCAACAACTTTATTTTACCGCTGTTTATTCTCACAGCACAGTATAAATAGTTTTTTTTTTTTTTTTTTTTTTTTTTTAAGTACAGCAATACCAAACTAACCTTTAATACCAAATACATCAGTTTCAACTTTTATGTCTTTTTTTTTCCCCTACGTTTTCTTGTAGTTCACTACTTTATTTCTCTTATTACCAGCGATATTAGTATTATTATTCAAAGCTAGCAACTAGCATTCATGCACGTGCTCATGCGCATGCTGAAGACATTTTTTGAATCATGGCGTGCTACCGTAACTTACATATTTTAAATTTATTTATATGAGTACATTGACAAAAGGAAAGTCAAATATTTGAAGTAAATGAATAATTTTACATCATGCTAGAAAAAAAAACCCCTCATAAACCAATTAAAGCAGCTGAATTCATATAATAAAACCGGTGTCTATAGAATTTAGATTAAGAATAGAGAAAATAATATTTAATAAACAATTGATTGAATCACATTATTGCTAGCCCATTGTGAGTCTAAACCCATCCCCTCTCCCTTGGTGTAGATAATATCTTTTGTTTAAAAAAAAAATCATTTGACAATTAATTTAATCACATTATTATCCACGTACGAAATACCTTTTTTATAACCGGCATTACACGCCTCTTAATATGTTTCAAACGTGTTTAAAAATAGAGAAATTGAATCATATTATTGCTAGCCTATTGTGAGATAATAATGATAAAAATAAAAAATAAAAAATAAAAAAACTGCACCAAAAAATTAATTATCAAAAAAAGCACTGTTAAAATTACAAAATTACCCTTGTATTATTTTATGCATTCTTTTTGCTGCTTTTGATTTTTGTTGAAGCCGTGACCCCAAAGTGGGGCTCCGGCTTTATATATAGAAGATATAGAAGATAGATAGATATTAATATTGCCATGAAGAGGGAAGCGTTTGAATCGGAATACACAAGTCAAAATGAAGAAAACCTATCCAACCAGGAGGCAATCCACTTTCAAAGCTCACTCTTATTTTCAACCAGCCCGCATTGTGTCATGTTTGTTTGTTTGTTTCACAACAACTTTTTGGGCCGGGCTTAAGTTTTTTGTGGGGTAGACATAGGCCATTTAAGTATGCGTCGTAAATGGAGATTTTGGGGGTATAAACTTAAACCTACATTTGAATTGGTCCCAAAACTTGAAAACTAATTTATCTATGCATGCAAGTGGCCATTTTCAACTGTGATTGAAATGTGTTGTGCCTTGTATGACGGCGTGAGTTTGAACTCCATCAGTGACTAATCTAATATCTAACTTGCTAATGCTATTGCTTGACTCAAAAAAAAAAAAAAAACACTTATCTATGCATGAGATTCCACTGTAACAATACTCCCATAATTACAAACTGCCACACATTTAAACTTCTCCACATGCCAAAGAGAGCAGCATTATACTAAGAAGGACTACGTATCCATAAAAAATTTAGCATAAAATAAGTGATTCAAAACCCGTTTCAACTCGTTCCAAATTTCCGAGTAATAAACATGTCCCGTGCCTAAAAGAAAACCTGCTCTCGAAACTACCAAAAATTTTAATTGGTGATCTGATAGAAATTTTCAAACAGTAAAATTGAAGCTTTATATGAGTAATCTCTAGTTTTTCCAAAGATGTAGGGATATTATTACAAGACTTATATGGGACTCCATTTTACTTACACCATGGAAGCCGTTTCTATAGCAGTATCTGTAAGCCTACATGTCTCTTCGACATCCGTCTCATCAGGTGGATCCTCCATCGGCATATCTTGGGGACAGAAGAAGGTTTCGGTGGCATGTGCATGTCTTCGACTTCACCTTCAAGCATCTCCACAACTTTTCTCATAGAAGGGCGATCTGCCGGCTTCAATTGTATGCACCACAGTGCAACCATGATCATCTTCTTTGCTACTTTCTTATCAATTTCACAGGCATTCTCAATTTCAATGCTCAATCCTTTTTCTAGTTGATCATAAATCCAAAAGGGAAGTATATATTTGGCTTGTATTTTCTGCATGAGCATGCATTCAAGTTCGTTCTATGTCCTGTCATTTCCAATAACAACATCCCCAAAGCTATGTATCCCATTGTGCTCCTTGCAGCTGTAACAGAAATGGTGGTGTGATCTTTAGGGTAAAGTCTTACAAACCCCAAAGTTGGAGATTTTTGAAGTGAAGTTTTCAAGTAGAATATTCATAGTGCAGAATCTGCATATCACAGCACTGATGTAGATATGCTTGAGGAATGCCGGTTGAAAAACTAAATTCCATATGATGAGTAGGTCAATGCCTTGGTAAGCAATTAGATGTACTGTTTTTTTAGGCTGGACTGATTAACTATAGTTTACTAAAGATTTTTGAAAATTTCTTACATAAAATTACTCTCTCTATTCTAATTACTCTTAAGAATTTAATCGTTCCCTTGGTTATCAAGAACCACGGGCTAAGAGTTATGACATGCCATGTTCCTAATCTGAGTTATGACATGCCATTTTCCTTTTAGAAGATATTTATATGGATGTTCAAAACGTATATTTAGCTGTGCCGGAAAAGACTAGTTTCCCTTTTTTTTCTTTATGGAAATCCAAGTACTTAAGATTTTGATGGAGCAATTGTCGATTATATTATCTTCAGAATGCATAACTAGGTTTCATGCATTTCTAGGCTAGCTGTATTTTTGGATCCTGTTGAACCCTTATAGATTGCAAAAGTAATGATTACAACCGGAAAGCTTCTGTCTGAAAGTTCAACATCGACAGTCACTGATGAACTAAAGAAGGAAAGTAGGATGCTGAAGGTTGACAATGTTACTGCACTTGTTGCAAGTAACAAGGGAGGCATTTATTCTATGTTCAATGGTGGATTAATGTCGTTGCCAACTGCAGTTTGGAGATCTTCAGCTCGAGCTAATATCAGATAAAGCCACCATAGGGGTCGTAATCAGCTTTGCTTTTGGGTAAATATACTTGCCTGTAACAACCTTACTTCTCTTTCGTGGGAGCTAGCTCAGGGCATCCAAAACATCCCGGAGAGTTCATTGCAGTATGCAAATGACAATGCTTTGATGCTGGCTAAGGTGCTCGAAAATAATCCGGCCCATACTTGTGGCCGTTTTTTTCTATTTAAACCTAGTGCCGCATACTAACATATGAAAATCTCTGAATGCAGTCTTTGAGGGGCGCTCTGCTTACTGTCTGCTATTCATCAGCGTTATTGTCTGCTTTTACTACTGTCGGACTTCTCTTACTCGGAAGACAACTAAAGTCACCAAACGAGAAGTGAGCTTCCTCGTGTCCTGTCTCCCTCGGTTTTGCTTTTGCCTCTCTCTGTATATGCAGAAGTCGATCGATGTATTTTATAATAGAATTGCCCGATATAAGTGGAATTAAATGTTGCTCGATAACAATCTCAAGAAGTGCATAAGAAGATTTTTTGTTAACAAAACTACTGTATCATGTAATTAACTCAGAATAATGTACAAGGTTGAGACCTCTTCTTTTGTGTTAATGCTGATTGTTGTTATCTTTTAAGAATCCGGATCCTCTCTGTGAGGATTCCAGAAATTCGTGAATTACGTCCGTTTATTGAACATCGTGTGGTCAGAAATCATTTTAAATATTTTTATTTAAAATTAAATACAAACGGTACTTGACAAAAAATGACCGCAAGATATACGATAAACAGACACGATTCACGAATTCTCAGGATCCTCGCCAAAATGATCCATAGAGGATCATGTTGGTACGTGTACATCGTTTTGGGAATTATTACCTGTTTATCGAAAAAAAATTGACCGATTTAAGCTATTGTTCTTAGATTGCAACAATTAGTAAACTACAACATGACGATAGAAACTAGAAGGACCAAAGTCGAACTTGGGCCAAACCACAGGGAGCAAGATTTTCGATGCAAATGACACCCAACCCATAAGAAGACAAGAAATCAAAACGATACTGGAAGTTGTTGCATAGTAAAAGAAGGCATTTTGAGCCCTACAAACATATTTCACATGGTGCATCACCGAGTGTGGCTAGCTTGGAAGGCTCAAGTTAACGTCGTTTACCATATTGGTTTACTCAGTGTGAATGGCTTAGAAGGCTCAACGTCAACGTGTTTACCATATCGGTTTACAGTTTTGAGCATAAACAGGCATCTGGCGAAAGGTTGTTATCATCAATTCAATTCTCTTAAGCATGGAGATTAAGTCAATGCTAACCCTAAATGTATATCTCACTGTTGCTAACTAATTAATTGATAAAAAAATGAGGCCGCCAGTAAGTACAATTAAGCCCAAATTAAACACACGTTGAGGAGAAAGCAAAAACAAACCAGTACCTTTGCATCCGCCAGCCACGAATGACGACGGAGGTTATTCAAAGATGTTGGATAGTGGCCAAATTAGGCTAGGAAACAAAACAATATTGATGAGGGAACATCATGATGAGGATTATGTTTCCTTGTTTGGTGGCTTGTTTTGTGGCTTAATTTGTTCCTTGTGGCTTTTTCAAAGCCATAATTATTTGGCTGGGATGAAGAAAAGCATAAAAAGAGATGGTGAGAGCATTTGGCTCAATAAGGAGGCATGGGTGAGAGAAATCAAGAGAGCTAGAGTGAAAGATCTCTTGTGAAAGAACTCTTGGGGTAGAGTGAGGCTCTTGGGAAAATTCTGTGAGTGGGTGTACAAGGGATATGGGATTGGGTTATGTCGATTTAACTCATGTGTAACTTGTACTGTTTTTCTCATAGTGAAGAGCAATATCTCTCCGAGGACGTAGGCAGGTTTTTGCCGAACCTCGTAAATTTCTCGGTGTCTTTATTTCTTGTATTTTAAACTATTCAACTGTGGGTTTGTATGTTGGTGAAGATAATCAGCCAAGGCACAACAATTGGTATCAGAGCTTTGTTGGAAGCTTTGGTTCATTGAAGGTTCAGATTTATTATTCACCATGATGACTACAAACATGTCGTTTTCAGTTGAGAAGTTTAATGGGAAGGGCAGTTTTACTCTCTGGCAGATGAGAGTAAAGGATGTCTTGACTCAACAAGGCTTGGTTAGAGCTTTGAAGGGAAAAGATGGGAAGCCTAAAGAAATGACAGATGACCAGTGGGAGGAGCTAGAGTCGCGTTGTGTTAGCACGATTCGACACTGCATAGCTGATAACATTATCAACAATGTTATGGATGAAGATTCTGCGCCTGCACTGTGGGAGAAGTTGGAAAAACTCTATATTGCTAAGAGTTTGACCAACAAGTTACATCTGAAGAGGAAGCTGTACAAGCTGAAGATGGATAAAGGCGGGAATCTCATGGACCACATGAATGTGTTCAATGGATACTTGGATCAATTGAGGAAAGTTGATGTTAAGGTTGAGGAAGAAGATAAAGCCCTCTTACTTCTTACCTCACTTCCAGATTCGTATGAGAATCTTGTGACAACCTTATTGCATGGAAAAGATACAGTAAGTTTGGAGCAGGTGCAGGCTTCTTTGGTGTCTTATGATACACAAAAGAGGAAGACCATTGTTGATGGTGGGCACGAGACTGCTTTAGCTGTTCAAGGTTGGAATCATGGAAGAAAATTGGGAGGAGGATTTGAGAGAGACAGCAGGTTCAAATCAAGCTCCAAAGGCAAGGGACCACAATGCTATGACTGCAAAGAATTCGGGCATAAAAAGATAAATTGTCCTTTGAGAAAAAGAAAGGATGATCTTGGTCCAGGTAGCAGCAATTTTGTGGCGGAAGACTTCGAGTATGCCCTCTAGGTACTCGAAGCAACACATCTCCTGGTGATGTATAGTCTCAAGTGTTGCAGGGGTTTTGCAGCAGGTGGAGCTATGAGATTCACAGGTGATGAGATGGTCCTGAAGAATGAGAAGTGTGAGGAATGTTTGTCTGGCTCGACGGGTGTTGCTGGAAATGGGTGCACTGACAAGTTTCCAAGTTGCAGACAATGAAGAGGAGGAAAACCTGCTGGAGGAGACGAGGATGTGTCGAGATCCTGTCTGAAGCTAAATGTTTTTTTTTTTTTGCTTGCAGCAGCTGCACATGCATTGGTAGTGACTGAATCGGAACAGGACCAACGAGGTTGATTCAGAGTGTGCATGCTGGTACGTAAGGCCAATGGACTTTGGTACAATTTGGCCAAGGTGGAGATTGTTGGATAGTGGCCAAATTAGGCTAGGAAACAAAACAATATTGATGAGGGAACATCATGATGAGGATTATGTTTCCTTGTTTGGTGGCTTGTTTTGTGGCTTAATTTGTTCCTTGTTTTGTGGCTTTTTCAAAGCCATAATTATTTGGCTGGGATGAAGAAAAGCATAAAAAGAGATGGTGAGAGCATTTGGCTCAATAAGGAGGCACGGGTGAGAGAAATCAAGAGAGCTAGAGTGAAAGATCTCTTGTGAAAGAACTCTTGGGGTAGAGTGAGGCTCTTGGGAAAATTCTGTGAGTGGGTGTACAAGGGATATGGGATTGGGTTATGTCGATTTAACTCATGTGTAACTTGTACTGTTTTTCTCATAGTGAAGAACAATATCTCTCCGAGGACGTAGGCAGGTTTTTGCCAAACCTCGTAAATTTCTCGGTGTCTTTATTTCTTGTATTTTAAACTATTCAACTGTGGGTTTGTATGTTGGTGAAGATAATCAGCCAAGGCACAACAAAAGACAGACTCACATGACATATGAACAGACAGGTATTAGTTAAGCAACCACCGTGGATGACTCGACGACTACGACGTCCCTAGTAATTTAAACTAATTATGTGGCGACCTGTTAGTGCATGAATTTTCTAGTAGACTTTATACACATATATAATCTTGAATACAAGTCCCACATCGGAGAATTAAGAAAATATATAAGTGCATGGTTTACTTTTAATTACACTTAAGTTTTCTGTGATAAAACTTAGCACCTAGAAACAGGTGGCTAAGTTGATACAGTATCATTGTAGTTATGAGTGGGCCATTGGCTCATCTCTATGAATATTTGACATGGTATTGAGTGAGTATGATTGTGAGTCTTGTGGATCTGTGCCATGCCGGAGTTATCGAGTTTATTCATAACATTGTTCGTGTTGTGCCCAAGTTACTGAGTGTAATGTAACACCATGTTTCTGTGCTTAATGTCTGATGTGGGATTGATTGCACAAGTGGCCCATATGTGCGTGGTCCAAAATGAGAAAGCGTATTGAATATAAGTCTTACATCAGAAATTGAGAAAATAAAGTACAATATGTAAGTGTATGGTTCCACTTTTTAATTACACCGAAATTTTTTATAATAAAATTCAACACTTAACAATAAGTAGTTAAGACTTAAAACATAACAATAAGTGACTAAAAATGGATTGACCCGTCTCTTCGAATATCTAACAATTAATATGTGTGTTTGTTTATAAAAAATGTCAAGGCGTTCTTGAGAGCATTAATGCTGTCATAAAATAATGAGGCAATACCTGCCGGTGTTTTTGGTTAATGCAACGTCCTAATCATTGCTAACGTAGTCCATGACATATGTTGAATAAGAGCTAATAAAACTAAAATTATTCCCAGATGACTATTCTGTTGGTTTAGATGACTCCAGCTTTATTGAGACGTCAAACAACTTATCTCTTCAGTTTGCATAAGGTTGTCATTTGCCATATAATTTTAGTTTTCAATATATCTAAAATATCTTCACTTGGTGTTACTATTGATTTCACGCTTCAGTTTTTAGGTGAATGCTTGTTTTCGATGTAGGGGTTGAGAGCTATCTATTTTGCCACTACTTTGCCGCTCCAGATTTTTGATCCGATTAAAGATGTTTGTATACTCAGTAACTATGGTGTTGATTTTGCACAAGTTTGATTCAAATTCCACTCTATTAAATCAGTACTTTACGACCAGTTGGGAGCCGTGATAATATACTTGGGAAATTGGTGAAAGAAAACAACTAAATAGAAAAGGTTATGGATTGAGGACTTGAAAATCACACATGGATGGAAGTAGCCTATGGACTACACCCAATAGATTAACATTGTTATGGATTGCGATTCACATGTCTCTTTAATATTCCTTCATTTTAATTATAACACGTGAACTCATACACTATGTGTCTTGTATTTTTGTATTTCTAAAAGAAAAGAAAATTTAGGACCACTCCTATATTTAGTATCATAATCAAACCAAATAAGTGTAGCTAGTTGCTTACTTGATCGATCCCTTCATCCGGAGGAACGTGTTTGATTGATATAAAGTAATGCAAAGTTTGCCAACCGGCCGGTGACAACGGGAGAGATAGTGATGTAATATTGACAATTATTCATACTGCAACTTGTAGTATACTAGAATTAAAATGTTGCTTTTTTTTAATGAAACTTGTAGTTGTCTAGGTGTTATTTTAATTTGCTAAATTTAAAATAGTCCGATCACCAAGTCGCCTCATCTTAGTTTATGTATGTATCTTCTTAAACTTTTGATTAAATAAACTACAAAATTGAAATGTTGTTGTTTTTTTTTTATTTTTATATAAAACTTGTAGTTGTCTAGGTGTATTTTTTTTTAATTTACTAAACTTAAAATAGTCGGATCTCCAAGTCGCCACATCTTAGTTTATGTATGTATCTTCTTAAACTTTTGATTAAATAAACTACAAAATTAATTTTTAATTTTTTAATTTTTATAAAACTAGTAGTTGTCTTGGTTTTTTTTTTTTTAATTTACTAAATTTAAAATAGTTGGATCTCCAAGTCACCACATCGTAGTTTATGTATATCATTTTTTTTTTATTTTTAGAAAACCTCGATGGTACAAGGAGAATTTTATTGATATAGAAAAAAAAAAAAAAAGGGTACACCTAGTCAGGGGGACATAAACCTAACCTCTCATAATACAAGAAAAAATGATAAAAAAAAATACATGAAAAGAAGGGGTGGGGGACATAAACCTTACCATTCTTGAGACAAAAACAACAAAGATACAAGGAAAAGAGGAGGGGACATGAAACTTAACCCCTTTAAGGCCGAACCTAAAGGTCGAACCTACAAAACAGAACAAGTAACATCACAAGGTTAAGAAAAAAGAAAAAGAAAGTGGTACAAACATATATGTCGAGATGCACATTAATTGAGAAGCGGAAGCCAGGCAAGCCAACATATATAGTCTGAAAACAAAGTAGCACAAACCGTCATTTGAGGGGAATCATGCCATACCAAAGTTGGAGAAGACAAGCCCATATTAGCAAAATTGTCTGCAACTACACTTCCTTCGTGATATATGTGAGAGGCATAGAAAGTCATCTTCCGAATGCGGTCTAAACAAATAGACCATTGCTTACGAAAAGGCCAAGAAGGATCAAAATCAGTCAATTAAAGGGCAAAAGTAACACCAGAATAGTCACTTTCCAGCCAAAGACAATGCCAAACTTTTGATTTATAAAACTATAAAAACAAAATGTTGTTTTTTTTATTTATAAAACTTGTAATTGTCTTGGTGTTTTTTTTTAATTTACTAAATTTAAAATAGTCAGATCTCCAAGTCGCCACATCTTAGTTTGTTGTATATACCTTCTTAAACTTTTGATTAATAAAATGACTAGAATTATTTCACCAATTATTGTGTCTAACTGATTGAATATTGCAACACATTAATAAATTTTGAATAAAGTTAGGTTTCACTATAAAACTAATTGGCAATATGGAGAGTAGTTCAATTTATTATAAGCTTTTGCATGATTTGGTCTCTCACCTATGTCGGACTTTATCCTCACATTATCACATGCCCCTTCACATGCTGTAAATTTTTAAGCTTAATATATGAACAACACAAATTGAATGATGTGGAATATGAAGAAAGGCGAGTTCTCCCATAAACCAATTTTGCAATGGGAGTAGCCCTACTTCTTAAATTTAGTGTTATTTGTCGTACTTGGGAGTATTAATTCTGTCATAAAGTAATGAGGCAATATGTCACATCCCAGCCCGAGGCGGATCACTTCCCGAACCCGCTCCACCACCGTAGCACGATATTGTCCGCTTTAAGCTTACCATTCCCTCATGGTTTTGTTTTTGGGAACTCACGAGCAACTTCCCAGTGGGTCACCCATCATGGGATTGTTCTAGCCCCCTTCTCGCTTAACTTTGGAGTTCCTACGGAACTCGAAGCCAGTGAGCTCCCAAATGCCTCGTGCTAAGTAGGGATGGGAATATACATTTAAGGATCACTCCTCTGGGCGATGTGGGATGTTACAATCCACCCCCCTTAGGGGCCCGACGTCCTCGTTGGCACACACGCGGCCAGGGTTAGACTTTGATACCAATTGTCACATCCCGGCCCGGGGCAGATCACTTCCCGGGCCCGCTCCACCACCGTAGCACGATATTGTCCGCTTTGGGCTTACCATTCCCTCACGGTTTTGTTTTTGGGAACTCACAAGCAACTTCCCAGTGGGTTACCCATCATGAGATTGCTCTAGCCCCCTTCTCGCTTAACTTCGGAGTTCCTACGGAATCCGAAGCCAGTGAGCTCCCAAAAGACCTCGTGCTAGGTAAGGATGAGAATATACATTTAAGGATCATTCCCCTGGGCGATGTGGGATGTTACACAATACCTCTCGGTTTTTCTGGTTAGTGCAACGTCCTAAATCATTGCTAGCGTAGCCTATGTTAATAAGAGCTAATAAAAATAAAATTATTCCCAGATGATCATTCTATTGGTTTTGATGACTCTAGCTTTACTGAGAGGTCAAACAATTTTTCTCTTCAGTTTGCACAAGGTTGTCATTTGCAATGTCATTTTAATTTTCAATATATTATCTAAATTACTGTACTAGTGATTGCACGTTTTAGCTTTTAACTTGAGCCTTGTTTTGGACATAGAGGTTGAGAGCTATCTATTTTGCCACTACTTTACTGCTTCAGATTTTTGGTCCGATTCGGATATTTGTTTACTCAACGACTATGGTATTGATATTGTACATGTGTGACACTTCATTGTATCAATTCGTTCTGACCAGTCATGAGCCGTGATAATATAGTTGGGAAAACTGGCGAAGAAAACAACTACATAAAAAGGATTATCGAGAACCTGAAAATCACACATGGATGGAAGCAACCTATGAACTACACCCAACAGGTTAACATCGTTATGCACCACGATTCATATGTCCCTTTAATACTCGTTCACTCTAAATACAACATGTGAAATGATACACTTTGTGTGACACCCCGTCCCGAATTATTTGTACCGTAGGTGTGAAATGGCGATAATGTCCTTGGTGGATATTTGCCATTTTGGTGTGTTGTTTTGTTGTTTTTGGTGGTTGACTCTACATAACACAGACATGCACCCATACTATACACTCCTGTGACTCCCTCTCTCTTCTTTCTCTCGGACTTTCTTCCATTTCCTTTGCAAGTGTACGGACGAACTTCGAAACCAACTTTTCACGTACAGATCGTTGTCTAGAAGTGGATTTTAAGGTCTTAGGGAGCTTTAGTATACTCTTACGAAGCTTGGGGAACAAGTTTGAAGGATTTTGGACGTCGAGATAGCAAGTTCTAAGGTTGGCCGGATTTTGCGAGGTTTCTTCAGCGAGATTCCGTGAATTTCAAGACTTGAAAGTGTTTCCGGCAAGAATTCGAGTTGTAGACGGCCGGGCTGACAACGGCAGTCGGTGAGACTCATTGGAGAAGACAAGGAATATTCCGTCAATTTTGACGGAATATACTAAAGGCGTCAGTTGTTTCGCATATAGGTGAGACCCATCCTGAGAACGAGTGCAGTCATTCGAGACAAGGGGGTTACGACCCTTCCACATATCAGTGAGTAGGCTTTTGGTTTTCCGTTTATACCTATATACTTGTGGTTTTTCCCAGAAAATGATATGGAATGTTTATATGTTTTAAATGCCATACATAGTGTTTGCCTATTTATTTATTTATGCATTAGTAGTTGCATATATGTATGTTTAGTACTGCGGACGCATAGGTAAGTGCCAGGTAAGTTTATGGTTTTTTATTGTGAATTAATGGTTATGTGAGATGCATAGAGAGCTTATAACCTGCATCTCCTGTGTTAGTGCTCCTGCCTAGAGTAGGGCACAGTCCTTCACGTGATGTTCACCTCCTGCACCACACGCTCATCTTGGATCCAAGTTAGGTGCACAGTCCTGTCGTACAGACCACTATAGGTGGTTCCGACTCGTAGGTGACCCGCAATTATTCACCCAGTCTTCACGTGATCGTAGCACTTGAGCGTATTTATTTACACCTAGTCCTGTCGTACATACCATTTTAGGTGGTTTCTACTCATGTGCAGGTATAGTTAGTGAGTTGGGGATTTGAGCTTTAGATTCAGCCGTACAGGTCACGTTAGGTGACTCCGGCTGCCATGTTTCTTGCATTGATTGACATTACCTGGGTTACTTACATTTTATGTGGAGGCATTCGACATGGCATATTTCTGAACATGTTTTCGATATAAGTGTATATTCTATTTTCTGGGAAATTATACAGGTTTTACGGAGAGGGGTTAGAACTTTGATAATGAAATGATTTTGAAAAACTTTGTTTTTGCCCGCTCACACTTTCTGTTTTGCGCCCTTCCAGGTTCTAGTTTGGATTGCTTTTTTGGTGGCTTACGAGGAATCCACGGCATATCTGACAAATTATCACCAGTGTAGGACCACCTCTGGGTGTGTTTAGTTAGTATTTGTTCCTCTGGACTGCACTATGCTTTCTGTGCTCTGAATTTTGCTTATCACACTTACACTTGCACTTGTATGTTAACTACATTGTTTTGTAGTTTGGTTTTAATTTTTTCATACTTTTATTATTAATTTTGCTTCCGCACTGTGCACATGGTTACGTTACTCTCACGTGACGGCCAGCACGCCTTAATTTCAGTCGGAGTGTGTCACTTTGTGTCTTTTTTTTGTATTTAAAAAAAAAATATATATGTAGAAAATTTAGGAGCACTTCTATATTTTATCATAATCAAACGAAATAAGTGTAGCTAGTTAATTGCTTCACCTGATCGATCCCTCCATCCGAGGAAAACGTCTTTGATCGATATAAATTAGTGCATGCGTATGAAATCCAATTTGTCAACTGCGTGGATACTTTGAATACGGTCTCTAATCAACTTAAACTTTAGATTAAAATCTAGTTTGTTCTAATTTTTTTAGAGTGATGTTATTCCAACTCCAATGTCCATTTGCAAAAAGACTGATAAGGACATTAATTATCTTGTTTTGCCTAATTTTAAAAAAAAAAGGAAAAAAGTCGGACGTGGGAGACGATTTGTCTACCTTAAACCCTAACTCATATTTTCATCTCCTTTCATTTAGAGAAAGTAAAAAAATATCAATGGACTTAGAAGATGACTTTTTCATTGAACAGGTGGAAGATGACACTTCTACGGAAGAGGTAGAAGATTCTGTTTCCATTGAAAAGGTAGAAGAATAATTTGTGTGTAGGTCATTTGAATTTGTCCATCGTATTTTTAAATTTATCGTTGTCGAATTCTTTTTAATTTGGATACCTCTGTCGTTTTCATTTGAATTTGCAGACTTTATTGATTTTTTTTTTATTCAAGTCCCTAACTTTTAATACACCTTGCCACATGTCTTTTCCATTTCAAAATTGTTTTCTTTATCATTTAAAACAATTAAAACTAGCAAAAATTGTTTTCAAAATATCTAACAAATTATGGAATTTAATTTCACATTCAAAGGGATTTTAAAGTCCCACATTTTGTGGCATTTAAAAGGCTCAAAAGAGATAAAAACGTTAGAAAACAACATAAAATTTCATTTGAAAAGAATGTATCCAACAATTCTAATAATTATGGGTACATATAATCAATTAATGTACCCATATTAGTATGGGTACATTAATATGGATATATTTTGAATGATTGATAAAAAGGCTTATGGGTACATAAGCTACAAGTGAAAAAATATTGTACCAATTACATAGTACTATCTATGAATTTTTGTGGATTGTGTAAATACAATTGATTACACACACACACACACATACCAAATGAGTAGTTCATGAATGTCTTTGATATTAATTGTTTTTAAACAAAGAAATTTGAAAATAAATGAGTTATTTATTTGAATTTGAAATTACAATTTTTTAGTTAAAAATAAATAACTGACTTGGAAATATATTAATAGTAAAATAATTATGTGTACCAAGTCCAGGGACCTTGATACCAATAACGTTTCAGTGATAGGATATTGATATCTAGGAACCGGAGCCTAATTTTTCTTTTTCTAATTTATTAAAATTAAAATAGTCGGATCTCCAAGTCGCCACATCTATACTATGTGTGTTGTATTTTGTATTTCTGAAATGACATAGAGAAAATTTAGGACCACTCCTATATTTAATATCATAAACAAACGAAATAATTGTAGCTAGTTGCTTCACTTGATATAAAGTAAGCATGGAAAATACGTATAAAACCCAATTTGCCAATTAGCCGGTGACAACGAGAGTGACTTTGGTGTAATACTGACGATGACACGTACTGCAACTTGTAGTTTACTAAATTAAGTGTTGTCTTTTTTATAAAACTTGTTGTTGTCTAGGTGTATTTTCCTAGTCTACTAAAATTAAAATAGTCGGATCTCCAAGTCGCCACGTCTTAGTTTATGCATAAACTTTCTTAAACTTTTGATTAATAAAAGGACTGAATTATTTCACCAATTATTGTGTCTAATAGATTGAATATTGCTAACATATTAATAAAATCAATTGACAATATGGAGTGTACTACAACTCCTTATAAGCCATTGCATGGATTGGTCCCTCATTGATATGTGGGAATTTATCCTTACATTTTCATACGCCCCTTGCATGTGGTGAATTTTCAAATCTAACAATTGTACAACACAAATTGTGTGACCTGAATTATTGGCCGTTGGGCTTTTATATGCGAGCTAACCTTCTTTAATACTATAGAAAAAAGTTGAGGTTCCATCATGAAACTAATTGACAATATGAAGACTATCCCAACATTTTAAATTTAGTGTTACCTAACAACACGCAATTATATTTAATATACAATTGTCTCTATCACATGGTTTCAGCATGAATGCGAGTGAACAATTAAATTAACAAGTTCCAAACTGTATTTTGTGTACATGCATGTGGGTAGGTAATTGCTGTAATCAGCATATGTAACTTGTAAGAAGTAACAGTTAGCTACTAATGAAAGTAAAGCAGTTGGAATACTCGGCCAGTGATTCAACTGATTAACATGTAGTTGACAAAAAATACCTAGCACTAGCAGAAGAGATTTTTTTATTATACCGGAAACACGACCCAGTACATTAATGTCATAATAAAAGTGGAGAGAAGTTTTTATTTTTCAAATTTCCATCGAATTGTATTATGATATTTGATGTACTGGGCCGTGTTTCCAATACATACACTAAAGAATCTCTTCACAAGCAGAACCAAACATGAAGGAGTAGTACTTTACGTACCAAATACCGTGCAAACTCATTCATCTGTACCGGCCGTTGCCCCTTCACGTGCATGAAGCTCCAAACGGAAACCCTAACATGTTATTACATTTAACCGAATTTGCTTAATTACTCCTTCGTTGGCTTTAAAGGACACATCATATACAAGATTCTATCATTGATAGATAACAAATACTAACACATTTTAGAATGATATAGAGTATGTGTGTGTGTGTGTGTGTGTGTGTGTGTGTGTTGGGGTGGGGGATTTAGAGACCGTATATATTTAGGTCAAGGGGGTGCCCGACCCTTTCGCTTCAGGTTGAAGAAATTTCAATGTGTAACCGGACGTATATATCACCTACAAATGTTTTTAGTAATATAATAAATATATTATTGAAAAGTATACCCTAATTGTATCCAAAATCCCCTCAAATTGGTTCCACCTGTAAATTCAAAATTTAATTGTGTGTAACATTATATAACATCATAGGTTTTACAATTTAATTTTTCTTAGTTGTATTTTAGAATCTCTTCGATTTAAAATTGAAAAACACTGTTTTTCCATTTCATCAATTTTGGTCCACACTGATTTTCTTTTTCATATATTCTTTTTCATATATGTTTTTCCATTTCATCAATTGTGCACAGTTGCATTAGTGCATGTCCACAGAGTCAACTTTCTCTCTATATAAAGCACAAAATCAAGTCTTCACTTCTTCACTCTTTCTCTCTCGGAGACGAAACTCACAAAACACATCATGGCCACTCTGACCTGCACAGCCTCCGACTTAGCCCCACTTCTCACCACCGCCACCACCGCCCTCAATGCCACTGCCCTCTCCGAATTCCTCTGCGGCCGCTTTAACACAATCTCCACCAAATTCGCTGACACCACCTACGCAGTCAACAACACTTACCTCCTCTTCTCCGCCTACCTTGTCTTCGCCATGCAGCTCGGCTTCGCCATGCTATGTGCCGGCTCCGTTCGTGCCAAGAACACCATGAATATCATGCTCACCAACGTCCTCGATGCCGCTGCCGGTGCCCTCTCCTATTACCTCTTCGGCTTTGCCTTTGCCTTCGGCGCTCCCTCCAACGCCTTCATCGGCCGACACTTCTTCGGCCTCCGAGACTTCCCCTCTGTATCCGGAGGAGACTACAGCTTCTTCCTCTACCAATGGGCTTTTGCCATAGCCGCCGCTGGCATCACCAGCGGCTCTATCGCGGAGAGAACGCAATTCGTCGCTTACCTCATTTACTCTTCTTTCCTAACCGGTTTTGTCTACCCGGTCGTGTCTCATTGGTTTTGGTCCGCTGACGGATGGGCCAGTCCAACCCGGCCCCATAACTTACTATTTGGTTCCGGTTCAATTGATTTTGCCGGTTCGGGTGTGGTCCACATGGTTGGAGGCATAGCCGGTTTATGGGGTGCCGTGATCGAGGGCCCGAGAATTGGCAGATTTGATCGAACCGGCCGATCTGTGGCCTTGCGTGGTCACAGCGCATCCCTAGTGGTTCTCGGTACGTTCTTGCTTTGGTTCGGGTGGTACGGGTTCAACCCCGGTTCATTTCTCACGATTTTGAAGAGTTACGGCGATGGTGGTACTTACTACGGTCAGTGGAGTGCCATTGGTAGGACAGCTGTCACAACGACATTGGCTGGCTGCACAGCCGCTCTCACTACCTTGTTCAGCAAGCGATTACTGGCGGGTCATTGGAACGTGCTCGACGTTTGTAACGGTCTGTTGGGTGGTTTTGCCGCGATCACCTCCGGGTGCTCGGTGGTGGAACCATGGGCGGCAATCGTGTGCGGGTTCGTGGCCGCATGGGTTTTGATAGGATGCAACAAGGTGGCGGAGAAGCTAAAATACGATGATCCATTGGAGGCTGCTCAGTTGCATGGTGGATGTGGAGCTTGGGGGCTGGTATTCACAGGGTTGTTTGCAACAGAAAAATATGTGAATGAGGTGTACTCCGGCAGGTCAGGACGGCCGTATGGGTTGTTTATGGGTGGTGGTGGGAGGCTGTTGGCGGCGCAAATTGTGCAGATTTTGGTGGTGGCAGGGTGGGTCAGTGCTACCATGGGCCCGCTGTTCTATGGGCTTCATAAGTTGAAGTTATTAAGGATCTCAAGGGAGGATGAGACTCAAGGGATGGATATGACAAGGCATGGTGGATTTGCTTATGTTTATCATGATGAAGATGATCCGTCCATTAAACCTGAGTTTATGATGCGGAGGGTTGAGCCTGTTAATGATGCCAGTCCTGCATAAGTGACTCCGTAATACATCTACACTACATAGTTATACTAAAATCAATCGTTCATACGTGATAAATTTCTACTTAGCAACCTAAGATGTGTAATGGTCACATATATAGTGAGTTTATGTGTAATGGTCTCACCAAGTAATATATGTTAGTAAGTTAAAATGACAAAGTTTGATTTCGCAAGCTCTGGGGAAGTTCTGATTTTTGTATATTTTATGAAGCTATATATATATTCACGGACAATACTTTATTTTCGAGAAGGAAAGTCCTCCTTCCTCATTAACGTGGCATCATTTCACCATATAATATGGATATATAAGTCGGGATCTTTCATTTTCTTTATAAGGGCCATCTCTAAAAAATTAATTAATTGGAGACTATTAGCCATCTATATATGTCATACAAATCGACAATTATGATAACAAGTAATAGTATGTCATTAATCTAGTGTTTGTAAGTATTTTTGGAAATTATTGAACGTTTAGACCTCACTTAGTGAGAAAACGCTTTGTTGTTATTGTTGTATTGAACGTTTAGCATCAAAGTGTTGATGCGTCATGCGGGCATGTTGTTAGAGTTATATCATTGGTAGATTTGTAATTAAGTACTAACCCTTTACTATATTTGTTTGAGTAATGCTAAGGAGACTAAATTTAGAAAACTAAAGGACATGAAAGTTAATGATTGGTTTATTACTTAAGTGTTGATAGATGTGCTCATTCTTATTGGTGACACATCATTTAGTTTGCAAATTTAGTCTCTCTAAGATTATCCTATTTGTTTTTGCGTACTTATTTGACCAAGTATTCGTAATTAACTTGAATAATGACACTAATTAGTTAAATAATATCATTGATTTTTTTTTTCTTAGTCTCAGAAGTCAGAAATATAGATATTCGTAATGGTATTTTCTAGATACACGTTACGGTTCGCATTGAATGGCCAAAGAACTTGGCTCTTCGAGATCACAATAGTTTCTAGCTACACGTTGACTTGCTTGTTTTCTTTTGGTAGTTTGGAATCCTCAATTCTACGATTTAAATATCATAATACAACTTAATTAAACTAGAATCTAAATATGAGAATGTAACATGTAATTTACTCTTTTATTTATTTTTTATAATTAAATAATTATGATATTTTATATGTAGATATTTTCAATTAATGATTAAAAACACTTTTTTAATTTCTCAAACATCTCCGCTTAATTCTTAGTATTGTTTTAATTTTATTTATTCAATCTGATAATAAGAAATATATGTGTGTGTGCGTGCGTGCTGTTCAAGGAGGATAAACTATGTGCATTCTATTTGGTGTACCTAAATGAAGTCGGATAATATCTAATGATGTCGGTCTTTTGCAAGAGTATCTGACAATCAAGGCGGTCAAGACAGCCCTGTTCAATTAAGCTTTCTCCTTTGTAAGGAGATAAATATGGAGGCATATACCATACATACATATGAATGCTGCATACAATGAACGTTAGTATAGGGCATGGCTACAGCATTTTATCTTTAACTATTAGAGGAATTGATTCCCAAATTCGTGCCTGCTATAGACAACTCTCTGGACTGTGATCAAATGTCCGATTGGGCAACTTTGTCTGTCAAATTCTCAATGCAAGTTTCAACATTCTCTTACACAGAATTTTATCTTTAATGATTAGATGCTGAATTAGAATGGAATAGGAAGACTTTGTGAGTACTTATAATTCCAAGAGATGAGCCAATCATCACTTTGCCATTTACCTCAGTAGCCATTTGAAGCATATACCAGTACTTTTGCTTTAATCTACCAAAACAAAGCGTTTTAGGGCTACTTTGGTATTGCTGTGCTTTTTAAAAAAATTGATTTTGTTATACTGTAAGAATAAACCGTTGTAATAATTTTTTTTTTTTTTGTAAAAGTGCTTTTAACAAAAAAAAAAAAAATAGTGTCTGAGTGTTTGATAAACTTTTATATAAATTGGTGTACATATGTTAAATGACTGAAAAAGATATGGTATTTAATGTGATATAATAATTGTTAAAGAGAATAATGTAGGGGCAATGATTGCAATTTTGTAAAATATGTGGGGTATACTTGCCATTTGAAAATTTTCATTAAATGGGCATTGAGTACTATACTTTAAAAAAAAAAAAAAAAATATTAGAAGCATGCATGGTAGACCTTACTTCTGCATTTCTATTGTCATTTACAACAATTTTTTTATAATTTTTTTTATTTTTTTTTGTTTTACAAAACACATTTGATGTTCCAGATATTTTAATAAGCTGGTTTTTTTTTTTTTTTTTTTAAAGCATCACAATCCCCAACCTGTCCTTAGGCAAAACTTATGAATCTCACTAAGATGCACTTAATGCTAAAACATGGCCTTAAACATATGAAATCTATCGTTTCGTCATCAGTATATATCTTGACTAGAAAACATCCATCAATAAATATAGCAATTAGAAAAATAATTTTAGTTTTCTTTTGGGGCCGTAATCAGCTTTTCGGGTAAATATACTTGCCTGTAACAACCTTACTTGTCTTTCGTGGGAGCTAGCTCAGGGCATCCAAAACATCCCGGAGAGTTCATTGCAGTATGCAAATGACAATGCTTTGATGCTGGCTATAAGGTGCTCGAAAATAATCCGGCCCATACTTGTAGCCGTTATTTTCTGTTTAAACCTAGTGCTGCATACTAACATATGAAAATCTCCGAATGCAGTCCTTGACGGGCGCTCTGCTTGCTGTCTGCTATTCATCAGCGTTATTGTCTGCTTTTACTACTGTCGGACTTCTCTTACTCGGAAGACAACTCAAGTCACCAAACGACAAGTGAGCTTCCTCGTGTCCTGCATCCCTCGGTTTTGCCTTTACCTCTCTCTGTATATGCAGAAGTCTATCGATGTATTTTATAATAGAATTGCCTGATGTAAGTGGAATTTAAATGTTGCTCAATAACAATCTCAAGAAGTGCATAAGAAGAATTTTTGTTAACAAAACAACCGTATCATGTAATTAACTCAGAATAATGTACAAGGTTGAGACCTGTTAATGCTGATTGTTGTTTACTTTTATGAATCCGGATCCTCGTCGGATCCTCTTTGTGAGGATCCCGGAGATCCATGAATCGTATCCCAACTTTTTAATTAGCTACTAAAGAAAGTAAAGCAGTTGGAATACTCGGCTAGTGATTCAATTGATTAACATGTAGTTGACAAAAAATACCTAGCACTAGCAGGAGAGATTTTTTTATTATATCGGAAACATGACCCAGTACATTGTCGTAATAAAAGTGGAGAGAAGTTTTTATTTTTAAAATTTCCATCAAATTATATTATGACACTTAATGTACTAGACTATATTTCCGATACACTGAAAAATCTCTTCACTAGCCGTACCAAACATGAAGGAGGAGTACTTTACGTACCAAATACCATGCAAACTCATTCATCTGTACGTACCGGCCGTTGCCCCTTCACGTGCATGAAGCTCCAAAGGGAGAAACCCTAACATGTTATTACATTCAACCTAATTTGCTTAATTACTCCTTCGTTGGCTTTAAAGGACACATCATATACAAGACTCTATCATTGATAGATAACAAATACTAACACATTTTAGAATGATACAGTGTGTGTGTGTGTGTTGGGGTGGGGGATTTAGAGGGTATATATTTAGGTCAAGGGGGTGCCCGACCCTTTCGCTTCAGGTTTAAGAAATTTCAATGTGTTATCGGACGTATATACCACCTAATAATGTTTTTAGTACGATAATAAATATATTATTGAACATTGTACCCTAATTGTATCCAAAATCCCCTCAAATTGGTTCCACCTGTAAATTCAAAATGTAATTGTGTGTAACATTATATAACATCATAGGTTCTACACTTTAATTTTTCTTTGTTGTATTTTAGAATCTCTTCAATTTAAAATTGAAAAATAAAGTGTTTTTCCGTTTCATCAATTTTGGTCCACACTGATTTGCTTTTTCTTATATTCTTGCCCACCATAATAGCACAGTTGCATAATTGCATTAGTGCATGTTCTCACCGTCGATTTTCTCTCTATATAAAGCACAAAATCAAGTCTTCACTTCTTCACTCTTTCTCTCTCTCTCTCGGAGACGAAACTCACAAAACACACCATGGCCACTCTGACCTGCACAGCCTCCGACTTAGCCCCACTTCTCGCCACCGCCACCACGGCCCTCAATGCCACTGCCCTCTCCGAATTCCTCTGCGGCCGCTTTAACACAATCTCCGCCAAATTCACTGACACCACCTACGCAGTCGACAACACTTACCTCCTCTTCTCCGCCTACCTTGTCTTCGCCATGCAGCTCGGCTTCGCCATGCTATGCGCCGGCTCCGTTCGTGCCAAGAACACCATGAATATCATGCTCACCAACGTCCTCGATGCCGCTGCCGGTGCCCTCTCCTATTACCTCTTCGGCTTTGCCTTTGCCTTCGGCGCTCCCTCCAACTCCTTCATCGGCCGACACTTCTTCGGCCTCCGAGACTTCCCCTCTGTATCCGGAGGAGACTACAGCTTCTTCCTGGGCTTTTGCCATAGTCGCCGCTGGCATCACCAGCGGCTCCATCGCCGAGAGAACGCAATTCGTTGCTTACCTCATTTACTCTTCTTTCGCAACCGGTTTTGTCTACCCGGTCGTGTCTCATTGGTTTTGGTCCGCTGACGGATGGGCCAGTCCAACCCGGCCCGATAACTTACTATTTGGTTCCGGTTCAATTGATTTTCCGGTTCGGGTGTGGTCCACATGGTTGGAGGCGTAGCCGGTTTATGGGGCGCCGTGATCGAAGGCCCGAGAATTGGTAGATTTGATCGAACCGGCCGATCTGTGGCCTTGCGGGGTCACAGCGCATCCCTAGTGGTTCTCGGTACGTTCTTGCTTTGGTTCGGGTGGTACGGGTTCAACCCCGGTTCATTTCTCACGATTTTGAAGAGTTACGGCGATGGTGGTACTTACTACGGTCAGTGGAGTGCCATTGGTAGGACAGCTGTCACAACGACATTGGCTGGCTGCACAGCCGCTCTCACTACCTTGTTCAGCAAGCGATCACTGGTGGGTCATTGGAACGTGCTCGACGTTTGTAACGGTCTGTTGGGTGGTTTTGCCGCGATCACCTCCGGGTGCTCGGTGGTGGAACCGTGGGCGGCAATCGTGTGCGGGTTCGTGGCCGCATGGGTTTTGATAGGATGCAACAAGGTGGCGGAGAAGCTAAAATACGATGATCCATTGGAGGCTGCTCAGTTGGATGGTGGATGTGGAGCTTGGGGGCTGATATTCACAGGGTTGTTTGCAACAGAAAAATATGTGAATGAGGTGTACTCCGGCTGGTCAGGGCGGCCGTATGGGTTGTTTATGGGTGGTGGTGGGAGGCTGTTGGCGGCGCAAATTGTGCAGATTTTGGTGGTGGCAGGCTGGGTCAGTGCTACCATGGGCCCGCTGTTCTATGGGCTTCATAAGTTGAAGTTATTGAGGATCTCGATGGAGGATGAGACTCAAGGGATGGATATGACAAGGCATGGTGGATTTGCTTATGTTTACCATGACGAAGATGATCCATCCATTAAACCTGAGGTTATGATGAGGAGGGTTGAGCCTGTTAATGATGCCAGTCCTGCATAAGTGACTCCATAATACATCTACACTACATAGTTGTGCTAAAATCAATTGTTCATGCGTGATAAATTTCTACTTAGCAATCTAAGATGCGTAATGGTCGCATATATAGTGAGTATATGTTTCATTACTGTTACTGTTAGTGCATAACATGCATGCATTATGCACTATGCATTTCCAAGTTCTATATATGTCTCTCACCAAGTAATATATGTTAGCAAGTTAAGATGACAAAGTTTGATTTCGCAAGCTCTTGGGAGGTTCTGATTTTAGTATTTTTTTTTGATGAAGCATTTGCGGACAATATTTCATTTTCAGGATCCTCTTCTAATCTAAGGATGAGGATTCTCATGATCAAGAGATGTGGACCGTTGGATAAAAATCCAACGACCCACATCCCTTGGTCATGAGGATCCTCATCCTTAGATTAGGAGAGGATCTTGGTCCCAAGAAGGAAAGTTTTCCTTCTTCATTAATGTGGCATCATTTCACCATATAATACGGATATATAAGTCGGGATCATTCATTTTCTTTATAAAGGCCATCTCTAAAAAATTAATTAATTGGAGACTATTAGCTGGGCCTAGCAATTCCTGACAAGACCCGATAATCTGACATGACACGATACGAAATTAACAGGTGTTAGGGTCTATACGATAACGAATCGGGTCGTTATCAGGTAACCTGATAAGCACCCGTTAAGATAACGGGTTGGTTCAGATATATACGTGGGTAACACGATACACGATAAGCAAAATATTAATTTTATAATTTTATAACCCTAAAAAAAATACTATAATAATTATATACATTAATATAACAATTTTATACCCCTAAAAACTATAATAATTATATATATATATTAAATTAAATATTAAAAATTGGTGACCGTTGGATCGGCTTAAATATACATACCATTCAATTTCTTAAGTGTTATACATACAAAATAAATAAATTTAAATCTACTTAATAAATATATATATATATACACACACACCATTGAACTTGATGGGATACGAATTATACGAAACTAATTTCAACGATCCAACCGTCAAACTTATTTGTATATGCTTCAAGATCGCATCAACAAAAAATCGCAAAAAAAAAAAAAAAAAAACATTCATAAATCAAGTAACGGGACAAAACTTTTCGACGGTTATCAACGAAAAATCACGATTTAACGGCTATTTTAACTTCGATTTTGATGATTTTTTTACAGTTACACTTCTTGACCCTATAAGAATACGGTGAATGAACTCGATCTTCAATTTAAAATATTTACACTAGTGGATACCACAAAATCTTATGTTATACTAAATGATAGTATGAATAAACTCTTAAGTGTTAGTGAATCTATTGTTTTGATGGGATATGCATTCTATGAAACTAATTTCAACGATCCAACCGTCAAACATGTTTGTATATGCTTCGAGATCACATATGCTAAAAATTGCAAAAAATAAACATTCACATATCAAGTAACGGGACAAAACTTTTTGACAGTTATTAACAAAAAATCACGATTTAATGGTTATTTTAACTCCAATTTTGATGATTATTTACACTACACACCTTAACCCTATATGAATACAATGAATGAACTCGATCTTCAATTTAATATATTTGCACTAGTGGATACCACAAAATCTTATGTTATACTTAATGAAAGTATGAATAAACTCTTAAGTGTTAGTGAATCTATTGTTTTGATGAGATACGCATTTTACGAAACTAATTTCAACGATCCAATTGTCAAACATATTTGTATATACTTTGAGATCGCATACATCAAAAATTGCAAAAAACAAACATTCAGAGATCAAGTAACGGGACAAAACTGTTCGACGATTATCAACGAAAAATCACGATTTAACAGTTATTTTAACTCCGATTTTGATGATTTTTTACAACTACACTCCTTAACCCTATATGAATACAATGAATGAATTCGATCTTCAATTTAAAATATTTACATTAGTGGATACCACAAAATCTTATGTTATACTTAATGAAAGTATGAATAAACTCTAAGTGTTAGTGAATCTATCGTTTTGATGAGATACGCATTCTACGAAACTAATTTCAACGATCCAACCGTCAAACTTGTTTGTGTATGCTTCAAAATTGCATACGCCAAAAATCGCAAAAAACAAACATTCAGAGATCAAGTAAAGAGACAAAACTGTTAGACGATTATCAACGAAAAATCACGATTTAACAGTTATTTTAACTCTGATTTTGATGATTTTTTACAACTACACTCCTTGACCCTATATGAATACAATGAATGAATTCGATCTTCAATTTAAAATATTTACATTAGTGGATACCGCAAAATCTTATGTCATGATGCTCGATGAAAATTGAGGATTTTGTAAAATGAATAACATGCAAGCTTTGAGTTCCATTGGCAAGGTTTAAATTTTTTAGAAAGGCTTCACAACCTTGAAAACAAAAGCTCTTTCATTTTGCATATCCTTGCACATTTAATACTTTGTAATATACTAGTAGTGTATGAATGTTTGTTTATTAGACTCTTATTTTTTAGTGTAGATGTAGTACTTAAACGACATATGTTTTAATATTTTGAAGTAATATTTATGTGGCAATGTGTGGTATGTGCAAATTTAAGAAAAGAAAATACTTTTCTTAACGGATCATAACGGGTGTGACATGACACGATCCATTATGATAACAGGTGTTACACGAAAATGATACGAACACGATAGACACGACCTGTTTGTCAGGCCTACAATTAGCCATCTATATATGTCATACAAATCGACAATTATGATAACAAGTAACATTCTCATAAATTGTCAATTCTTTTATTCATATATATATAATTAAACTGTCTCCAAATCGACAAGGAAATGGGATCTCACCAATGTGCAATTGATTTTCAAATGCATATCAAAGGGGTTTCTAGGCCATGGACATCTAAACAGTGCTTCTAGCTAGCAATCACTTTCACTTCAATACCCGTTGCTATGTCTAGCCAAACGAGATTATAATACTAATAGTACGTCATTAATCCAATGTTTGTAAGTATTTTTGGAAATTATTGAATGTTTAGACCTTAATTAGTGAGAAAAAGCTTTATTATTGTTGTTGTATTGAACGTTTAGCATCAATGACACGCCCCAACCCCGATATCCCTACATACCAGGGTAGGCATGTGCTGACCCACAACCGAGGGTGACGAAGCCATTTTGAACTTGCTTACCAATGAAATTATTACTAAGAAAAGATATGAACAAGGAAATGATATCTATACTGAGAAGACTCGAGGATAACTAAATCGAAGTGCCCTGAAGCAAGGATTATATGCCTCGATCCTAATTCCTGAAGGGGGTGCAAAACCAGAAAAGGTGAGTGGATCATAGTTTCTAATAATACTAATAATAGGAAAATATTTTATTTCTGAACATGGTAACCCCCTGTTTTGAAAACATATATAATACTACATATAGGTTTTATGAAAACCTTAACATGCCACGCAAAACCTTCGTAAAACATGTACGTGTAAAACCATACTAAAAAATGCTGAAAACATTGCCCGAAGGCAAATCTGTAAATCTCATTAGTGAAGTACTCAACTAGGGGTATCATAGTCATCCGAAAGCAGTACCTGTCCATCACCTGAAGGTGAAGCTGAATAAAATAGTTTAACATCCACACCGACACTAGCCATGGCTAGTGAAGCTGTCCGACATCGCTTTCGGTGGTGAAGCTGGGGGTATATAATATATCATATCTCATTCCTCCATCATCTGTGTCCTATGACCATAGACAATACGAGTGGTGTGCGGATGTGCCATATGATAACCCACTAGGTAAGCACTAAAAATGTATTTCAAAATCTCGTATCATAAATCCATGACAAATCATGTTCACACATCTATAAAATAAATCATCTTCGTAACTTCATAATATAAGTCATATTCGAGATCAATAAAAATCCATATATGCAAATCCCATAATTCACAACCGTTCATAAATGTAATTTCAATAAAATCATGAATATTCCGTAAAAGCAATTAAACCATGAATTTGATATAAACCATAATTATATAAATCCGGAAAACATAATTTAAAACGTATTAAATGCATGAATTATGAAATGCATGCTAGGCTAATATTTTATAAAAATATTTAAGTTAGGAAGGGGTTCACTCACAGATTTTATTGCCCGAGAACTGCTCGAACTAGCAAGGATGACGTTACATCTCGCCAACACACCTAAACACAATTAGGAACCATTTAGTAAAACTCATCGAATTTTCTGGAATTTTTCCATATTTTTCGTCCAACTTTGAGAGCTCATTCCAAGCTCGATACAAGCCAAAATCGAGTGATTCAAAATCTAAAATGTATTCAGGAATGTGGAGAAGAGATTCATACCCTTGGATGGCTCGAAGGAATATGGGGTTGGCCGGAAAAGTGTCTAGAATATGGCCAAACAGTCACGGTTTTGAATTTCCAGATTTCTGGAAAAATGCTTCCTGAGGTGTAATTCGTGCTAAAACCTTCACCAAAATCATTTTTAATCGTCAATAAAGTGATCTAGCCTACAGGAGAGGAATATAGGAGGAGTTTCGAAGCTCACCTTCACTGGAGACGGCGGTACATTGTCGGAAATGGATGCACAATTACTGTGTCGTGCACGAGAAGAGAAAGAGTGAGTGTTCTTGTCCCAGTCACTAGTTGGGGAGGGAAGCTGCTTGAAAGTGATGAATGCCGGAGTGATAAGGCGATCGTGGTGGTGATTAAAGGCTGCACGAGAAGAAGAAATTAGGGCTGAGGGGGTGATTTTATGTGTTTGTTTTGGCTGCAGCTGGAGTGAAGGAATGGTCACGGTAGAGAAGAAGATGATGAGGGAGATAGAGGGAGTGGAGCGACGGTGCCGGCCAAGAGGGAGAAGAAGTGAGATGTGTGTGTCTGATGGAGTGACAGAAAAGAAGAAATAGGCACGTAAAATGGGTCACGGGATGGGACCTGGCTTCCGTTTCAGTTTCATATACTCTCATTTTCTTCTATTTGTGAGATCACGATTAAGCAACGTCAACATTTTATATCACTATTTTTTCTTTCTTATTATCTCTATAAAAAAAGAATATAAAATATTAATGTAACTTAATTTTGATCACAAAAAAAAAAAAAAAAATGAGAGTGTATGAGAATTTAAGGGCAGAGAAACTAGGTCTCACGGGATGGAAGGAACCGTCCAGAAAAGCAGGGAAAGGTCTGCCACGTGGTAACCCGTGAGTGCTCCAAGGGTGGGATAAAAAAAATCTCCGCTTGTGAAATTACTCTAGCGTTTAAAATTCCGTAGAAGCATCATTTTAACTCTGAATTCGAATCTGTTTGCGCCCACGCGTCCGTAGCGACGAGTACTACGAGAATACTTCAAGAAAACAGATCTTACATGACGCGACAAGATAGTCAACAAAATTCAACGTATTTGCCTCGAAGGGCATTTTCATGAATTCACATTCTAAAATTATAAAAACTATAATTTTTTTGGGACAGGTCGTTACAATCAAAGTGTTGATGCGTCATGCGTGCATGTTACTTGTTAAAGTTATATCATTGGTAGATCCGTAATTAAGTACTAACCCTTCACTATATTTGTTTGAGTAATACTAGAGAGAATAAATTTGGAGACTAAAATTTGAAAACTAAAGGACATGAAAGTTGATGATTGGTTTATTACTTTTTTTTTTGCTAGGTACACCAAATAGATATTGTCAGATACTATATTTGTTGATGATTGATTTATTACTTAAGTATTGATAAATGTGCTTATTTCTATTGGTGACACTTCATTTAGTTTGTAAATTTAATCTCTCTAACATTACCCTATTTGTTTTCGCGTACTTATTTGACCAAGTATTCGTAATTAACATGAATAATGACACTAATTATTTAAATAATATCTTTGATTTTTTTTTTTTTTCTAAGTCTCAGAAGTCAGAAATATAGATATTTGTAATGGTATTTTCTAGATACACGTCACGGTTCGCATTGAATGGCCAAAGAACTTGGCTCTTCGAGATCACAATAGTTTCTAGCTACATGTTGACTTGCTTGTTTTCTATAGGTAGTTTGGAATCCTTAATTCTACGATTTAAATATCATAGTACAACTTAATTAAACTAGAATCTAAATCTGAGAATGTAACATGTAATTTACTCTTTTATTTATTTTTTATGATTAAATAATTATGATATTTTATATGTAGATATTTTCAATTAATGATAAAAACACTTTTTTAATTTCTCAGACATCTTCGCTTAATTCTTAGTATTGTTTTAATTTTATTTATTCAATCTGATAATAAGAAATATATGTATGTGCACGTGCGCGCTGTTCAAGAAAGATAAACCATGTGCATTCTATTTGGTGTAACTAAGTGAAGTCAGATAATATCTAATGATGTAGGTCTTTTGCAAGAGTATCTGACAATCAAGCTGGTTAGACAGCCCTGTTCAATTAAGTTTTCTCCCTTGTAAGGAGATAAATATGGAGGCATATACCATACATACATATGAATGCTGCATACAATGAACGTTATTAGTATACGGCATGGCTGCAGCATTTTATCTTTAACTATTAGAGGAATTGATTCCAAATTCATGCCTGCCATAGACAACTCTCTGGACTGTGATCAAATGTCCGATTGGGCAACTTTGTCTGTCAAATTCTCAATGCAAGTTTCAACATTCTCTTACACAGAATTTTATCTTTAATGATAATATGCTTAATTAGAATGGAATAGGAAGACTTTGTGAGTACTTATAATTCCAACAGATGAACCAATCATCACTTTGCCATTTACCTCAGTAGCCATTTGAAGCATATCCCAGTACTTTTGCTTTAATCTACCAAAAAAAGCGTTTTAGGGCTACTTTGGTATTACTGTGTTTTTTTTTTAAATTGATTTTGTTGTGCTGTAAGAATAAACAGCTGTAATAATTTTTTTTGCAAAAGTGTTTTTAACAAAAAAAAAAAAAAAATAGTGTCTGAGTGTTTGGTAAATTTTTATATAAATTGGTGTAAATATGTTAAATGACTAAAAAAGATATGGTATTTAATGTGACATAATAATTGTCAAAGAAAATAATGTACGGGCAATGATTGTAATTTTGTAAAATATGTGAGGGTATACTTGTCATTTGAAAATTTTCATTAAATGAGCATTGATTACTATGCTTTCAAAAAAAAAAAAAAAAAAAAATTTAAAAGCATGGTAGACCTTACTTCTGCTTTTCTATTGTCATTTACGACAATTCTTATTTATTTATTTATTTTTATTTATTTATTTTTTTAAACATGGCTTTAAGCATATGAAATCTATCGTTTCATCATCAGTAATATCTTGACTAGAAAACATCCATCGACATATATAGCAATTAGAAAAATAATTCTTAAGATTTACAAACAACAATTTTTCTCAAAATATGATCAAACCTTCCATCCATTTGATGATCTATACATACAAAAGCAGCGATCTCATTAATATTTGCGAGTGATGTTAACTTTGATCCTAAACTTGAGATTACCGACATGTTCCAAGGCTCCAAAGTCCAAACTCTAATTGGTTTTTCATCATTAATGATTCAAAAGCTTCCTGGTTATTCCTAGTCATTGACGTTTCAATAACTTCATGGTATCAATGCTACCATTAACAATAGCTTTCTCCTCCTCATTGTTGGTAATAGACAATTTAATACCTTCACAGCTATCAACACTACTATTACTCTTTCTTTTCCCCTTTCCACTTGGTAAACCCTAATTTACCATGCACCTTCAAACTATGATCAATTACTTTCACTTCCAGTGATCCACTAAGCTTTAATTCTTGGTCGTATTGTTCACAGAGAAATTTATTATCAACTACTCGGTTCTCTCGCATTGAGAAACGGTCATGATGAGTGTTCGAATCAGTAGCAAAAATATTCTTTTGTATTACCAATTTCTCCTAAGAACCACGTAAATAGTGAATCATGTTCTTGAATTCTATAAGCAAGTTGAGCCGGGAAGAAGGACTCGATAAAGACAGTCGCACATTCACTTTCTCTGCCCTTTTTCTCTCCCTCTTCTTCATCAACTCGTTTACTTTCTCTTCACTTTCTCTTCTAATACTTCTTATATTCATCTTGATCTTTGATGCCTCTAAAACCACTATTTTTGCTTTTCTAACACTCGTAAAACCTAGTAGAAGCAACTTTTTCTTCATCATGATTGATCAATTTTGTTTTCTTTGATTTGTTTTCAAACTAAATAAAATCCATCAAATCTCTTTGGTCAGCAAATCAATTTCTTTGTTCCGGTCTCTTGCCACTAGTTTAATTTCTTCTAAAATTCTGTTAAAAGACTCAAAACTCCACTTGTGGATCTTTTCCCTATCTTCACAGACCATCACCATCTTCGTCTTGTTCTTTAATTAGTTCCTTGGAACTTAAGAATACACCAGTCCTTGAAACAAAGAATTGAAAGGAGGAGAACCGAGTAATGTTACTTGGATAAAAATTTCAAAGGGATTCTTGGAGATATAGGCAGAACCCATTCCTTGGTGAACAAGCAAAAGAATAAGTATTCCTCAACCTAAAAGAACAATAATTATGATATACTAAAAAGAACTTTTCTATTCTTATTTCACCCGCATTGAAATTAAAACAACTAATTACTGAATTTTGGTAAACATTATTAAGAGCATCTCCACCAGTTCCCAATTGTCTTTGTAATTGGGTGAAATTGCTTTCTGCCCATAAAAATTTGTTCCAACAGTGAAAAATTGAGAGAGCAATTGTAGGAGGGTAGGTGGCATGGCAGCTGCCCTGCCAATTATTATAAGGGGTGTGATATCCATACACTCCATTTTACTTTTCACACACCTTTTTAATTTTCAGTTGTCAGATCGGATGAATTGAAGAAGATCAACGGACATAAATTATCAAGGGGTGTGCGAGAAGTAAAATGGAGTGTGTGGATAGCACACCCCTTATTACAAAGGTAGGCGCTCCCAATTGCACCAGCAAACAACCGTGGTCCCACCCACGTGAAGGACAAATGAGCCAAATAGAGCAACATTACTGTTATGTTTTATGGAGGATTATTTCCCCTCTTAATCTCTCTCCCCTTCCCTCTCCTTTTACTTAAATAGTTACGGTTAAGTCACGTCAACATCTTATATTGATTTTTTCATAGAGACAATAAGACAAAAAACAAAGTGTGAGAGGAGGGAAGGAGATGAGAATAAGAGAGGAAAGAATCCTACTCGATGTTTTTTAGTTGGACTTTCAAATGTTAATTTAGTGGACAAAAAGTTATAAAAATATTATTGAATTTGTATATTTTATTCTGTCACTTGCATCTATATCAACGGTCAATATTATTCTAAAAAGTAAAAAATTCAAAAAAATTACTAAAAGTTAAAAAAAAAAAAAAATACTCAATTTTTTTTCTACAAATACCCAACTATATATTAAAAACATAAATAAAAAATTTTAAAAAATATATTTGTGACTAGTAATCACCTTTGTACTTGCCGTTCCTCCTTCCAAACTACCGGATTTGCACAAAGACAATTACTATTTAGAGTGAAAGTAAGAATAATTTTATTGCCCCTGCCCTCCAACCAACTGGTGGAGATGCTCTAAGATATGGGATTTCTTACATACATTATTCCCAAAATTTGTTCTTTTTCCTATCCACTATGAGTCCGTACGAATTTGGGATCCAAACGAAGTCAAACAAATGCAAGAACCTAATTTTTCAAAGGATTTAACTTTAGCAAAACACCAGCAAATAATGGATGCAATTAAATTCCGAGATGAGACTTATATTTGGGAAGAACAATGCTACCAATGCCAAACACTACCACCATGGTCCACGGCCCGAGGGGTCCGAAGACGTTTGTATTTATTTCTCTTTGCAGTTAACTAATTTAGGGAATTCATTTCAGGGATGTATATCGTCTTTTCAGCATAGAATCACAGTTTGAATTCACTTGTATCCAAATATAAGTCTTATTTCAGCAGTAGCACTTCATTGACTACCAGAAGTAGACGAATTTTCTGTATTACAAAAAAACAATCAACTTTTATCCCATTAAGTGGTGTCGGTTATATGAATCCTAGAACGTCATTGACCTAGGTTTTGCGCTAAGTCTTTTGTTAACTCCAAGTGTCCCATATCTTTTTTTAGTCTCTTTCAAAGTTTCTCTAAGTTTTTCTCTACCCCTTTTGTCCTGGAACTATATTTCATAATCGCATGAATGAAATGATGATATACTGATTGTCAAAACAGAGGAAATTTTTTGAAAACACAGAGCCACCACCTTCCTTCTTATCTTAATATAAGCAAAGAAGCACTTCAAATGGCTAGGTAGTGACATAAACTAATCGTTACCGGGCGAAACCAAGAATCTTCGAGTATAATATATAGACATCGCACATGAACTCAACTATTAGGCAGAATTAATTAATCTTTATGATCCAAGAACCACAGGGTGCATAAGCGCATAAGATTAAATTGCAACACAAATGCTTCAACAAATTATTGAGAAAAACAAATACTACTAATATATGATGATCAAAGACTTAATCTACTTATATACGTCTTGCATATAAACCAACAATGTTATATATAGTACTATTGCCTTTATCGATCTTCGCAGGTTCTAGTTTCATTGCTCTCAAGCATCTACGGTTGAATGATTCACTGTTAGTCCTAGCTCTACTGACATGACAGACTATTTGTCCTCAAAATTAAACCTCTTATTACAAGAAAAATTTCATTCCTTAAAAGTATGTGAATTCCATCGGTCCATCTTCAATACGTGATACGTCCAACGACCGCGTGCAGAAAACCATTTGTCAATGGTCGCATATGGAAGAAAGAATACATAAGAATAATCACATATAACCATCTAATCTTCCATAAATATATGAACGAAAAACTCTTCCGTTAAGTAAAATTTAAAGGATCTACAAAACAGAAACAACAGTCTCAATTTTTGCAAGTGTTACATTTCGGAACTTGATACTGACATGTTGTCTAGTGGCTCCAGACTTCAACGGCTTCTTGGTCGCCGATGATTCAATTACTTCCTGGTTGGCACTCACACTACTACTATTACTACAATCGTTTGTATCTTTTTTCCACTCCTCATTTTTCTCTGTCATCGACAATTCAGCAGCTTCTTGCCTATCAACAGTGCTGCTAGTAATAGCATTAACATCTTTTTTAAGCTTAACCACTGCAAAGCGGATAGATTCTTTGCTGGCAAGATTGGGATCGTTAACTCGAAAAAACCAAACCTGAATCATATCCCCTATCTTAAACCCAACCCCCTCATCCCTAGAAATTGACTTCAATAGGCAAAATGTTGGAACCCCCAGTCCCACATCGGACAGAGGGAGAAGAGAAGAGTGCTTTAAATAGAAATACCCCTCTCTAATTAACACCGAGGCCTTTTGTGATAAAACCCCACACCTGAGGATTGTGCAGGTGGTTAAGTTGGGACAGTATCGGTGTTGTTGGAGTGGGCCCTCGGCCCGTCGACCTGAAAATTTCCACTTGGTATCAGAGCCAGGGGACGGGCCCGTACTGCCACGTGATTGGGTGGGTCCCCATTTGCCCCGCGTGATTGTCCACCTAGGCCAAAGATGCCACGTGTTTGGGTGGGTCCCCATTGGCCCCGCGTGATTGGGTGAGTCCCGACATGGCTCCACGTGGTTGCCGATGTGTGGAAATTCACGTGTGACCCATAAGTGGGGTCTCACGTGCGGGGGAGTGTTGGAACCCCCAGTCCCACATCGGACAGAGGGAGAAGAGAAGAGTGCTTTAAATAGAAATACCCCTCTCTAATTAACACCGAGGCCTTTTGTGATAAAACCCCACACCTGAGGATTGTGCAGGTGGTTAAGTTGGGACAGTATCGGTGTTGTTGGAGTGGGCCCTTATTGGAAGAAAGCATGGGTGTATAGTGACAGAAAGCATGGGTGTATGGTGACCTTTACTTTTCCATGTTTTCTGGGTGTATAGTGACAGAAAGCATGGGTGTATGGTGACCTTTACTTTTCCATGTTTTCCTCACCTTTACTTTTCCATGTTTTCTGCTTGTCCTCACCTTTCTTTCGGCTTCTGTTTTCTTTTCCATTCTTCCGCTCATTTATATGAGCTTTCCTTGTACTTGGTTTTACATAATACAAAATATAGACATTCAAAATTCAATATGGTATCAGAGCAGTGACCCTAACCGGCCTGTCTCTGTGATGTTCTCTTGAGAGATTTGTGAGCTTCTTGTCCTTCAATCATGGCTGAAGAAAGCTTAGTAAATTTGGAAGGAGACGGCTTTCATGCTACTCCACCATCACCACACTCAGATATTGATATCAACCCAAATCAACGTCTTAGTTCTGTCTTGCTAAATGAGTTTAACTATCTTCCATGGGAGATAGCAGTTTCTCTTGCTCTGGGAGGACGATCAAAGCTTGGTTATGTTAATGGTGCTATTCCAATGCCTGAGACTACCTCACCGGAGTATGATGCTTGGCTATGCAAAGACCAGTTGGTCATGTCGTGGCTACTCAATTCCATGGATCGTAAGATTGCAGAAATTTTTAGCTATGCTGAATCCTCCATGACTCTTTGGAAAAATCTCAAGGAAATGTATGGAAATCAGAACAATGTGGCTAGAGTGTTTCAGTTAAAGAAGGACATTGCTGGTTTGCAACAGGAAGGGAAGCCATTTGTGCAACATCTTGGAAAGCTGACCACTATGTGGAATGAGCTGAATGTGTATCGACCACACACCATCGACGCTGCTGTGCTAACTAAAAGAGCCGAGGAAGACAAAATATTCCAACTCCTAGCAAGCCTGAGTCCTGAATTCGAAGATCTTCGAAGTCATATCCTCATGAATCCCGACCTGCCTTCTTTTTCAAGTGTGTGTGCCACAATTCAAAGAGAAGAGGTTCGAAGGAAAGTCATGACCTTGGACATGAAGGCAAATATACCAGAAGCTAGGGCTTACTTCTCTAACCAAAAACTTGGTGAGGAGAGAGGCTACAAAGGAAAGAAAACTGGCTTAAAATGTAGCCATTGTGATGCTGGTGGGCACTCAAGAGATCGATGCTGGATTCTTCATCCAGAGTTAAAACCAAAGTTTCCTAGGGATAACAAAGGTGTCTCGAAAGGCTCGTACAACCCTTCTTACAAGGCAAATCATGTTGCCACAACTTCTTCTGATGGAGCACTGAAGTTCACCACTAATCCAGCTGCACTGATCAACGAGTTTGCTATGTTTCTTCACAAGAAACAAGGTCTTGGAGATAGTGAAGGACCACTAAATCAGTGTGACAACAATCAAACTGCATTACTAGGACAGTTTGCTGGCTTCCTAGCTGGAAATGAAGGCGTGGTACAAAGGGACATCCCAGGTATCTTACACTCCTTCTCAACTGCTCTCAACATTGGTAATGTGCATGATTATTGGATTATAGATTCTGGAGCCACTGATCATATGACTAACAAGTCTACAAACTTGCATAAATTTGAAAAATTTTCTATTCCATCCCAAGTGTCAGTTGCCAATGGAAAAAATGCTATGGTTGTGGGAAAAGGAAAAATACATTTGATCTCAAGTGATGTCGAGTCTGAGGCTCTTTATATTCCCTCATTCCCTTTTCAACTTTTATCTGTTAGCAAGATCACAAACTCATTAAATTGTCTTGCCATTTTCTCTCCCAAAAATGTGATCTTTCAGGATGTAGTCACCAAGAAGACGATTGGTGAAGGATTTTTCTTAAATGGTCTCTACTATCTTTCCAAGCATATTCAAGTTCCCAAGGTTTTTCAAGTCACTTCAAGCTTAGCTCAAGAACAACAACTTTGGCACCAACGTCTAGCATATCCTTCTGAAAAAGTTCTATCCACCTTGTTCCCAAATATGTGCAAAGTTACAAGTCCTTGTGATGTTTGTCATTTTTCTAAGTTTACTAGATTACCATTTACTTCCTCTTTGTCTAGGGCTAGTAACCCTTTTGAAATTGTGCATTCCGATGTTTGGGGACCAACTATAGAGTCTTTTGATGGATACAAATATTTTGTAACTTTTGTGGATGATTTCACAAGGATTACTTGGTTGTATCTTTTGAAATTTAAAAGTGAAGTGATGGAAGTTTTTCAAGATTTTCATAGACTTGTGGCCACCCAATTTGCTTCAAAAATTCATATTTTACGATCAGATAACGGCACAGAATATATGTCTCATAACATGTCACACTACTTGAGCACGCATGGTATATTACACCAAACAAGCTGTGTTGGAACACCTCAACAAAATGGGGTGGCCGAGAGGAAGAATAGAGATCTACTTGAGAAGACTAGAGCTCTTATGTTTCACATGAATGTGCCTAAGAAGTTTTGGTCTCAAGGAGTCCTTACTGCGGCATATCTCATCAATAGATTGCCTAGTAAAGTGTTGAATTTTAAATCACCTTATGAGGTCTTGAAAAATAGAAAGATCAACTTTTCCCATTTGAGAGTCTTTGGGTGTACATGCTTTGTTCACATTCAAACTCAAAATCATGACAAGCTAGACCTAAGGGCTGCCAAATGTGTCTTTCTAGGTTATTCATCTACCCAAAAAGGTTACAAGTGCTATAATTCAACAACTAGAAAAATGGTTGTTTCAAGGGATGTTAAATTTGAAGAACATGTTCCTTACTTCTCACAATCACTGGATTACTCTAGACAGGGGGAACATTTGATGGACTTATTTCCTTTTCCATATCCAAACGGAGAAGATGCAACATGCACTCCTAGTGATCATGTGCCGGATGATGTTAACCTTCACTCGGTGGAACATCTTGAAGATGAAAACCCTTCCTCATCAGAGATTCACACTGCACCCTCCAGTGATCCTTCCAACCATGATGTTGTTCAAATACCTGCAGTTCAATCTCCTACAGTTCGTCGCAATCCTGTACGAGAGAGGAAACTTCCATCCAAGTTGCATGATTATGTGACCTACACTGCCAGGTATTTTGATAGGAGCATATTTAGGCGACTTACTTAGCTTGTTTTCGTGCATCTATGTTGTTAATTCATAGTTGTTTTAGTAGTTTAAGCCATTTTCGTGTGTTTTTAGGTTCATATGGCTAAGGAAGCAAAAAGATGCATTTTGGAGCATTTTGGAGCAAAATTGGGCTTGGAATGGATAGCATATGCTTGGAGCCAAAGTGTTGGACGAATTTGAAAGCCTTGTATGCACTTTGAACATAAAACAAAGGGCCTAGCCCAATCAAACAATCCTTTGAGCTCAAAGGATTGTTTGATTGGGCTAGGCCCTTTGTTTTATGTTCAAAGTGCATACAAGGCTTTCAAATTCGTCCAACACTTTGGCTCCAAGCATATGCTATCCATTCCAAGCCCAATTTTGCTCCAAAATGCTCCAAAATGCATCTTTTTGCTTCCTTAGCCATATGAACCTAAAAACACACGAAAATGGCTTAAACTACTAAAACAACTATGAATTAACAACATAGATGCACGAAAACAAGCTAAGTAAGTCGCCTAAATATGCTCCTATCATATCCCGTGACTGATGTTATTGATTATAGCAAAGTCTCATCTTCTTTTGCTACATTCCTAAGTGCCATTAATGAAGCTCGAGAACCTCAAAGTTTTCAAGAAGCCAATCTTCACAGTGAGTGGAGAAATGCTATGGCAGAGGAGCTTCAAGCCCTCCATGAAAATAACACATGGACTATAGTGAAACTTCCAAAAGGAAAGAAGGCAGTGGGGAGTCGTTGGGTGTACAAAACTAAGTTTCATTCAGATGGCACAATCGAAAGGAATAAGGCTCGCTTGGTTGCTCGAGGTTTTACACAAACCTATGGCGTCGATTATAAAGAGACATTTGCTCCGGTGGCAAAAATGAACACTGTTAGAGGATTGTTGTCGGTTGCAATTAACAATGCATGGCCTCTCTTTCAAATGGATGTTAAAAATGCTTTCCTGCATGGTGAACTTGAAGAAGAGGTTTACATGAAGCTACCCCCAGGTCATCCTCAATTAAACAATCCAGAAATGGTGTGCAAACTCCATAAATCCATTTATGGTCTCAAGCAAAGTCCACGTGCATGGTATGCCAAGCTCAGTCATGTTCTGGAAAGGGTTGGTTTTTGTCGAAGTATTGCGGATTCTTCCCTATTTGTTCGTTCCAGCTTAGTGGGTAAACTAGTTGTGCTCATTTATGTTGATGATCTAATTGTGACAGGTGATAATATGTCAGAGATTAATGCTCTTAAACAGTATCTCAACAACAAGTTTGCTATCAAGGATCTTGGCACTCTCAAATACTTTCTGGGCATCGAGATAGCACACTCTCACAAGGGTTTCTTCCTCAACCAACGCAAGTATGTCATGGATCTTCTTCACGAAGCAAAAATGACAGATTGCAAGCCTGCTCGTACCCCCTTGGATAGCAACTTGAAGCTAAAAACTCACGGTGATCCAGTTCCCAATTTAAGTTACTATCAAAGAATGGTTGGCAAACTCATTTATCTGACTATCACACGTCCTGATATATCATATGCTGTCAGCATTGTTAGCCAGTTTATGCACTCTCCAAGCATGGATCATTTGAAAATTGTTCATCGTGTGCTACGTTATCTTAAGGGTTCCATTGGTAGAGGAATTCTTATGCGCAACAATAGTCACACTCAGATCTCAGGCTATACCGATGCTGACTGGGCAGGCAATTCTCTCGATCGCAAGTCTACCACTGGGTTTTGTACGTTTGTGGGAGGCAACCTAGTTACCTGGAAAAGCAAGAAACAAAGTGTTGTTGCACGCTCTAGTGCAGAGGCAGAGTATCGTGCTATGGCGTCCACTGCTTGTGAACTTATTTGGCTCAAAAGCCTTCTGTTGACTTTAGGTTTTCCTCATCAACAACCCATGTCCCTACACTGTGATAATCAGGCCGCGATGCACATTGCATCGAATCCTGTATTCCATGAGCGAACTAAACATATTGAAGTTGATTGTCACTACGTCAGAAATCAAGTTCAGTCCAAGGTGATCGACACTCACTACACGCGCAGTCATGATCAACTTGCGGATATTTTCACAAAAGGATTACCTTCTGTTGATTTTCAACGTCTTTTGTTCAAGCTTGGATCAATTAATCCCTTTGATCCAGCTTGAGGGGGAGTATTGGAAGAAAGCATGGGTGTATAGTGACAGAAAGCATGGGTGTATGGTGACCTTTACTTTTCCATGTTTTCTGGGTGTATAGTGACAGAAAGCATGGGTGTATGGTGACCTTTACTTTTCCATGTTTTCCTCACCTTTACTTTTCCATGTTTTCTGCTTGTCCTCACCTTTCTTTCGGCTTCTGTTTTCTTTTCCCTTCTTCCGCTCATTTATATGAGCTTTCCTTGTACTTGGTTTTACATAATACAAAATATAGACATTCAAAATTCAATACAAAATTATTGTTGTTGTGAGCTTTCCACTTGGTCGACCTTAAATCATCATGCACCTTTAAGCATGGATCTATCACTTTCACATATACCAATCCCTTGTCGTTCAATCTTTTATCATCTTCGCAGAGAAAGTTCTTATTAATCCCTTGATTCACTGGCATCGAGAGACGAGACCACTGCTCAAATCAGTCTTGAAAAGTTGTTTCTGGATCACCAATTGCACTTGGTAACCATGCAAGGATGCAATCTTTTCCTTGAATTCATTAGGCAACTCCGGTATTGGAGAGGGAATTGATGGAGCGGATGGTTTTGTGTTCGCCACTTTCTTGGCCGGCTTCTGCTTCTTCTTCTTCATCATCGAAATGCTAGGTTGCTCTTCAAGATCCTCATCACAATCCTTATAGTATTCATATTCATCTCTCCTGCTTCGGCTGCTGCTTCTGTAATCAAGCTTCCTGTCTTTATGATGATAACAAACAGAAGCAGGTTTTTCTTCATCATAGTAAGCAGAAGTAGCTTTCCGCTTCTCTGAATTTCTTGGCGGCTTTTCTTTCAAATTCAACCAAATCGATCACAACTCTCTTTTGGAGCAAGTCAAGTTCTTCGTCTCGGTTTCTCGCGACTGCTTTCACCTCCGCCAGAAGTTTGTTGAAAGACTCAACTTTAAGCTTTCGCACATCGTCCCATGTTATCGTTGTGGGAGTTTTGAGACTCCTATTGTCCCACATCGGGAAACATTGAATTATCAATGGCCTTTATATAGGTCTAGTCCTTTTTAATTTCAATAGGATTTTAATCATTAGGAAATGGATTGAAATCGTAGGATTTGTGGTCGTTGAATTAAGTTTTTAATTAATTTATTCATTAAAAAACGTTTTGATTAAGAGACAGCTCTTAAGTTTTTAATTAATTTATTCATTAAAAAACGTTTTGATTAAGAGACAGCTCTTAAAAAGAGTTGTGTATATCTGCAATCATACTTTTCAAGTATCATCATTTTTTCTTCCTCTTTAATTAATTAAAAAACGTTTCGATTAAAAGACACCTGCAATCATAGTTTTCAAGTATAGGGTGTGAAACAATCTATATATCTGTAATCATAGTTTCCAAGTATCATTATCTTTTTTTCCTCTTTTTTTCTTTCGTACAAAATTTTTAAAGAGTAAACACACAAAACAATTTGCTAGAATTTTATAATCCAGTACATGTTGTAGAATTAGGTAGTTGTGTTCTGGTCGAGCAGACATTGTAGAACCACAAGCACAAGAGTGGGACGGAAATACTGTTTGAATGACATAACTTTTGCACTAGCCTCTACCTTTGATTCATTCAAGTTAGTATCATTTTAATTTATATATTTATTGTGTAATTTCATTCTGTATTGCAAGTAATTTTGAGTAATAAAATATAAGTATTTCAAGTTTTGTATTCTGTTATTTTTGTTTCTAAATTGTTCTCCAATAACGGAATTTCTGAAACGTAGGAGGAATGGAGATAGCAAAGAATGTTTGTGCGAATTTGGAGGGCCAGACTGTACTGCTGGTAGGCTTTTATAAGAAAATAAACAGTCCTTGTTGATCAAGTAAAAGAAGCACGAACTATTTCCTAAACCTACAAGGACAATTGAAATTACTACTAGACATTGGTAATCAAATAAGGCTTCGAATTCCTTATTTCACCTGGATTTTGTTTTTAGTTTTTTAACTTTCGGCTTTCCCAGTACTGGTTTGTTACCTTAGCGAATCGAAAAAATATCTAAAAATCTTCACCGGATTAAAAGAAGCAGATGGTCTGTTAAGTAATTTAAAGGGTGGCACTGGTGGTAGTTTTCCCAAACGTGTGGGAATTGTTTCTTCTCGTACTGTAAGTAGGGGTGAATGTTTTGGAGTCAATTTAATTTTGACTGACACTGCAATACTAATTAGTAACTAGGCAAAAATAAGTAAGAGAGAAGGCCAAAAAGCAAGTAATTAACTTGACTGCCAAGTAATAATTAACAAAGCAAATGACGTTTTAATTAACATAGTGGCGGAAAACAATTATCCTCTATGTAATATGGTGCAAGTTGATTGTCACCAATTCTCTACCCCCTAACAACTAACTATTTAACACACTAACATTGTCACTTTATTAAAAAAAAATAAAAAATAAAAAATAAACAAATGTGCTCTTGACCCCTAACAGCTAACTTTTTAACTCATGTCGTTATCTTTCTGCTAGACAATAATAATTAACAAATATGCTCTTGATCATCTTTAGAATTTTTAACTGAGTTTTTACCCTAATTTTTTCAAAATCCTTTTTATACAAAGATAAATTTACAGTAAGGGGTGTGGTGAAATAAATTGGTTATGCACTCTCCATTTACGAAGTTTAATTCTAAGTCCTCTCACTTACGAGTGAATATGAATACAACTAGACATTTAATTTGTCCATTTGGTCGGTTACCTTACCTGACCTGGGTAGAATTCTCCACAGAATTCGCTTAGTTGGGGAGTATTAATTTCAAGTATGGCATGCATATGCAGGGCTTTGTTATCCTCCTAATTAACTGACAAATTAGCCTAGCTAGAATAAATGAAATGTAATTGAACATGAATTCAGCATGCAGTAGTAGTAAGTATTTGATGATTTGAATGAGATCCATCCAGAATTTAATACAGACTAGTCATAAAGGGCCTATGGTTGTGTACGATCGATCCACATAGCTTGATTACATATATGTGTGTGTATGTTATCAACTTATCTGCGCATTAACTTTCTCAAACAAATGTATGCACAGGTGAGAAGAAAGAAGTAAAGGCTGTTCAAGACTCTCAGAGTCGACTTCGACTTGAAGAAAAAGAAGAAGAAAAGGCTGTTATTTTTGCGGTGGTGCTGCGGGTTCCAATTATAGTGCATTTTGCTGGTATCTCCATCAACTCAAGTCCCATGTAATTAACTAGTGTTGGCGAGGGCTACAAAATAGTGTCTTCTTTTCTTCCGTAAGGGGTGGTGTTGCGGGCATCAAATAAGGTGTGCTACTCTACTTCTTGTATTAATTGTGGAAAGCTTGATCAACACTCGTCCTGGGACTGCCTAAAGAATAAGGGAGTGGAATTGGGACGTACGATTGCCGCATGCAGCGTCTAGGGAAGTCGTCGTCAAGTCATTCACGGTGGTTGCTTATGGTTGATTAATTTCCTCTGTATTTTCGTTGAGTAGCTTAACCACTAGATGGTACTTTGTCCGTTCATATGCCATGTGATTTGTCTTTGAATAAGCTCTGATCTTCAGCGTCCGTGTGTTTAATTTGGGTTCGGTTTGCGCTTAATTGTACTTACTGAGTCAATCGTGGAGGCTTGTTCTCCTACACAATATATCACAAAAAGAACACTATAGATTTAATTAGAGCTCATTTAGTTAAATATAAATTATTCCGTCGAGAATAAAAATATGCGGAGGAATAATTTTCGATGTGGCTAAGTCATCACCCACAGTTACGTGGAAAATTCGTCAAATATCGTGAATGGTGAAAGAAGAAACTCATAAGCAACTGTTTTTCTTTTTGGCATGAAGAAAACGGTGGGGAAAGTTCTACCCGACATAAAAATAAAATGAATTCTAAACAAAGTTTGCTATTTCCATGCTTGTTTGTGCAATTCTTAGTTTGCCTTATTTAGCTAATAATACACAACCCTAGCTAACTTTAGCTTCCTTCCTTGCAAAATGAAAACTGTGGCCCGGAATAGCAGAAACAAGAGTGGAAGGAGCACATCTGTAATTACATAATAATTAAAAAGAATTTGCTTATATTTATAGGAATTAATTAACTAAACTAGACCAATTACTCAATTAATAATATGGTACTCAAATATATCATTGGTGATGGTGATGATGATGTCATCATGGGCATTGTGCATTTCTCCCGGGGCCACCATAGTAGAAGTGAGTGCCCCATTCATTGTTGTAGGAGCTCTTGATGTCGTAGCAATTGGTATTTTCAGCCAAAGTTGACACATCCCGGACCGAGCTGAGGCTGTTGTCCGAGTCCACAATCTCTAGGTTTCGAAAATAGCTTGCTTTCCCAAACCCGTCTTCAGCGAAATGACCTGACCCCATTTGGGTGGCGGTGTGCTCGCCGTTGGCCCTCGAGTTCACAATCTCGCCGCCCCATTCCACCATAGTTGCCTTGTCCGCCAAGTGTGTAAATAGCTCTGCTGGCCAGTACCCTACCAGGGTATTGTCTCCAAATCCCATCCACCAATTTCCTAGCTTTGGATCCTATAATTAAACATACGCATGCATTCATTAACCAAATTGTTCTTCCACCTTAATTAATTTGTATGTTAATATTGGATGATTTGGATTACCTTCCATATAAGAATGGTGACATCGTATTGGTTGCTGGCATAGGATGAGACTGGGGAAATGGAAGCTCCAATAGCTATCCTGCTGTTTGTTTGGATAAATCCGGAACACAGAAGATTGTAGCACCCAGTTGCTTGATATGAATCTGTCTGTATTTTTTTTTAAATAAATAAAATAGAAGATTAAACGATATTACTTCTTCGAATTCTTTAAAGTATATTAAAGTTATCAAATAATTAAACAAATTAATATATGAATATTCATTGACATTGAAGCCTCTAACAATATCAAAGAATTAAATGGAGCCCATATTGCCAAATGATACATAGAGCAATATCCAAATATCTTTATTGTTGACTAACATGCATGCATATAGATTTTCAAAGCTCTAAGCCCATGCCCTAGAACTAGAATTTGCACAAAAAATGTGTAGTACTTTTTAACTAGACTTGATAAAATTCTATTCTAGCTACCTCTAGAATAGGGTGTTATTGAATGAAATTGGAAAAATGTGTGTTAGAACCAATTTCTTCATTTCCCAATAATGTCCTAAATGAAGACTTTCACATTACTACTTACTCAATGATTTTTCAGTATGCTAGAAATACTACTTGGTACACCAAGTGTTATCAAACAATTGGTTGAAATATTATTCTTTTCCAAGTGGCCAACCATCTGTATTATTATACTTGTTGTACCGGGTTGGGTTCTCGGCACATTGAAGAATCTCTCCTACTCAACATAGTTGTCACAAAAACAAATAGTTGTCATAAAATCTTTTATTTATTCTTTAAATAAAATAAAAAACCTACTCAGCATAGTCAAAATATTCATAAGTAATTGTCTGTCAACCATGTTGTTTAGTACTCAAATTAATTTGATGAATATATATAAAAGGCTTATCACTTGTGCAATGTGATTAAAGTGTAACAAGTAATTTCTTAGTACGTAATAAGTATTTACAGTTTGACATATAGTAATAAATACTTTATTAAAATTACACAAAGAAAAGCTTTTGTATGCATGACAAATTATGATTTACGCAAAGATTTGAGTATGGAAAATCACTAATCATTTTTTTTTTTTGGGAAAATAATCATGCCAAATATATACACCTAATTTGCAAGAGAGAAAGGGATAGAATCTGACCGTCCAGTAAGTGAACAATCTAGGTCTGCTGTCACCATAGAGCTCCGGACTGACCTGACTAGTGGAACAATCAAGGCTTCAGGAAATCGAAATTCAACTAATACCATATTCAAAGTAGATAATAGTAGTATTAAAAAAATGGGATAATCCTCTTAATTAGAGGTGATTTAATAATTAGACCTAATTAAGTGTACAAATAAGTAATAAATAATATAATAAATAAAATGGAAGAAGAACCTACCTGCCATCCAGCTTCTATGCTGTTGAGATCTGTGCCGTCGAACGACCCGGAAAGAACCCAAATCTGTGAGAGACTGAACTCGTTTACCTGTTCGATCGAAGGGGTCCAAACATTGATTGTAGCCCTAGCGCCATATAACTCTTGGGATGTTCCAGTGTACGCGATTGCATGCTACATAATTTTCAATCATACAACATAATCTCTGTTAAATAATCAATTAATGACCATTTACTTGGAATTAGAAAATCTGAAATTTCTATGTCATTTTTACACTGTATTGTTTGTTTGTAAATTGACATCCCTTCTGATCATATTTGGATAAGAGGTAATTAATGCTAAGGAGACCCAATTTGTAAACTAAATGATGTTGGTAGTGAATGATTGAATTATTATTTAAATGTTGATTAACGTGCTTATTTTTATCATTTGACTTAAAAAATTGATATCCTTAATGTTATCTTTATATAAATATAGTTCCTAATTGTACTACGAATGGCTTTCTGACACTGGGTCTGTTTGTACGGGATGCTCCGGAGACTTTGCTTTTTAATAAAGTTTATCAAAAAAAAAAAAAAAATCAATTTAGAATATGTAATTAGTTTTCATACTGAATTTGTTGATTAGTTTATCAAAAAGTATATTCTACATAAAATATAATAATTGTTAGATAATTGTAACATATAATCTTTATATCTAACAAAGATTGGCTTTTCGATAACTTAATTTATAGTCAAAGTATTATACTTCATGGTCCACACATATTTAATTTTCAACAACCTATACACATTTAATTTTCAACAATATATACAATTAAGAAATCATCTATCTATAGCTAACATAACCAAAAATTTAAAAAATCTATGTATAGCTAACAAATTGTGTCGTCCATTTAATGTTCTCGATTACTATGCATCATATCTAATTCCTTAATTTGTTAACTAAAATCCAACTTAATTGCAAAGAAAAAAGAAAAAGAAACACATGTTTCCAAGAAGATGATGCGATGAAGATGATCATGCAGTTGGAAAATATGTTGTTCTTTTTATAAAGGGCAGTGTTATTGGCACTTCAAAAATTTTATTCTACACTTCTCACAAGTGTATTTTTCTTTCTAAATATAGAAAGTTTAGAATGTAGAATGAGAATTTTGGAGTGCCAATAACAATTCTCTTTATAAAACAAATACCTAAATTATCTCTTCTATGAAATAGTATTTGAACTTTACTAAAATCATCAAGCACACTACCCTGATCAATTATTATAGCTCACATTTGCGGAAATAACACTTGTTATCATATCAAAATGATGATTAGGATGATATAATATATTATATATAATAGAACACATACACATATGTACAGGCACGATTTGATGAATAAATGGAGGCTTAAATTGGACGGGGAAATCATTAGGGTTTACCTCATGGCCATTCCCACTGACCACATCGGGGGCATCGACTCGTCTGGAAGCAAGATCAGCAGTAATATTCTTATTATTAATATTAAAACTGGTACGATGCTGTTTCTTCCCAAAGTCAAACAAAGACTTGGCCCTCAGCACATCATCCATTGTGCTCCGCCGTATAGGAACCGTTCCTCTCGGACATCTTGTCCCATTTCTATGCCACATTTGCTGCAGTACCCATGCACCCTTAATCACTCCTCCTCCTCCTTGATTAGCAGTGGCATTAATCACATTATTATTATCCTTAATCCCATCTAATTCGTCATCATTATTTTGCTTCATCTTCTTTGTTACTACTGCTTTTGGCCTTTCTGGTGCCTTTCTCTGCAGTTACACGTACACAAATATGATTACACAACAAATGAATAATGCATCAACACCAAACCCTAGCTCATGATTTATACCCGAGCTCATGATTTATTCGGCGACACCATTTAATTGACCTAACGAACTGTTTTTCTTTTGATACAAGAAGTTTTTTCACTAATCATCTAAACTACATGTAGGAAAATTCAAATTTAGGTACAAATCTTTTTACACTAAATAAATCTAAATTACGAAAAAGAATTCGAACGCAATTAGTACAAAAGGATCAATGCAGCACTACTGTGACTAATTATATTTTTAAGGAGGGTAGAGTGATGTGTGTGTGTGTGTGACCCCATCTTTTATTTGACAAAAAAAAACCGCATCTTTAAAAAAGTTACAAAAGTTAAATGTAAAGCTACAAATTCAATAAATTGTTGGGGAGTGAGAAAGGTCAACTTTTTAAGCTTTTTTTGTACCTGGATCTTGTGATTCTTTAAAAGAGGGTGATCCAAAGCTGGCTGTTTTCTTTTATGAACGCAATCTATGATATCTCCATCTGGACTCTGCAAAAATTGAAGGGAAAATTAATGTATATACATATGAAAGTACAAAATAATTATAAGCTAAATAATTTGATTTAATAATTATTACAAATTGTGAAAAAAGTCATAAAAATGCACATACTTGAATGGTCATAACAGCTGGCTTGTTGATCTTGTTCAAGTGCTTCTCAATCCTTTCCAGTCTCAAGCTGCTAACTTGCTTATTATGCCTTGTGTATTTCAGCTTTCCAGAATAAGCAGCTTCCACAGAAAGTGAAAAATTTTGGAAAAATATGCTGATGAGAAAAAAGTGCTTCAGAAGAAGAACAGGTGACAAGTGCTTTTCTCTCTTGTTCCTTCCACCAAGAGTAGTAGTAGTCCCCATGCTATTATCTCATTCAGTGGCAGAGATGAGAGACAATGGAAAGAAAAAGCTAGAAGCAGCTGCTAGAAGATGCAGAAGCACTTGACCATTACTGGTAAAACAAACAACACAACCAAATCTGACTATTTTGCTTGATATATTACTTGCACCAGACACCCACACACACAAACCACAAAACTTCAAGGAAAGGGACTTGATGCAATTTGCAACCAAGAGGGTCCTCTCTCTCTCTCTCTCTACACTTACAAAATTAATGGAGAGGAAGGGGAGGTGGGTGAAGGATAATTAAGCTCAGAGCACAGCGCAGAGAGAGAGACCCTTTAGAGCTTCAACATCAAGATCATCATTGCCTGCAACATTGGTTTCATATATATTGGAAGCACTGCTGCCTTTTCTTTTTAAAATTTTATAAACCTCTATCAGCAGCTTCTTAACAGGATCTCGTAGCAAAAACGAGACGATGTATACAAGTTGAGGGCAAAGAAATTTAAGGAGAGGGGAGGGCAGTGGGCAGTGGACAGGCTAGAAAAGCATTAAAAATGAAAATAAAAAGGGAGACCTACCCAATACCCCCAACTGAAACTTCCACCACCTTTTATTGCACTCCTTCAATGTGTATCTGCCCCAATACACTTTGCCATTAATATTTACTTGAAACCGCAAACCTTCCAATTCTTCGAACTTCTCTAGATCTTTATCTTTCTTTACTTCTCAGACTCTCCATATATTATTTTTTATGTGCGAGTATTTTTTTAATTTGTTTCTGTATGTACCTTCTTATATAAGTCTTCCAACCAAGTAACACTCATTTGGCGTATTCCTTGCTTCTAGCACATGGCATTGCATGCCCGGTCACCTTTTCTCACCTAAATGTAGGTATATCCGAATGTGAATAAGATATGTTACCATTTACAACATACACACACACACACACATATTATGTTGGAAGGAATCCAACCATGTAACTATCCTAATTCTAACATTTTAATTTAACCTCTATTTGATGAATGAACGAAAATGGGGTAAATTGAGACTAAATATACGAAAATGACAGTTTTAGGGGACAAAGTAAGACAAAACTTGTTTCAAATGGTAAAATGAGACTAAATATATAGTAATTTCCAAGGACAAATCAAGTAATAAGTTTTCCATTGAAGATAGAGTAATGTTTGGGAGACTATTTTATAAACTAAATGACATAGAAGTTGGTGATTGAATTATTACTTAATCGCTGATAAACGTGCTCATTTTCAATTGATGACACCTCATTTGATTTGCTAATTTAGTCTCTCTAACATTACTCTTAAAGATAACCTTACATGGATTGTATCATACATTTTCTGTCAACATATATAATTATAACGTCAAAGTTATAAATACGTAGAAACCAGCAAGCATCCAATTAGTTGTTACAACAATAAATGAATATGTCTAGGGTTTGAACTTTGAGGCGATGAAAACGAAACCCAAAGAGAGGACTATTCAAAATTCAACGTACTCGATCGATCGGGACAATGTGTCCCTTGATCTGTGCTACAAACGCACCATTCTCCATGTGTGTATACATTTCAGAAATAATGACAAAATTTTAGTAAATAAAGTAATGGATTGAATAATATGAAAATATTAGTGTGTTTAACATAATAAATGGGTAACCTTCTATTCTCGAATCTCGAATGCTTCTTCTTAATTTGCTCCTCATTAATAAATAAAAAATTTGGTTGTCAGTCTTCTCAACTCCACAAATCTGGATTTGACTCTTAAACTTTTAAATTTTCCATTTGCTTAAATACCCTCCACCACATCTCGTGATATTTTACTATAGCATCTCGTAAGATCTTTTGTTTGGAAAGTGATTTTGCTTGCGATCGAGAACAGCTTATATGCTTGGGTCATCACTACTATAGTATTCAAGTCTAATAATAGTGGAGAAAAATTTACACATGACAATGCATCATTGAATCATGACGCATGTAACGATGAACTTCTTTCATGTAAATCCTTGACACTTAAAAATATGAAGGACATAATAAGCGAAAAAGTGTTTCGGTTGGTTGAAAAGAAGAGTAGATCCGTTCGAAAATTAGGACAAACCCTTTATTTTTCATGCACAACTCTATTATTTTTTACAAAATTAAAGAAAAAATCAACATAGAGATAAATCGAAATATGCCGAAAGAGAAAAGGTCCTTTGGGTTCATATAAGTTGGTGGTATATACAGAGCATTGTTTTCTCAAAATTCAATAGCATGGTATATATGCCTTGTGGTAATCAAAGTGAGAGTGGTCCAACACCAATGTGTTTGAATCGATCAATTTACCTTGGAGCATGGGAAGTGCAGAAAAAAATGCAGAGTAGACCCTAGCTACTCTTGTGTGTGTGTGTGTATATATATGTTCACTGTAAATAATAATCCTGACAAAGTTAAAACCATGCATGCATGCATGGAAAATGATAAATAAGACAGGTAGCTACGTATATACGTACGTATTTCATTTAGAAATATTTTCTTTTTCTTTTTTAACAAAGTAGGAAATAAGTTGATTCATAGGACTGGTACAGATTTGGAGCTGCTTCGTATTTGAAATACATGACAAAAAAGGAAGAAAATCATATTTACCAATATTAACTTTTCCAGAATATTTTTTTTCCACCTAACTCAAGCCTCATGAAGGGTATTAATTTACGACTCCAGTTGAGAATGTTGGTTTCTTTGATTATTCAGATAGTTTCCATTTAACATGCTCAATATTTCAAAAACATTTCAAACGTGGGATTATAATTTCCCACTGACAATACTGAGGGCATTTTTTAAATTAAAAAAAATATTATATTGTGTTTCATTCAAACCAAATAAATTAACTGGAAGGAAGGGTAAATTCGCAAGTGTAATTAAATTCTGAAATTATACTAGTACGTAGTAAAACACCAAGTGAGTAAATTGGACAATGACCACACAGAATGGGGAGGGTCCCTTTGATCTAAAGCACTAATAAATAATTTGGTATATTAAAAAAGTGAGCACCTAGATATTAATGTAGCTTAATCGTGACCGTTGAAATAGAGATTTGAAAGGAAAAGAATTCTACTCCAATTAGCATATGTCTCAACAGTCAGTCCACAATGCTACCAGAAACAACTCTGAACTCATATGATATATGAAACGCTCATGCACATGCAGCTCACTGATAAAAGGGCATTTCAGTCTTTGCACCATACGCTTGCTTCTAAGCCAAGAAGGCTTGAATGGAAGACTCTGGCTGTAAACAGTATCACCCAACAATGTAAGTTTGTTAATTTACCAAGATAACCCTCTCTCTCTCTCTCTCTCTCTCTCTCTCTCTCTCTGTTGTGGTTGGAACAATCTGAACTTTGCAATCACTCATGGGGTGAGGGTCCTGAGGGAAGTTTTAACGGCTAAGGAAAGATTATATAGCATGAAACTTAAAAGGTGGCAAAACCCCTTGGTTAAGAAAGAGAGACCAATCATAATATTAGTTAGAACTTGCTTTGCTTTCTTTTTCCCAAACATCTACCAACCCATAAGTGGAAAGGAAGAAAAAGACCTTATGTTTGTCACCCATGAAAAGACACTTGGTATGGAATGGAACGAACCAAAGCGAATAAGTGATCGATAGAGATACAAAGGGGCCTAAAAGAAAGTTGATTCTAGTCGATGTGCATGCCTTCTTACTTTTTAGTTTTTAGTTAGAAATTTTTAAAGTTATATTTGGGTGAAAGGACATCCAAATTCTAAGAGATTCAACCAAGTTGGTAAAGAATGTACAACAAAATGTTGATAGGAGCGATTGGAAGTACACTCTATGATCATGAATTATTTGGTATCTCTCGTATATATCTTCGTAATGGTCATGCAGTTCATTTCTAATCCCTTATTTCTAGTGCTTTGCAATGTGTTTCTTCCTCACTTGAGTTGAATCCCTTGAAAAATTTAAAAGTCCATCACCCAACCATAGCCCTAAAGATGCTTGAACTAAATAATGTCTTTACGCAAAATGTGCTTGTTATTGGATTAGGGAGCAAATATCGTAATTGGTTTACAAAATTTTCAGATTTGCAATTTATTTGTCATATCCGACAGCATGGACTACTTTCAGCGACAAATTAAGGGCCTATAGCGACGACATAGTGAGGAAAGTTTCGTCGGTAAAATCCTTCTGCGGCAGAACTTTACTCTATGAAGGGGCGTTTTGTGTATATTTTGATGAGAGATCGGGAGTGGCATACTAGGAAGATGAAACACATGAAAGACAAAATGAAGCTTACAAAAATGGCCAAGCCGACGCGCGTCGCCCTCGTTCTATACATGATCCTCGAGTATATCCAATTAACAATTACATTGTACTTGTAATAATACCCAGGTTACAAAAATGGGTAAAGAAGCCTCTATGATTTGATCTTTGTGTATCCGCATTTCTGTGATTGAAAGGTGGCATGAAAACTTCTGTAGGCATCCCAAACGTATGGATTTTCTCTACCTCTCCACTCTTGGAGCAGCGGAAAACAAAATATCGCCTCGGTAAAGAACCAATTTTTCAGCCACTTGCCGTGTCCTCACCGTCTTCACTATCATCGCTGCAATTCCGTGATGTAGTAAGCAGTGCAAACCAATGACTAAAACCAGAGCACGGACTAGTAAAATCGATCATCGTATAATTATATTTTCATTTATATCTCATATATTATTATATCTTGAAGTATTGTATATACCTATTTTCGGGAAGCTTTGATATTCCTCTGGCATCCAAGCCTGTGATGAACTTTTGTGCAGCTTGAACATTTTCAGGACCTGGAAAAATGTGGAACCGAAACGGTTACAGCTGCAACCTTTCTGCAGAAACACTGTAACAGTTGCAGTAAAACAGTGCAAGTTAAGCAGAAAAAAGTACCCTTTGACAATTGGAAAGCACGCAGAGCACATCTTTCTGCTGCGAGTCTCATGGGAGTACTTCCATCTTTCAAGCATTCAGCAAGAGCCAGTCCAATAATATTGAAACGAGCCAAAAATAACCAAAGCATTTTCCTGTAATACAATTTACCGTGCATAAAATCCTTAATGATATGCACAGTTTCATAATTTCAACATGAAATTCTGAAAGCACAAAGCACATACCTTAGAACCTCGTTTTATAGCAGATAATGCCTTTCTTCTAACTTCACTAGAATCATCGCGCAAAGCCGACACTAAGGATGATATAATTTCCAAATGAAGTGACGTATTAGAAGGATCACTTCGGAGCTTATGAATCAGAAGTCTCCCAAATGCCTTGGTTGAAGTTTCACGCAGTGGGAGCTGTTTGAAGAAAAGAATCACTACTTTTTAAAGCATAAATCGATTAAAAAAATAAAAAATAAACGCAAATATCAAGATTAAGTACCTTCTCATCAATCAAGGCACCCTTAAGCTGGTCCAAGATAGACGGAAACTCTGGAGACAAACAAATAGTGGAAGGGTTGTGCCTGAGCATGGATGATATTGTGAGTCCATCGCCATGCCTAGCAGACAAGCTACGAGATGGTAGAAAATCATAGAGTTCCTGAAGCAGCTCTGTCAGTTGAACATCTTCTAGGTACTGATTATCAATAGTGAAAGTTAGGTCAACAATAAAGAAAATCATTTTAAAAGGAAGCGGATACAGAATCTTGAACTTCATGATTAAGTGAAAAATCAATCTAGAATCCGTAATTGCTAATCCAGAATTATCCATGGCATACCTGGGATGTGATCCCCAAAATGCTTGCAGCAGATCCTTAGGTTGCAAGTAGAGACGAGTTCTAAAAGCACTGCTCACACTTTTTCCAGCATGCTTTAGGACACCTTCAAGAGCAGACAAACTTGCCTCCCGAACTCCACTATCAGGAGCCTGACGGTGAAATGAGAAAGATTTGTTCAATCAAGATTTGAAATTTAAGTACATGAAAGAAGATTCTAAGTAACAATTACCTGCAAACTGGAAAGGAGGTCTCCAACTAAAGGGTCAACCCGGGTACTGAGAGCACTAAGCTTTCCGAGTGCAAGGGCAGCACTTGAACGAATGATTCTGCACTTGAAAAGTATCTAATATGCTGAATATATGGAGAAAACAAGCTGAACTACTTGTTCCCACTGTAGAAATATTTGAAATTTAAAACACAAGCAGTTGAAATGAAATCATTATGATTATAGCTATTTTCACATCGGGGACATTAGCTGAGACATCACTACTAAGACACGCACCATTTAAAGGACAACCCAAACCAAGTACCCGTGAACCAAAAAGCACATTGGCAAAACATTACTAGATGATTGTACTAAGCCAACCTTGTGCTATCCTGTAGACACTTTACAAATGTTGTCTGAAGCTGAGGAAGAAAAGGTTTCAGCGCCATTCCACCCTTTATTATCATAATTGTCAAGGTAGATAAAATAGCACTCTTCACTTGCCAAGGGAACCGGTCACCTTTTTATTTATCCGGATAAGAGGCCTGAAGTTGCAATCCAATAGTAGCCAGTAAGATTTATGGAAAGTTAGCATCCCGCATATATCAGGCTCAGTTACATTACAATACTGGCCTAGGTCATTAAAGCCAAACAATGTTAACTGAATCTACAATTTATGAAGCTAGTAAATAGTAATACAATAAAGACCATGAATATTTTCAACAGTTTGCCTCCCAGAGATTATTTCCTCAGGTAAAGACTCATGTTCTTTCATACAAATTAAAATTACAATGCTTGATTACTGAGGAGCCCAATGTCTAGAGACAAAGAAAAATAGATTGTAAATATAAACACGCGTTTCATTATTTTTACAGCCTCTACAAAACTTGAGTAATAAGCAAACAAAATCATTCCATTAATCAAGACATCAAGACACAATTTTATACATTGACATCAATGAGGTCAAAATGAGACATCAAATTTAGGGAACAAAGTTTATCTACCATTATTTAATCATACATACCCTGTGATTGGGATGACAAACTCTTTCAGTGCCTGTTCAGTTCACCGAGACCCAATGCTGCTTGCTCTCTTAGTTCAGCAGATCCACTTGTTAAACCCTAAAGGCGGTACAGGTAATACCCTAAAATGGCATGCCCAAAAAGGAATGTAAAGGTTCTTTTCCTTTTGCAGTACGATAAAAACAGAACTTTATTACTACAAAAGAAAACAAAACAAGCACAACAGACTAGGAGTCCGTAACTGCTGAAACAACAGCTGGACCAAAGCCCATGAAGCAGCCTCTCAAGGATTCTCCCTTTTACTTCCACAATTAAAATATAGAATTGAAGTGCACTTCCAAACCATTACAAACTAGCTATAATGATGTACGGTTGGTATGAACAAACATAGAACAAGACAATAATTTACTGCCTTTCATTTGACTTGAGCATCCAAGGAAAAGAATAGCAAACATACTTGGTGAAATAAGCAATGGTTGAAGTGCTTTTGGTAAACAAAACCCAGGTATGACAATTGGTCCACCCTGCAAGGTCATAAACACAACATGTTCCGGTTAATAGGCTAGGCCATTCACGGGAAAACATATAGACTACACAACATATGGAATTAATTTTAAACAAAAGCATCTGCAATACTTGGAATATTGCCTACCTTCTTTCTATGCTCCTTATCCCTGGAAGTAGATACAGCATCTCGTACTAATTTAATATATGAAGGAAGTACCGCCTTGGGAACTGAACTTACAACCCTAGAGAAAGCTTTCCAAGAAACCTGTTGAATAGAGGGTAACATACAATGTTATGTAATTGGAGTCAATAACAGAAGCTGAAATGCTAATAGCACATACCGCCACAGTAGCTGAATCAGAATCACTGAGCAAAACAATCAGGGTAGATATCACGTTTGGAGCTTCAGCAACCAAATATAATTTACTGTTTTTGAAGAAGTAGCTGATAAGGTATGAAGAACTTCTTCTAATTGAAGCCTGAAACCATGAATACAAAAGAGTGAGAGAGGGATATAAACAGGATTAAAGCATTCAATTACATTGTTAGTAAAACAACTTAATACCTGACTATCACTGACAGCTCGAACAAGCTCAGATATAAGAGATTCAACACCTCCCTCATCTATGACTAAAATCACAGTCTCAGCAGCCTCCTTTGCCAACTTTTGAATTTCCTAGAATTTCAAAAGGAAAAATATTCCAACCTGATTAGATTTCAAATTGCCAAAAAGGGAAAAGAAATATGTTCTTAAACAAGCCAGAAGATTGCAGACTGCAACAACGTACCTTCTCATCAGCACCCATTGCAGAAAGTAAAGCAGGAAGAACAGTACCAAGATGAGGGTTAAGACCAGGTCCAGCCACCTCAGCTACAGCTCCAACAGCATGTGCATTAAACGCACTGGATATGTCAGCAATTACAGTCAACAAGAAGCACCCACAAGGACATTATTATTTCAAAAATCAATGAAGGAATATAAAAAAGTAATTTGAGAAAGAAATACATACATAAGTGGCAGGTGGACCAGCTTGGGTAAGATGTGAGGCAAAACAGCAGAAATCCGGACACTAAAACAAAAAATACAGCAACTTAGCACGACAAAAGTTCTTCGAGTAAGAGAGCGCGAATGAGAGACATAAAATGTAAGTGGATATTTCACCTTAAGATTTGTTTGAGGCCATCAAGAGCAGTATCAGAAGTTTGATCATCCTCCAAAGCACGTAAAAGAGTGGGAACAATTTCATCGATTGCTTGCATTCCAGCACTCTACATTGTGACTCATATTTTAACTTTATTCAAAGATGACCATCTTAAAATCAAAATATATAATAAAATAGACAACGAACCTTGTAGAGAGTGTTAAATGCTAACCCAGCAGCCTCACTAACCTCGGGCATGCTGTTAACAATTAAAATGTAAGGGCCGCATTTTGAAGGAAAGAAAAATAATTCTAGACAGATTTGGAAATTCATAAATATCATAAGAGAAGACAAAACCTGTCCGAAAGAGCAGTTCGAATGGTTGGTATGAGCTCATCCATGAAACTCAACAACTGATTTTTTCCAGCACTGGCCATTACTTCACTCAGACCAATGCACACTCCCTGATATCACAAGAAAGTTAGAAATGTGTTAGCACACTAACCAAACTGATGCACTGGTTGGGCACTAAACCAAATGATACTTGCTTAGACAACCACAAAAATACATCCATGTTCAATTCCAAGACAAAACCCCTTTTTAGGGGTGAGACTAAATGATAATGAGAATGCTCAGTAAATAACACAGTTGCAGCATCATAACAAACAAAATAAAGAAGGAACTCTCACTCGTCTTTTGCCAACGTCAGAGTCCTTTAGCCCTTGGGATAAAATTGGGATGATCCATGGAAGTACTCTTGCACCAAGTTTCCTGACAAGCTCACCCAGTGATCGTCCAGCAACCTGCCGTCTTTCAGAGGACGATGAAGCAAGAGAGGCAATTAGAGTATTCATTAAAACTGGCATTATTTCCTTTAGAGTCTTCGGAGTATTTGCCACAATAGTTTTCCATACATGCAGAGCAGCCTGAAAAATGGTAATTTTGACTAAAAAGTTACGTATGCTCCGAAAATAAAACAAAAGATTGAACCCGTGCTAAGTAAGTACTCTCCCTACCTGACGAACTGATAAGCTGACATCTGTTCGAACCATATATAATGCAGCAAGAACTTCATCACGCTTTTCCCTTCCCAGAACCTCAATGATAGCCTGACCCTGTGCTTCAGTACTAGCACCTTCATCATCACTGCCACCCTCAAGTAAAGCTTTCCCAGAAGTTCCAGCAACCTGGATTTGAAGAGATTATCTCAGCAACCAAAGACTTAGAGACTTCACGCACGAAAAGAAAAAAAAAAGGAAACAGGGTGAAGACTTAATTACCTTAAATAAGAGATCACCCAATAATTCCACAGAGCTTTGCCGAATCTGCCAACTATCGTTAAAGATACCATCTTCAACAACAGGAAGGAGCAAAGGTAAAGACCTGGACGTAAAAGAAAACAGAAAAACAAAATGAAACCCATCAGATGGAAACCATTATGACAACATTATGGGCTGGTTTGGTATTGCTGTGCTTTGAAAAAAAACTGCTTCTACTGTGCTGTGAGAATAAGCTCATTTTTGCTGCTTCACGTTTTCAGCTTTTTTTCACCAGAAACTGTGAAAATAAGTTGTTTTTAAGTGTTTACCAAACACCATTTTGAGCTCAGCTTTTTTTGATACCCACTTTTTGTTCTGAGGTATATCAAGATTCAACCTTCGGTTCATATTTCGTCGACCAACCCTTCCTAATTCACATCTTTGTTGAAATTTTCCAAACAGGGTTTGCCGCTAAGCCAACCCTCCATATCTGGACGCTGGTTCAAGTCAACAGTGGCAAAGATTGCCAATGCCGGGGAAGCATCCCAAATTATGGAACATCCCACTCAAGTATGAGCACTCAGCCCAGAATGCAAATGAACGACCATTTATAATCCAATTATTCCCAAAAGGGTAAGATATTCAATGTTGCACAACATCCAGACTTGGGAATGATAATTAAATTTAGCACAAATTGGTAATATTTCCTAAGAAAAGTTCACTTTTGGTTGCCATCAAGGTCATTAAAGAGCAAAGTAGCTTTAACTGATAAAACCCATGGCACTGTCCAACAACCACAAGATTGAACCCCCACCCTCACCAGGATTAGAGGTTCACTGGACTAGAGAGATCAATCTCCTGTCTTGTAGCATATAGGTTCAATGGGCCTCCAATGGACCACAATTACCTTGTTATTCAATACTTTTCTAGACTAGAACAAATATCCAAGACTCTCCGACAAACAATTCATTAGAGAGCTATCACAATGATCAACCAGGGAAGTGCTTACGTTGTTGCGTAATGCTCAACCAGGATGCCCGACACCTAGTGCTGCCTCACGTACAAACTCATTTTCATTGGCGAGACCTGTAAGAGTATAAGCTCCCATTAAGTTTAAATAGAGCACCAGAGTCTTATTGTGATATATGATACCATATTTTACAGAATACCAAAACTCCACACACTGTACTTACCATCTAAAATAGCAGGCAGCACCAGCTGTAAATAGTTCTGGAATTGGACGCCCAATGACCTTGGTAAATACTACAATCAATTCCCAAACAATACATGACCATTAAACAGAGCTGGTAAAACAAATACTTGCAGTAGTGGTTAAAATGTTTAAAACATGCTGTCTTCACCTTAAATAATGTTAAATATCCATCATGGACAGACGCTTTTTGATGAGAACAGTTTCGGATAATATCAGGAAGTGCAAGCTCAAAGTACTCAGTTCCAAGTGCAGCTAATACCTGGATTGGATCAAATGTCTCTCAGCAAAGCAAGGAAATAATTATAGCAGGTATATACGGAAAAAATAAATACACGTCTGCATAAAGAATCATCATTGTCAAATGCCCGCCATATTGACACTATGGATAACATGTTTTCCAGCTTACAAGTATATATATACTCTTTCCTTGACCTATTTTTTTTATTAAGTTTCAATAAGGATATTTCCACTAAATACATTGAAAGTAAAATGGGCGGGAGTCATTTAATTATTGGATAAAAAAGAGAGCATACATTGGATGAAATAAATGGCCTAAGAAAGTTATGACATTATAATTCACAGCATAAATAATTGGCTTGTAATCATTAACATTACAATGAATGCATGATCTAAAACTTAGTGGGATTTGAGCGAAAGGAAACCAATGAACATTTAAGTTACCAAGTAATGCAAAAGAACTCACTCTTACCTTCAATATACAAAAAGCTACGATCAAATTATAGCATATTTCTAATAAATGTAATACCCGATATAAATATGACCATGTTCCCAGCTTTTCGAGCATGCAATTATATTTCCCTTTTCAAAGTAACAATTAATATGATATGTAACAGAAGTTTAACCATGCTCAGACAAAAAATAAAGAAAGAATTTCTTAGTTTAAAGAGTAAAGCTGACCTCGCTCAACCCTTGAGCTGCTCCAGAGCGCTCAACATTACTATTATCAGATTTAAGTGTATGAAATAACCAGGGAACGAGATCTGGGAAATGATCTTCGCCCATTTCCCTTATAAGGGATCGAAGGGCCCTTGCTGCAACTGACCGAACTTCTGGAATTGGATCCACAAGAACCTAGTTTTGGGGCATACAAGTACTTAGAAAACAGTTATATAGAAGAGTCAAATATACCACTCTTGAAAAATGGTACCTTTTTCACTTCAGGAAGAAGTAAGCCAATATATGGAATCATATCCTTAGGTTCAGTAACTAATGAGCACATGTTGCCAACTATTTGTGCTGCTTTCTTTGTAGTCTCAGCACTCCTTTCCCGTAGCCCTCTATGTACTATTGGCACCAACAGTGCCAGTCAATTGTATTAATAAAAGTGGTCTGCAAAGAATTCAAAACGTTCAAATAAATAAATGAAGGAAACAAAGTTAAAATAAAGTGGCAGAGTTCACCATTCAAATCCTTACCTGTAAGAGAATATCAAGAGAGTACTTTGTATGGTCATTGGGATCTGAAAGACCCAGTAGAAGAGTAGGAACAAGGGAAGCTATTTCAGGATTCTTTATTACACTCCCAACCTAAGAATAGAACAAAAACAAAATGCATTAACAATGATTATAAAGTATAAATAGGTATCTCATTGCAAAATTTAAAAACCTGTTGAAGTGCCGTTTGTCCTGCTGACTGGACTTTAGGATGTGTATCTGTTAAAACCTGCAGGTGCAATAACAAGGTTAAGAACAAAGCATAAGACAACAATATACATATTCTAAAAGTGCTACATAAACTAATGTCCATATAAAGACAAACCTCAGTCAATTTTGGAACAATCTTCGGGGAGACACTGAGATAGCTGTTGAGGAGTGCAATAGGCCATAGCCCCAAGCAGTTGGACACTACTTTGTTTTGTACGCCAAGATTTATCTTCAAGACCCTATCAAAATAATGTATTTATATAAAATGACAAATTTGAAGATTAAGAAAATTTCCCAATAAGTTTATAAATAAATAGGTAAGGTATAAGATAATTACCTTCAAAAGAGATGGAAGAACCAGTTTAACTCCTTGAGCACTGAGTTGAGACATCATTGCACGAGCTGAACACTCAGCACCTTCACGAACGGCAACAACTTGAGCCGAGAATGAAACCAACAGTAGTGGCAACATTTTAATTACAAACCTGCATCAGAAAGATGATAGGAGGACAGATAGAGAGAGTTCAGGTGAATATTAAAGTCCATAAAGAAAACTTCTTTGATCATAACCTATCACTTACCGTTCAAATAGTCTTCCGAGTGATTCACAGAGACACTCAAATCCGAGAAAAGCTCCTTCACGACATTTGGCTGAATTCCTGTAATGGAAAGGAGATACAAAAATGAAAAGCTGCATCCCCAAAAAATAAAAAAAATAGAAAAAATAAAATGCATAAGAAACAAAAGTTTTGAGTAATCTAGCAATCTTGCAACAATAATTGACTCACAACACCAAGACCCTTCTATTCTAGAAGTTGCAACAGAAGTTTCAAAAGATTCATAACTAATGATAAGAGGAAAGAAAACTCCACAACCTCAGAATCAACAATTATTTGTCCCCACAGAATATACTAGCTTAAGAGTAGTCCAACAACACAGTGATGATATCTATCAATCATTCAATGACTAATCAATATATGTTTGGAAACATCACTATACAAAACTCACAAAATATAATTGTCTACAACATATATAGAAATGCCAGTCAACTTCTTAAACCAGGGTTAGAAATCCAACCTGTCTACGAGTCCTTGTAGTCGAGCTACAATCCCATATTTCTTCAAGCAAGAAATACCGAATCCCTTGACCACTCCAGCAAGCCCAAAAAGCAGCTCCACAGCGTTCCCCATATTTGTCACTCTTCATCAGTTTATCCAAAAGCCTCGAGACAAGAGCTGGTCCATCATCCTTGTACAGAGAAAAGAATAGGATTAGCTTTCCTCTTAACGTCAATACTGTATCTATCAACATAAACAAAGTCATAAGACAATGGAAAAAACAAAACTTGATCAAAGAGGAAAACTATTGTAGCTACACTTGAGTCGTGTCATCCTTGCTTCGACTGCATTAGTGGAGACAGGCATGCAGATACAGCCCGCTGAATGGAGTGTTTAGCACATCCAACAACTTCTCAACAACAACATGAACTTTTGGATCATCCTGTTCCAGAGTACAGACAAACGCTAAACTGTGAATTCCGGAAAGCTGTGGTCACTGGTTATCTCACAAAAGAAAAAGGAAGGGAAGGGATGAAATCAAAAAAAGGAAAGAGTAAAGACAGTACCTTTGCCAAATGTTTTGCCAATGCTCCAGTGAAAATAACAACTCCCTCGCGTACCAAATCATATTTCTCTTCATCTGATGCCTAAAGTTAAGTTATTGTCTAAGATAAATTATGAGGTTCATGTAGTAGCTGGGCATGGAAACAACAGTGTCAGCCATTTAACACAAAAACAGACATGACCTGAAATAAAAACTATAATAATTTTGCAACCATCACTAGTTAGGAAGTGAGAAAAACCTTTTTGTTCAAGTAGTTCTCAAAGATGGGAAATAGCAAGGAAACATTATCCCTGCCATGCTTATCAATAATCATAATACCAGCATTGATCATTCTTCCCCTAACATCGGCATTAGGATCACCCTGCATATTGAGAAGCAACGACAAACTGGTTAAAGTTAACTATGTCTCCTTTCTGACAAGGACTATACAATATCTCTTTTCAATTGAATGCATTGTTCATGCTTTCGAAACAACGGTGATGTAAATCTTACTAGTGCTCTTGAAATAAGAAATGTCATAACAACAGGAAGGTCTTTTGTTCTGAGTACATCAGCAGAAGAATTTAATGCTAAGGCTACACCTTGTCGACCCAGCCAACCAGCATCAACATTCTCCTCAGTCAAACCAGCATCACGGATATACAGAGAAAATAAAGTAGAAAGAGACTCCTGCATTACAGTAATTATTATAACATTACTACTTGAGAGACAGGTATAAGAAGGTCAATGCAGGTTTGATACTTCAAAGTCAGACAAACCTGTATAGAATCAGGACATTCATCCAAAGCAGCTGCTAATGCCTCCGCAGCAGCAAAATGGACATTATAATTGATATGGGTAAGTGCTTTGAAAAGGCCTGAATAGTCAGTCCCAAAGTCATGCCCATATCGATCCCATAAATCCTCTGCTGCTTCTGCAACGGACTAAAGCAAAAGCATAAAGAAAACAAATGAGACTAGAAACATGTTTGCATAGCAATAGAATATTTTACATTAGTGAAGGAGAAAAGTTTATAACTGTAAACTAAAATACAGATAAATCTCCATCTTAAGCTTCAGCCATAAGATGGGACCCTTATCCATTAGTCAACATATACACTCTTAACTTTTGAAAAATAATTGGTACACCAAACCTTTTCTGGGTCATGTAAAGCAACCCAAATGCCTGTAGCGACTTCAACATTCTGAGGAAGAGACCGACTGGCAACAGCAGGAATACATTTGACAGCACTAAGGCAGGCCATTCTAACATGAACATCATTTGCATAAACCCCGTACAGAGCCTGAAGATAGACATCATGAAGGATGAGTATCATCAACGCACATCAAAGAAAAAAAATTAAAGTACAAATAGAAATAACATACTGCTGCCACTTCATCTGGTTGCAGGCCCAAACACAACTCGTTCAACGCAGGTCCAACAGAGGCTTCATAAGCTGGAACAACACCGAGTACATGATAAAGAACCTGTAAAAAGAAGTGAATTAGAGAAGAACAACAAATAAGGATACTATGAAATTATTGGAAACGGAGAATTTTGCTGAAGGAAAATTCAGTAACTGAAATCATTTGAAGCCTTGGAAGGGGTAATAGGGGGTCCATGTGCAGATATAGAATCTGAAGCACATCATTGTGAAGTCCCGTCTTCTTAGAGCATAACAGAATTTGCTCCATTATCTGACAACATGAACATCAAAAGGGATTAGCCAGAGAGAAGAAGCACAGTATAGTTGAATCGGTTAAATGGGAAAGCAGGAAAACTTACAGGGAACACAACTGTAAAAGAATCTACAGGAAGAGGTCCCGATTTACAAGATACAGAAAGGCCATTAATTATTCGCTCAAAAAGACTCAAAGATGGTGTTTCATTGACTTCCCCTTCACCAACCGATGGAAACATATCCAACACAAGACGAACTTCTTCAGTCCCAACTAAGCGCAAAGCTGTAGCAATGTCAAGGGCCCAATTACAAAGAGGTGGAGAAGTGCATCTAGAGAGTTTCGCCACAGTTTTATATGCCACGTCACTCACTATCGGGGACCTTAGCAATGGATCAACATAGTTAACCTGATATTAGATAACAGGTCAAACCTATTAACACAATATATTATACAGAAAATTCAGGTCTGAAATATGTTAACAAAGTTCATAACAAATGGAAAATAAAGGGATATATGGGCAATAAAATAAGAGACGGAAGCAGATATAAATCATCAAATTCCTGACATAATAAAATGTTTCCTATTGACAATAATATTAAGGAAGGCCGGAGATCATACACCACTGAGATAGGAGCAAATCAGCAAGCCAAATTATATTCTATGAAAAGTAGAAACAAAAGGATATTTCAATGAACTACTTAAAGACTAACAAAGATTTCACATATTCTGGCTCTTGGAAGCATAAGGAAGGAAGATGACTGTGCGCGAAAATAGGATTAGCAATTGCCATTTCCCCAAGAGCTGCAAGTATGGAAGACAGATTTTTCTGTATTTCTCAGACCTTCTCACGTATGGATGCCTCCTCCCTAAGTTGAACCTCACGCGCTTCCTACTTTGCAGTCTTTCCTTTATCTGGCAAATTGAAATATTGTAATGCTACTGAATAAATAAATAAAATAAAAACATTAAAACAAAAATTCCACTTAAAAAAGAGAGGCAACAACAATTCACCAGGTTTCTTTGCAGACTTTCCAGTTTCCCTTTTACCCACAGAATTATTGGTTTGCTCAACTTTTGCAGAATGATTGGAACCACCATGGTCTTGTGAATAAATACAAATGCGACACCATAAAAATTAAGAATTACTTTCAAAAAAAAGAAGACATGAATAAATAAAAGAAACTGTTTGGTACCATGTCATCTAGGTCTTCATACATCTGAAAACGGCCCTTTGCTTGTTTCATGTTCTTAGCAGCGACAGACTCTGCAATGTAGACACCTTGCTCACTGGAAAGCATGCCTTCAGGGGTATGAAAAATCTGAAACATTACAAGTGGAAACAAATTTGAAATAAACTACAAAACAAAGTAAATTGACATAGTTTAAGTAAATTACAAAGTGTAACACAGTAAATGTTAGTGAAAGTTGGTGAAATTACTAACTTAAAGGCCGATGGACAATAAGAAACCAAAAAAATTCTAACAAAAAGAAAGGAAAAAAAATGGAGCACAGTTATCAGGCAAGGTCAACAACTAAGTTACTGACATTTTACCAAGACCCAAAATATGCATAGTTGCCCAACATATCATGCAAATACAATAAATACAACCCTATCTTTGCAAGTTTCACCTCTTCATTTCCTGGAAATAAGAACATTGGTCAGCAATAAACACCCAAAACTTCGGCCACAAAGATTAAACATAAACAAAAATGAATAGGACACGCAATTAGAAAGCTAAGTGACGATCTAAATCCAAAAAGGATAAAGTAAACAAATTTTAATACCAAGAAGAAAAGTAGGAGAAAATTGTTGATAAAATAGTTTTAAAGACAAAATAATATAAGACTACAAGTTCACTTCGTACCATCATCCTTGTAACAAGTTAGAAGGAAACTACATAAGGTTTGTGACAGGCTGTTAAGGTGTTTCCCATCTGGAGCATTACACATTTCTTGCAGTGTGTTGATCATGCCAATCCTCTGATATGGAAGTGTAAGTCTTCCCTCTGAGCCTGCTTAAATGGAAATGTTAATTAAAGAACACAAGCAGACTTTAAAAACCAACTTAACCATAATGAAGAATATTTGAAGCCGCTTAACAGTGTGCTCAAATAAGGAAATGTAAAGGAAATATAGTGGGGACTTGTCTTTTCCCTAATTTGAATATTAATCTGACTGAGGCAGATATGGACTTACCTCCTAACCCCACTCTTTGTTCCTAATTAGTGAGATAGGAAAACGAGAAGTGAAAGAAACTTCCACCAAATTTTAAAAAAGTCCCTTCCTTACCCATTCACCTACAGAAGAAAAAGAAGAAACTAAAAGGATACACTGATAAATTCATTAACAACAAGATTGTGTTCCCTTCAGTTAATAATTTCTTTCTCAGTATATTCCCTCTTCATTACTACTTTCCTTTCTGTTCCATCCATTTCAAAACTTCCAAAGTAATAAAATAATCAGGAACCAACCTCCAATTACAGATTTGACAGCATTGAACATTGCTTCTAAGGCATCTGGATTACTAGACTTTTGGCTCAAGCATCATATAACTGCCAGTGCCACAACCCTTCTGCCTTTGTCCACATGCTGAGCCTGAGGCAATACCACTGAAAGAATTTCAACGGCATACTTGCTTAAATCAAGGTTGACTGATTTCAACAGAATCCCAACCGACTCCAATACAATCTCTGGGTTGCGTTTCAGCATTTTAACAGCAGATGGAAGCACAATATTTTGAAAATCTTCGTGCAACATATGTTTAAAAAGTGGATGAAAAGCTTCACTTAGGCCCCTTGCTGGCTTTTCTCTTGCATTTAAGATTGCCTTGAGATATATCTCCAAAAATGTTGGCTGTGAAAAGCAATGGATGGGTTAAAAGCTTTGGCACATAATGCCACATGAATATGAACTTAAAGATAAATACAAATGGGGCTAGCCCCTTCAATACATGATCATGAAATACCAAATCTCTCACCTTGCATTGTTCATACAAAGAAGATGATTTGCTTGAGGTACTTGAGTACTCTAATAACAACCATATTAATTCAGAACTATCTTTGTATGGGATACGGGCATCTTTGAGTTCCTCTATATACATTTTGTAGATGTCTGGTGACTGATGAAACAAAAAATATGAAATGTTATGAGCAAAAAAAAATGTGAAGTTATGGAAGGATACTTATTCTTAAACAGAAGGTTCAACGGGCTAAACCTGAGAAAATAAGTGACAAAATGTCTTCTTGTAAGCCCTTCGCTCATGGAAAGACCTTTGCATAACAAGATTAAGTAACAATGCCTGCACTGTGGCAACTCTACACATAGCATTCTTCGAGACACTGGCAAACTTACTCTTACTCAATAGAAGACCTGAACAAGGGTTGCCGCAAAACTTTTCATGAAGGAAACCTCTTGTAAACCTTTTGTAATGATGTCATCAACAGCTTTCTTGGACCCACGATCATCGTAAATGTACAATGTTTTAAATATTATATCTATCAATGGCAATACTGCCTCGGTACCTATTTCTGTAGAATTCAAAATGGCAAGTAACTTTAGAAATAGAATGTGCTTGGATAATCAGCTCATAGAAAAACCCCAAAGGATTATGCATTAAAGTAAGCTCACTCTAATCCCAGTACCAAATTATCTAGGTGCCCACTACCAAATTATCTAGGTGTCCGCTGCCCAGTACTGGAAAACGTTATGTGCATAACTAGTCACACAGGAGATCAGTATAAGAAAAGATGGGACGAAAAGCAAATAAATTTAACTTTTCATAATCACAATTGACATAAAGAATAAAACTTTCCATTTAGCATTCCTGTAAACTAATGTTAATACTTAAATCTTCTTCAGCTTCGTTATTCAAAATGAATTAACCACCTAATACATAATAATGTCTCATTGCTCGAAGATATTCATCAGCTTCGTTAGTTTTCCACATCTGTTTCTTTAGCTAATTCTGTAAAGCAAACACACATTTGTGTAAAAATACGGTAAATTTCATCAAGCAACAATTTTAACAAAACAAAACCGTGCAAGCAAAGCCATTGCCTAACAAATTTACTCTTTACACCAATAATTAACAATAGTACATTAGCTTCAACAGTTCATCAAAATCGAGTTTAATTCGAATTTCTACATACTAAATTCAATTAGCAATACGTTATTTTGGTGTTCTATTTTCCTTCAATACACACAGATTTTACACACACACAAATTTCATGAATTTCACGTATGCATGCTAGGACGGCTGGAACAAGTTTAAATTTTTCAGAAATGACTGGAATTACAGTGAAATTGAAATCGAGAACCAAGATTATCACTAACCGAAGCCGCTGAGAACGGCGGGAATTTCATCACGGAAGATCCGAACCCGTTTCTTGGTGGAGTTGGTGGAGACCGACCCGGCGATGGAGAGGAGTGACTCGGTCGGAGTCGCCATAGGAAAACGGGCAGGGAGATCCGAATGGAGGATCCGGTTGGGAATGCAGAAGGTTTGTTCTCTGCGAGTTCAGTTCGCTGCTGTGAATGTCGTCAGAGTTGGAGGGAGTGACGTCAGAATGGTTAATGGGCCACTTTGGGTAGTTTGGGCTTGGATCGAATGAGGCTGTGGAGCCCATTTCAGAAAAACACAGTGAAACTTTTGGAGGCTAAAAGGCCCCTATTCCCTAAGGCCCGATACATGAAAATTTTACGATATTTGGGTTTTTTTTTTTTTTTTTGTCAAGATCACGAGGTGTCCCCACATCCGAAGGGTGGGACTAATCTTCGCTTGAGGTTCGGTTTGCCTCTGGCTACAAGGTGCTCTCAGCTGGTTTCAAACCCTTGCTAGAAAGGCACCAGGGAATCTGCCAACTGAAGGTGGCAATTTGAAGACGGTGACAGAATCATAAATAAGTTTACATTTGATGACAATATTGTAACTAAAATTAAAGTTTGGAGGCAATCAAAGTATCATAAACACTTAAGTTGAAGTTTTTCAGAAACAATATTGTTTCTTATTAAATTACATTTCTATCCCATATTTTTACATTTCTGCCTCATATTTTTTATTCATATTTTGTTTTAATTAGAGGGTTAAACTAGTAATTTTATAGAATTTTGGTTGACAATGAGTATTTTATTAATTAGTAGAGGTAAAGCTTTGCTTCTATTAGAAAAATGATATAATATGGTCTCCTAAAATGTGATATATGTAGTTTAAAGTAGTGTTTTATTAATCAGTAGATGCAGAAGTTGTTTCTCATCTCATCATGATGCAGACTGACTTCACATTCAAAGGTTATCAGGTAACGTCTAGTGTTTGCTGTGAGTCCAAAGCTGAAAGCTCAAATCGTTTGACGTCTATAACTTTAACAGTAGTGGAAAGCAGGCAGCTGTTCTTTTTGCACAGAACCTGGGCGTCATGCAGGTGGAAATGCAGGGCGGGGGATGCACTGGTGGTCATCAATGCATTGCAGAAGGACACGGCGGCTCTAGGAAATGGTCAGTTTGGGAATATTTTGCAGGATGCAAGTCACATGTTAAAATCCTTTCTGAGGTTGAAGGCTACGTTTGGTCCGGGTGAGACAAATAAGGTTGTACATCGGCTCGTAAGATTGGGCTTATCGTTGGATGCTCAAGTTTCTTTGAAGAACATTCAGATGTAATTTTAGATTTGCTTTTAGAGGATAGTATTCCTTCTTAATTTTAGAGGTGCAAGACGCTCTTTTTCCTTTGAATCGGATTGAAAGCCCCGACAAGATTTTTATCGAGGTCCATTGTAAGCACCTTATCCTCGTTGTGTGTACAGTTCCTTTCTCATTAATGGAATATCGTACCTTCTTCAAAAAAAAAAAAAAAAAAAAAACAGTAATGGAAAGCAATCATGTCTTTTACATCTTTGTGCGTATTCAATTTCAATTGATTATCTTCTTAAACAATTAACTATCTAATTCATTAATGTCATCGTGTTTATAATTAAATAATTAAATGAAATGTTGACATACATCTAACAGTTATAGCCATTAAAATTTTAATTTCTGCACCAATTAGATATATCTCCTATTAATCTCGTCTATTCAGCTTTCGACCTTTCGTGTCATCCAAAAAAAAATTGCATATATTTTGTGACAAATCTCTATAAACCCTAAACATGTGACAAGTATTTGTAACTCGTTCTGCCTGTGTACCTGTGACAGCAAGCCTCCGTAAACCCTAAACACGTGGCCAATTCTAAATGAAAAACTAGCTACTTGTCCGCTCGCATGCAGCATACAGTACGTAAGTATTTCTGTACACACAAATAATCCAATTCAAAAAAGGGAGACTCAAATAATCCAATTCAAAAACACACTAAAAATTAAGCACGGGAAAATAAAAAAAAATAAAAAAAGGAACATAGACAGCACATAACTTCAAGCTTAAGGAGTTGAAACAATTATACAGGTGTAGGTTGACCGTAGAACACATGTTCATCGAGGATTGTGTTCTACAGCAACAGCCAAGCAATTGTTTTACACATGTCTATATCCTCAATGCCTTGCCTTCCTAAAAAAATTACACAAAAAATTTTGCTTGCTAATAAAAGGATCAGATTTGGCCCTAATTAGGGTTTTAATCAAGTCGTGGACATGGAGAAGGAAGATAGGAGGGAAATAAGAGAGGAGGAGGAGGAGGAGGAGATAGCATGGGGCCGTCGAGAAAAGGTTGCATGAAAGGGAAGGGAGGGCCGGAGAATGCTTTGTGTAGCTTTAAGCGGAGTGAGGCAGCGGACGTGGGGGAAATGGGTGGCGGAGATTCGAGATCCGAATCGAGCAGCTAGGCTTTGGCTAGGGACTTTCAACACTTCGACGGGGGCAGCACTTGCTTATGATGAAGCAGCTAGAAAGCTCTACGGCTCCTCCACCAAGCTCAATTTGCCGGACGACCACCACCCCCCGTCCTCATCGTTGTCATCTGCTAATTCGACCTCTTCAATCAGTAAGTCTACCACTGAGTCTGGGAACTCTGAGGGGTTCGAGTAGTGGCAGTAGAATCAGTAGTGGTGATGGTGTGAAGCTTCCTTGGCTTCATTGATGGTTGGAGGTTGGAGTGTTGGAGATGATTTGTGGGAGAGTGGCAGTGGAGGTGGTAGTAGTGGTACCACTGTTGTGTGTTGAGTAATTGGGGCGCAGTTTGTGGAGAAAAGGATTTCATAGAGATGAATGACATGGGAGATATGATGGGGTTGGGAGGTGATGAGTTCATAAATTGGGATGCTTTGGAAGCTCCATTATGGAACTAATTAATTAGCTAGTAGAGTTTGTAAAGGGGCACATATGTCATAGACTAGTAATAACTTGTGTACACAAGAGTTCAAATCTTCTATGCCTAAAATTCTTTGTGGCCTCTTCATGCTTGATTTACTTGAGTGGCACATGTACGTCTTTTTAACTTAATTTATGTTTAGTTTTTTTTTTTTATTGAAAAGATAAATTGAAGGGTTTACATTAGTAGGTGATGCTTAAATGAATTATCATGTGTCAACAAATGAAATAGGTGACAGAGACCACAAAAATTTTTTGGTGCATAAGATTTAAACTCATATAGGCAGCTTTATATGGTCTCGTAGAGAGCCACTTTTGTTTCTTTAAATGTTTTTTGGTTGGGTTATGATTTTCATCTATTTCCTCGTTGATGTTAGTGGAACAAAATATGATGTGCATATCGTTTATTAATTTATTTTTCTGCTATTTTTTTCCAAAGCTTCTTTCTTAATTTTTGGTTGTCAAATCAAATTATTGAAGAAAAATTAATGACAAAAATTAACAAGAGTATGTGAGAGGTAAAAAGGGTGCTTGAGAAATAAAAAAAGATAAGTGAATAGCACTACCCTCGCAAAATTACAATATTATTCAACTTAATTGAAGTTTGACATATATCTAATTGCTTTAAAATGCTAAAAAGATTATATTTTAAAACATCACGTTGTATCACTTCTCTAATAAATATAAAATTTGTATTTGTGAGCACTTTACCAAAGAGGTAATACATTGTGGTATATGACCTCGATGACATTATTTAACTTTGCTACTTGTAGCCTTATAGGCCAAGAAAGTTGTAAATAATTTGTGGCCAAAAAGGATGAGTACAGCGCCCAATCAAACAGCACTTCTCAGGCTAGGAAAGTTGTAAATAACGTGGGGCTAACAATTGTTTATAGTTTGTGACCAAACCCACGTCTCAAAAAAGGCGAGTGATATAGACTTATAGCTTAAGTAATTAAGAACGTTTATTCATATAATCATGTACATTCAAAAGTTATACATTGAAGTTAAGCTATAAGCCCCAAAGATACTAAGTTTATCCATTTTATCTTGGACAATATGTTATAAAACTCGTTTCTCTTGATTCTCTCATATGAAATATTATTAGCGTAGATCCATAGAACTATTGATTTTTAGGCCATAATAACACTTTGCGTGACCAAAATAGTTTGTGTGTGTAAACAGAGATGGACATAGATCTATGTGCCGGATCTTCTAGATCATGGTGGTTCGACTCATTTCAGGGCGGTGGATGAGTTTGAGTCCCGTCATGGAGACTACTTGCCTCCCCAGTGTTTTCTTTGTACTAGATTTCACATATTCAATGTTTTTCATAGAAAAAAATAATAATTATCGGATTAAACTAGCAAACACATTCATTCTCAAACATAAAAGTAAGAAGAAAAAAAATTTATTTGTTGTTTTTATTTAAAAAAAACAATTATTTAAGAATAGTTTTGTAAAATGTTACTAAACGAGCCCTAACATCCGGCCATAAAAATTTATATAAAAGATACTTTGGATGCGGTTCCTAATTCCAAACATTCTTTGACCAAAATCTTAACGGTATTTAAAGTTTGATCAAAGTCTATTGACTTTGTATACCTCATTATATTACTAGTAATATTTATATTGTTATAGTTTTGACATCAATTGTTTGATATTTTATGAGATTTATAATCCTATAAATTTAAAATCCCTCTTTATAATAATATTAGAAACGGCTACAATAAAAATAAAAAAAATTCAAACATTTTGTTTGCATACATGGATAAAAACTATGAAACAATAAGAAATAATAAATGGCAAAAATATGTATCCGTAGTGTTAAAAAAATTGGTACATTTTACAAAAAAAAATTGGTACATTTCACATATAACAAAGTGGTACATTAATAAAGAAGAACGGGTATATTATAAATAAATTAGGGTACAAATAAAAGATTAAAAAATTATGAGTACAAATGAAATTTTAAAAAATATGGGCGCAAAAAGAAATTAATACATGGGTACAAATTAAAACTAAAAAGAAAATACTACAGATTTAAAAAAGGTTGCAAATTAAGGGGGGTGTAGTCAAACTAAGATTTTAAAGGATTTTAAAAGTGATAAATTTGATAGAATTTAAGAGGATTAAAGACTCTTACAAAATTCATATGGATTTTTAAAGAATTTGAATAGATTGTGGTGGATTGTGGTGGAAGGATTTGAAATCCTAGGGGGTGAGGTTGGATTCTTTTTAGTCTTGGTTATATATACTTTTGGCTCTCAAATCCCATAAAATCCACAACTTATTGAAATCCTCCAAAATCTTAATTTTTTTAATACACTTGGATTTGGATGGATTTTAAAATCCTTTAAAATCTTTTAATTGACTGCACCTAGATTTTAAAGGATTCTAAAATCCTTTAATTGACTACACCTAGATTTGAATGGATTTCAAAATCTTTTAAAATCTTTTAATTGACTACACTAGGATTTTAAAGTCTTTTAAAATCCTCTCAAATCCTAGTTTGACTACACCCCCCCCCTAAAAGTGGGTACAAACTATAAATATAAATATATGATATAAAGTTTAGCCATAAAACATAAATATACCATATGTAATTTTTCTATCATTGATTAATTATACAATGTCACGTGACGGTAAACATAAGGGCACAAAAATAAATTAATACATGGGTACAAATTAAAACTGAAAAGAAAATTGGCACAAATTAAAAATGGTTTAAAAATTAAAAATGGGACAAACTAAAAATAAAAATATATGATAAAAAATTTAGCCATAAATATAAATATACTAATTGTAACATTTTTAACACTAAAGGAATATATTTAAAAAAAATTATTATTGAAATTATTAATGATAATGCTATTAACACCCAAGGACCTTGATCAAAAATTGAAAAGGAATAAGGTTTTAGTCAATGGCGTAGCAAAAGAAGGGATAAGAGCCTAATTTCTCCTTTATATAATTTGCCGAAAACAAAAAGGAAGAGGAGAACCTTGGTAGCCCTAGAAATTGGGTGTGTACAATGGCGCTTATTATCAAATGAGTAGTGCTAAGTAGATCAATTTTTTAGACCATATTTGCAAACCATGTGACGTGTTATCAATAGAAAATAAACACATTAATCAATACTGAAGTAATAATCTAATCATCAACAACCACAACATAAGATTTACAAAATATGATTTATATTGATGATTTTCCTTGCATTATCCTTGTCAGATACCCAACCTACATGCCCACTCAAAAGCAAACTGAAAACCCAGCATTCCATCAAATTTCTTTAGCTTTTTAGCTAAAATGGTCTTTGAGATTGACATAACTTCCCACTTTCGTTCCTGATAATGAAAATCGATAGAAGTAGTCCATGAGTTTGTCCACCATAATCATTTTGATCATTCCGTGAAAAACCTGTCAATATAAATTGTCTCGTGAACGACCACGTGACCAGCTTTTTAAGGGTATTTTTGTGAAACCAACCCCTCAACTTATATTGACAGATTTTTCCCAAAACAAAATAACTTACGGTGGATAAATTTAGAGATCACTTCTATCTATTTTCAATATTAAGACTAAAGTAAGAAATTATGTAAATCTCATAAATTATTTTGGCTAACGCCAATATCTTTTATTAGTTGATTGAAGTGCAGGCTGAAGGCTTATCAAAGTTGCAATTCACATATCTCAGTAATAGTTTTCCCCATATCATTAATTAATGTATACCCAAAAGTTTTCTTTTCTACTTAATTCTTGCGTGTTTAGTGTTAAAAGCAACAATCATTTGCGCAAACCTAATTCACCTGTTTTTCCTTTATAATCAAAATCCTCGACCAAAAACCTGAAGTCAGACACTTCTTTCCCAACTAAACATACAAAAAAGGCTAATTACGCAACTGCATGTAGTCCAAATGTCCAATATCCCAGTGATAGAGTGTTGAGTTTCTACCAATACGTTCTAGATTCGAAACTCTCTCCTTCTTAAATTATTTTGATAATATCGAATTATTCCTCCTCCCCTTAATAATAATATTTTTTTAAAATGGCTAATTATGCAGCTAGGCAATTGGATTTTTGACAACTTGGTGCAAACAGAAAACATTGTTTCCTTAACATGTCAAACAAAACCACAAAGAACTTGTGTAACTCAACTGGTTAATAATGTTTGTCCTCACACGCGAGATTTTGTGTTCAATATTCAAATCACCCTCCCCACTATTGCTTATATCTAGAAAAAGAAAGAATGTCACCGAGAACATAAATATGGTAGAGTATGAGTTAAAATTGAGTAAGATTGTGACACTTGTCATAAGAGTAGGAGCTGTATTAGTTAGTTAGTTGAGATTGTTTGTAAAGATAACCACTGTATCTTGTATTACTTGTTCATTAAGAAAAGATACACAAAGCCACATATTCTTCCTTTTTCTTCTTCTCTCTGTACTAAAACTGTTTTTCCTTTTACATACATCAAGATCTTCATCTGATATAGGTTAACATAGTATCAGAGCCAGGTTAGTGGCTGAAAGATTCAATCAAGAATCAGGCTGGATTATGGGGAAAGTTTTAGTCTTGTAGTTAAACCAACTACAGTTAGACTTGTAGTGGCCTTTGCAGCATATTTTGGTTGGAATCTGAGACAATTCGATGTCAAGAATGCATTTCTACATGGCATTCTTCAAGAAGCTGTATATATGGCTCAGCCACCTAGGTTTGTGGATCCAAATCATTCTACATTGGTCTGCAAACTTCAAAAATCATTATATGGTTTAAAACAAGCTCCTAGAGCTTGGAATGAGATATTCACCACATTTCTCCCTAAACTGGGGTTTAAGAACATACTCTGATTCCTCTATCTTTGTACACAAGTGGATTCTAGTATTGTGGTACTTCTATTGTATGTTGATGATATTATCATTACAGGCAATGCAACTAGTGCAATTCAAGAATTTAGTCAGGCTCTCACAGCTGAATTTGAGATAAAGGACATAGGTCCATTGCACTAATTTCTGGGTATTCAAATTTCCAAGACCAAAAATGGTTTATTCTTGTCATAGACTAAATATGTGCAGGATCTATTGTCTAAAACAGAAATGGTTAAGTCCAAATCTTGTGATACTCCTTGCTTACCTATAATAGATTGCTTGAAGATGATAGTCAGCCTTATGGGAATCGAACTTTGTACAGAAGCATTGTTGGGGCATTGCAATATTTACCTTTAGCAGACTTGATATTGCATTCTTTGTGCATCAGGTCTACAAGTTTATGCAAAATCCAATGGTTGCACACTTTACTGTTGTGAAGAGAATTTTGAGATACTTACAAGGTACTATGCACTTGGAAAGTACCTACACCAAAGGAGATTTAAATTTAAAAGCATTCAATGATGCTGATTATGTAGGAGATCCCAATGACAGAAGGTCAACCACTTGTTTGGTAGTGTTTCTTGGTTCTAATCCCATTTCCTGGTCTTCCAAGAAACAACAAACTGTTTCCCGGTCATCAACTGAGGTTGAGTATCATGCATTGTCAACCACTTCTACATAAATTGATTGGATTAAGCAGCTTCTTGTGTTTATGCAAGTTCCTGTAACTTCAGCTCCAATGTTATTTTGTGAAAACATGTCAGCTATTGCCCTCTCATTCAATCCAGTTCAACATCAAAATACAAAGTATATATACTGAAATAGATGTGCACTTTGTTAGGGAAAGAGTGGCCAAACAACAACTATTTGTGCAATTTGTATCTTCAAAAGAACAATTTGCAGATATACTTACCAAAGGGTTGAGTGCTCCTTTATTTCAAAGTTCAAACTCATTGTAACGATCTCATGCTTAGTTCATCAAAGCATGAAATTGAGGGGGATGTTAGAGTATGAGTTAGATTGTGACACTTGTCATAAGATTAGGAGCTATGTTATTTAGTTAGTTGAGATTGGTTTGTATAAATAACAACTCTACCTTCTATTACTTGCACAATAAGAATAGATATACAAAGCTACATATTCTTCCTTCTTCTTCTTCTCTATACCGAAACTGTTCTTCCTTTTACATCAAGATCTTCATCTGATATAGGTTAACAAAATACAAGTTCCCACGATCTAGCCATCAATTTAAGGAGTTACTGGAAAAGTTATCCCAAGAATATGAAGTACTGAAAACTGGCAAATAATATCAACAAAGTTCTATTACAATATGAATCTATACTGCATCTTGGGATCTAGAAAATTAATTATTTACGACGACATGAATTTATACTCTTACCTTTGTACTTGTTGGGAATTTAAGGGCCTGAAAAGATTGGTTTATGGTTATAGTACTTTGGGAATCTGTGGAACCTGGCCAGTTGGCTGCTTGTCTAATTATGCCATGCACGTGAAGGGTTTGTTGCAGAGGAAGCTGGGGACAATATTGTAGCAAATTTTATTTTATAATATATAGTATCACATAGAAGCTTACCAAACTATTCTTGAATTTGTTTTCATTTACTCGGCTAAACAATTCTGTTATGACTTTCAAAAGTTTTTGATTATCAGTTGTAACCAGAAATTTATTGTGATTTGTGTTTTCTATATACAAAGAGATATTTTACATTAAATATTCATCTAACTACGAGACTTGAAATTCAAATTTGGATACTGAGGAAGCGTTATGCTATAATCAAGTTGGCTAAGCCCAAATATGGGTTATGATGATTTGTAGCTTGCACTTAGTAAGTTAGAAGCCTTACTTTTGTTCCCCAGTTGCTGTGAAATTTTAACCTCATGAATTTATTGAACTCAAGTTTGCATGGCTGCAGATATAATCTCTACTAGGGCTCTAGCCTATGATCTGATTTTTCATTAAGCAGTAATGAAGCACATTCGCAAGAGGAGGTTTCAGTAGACCAAAGGATTGTGTGTGAGTTCTGAAGAAGCCGATGACAGATAAGTGCTTTTACAATTTGCAGCTTTGCTTTGCACTTAAAAAACAAAATGGGGTTGCTCCTTTTGCTGCTACTGTTACTTGAGTGACACTTAAACGACAAAATAGTACATGCATGTTGAACTGTTGATGTTACTGCTAAGAGATACATGTAAACAACATTTATACTCCATCAGCATCAATCTTCACATTTGACTTCTTTAAAAACTTGATCACTAACAATCTAGCAAGGTCTTAATTGTGTCGAACGATGAAATAACTGCCTCTTATTCCACCAATCTTAATCAGATGTGATGTGTTGAATAATCCCAAATCATTTTCTTTGTAAAGGGACATCTTCCCATTGTTTGGTAATCTAATTCCACAAAACTCATTGCAAATGTTGTGTTGTTAGTATGCTTCCGAGAGTTCCTCTATTTGTCTTAAAAAAGGGATCATATACCTAAAATTTTCACAGTTAGTTTAATGTACATTACGATGACATATGAAGTGCCTCTTGGAAGTAGATAGATCAAACCCCACCTCATTTATTTAGGTCACATGGCTTATTTATCTGTTGTACGTCATTTCTCTGCCCCCTCTTATAACCAATACATGCATCATGTTCCTATGTAAGGCAAAGCTAAAAACTGCATCAAACTTCCCCCGAATAGTTGGGATGAGATAGGGCTGACTCATTTAGCTGCTAAAACTAATTACATTAACATAGCGATATATAAACCTGCCAAGTCATAATTAGATAAATAAATAGATTTAGAGAGTGATGGACATCCTTAAGTTCTATATTTATCAACGTACTAATTAGGGGTTGCAGGATATGAGGGAGGTCAGATGGCTATGAAATTGACCTTATTATAAGAGTCCAGCTTTTAAACCATTAAAAGAAAAACTGCAGAATGATAAAGAAGAAAATGAAGTTCAATATTGTTATTTCCTTTTAGATTGGGGGATCACCGTATAGGTCACATGAATAGAGAGATAGAAAAAACATGATATAACTAGTCACGTGATGAAAAAGACAGAAAGAAAAAATATATATCATTGGTTGCATTCAAGATTGTGCTTTTCAGTTGGCTTATGATAAAACTCTCTTACGTGACAAGAGATAAAAAAAAGCGAGATATGTAGTCGCGAAATGACAACAAAAGAGGAAACACATATCATTGCTTGCACGCAAAATTTTCTTTGCAATTGGCTTATGATATAACAGCTTCCAGGATGACTGAATGCTGAAGGCGTACTACAATTATTGCTTGATAAAAAATATATCCTCATTATATATGCTGCTGAATTTTATTTTATGACATTGGAAACTGTACTTAGAGGAGGATGCACACTAGTACTTAGGTGGTCTAAAGATCACCCGAAGTTCAGAGAATATACATATGAAGATCTTCCAATGACCCTCTGAATGTTTTGTACGAGTCCCTTTGTATCTATTTAGTGTTTGATGTAATACTTGCTAGACACATCTCAACAGGTTACATGGACAAAACTCAATAAATTTCTCGATATCAATCATCAAGTGTTCAATGAATTGTCTCGGTGAATAAACTGAAATTTGTTTTGCACACTTCGTGCTATATTTTTATCGAAAAAACTTGGACATTTAACACTAGAACCATGCAAATTCAAATCTTAAATCCTGAATCCATCACTTATTGTACCACCTTCGCAATTCCTGAAAAATCTAATTTATTGAAGCTGTAACATGTCGGTGGAAAACTAGCACGCAGGAATTGACTCAAAGGTAAAAAAAATAAAAAAAAAAACAACCTAAATTCCAAAATTTTAATCTGATTTGCAGTAATTTGCATGCTAAAATTGTTACCTATGCTAACATAGCCAACCTAACAATGAAAGCAATGCAAAGTAAGTCGTGTGCGTGGCACGTTATACGTAGATCGTAATTAAATAGTGAATAACTACCACATGCTAGTGGTTGCTCAAATAATTCTTCAATATTTAATTTAACCTACTGGAGCTACCAGAGATTTGCATGTTTAAAATGGTGGCCCTCCTGGATTCTAATCCGCTGGAGGTAGAGCACGCCATTAATATGGTGCCAAACAATTGAAGCAGGAGCAATATATAAAGCAATAAGCTCACTCACTTCCCAGTAGAATAAATTTGAGTTCAGAGCTTACACGACGAAGTACACGTTTGAGTTAGCTGTTCTGGGATTTCTTAGTGCAATTATTTCACCATGCATACCATTTTTGTTTCTTGGGTTGTTCTAGGTCTGCTTGCTGCTTGTGCTGGCCGTCAAGCAGAGGCACGGGCTTTTTTTGTGTTTGGAGATTCGTTGGTGGACAACGGAAACAACGACTACTTGGCCACCACTGCCAGGGCCGACTCCTACCCTTACGGCATAGATTATCCTACTCACCGACCCACCGGTCGTTTCTCGAATGGCCTTAACATACCAGATCTTATCAGTACGGTTCTTACGTGCATTTTGTATTATATATCTTTTGTTACATTTTATCTGGCTATAGCTTAGTGATTATATATTTGTTGTAACATATTTTTGCATTATTTTCATATTTTCAGGTGAGCAAATTGGCTCAGAACCCACGTTGCCCTACTTGAGCCCACAACTCACTGGACAAAACCTACTTGTTGGTGCCAACTTTGCTTCTGCCGGGATTGGAATTCTCAACGACACTGGAATCCAATTTGTACGTCCTCTTTAAGCTTATTATATTAGTTGTCTCTATCTAGCATGCGCCCACCACAATGATGGTATCCCAAACTAATGACACTATGATGCATAATGTTAAATCTTGTACATGACAGTTCATGGTTAGTTTGGGATACCCCTGTAGTGTAAGCCTAAGTGTGAGATAAGTTTCTGGTAAGAGAAGGAGCAGTCCACTCTTTATATATAGTTGATGGTAATATTTGTACAATTAAACTATTAAAGTATGCAAATTACATTTTTTTTTTTTTTTTTTTTTGCGTTTTTACTTTTAAATTACCACAAACAATTAAAAAGCAGACTTCCTAATCTAAGCAATGTCCAAAAATGCTACATTTTACAGCTCAACATAATCCGAATCTACAAACAGTTGGAATACTTTCAGCAATACCAGACCAGAGTGAGTGCTTTAGTTGGACCTGAGCAGGCTCAACGACTTGTCAACGAAGCACTTATTCTGATTACCCTCGGAGGCAATGATTTTGTCAACAACTACTACTTGTTGCCCTTCTCTGCTAGATCTCGCCAATTCTCTCTCCCGGACTATGTTGTCTACCTTATCTCCGAGTACCGCAAAGTTCTAGAGGTAACTATATACGTCTATGACAACTTTTACGAAGTGTCAATTATGTTTCCGTCATTGTTTTTGTTACTGCTAATAGTTGCACTATGCACTCGCTATTATTACTTCAGCATTATTATCCTTTTCATTATTTAAGTAACATGGAGTGCATATAAGAAATGTTCTCCAACTACCAAGTAATTAAAAAAATACAGTCACTCACTATGAGATGTGATATTAAGATTTAATAATAATGTATGTGATTTTAATGTTTTAATCTTAAATTCTGATAAGAAATTTAAAGAGATGTGACTAAATCTGGTGACATAAAAAACACGACTCCCATATGAATGTACGTAGAGAATGGTCACAAGAAAGTTAATTAGGATAGATAAGAGGAGTAATGGGTGATGTGACGATTGGGTAAGCATGGAGTATTCAGAAGATTTGGAGGACATGTTTGGTTTGGTTGGTGTGATCAGCAAGCAATATGACATTTTCATTAATGTATTCTGCCCAAAAGCACTTATGACGACTATCAGCCTGCATTCAAGTCTCTTGCTGGGGACAAAATAATAATATACATCAGAATGTTCACTTTTATTAGACAAACCATCGTTAGCTTAAAGAAGTTGTTTACTTGTTAACAATCCAAGTTAACACATTTCATCAAAGATAGTATAGTTCGACACCACATCTGACAAATTAACAAATAAGTGGGTGAATAAGTCTCGAGGTTTTGAACTCTAACCTAGAGCTCTAATATCATGCTAGACAAATAGACTCTGAGCGCGCTAACTTAAACTATTAAGAAATAGACCAAAGAAGTAAGATAACACGTCCCTCGTTTAGAGGTACATACTTTCGAACATTTTTTCCTTCGCTAATTTACATGAATAATTCCTTGTTATGTCACTGGCTAGGTCAATATGTTTCAAACTCTACATGCTTTCTACAATATGATGTTTTTACTTCATATTTTCAAATACAGAGGCTGTATGAATTAGGAGCTCGTAAGGTTTTGGTGACAGGCACAGGGCCACTAGGGTGTGTTCCTGCAGAGTTGGCTCTGCACAGCAGAAACGGCGAATGCGCAGTGGAGCTGCAGCGAGCGGCTTCCTTGTTCAACCCGCAACTAGTCGATATGATCAACAGCCTGAATAGCCAATTTGGCTCAGATGCATTTGTTGCTGCAAATGCATATGAAATGAACATGGATTTTGTCTCCGATCCTCAAGCTTATGGTGCGTAGATCTAATAAGTTGCATAACATCTAACAACATTATGGTCCGCATGTCTAAAACTTTGAAGGAGCTCGTAACTTAGTTGGTTGAGAGCATTCATATCTGCACACAAGGTCTAGCATGTGTTTGGGGTTTAGGGTTCCGATCCCTTATATGACTCCCCCTCTAGAGATTAATGTTTTCTGGTGTTTGTTTTGCAGGCTTTGTTACTTCAAAGATAGCTTGCTGTGGCCAAGGACCCTACAATGGGATTGGACTCTGCACAATTGCCTCCAACTTGTGCCCAAACAGAGATTTGTACGCGTTTTGGGATCCTTTCCATCCTTCTGAGAAGGCAAACAGAATTATTGTGCAGAAAATCTTTACCGGGTCCAACAAGTACATGAATCCAATGAACCTCAGCACTATTTTGGCCTTGGACACTAAGACCTAGAAGTACGTACTAGTTAAATAACTAGAACTACGAGGGGTGTGATTGTTTTTTAACGTAAGATTATCATCGTTTCCTCAATTTGTCTTCGTTAGTATTGCTTATTTAGCATTATTTTCCTTATGTCCTGGAAAACGCTAGTGTAATACTGTAATTTTGTTTTCATTGGTTTGTCTATTTAATAATAATTTCAAGCTTAATTAGCTTTGTCATTGTTTTGTTCCCTCACTCTCTTGTCATAAACCTTACATTCAAACATCGTAGTTTGTTACCAACCCTATCTCATCTTCGAAGACCAACTGGCTATTAGTCTAACGAAAATTCTCTTCTGAATGTTTGAAATAGATTCTAAGTTCAAACCTCTCCTCCCCGATAAATTGTTGAGAGTAAAGTTTCTAGTCGACAAAAACAAAACACATACTTCAAGTTCTAAGGACGAAAACATATTTACTCCAACAGTCTCAAACATTCAAGGCCCAAAACTAAAGGGCCGACACGTTAAAGTGAAGCATTATATGACTGCCCAATAGGCCTAAATTGTGATATCATAGCTGTGATGGAATCGAATAATATTGGAGGTCTGATGTGGCAGGAGATGGAGGCTTGAGCTGGGAATGAAGTTTCAGGTTGGGGATTGCGTTTGAGGCGACGAGTTGGGAGTGAACGAGTGAGACGGGAGGGAGGGAACCAGTAGATGCCAGAGCAAGGAAGAGGACGATGCGAGATGTGAGGGTAGGATTGCCGTGTTACAAAATTTCATTAAGCATTACTGCAAATAGTTGCTTCCGTTTTCAGCTGTTTCTCACAGTGATTTTGAAAATAAGCACTTCTTGGCTAAGTTACAGTTACCAAACACAATATTGAGCCCAACTTTTTTTTCATTCCCGCTTTTAAAAAAATTTAAGCAGTACCAAACTGGTACTAAATCTTCTGCTCAACACACCTAAAGAAGTCCATAGCTTTCGTTTTTTGAGGCTTAATTTTATTCAATTTTTCTAACTGTTTTTTGGCTTAGATTTCTAACTTGATTTTAGGAAACAATCAAGCCAGTCGCAGAGAAATTAAATTTTTACCTGAAAAAATAGATCGGTTGAGAAACAACCTGTTATTGGGAGCAAACGCTAATAAACTTAACAAATGTTAAGAACAAATACACACATTATAATTTTAGTATAATGGTACATCACGGACGATATTTTAAGTAGAGTAATGATATTCACACGTCGTTTCTTAGCTCTCACACACTCATTTTAATTTTCAACCATCAAATTAAATAACTTAAAAAAGATCAAACGATATAAATCAAACATAAAATATATAAGTATAGCATCGCTCTTATGTCACAAACTTATTAAGGGACGACTCCACAGCTATGGAGTATGGACGTATGAACACTGAAATAAATTTGGTATAGGACAGATGTCAGCCTGACGTCTGATATGAACGCATCTCTTCAACTCGATTAACTTGGCCTCTAAATGTGTTGCACACCATATAATATGTATTATTATACATAGGAGGCTTTAATAATGGGGTGAGTTGTAAGGCTTACACCATGTCAAACTTCAATGATCTGAACCATCTATTTTTCAAGTTGCACCTCTTATATCATTCTTGCAAAATATTAGTCAAACCGGAAATATTTGAGACATCTAATTGAGTTAAAAAAAATTAACGAATTCTATAAGAAGCAATGAAATTTCATCGTAATAATTAAATAAGCAAATAGTTTCGGATTGAATTGAATTTTTGCAAGGATAATCTATAAATCGAGACTTACAAAATAGACGTTCGGATCGTTGAAGTTCGACGTAGAGTGGGTTCCACAACTAATCCTCATTTTTTGAAAAGTATAGGATCCCTTCCCTTAATGAACATTTACCTATAGATCGATGTGTGTTCGACTTTTCCCCTTCCATATTATCACTTGATGCTTGTAACAAAAGAAGACTAAAGTGCAATTAGGTTATTCATTGTATTTAGCTTATGTTCTCTAACATTATGGTTTATAACCTATACCTTCTTCAAATTAGGGCTAAAGAGCGTATATTATATACCTATAGACTAATGTTGTATGTTCGATTGTTTCCTCCTTCAATATCGCTCGGTGCTTGCTACAAAAGAAACCTAAAGTATAATTAAGTTCAATGTATTTACCTTAAGTTCTATGTGCTTGTTACTTTTGAATTTTTTTTGTTCTTAATTGTGCTGCAAGTTTCCTTTTGAAGCTAGCTAGCCACAGCTGCTAGCTGCAGGTCAAGGGTCGGCATGAGTTTCGAGCGCCATGCACTGGGGGAAATTAAAGAGCCTCAAAAGTTGGTTGAGAGAAAAAGAGTTGAATAAAATTTGCAACCCTCGGGAAAGCTAAGGCTTTTCTTTTTGTTAGTTGAACCGTTCCCAGCAAAGTTATTTCGTACGAACGATGTTGTTGTGTAGTAGTTGGTATTATTAAGGCTCCCTCAGCTCTATTATTACTTCATGCATGTTGCTCTAGACGTACTAGGGATGACAATTCTAACTGTTAAACTCGATAACCGTCCAAATGGAACGGATTTGGGTATGGAAGTTTGGGTATATTCTGGATATGGAGAAAAACCGCTTATATTATTTGGTTATGGTTTTGGATATGGTTATAGAGGTCCCCAAACTGTATCCATAACCGAATCCGACCCTATTAGTAAATAATATATATATATATATGTGTGTGTGTGTGTGTGTGCGTATTTGTATATCCATTATTCACCGAACCATTACCTTGAGAATACAAAAGTTGCATTTTGTAGGAAAGTAAAGTTTTGAATCAAAATCAATGTGAATTCAATGGTGCTTATGTGAGATATCAAAGACAACCCAACATCATCAGTGTTTTAATTTTTATACTCAACAAGATCCATTCGTTGGACCATTTTGTACATCAATGACGAAATTAATATCTATTAACTTATAATGTCTTAACTGAACGAATATATTTTTTGTATTGACGAAGATGGATATACTCGTTAACCGATGGGGAATCCGTTACCCGGTGAGTATGGTTGTGGATAATACCCGATGGTTAATTTGCAGTTATGAATATGGTTAATTTTCGTGATTATGAGGATAAATATAACATTTCCGTTCCCAAACCAAACCGTTGCCATCCCTAAGACGTACCAATAATTTTGAGGAGTAAATTCTGGGGCCCCAAATACAATTCTATGAAGTAGTAAAACGCGTTTGTGTTATAAAGTATCTTCTCGGCAAGAGAAACTTACAATACAACGTGACATATGCATGACAAGATCGAGAAATATATATTGCTTCATGCAAGTTCTTCGCCTTCTCAACTCAACTAGACGCAGTGAAAGGCAAAACTCCCACATCAAGAAAGGACCAAACCTTATAATGACATACAAGAAGTTTGACTATTCCCCATATTTTCATATTACTGATAGTATTTTGGCAGAATTGTGTGAAGCCCAACGACACAAGTATTTTACGTCCTCCAATTTGTGATGTCTACATGTTAGACTTAAACATTCATCACATGTGAGACGGTGTGTGAGAATGTGAAGAAATATCTATCAGAAGTTTACCAAAGCTTGCATGTCCTTGTAGCTAGAGAGTTGGACTTAAACATGTTAGACTTAAACATTCATCACATGTGAGACGGTGTGTGAGAATGTGAAGAAATATCTTATATCAGAAGTTTACTAAAGCTTGCATGTCCTTGTAGCTAGAGAGTTGGACTACTCTCAATCTCTATATTACCAACTGATTTTATGATAAAACCTCAATTTCCTTTGTAGACAAATTATGTTAAAGCACGTAGGCTTGCAGCTATGCTTTTGTATTGAATCTAGGGTTTCAATCACATTCCAATCACCAATAATTATTCTAAACAACTTTTTCAGGGCCATAATGATTTGAAATTGAGAATGTTAGCAAAAGATTTAGGAGCTGTGAGAGTAGTTGGTTTTGCAATCAAATATCTACGAACTATGTTGACTAAATAATTGACCCATTCATATGGTTACAATTAGTTTTGGTCACATGCCCTGGTAGTAAGTTTTTATAGGTTAGCAAAACTGCTGGGAGTGAAAATGTTAAGTCTGTAAGTTATATTCGCAGGTGCTTCTTATATTCTACGGCTTCTAATTAAATTATAACCAAAGATGCATGGTCAATCTTTAGCGTAAGCATTAAGTAAGCAAGCTATCTTTGAGGAGAAGCCTATTTTGTTTGCAGACTACCCACTAAGCCGTGACACACCAATGGCTAAGAAGGGTACGTACCATAAGGTCAACTTCTTTTGGCAAAGAAGGACTAAAAGCCAACAGCCATAATAATTAATTTACTGGCACCAAATTTGAATTATCATTATATATAGCGATGTTGGTATGGTAATTGTCACAAGCAAAGTTTTAAGAAGAAATGTCATTCAAGATGTGGAATTTTCTTCACAAATAATTGACCGCCACCTGTCCCGTTTACTTGCATGTGAAATTGATGTCCTATTAATTTGATGTTTTCCCATCGGTGAAACTAGAAATTTTGCAAGAATTTATAAGAGGTTGAGTTACTTTTCATATTGCCAAATTGGTTTTATGGTAGAACCCCAACTTTCTTTCTAGTACTAGAGCAGGTTGGCCCACGTGTAAAGCCCAAAGGCCACACTTGCTCCACGTCACTCAATTCGTGTTGTCAAGCATCTGACTTGAAAATGTTGCCACATGCGAGGGAGCATGTGAGGATGTGGAGGTAAAAGAGTCTCACATCGGTGAAAGGAGAAACTTTGCAAGGCTAAGAAGTTGGGCTACTCCCAACATTGCCAATTGGTTTAAGGTGGAACCCCAACTTTCCTTCGGGTATCAGAGCAGGTTGGCTCATGTGTGAACGGCCACACTTGCTCCACATCACCCAATTCTTGTTGTTCACATGTTTGACTTGAAAATTTGCTATACGTGAGAGGGCGTGTGAGGATTTGAAGGTAAAAGAGTCTCACATCGGTGAAAGAAGAAACCTTGTAAGGAGTTATAAGAGGTTGAACTACTTTTCATATTTCCAATTAGTTTTATGATGGAACCCAACTTTCTTCATGGAATACTAGTGTTTTCAAATAAGAACAATTTATCAGCAGCAGGTTAATTTGATCCCTTCCAACACTACTAGACCTTTAGCACACAAGGTTTGAAAAGCAAAAACTGTAAAAATCAGGTTGAGGGTGAGCTAGAGAACAAACTTGAACAGCGTATATGCAAGTTTAATTGAAGTTGTTTTAACTATTATAAATCTGATAGATTTGATGCAAGCGTGGTCTAGCTTGTCTAGAAAATCTGTTGTTTCATCGGGTATATGGTCGTGTTGAAAACACTCGTCAGGCTATGGACATAATGCTGTGCATTTATCCTTGGTTGTAGGAGCATGACTTGTCTACACTAGCTACTGTGGCAGATTCTAAATCAACAACGCATTGTAATGAATTTTTAACTTTCTATATGTACGCACTAATGCATTGATGGTTTTAACTATCTTTATAGTAACGGATCGCGTAGGAAGTCTCTCTCCAGTTCGAGGACATACTTTGATGAGCCTGACCCAACTGACAATTACACCAATTTTTTCTCATTTTTGAGTTGACTTGGTAGTAGATTAACCTAAAGCCAAAATAATACTGACCAAATTTACGAAATCTTGGTCGAAAAGCCACTTCAATTGATCAACAGGAAGCAGAAATTTCAAACCTAGCTTTTCTTTTTCTTTTGCATTGCCAACCATACAAGGTATTGTCATAAACACAAACTACAATATAGCTTTGCTTTTGTACAAGTGGGCCTAAGATTTTGCTCCAATTGTCAAGCACCCCTACCTCTATATAACCCACCTCTCATCTATTCAAATTTCCCCACAAACACGGTGATCTTTGTCCAATCATAAGAAAAGATCTAGTCCAAACTCCTTTCTATTTTCTTCGTTAGGTTACTCCCAAGAAGTCAAAAGCCAATCCCATGGCTAGCTCATTGGCCATTTTTTGTGTGGTCATGGCGTTGGGAATGTTGAGTTGTGGGGCTGAGGCTCGTGCCTTTTTTGTGTTTGGAGACTCACTGGTCGACAATGGTAACAACAACTACTTAGCCACCAGTGCTCGTGCCGACTCTCCTCCTTACGGCATTGACTATCCCAACCGTCAACCCACCGGCCGTTTCTCCAATGGCCTCACCATTCCTGACTATATCAGTTAGGCTTTCTTCCATTCTCTTTTTCTTTCCGATTTTTCGGGTTCTTTTCTCGTTATTCACATGTACTGAATTGACCTAATATGTGTGTGTGTGTGTGTGTGTGTGTGTGTGTGTGTAGGTCAGAATCTTGGTGCAGAACCTACATTGCCATACTTGAGTCCACAGCTCACAGGGCAAAAGCTACTAGTTGGTGCAAACTTTGCCTCCGCTGGCATTGGAATTCTCAATGACACTGGGGTTCAGTTTGTAAGTTTTCTTTTAAACCAAATAGAGGATCATGCGAGAGATTAGCTCTTCAGTGCCCGTCATGGGCACAAAAGTGCTACATGCTAGTAAATTAATTAACTTGGTAAAGCTGTCAACCAACAAATTTTTTTTTGAACAAGTAATGGATGGATATGTGTGAAATTTTCAGGCAAATATAATCAGAATGCCATTGCAATTGCTAAACTTCCAACAATACCAGCAAAGGTTGTCTGCCCAAATCGGACCTCAACGGACCAAACAGCTCGTAAATCAAGCACTCGTCCTCCTCACCGTCGGCGGCAACGATTTTGTCAACAACTACTACCTAGTGCCTTTCTCCGCAAGATCTCGCCAGTTTTCTCTGCCAGACTATGTCAAATACCTCATTTCCGAGCTCCGAAAAATTCTCTTGGTAACCAACTCCTAATGTGGCTAAGTTTGAAAATAACTTGCTAGCTAAGCGACAATGTCACATGTTAATGACTTATAATTATGTGTTATTTGATCATTCTTTGTTTCATAACTTACAGAAAATGTATGATCTTGGAGTACGAAGGGTTTTGGTGACGGGGACAGGACCGATGGGCTGCGTGCCTGCTGAATTGGCCATGAGAAGCAGGAATGGAGAATGCGCAGCAGAGCTGCAACGAGCGTCGGCTCTGTACAACCCGCAACTCATTCAGATGCTGAGATCAGTCAACAGCCAACTCGGTTCTGATGTCTTCGTTGCTGCCAACATACAGGAGACCCGCAATGACTTCATCAGGAACCCTCAAACATTTGGTAAATTAATTATACAATATACATTTATATCAATTTTATGTTCATGACCTAATATTATGATCATGGATTAAGTTTTGTTCAAAAGATTAACCTATTTAGGAATCTCCTAATCTACACTTATTTTCAACCCCACCAATCATTTTGTCTCTTACTATACATTTTTTTTTTGTGTTGGTGACATAAAGTTGCTTGTTTAATTTATGTTGTGCAGGATTTACTACATCAAAGATTGCATGCTGTGGGCAAGGACCTTACAATGGCTTGGGGCTGTGCACAAGAGCTTCCAATTTGTGCCCGAACCGCGACCTATACGCTTTCTGGGATGCATTTCATCCGTCCGAAAAGGGAAACAGACTGATCGTTGAGAATATTTTGACAGGGGATGAAAAGTACATGTACCCCATGAATCTTAGCACCATCTTGGCTTTGGATTCCAGGACCTAAGACATATTTCCATGTGAAACTAATATTTATGTGTACTAGATTATGATCTGTGTTGAATGCCAGTACTATCTGCCATTTATGTTTGTGCGTCGCTGGGATGTCTAGTGATTAAAAACTGATTGGCTTCCCAATTGCTTTCTAGTTTTTGTAATGGTTTGATTTGCAAGATTTTCCCCAGGGTGATAATGTAAAACTTACCGACAACTTAAGTACAATCATTTTAATTTACATTGAGTCGTTTTGTTCATGCTTGTGGAATTTATTATCACTTGCTCAATCTATCAGGTGTGGGATTTTATTACAAAATGTCTCGTTATTAGATAGTGGGTAATCGTATTTATATTCATCTTGGTATAATCCAAGTGGTAGAACGAACCTACCTGCCTTTGGCTCTAATACCATGTGGAATTTTCAAAGATACAGGCCGAGGACCCCGCGTCCAACGATATTGTCCCCAATTTGATAATTAGCACTTGTCCAATATAATTTAGAGTAATAGTTAAAGTAGAGTAATCATATTTAAACTCTTATTTCTTCTTCCCTTTGGCCGATGTGGGATAGCCAACATTGCTTGATCAAATTTGCTAATGTTGGTTTATTTGTAGCTATTGAACATACCGTGACCATTTCTTCGTGTTACATGGGTGCGTGATTTGTCTAATCTCTTCCTAAAATATTCAAAAGTTCGTTTTTTGTAACCAAAATGAGTTAATAATAGTTATTTATGTGCTCGAAGTTTAGTGTTTGATCTCCCCTTCTCCAATATTGCTTATATCAATAGCTTCCGGAAACCTGGATTAGGCTGGCAGGCCTAGACCATAGAGACAAATAGAAACTAGACCTGACTAAGATGTAAAAAATTGGAAGGACACCTAGGTTCAAGCCAAAAATATTGGGGGCATGAATTTTTAAAATTTTTGGTAACATGAGACGAAGATTTTAATAAGAATCCAATGAGTATTTTCCAATATGTAAATTTACTCAAGCCAAAAAAAAGGGCTGAAAATAGAGAAAAAAACAAGGATCACAATGCATGCTGGCTCATGATTGTAAGGGTATTTGAATGCATGCTAAGCTAATAAGCTTCATACAATTAGGTGTGGGAATTTTGTGTTGAATTGAAACCAGTGTTGGTAATTTGGTATTGAAATAATGCAAGCTTATGAAGAAAGTTGAAGTTTCACCGTAAATTTAATTGGTAATATGGAAGTAGTTCAGTCTCTCATAAGCACATGCAAGATCTCTCATTTCCCCAATGTGTGATTCACTCTCAACACGCTCCCTCACATGTGGAGGATTTTCAAGCCTAACATGCGGATAACAAAAATCGAGTGACGTGGAGCACGTGTGACCGTTAGGCTTCACATAGGACAATCTACTTTAATACCATGAAGAAAGTTGTTCTACCACAAAACCAATTGACAATATATAAAGTAGCCCAATTTTTTATAAGCACATGCAAACTCCCTCTTTTCTCCAATGAGATTCACTCAACATCAGCGTTAGGTAAAAACAGCTTTTGATGTGGGGACAAGTCTTAAATATACCAAATGTTGGATAACATTAAAACAAACAACTCTTGAATTATCTTTGTGCGTGACCATGGTTGTCCCAAAATCTTTCAAGAAAAAAAAAACAAAACAAAACTGCAAATGAATTGATAGAAAAACAGTCTCTTTGCAAACAAAGTAAGAGTAAGTCTGCAATCAATAGACGTTCCCTCCTCAATTCTTGTAAAGCAAGGAGCCTTGTTGGCTTGAGCTCACCCTCATTGCATGCATCTCCTTTGCATTGTAAACGCATACAACAGAGCAATCCTCTACCAATTCATTAGCAATATATTGTTCTTTTCTCTCAAGATTACCAGAAAGCCTTTAACTTCTGCAAATAAGGAATGCTCTATCCTCGGCGTCTCCGCTGCAAAAGAGATGGATTAAGTGAGGAAGATAAAAAAAAAATCAAAGAAAAATTGACACAGTTATGTCATATTAGTACATGACATTGATAAAAAAAAAAACTTAAAATTGGAATAAGAAGCCCATTCAATCGGCGTTATAATTCTTAATTACAAAGAAGGGAGTGGATTCGACAAAGCAGAAGGAATAGCACTGGATCTCTGGTGCAAAGGGAAGGGGAAGGGGAGGATCGAAATCTTGTTCTCCACAATTGCCAATCTTTCTTAAGCCAATCTCTTTTCCAATCTAAGATCTCCACAATTGCCAATCTTTCTTAAGTGCGGTTTATTTTTTCTTGAGTTATCTATAGGCATATGGCTTTTGAATAGTATCATTAAATTTCTTAATGATATTTTTCCATCCAATTTTACTAACATGACCAACTTTTGGATTTCCGGATAATGTTTCATCTACACTAGTCCTTATAAATGCCTCAATAGTTGCATTATTGATGCAGGACAAGCCAAGGGTTCTCGAGGAGACGGGTGATGATAACCTGGAATAAATTAAAATATATTTTGCTTTGTGCAATTGAAGTGAGTGATTTCTCCTTCTCCAATCAAGCATTTGGCTTGGTCGTGTTAGCGAATTCACGATTAGCAACGTGAGCGAGCTCCGTTGCCCCAGTTGAGTGACTCCCAGGTTATCATCCCCCGTCTCCTCGAGAACCCTTGGCTTGTCCTGCATCAATTATCCCATATTGCCTTACTCTTCTTTTCATTATCATCCCCGTGTTCAAATTCTGTGAACCTATTTTGTGTGGCCTCTCAGTGGCATTTTATTATTGATTGGTACGTGTTAAGTTTATGATAACAAAGTTAAGAAAGTTTATAGACATGTGTGTCAATCAATGAAAAAAGTCACAGAAAAACCACACACAAAATAAATGCATAAAATTTGAATTTATTGTCCCCATTTGCATCTTGTGAATCCTTAACTACATTCTTTGAAATTTCTATCTCGAGTAAGAGAAAAAGAAAAAAAAACATAGAACATAATAACTGTTAACGTAGAAAGATCAAGAAATATAGCTAGGGTTTCAAGAACTAGAGAGAGATTGAAAAAGATAGAGAAGGAGATTTCATATATTCTGTTTTCTTCTTTTGTTTTCTTACCATGCAAGCTATTACATTGGTGTATATATATTGAGAATAACATCTCTAACTAACTAACTAAAAGATACAATCTTATGACACTTGGCATGATCCTAACCATTCTTTATATTCTTACATTCCCCCGCAAACTCATGGTGAGGGAGACCAAGCATGAGGTTGAAGCAATGAGAGCGAAATAGAGGAGTACTGAGACCCTTTGTGAGGATATCGGCAAATTGTTCGCGGGAGGACACAAACTGAACAAGAAGCTTTTTCTGAGCAACCCGTTCTCTCACAAAGTGCACGTCAATCTCGATATGCTTTGTCCGTTGATGTTGAACAGGGTTGAACGATAGGGCAATAGCAGAGAGATTATCACAGAAAAGGACAGGAGCAGTAGTAGGGCTAATATGCATAAACTTCAGCAATTGCTGAATCCAGTCAAGTTCAGCAGATGTGATCGACATAGCTCGATACTCAGCCTCGGTAGAGGAGCGAGAGACCATAGTTTGTTTCTTAGAAGACCACGAGATAGGATTGTTTCCTAGAAACACAACCATGCCAGTAGTTGAACGCCGATCATTCGGGTTTCCTGCCCAATTTGCGTCACTGAACGCCTTCAAGGATAACTCACCCCGAGTATAAGAAATACCAACGGATAACGTACCCTTGAGATATCTCAAGATACATTTAACTGCAGTGAAGTGAGACACCATGGGAGACTGCATAAATTGACAAACCTGATGAACGGAGAAGGCAATATCGGGGCGAGTAAATGTAAGATATTGTAATGCACCAACGATGCTCCGATATGCAGTGGGATTGTTATAAGGGGTACCATCATCTTTAAGAAGTCTGTTGTAGGGCAAGCATGGTGTATCACAAGCTTTACAGTCGACCATCTCAACTTTCGCCAAGAGATCCTGTATATACTTTGTCTGGGACAAAAATAAGCCTTGAGAAGTCTTGGTGATCTGAATCCCGAGAAAATAATGAAGCTCGCCCAAGTCTTTGATATCAAACTCAGTGGTCAAGGATTAAATGACCTGTTGAATGACTATAGAAGAATTCCCAGAGATAATAATATCATCGACATAGAGTAAAAGAATGACAACATTACTTCCAACAGCCTTGACAAATAAGGAAGAGTCAGAATATGTAGACTAGAATCCGAGAGAGGGAAGAAAACTTGTGAACCGTTCATTCCAGGCATGAGGAGCCTGTTTCAAACCATACAGGGACTTATGCAGTTTACACACAAAACCAGGCCGAGAAGTATCCTCAAAACCCGGTGGTTGAGTCATATAGACTTCTTCATTCAATACTCCATGCAGAAATGCATTCTTGACATCCAACTGTCGAAGAGACCAATTAAAATGAGCTGCCAAGGCTAGTACTAAGTGCACAGTGGTTGGCTTAACCACTGGACTAAAGGTCTCCCCATAATCCAAACCAGGCTCTTGACTAAACCCCTTAGCAACCAGGCGAGCCTTATGTCGAGCAATTGAACCATCCAAATTCTTTTTAAGTTTGAACACCCATTTGCACCCAACTAGATTCTTATCGAGGGGTAGAGGAACTAAGCTCCAAGTCTGTTGATACTCCAATGCAGCAAGCTCTTCTCTCATAGCACTCAACCAAACTGGAACTTTTAAAGCAGATTTATGAGTGGCAGGTTCCACTTGAGTGAGATCAATGAGACTAGAATCAGGAACCGTGCTGAGAAACACCTTCTTCTTGATTATACCATTTTTACTCCGAGTTTGCATAGGATGCAAGTTAAGTGGGGCAATAGGCAATACCACTTGAAGAAACTCAGTTCTAAAATCAGGATCCACAGGGAGTGTAGTGGATGAGCTTGTAGGGACAGTAATGGACAGAGGGGAAACATGATCAGGTGATGGCAGTGGTATAGAACCAGGAAGAGATTGTAGAGATCCAGGAGACTGTGGAATGGATGGTGAGGAGATATGAACACCAGGTGATGTCGAGGAAGATTGAGGTTGGGATGGTGGAGTTTGAACCTGATGCTGAACTAGTATATTATCCATAGTAAGAACAGGAGATGGAGTGGAGGGTTGAGACACATGTGATTGAACAAACTGGGGTGTAGAAGGCATAGTCAAACGAGGATAAGGAAATCGAGACTCATCAAAAACAACATGCCTCGATATATATACTCTACTCTTTAATACATCAAAGCAAATGAAACCTTTGTACTTTGAGGCATAACCAAGAAATAAACACTCAGTGGTTTTAGGTTGTAACTTAGTGTGATTATAAGGTCTCAACAGTGGAAAACAAGAACAACCGAACACTCTAAGATGTGTTAAGAGGGGAGGGACTCCAAATAATCTTTCAAAAGGTGAACAGTTTTGCAAGGTTGAGGTAGGCATACGATTGATAAGATATACAGCTGCTTGACAGGCAAAGAACCAGAAAGGAGAGGGTAATTGTGCAGATTGTAATAGGGTGATAGTGGTTTCGACAATGTGTCTATGTTTCCTCTCAGCCAATCCATTTTGTTATGGGGTATGGGGACAAGATATATGATGCAAAATGCCTTTGCTATGAAGAAAACGCTTAAGTTTACCACTGCTATACTCTCCACCACCATCAGATTGTAAAGTTTTGATACACACAGAAAATTGAGTTTGCACAAATGAATGAAAGGCAACAAAGGTTTCAAAGAAATCTGATTTATTGACAATAGGGAACAACCAACAATATCGAGTGCACTCATCAATGAGAGTCACATAATATCGATATCCATCAATGGAAGTACATGGAGAAGGACCCCAAAGGTCACTATGCACAACCTCAAAAGGAATTACAAATTTATTATTACTAGACTGAAACGGCAGTTTCATGAATTTGCCCTCTAAACAACCATGACATAGCAAAGGGATATCATCCTTTTTACACAAAATGGAGGACTTATGTAACATGATATTGACAATGGTATTATAAGGGTGTCCTAACCTACTATGCCAGAGATGACACGCACCGACCCCGATATTCCCCGAATACCAAGATAGGCACGTGCTGGCCGACACCCGAAGGTGACGAAAGCTATTTATTGAGTGTAGAAACTGAAAACAAAGGTGTAAATAAGGTTTATGAATATAAAAGAATAATTAATATGCAAATAAGGACCGTGTTCAGAGCACACCTCTAACCTAGAACACTAGAAGAAAATAATATAAAATTGAATGAGACAAAGAAGTGGGTCCTACACCACGAGGACTCGAAGATGCCGATGCGGAAGTGCCTGGACGTCGGGATTGTAAGCCTCGATTCTAAGTTCTAAAGGGGGCGCAAAACAAACATGAGTGGACCAAGTTTATATATATATATATATATATAATAAAACAGTTATCAACATACTAACCCCCAGGTTTTATGAAAACACATATATAATGATAAATATAGGTTTTCTGAAACCTAGCATGTCGTGCAATATCTCAAATCATAATTCGCATAAATAATAAACACTAGTGAATGTCCGATACAACTCTCCAGGCCCCATGCCGGCTCTCCGTCTCTGAGCAGACAGTCAGAGGAAAACACGCTCCAGGCCCTATGCCAACACCAAACCATCGCCCGGGACGGACCGGATCTATCCCTACGTCCCGTAGCGGAAAGCACCACTAGGTAAGTACAAAACCAGTGAACATACATATATTGAAAATCAACTTCATAGTATAAAGTCATGCATCATCTATACTATAAAGAGGTGTTCTAAACATGTTCTAAATATCATATTGTCATCCATCAGATATTCTATAAGAACATGGGTTATAGGAAAAATAGTAATAATTCAAACTAGCCTCAGTAACTATGTTATCTCGTAAAACGTTTCATAAAACATACTCATCAAATCATGCTTTTCATGTATGCATTTCTACTATCAAAACATGCATTTTTAGAAGGGGTCCACTCACAGTACTTCGCCATCAAAAAGCCACGCCATCTAGCGAAGAAGGAAACTCTACAGATAATCGCCCCTAAGCACATAAAGGGTATATTTAGTCAAACTCTACTCAAACGATTGAATTTGGGGAAACGGACATCGGAAACGGGTTTAGAACGTCGAAATTAGCCTAGGAAGGGTCCCGCACGAAAACCCAAAAAGTCAACGGTCAAAGTCAACGCTGGCTGTTGACCGGTAAAAGTCAAAGTCAACTCTGACCGTTGACCAGGTCAACGGGTCACGGGTTTGGGCTTTAGGGTTTTAGGTTAGGGTAATTGGGTTTAGGTTTTAGGTGGGTTGGGTTTGGGTTAGAAGGAAAGTGGGTTTGGGTTTGAAACCTCACGGCCCAATGGCCCAATTAAAAGGGTAATGGGTTTGGGCTTGGCAGGAAAGGCCCAAAGGCCTTGGGTTTGGAGTTCGCCGGATTCCAAGGAGGGAGAAGGCCGGTTTTCGGCCGGAGAATTCCCAAGCTCCGTTGGAGCTCAAAACTCAACCAAAACATGTCATTCAATATACCAAATTGAAGCTCCGAAGGTAAGGAATCGAAATATACCCTTGGTTCCCGTCATTGTGGCCGGAGTTGGCCGGAAAACAGCCTGGAAACCACGGGTGTCCGCCGGAAACTGGGTAAGATTCAAATGAGCATAACTTCTTCAATACTCAATGAAATTGGGTGAAACAAAAAGGAAAGTTGTAGTACTCAGCGAGATGAAAAGATTGACACCTTGTACGTTGGCCAAATCGCCGTGGTTTGGCCGGAAATTTCCTCGAAAGTCACTGAGGTCGCCGGAAACTGGGTAAGATTCAAATGAGTATAACTTCTTCAATACTCAATGAAATTGGGTGAAACAAAAAGGAAAGTTGTAGTACTCAGCGAGACGAAGAGATTGATACCTTGCACACCGGCCAACTCGCCGTGGTTTGGCCGAAAATTTCCTCGAAAGGAGCGGTGCTCGCCGGAAAACTGGGAAATGTCTCCGAGGTGGTTTCTTCATGGTTTGACGTCCAAAACACAACCACGGGGTTAGAAAAGAGCTATAGGTGTGGGCATGGGTGTGTGTGTGTGTGGTCTTGTCGGAGAAAAGAGCACCAAAAGGGGGGAAAGGAGAGAGCACGGGAAGAGAGAGTGAGGGAGAAGAGAGAGACTTTTCAGAAGAAAAAAAAACAAAAGAAAAGGGAAAGGGAAGGAACCAGGGAACAAAAACAGGGGGTGCGCCCTTTGGGCTCACCAATTAAGACTCAAAAACAATTTTAAAAAGGAAGGTATCCCTAAACTTAGTGAAAATATAAAAATACCCATTTTCTTCCGTAAATTCCGGGAAAGGTTGTTACAAGAGATTAGAACTAACACGCTGGCCAAGAAATGCAGAAGCTTGAGAAGTGCTGTGAGTATGAAGGGATGGATGAGTGGCTAGTGAAGGAAGAGGGTAAAGTCCATTACTGCATTGCCCTTTGTATAATATCCTCCCTGTGGCTTTGTCCTGGATCCAGAAAGAATAAGCATCAAATATTAACCAACAATTGTTATCGAGACAGATCCTGTGAACTGATAACAAGTTGTTGGAAAGTCGAGGAACATAGAGAACTGAATTAAGTTTAAGAGGATGCACAGGTGTTCGAATAACAGAACTACCAATATGAGTTATTTGCAAACCTTCACCATTAGCCGTTTGCACTGTTTCATTGGTAGGATAAGGAGATGCCAAAGTCAGGTTACTAAGATCAGCCGTCATATGATTTGTAGCTCCTGAGTCAGTGATCCAGACTTATGGTTGTTGATGAGAAGTAGATCCTAGAGATACTTGAGAACGAGATGTGTGCAGTGCTTACATTTGAGGTGGAGTAGGAAATGCTGGTGTAGAAGGAACAGATGCACGAGCATGCGATTGAGAATGATGAGGACCACCATAGTTAGGCCCTTTGTCATTGAAAAAACAATACCAAGTGGTATGATTTGCTTTACCACAAATATGACAGCCCTGTCGATCCATTTGTGTTGAAGTACAAAATGGAGCAGTGTGACCAAAAGTATTGCACAACTGACAAGGGACTTGTGGAGGTACATGCTGACCAAAAAACGATGGTGGATGAGGACCAAGCACTCCAGAGGAACCATGAGTCGAATTAGAAAAATTATTGAAATACTGTTGTCTCGGATTAGGATTAGGATAGCTATATCCTTGATTAAACTTCCCTTTACCCTTCCTATTGTTATTAGCTGATCTATACCCACCTGGAGGACCAGAATAGCCACCATGAGGACCAAGAGTATGGGAAGAAAACCCAAGATTAGGACTTGCAGACTGAGACATGCCTGTAGAGAGTTTAAGGCTAGAATTATCAGCAACCATTGCAGTCATGAATTGAGAGTTCACGGTACTGTCCACAATCAGTTCTTCAGCAAGCAGTTGCACACGAAATTCTTTGAGAGAGATGACATGCTCACGTCCCCTTATCACACTACGAAAAATATTGTACTCGGAGGGTAGCCCATTAAGAGCGAGGATAACAATATCCTCATCATCAAAAGTGACTCCAGCAGCAGACAAATAATCCTAAGCCTCCTTAATACGTTGCATGTATTGAGACACCGAGTCAGAACCCTTTCGAATAGTCTGAAGATTGGACTTAAGCTGAAAAATACTAGTCCGCGAAACGGCTGAAAACTGTTCTTTCAACCGATTCCACAAATCACAAGCACTAGTGCTACCAATCGCACATGAAATTGCAACTGGTGATAAAGTAGCAGTGATCAGCTGCATTAAAGCACGATCATGCATTTTCCAAACAATGTAGGCTTCATCCTCAGATCGAGTAGAAGTATCAGAACAAGTAACATACCGAGGTGGACAAACATGCGATCCATCAACAAACCCCATGATACCGTGACCCTCAAGCAGCAATTGCATTTGAAAATGCCAATTCAAGTAATTAGACTCATCAAGCTTAACATTCACAGATGTAGAGATTGTAGAAATAAGAGTAGTAATCGGAGATTGTAGAATTTGTAATTGCGACGCAGTCACCATATTTGCAGAAGAAAGATGAACAAAAAGAAAGAGGAAATAGCACAAACACCTTGTGTGCACAATCGTAAACTCGCAGAAAGAAGGAGATGAAGAACACCAGAAACCCTAGAGATCAGAAAAGAAAGAAAATACCAGAAGTCTGCCAGCGAAATTCACAGACGGAGAAGATGAGCGGAAGCAGCCAGAAGATCGAAGTAAGCAGTGTGAGCATCAATGGCGAATGATACCATGTTAACGTAGAAAGATCAAGAAATATAGCTAGGGTTTCAAGAACTAGAGAGAGATTGAAAAAGAGAGATAAGGAGATTTCATATATTCTGTTTTCTTCTTTTGTTTTCTTACCATGCAAGCTATTACATTGGTGTATATATATTGAGAATAACATCTCTAACTAACTAACTAAAAGATACAATCTTATGACACTTGGCATGATCCTAACCATTCTTTATATTCTTACAATAACAACATACACCACTGCATTATGAATTGATTATGTCCTAGTTAACAACGCATAGACCCAAAATTACAAGCTTAAAAATAAAAAAATAGGAGCAGTCATAGAAAGCTAGCAGACACAAAGAACAAATGAGAAAGAAAAGTATTTTTAGGCCTTCTGACACGGTGACACCTCATCTGTCAATCATAAGTCTCAATTACTAACGTGGGTTTAGAGTTTTCAAGTCAAATTCAATCAATGCATGAAGTCTGCACCACTCAATTTACCAGTTACGGGCAATAGACAAACTGGCATTGTTAAATTCAAATGTATGTGCATGAAGATAGAGAAAGGCTTGGGAAAGATGCAGACCAAGAGAGTGACTGCTTCAGTCTTTAGCACGATATGAAAAACTCGTGGGTTTTTTTATATGGCAGTGTTAAATCTAGAAAAAATTGGTAAATACAATTTTGATATTTTCTTAAAGTCTAAAGGCATTTTAGATTGTCTAAATAAAAATATAGGAATAGTTTAGAAAGACTTTTTATATTAGCATCCCACAAAATATTGAATGCACCCCATATTAAAATTTAATATTAAATAACTTATTTACCCCATTATGCAATGATAATCTTGACCTTATTAGGTTTTTTTTTTTATAAAAAAATTCTAAATACACCTCAAATCAGTTTTAGCGTATTATTTATTTTCTCAATTATCAAAACCCTCCCACCCTCCATTGTTGAACAAAACTCTAACCAATGAAACTATAAACATGTTGATTGAGAAAAATTGCTTTTGATGAACGGGCTGTTGAAGACTCTGTCGATCCTGACTTGAAGAAGAAGAAAAAAAAAAGAAAAAAAAAAAAAAAACAAGGGTTGTTAAAGACACTCTGAGTCAACTCCAACTTGAAGAAGAAAAAAAGGTTGTTGAAGACTCTCCGACTTTCGTCTACAAGTATAATTGCATTTTTTGTGGGACTGAGAAATGCGGCCATGATTATAATATTTGTCCAGTCTGCTTTAAGGGTCGCCACCCTCGTGAACTTTGCCCACACAGGAGGTTTGTCCCGAAAAAATTTCATTAAAGGGAGTCAAATACTTCCCGTGTTTTCACCTGGCATTTCTTTAAAACCCACTCCAAGTGCTTCTATTTTTAACTAAAAACATTTGTAAATTTTTGGCCAAACAACAGTTTTCCAAAATGAATGCGTTTTTATGACTAATTTGGAAGTGTTTTTAAACTGACTGAAACCGTTTTTAGAGAAAAAAATTTTGTGTCTAAAAGCACTTGAAGTGCTTTTACAAGATTCACTTGCATTTTTACGAAGATTGACTCTAAAAACGTTTTTACGAAAATCGCTTTCAACCAACTAAAAAACTTTTTTTTTAAAAAAATAAAGTCTTTAGTCATTAAAAACACTTATAAGTTTTGGAGGAGGATTATCTCCTCTCCTAATCTCTCTCCCGTTCCCTCCCCTCCTATTTGAACGGTTACGGTTTAGCTACGTCAACATCTTGTATTGATTTTTTTATAGAGATAATAAGACTAAAAACAATATGTGAGAGAAGAGGAGGGAAGGGGATGAGAATAGAAGGGGAGAGAATCCTCCTCCATAAGTTTTAACCATCCAAAATCACATGCCAGCAAACCCTACATTTTTAACCCCTATAGATTGACCAACTAGGGCAACTTCCCATCATTTGGAAAATGATGGAATCCCGTGATCATGACCATTTATCGTATATCATGCGATTAGAAATCATTTAAAATTTAAAATTAAATATAAATATTATCTAACGAAAACTGACCGCACGATATATGATGAACGATCACAATCACGAGATTCCCACGATCTCCAGGAAAAGGATCCTTTTGTCATCCCAGTTGCCGTTGCGCCCTTTTCACCCTTCCACATCGCTTCTTTCTCCTCACGTTCCCCGCAGTTTACTTGGGCACGGGCCCAATGGCGAAGCCAGAAATTATCAGGAGGAGGGGCGAAATATAAAAAAAGTAAACGTTTTTCATTTTAATTATGTACTACATTTTAGCCAAAACAATGAACAAGAATTAGTATGATCCATACTCCTTTCAGGTTCCTTATCCATTACATATGTGACAGTGTATAATACGAAAACACAAAACAATTAAAACTCCATGACAGTTCTCATTACACTAGATTGCAGAGAAGAAGACGAAGGGGTCTGGCATTCATTCAAATTTTTTTGAAGGAAAATTTAATAAAACATAAAATAAAAAATAAAAAATAAGCAATGTCTGCACCGCCCCTAATGGATTATGATCTACTTGATCACATCTGATTTGGGATGCAGAAAGAATGCCATAGACTAAATAAACAATCCTAGAGAGAGAGGAAAGAAGGCAGGGAATGTCTGAGAAATAGAAAGATACGGAAACGCTTCCAAGTTTGCAACCAAGAAGGAAGCGAAGTCTCAAGCTTTTATTCAGTAAAACGACGTCGTTTCAAATTAATTTTAAACCCAGGTCCAAAACGGCATCATATGACCTGGGTATTAAAAAAAAAAAAAAAAAAAAAAAAAAAACCACCCTAGCAGCCCTGCACAGAGCAGTGCAGCCGCTGCAGAACTAGATTCTCCGACGAGTAAAGACGAACCAGAAAGTTCCTCAATTTCAGTGTTGATTTTCGGCGGCCGCCCCTCCTTGCCCCTACGTGGCTTCGTCACTGCACGGGCCGGGCCTAATTTTGAAGGAACCAGAGCTTAAACAAAACGGGCTGGGCCGGGTACATCATATTTCATTACAGGAATTGAACCGAACCCGGCCCGTTTCAAACGGGCTGGTCCGAGCCGAGTCCACGATTCCCTTTTTTTTTTTTTTTTTTTTGTTTGGGAAAAAACAATTACAACAACACAAATTCAGTTTCAAACATTACATTCCAACCATTACACCGGCATAGATTCAAACATCGTTCGATAATAGCCTCTTGAAATCTTGAGGAGCCCAATATTCGTCCTACAAAAATTTAAAGCTATTAGCTATTTATAATATATTGCAACCATCTTCTGGTGCACAACTGCACATGTTCAACTTTAACAATTCTTGCGGATAAAGTTGGCTTTTGGTAAAAGGAAGATCACTGCTGCAGAGTATGTTGGTTATAAGAGATTATTGCAGTTTACACATACTGCAAACCACAGATTGCAGCAATTGCACATATTGCATTTGCACAAATTCTATATTCTACCACGGCACTACCAACGTCCTAAATAACAAGTTATCATTCTAACATATCCACAATCCCATCCTAACAGATCCATAATCCTAACCTAACAGGTCAACATAGGCTGGTAGCAGTTCAATTTTCGAAGAAGTAGACTTATTGGTAGCCGGGCAAGTAAAAGAATCTAGGCTGGTCGCACAGTGTCCTCGACGTCGGTGATAGGGGGCTGATGGTGGTCGCAACGGCGGTGGTGTTATCGAAGAGGAGAGAATCGAGGTTGTGGGACCTGGGGGTTCTCTAGGTCTTGGGAATTGGGATGTCGTCGAGGTCGGAGGATGGCTGGATGGGTTGTGTTGGTCGCGGCTTCGAGGGAGTCGAGTGATGGATGGTGGAGGAAAGGTGGAAGTGAGTGAGTGAGAGAGTCTGTGAGTGAGACCGTGGTGAGAGTGTGAGATTAGGGTACAAACTAACAGTTCAGATTGAATGATAAGTTATCATTCAATCTCGACCGTTGATTATAATTAGAAACGGGTCGGTCCGGGGTCTCCTTTTTCTAAGGTTTAGGAACCGGCCCACCCCGTAAATGACATGGGCCCGGCCGTTTATTTTCTAAAACATTTGGAACCAGCCTGTACCCGCCCTAATCCGCGGTTCCTCTACCCGTTTGCCCACCCCTAGTTTACTCTTGGGGTAATAAAATAATTATCCATTTTATTTTATTATTTATCCTCTTTCAACTCGTCGCACAAACCGCAGCAATAGAAGCAGCTCGTTAATAAAAAGTAAATTTAAATAATTAAATAAACACTAGTAGAAAAAGAAGCCCTGACCTTCTCTACTTTCTAGTTTCTAGAACCTTCTTTTGTTCGTGTGTTCTTTCCAAACCGTTAAACCCTAACCCTAGAGATATTTTAGGTATCGGATCTAGGGTTTTTGAGGTTTGGTGGTGACTGGAGCTTGGATTTTAGTTTCATTTTTTTACTTTTTTTTTTTTTTTTGTCAATGAACTGTCATTAACAATTTTATCCTGTTCTGTTTCAGATTCTTAACTTTTTTGGATGAATATGGCAAAGAGGTCATTTTACTTCAAATTTAATTTTTCTTTTTTATTTTGTTTTATCATTGAATGTTTTTGTTATAGTATATAATTGTTTTGAACTTGTGATGTTACTCTGCATTTTTTTTGCCATTCAAGTCAATGTGTTCTCTGAAAAAAAAAATAGAGGATTAGGCGATATTAGTTTTCCAGTGTTAGTCTAAAAGATGTTGGAACTTCACGTATTAGATTATGATTGTCGTAAACTAGTGATGCCACTCTGTTTTTTTTTTTTATATATTTATTTTCTTTTTACCCTTTGAGTATATGCGTTCTCCGAAAATAGAGGATTAGAGATTAGTTCTTTAGTGTTAGTCTAAAGGACGCTGGAGCGCCACATTTTAATTATACGTGTTGTGAAACTTGAGATGCTACTCTGCATGCCACTAAGTATATGCATTGTTTGAAAAATAGAGGGTTAGGCGAGATTTGTTATTCAGAGTTAGAAGTAAATGCTATTGGCCTTAAATTCTGCTTTGGTTGGCTTGGGTCGCAGGGGCAGAAGGCTGACCGGCAAACCAGGGTATGTTCTTTGCCAGGTTTAGATACAACTGGTTTTATTGTTGAATGCTATTGATTTAGATTATGAGTTTGTGAACTCGCAATGTTCCTCTGGTTTTTTTGCCAATGAAGTATGTGTTGCTCGAAAAAGTTTACGATTTACAGGTTCGTATTCTTGTTTTCCCAAAGTAAATGAGGATTTGGTGAGGTTAGTTCTTTTGTGTTAGTCGAAAAGAATCCGGAACACCCCACAGTTTTATATTCTCATTTAACTAGTGATGTTCCTCTGTTATAGCATATATTTGATGCGATTATGTTTTTAAGTAAATATTATGTTCTTTACTAGGCTGTCTGGAATTTGATTACATTTTCCCTTCGATCTGCAACTGATTTTCCCATGCCTATTGCAGCAATGATACCAACCCCATGGCGCTGGAGGCAGAGAAGAATGCAAGTCTGCAACGCGAGATGATGTTGTTTATGGCTACACTAATTGCCATGGCAACCTTCTATGCTGGACTTTACCCTTCATGCGCTCTTGTTAAGAACCAGTTCCTTTTCCAACTCTTTGAAGTCTTCAACGCCGCAGGGTTTTTCATCTCCATTTGGATGATGAAAATCCTCAGCAGGGGTTCCCCCGATCGAGTTTACATTGAAGCCGCTCCTCTCTTTACTGTGCCTTGTTTACATACTAGGCGTTGCGAATATGTTTTCTTGCTCCTGCTGCACCTGCAGCTTATGTTATGATGATGTAATTCGGTAAGAAACATGGTAACTTTGTTGTCTAACTGGTGTTTTCGGGCACCCGAAGTTTATGAATGTGATGTAATTATGTAGAAACTAGTGTTCTAAAAAACGCCCTAGGCAGCGCCTTGGAACCGAGGCGATTTTGTGCACAACGACTAGAAAAATCGGGGTGGCTCTACGTGGCCCTAGGCGGGCTAGGCGGCTGGGTGGTTTTTTTTTTTTTTTCTTTTGTTTTTTTGTGAAATTTGTTTAAAATCTAAGTTCTAATTATACCTTGAAATTTTGTTAATTTTATAGAATAGGTGTGTTGTGTATCAACTTAAATTCCGGATGCTAAAGATAAGTATCTTACATTACTAAATTTCCTTATTTTCCATTTTATGTTGTTTTAAATTGTGAACTTGTTGTACATGTGTCATCCTACAATACTCCTCACTATGGTTATATGGCATATATGCTTAATGTGTTTTTAAATTTTGGACTTGTTGGATACTCTTTTTGCATTTTATTATTCTTTTATTATCTTATCCATGGATTTCATACAAGTAAAATTTTTTGTAAGTGTCAATATGCACTTATTTACAAGATATACAAGAAATTTACCTAAATTTGCCTAGGCCGCCTAGGCAACACCTAGCTGCCTAGGCGTTAGGGGCTAACCCGCCGCCTGACTAGCACCTAGCGTTTTTTAGAATCTTGGTAGAAACATGGTACCTTGTTGTGTAACTGGTGTTTTCGAACACCCGAAGTTTATAATGTTAATTAACTGGTGTTTTCGGGTACCTGACGTTTATGTAGTGGATTTGCAAGATCTTGTTGAATTAGTGGCCAAGTGGACATGATGATGTTTGTTGAAAAGAAAGAAAAAAAAAAGGTGGACAACATCATTGTGTCTTCCTTGGTTTGGGGAGGAAAACAGGGAATTGTTTTTTGTCTTGACCCATGGGAAAAGCCACGGATGGCTTTGGGGTTTTAATTAAAGGATAGCAATTATCCTCATTGTTTAAGGGAGAGAGTGAGAGCTGAAAAACAGAGGGCAGAGAAGAAGAAGAAATATGGAGCAGCAACCCCATTTCGAAGAGAAGAATGTGCTCTTCTCTTTGGTTAGTAATCATCCATCAAAGTAATTGTAATAGCTTTGAGCTTTGTATAGAGAAGAAATTAATCACTATATTTTCTTCTCTATTTGTTTCTTTGGTGTGTGAGAGCTTTTGGGTTGTGAGATTGCCAACACTTTGTAAACTCCCATTTGGTTGATAGTGGATTATTGGGTGAGCTCCTACTGCTCCGAGGACGTACTCCAGTTACACTGACTGTTGAGGAACCTCGTTAAAATCTTGGTGTCTTTTATATTTTGTTCTTGCATTTTATTTGATATATTTCCTGTGGGTTAGCTTGAGTTGGTTCCAAAAATTGATTTGGTGCTATCCTAGCACAACAATTGGTATCAGAGCACTGGTTGCTCTTGGGTACTGTCTAGTTGCCAAAGATGTCAGACGGGCAAGATGAGAATCCTTTTGGAAGCAGTTCCGGGTTTGCAAGAACTACGGTGCAAAATGCAAAGTTCGAAGTGGAAAAGTTTGATGGCACAAACAACTTCGGGATGTGGCAATGTGAGGTTAAAGATGTGTTGGCTCAACAAGATCTTCTTGCCGCCTTGGGAGAGAAGCCTGAAGCTATGTCGAAACTGGAATGGGAGAAATTAAATTTGTGGGCTTGCTCTTCAATTCGGTTGTGCCTTGCAAAAACTCAGAAGTATTTTGTGATGCGGGAGACTTTGGCAAGTGTGTTGTGGCAAAAATTGGAAGACAAGTATATGACGAAGAGTGCAGAGAACCGGCTACACTTGAAGAAAAAGCTCTACCGCTTCCAATACAAAGAAGGTACAAAAATGATTAGACACCTTGATGCTTTTAATAAGTTGATTGCCGACTTGTTAAATTTAGATGAGGATATTAAGGATGAAGATAAGGCCTTAATATTGTTGAATTCCTTGCCGGACTCTTATGAGCATTTTGTTACCACTATTATGCATGGTAAAGAAACTGTGAAATTTGAAGATGTGTCAAATGCCTTGATGAATTATGAAATGAGGCATAGAGATAAAAATCATGATAGTACCTCTGAAGCTTTATTTGTTAGAGGTAGATCATCGGAGAGGAGATCCTCTTCTAGCAAGAAAAAATCACAGTCTCGACCTAGAGGAAACTCTAAAGGTAGAAAACCTTTGGAAAGGGATGAATGTGCCTTTTGTCGTAATAAGGGCCATTGGAAGAAAGATTGTCCTAAATTGAAGACCAAAGGTAAAGAAAGTTCTGAAGCTAATGTTGCTGAAGTTGAAACAGATTTTCCTGATTTTGCTTTAACCACTTCCTCATCATTTGATTTTGCTACTAAGTGGGTGTTGGATACGGGTTGTACTCATCATATGACTCCTCACAAGGATTGGTTTTCAAGCTTGAAAGAGTTTGATGGCGGTGTTGTGTTCATGGGAGATGACAATCCTTGCACAACAAAAGGGATTGGTACAGTTCGTTTGAAGTTGCATGATGGCATGGTTAAAGAGTTGACAGGTGTTCGGTATGTACCGAATTTGAAGAAAAATTTTATTTCTTTGGGAACTTTGGAAGCCAAGGGCTTCATGTTTCATTCAGATGGGCAGACATTGAAGGTGACTTGTGGTGCACTTGTTGTGATGAAAGCTCCTCGATGTGGCCATTTGTATTTATTGCAAGGAAGCACTGTGACAGGTGAAGCATCTGTAGTCTCAAAAAATATGGGCACATCCGATTCTGATACTACTAGATTGTGGCATATGAGATTAGGCCATGCCGGTGAGAAAGCTCTACAAGGGCTTGTGAAACAAGGTCTTCTAAAAGGTGCCACGACTTGTAAGCTTGATTTCTGTGAGCATTGTGTCTTGGGGAAGCAAACTAGAGTGAATTTTGGTACTGTTGTACATCAGACGAAGGGCATTCTTGATTATGTGCATTCGGATGTTTGGGGTCCTACAAAGACTCCCTCTTTGAGTGGTAGACATTGGTTCGTGACCTTTGTTGATGATTATTCAAGAAGGTCTTGGGTCTACACTATGAAGCACAAGAGTGAGGTGTTGAGCATTTTCTTGGGTTGGAAGAAAATGGTTGAGAACCAGACTGGGAGAAAGATTAAGATTTTGAGATCGGATAATGGTGGTGAATACACATCCGACCCTTTCTTTAAAGTTTGCAAAGAAGAAGGGATTGTAAGACATTTCAGTGTCAAGGGAACTCCACAACAAAATGGAGTTGCAGAAAGATTGAATCGAACCTTGCTTGAGAAGGTTAGATGCATGTTGTCTCAGTCGGGTTTGAGCAAGTCGTTTTGGGCAGAGGCAGTTACTTATGCATGTCACATCATCAACCGATTACCCTCAGCTGCTATTCAGGGTCAGACGCCAATTGAGGTATAGACTGGAAAACCTTCTAATGATTATAATTATATTCGTATTTTTGGTTCACCTGCTTATTTTCATGTAACTGAAAATAAACTTGATCCTAGAGCCAAAAAGCCTATCTTTCTTGGTTTTAGTAGTGGTGTCAAAGGTTACAGGTTATGGTGCCCGGAGATGAAGAAACTTGTAATCAGCAGAGATGTGACATTTGATGAAGAAAATATGTTCAGAGACTCTGAAAAGAATGTGAAAGATGTCCAACAAGTGGAGCTTGAGAAAGTTGCCTCTAGTACTTCAAATCCTATTTCCGCTGATGTCGAAGCCACTACAAGTGAAGAAGTGGGAGACTATGAGGATGTTGAAGAAGTTGAACTTGAAGATTCTATTCAAGTTGAAGAGCAAGTTTCACCTCAAGAGTCTATTGCTAAGAACAGAGGAAAGAGAAATATTACCAAGCCAGCTCGGTATAGTGACTATGTTGCTTTTGCTCTTCCTATTATCACTGATGAGATTCCATCCAATTTTGAGGAAGCCATTGAGAGTGAGGAAAATGAGAAGTGGTGCAATGCCATGGGTGATGAGATGAATTCTCTCTTGAAGAACAAGACTTGGGAGTTAGCTAAATTGCCTAAGGGTAAGAAAGCTATTGGTTGCAAATGGGTGTATGCCAAGAAGGAAGATGCTGATGAGAAAAGCAATGTGAGATTCAAAGCAAGATTAGTTGCTAAAGGGTATGCACAAAAGGAGGGCATTGACTACAACGAAATATTTTCTCCAGTTGTGAAGCACTCCTCAATTCGTATTATGTTAGCTCTTGTTGCACAATATGATGTTGAGCTTGTGCAACTCGATGTGAAAACGGCTTTCCTACATGGTGATTTGAATGAAGAGATCTATATGTGTCAACCGGATGGGTATATGGTGAAAGGGAAAGAAAATTTGTTTTGCAAGTTGAAGAAATCACTTTATGGCTTGAAGCAATCTCCAAGACAATGGTATTTGAGGTTTGATAAATTTATGAGAGGCCAAAATTATTCTAGAAGTCAATATGATCATTGTGTGTACTTCAAGAAGTTGCAAGATGGGTCTTTCATTTATTTGTTGATATATGTTGATGATATGTTGATTGCCTCAAAGAATGTTGAAGAGATTGAGAAATTGAAGAAGCAAATGAAGAATGAGTTTGAGATGAAGGATCTTGGTGAAGCAAAGAAGATCCTTGGCATGGAGATCACTAGAGACAGAAAGAAAGGTTTGGTATGCTTGAATCAAAGACACTACCTTGAGAAGTTGATTCAGAAGTTTGGAGTTCATGACTCAACCAAACCGGTTAGTACCCCTTTGGCTCATCATTTTAAATTGAGTTCTCTACAGTGTCCTAAAACTGATAAAGAGAAGCTGCAAATGAAAGATATACCATATGCAAATTTGGTTGGTAGTTTGATGTATGCAATGGTATGCTCTAGACCGGATATTGCTCATGCAGTTGGCATGGTGAGTCGATATATGCATAATCCAGGTAAAGAGCATTGGCAAGCAGCTAAATGGATATTGAGATATCTCCATGGTACTCGAGACGTTGGTTTATGCTTTGAGAGAGATGACTCTGGTATTGGTCATTTTGCAGTTGGTTATGTTGATTCAGATTATGCAGGTGATCTAGATGGAAGGAAGTCTACTACAGGCTATGTGTTTACTATGGCTAAAGGGCCAGTTTGTTGGAGGTCCATTTTGCAGTCGTCTGTTGCTTTGTCTACTACAGAGGCTGAATATATGGCAGTTGCTGAAGCTATAAAGGAGGCCATTTGGATACATGGGCTGATTAGAGATTTGGGGGTTGATCAGAAGCAGGTGGAGGTGCATTGTGATAGTCAGAGTGCCATTTATTTGGCTAAGTATTAGGTTCATCATGCGAGGACCAAGCACATAGATGTGCGTTATCACTTTGTTCGTGAAGTTGTTGGTGAAGGAGAAATCATTTTCCAGAAGATTCCAACTAAAGACAACCCCGCTGATATGTTGACTAAGGTTGTTGGTGTAGCCAAGTTTGTTCATTGCTTGAACTTGGCTCACATTTTGCCTATATAAAGAAGGCGTTGAGCAGTAGGAGTTTTGGAGAATTGGCTCGGCATGAGTTGTTCTCTTGCTAGTGTTTGGGAGTGATTTTTTGTGTCAATTGTGTTGGTTGGCTTATCATGGCGTTTTCGGAACTTGGCCAAGGTGGAGATTGTTGAATTAGTGGCCAAGTGGACATGATGATGTTTGTTGAAAAGAAAAAAAAAAAAGGTGGACAACATCATTGTGTCTTCCTTGGTTTGGGGAGGAAAACAGGGAATTGTTTTTTGTCTTGACCCATGGGAAAAGCCACGGATGGCTTTGGGGTTTTAATTAAAGGATAGCAATTATCCTCATTGTTTAAGGGAGAGAGTGAGAGCTGAAAAACAGAGGGCAGAGAAGAAGAAGAAATATGGAGCAGCAACCCCATTTCGAAGAGAAGAAGGTGCTCTTCTCTTTGGTTAGTAATCATCCATCAAAGTAATTGTAATAGCTTTGAGCTTTGTATAGAGAAGAAATTAATCACTATATTTTCTTCTCTATTTGTTTCTTTGGTGTGTGAGAGCTTTTGGGTTGTGAGATTGCCAACACTTTGTAAACTCCCATTTGGTTGATAGTGGATTATTGGGTGAGCTCCTACTGCTCCGAGGACGTACTCCAGTTACACTGACTGTTGAGGAACCTCGTTAAAATCTTGGTGTCTTTTATATTTTGTTCTTGCATTTTATTTGATATATTTCCTGTGGGTTAGCTTGAGTTGGTTCCAAAAATTGATTTGGTGTTATCCTAGCACAACAGATATGTGACTACTTGTTTAACTGCTGTATTTGAATACAGTTTCATCAATAGAGCAGATGTGATTTAGTTCCTTTCGTGAATGAAAAGTTTTGATGTAACAGGTTTGATAGGGGGGATGCACATATATCCCTCCACTTACGAATAACATATCTTGGTCATATAAATTAAATGATTGGGAAACATATCGAGTAAATAAACGGTTTATTATGAATATGTTACTTGATACTTACACCGTTGATTGATTCTATACATTTGAATGACTAAGTTGTGAACTTATGATGCTACTCTTCTCTTTTTGTTTTTGCCATTCAAGTGTATGTGTTTTTCAAGAAATAGAGAATTTGGACAGATTAGTTCTTCAATGTTATTCTAAAGGACCCGAAACGCCACATATTTAGATTATGATTGTTGTGAACTTGTGATGTTCTTCTGCATTTATGTTCTGATGATACCGTTGCCATGGCATTGGCACCTGAGACAAAATAGGCTGAAGCGCATTCAACTGAGCAAGGCGGGACGGTGAGCATTATGCAGCACTAATTGCCTCGGCAACCCTCTATGCTGGACTTCACTCCTTCAAAAACTCTTGTCGAGAACCAGTTCCTTTTCCGACTCTTTGAAGTGACCAACACCGTTGTGTTTTTCATCTTCAACTGGATGAAGAAAACCCTCAACAAGGGTTCCTTGATCGAAGGGTTCCTTGATCGAGCTTTGCATGAACCTGATCCTCTTGTTACTGTGCGTTATCTACATGTTAGGTCTTGCAATGGTGTTTTATTGCACCTGAAGTTTATGAATGTAATGTTGTAACTCTGTAGGAAGCATGGTGACTTTGTTTTGTAACTGGTGTTTTCTGGCATTTGAAGTTGGTTGAGAGAAAAAGAGTTGAATAAAACTTGCAACCCTCGGGAGAGCTAAACTTGCAACCCTCGGGAGAGCTAAGGCTTTTCTTTTTGTTAGTTGAACCGTTCCCAGCAAAGTTATTTCGTACGAAGATGCTGTTGTGTAGTAGGGTGTATTATGAAGGCTCCCTCAGCTCTATTATTACTTCATGCAAATTATCCTAGACGTACCAATAATTTTGAGGAGTAAATTCTGGGTCCCCAAATACAAATCTATTTAGTAGTAGAACGCGCTTGTGTTATAAAGTATCTTTTCAGCAAGAGAAACTTGCATACATCGTGACATGACGAGAAATATATATTGCTTCATGCAAGTTCTTCGCCTTCTCAACTCAACTAGATGCAGTGAAAGGCAAAACTCCTACATCAAGAAAGGACCAAGCCTTATGAGGACATATAAGGAATTTGACTACTCCCATATTATTAGTAGTACTATAGCGGAACCTCAACTTCTTTCATGTATCTCAGAACAAGTTGGTTCATGTGTGAAGTTCAATAACACACGTGCTCTACGTCCTCCAATTTGTGATGTCTACATGTTAGATTTGAACATTCATCACACGTGAGGGGGTGTGTGGGAATACGAATAAGTATCTTATATCAGAAGTTTACTAAAGCTTGCATGTCCTTGTAGCTAGAGAGTTGGACCACTCTCAATCTCTATATTGTCAACTGATTTTATGGTAAAACCTCAATTTCCTTCGCAAACAAATTATGCTAAAGCACGTAGGCTTGCAGCTATACTTTTGTATTGAATCTAGGGTTTCAATCACATTCCAATCACCAATAATTATTATAAACAACTTTTTCAGGACCATAATGATATGAAATTGAGAATGATTAGCAAAAGAGTTTGGAGCTGTGAGAGTAGTTGGTTTTGCAATCAATCATCTACGAACTATGTTGACTAAATAATTGACCCATTTATATGATAACAATTAGTTTTGGTCACATGCCCTGGTGGTAAGTTTTCTAGGTTAGCAAAACTGCTGGGAGTGAAAAAGTTTAAGTCCATAAGTTATATTCATAGGTGCTTCTTATATTCTATGGCTTCTAATTAAATTATAACCAAGGATGCATGGTCACAGCCATAATCATTAATTTACTGGCACCAAATTTGAATTATCATTAGATATAGCGATGTTGGTATGGTAATTGTCACAAGCAAAGTTTTAAGAAGAAATGTCATTCAAGAGCGTGGAAATTTCTTCACAAATAATTGACCACCAGCTGTCCCGTTTACTTGCATGTGGAATTGCTGTCATATTAATTTGATGTTTTCTCATTGGTGAAACTTGAAATTTTGCAAGGGATTATAAGAGGTTGAGTTATTTTCTATATTGTCCAATTGGTTTTATGGTGGAACCTCAACCTTCTTCTTAGTACTAGAGCAGGTTGGCCCACATGTAAAGCCCAAAGACCACACTTGCTCCACATCACTCAATTCGTGTTGCCAAGCATTTGGCTTGAAAATGTTACCACATGCGAGGGAGCATGTGAGGATGTGGAGGTAAAAGAGTCTCACATCGGTAAACGGAGAAACCTTGCAAGGGCTTATAAGAAGTTGGTCTACTCGCAACATTGCCAATTGGTTTAAGGTGGAACCGTAACTTTCCTTCGGGTATCAGAGCAGGTTGGCCCACGTGTGAAGCCTAACGGCCACATTTGCTCCACATCACCCAATTCCTGTTGTTCATGTGCTTGGCTTGAAAATTTGCTACATGTGAGAGGGCGTGTGAGGGGATTTAAAGGTAAAAGAGTCTCACATTGGTGAAAGGAGAAACCTTGTAAGGAATTATAAGAGGTTGAACTACTCCTCTTATTTCCAATTAGTTTTACGATGGAATCCAACTTTCTTCATGGAATACTGGTGTTTTCAAATAAGAACAATTTATCTGCAGCAGGTTAATTTGATCCCTTCCAACACTACTAGACCTTTCGCACACAAGGTTTGAAAAGCAAAAACTGTAAAAATGAGGTTGCAGGTGAGCTAGAGAACAAACTTGAACAGCGTATATGCAAGTTTAATTGAAGTTGTTTTAACTATTATAAATCTGATAGATTTGATGCAAGCGTGCTCTAGCTTGTCTAGAAAATCTGTTGTGTCATCGGGTATATGGTCGTGTCGAAAACACTCGTCAGGCTATAGACGTAATATTGTGTATTTATCCTTAGTTGTAGGAGCATGACTTGCCTACACTAGCTACTGTGGCAGATTCTAAATCAATAACGCATTGTAATGAATTTTTGACTTTCTATATGCACGCACTAATGCATTGATGGTTTTGAATATCTTTATAGTAACGGATCGTGTAGGTAGTCTCTCTCCAATTCGAGGACATACTTTGATGAGCCTCACCCAACTGACAATTACACCAAATTTTTCATGGAATACTTTCTTCATGGAATACTGACATACTTTCTTCATGGAAGACTGGTGTTTTCAAATAAGAACAATTTATCTGCAGCAGGTTAATTTGATCCCTTCCAACACTACTAGAACTTTAGCACACAAGGTTTGAAAAGCAAAAACTGTAAAAATGAGGTTGCAGGTGAGCTAGAGAACAAACTTGAATAGCGTATATGCAAGTTTAATTTAAGTTGTTTTAACTATTATAAATCTGATAGATTTGATGCAAGCGTGCTATAGCTTGTCTAGAAAATCTGTTGTGTCATCGGGTATATGGTCGTGTCGAAAACACTCGTCAGGCTATAGACATAATAGTGTGTATTTACCCTTAGTTGTAGGAGCATGACTTGCCTGCACTAGCTACTGTGGCAGATTCTAAATCAATAACGCACTGTAATGAATTTTTGACTTTCTATGTGTACGCACTAATGCGTTGATGGTTTTGAATATCTTTATAGTAACGGATTGTGTAGGTAGTCTCTCTCCAATTCGAGGACATACTTTGATGAGCCTCACCCAACTGACAATTACACCAAATTTTTCTCATTTCTGAGTTGACTTGGTAGTAGATTAACCTAAAGCCTAAATCTTGGTCGAAAAGTCACTTCAATTGATCACTAGAACAGGAAGCAGAAATGTCAAAGTTAGCTTTTATTTTTCTTTTGCATTGCCAACCATACAAGGTATTGCCATAAACACAAACTACAATATAGCTTTTGCTTTTGTACAAGTGGGCCTAAAATTTTGCTCCAATTGTCAAACACCCCTACCTCTATATAACCGCCCTCTCATCTATTCAAAATTCCTCACAAACACTGTGATCTTTGTCCAATCATAAGAAAAGATCTAGTCCAAACTCCTTTCTATTTTCTTCGTTAGGTTACTCCCAAGAAGTCAAAAGCCAATTCCATGGCTAGCTCATTGGCCATTTTTGGTGTGGTCATGGCGTTGGGAATGTTGAGTTATGGGGCTGAGGCTCGTGCCTTTTTTGTGTTTGGAGACTCACTGGTCGACACTGGTAACAACAACTACTTAGCCACCAGTGCTCGTGCCGACTCTCCTCCTTACGGCATTGACTATCCCACCCGTCGACCCACCGGCCGTTTCTCCAATGGCCTCACCATTCCTGACTATATCAGTTAGGCTTTCTTCCATTCTCTTTTTCTTTCCGATTTTTCGGGTTCTTTTCTCGTTATTCACACGTACTGAATTGACCTAATATGTGTGTGTGTGTGTGTAGGTCAGAAGCTTGGTGCAGAACCTACATTGCCATACTTGAGTCCACAGCTCACAGGGCAAAAGCTACTAGTTGGTGCAAACTTTGCCTCTGCTGGCGTTGGAATTCTTAATGACACTGGGGTTCAGTTTGTAAGTTTTCTTTTAAACCAAATAGAGGATCATGCGAGAGATTAGCTCTTTAGTGCCCGTCATGCGCAGAAAAGTGCTACATGCTAGTAAATTAATTACCTTGGTAAAGTTGTCAACCAACAAACTTTTTTGAACTAGTAATGGATGGATATGTGTGAAATTTTCAGGCAAATATAATCAGAATGCCAGCGCAATTGCTAAACTTCCAACAATACCAGCGAAGGTTGTCTGCCCAAATCGGACCTCAACGGACCAAACAGCTCGTAAATCAAGCACTCGTCCTCCTCACCGTCGGCGGCAACGATTTTGTCAACAACTACTACCTAGTGCCTTTCTCCGCAAGATCTCGCCAGTTTGCTCTGCCAGACTATGTCAGATACCTCATTTCCGAGCTCCGAAAAATTCTCTTGGTAACCAACTACTAATTTGGCTAAGTTCGAAAATAACTTGCTAGCTAAGCGACAATGTCACATGTTAATGACTTATAATTATGTGTAGATTGATCATTCTGTGTGTCATAACTTTACAGAAAATGTATGATCTTGGAGCACGAAGGGTTTTGGTGACGGGGACAGGACCGCTAGGCTGCGCGCCTGCTGAATTGGCCATGAGAAGCAGGAACGGAGAATGCGCAGCAGAGCTGCAACGAGCGGCGGCTCTGTACAACCCCCAACTCATTCAGATGCTGAGATCAGTCAACAGCCAACTCGGTTCTGATGTGTTCGTTGCTGCCAACGTACAGGAGACCCGCAATGACTTCATCAAGAACCCTCAAGCATTTGGTAAATTAATTATACAATATACATTTATATCAATTTTATGTTCATGACCTAATATTATGATCATGGATTAAGTTTTGTTCGAAAGATTAACCTATTCAGGAATCTCCTAATCAACGCTTATTTTCAACCCTGCCAATCATTTTGTCGCTTACTATGCATTTTTCGTGTTGGTGACATAAAGTTGCTTGTTTAATTTTTGTTGTGCAGGATTTACTACATCAAAGATTGCATGCTGTGGGCAAGGACCTTACAATGGCTTGGGGCTGTGCACAAGAGCTTCCAATTTGTGCCCGAACCGCGACCTATACTCTTTCTGGGATCCATTTCATCCGTCCGAAAAGGGGAACAGACTGATCGTTGAGAATATTATGACAGGGGATGAAAAGTACATGTACCCCATGAATCTCAGCACCATCTTGGCTTTGGATTCCAGGAACTAAGACATATTTCCATGTGAAACTAATATTTATGTGTACTATTTCCATTTGAAACTATATTTATGTGTACTAGATTATGATCTGTGTTGAATGCCAGTACTATCTGCCATTTATGTTTGTGCGTCGCTGGGATGTCTAGTGATTAAAAACTGATTGGCTTCTCAATTGCTGTCTAGTTTTTGTAATGGTTTGATTTGCAAGATTTCCCCCAAGGTGATAATGTCAAACTTACCAACTTTAGTACAATCATCTTTGATTTACATTCAGTCTTTTTGTTCATTGCTTGTGGAATTTATCATCACTTACTCAATCCATCAGGTGTGGGGTTTTATTACAAAATGTCTCGTTATTAGATAGTGGGTAATCATATTTATACTCTTCTTGGTATTTTATACTCTTCTTGGTATTATCCAAGTGGCAATATGAACTTACCTGACCCTGGCTCTAATACCATGTGAAATTTTCAAAGTGACAGACCGAGGACCCCGCGTCCAACAATATTGTCACCAATTTGGTAATTATCACTAGTCCAATATTATTTAGAGTAATAGTTAATGTAGAGTAATCATATTTAAACTCTCATTTCTTCTTCCCCCTGGCCGATGTGGAATAGCCAACATTGCTTAATCAAATTTGCTGATCTTGGTTTATTTGTAGCTATTGAACATACCCCGAACATTTCTTCGTGTTACATGGGTGCGTGATTTGTCTAATCTCTTCCTAAACTATTCAAAAGTTCGTTTTTTTGTAACCAAAAGGAGTTAGTAGTAGTTATTTATGCGCTTGAAGTTCCTTCTCCAATATTGCTTATATCAATAGCTTCCGGGAACCCGGATTAGGCTGGCAGGCCTGGACCATAGAGACAAGTAGAAACTAGACCTTACTAAGATGTAAAAAATTGGAAGGACACCTAGGTTCAAGCCGAAATATTGGGAGCATGAATTTTTTTTTAAAAAGAATACTTAAGCCAAAAAAAAGGCTGAAA